>NC_080067.1:100628056-102000754 GCF_949987535.1 Balaenoptera acutorostrata | reverse complement strand
TCAGATATTCCACTTGCATCTCATGATGGCCTTGCTGCTGGGCCCTTCAGGCCTTATTATGATTTTGTGGGTCTGACAGCTTATGATTGGCAGTTCTGGCCAGTGGTGCACTTGATGTTCCAGGAACAAGCTCTCCATCTCTACCATAGTTCAGTAGAACAGCAGAATTTGTTGTTTGTAAGATGTACAATTCTCCACTGCAGGGGGTAGGGCCTTGCTCTCGTTCGTTAGTGCTGTCACAAAGTTCACACAACTTTTCCCATGCCTTACACCTCCAGTGCAATAGTGACTACTGGTCATATGATTCAAGAAGCAGGGCCCCTTGCACCACAGCCTGGGCCTGCTTGCTTTCTCTTTCCTGCTTTGGACTCCATAGAAAATGGGTAATGTCCCAGGTATGGAATATTCTTTCAGAACTCAAAGAAGCTGGTTTTGTGTTGTACTTCTTGATGAGAGATACAAAGTCAAATAATCGATCCTTTACTTCGGAGGAAATGTCCAGCATGCTCTAGACTACTAAGCCCCTAAAAATTTAATTGATATGACAGCTCCCTGAATATTTGTAGAATTTATCTCCCACTTTCTTATGTTCTGAGGGATGCCCAGGTGGCCCAGGCAAATGTATTTGGTTAAAAACTACTGTTATCTATTCTAAGTGTATGTGAACTCTTTCTGATTTTTTTGGATAAGATTGGACAAAAATGCATTTGCCAGAGCAATTGTCCCAACAACATTTATGGCATATTCCTTAATTTTACTACTTATTAAAGTGCAACTTCATATATGCATGAGTCTGATTGGGAATTGCTACTTTGGTCCACTGATCTATTTGCCTATATTGGTGCCAGGGCCACACTTCTTTGGGTTTTGTAACATTATATTATGCTTTGATACGTTGTAAGGCATGCTTTTCCACACCATTTATAAATCTTAAAGTTTTTAAAAGTTATTTTTGCAAATTTACTCTTCCATAAACACTTTGAGGTTAGTTTGTGAAGTTTCATAAAAGAAAGCCATAATGGAACTTCTGTTGGGATTAAACTAGATTTATAGATTTTGCTGTTGAATAAATGATTTGAGAGAATATGAATGCATAAAAGTGAAAAGGGTTAGAGGAAGTTTGAGTCATAGACACACATAATTTTTGATAGACATAAATAGGCAAAACCCCTTCTTGAAATAAATGTCCTAAAACTTAGTAGTCAGATTTTTTTTTTTTTTTCTGATAGGAATGTTTTTCATGAGCTACAGACTACATTTCCAGAATATTGAGGGACTCTCTTAATGCACTGTTTCTGTTTTTTTTCTTTTTGTTTTCATTCTATAATTGATTGAAACAGTTCATGTAGGAGATCCAGGAACAAAATGTATAGTGGACATTGTGATGAGTTGCTCAAATTCCCCCACTTTGGGAGTGAATTCTTATCAGCTTGTCAGCTGGAAGTGCTGGCAGCAAACACTCCTCAGATGTCAGCCCACTCTGAGGTAAACGCCTCATCTGAAGGGTCACTTCTCCCCCAAGCATGCTGCCTTCCCGGGGCAGCCCATAATTGAGTGTAAAGGCCTGTACTGTAAACACCCTCTCACCCCAATGTGGGACAATCCTAGCGTCAGAATTCCCCATGGTTGGCTGAGGCTTTCGTTGAGACTTTATTGTAGTATAACAATCATACAGAAGATGCACAAAAAGAGTATATAGATGGGATTAATAGATACACACTATTATATATAAAATAGAATAACAACAAGAACCTACTGTATAGCACAGGGAACTATATTCAGTATCTTGTAATAATCTATAGTGGAAAAGAATCTGAAAAAGAATTTATATATATATATATATATATATACATATATATATATATATATATATATATATACATACATACATACACATATACATAACTGAATCACTTTGCTTTATCACAAAGTAAACACACCCTGGTAGCTTTTACCAGTAACCATAAGCCCTCCTCATGTCCCCTTTCCAGCAAATATTCCTTAGTCCTCCCCAAAGTCAACCACTACACTGACTTCTAACATCAAAGCTTAGTTTGAAGTATGACTTTCATATCATGAAATTCGCTGATATTAAGCATACAGTTCAATAGAATTTGACAAACGCATTTACCTATGTAACCCACAACCCTGTCAAGATAGAGAGTATTTTCATTACCCCGGGAAAATGCCTTATGTCCCTTCTCAGTCCACCCTTACTCCCAGAAGCGACTACTGTTCTGCTGTCTATCACCATAGATTAGATTTGCCTGTTCTAGAAATTCATATAAATAGAAGCATATACTATGTGTTTTTTTGGTGTGTGTGTGTCTAGCTTCTTTTCATTTATCATAGTGTTTTTGGGATTCTTTCTTGTTGTTGTGTGTATTAGTAGTTTATTCCTTCTTGTGACTGAGTAGCATGCTGTTGTATGAATATATCATATTTTGTTTATATACTTTCCTGTTGGACATCTGAACTGTTTTCAGTTTTTGGCTATAATTAATAAAACTGCTCTAAACAGTCTTGTACAAGTGTTTTTGTGGACCTAGTTTTCATATCTCTTGGATAAATACCTAGGAATGAAACTGCTGAGTCATAGGGTGAATGTATGTTTAACATTTTGAGAAACTGCCAGTTTTCTGTGTTACACATACACCTGTAATATATGAGAGTTCTGGTTGCTCTATGTCCTTGATAATATTTGGTATTGTGAGTCTTTTTCATTTTATCCATTCTAGTGGGTATATAGTGGTAATCATTGGGGTTTTAATTTGCATTTCCCTGATGACTAATGAAGTTAAACACTTTTTCATATGCTTATTGCCATGCCTATATCTTCTTTTGTGAACTGTCTTTTTAAAAATTGAAATATAGTTGATTTACAATGTTTCAGGTATACAGGAAAGTGATACAGTTATACACACACACACATAATACACACACACACATATATATATATATATATATATATATATATATATACACATATATATATTATTTTTCAGATTCTTTTCCATTATAGGTTATTACAAGGTATTGAATATAGTTCCCTGTGCTATACAGTAGATCCTTGTTGGTTATCTATTTTATTTATAGTAGTGAGTATCTGTTAATCCCTAGTTCCTAATTTATCCCTTCCTTCCCTTTCCTTTTTGCTAACCATAAATTTGTTTTCTATGTCTGTGAACCTATTTCTGTTTTGTAAATAAGTTCATTTGTATCATTTTTTTAGATTCTACATATAAGTGATATCATATGATATTTGTCTTTCTCTGTATGACTTACTTCACTTAGTATGAAGATCTCTAGGTCCAACCATGTTGCTGCAAAATGACATTATTTCATCCTATTTTATGGCTGAGTAGTATTCCATTGTATATATATATATATATATATACATATGTATATATATATATCTCACATCTTCTTTATCCATTCATTTGTCGATGGACACTTAGGTTGCTTCCATGTCTTGGCTATTGTAAATAGTACTGTTATGACATTGGTGTGCATGTATCTTTTCAAATTAGAGTTTTACTCTTTCCTGGATATATGCCCAGGAGTGGGATTGCTGGATCATACGGTAGCTCTGTTTTTAGTTTTTAAAGGAATCTCCATACTGTTTTTCATAGTGGTAACATCAATTTACATTCTCACCAACAGTATACAAGGGTACCCTTTTCTCCACACCCTCTTCAACATTTGTTATTTGTAGACTCTTTGATGATGGACATTCTGACCACTGTGAGGTGATTCCTCATTGTAGTTCTGATTTGCATTTCTCTAATAATTAGTGATGCTGAGCATATTTTCATGTGCTTTTTGGCCATCTGTATGTCTTCTTTGGAGAACTGTCTATTTAGATCTTCTGCCCATTTTTTGATTGGGTTTTTTTTTTTTGATATTGAGCTGTATAAGCTGCTTGTATATTTTGGAAATTAATCCCTTGTGAGTCACATCATTTGCAAATATTTTCTTCCATTCTGTAGGCTGTTTTTTTGTTTTGTTTATAGCTTCCTTTGCTGTACAAAAGCTTTTAAGTTTAGTTAGGTCCCATTTGTTTATTTTTGCTTTTATTTCCTTTGCTTTAGGAGATAGATCCAAAAAAATACTACTACAATTTATGCCAAAGAGTGTTCTGCCTATGTTTTCCTCTAGGAGTTTTATGGTTTCCGGTCTTACATTTAGGTCTTTAATCCATACTGAGCTTACTTTTGTATACGGTGTTAGAGAATGTTCTAATTTCATGTTTTTACATGTAGCTGCCTGATTTTCCCAGAACCATTTATTGAAGAGACTGTCTTTTCTCCATTGTATATTCTTGCCTCCTTTGTTGTAGATTACTTGACTGTAAGTGGGTTTATTTCTGGGCTCCGTATTCTGTTCCATTGATCTATATGTCTGTTTTTGTGCCAGATGATTACTGTATTTTTAAAGTGAGTCTTATGTAGAGTAAGTCCTCCAATACTGACTTTTTTTCAAGATTATTTTAGATATTCTAAGTCCTTTGCATATCTATGTAAGTTTTCGTGTCATACTGTCAATTCCTACAAAGAAGTATGCCAGAATTTTTATTGGAATTGCACTGAATCAATAGATCAATTTGAAGAGAACTGATATTTTAACAACATTGAGTCTTCTAATATTTGAACATGGTATGGTATATCCTTTCATCTCTTTAGGACTGATCTTCTTTAATTTCTCTTGGCAATATTTTGAAGTTTTTATGGGTGGCAGTCTCCCATAGCTTTTGTTAAATTTCTCTTAGTACTTTGTGATTGAAAAAATTATTTTCCAGTTGTTCATTGCTAGTATATATAAAAATACAATTGAGGCTTTGGATCAACTCTGCAACTGTTACCGGAAAACTGGTTTATCTCTTGGAGGGTGTCAAGCCAAAAAACACAACGAAGCCAAAGATAGGAAGAAAGTGATGCCGAAAACTCAGCCTCTGTGCACTGGTGCTGAATTGAATCTTGGAGACAGAGTTTTGGGTGAAGTAGAAAAG
The DNA here is from genome assembly GCF_949987535.1 of Balaenoptera acutorostrata. Lineage (NCBI taxonomy): Eukaryota > Metazoa > Chordata > Mammalia > Artiodactyla > Balaenopteridae > Balaenoptera > Balaenoptera acutorostrata. The sequence goes on along the minus strand of NC_080067.1, from coordinate 101,995,746 downwards.
AATAGCTTTATTGTTTTGCCAGGCAAAGGCGGAAACAGCGGACTCATGCCCTCAAAACTGTGTGTCCCAACCCAGGGGGATTTGGTGAGGAATTTTATAGCAATGGTTCAAGGGTGGGGTTGCCAATAAGGATCAGGGTGTGTGCAGGGCCTGCACTCCTTTTATGTGTCCTTAGGTGGTTTCCTGATGAGTTTCTGTGGTTCTCAAGGTTATCAAACTGTGACGTTCTCTCTGGAATGAAGAATGTTCATCAAGTAGTTAACATTGTCCATTTTTGGGGGGGTTTAGTTCTGCAGAAGACCTCAAAGATATTGTTATGTGTATCCCTTGAAGTGGGACCAGGACACTGCCTCAAGGCTGCACTATTGTTTTTTGACTGCTCCTGCCTTGTCTCTGCATCCCCACCCTTCCCTGATTAGCAAATGTTTGAACCTGCCCTTTGGAACTCAGGGAAGGTCATGGAGGGTGAAGCTTATTCCCTACAAACAACAATCAGGCTTCCAGAAAGGCTTCCATGTCCAGGAGCCCCACAGGGTCCTACTCGGTTTCAAAGGGAGGATTTATTACTACTTGTAGCAAGTAAGGAGAACACTGGGGATCTTTCCCAAAGCAGTGTCTCCCTGAACAGCAAAACTGGGGAAGTTTTAAGCTAAGGGAACATGCATATTCATGAAGGGGCTTGGGTGGTTGACAGAGTCCAAGCTTTAGTTGATTCAAGTCAGGAGGCTCAGAAAAGGTCAACATCATCATTATTATTTTTTAAAAAAATCTGTATTCTTGAGGGAAGTTGGTCTGTAATTTTATCTCCTTAAATAGTTCTTGTTTTATTTTATTAGAATTATGCTGTCTTCATGTGATGACTTGGAAACTGTTCCTTCCCTCCTCTAGTTTTTGGAAGAATTTTTGTAGAATTGGCATTATCTCCTTATTAAATGGTTGATAGAATTTACCATCAAAGCTATTGGGCGTAGCAGTTTTTAAATTTAAAATTTGATATTAAAAAAATCCCAGATATAAGGCTGTTCAGATTTTCTATTTGTTTTGTCATTTGTTTAAAAGTATTTTACTTTTAAAAAAATTTCTCTTTTATTTTTTGGCCATACTGCATGGTGTGTGGGATCTTAATTCCCCAACCAGGGTTCAAACACATGCCCCCTATAGTGGAAGGGCAGAGTCCTAACCACTGGACTACCAATGAATTCCCTTGTTTTGTCAGTTTTGATAAGTTATGTCGTTGTGTCCTCTCAGCCTATTGATGGTGATGTTCTTGGCTGGGAGTGCCTGAGGCACTCACCCAGCCCTACAGAACCCTCCCCTCACCCTCACCAGTATTGTGGCTGGGCCAATGCTGTGGCTGGGCTGGCCCTTATGGTTCTTATTATGACTGCAGGATGCACTTCAGCAAGAAATGATCAGGGAACTTTTAAGAATAAGATTTATTACTCACAGATCCTGGCGGGTACACAACATGCCTGAGGGCCACACAGCAAGGTCTTGGAGAAAAAGAAAGAGAGAGGAAACCTGGAGCTCTGCCTCTGTTAGGGTCTGAGAGTAAGGGGTCTAGGGCTTTGTGAGTTCACTCTTTATTGGTGAATTTAAAGCATAAGAGTGGGAATTAGGGAAATGCAGGAGTCACTAAAGTGGTCAGTTATCTAGGCTACCTAGGGCTTTATAAAAGGAGAACTTCATCAGTAGGAGTAGCCTAGTTCCTTATCTACTTGTTTTGCTCTGTCATACAGCTGACAATATGTTTATTTGAGATGGATATCTTTGAAATGGATGCCTCAGCAATCAAAACTTAACATTAGGCACTTAACATTACAATTAAAAACTTAATGTCAGGCATGTACACTACACATGTTTTTCAAGAAATGTGTGTATTTCATGTAAGTTGTTATACATATTGGCAAAATGTTGTTCAAAATAACACCTTGTTGGACTTCCCTGGTGGTGCAGTGGTTGAGAATCCGCCTGCCAATGCAGGGGACACGGGTTCGAGCCCTGGTCTGAGAAGATCCCACATGCCACGGAGCAACTAATCCCGTGTGCCACAACTGCTGAGCCTGTGCACCTAGAGCCTGTACTCCACAGCAAGAGAAGCCACCGCAATGAGAAGCCTGTGCACCGCAATGAAGAGTATCACCCACTCGCCGCAACTAGAGAAAGCCTGTGCACGGCAACGAAGACCCAATGCAGCCAAAAATAACTATAAATAAATAAATAAATTTATTTAAAAAAACCCAACTTGTTATTATTTTTAATATCTATAGGATCTGTAGTAATGAACCTTCTTTCTTTTCTAATGTTTGGAGATTTTATCTTCTTTCTTTTTCTTAACTTCTCTTGCTAGAGATTTATCAATTTTATTAATCTTTAAAGAAACTCTTGACCTTGTTAATTTTTTCTATTGTTCTGCATTTCTGCTTTGTTTTCTGTTCTTATTTTTACTTCTTTTCTTCTAGATACTTTGAATTTTATTTTCTCTTTCTTTTTCTTTAAACTAGCTTCTTAAGGTGGAAACATAGATTTTTTTAAACAATTTTTAAATTTTATTTTATTTATTTTTTATACAGCAGGTTCTTATTAGTTATCTATTTTATACATATTAGTGTATATATGTCAATCCAAATCTCCCAATTCACCCCCCCCCCACCACCCCTCATGTTCCCCCCTTGGTGTCCATACGTTTGTTGTCTACATCTATGTCTCTATTTCTGCCTTGCAAACCGGTTCTTCTGTACCATTTTTCTAGATTCCACATATATGCGTTAATATACGATATTTGTTTTTCTCTTTCTGACTTACTTCACTCTGTATGACAGACTCTAGGTCCATCCACGTCTCTATAAATGACCCAATTTCGTTTCTTTTTTTGACTAATACTCCATTGTATATATGTACCACATCTTCTTTATCCATTCGTCTGTTGATGGGCATTTAGGTTGCTTCCATGACCTGGCTATTGTAAATAGTGCTGCAATGAACATTGGAGTGCATGTATCTTTTTGAATTATGGTTTTCTCTGGGTATATCCCCTGTAGTAGGATTGCTGGGTTATATGGTAATTCCATTTTTAGTTTCTTAAGGAACCTCCATACTGTTCTCCATAGTGGCTGTATCAATTTACGTTCCCACCAACAGTGCAAGAGGGTTCCCTTTTCTCCATACCCTCTCCAGCATTTGTTGTTTGTAGATTTTCTGATGATGGTTATTCTAACTGGTGTGAGGTAATATCTCATTGTAGTTTTGATTTGCATTTCTCTAATAATTAGTGATGTTGAACAGCTTTTCATGTGCGTCTTGGCCATCTGTATGTCTTCTTTGGCGAGATGTCTATTTAGGTCTTCTGCCCATTTTTTGATTGGGTTGTTTGGTTTTTTAATATTGAGTTGCATGAGTTGTTTATATATTTTGGAGATTAATCCTTTGTCCGTTGCTTCATTTGCACATATTTTCTCCCATTCTGAGGGTTGTCTTTTCGTTTTGTTTATAGTTTCCTTTGTTGTGCAAAAGATTTTAAGTTTCATTAGGTCCCATTTGTTTATTTTTGTTTTTATTTCCATTACATTAGGAGGTCCGTCAAAAAAGATCTTGCTGTGATTAATGTCAAAGAGTGTTCTTCCTATGTTTTCCTCAAAGAGTTTTATAGTGTCCAGTCTTACATTTAGGTTTTTAATCCATTTTGAGTTTATTTTTGTGTATGGTGTTAGGGAGTGTTCTAATTTCATTCTTCTATATGTAGCTGTGCAGTTTTCCCAGTACCACTTAATGAAGAGACTGTCTTTTCTCCATTGTAAATCCTTGCCTCCTTTGTCATAGATTAATTCACCATAGGTGTGTTGGCTTATCTCTGCGCTTTGTATCTTGTTCCATTAATCTATATTTCTGTTACTGTGCCAGTACCATATTGTCTTGATTACTGTGGCTTTGTAGTATAGTCAGAAGTCAGGGAGTCTGATTCCTCCAGCTCTGTTTTTTTTCCTCAAGACTGCTTTGGCTATTTGGGGTTTTTTGTGTCTCCACACAAATTGTAAGATTTTTTGTCCTACTTCTCTAAAAAATGCCACTGGTAATTTGATAGGGATTTCATTGAATCTGTAGATTGCTTTGGGTAGTATAGTCATTTTCACAATATTGATTCTTCCAACCCAAGAACATGGTATATCTCTCCATCTGTTTGTATCATCTTTGATTTCTTTCATCAGTCTCTTATAGTTTTTTGAGTACAGGTCTTTTACCTCCTTAGGTAGGTTTATTCCTAGGTATTTTAGTCTTTTTTGTTGCGATGGTGAATGGGATTGTTTCCTTAATTTCTCTTTCTGATTTTTCATTGTAAGTGTATAGGAATGCAAGAAATTTCTGTGCATTAATTTTGTATCTTGCAACTTTACCAAATTCATTGATTAGCTCTAGTAGTTTTCTGGTAGCATCTTTAGGATTCCCTATGTATAGTATCGTGTCATCTGCAAACAGTGACAGTTTTACTTCCTCTTTTCCAATTTGGATTCCTTTTATTTCTTTTTCTTCTCTGATTGCCATGGCTAAGACTTCCAAACTATGTTGAATAATAGTGGTGAGAGTGGACATCCTTGTCTTGTTCCTGATCTTAGAGGAAATGCTTTCAGTTTTTCACCTTTGAGAATGATGTTTGCTGTGGGTTTGTCGTATATGGCCTTTATTATTCTGAGGTAGGTTCCCTCTATGCCCACTTTCTGGAGAGGTTTATCATAAATGGGTGTTGAATTTTGTCAAAAGCTTTTTCTCCATCTATTGAGATAATCATATGGTTTTTATTTTTTAATTTGTTAATATGGTGTATCACACTGATTGATTTGCGTATATTGAAGAATCCTTGCATCCTTGGGTTAAATCCCACTTGATCATGGTGTATGATCCTTTTAATGTGCTGTTGGATTCTGTTTGCTAGTATTTTGTTGAGGATTTTTGCATCTATGTTCATCAGTGATATGGGTCTGTAATTTTCTTTTTTTGTGGTATCTCTCTCTGGTTTTGGTATCAGGGTGATGGTGGCCTCATCGAATGAGTTTGGGAGTGTTCCTCCTTCTGCAATTTTTTGGAAGAGTTTGAGAAGGATGGGTGTTAGCTCTTCTTTAAATGTCTGATAGAATTCACCTGTGAAGCCATCTGTTCCTGGGCTTTTGTTTGTTGGAAGATTTTAAATCACAGTTTCAATTTCATTCCTTGTGATTGATCTGTTCATATTTTCTATTTCTTCCTGGTTCAGTCTGGAAGGTTATACCTTTCTAAGAATTTGTCCATTTCTTCCAGGTTGTCCATTTTACTGACATAGAGTTGCTTATAGTAATCTCTTATGATGCTTTGTATTTCTGCAATGTCCATTGTAACTTCTCCTTTTTCATTTCTAATTTTATTTATTTGAGTCCTCTCCTTCTTTTTCTTGATGAGTCTGGCTAAAGGTTTATCAACTTTGTTTATCTTCTCAAAGAACCAGTTTTTAGTTTTATTGATCTTTGCTATTATTTTCTTTGTTTCTATTTCATTTATTTCTCCTCTGATCTATATGATTTCTTTCCTTGTACTAACTTTGGGTTTTGTTTGTTCTTCTTTCTCTAGTTCCTTTAGGTGTAAGGTTAGATTGCTTATTTGAGGTTTTTCTTGTTTCTTGAGATAGGAATTTATTGCCATAACCTTCCCTCTTAGAACTGCTTTTGCTGCATCCCATAGGTTTTGGATCGTCATCTTTTCATTGTAATTTGTCTGTAGGTATTTTCTGATTTCCTCTTTGATTTCTTCAGTGATCTCTTGGTTATTTAGTAATGTATTGTTTATCCTCCATGTGTTTGTGTTTTCCTTTTTTTCCCCTGTAATTGATTACTAATCTCATAGCCTTGCAGTCAGAAAAGATGCTTGATATGATTTCAATTTTCTTAAATTTACCAAGGCTTGATTTCTGACCTAAGATGTGATCTATCCTGGAGAATGTTCCATATGCACTTGAGTAGAAAGTGTATTCTGTTGTTTTTGGATGGAATATCATATAAATATCAATTAAATCTATGGTCTATTGTGTCATTTAAAGCTTGTGTTTCTTTACTTTTCTGTCTGGATGATCTGTCCATTGGTGTAAATGAGGTGTTAATGTCCGCCACTATTATTATGTTACTGTTTATTTCCTCGTTTATAGCTGTTAGCAGTTGCCTTATGTATTGAGGTGCTCCTATGTTGGGTGTATATATATTTATAATTGTTATATCTTCTTCTTGGATTGATCCCTTGGTCATTATGTAGTGTCCTTCCTTGTCTCTTGTAACATTTTTATTTTAAAGTCTATTTTATCTGATATGAGTATTGCTACTCCAGCTTTCTTTTGATTTCCATTTGCATGGACTATCTTTTTCCATCCCCTCACTTTCAGTCTGTATGTGTCCTTAGGTGTGAAGTGGGTCTCTTGTAGACAGCATATATATGGGTCTTGTTTTTGTATCCATTCAGCAAGCCTGTGTCTTTTGGTTGGAGCATTTAATCTATTCACATTTAAGGTAATTATCAATATGTATATTCCTATGACCATTTTCTTAATTGTTGTGGGTTTGTTTGTGTTGGTCCTTTTCTTCTCTTGTGTTTCCCACTTAGAGAAGTTCCTTTAGCATTTGTTGTAGAGCTGTTTTAGTGGTGCTGAATTCTCTTAGCTTTTGCTTGTCTGTAAAGCTTTTGATTTCTCTGTCGAATCTGAATGAGATCCTAGCCAGCTAGAGTAATCTTAGTTGTAGGTTCTTCACTTTCATCACTTTAAATATACCATGCCACTCACTTCTGGCTTGTAGAGTTTCTGCTGAGAATTCAGCTGTTAACCTTATGGGAGTTCCCTTGTATGTTATTTGTCATTTTTCCCTTGTTGCATTCAATAATTTTTCTTTGTCTTTAAGTTTTGTTAATTTGATTACTGTATGTCTCGGCATGCTTCTCCTTGGGTTTATCCTTCCTGGGACTCACTGCACTTCCTGGACTGGGTGGCTATTTCCTTTCCCATGTTAGGGAGGTTTTCGACTATAATCAATATTCAATTGATTCAGATATTTTCAAATATTCAAACATTTTCTCGGGTCCTTTCTCTCTGTCTTCTCCTTCTGGGACCCTTATAATGCGAATGTTGTTGCACTTAATGTTGTCCCGGAGGTCTCTTAGGCTGTCTTCATTTCTTTTCATTCTTTTTTCTTTATTCTGTTCCATGGCAGTGAATTCCACCATTCTGTCTTCCAGGTCACTTATCTGTTCTTCTGCCTCAGTTATTCTGGTATTATTTCCTTCTAGTGTATTTTTCATTTCAGTTATTGTGTAGTTCATCTCTGTTTGTTCTTTAATTCTTCTAGCTCTTTGTTAAACATTTCTTGCATCTCCTTGATCTTTGCTTCCATTCTTTTTCCAAGGTCCTGGATCATCTTCACTATCATTATTCTGAATTCTTTTTCTGGAAGGTTGCCTATCTTCACTTCTTTTAGTTGTTTTTCTGGGGTTTTATCTTGTTCCTTCATCTGGTTCATAGTCCTCTGACTTTTCATTTTGTCTGTCTTTCTGTGAATGTGGTTTTCATTCCACAGGCTGCAGAATTGTAGTTCTTCTTGCTTCTGCTGTCTACCCTCTGGTGGATGAGGCTATCTAAGAGGCTTGTTCAAGCTTCCTGATGGGAGGGACTGGTGATGGGTAGAGCTGGGTGTTGCTCTGGTGGGCAGAGCTCAGTAAAACTTTAATCCGCTTGTTTGCTGAAGGGTGGTGCTGGGTTCTCTCCCTGTTGGTTGTTTGACCTGAGGTGATCCAGCACTGAAGCCTGCCTGGCTCTTTGGTGGGGCTAATGGCAGACTCTGGGAGGGCTTATGCCAAGGAGTACTTCCCTGAACCTCTGCTGCCAGTGTCCTTGTTCCCGTGGTGAGCCACAGCCACCCCCTGCCTCTGCAGGAGACCCTCCAGCACTAGCAGGTAGGTCTGGTTCAGTCTCCTATGGAGTTACTGTTTCTTCCCCCAGGTCCTGATGCACACATTACTTTGTGTGTGCCCTCCAAGAGTGGACTCTCTGTTTCCCCCAGTCCTGTTGAAGTCCTGCAATCAAATCCCGCTAACCTTCAAAGTCTGATTCTCTAGGAATTCCTACTCCTGTTGCCAGACCCCCAGGTTGGGAAACCTGAATTGGGGCTCAGAACTTTCACTCCTGTGGGTGTACTTCTGTGGTATAAGTGTTCTCCAGTTTGTGAGTCACCCACCCAGTGGTTGTGGGATTTGATATTATTGTGATTGCGCCCCTCCTTCCATCTCATTGCAACTTCTCCTTTGTCTTTGGATGTGGGGTATCATTTTTGGTGAGTTCCAGCATCTTCTTGTCGATGATTGTTCAGCAGTTAGTTGTGATTCCAGTGCTCTCACAGGAGAGAGTGAGCACACGTCCTTCTACTCCGCCATCTTGAACTAATCTCTGAAACATAGATTTTTATACCTTTCTTCTTTTTAAATAGGAACTGAAAATACTAGCAAACAGAGTGCAACAGCACATTAAAAGGACCATACAGCATGATCAAGGGGTTTATCCCAGGAATGCAAGGATTCTTCAATATATGGAAATCAATCAATGTGATAAGCCATATTAACAAATTGAAGGAGAAAAACCATATGATTATCTCAATAAATGCAGAAAAAGCTTCTGACAAAAATCAACACCCATTTATGATAAAAACCCTCCAGAAAGTTGGCATAGAGGGAACTTACCTCCACACAAAAGAGGCCGTATATGACAAACCCACAGCCAACATCGTTCTCAATGGTGAAAAACTGAAACCATTTCCTCTAGGATCAGGAACAAGACAAGATTGTCTACTTTTCCCAGTATTACTCAACATAGTTTTGGAAGTTTTAGCCACAGCAATAACAGAAGAAAAAGAAATAAAAGGAATCCAAGTTGGAAAAGAAGTAAAACTGTCACTGTTTGCAGATGACATGATAGTATACATAGAGAATCCTAAAGATGCTACCAGAAAACTACTAGAGCTAATCAATGAATTTGGTAAAGTATCAGGATACAAAATTAATGCACAGAAGTCTCTTGCATTCCTATACACTAACGACGAAAAATCTGAAAGAGAAATTAAGGAAACACTTCCATTTACCACTGCAGCAAAAACAATAAAATACCTAGGAATAAACCTACCTAAGGAGACAAAAGACCTGTATGAAGAAAACTATAAGACACTGATGAAAGAAATTAAAGATGATACAAACAGATGGAGAGATATATCATGTTCTTGAATTGGAAAAATCAACATTGTGAAAATCATTAGACTCCCCAAAGCGATCTACAGATTCAATGCAATCCCTATCAAACCACAAATGGCATTTTTCGCAGAACTAGAACAAAAAATTTCACAATTTGTATGGAAACACAAAAGACCCCGAATAGCCAAAGCAATCTTGAGAAAGAAAAATGGAGCTGGAGGAATCAGGCTCCCGGACTTCAGAGTATACTACAAAGTACAGTAATCAAGACAGTATGGTACTGGCACAGAAACAGAACTATAGATCAGTGGAACAGGATAGACAGCCCAGAGATAAACCCACACACATATGGTCACCTTAATTTTGATAAAGGAGGCAAGAATATACAATGGAGAAAGGACAGCCTCTTCAATAAGTGGTGCTGGGAAAACTGGACAGCTACATGTAAAAGAATGAAATTAGAACACTCCCTAACACCATACACAAAAATAAACTCAAAATGGAGTAAAGACCTAAGTGTAAGGCCAGACACTATAAAACTCTTAGAGGCAAACATAAGCAGAACACTCTATGACATAAATCACAGCAAGATCCTTTTTGACCCACCTCCTAGAGAAATGGAAATAAAAACAAATATAAACAAATGGGACCTAATGAAACTTAAAAGCTTTTGCACAGCAAAGGAAACCATAAACAAGACGAAGAGACAACCCTCAGAATGGGAGGAAATATTTGCAAATGAACCAACTGACAAAGGATTAATCTCCAAAATTTACAAGCAGTTCATTCAGCTCAGTATCAAAAAAAACAAACAACCCAATCCAAAAATGGGCCAAAGACCTAAATAGACATTTCTCCAAAGAAGATATACAGATTGCCAACAAGCACATGAAAGGATGCTCAACATCACTAATCATTAGAGAAATGCAAATCAAAACTACAAAGAGCTGCTCCTCACCCCTTGCCCTCCCTGGGCTGGGCCCCGGTCTTTCGCGGCTGGTTCCCGGCCGCCATGGGCTTGGAGATGGAGCCGTTGCTCCTGGCCTGGAGCTATTTTAGGCACAGGAAGTTCCAGCTCTGTGCAGATCTGTGCATGCAGATGCTGGAGAAGTCCCCTTATGACCAGATTGAGCACACTGAGGCACATGGTAAAGTAATTTGTACAAAGTTACAAAGCTGGCAGCCCGGATTTTAAAAGCACAAGCACTAAATGAAGTGGTGTACATAGAAGAAATTGACGTAGATCAGGAAGGAGTTGCAGGAATGATACTGAACAAAAATGCTCAAGTTCCACGTCCTGGAACATCTCTGAAACTCCCTGGAAATAACCAGACAGGAGGGCCTAGTCCAGCTGTCAGGCCAATCACTCAAGCTGGAATACCCATTACAGGTTTCCTTAGACCCAGCGTACAAAGTGCAAGGCCAAGCACTATGGAACAGGCCATTAGAACACCCAGAACTGCCTACACAGCTTACCCTATCGCCAGCTCATCTGGAAGATTTTTTAGGCTGGTAATGGCTTCCATGCTTACAAGTCCTGATGGACCTTTTATAAATTTATCTAGACTGAATTTAAGAAAGTATGCCCAGAAACCTAAATTGGCAAAGGCTTTGTTTGAGTATATCTTTCATCATGAAAATGACGTTAAGACTGCTGTGGATTTGGCTGCCCTTTCCACAGAGCATTCTCAGTACAAGGACTGGTGGTGGAAAGTGCAGATTAGAGAATGTTACTACAGGTTAGGAATGTATCTTGAAGCAGAAAAACAATTTAAATCAGCCCTGAAGCAGCAGGAAATGGTAGATACATTTCTCTACTTGGCAAAAGTTTACATCTCATTGGATCAACCTGTGACTGCATTAAATCTTTTCAAACAAGGCTTAGATAAGTTTCCAGGAGAAGTAACCCTACTTTGTGGAATTGCCAGGATCTATGAGGAAATGAAAAATATTTCATCAACCACTGAATACCACAAAGAGGTTTTTTTTTTTTTTTTTTTTAATATTTATTTATTTATTTATTTATGGCTGTGTTGGGTCTTCGTTTCTGTGCGAGGGCTTTCTCTAGTTGTGGCAAGCGGGGGCCACTCTTCATCGCGGTGCGCGGGCCTCTCACTATCGCGGGCTCTCTCGTTGCGGAGCACAGGCTCCAGATGCGCAGGCTCAGTAATTGTGGCTCACGGGCCTAGTTGCTCCGCGGCATGTGGGATCCTCCCAGACCAGGGCTCGAACCCGTGTCCCCTGCATTGGCAGGCGGATTCTCAACCACTGCGCCACCAGGGAAGCCCCACAAAGAGGTTTTGAAACAGGACAACACTCAGGTAGAAGCCACTGCATGCATTGGAAGCAACCATTTTTATTCTGATCAACCAGAAGTAGCTCTCCGGTTTTACAGGCGATTCCTGCAGATGGGTGTTTATAACTCCCAGCTTTTCTTTTCTTTCTTTCTTTTTTTTTTTTAAATGTCTCTTAACTTTTTTTAAAATTAATTAATTAATTAATTAATTAATTAATGGCTGTGTTGGGTCTTCGTTTCTGTGCGAGGGCTTTCTCTAGTTGTGGCAAGCGGGGGCCATTCTTCATCGCAGTGCACGGGTCTCTCACTGTCGTGGCCTCTCTTGTTGCGGAGCACAAGCTCCAGACGCGCAGGCTCAGTAGTTGTGGCTCACGGGCCCAGTTGCTCCGTGGCATGTGGGATCTTCCCAGACCAGGACTCGAACCCGTGTCCCCTGCATTGGCAGGCAGATTTTCAACCACTGCGCCACCAGGGAAGCCCTATAACTCCCAGCTTTTCAACAACCTGGGGATCTGTTGCTTCTATGCCCAGCAGTATGATATGACTCTGACCTCATTTGAACGTGCCCTTTCCCTGGCTGAAAATGAAGAGGAGGTAGCTGAGGTCTGGCACAACTTGGGACATGTAGCTGTGGGAATAGGAGATACGAATCTGGTCCATCAGTGCTTCAGGAAGGGTCTGGTTAACAGCAATAACCATGCAGAGACCTACAACAACCTGGCCGTGCTGGAGATGTGGAAGGGCCATGTCAAACATGCAAGAGCACTGCACAGTTGCAAGCTGCTTCATCCTTAGCACCCCACATGTATGAGCCGCATTTTAATTTTGCAACAGTATCTGATAAGATGGGAGATCTACAGAGGAGCTACATTGCTGCTCAGAAGTCTGAAGCAGCATTTCCAGATCACCTGGGCACTTAACACTTAATTAAGCAGTTAAAGCGGCATTTTGCTATGCTCCGGTTTTTCCTCAGACTAAAGATATTCTTATGGAGGGACATTATGCAAGGGAAACAGTAGTGTATATATATGTGTAGTACAAACCTGTGCTTGATATTAGTGAAGGTGACATAGGGAAATTAAACCAGAATATTTAAAACTTTATAATTATAACTTTATAAGATAATGTTATAAAAGAAAGGATTTAAGCATTTGTAAGCAGATTATGAAATCTATCACATTACATGGTAGATGTTTGTTTATAATGTTTACAGAACATTTTCATGAATTTCCTCAAATTTTTATAAATTCACATTTTTAATGTCCTTTATCTGACCATTAGCTATCATGTAGCTTAAAAGGTCTGAAATCTGCCTTTAAAATTGCACTTTTATGACTAAAAGTGTATATACTTATCCTTGGTAGAGACTTTAGAGATAAAAAATTGTACTTAAAGCTATTTTTTATCAAGTGCTTTGTGAGACACTCTACTTTTTCTTATATATTATGCTTTAAAATAAATGTGTATAAAACACCAAAAAAAAAAAAAACCAAACTACAATGAGGTACCTCATAACAGTCAGAATGGCCATCATCAAAAAATGTACAAACAATAAATGCTGGAGAGGGTGTGGAGAAAAGGGAATCGTCTTGCACTTTTGGTGGGAATGAAAATTGATACAGCCACTATGGAGAACAGTAGGGAGGTTCCTTAAAAAACTGAAAATAGAACTACCATACGACCCAGCAATCCCATTACTGGGCATATGCACTGAGAAGACAATAATTCAAAAAGAGTCATATACCAAAATGTTCATTGCAGCTCTATTTAAAATAGCCAGTTCGTGGAAGCAACCTAAGTGTCCATCGACAGATCAATGGATAAAGAAGATGTGGCACATATATACAATGGAATATTACTCAGCCATAAAAAGAAATGAAATTGAGTTATTTGCAGTGAAGTGGCTGGACCTAGAGTCTGTCATACAGAGTGAAGTAAGTCAGAAAGAGAAAAACAAATACCGTATGCTAACACATATATATGGAATCTTAAAAAAAAAAAAAAAGGTTCTGAAGAACCTAGGAGCAAGACAGGAATAAAGACGCAGATGTAGAGAATGGACTTGAGGACACGGGGAGGGGGAAGGGTAAGCTGGGGCGAAGTGAGAGAGTGACATGGACATATATACACTACCAAACGTAAAATAGATAGCTAGTGGGAAGCAGCCACATAGCACAGGGAGATCAACTCGGTGTTCTGTGACCACCTAGAGGGGTGGGATAGGGAGGGTGGGAGGGAGATGCAAGAGGGAGGGCATATGGGTATATATGTATATGTATAGCTGATTCATTTTGTTGTACAGCAGAAGCTAACACAACATTGTGAAGCAATTATACTCCAATAAAGATGTTAAAAAAAAAAGGAACAGAAAACAACACATTTTATTTTTTTAACATCTTTATTGGAGTAAAATTGCTTTACAATGGTGTGTTAGTTTCTGCTGTATAACAAACTGAATCAGCTATATGTATACATATATCCCCATATCTCCTCCCTCTTGCGTCTCCCTCCCACCCTCCCTGTCCCACCCCTCTAGGTGGTCACAGAACACCAAGCTGATCTCCCTGTGCAATGCGGCTGCTTCCCAGTAGCTATTTATTCTATATTTGGTAGTGTATATATGACCATGCCACTCTCTCACTTCGTCCCAGCTTACCCTTCCCCCTCCCCGTGTCCTCAAGTCCATTCTCCACGTCTGCGTCTTTATTCCTGTCCTGCCCCTAGGTTCTTCAGAACCATTTTTATTTTTTAATTTTTTTTTAGATTGCATATATATGTGTTAGCATAAGGTATCTGTTTTTCTCTTTTTGACTTACTTCACTCTATATGACAGACTCTAGGTCCATCCACCTCACTACAAATAACTCAAATTCGTTTCTTTTTATGGCTGAGTAATATCCCATTGTACATATGTACCACATCTTCTTTATCCATTCATCTGATGATGGACACTTAGGTTGCTTCCATGTCCTGGCTATTGTGAATGGAGCTGCAGTGAACATTGTGGTACATGACTCATTTTGAATTAGTGTTTTCTCAGAGTATATGCCCAGTAGGGGGATTGCTGGGTCATATGGTAGTTCTACTTTTAGTTTTTTAAGGAAACTCCATACTGTTCTCCATAGCGGCTGTGTTAATTTCCATTCCCACCTACAGTGCAAGAGGGTTCCCTTTTCTCCACACCCTCTCCAGCATTTATTGTTTATAGATTTTTTGATGATGGCCATTCTGACTAGTGTGAGGTGATACCTCACTGTAGTTTTGATTTGCATTTCTCTAATGATTAGTGATGTTGAGCATCTTTTCATGTGTTTGTTGGTAATCTGTATATCTTCTTTGGAGAAATGTCTATGTAGGGCTTCTGCCCATTTTTGGATTGTGTTGCTTGTTTTTTTGATATAGAGCTCCATGTACTGCTTATAAATTTTGGAGATTAATCCTTTGTCAGGTGCTTCATTTGCAAATATTTTCTCCCATTCCGAAAGTTGTCTTTCTGTCTTGTTTATGGTTTCCTTTGCTGTGCAAAAGCTTTTAAGTTTCATTAGGTCTCATTTGTTTATTTTTGTTTTTATTTCCATTTCTCTAGGAGGTGGGTCAAAAAGGATCTTGCTGTGATTTATGTCATAGAGTGTTCTGCCTATGTTTTCCTCTAAGGGTTTTATAGTGTCTGGCCTTACATTTAGGTCTTTAATCCATTTTGAGTTTATTTTTGTGTATGGTGTTAGGGAGTATTCTAATTTCATTCTTTTACATGTAGCTGTCCAGTTTTCCCAGCACCACTTATTGAAGAGGCTGTCTTTTCTCCATTGTATATTCTTCCCTCCTTTATCAAAGATAAGGTGACCATATGTGTGTGGGTTTATCTTTGGGCTTTTTATCCTGTTCCATTGATCTATATTTCTGCTTTTGTGCCAGTACCATACTGTCTTGATTACTATAGCTTTGTAGTAGAGTCTGAAGTCCAGGAGCCTGATTCCTCCAGCTCCGTTTTTCTTTCTCAAGATTGTTTTGGCTATTTGGTGTCTTTTGTGTTTCCATACAAATTGTGAAATTTGTTGTTCTAGTGCTGTGAAAAATGTCATTGGTAGTTTCATAGGGATTTCAATGAATCTGTAGATTGCTTTGGGTAGTATAGTCATTTTCACAATGTTGATTCTTCCAATCCAAGAGCATGGTATATCTCCCCATCTGTGCGTATCATCTTTAATTTCTTTCATCAGTGTCTTATACTTTTCTGCATACCGGTCTTTTGTCTCCTTAGGTAGGTTTATTCCTAGGTATTTTATTGTTTTTGTTGCAGTGGTAAATGGGATTGTTTCCTTAATTTTTCTTTCAGATTTTTCGTTGTTAGTGTATAGGAATGCAGGGGGTTTCTGTGCATTAATTTTGTATCCTGATACTTTACCAAATTCATTGATTAGCTCTAGTAATTTTCTGGTAGCATTTTTAGGATCTCTATGCATAGTATCATGTCATCTGCAAACAGTGACAGCTTTACTTCTTTTCTTATTTGGATTCATTTTATTTTTTTTCTTGTCTGATTGCTGTGGCTAAAACTTCCTAAACTATGTTAAATAGTAGTGGTGAGAGCGGACAACCTTGTCTTGTCCTGATCTTAGAGGAAATGGTTTCAGTTTTTCACCACTGAGAACGATGTTGGCTGTGCGTTTGTCATATATGGCCTTTATTATGTTGAGGTAATTTCCCTCTATTCCTACTTTCTGGAGGGTTTTTATCATACATGGTGCTGAATTTTGTTGAAAGCTTTTTCCACATCCATTGAGATGATCATATGGTTTTTCTGCTTCAATTTGTTAATATGGTTTATCACATTGATTGATTTGCGTATATTGAGGAATCCTTGCATTCCTGGGATAAACTCCACTGGATCATGGTGTATGATCCTTTTAATGTGCTGTTGAATTCTGTTTGCTAGTAGTATGTTGTTGAGGATTTTTGCATCTATGTTCATCAGTGATATTGGCATGTAGTTTTCTTACTATGTGACATCTTTGTCTGGTTTTGGTATGAGAGTGATGGTGGCCTCATCGAATGAGTTTGGGAGTGTTCCTCCTTCTGCTATTTTGGAAGAGTTTGAGAAGGACAGGTGTTAGCTCTTCTCTAAATGTTTGATAGAATTCGCCTGTGAAGCCATCTTGTCCTGTGCTTTTGTTTGTTGCAAGATTTTTAATCACAGTCTCAATTTCAGTGCTTGTGATTGGTCTGTTACATTTTCTATTTCTTCCTGGTTCTGTGTTGGAAGGTTGTGCTTTTTTAAGAATTTGTCCATTTCTTCCAGGTTGTCCATTTTATTGGCATAGAGTTGCTTGTAGTAATCTCTTATGATCTTTTGTATTTCTGCAGTTTCAGTTGTTACTTCTCCTTTTTCATTTCTAATTCTTTTGATTTGAGTCATCTCCCTTTTTTTCTTGATGAGTCTGGCTAATGGTTTATCAACTTTGTTTATCTTCTCAAAGAACCAGCTTTTAGTTTTATCGATCTTTGCTATTGTTTCCTTCATTTCTTTTTCATTTATTTCTGATCTGATCTTTATGATTTCATTCCTTCTGCTAACTTTGGGGCTTTTTGTTCTTCTTTCTCTACCTACTTTAGGTGTAAGGTTAGGTTGTTTATTTGAGATTTTTCTTGTTTCTTGAGGTAGGATTGAGTTGCTATAAACTTCCCTCTTAGAACTGCTTTTGCTGCATCCCATCGGTTTTGAGTCGTCATGTTTTCATTGTCATTTGTTTCTAGGTATTTTTTGATTTCCTCTTTGATTCCTTCAGTGATCTCTTGGTTATTTAGTAGTGTATGGTTTAGCCTCCATGTGTTTGTATTTTTTACATATTTTTTTCCTGTAATTGGTATCTGGTCTCATAGCGTTGTGGTCGGAAATGATACTTGATACGATTTCAATTTTCTTAAATTTGCCAAGGCTTGATTTTTGACCCAAGATATGATGTATCCTGGAGAATGTTCCATGAGCACTTAAGAAGAAAGTGTATTCTGTTTTTTTGGGGATGGAATGTCCTATAAATATCAGTTAAGTCCATCTTGTTTAATGTATCATTTAAAGCTTGTGTTTCCTTATTTATTTTCATATTGGATGATCTGTCCATTGGTGAAAGTGAGGTGTTAAAGTCCCCTACTATGATTGTGTTACTTTCGATTTCCCCTTTTATGGCTGTTAGCATTTGCTTTATGTATTGTAGTGCTCCTATGTTGAGTGCATAAATGTTTACAACTGTTATATTTTCTTCATGGATTGAACCCTTGATCATTATGTCATGTCCTTCTTTGTCTCTTGTAATAGTCTTTATTTTAAAATCTATTTTGTCTGATATGAGAATTGCTACTCTAGCTTTCTTTTGATTTCCGTTTGCATGGAGTATCTTTTTCCATCCCCTCACTTTCAGTCTGTATGTGTCCCTAGGTCTGATGTGGGTCTCTTGTAGACAGCATATATATGGGTCCTGTTTTTGTTTCCATTCAGCCAGTCTATGTCTTTTGGTTGGAGCATTTAATCCATTTAAATTTAAGGTAGTTATTCATATGTATGTTCGTATTACCATTTTCTTAATTGTTTTGGGTTTGTTATTGTAGGTGTTTTTCTTCTCATGTGTTTCCTGTCTCGAGAGGTTCCTTTAGCATTTGTTGTAAAGCTGGTTTGGTGGTGCTGAATTTTCTTAGCTTTTGCTTGTCTGTAAGGTTTTTAATTTCTCTGTGAAATCTGAATGAGATCCTTGCTGGATAGAGTAATCTTGGTTGTAGTTTTTTCCCTTTCATCACTTTAAATATGGCCTGCCACTCCCTCTGGCTTGCAGAGTTTTTGCTGAAAGATCAGCTGTTAACCTTATGGGGGTTCTCTTGTATGTTATTTGATGGTTTTCCCTTGCTGCTTTTAATATGTTTTCCTTGTATTTAATTTTTGATAGTTTGATTAATATGTGTCTTGGCGTGTTTCTCCTTGGATTTATCCTGTATGGGACTCTCTGTGCTTCCTGCACTTGGTTAACTATTTCCTTTCCAATATTAGGGAAGTTTTCAACTGTAATCTCTTCAAATACCTTCTTAGTCCCTTTCTTTTTCTCTTCTTTTTCTGGGTCGCCTATAATTTGAATATTGGTGTGTTTGATGTTGTTCCAGAGGTCTCTGAGACTGTCCTCATTTCTTTTCATTCTTTTTTGTTTATTCTGCTCTGTGGTAGTTTTTTCCATTATTTTCTCTTCCAGGTCACTTATCCCTTCTTCTGCCTCAGTTATTCTGCTATTGATTACTTCTAGATAATTTTTAGTTTCATTTATTGTGTTGTTCATCATTGTTTGTTTGCTCTTTAGTTCTTCTAGGTCATTGTTAAAACTTTCTTGTATTTTCTCCATTCTACTTCCAAGATTTTGGATCATCTTTACTATCAGTACTCTCAATTCTTTTTCAGGTCAACTGCCTATTTCCTCTTCGTTTGTTTGGTTTGGTGGGTTTTTGCCTTGCTCCTTCATCTGCTGTGTTTTTGTCTTCTCATTTTGCTTAACTTACTGTGTTTGGGGTCTCTTTTTCACAGGATGCTGGCTCGTAGTTCCCGTTGTTTTTGATGTCTGCCCCCAGTGGTTAAGGTTGGTTCAGTGGGTTGTGTAGGTTCCTGGTGGAGGGGACTGCTGCCTGTATTTTGGTGGATGAGGCTGGATCTTGTCTTTCTGGTAGGCAGGACCACATCCAGTGGTGTGTTTTTGTGTGTCTGTGACCTTATTATGATTTTAGGCAGCCTTTCTGCTAATGGGTGGGGTTGTGTTCCTGTCTTGCTAGTTGTTTGGCCTAGGGTGTCTAGCACTGTATCTTGCTGGTTATTGAGTGGAGCTGGGTCTTAGCGTTTAGATGGAGATATCTGGGAGAACTTTTGCTGTTTGATATTCTGTGGAGCCATGAGGTCTCTGGTGGACCAATATCCTGAACTTGGCTCTCCCACCTCAGAGGCACAGGCCTCACACCTGGCCAGAGCACCAAGACCCTGTCAGCCACATGGCTCAGAAGGAAAGGCAGAAAAAATAAAGAGAGAAAGAAGAAAAAATAATAAAATGAAATAAAGTGAAAAGTAAAAACATTATTAAAAATTAAAAAAGTAATAAAAAAGAAAGAATGAAAGAAGAGAGCAACCAAACCAAAAAACAAATCCACCAATGGTAACAAGTGCTAAAAACTATACTGAAGAAACAAAAACCAAAAAAACTGGACAGACAGAACCCTGGGACAAATGGTAAAATCAATGCTATACAGAGAAAATCACACAAAAAGCATACACTTACACACTCACAAAAAGAGAAAAAGGAAAAAAAAATCTTTTGGGAAGTCTGAGGTCTTCTGAGAGCATTCAGTAGGTGTTCTGTAGGAGTTGTTCCACATGTAGATGTATTTCTGATGTTTTTGTGGGGAGGAAGTTGATCTTCACGTCTTACTCCTCCACCATCTTGAAGGTCTCTGAAAACAGCACATTTTTAATTGTTTCTATCTATGTACTGTTAATGTCATTATAAATATGTTGGGCTTAACTCTATCACCTTGTGTTTGTTTTCTATTTTCTTTTTATGCACAATTTTCTTCTTTCTCCTTTTCTATGTGTTCTCCTAGATTGAGTATATTTAGTATTCCATTTCACCTCTGCTATTGACTTTAATTTATTACTGCTAACTTTCAAAAAATGTTCTTCTGCTTCACAAACTTTGTAAAACGCTTACAGTTTTCACTCCTGACTTTTTTGCTTTTTTATTATATATTTTATTTATACACAGACAGTAAATGCTACAATAGAGTATTATTTTTATTTTTAACAATCAATATTCCTTTAAAGAGATTTAAAAATATATGTATGAATAAGCTTTAAAAAGTCATATATTTTCTAAAGTATTTCCTTTTTTTTTGTTTCTCATTCGTTCTTGCAGAACTGGATTTCCATCTGGAATCATTTCCTTTCAGCTTAAGAAACTTCTTTTAGCATATCTTGTAATTCAGGTGTGCAGGTGAAACATTTTTTTGTAGTTTTGTGTGTCGGAAATGTCTTTATTTCACTTTCATTTTTGATGAGTAGTTTTTCTGGTCATAGAATGCTAAATTAACTTATGTCTTTCAGCACTTAAAAAAAATTCCATAGTCCTCTGGATTCCATTAATTTGGATGAGAAATCAGCCATTTTGGTTGTCTGCCCTCCTAGCCTGCATATTGATAATTACTTTCAATTCAGTGATTTTTTTTTTCTGTTGTGTCCAGCCTGCTGATAAGCCCACTGAAAAATATCTTTATTTGTCTAATTTTATTTTTTATTTCTAGCATTTCCATTAGCTTAAAAAAATTTTTTTTGTTAGAGTATAGTTGATTTACAATGTTGTGTTAGTTTTTGCTGTACAGCAAAGTGAATCAGTTATACATATCTACTCTTTTTTAGATTCTTTTCCCATATAGGTCATTACAGAATATTGAGAAGTGTTCCCTGTGCTATACAGTAGGTCCTTATTAGTTATCTATTTTATATATAGTAGTGTGTATATGTCAATCCCAGTCTCCCAATTTATACCCACCCCTCACCCCCGTTTTCCCCCCCTGGTAACCATAAGTTTGTTTTCTGCATCTGTGACTCTATTTCTGTTTTGTAAATAAGTTCATTTGTACCATAGCTTTGTACATAGTTTCCATATCTCTGCTGAAATTCCCCATCTGTACATGTATGTTTTTCTCCTTGTTCATTAGATCCTGTAATATGTTCATTATAGTTACTTTAAAATCCCTGTCTAATAATTCTAATCTCTGATTTATATCTGGATCTGATTTTATTGAGTGTTTTCTCTCTATATTAGTCAGCTCAGCTGCAATAACAAGCCACAACTGGGTGGCTTAAATGACAGATATTTATTTTCTCACAGTTCTGGAGGCTAGAAGCCTGAGTTCAAGGTGCCAGCAGGGTTGGCTTCTGGTGCGTCTTCTCTTCCTTGCTTGCAGGTGACCACCTTCTCATAGTGTTCTCACATGGCCTTTTCTCTGTGTATGCACTGAGAGAGTAAGGTCTCTGGTGTCTCCCCTCTTCTTATGAGGATACAAATCTTATCACATTAGGGCCTGACTGATACGACCTCGCTTAACCTTAATTACCTTCTTAAAGGCCCTCTCTCCAAATACAATCACATTGGAGCTTAGGGCTTCAATCTATGAGTTTTTGTTTTTGTTTTTTTTTGCAGGGGAGAGGGGGGAACACAATTCAGTTCATTACTGAACACAATTACTGAACACAATTCAGTAACACTTTCCTAGGGATAAGTTAAATGATCTTACTTCTTTATGTGTCTCATAATGTTTGATTGAATTTTAAACTCTGAGTGTAAAGAGCATGAGATCTTGAAGTAAATAATATTTTTGCTCATGAAAGTCACATCTCTCCTTTTGTCAGCCCACTAAGAGACTGAGTTAATCTAGTCTGTGGTTGAGCTGGCTTTGGATTTAGTGGTTACTTCAGTTGGATTCAGTTCACCAATGGCTTTAAATTATTTGAAGGTGAGATAAGGATCTTCCCTGTAGCAAGCTTGAGATATATGTGCCTGGATCTTTCCTTGCTCTTAACATTCAGTAGCCCTACATGCCTGTATGTCAGGGAGTCTCCCTCAGTTATATTGTTTTCCTCAACAACAGGTGGCTGCTGCTGAGGCCCAAAGTGACCAGAATATTTTTCTCAGTTCTTTAGCCCTGGCATCAAATTTGGTCAGACCCCTGGTATCTGCATCTCAGACGGGGTCTCTCTCAGTTGTTCTGCCCGTTCTTCAGTGATACACTTCTGTTACCTTGTACTCAGTGTAAGGACTAGAGTTCCTGGAAAATTTCTTTTAATCCTCCTGTTCTCAGACTTGAGCAGGCCTCACATGCTTGCACCTCAAGCTTGCACCTCTCAGCTCTTTTGCCCCATCCCAGCTACAGGTGACCCCTTCTTCACACTTAATGAAGGCCTAGAGTGCCTGGAGGATTTCTCTTAGTTCTTTTGTTCTTCCCTCAGACACCAATGTCTCTTATGCTTGGGCCTTGGCATTCTTTCTCAGTTCCTCTGATCTGACTCCAGTCTTTCTTGTGAGCACGTGGAGAAGGCCTATGGATAAGAGTTGGCAGATGGGTGCAGATTCTCTTTGTGTCTGGGGATTTTAGAGGCTTGAATCACCAGCATTAAAACTTTATTAGAAGTTTTTCCTCCCATGTCAAAGGAAGACTCCTTCTTTTCCTTCTGCTCTGCCAGGGATGACAGCAGGCATAGGACTGTTCATTCCTAGGAGTGTGAGCTAAAACAAAGGATCAGATTGTCAAACAGGCTCACAAGAGTCAGAAATATTAGCCAGTGTCAAGTGTTAATAATAATTTCAGTATAGAAATAATAAAGAGGCTCAGACAAAGCAGCAAGAGATCTGAGATGCTAAGGTGGCTCTCAGGGTTTTCCTTTCTACATCAAATACATGTTATCTAGTTCAGAGTAGACAAAATCTCTAAGTGAGGTATTGGAACATTATCTCATTTTGTGGGAATATTTAGTCTATGATACATCTCCATTTTATACCCTGGTTTATGTGACATTTTCTAGGGGGCCATGGCTCATAAATCTATAGATTCTAGGTTTATTATTTTTATTTTGTTGATATAATTGACACATAGCATTATATTAGTTTCAGGTATACCGCATAATAATTCAATATATGTATATACTGTGAAATGATCACCATAATGTCCAGTTGACATTCATCACCATACTTGGTTACAATTTCTTTTTCTTGTGATGAGAATTTTAAGATCTATCCCCTGCCTCTGGCAACCACTTATCTGTTCTCTGTTTCTGTGAAGTTTTTTTTTTTTCTGTTGTTGTTGTTTGTTTGTTTTATTTTATTTTTTTTTAGATTCCACATATAAGTGAGGTCATATAGTATATTTGTCTTTCTTTGTCTGACTCATTTCACTTAGCATAATGCCCTCAAGTCCATCCATGTGGTCACAAATGGCAGGATTTCCTTTTTTTAATGACAATAATATTCCGTTATATTGTATATCATATTCTTTATCTATTCATCCATCTATGGACCCTTAGGTTGCATCCATATCTTGGCTATTGTAAATAATGCTGAAGCAAACACAAGGGTACAGTTATGTTTTCAATTTAGTATTTTTGTTTTCTTTGGATAAATACCCAGTAGTGGAATTGCTGGATCATATGGTAGTTCTATTTTAGATTTTTTGAGGAATGTCCATACTGTTTTCCAAGTGGCTAGACCAATTTATATTCCCACCAATAGTGCAGGAAGGTTCCCTTTTCTCCACATCCTCGTCAACGCTTCTTATTTCCCGTCTTCTTGATGATAGCCATTCTGACAGGTGTGAGGTAATATCTCATTGTGGTTTTGACTTGCATTTTCCTGATGATTAGTAAACCATCCTGCTTGCTGACTCTATTTCCCAAAGAATTACCTTGTGCCATCAGAACAATCCAGTAAGCTCCAGATGGGCATTCTCTGGACCTCCATATAATTCCCCTGTTAAATATCTCCCTCTCAGCAGTCATTAAAACCAATGAAGATGCTGTTAAGAAAATATTCATTTGTTATTTTAGGGGGAAAGAGGATACTGAATATGAAACCTGCCCTTGCTACATTGCTGCTACATTTGATTTTCCACTTGATAACTATGTCAGCTTTTTGGGCAGGCTCATCTGCCGCCTTTTAAAAATATAGCTGTTATATAAAAGAGAGTATTGACAGTAATAGGAAACAGCTTTTAAAGAGGAAATGATGATGGGAAAGAGGAAGTTCATGGGCACCAAAATGATGGTGTCAGCAATTTCATGCGAGAGTAGTATAATTATTATCTTAAGCTTCTGAAGTCACAAAGAATCCAAGAGAGAAAATCCCTTATCTATTCTTCTTCCTCTTCCCCAGGAGGACAAAAAAAAAAACTAATTTGGGAGCATTACTTCATAGTTTGTGGGTTAGGTTAGAGGTTGGGGGTGGGGTGCAGAATCTCAGTTATCATTTACTGTAACTGTGTTCAGAAAAAACATTCCAAACAGTGTTGCTGCCTCTGAAACTGCTAGAGTTTCTAGGTTAAATAAAGTCTGAATATTTCAGGGCATTACTCTAGCCACACACTAAAATATACCTAGGAGTAAAACAATTCTGGCATTTTCCTTCCTGGAGAAGATGGTAAGTAAATATCTGAATCACATAGATCTGCTACTCTTTCCATAGGGAGAAAGTCTTTTTTGATGTACTTTTGTTAAAGTGAGAATAAGAATGACTAGCTCCCTTTCCTTTTTAAAAATAATATATATTAACTGACAAATCCAATAAATGACCAAAACAAAACAAAACAGATGAAACACAAAACTTATTTAGATTGTATCCCAAATAATACTTCATGTCATCTGCATAACATTTTTAGCCAAGAAAAAACTAAAGGCTGGTATTTTACTGAAATGTGAAGCTCCTGGGAACAGAAGCAAGGCTATTTATTTTGGAATCCTTAGAATCTTGCACAATGTTTGGAATATAGTAGGTTTTAAAATGAATGTTTGAATAAATAAATGGTTGAATAAACTGGAAGAAAAGAAAATCTGGAACTGACTCTTATAAGATAACATGCTGCCATAGGGAACTGTGGAGAAGTGGGAAAATGCCCACAGTCATCATGGTCAAGTGAGTAGCTGATAATTTTGATGCTGGCAAGGCCAATGTTCATTGTTCACTGGCAGTTGCCACCAGCTCCACCCACCAATGGGGCAAAGATTACATAATCTAACTCTAACCTGCCTTTCCAGCTTTATCTCTCAATATCCCTCACATGAACTCTCTCCTTTGGTCAAACTGTTCTACTCATTTTTATCTGAACACCTCGTACTTTCCTGCCTCTCTATGCTTTGTTCACACTGAACTCAGAATCTATTCCTCTGCACCTTTACTTACAAAATCCTACCTATTCTTCCAGGTCTATCTCAAACACCAAATACTTCAAGAAGACGCCCCAGTCATCCTCACTCTAAGCAAGACTGCCTTAGAGCACTGATTATTTCTTCACCCACGCAACATTGATTACATACTCCTTGCACTGAAATTATTTGAGAGATCAAGGGATCCATCTCACACATCATTTTTTCCCTTTATGAAGCATTAAAGTTAGGTGAATTGACTGATTAATTTGGCATCTTATACTTATTGATTACTTATATATTTATTAAGCATTAGGGGTTCAGGGCAGAAAAAGGAGCCTGATAAGTAGGCAGAGAGATTCTTTTGCAGATGTGGGAGGAACACTGAAAGAGTGTTGTGTCATAAAGGCAACAGGAGGAGACTTTCAAGAAAGGATGATTTGTTATCTTTTTTTTTTTTTAAATCTTTATTGGAGTATAATTGCTTTACAATGATGTGTTAGTTTCTGCTTTATAACAAAGTGAATCAGTTATACATATACATATGTTCCCATATCTCTTCCCTCTTGCATCTCCCTCCCTCCTGCCCTCCCTATCCCATCCCTCTAGGTGGTCACAAAGCACAGAGCTGATCTCCCTGTGCTATGCCGTTGCTTCCCACTAGCTACCTATTTTACGTTTGGTAGTGTATATATGTCCATGCCACTCTCTCACTTTGTCACATCTTACCCTTCCCCCTCCCCATATCCTCAAGTCCATTCTCTAGTATGGTCTGTGTCTTTATTCCCGTCTTGCTACTAGGTTCTTCATGACCTTTTTTATTTTTTTTCCTTAGATTCCATATATATGTGTTAGCATACTGTATTTGTTTTTCTCTTTCTGACTTACTTCATTCTGTATGACAGACTCTAACTCCATCCACCTCACTACAAATAACTCAATTTTGTTTCTTTTTATGGCTGAGTAATATTCCATTGTATATATGTGCCACATCTTCTTTATCCATTCATCTGATGATGGACACTTAGGTTGCTTCCATGTCCTGGCTGTTGTAAATAGAGCTGCAATGAACATTTTGGTACATGACTCTTTTTGAATTATGGTTTTCTCAGGGTATATGCCCAGTAGTGGGATTGCTGGGTTGTATGGTAGTTCTATTTTTAGTTTTTTAAGGAACTTCCATACTGTTCTCCATAGTGGCTGTATCAATTTACATTCCCACCAACAGTGCAAGAGTGTTCCCTTTTTTCCACACCCTCTCCAGCATTTATTGTTTCTAGATTTTTTGATCATGGCCATTCTGACCGGTGTGAGATGATATCTCATTGTAGTTTTGATTTGCATTTTTCTAATGATTAATGACATTGAGCATTCTTTCATGTGTTTGTTGGCCATCTGTATATCTTCTTTGGAGAAAAGTCTATTTAGGACTTCTGCCCATTTTTGGATTGGTTTGTTTGTTTTTTTGTTATTGAGCTGCATGAGCTGCTTGTAAATCTTGGAGATTAATCCTCTGTCAGTTGCTTCATTTGTAAATATTTTCTCCCATTCTGAGGGTTGTCTTTTGGTCTTGTTTATGGTTTCCTTTGCTGTGCAAAAGCTTTTAAGTTTCATTAGGTCCCATTTGTTTATTTTTTTTTTTTAATTTCCATTTCTCTAGGAGCTGGGTCTTGCTGTGATTTATGTCATAGAGTGTTCTGCCCATATTTTCCTCTAAGAGTTTGATAGTGTCTGGCCTTACATTTAGGTCTTTAATCCATTTTGAGTTAATTTTTGTGTATGGTGTTAGGGAGTGTTCTAATTTCATTCTTTTACATGTAGCTGTCCAGTTTTCCCAGCACCACTTATTGAAGAGGCTGTCTTTTCTCCACTGTATATGCTTGGCTCCCTTATCAAAGATAAGGTGACCATATGTGTGTGGGTTTATCTCTGGACTTTCTATCCTGTTCCACTGATCTATGTTTCTGTTTTTGTGCCAGTACCAAACTGTCTTGATTACTGTAGCTTTGTAGTATAGTCTGAAGTCCAGGAGCCTGATTCCTCCAGCTCTATTTTTCATTCTCAAGATTGCTTTGGCTATTCGGGGTCTTTTGTATTTCCATACAAATTGTGAAATTTTTTGTTCTAGTTCTGTGAAAAATGCCTGTGGTAGTTTGATAGGGATTGCATTGAATCTGTAGATTGCTTTGAGTAGTAGAGTCATTTTCACAATGTTGATTCTTCCAATCCAAGAACATGGTATATCTCTCCATCTATTTGTATCATCTTTAATTTCTTTCATCAGTGTCTTATAATTTTCTGCATACAGGTCTTTTGTCTCCTTAGGTAGGTTTATTCCTAGATATTTTATTCTTTTTGTTGCAATGGTAAACGGGAGTGTTTTCTTAAAATCACTTTCAGATTTTTCATCATTAGTGTATAGGAATGCAAGAGATTTCTGTGCATTAATTTTGTATCCTGCTACTTTACCAAATTCATTGATTAGCTGTAGTAGTTTTCTGGTAGCATCTTTAGGATTCTCTATGTATAGTATCATGTCATCTGCAAACAGTGACAGCTTTACTTCTTCTTTTCTGATTTGGATTCCTTTTATTTCTTTTTCTTCTCTAATTGCTGTGGCTAACACTTCCAAAACTATGTTGAATAATAGTGGTGAGAGTGGGCAACCTTGTCTTGTTCCTGATCTTAGTGGAAATGGTTTCAGTTTTTCACCATTGAGGACAATGTTGGCTGTGGGTTTATCATATATGGCCTTTATTATGTTGAGGAAAGTTCCCTCTATGCCTGCTTTCTGCAGAGCTTTTATCATAAATGGGTGTTGAATTTTGTTGAAAGCTTTCTCTGCATCTATTGAGATGATCATATGGTTTTTCTCCTTCAATTTGTTAATATGGTGTATCACATTGATTGATTTGTGTATGTTGAAGAATCCTTGCATTCCTGGGATAAACCCCACTTGATCATGGTGTATGATCCTTTTAATGTGCTGTTGGATTCTGTTTGCTAGTATTTTGTTGAGGATTTTTGCATCTATGTTCATCAGTGATATTGGCCTGTAGTTTTCTTTCTTTGTGACATCTTTGTCTGGTTTTGGTATCAGGGTGATGGTGGCCTCGTGGAATGAATTAGGGAGTGTTCCTCCCTCTGCAACAGTTTGGAAGAGTTTGAGAAGGATTGGTGTTAGCTCTTCTCTAAATATTTGATAGAATTCGCCTGTGAAGCCATCTGTTCCTGGGCTTTTGTTTGTTGGAAGATTTTTAATCACAGTTTCAATTTCAGTGCTTGTGATTGGTCTGTTCATATTTTCTATTTCTTCCTGGTTCAGTCTCAGAAGGTTGTACTTTTCTAAGAATTTGTCCATTTCTTCCAGGTTGTCCATTTTATTGGCATAGAGTTGCTTTTAGTAATCTCTCATGATCTTTTGTATTTCTGCAGTGTCAGTTGTTACTTCTCCTTTTTCATTTCTAATTCTATTGATTTGAGTCTTCTCCCTTTTTTTCTTGGTGAGTCTGGCTAGTGGTTTATCAATTTTGTTTGTCTTCTCAAAGAACCAATTTGTTATCTTAAGTGTTGCAGAGTTGTAAAGGCAAAAGAGGATTTGGTTTGTTACTAACTGATCAGATGATGACCTCTGAGATAGTCTAGCTTCAGACAACACTATAGTGTGTAAATTAATGGAGGTGTGTAAATTAATGGAGGGCAAAAGCCAGATTATAAGGAGTTTGGAATGAGTAGTGAATGAGGAAGTGGAGGTGGCAAGCATTTGAAAAAGTTTGATGGTGAGAAAGAGAGACAGCAGATAGCATCTCAGAAAAGGAGGAAGATTTCCCCAACATTCTTTTTTTTATTGTTGTTGTGGTGGTGGTAGTAGTTTTGTTTTGAGAACAAAGAGACTGTTGACAGGCTTAACTGAAAGTGAAGAAGGCGGAGAGAAGAGTCATTTGACTCTTGCAAGGGGTTTGTGCTCTCCAAGGGGTTGCCTCATTGAGGAGATTCCTATGGCTGTCCATCACCAAAGAAAACAAACCATAATGACAGCAAAAGTCTTTCAGTCTTCTGCATTATGAAACAGAACGCTTAATAGTAGTACTTGAACATCTGGTTTGTAAAAAGAGAAATTAGAAGGTGACATCACTACCTTGTAAAAGGACTAAAAAAGGATTGTTGGGTAGTTTTAAGTCCTAATTTCTCAAGTATTTCTTTACAGGTCATTAAATGCCCAACAATGTAAACTACCTAAAGCTATAGTATTCCAAGCCAGTGCTGATTAAGTATCACCAGAAATTAAGATAAAGCAAACTGAAATACTGCTTTTTAGTGTTATTTAAGGACATTATTATTTAGGGATATTCACATTTCTGGTTTAAATATTTTTACTTTACCAAAAAGGAAGCTAAGTCACCATTCTGTCCTGTTAAATATAAATACCTGGGTCCCTCAACGGGACCCTGAATTGTTTTGTCTTGTGGGAATGCCCCATCAGAAGAGTCATTTGAACCACCTGAGTGGGCTGTAATATGGGCAAGCAATGGGCAAGGAGATGACATCACTCTAGGAAGTTCTGAATGCACATGACCTTCAAGAAAATTAATGATACACGTGTAGTCAATATTTTATTGTGAAAAGTACTGTATGAAATAAAAATGAAAATCTTTAAGTTCTGTAACAGTTTTTAGATTATCAAAGGTGATGTAGCACCTACTTAGAGAAAGTACTCTGATTTGTAAATATTGTACACACTGCTGGAAGTGGTTTAGGGATTATGACAGTATAGTGCTGAGATATATGACAGGGGCAAGAGTATTCTTGGGTTATTTAGAATGAAAGTACAAGGTATTTTCAGATATTTGAACTCTGCAGAGCTGCAGAAGGACCTGATCAAGTATATATTTGTGTTCTGAGCAGCACCTGCATTTGAAAAATTATTCAGGATTGGAAAAAAACGCCAAAAACACTGAAAAGGAGTAGAGGGAACAGTGCTCAGTACCCACACAGGGCCAGGAATAGTGTGTTCTCACTAGACTAGAAAATGTCATAATTCACAGGTGGAGTACTCAAAGATTTTTGCTTCTATAGTGAGAAATAATTAGCTCTAGAATAAACACAGTCCTGGTTCTGCCTAACAAATTTTAAAGGCAAGATCTGACATGATCAAACTGTTTTCAATTAACTTAACTGCATCCTAAAAC
Source organism: Balaenoptera acutorostrata (assembly GCF_949987535.1). Lineage (NCBI taxonomy): Eukaryota > Metazoa > Chordata > Mammalia > Artiodactyla > Balaenopteridae > Balaenoptera > Balaenoptera acutorostrata. Next base: position 101,965,097 of record NC_080067.1, on the reverse strand, counting down.
AAAGCTCAAGAGTATTTTTAGAATAACAAAATATTCAGCATTCAACAAGATAAAATTCACAGTGTCTGGCGCCCCATCAAAAATTACCAGACATGCAAAGAAGCAGGGAAATATGACCCATAATGAGGAGAAAAATCAATCAAAACCAATCTATAACTGGTACAGATGTTAGAATTAGCAGATGGACATTTAAATAGTTATATAACTATATTCTATATGTTCAATAAAATTAGAACATAGAAGACATAAAACAGTCCCAGATCCACTTCTAGAGATTAAAATTACAATGTCTGAGATAATAAATACAATAAATGGAGTTAATGGCAGATTAGACATTGCAGAAAAAAATAATAAACCTGAAGACACAACAATAGAAAGAATCCAAAATGAAACACACAGAGACAAAAGGAATAAATAATGAACAGAGCATCAGTGAACCTTCAGGCAAGTTAAAGCAGCTTAATGTAGATGTAATACAAGTTCCTGAAAGAGGAAAATACAGAAAAGTATTTGAAGAAATAATGGTTGAGAGTTTTCCAAATTTAGTGAAAATCATAAACCTACAGATTCAAGAAATTTGTTGAAATCCAAACACGAGCAACTTGAAGATAACTATACAAAGGCACATCATTATCAAATTGCTAAAAAAATGATAGAGAAAATCTTATAAGTGGTAAAGGATGATATACTATGTATAGAGGAACAAAGATAATGATGGTAACAGATTTTTCATCATAAACAATGCAATTGAGAAGACAGTGACTCAACATCTCGATGTACCAAAATGAAAAACTGTTGCTGAGAATTATATACCCAGTAAAAATATCTTTGAGAAACATAGGTGAATTTTTAGACATGCAAAATCCTAAAGAATTCATGAGCAGAACTGCATAACAAGAAATGTTAAAAAAAAAAACAACAAACTTGTTTAATCAGAAGGAAAAAGACAGCAGATGGAAATATGGATCTGCACAGTGAAATGAAGAGCACTGGACATGCTAACTACATGGGTAAATATATAAGATATTCTTCTTATTTAAATATTTTGAAAGAAAATTAAATATTAAAAAGATAATGACAATGTGATGTGAGGTTTATAACATATTGTAGTAGGGAGAATTTTAAAAATATCCCCCAAAGAATGTTTTTCCTATGTTTTCCTCTAAGAGTTTTATAGTGTCTGCTTTTACATTTAGGTCTTTAACCCATTTTGAGTTTATTTTTGTGTATGGTGTTAGGTAGTTTTCTAATTTCATTCTTTTACATGTAGCTGTCCAGTTTTCCCAGCACCACTTATTGAAGAGGCTGTCTTCTCCATTGTATGTTCTTACCTCCTTTGTTGTAAATTAGGTGACCATATGTGCATGGGTTTATCTCTGGGCTTTCTATCCTGTACCATTGATCTATATTTCTGTTTTTGTGCCAGTACCATACTGTCTTGATTACTGTAGCTTTGTAGTATAGTTTGAAGTCAGGGAGCCTGAATCCTCCAGCTCCATTCTTCTTTCTCAAGATTGCTTTGGCTATTCGGGGTCTTTTGTGTTTCCATATGAATTGTAAAATTTTTTGTTCTAATTCTGTGAAGAATGCCATTGGTAGTTTGATAAGGATTGCATTGAATCTGTAGATGGCTTTGGGTAGTATAGTCATTTTCACAATATTGATTCTTCCAATCCAAGAACATGGTATATTTCTCCATCTGTTTATGTCATCTATGATTTCTTTCATCAGTGTTTTATAGTTTTCTGAGTACAAGTCTTTCGCCTCCTTAGGTAGGTTTATTCCTAGGTATTTTATTCTTTTTGTTGTGATGGTAAATGGGATTGTTTCCTTAATTTCTCTTTCTGATTTTTCATTGTTAGTGTATAGGAATGCAAGAGATTTCTGTGCATTAATTTTGTATCCTGAAACTTTACCAAATTCATTGACTAGTTCTAGTAGTTTTCTGGTGGCATCTCTAGGATTTTCTATATATAGTATCATGCCATCTGCAGACAGTGACATAAACCACAGCAAGATCTTTTTTGATCCACCTCCTAGAGTAATGGAAATAAAAACAAAAATAAACAAATGGAACCTAATTAAACTTAAAAGCTTTCGCACAGCAAAGGGAACCATAAACAAGATGAAAAGACAACCCTCAGAATGGGAGAAAATATTTGCAAATGAAACAATGGACAAAGGATTAATCTCCAAAATATACAAACAGCTCATGGAGCTCAATATCAAAAAAAAGAAACAATTCAATTAAAAAATGGGCAGAAGACCTAAATAGACATTTCACCAAAGGAGACACACAGATGGCCACGAGGCACATGAAAAGATGCTCAACATCACTAATTATTAGAGAAATGCAAATCAAAACTATGATGAGGTATCACTTCACACCGGTCAGAATGGCCATTATCAAAAAACTCGAGAAACAATAAATGCTGGAAAGGGTGTGGTGAAAAAGGAACCCTCTTGCACTGTTTGTGGGAATGTAAATTGATACAACCACTATGGACAACAGTATGGAGGTTCCTTAAAAAACTAAAAATAGAACTACCATATGGCCCAGCAACCCCACTACTGGGCATATACCGTGAGAAAACCATAATTCAAAAAGAGACATGCACCCCAATGTTCACTGCAGCACTATTTACAATAGCCAGGACATGGAACCGACCTAAACGTCCATTGACAGGTGAATGGATAAAGAAGATGTGGCACATATATACAATGGAATATTAGCCATAAAAAAAATGAAATTGAGTTATTTGTAGTGAGGTGCATGGGCCTAGAGTCTGTCATACAGAGTGAAGTAAGTTAGAAAGAGAAAAACAATACCATGTGCTAACATATATATGGAATCTAAAAGAATGGTACTGATGAACCTAGTGGCAGGGCAAGAATAAAGACATAGACATAGAGAATGGACTTGAGGACATAGTGGGGGAAAGGGAAGCTGGGACGAAGTGAGAGAGTAGCATTGACATACATACGCTACCAAATGTAAAATGGATGGCTAGTTGGAAGTAGCAGCATAGCACAGGGAGATCAGCTCAGTGCTTTGTGATGACCTAGAGAGGTGGGATAGGGAGGGTGGGAGGGAGACGCAAGAGAGAGGTGATATGGGGATATATGTATGCATATGGCTTATTCACTTTGTTGTAAAACAGACACTAACACAGTATTGTGAAGCAATTATACTCCAATAAAGATCTATTAAAAAAAATATCCCCCAAGAACCATGCTCTAATCTTTGGCACCATTGAATATGATGGTATCATTATTGTTGTGTTATATTCTAATGTTCTTCCACGTTATGTTTTAAAGCATACCTGACCTTGAGATAGGGAGATTATCCAGGTGGACCTAAGTAATTGTATGAATACTTTTAAAAGCAGGGCATTTTCTCCATCTGGTAGCTGAAAGGAAGGCAGAGAGATTGAAAACACAAGAAGGATTTGATGTATTGGTGCTGGCTTTGTAGATGGAGGGGTTCATGTGCAAAAATTGGAGAGTGGCCACAAGGAACTGAGAATGACCCCTTGTCTACCATCAGCAAGGAAATGGGGACCTCAGCCCTAAAACCACAAGGAATTGAATTGTCAGTAGGAAGATTGGGAGAAGACCTCATGTTCCAGATGAGAACACAGTGGGCTTACGTCTTGATTTCAGCCTGTGAGACCCCAAGCAGAATACCTAGCCAGGTCATCCCAGACTTCTTATAGAACTGTGAGATAATAAATGGGTGTGGTGTTAAGCCTCTAAGTTTATGGTAATTTGTTATGCAGAAAACTAATAAACATATGTAGAAGCTAATATACATATATAGAAAGTAATATATATATGTAGAAATAAAATGTGTGACAAAAGTTACACAGAAGCTGAAATGGGCAAATGAATGTATACTGTTGAAACAGAAGTTTTAGTTAATATTGTCAACAAAGGAGATAAAATGCAATTATAAAAAATATTCAATTAATTTAGAAAAAGGCAGAAAATAAAAAAAGAACAAATATTACATGAGACAAATAGAAAAAGCAGCAAGATGATATGCTTAAATCTAACTGTATCAATAGTCACATTAATTGTAAATGGACTAAACACCCCAATTAAAAGGTAGAAATTGTCACACTGGATTAAAAGGAAGATCTAACTATATGTTTTCTACAAGAAATGCACTTTAAATACAAAGACACATGAAGATAAAGAATAAAAGGTTGAAAAACGATATGTTAACATTAGTCAAAAGAAAGTTGGAGTGGCTATATTAATAACAAAGTAGATTTCAGAACAAAGACTATTACTTGGGATAAAGACAGTCATTACATAATAATAGAGGTGTCAATTTATCTGGAAGAAATAATGTTCCTGAAGGTTCATACTCTCAATAATAGAGCAGAGAGCTTTGCTTCAAAATACATGAAACAAAAACAGATAGAACTGCAAGGAGAAATAGACAAATCCACAATTATAAGCAGATATTTCAATATAATTCTCTCAATAGTTGATAAAAGAAGTAGACAGAAAACTTGTTAAGATATATGACTTGAAAGACAATTAACCAGCCTGACCTAATTGGCATTTATAGAACACTTCACTCAATACTAGCAGTTTATTTTCAGGTGCAGACATTTATTTTCAAGTGCATATAGAATATATATGAAGATCATATTCTGGGCCATAGAAGTCTCAATATCTTTAAAAAGATAAAAGTTATACAAAGTATGTTCTCTGGTCACAGTGGAACTAAATTAGAAATCAATAACAGAAGAATCTCTGGAAAACCACCAAATATTTGGAAACCAAACAACACATTTCTAAATTACACATGGGTCAAAGAAGAAATCAAAAGGGAAATTAGAAAGAACTGTGAACTGAATGAAAATGAAATCACAACATATGAAAATCTGTTGGATGCCACTAAATTAGTAGTTATAAGGAAATTTATAACACAAACCAAAGGAGAAAAAAGACATTCAGCTTGGAAAAGAAGAAATAAAACTGTCTTTATTCACAGACAACATAATATTCTATGAAGAGGATTCAAGGTCTAAAAAAAGCTACTAGCAACCTAAGTGTCCATCGACAGATGAATGGATAAATAAGATGTAGCACATATATACAATGGAATATTACTCAGCCATAAAAAGAAACGAAATTGAGTTATTTGTAGTGAGGTGGATGGACCTAGAGACTGTCATACAGAGTGAAGTAAGTCAGAAAGAGAAAAATAAATACCATATGCTAACACATATATATGGAATCTAAAAAAAAAAAAGTTCTGAAGAACCTAGGGGCAGGACAGGAATAAAGATGCAGATGTAGAGAATGGACTTGAGGACACAGGGAGGGGGAAGGGTAAGCTGGGATGAAATGAGAGAGTGGCATGGACATATATACACTACCAAATGTAAAATAGATAGCTAGTGGGAAGCAGCTGCATAACACAGGGAGATCAACTGGGTGCTTTGTGTCCACCTAGAGGGGTGGGATAGGGAGGGTAGGAAGGAGACGCAAGAGGGAGGAGGTATAGGGATATATGTATATGTATAGCTGATTCACTTTGTTATACAGCAGAAACTAACACACCATTGTAAAGCAATTATACTCCAATAAAGATGTTTAAAAAAAAAACTACTAGATCTAATAAATGAGTTATCAAGTTTGTAAGATGCAACATCAATACACAAAAATCAATTGTATTTGTATAAACTAGCAATGAACAATCAGAATTTGAAAGAAAAAAACCACTATTTAAAATAGCATCAAAATATGAAAATACTTAGAGTTATATTTGACAAAAGGTGAGTAAGACATGTATATACTGAAATCTACAAAAACATTGTTGAGAAGAACTCAATAATGGAGAGATATACAGTGTTCATCGGTCAGGAGAATCAATGTTGCCATGATGTCATTTCTCCTCAAAATGATCTAGAAATTTAATATAATCCCAATCAAAATTCCCACAGGCTTTTACATATGCATTGCAAGATAATTATAAAATTCAAATGAAAAAGGCAAAAGACCCAAAATAACCAAGGCAACTGAGAAAAGAACAAAGTTGGAGGACTTAACATTATCTGCTTTCAAGTATTATAAATTATGGTAATCTAGACAGTGTGCTAATGGTATACAGATAGACAAATAGATGAATGTAATAGACCAGAGATTGTGAAAATAGACTCACACACATATATGGACAACTGAGGGCACAAAGGCAATTCAGTGGAGAAAGGTTGGACTTTTGAACCAGTGGTGCTAGAACAATTAGATATTTATAGGTAAAACAAAGAACTTTAATTCATATCTTGCACCATACACAAAGCTTGATTCAAAATGGACCATAGACCTAAACATAAGAACTAAAACTAAAAATGTCTAGAAGAAAACACAAGAGAAAATCTTTTTGAATTTAGATTAGGCAAAGATTTTTTAGATACTACACCAAAAGCCCAACTTATGAAAGAAAAAGTTTATAAATTGAACCTAATCAAAATGAAAAACTTCTGCTTTTTGAAAGACACTGATAAGAGAACAAATAGAGAAGCCACAGGTTGACATAAAATATTGCAAATCATATCTAATAACAGATTTGTATTCAGAATATATAAAGAACTCTTAAAATCCAACAGTAAAAAAACCACAAAATGGGCAATAAAAAAATGGAAAAAGATGTGAACAGACACTTCACCTAAGAAGATTTACAAATGGCAAAGAAGTATATGAAAAGATGCTCAACATCTGTTATTCAAGAAGTACAAATTAAAATGACAATGAGATTTCAATATAAACCTATTAGAATGATTAACATAAAAATGACTAACAAGTGTTGGTAAGGATGTGGAGGAACTAGAACTCCCTTATCCCCCTGATGAGGATGTAAAATGATACAACCTCTCCAGAAGACAGATTGGTAGGTTGAATAATGACTCCTCAGAAATGTTCATATCTTAATACCTGGAACCTGTGTGTAGATTTCATGGTAAAGGGACTTTGTAGATGTGATTAAGTGAAAGATCTCAGAGATCCAGGGAATTATCCTGGATTATCCAGATGAGTATAATATAATCACAAAGGTCCTTATAAGAGGGAGGTGTAGGATAAGAGTCAGTAGTAGGAGATGTGATCACAGAAGCAGGAAGTTAAAGAAAGAGACCATGAGCCTAGGGAATGCAGGCAGATCAGTGGTTAATAAGGGAAAGCAAATAAAATTTCCCCTGAATCCTCCAGAAGGAACACAGCCTGGCCAACACCTTGACCTCAAAATTTTGACCTCTAGAACTATGAGATAAATTTGTGTTGTTTTAAGCCAGTCACTATTTCTTTTTTTTTTTTGTAATTTGTTAGAGCAGGAACAGAATGGGCAGATTGCTCAAATATTAAACATATATCTAACCTATAGGTAACCTAGTCTTTCCTCCCCTAGATATTTATGCAAGAGAAATGAAAGCATCTGCTCATCCAAAAACGTGTATGTGAATGTTTGCAGAAGCTTTATATGTAATAGCCAAAACCTGGAAGCAGGTCAAATGTCAGAGGTGAATGAGTAAACAGATCATGGTATATCCAGACAATGGAATGTGGAACTAGGCAATAATAAGAAAAACAAACAAACAGAAAAACTATTGACAAATACAACAATATGAATGAATCTCAGAATAATTATGCTGAGTAAAAAAGCCAGAAAAAGAGTACATACTCTGAGATTCCATTTTGAAAAATTCTAGAAAATGCAAACTAATCTACAGTGATCAGTATTTGCTTGGGATGGGAAGGAGGGAGAAAACAGGGAGGAGTGAAAAGGAAAGATTATGAAAGGTCATGAGGAAAGTTTTGGGGCGATGGATATTTTCATTGTCTTGATTATGGTGATGGTCTCAGAGGAATATACATTATTAAAACTTATCAACTTGTATACTTTAAATATAGCTCATTATTGTGTGGGAATTATTCATAAAACAACAACAGCAGCAGTAGCAGCAAAGAGAATACGCCTCAGAGTGTTGTTGTGAAGCTTAAATGAGATGCTATGCATATCACTTGCTGTAACTCCTGGCACTAGTGAGAACTCAATAAATTTTAGCCATTATTATTATTTTTTTATACATTTATTTATTTATTTTTGACTGCTTTGGGTCTTTGTTGCTGCTTGTGGGCTTTCTCTAGTTGTGGTGAGCGGGGACTACTCTTAGTTGTGGTGCACGGGCTTCTCATTGCAGAGGGTTCTCATTGCAGAGCATGGGCTCTAGGCACACGGGCTTCAGTAGTTGTGGCACGTGGGCTCAGTAGTTGTGGCTTGTGGGCTCTAGGCCGCAGGCTCAGTAGTTGTGACACATGGCCTTAGTTGCTCCGTGGTATGTGGGATCTTCCAGGACCAGGGATCGAACCTGTGTCCCCAGCATTGGTAGGTGGATTCTTAACCACTGTGTCAGCAGGAAAGTACCTAGCCATTATTATTTTTTACTTTAGAAGCCAGAGTGGTAGAGCAATAACTGATTGTGAATTACCAAGAATCTTTTGAAATAAATGTCAAGGCTAACTTTCTCACAGTAGATACTGTGGAGAAAAGTGAGGAACAGACTTATTAAATATAGCATTTTATTAAATATACTGCACAAAGATATGATGCAATAAGGGTGTGGCTTAATAGTGGTTTTTCTATTTTCGAATAAGAGCTGTGAAATCCTTTCTTGTTCTTGATGTATAAACTTTGCTTACATAAGTGGCAAGGGTTCTATTATATTTTGGGGAGGCATAGTAGTTACTTAAAATATATCTGTCAGATTGAACTGAATTAATCATCTTCTCATCTCTGTAATTCAGGAACTTGAAATTCATGGTCATGTGTACTTTGTAAGCTAATTAACCTCAACTCAATTTGGGGGATTCCTTGCCTCAGGATACTTAGTCTTCCCTGATGTGAAATATTTAGGTAATGATAGACAGGAAGCAATGACTTACGAGGAGAACATGCCTGGGGAACTCCAGAAAGTGTCAGGGGAAGTATATAGGAAAGTTGAGGCTGGGTTGGGCCGGGGTTGGCAGGCTAATTTCATTTCCCATGGTTTCCACGTGTCCTTTCCTGAGTGGAGTAGACTCTTCACCAAACAATAGATAATTTGTGTTTTCTTCCCTAGTTCTTGTTCTTGCTGTGTTAGGAGCTGAGTTCTGCTGGGTGGCATGAGAATTTTTTCTTCTACATTGTGTCTAACCCTGAAGTTAATCTGTCTCTAAATACGGCACTGAGCTGGTTGCATGGAAAGATTCCATACAGAACTAGTTTTACGGAACATCACCGTCTTGAGAATATATTACTCAATCAAATCCCAAAATAGAATTGCTTGACATCAAGTTTAACATCTAAGAGAGGATAGGACTTTAGATTTTAGTGTTCTTCGGGACTGAGTGAAAAAATTTTCTCTACTGACAACAGCTGGCTGTGGTATAGAGTTTAATTTAAAAAAAGCAATTTTCTGATTATAAAAGCATTACAAGAACAGGATGCTTTCCATATACAATTATCATATGAAAGATGTTCATTATCATTAATAATCAGGGAAATGCAAATCAAAATCACAGTGAAATACCATGACATTGACAAATTTCAATCTGACAATATCAAGTGTGAGTGCGGATATAGAACAACAAGAACTTTCACACACTGCAGGTGGGAGTATATGTAAATGGATGGCAACCACTTTTTTTTAAAATAGAAGCATAGTTGATTTACAATGTGTTAGTTTCAGGTGTACAGCAAATTGGTTCAGTTATACACATATATATATTCTTTTTCAGATTCTTGTCTCTTATAGTTTATTACAAAATATTGAGTATATTTCCCTGTGCTATGCAGTAGGTCCTTGTTGGTATCTATTTTATATATAGTAGTGTGAAAGATATGTGTACCCCAATGTTCATTGCAACACTATTTACAATAGCTAAGACATGGAAGCAACCTAAATGTCCATCAACAGAAGAATGGATAAAGAAGATGTGGTACATATATACAATAGAATATTACTCAGCCATAAAAAAGAATGAAATAATGCCATTTGCAGCAACATGGATGGACCTAGAGATTATCATACTAAGTGAAGTAAGTCAGACAGAGAAAGACAAATATCATATGATATTGCTTATATGTGGAATCTAAAAAAAATGATAAAAATGAACTTATACACAAAACAGAAATAGACCCCTAGACATAGAAAACAAACTTATGGTAAAGGGTTAAATGGCGGCAGCGGGATAAATTAGGAGTTTGACAGCAACCACTTTGAAAACAGTTTGGTATTGTCGAATAAAGTTGAATTTATGTGTACTCTATGACATAGCAATATCACTCCTAACTTCATAATCCAAGGAAAATTTTTTTGCAGGTGTGCACCAGGATGTAACGAGAAATAATGAACCTTCCCCCCCCACCAGCCCTGGCAAAGAACCCAAATATATATCTCAAGTAAAATGGTGAAATAAATTGAAGTATGTTCAAATAGTGGAATACTATAGAGCAGTGAAAATAAATGAACTATAGCTACATCCATCAACAAGAGTAAATCTCCAAAATATAAAGTTGAGGGGCTTCCCTGGTGGCGCAGTGGTTGAGAATCTGCCTGCCAATGCAGGGGACACGGGTTCGAGCCCTGGTCTGGGAAGATCCCACATGCCGCAGAGCGGCTGGGCCCGTGAGCCACAATTACTGAGCCTGCGTGTCTGGAGCCTGTGCTCCGCAACAAGAGAGGCCACGATAGTGAGGGGCCCGCGCACCGCGATGAAGAGTGACCCCTGCTCGCCGCAACTAGAGAAAGCCCTCGCACAGAAACGAAGACCCAAGACAGCCATAAAATAAATAAATAAATAAATAAAATAAAATAAAAAAAAAATATAAAGTTGAGGGGAAGAAGAAGGTCATGGAAGAACACATAAGTAGAGGCTGTATTCCTTTTTGGACATGTTAAGCGTAAAGTGCTAATTGAACATCCTTGTGGAAATATCCAGATTATGGGTGGAAACACAGATTTGAAGCTCAAGATTCAGGTGGCATATTTAGGTGGCATTTGACGAAGTGAAAGCTGAAGCCGTTGGTGAGAATAACAAAGGAGAGGGGTAAGGTGGGTGATGGGAACCATTATAAAAAACTGAATTTAGTGAGTGGAATAATGAAATAGAAAAGGGGTGTTAGAGATGTAGGAAAAAGAGAATGTAGTGTCTGTAGCTAAGGGAAGAATCAGGACCAGTTACATAATTTGTAGGGCCTAGTGCAAAATGAAAATATGGGGTCCCTGTTAAAAAAGTCCAGAGAATTTCAAAATGGAGACAGAAGAGCCCTAAACTGAGTTCAGAGTCTTTCTAAGTGTGGGACCCTATGTGAATGCACAGATTGCACACCTGTGAGGCCGGTCCTGGGAAGAGTTCTGGGGACTTGCAATCAATGGGGCCAGATATGTTAGGGGATTGAGAAAGAAGAATGAGGAAAAAAATATATTTAAATCCTTTTTTGCCCCTCTGATTAGGAGAGTAATGCTCATTAAAGAATATTTGGAAAAGCATAAAAATGTATAAAAAGTATCCGTAATTTGACTTCTTTACCAGTAATTTTTAATCTGATAACTTTTAATATTTTGGTGGATTTTTTCCCCCACTCTCACTTTTTTATGCTTTTTTTTATTGTGGTAAAAGTTATATAATACAAAACATACTATTTTAACCATATTTAACTGTACAGTTCAGTGGCACTAAGTACATTCACACTGTTGTGCAACTCTCACCATCATCCATCTCCCCAATTTTTCACCTTCCTAAACTGAAACTCTGTCCCCTTTAAACACTAACTGCCCATTCCTCCTCCCCCCTCCCCACCCCCCGGCCCCTGGCATCTACCAATGTACTTTCTGACTCTATGAATTTGACTATTCTAGGTACTTCGTATAATCCCACTCCCTTTCTGAATAGACACACATGTTAACATGCTTGCCAACACTTTAAATAATACAAATTGGGACCATACTCTATAATTTTGTTACTTAAAAAATTTTAACATTATATCATGGGAAGTTTCCCATGTCCTTATATGTTCTTTGAGAAAATGATTATTAATGAAAAAGATTATGTGACTAGTTGGTCATTGGTGACCTTGGAGAGGCTGACCTTGTTTGGTCAGATGCACATAAGTGAGGAGTAAATGAAAGTTGAAGTTGGAGGCATCAAGCATAGACACTTTTCCATCCGATGATTGCAAGAAGATACAAGAAGTGTGGTACCTCATGGGGGTAGGTTGGCTGAGGGAAATTTGTATGAGTGTGGGAGACCTGGATGTAATTGTAGGTTGAGAAAGGATGCCTGAGGAAGAGGTGGGTGTGATGATGAATAGAATACATTCTTGGAGGAGTTGGGAAAGGAATGGACACATGTAATCAGCAGGACAGAAATGCCTGCCTCTGAAAAAGGAGCAAAGAAGACGAGGATGGATTATACAATACAAGCTGAAATTTTGAAGTACAGAGAAGGGAAAGCGATTAAATTTACATCATATAGAGCATTATTTAGAAAACAGAAGATGATGAGGAGGGTAGACTTGGAGATTTCTAATAACAGTTTGATACAGCATGTGATAGAGGCTCATTCAAAGGTAAATTCCAAAATTGTGAACAGCAGTGCAGGCCCAACTGAGGCCAGATTTTGGAATGAAACAGGTGACTCAAGTTTGAGGTTTTCTTCAGTAATATTCAGCAGCCTGATAGATGAGCAGAGAAAGTAGATGACAGTTTGCTCAGAGATAGGGCTTGCCAAGGCCAGGGTCATGGAAGAAGGAAGGTATAAAGGATTCTAGAGTACTAATAGGAATTTTATTAAACTTGCTCATTACCAGAACCAAGAGTGGAAAAGAAGGCAAATAAAGGAGGAAGTGAGGTAAAGGAGGAACGAACAGGCTGAAAGCTGGGCTGAGGGTGACTGAGCGGCAATTTCAGTGGACATGGAAAGGGAGGAAGGATTCCGTGTTGTCAAAGAAGGGAAATCGAGACTTAAAAACTTGAAAGGGAGCAATTCTGCAGAATGACAACCCAAAGGTAAATGTGGGTGCTTCAGTGAAGGTGCAGAGGTGGTGTAAAAATGCTGAGGCTGGAGTGTGGAAAGGACCATTCAGATGGACATTGAGAATAACAAGATATTGCCATGAATCAGTTGAGAGAAGACTGCAAGCCAAAGGCTAAATTATCAAGAGAGATACTGAAGGGTCTAGAGGTTGGTAGAAAACAGCAGCAAGGAGGGGACAGGGAGTCAATGGATGAGGCATTGCTGAGAGCTGGTGATAGAGGGATAGTGTGGCAGTGACTGGGAGGAGGTCAGAGTATGTTGCTTCCTAAATTAATGTAATTCTGAGGATTGATGGAAGTAGACACTGCTGGGGAGTTTTGACCTACTGTCAGGTCAAGGTCGGGGGAGGAACAATCCAAGAGAAGGCTGAGGATGTAGGTGAGCTAGTTCACAATCAGTTGATTTCCACAGAGCACAATGTTGAGCATTGGCTTACATATCTGGGTGTCTACTGGGAGTCCTTGTACCCATATCTATCTCCAATCTCTATCTTTCCAGAACCTCCACTACATCACCATTAAAAACCCTTTTCATCTGACATTCTTTTTTTTAAAATACATTTATTTACTTATTTTTGGCTGCGCTGGGTCTTTGTTGCTGTGCACAGGCTTTCTCTAGTTGCGGCGAGTGGGGACTACTCTTCATTGAGGTGAGCGGGCTTCTCATTGTGGTGGCTTCTCTTGTTGCGGAGCATGGGCTCTAGGCACATGGGCTTCAGTAGTTGTGGCATGCGGGCTTAGTTGCTCTGAGATATGTGGGATCTTCCTGGACCAGGGATTGAACCCATGTCCCCTGCATTGGCAGGTGGATTCTCATCCACTGCGCCACTAGGGAAGCCCTCATTTAACATTCTTCAAGTCTTCAAAATCACCCAAATTTTCACTAATTTTTTATGAGCTTGATGAGTGACAAAAAAGAATCTATCAGAATCTGCCAGACAGGTTAAATGAGTTGGCCAGAATAAAAGAGTTAGTCAGCGTTGAATGTGGGAAAGGAAAAGATAATAACAAGGGTCACTGGTGATCACAATAAGGAACTCAAAACAAATCTCAAGTTGGTGACGAGCATAGATGAGTCTAGAACTCTCACACTTTGTTTCTGCCTTTGAAGTATCTATGCAATTTTGGCAAAAAACTGAAAACAAAATTTTCTCACGCACTTTATAGTGTGTATCTGCTGTCTTTGATGTTCACGGGAAATCAGTGCCTTTGATTATAACAGTTGAAAGCCAGAAATAACAAAGTAAGGAAACTGAATTTTCAAACAGTTGTTAAATTTTACCTTGGCTTTACATTTAAGCACATGTATTAGCCATCAATACTTGAATTGCAGGTTATGACCCTGTTCGTATTTGTCTTTTATTTCCTTACTCCAGGACACTTTTAGGCATGGGGTTTATAAAAATTTTTCCAGCAATGTTATGTAGCCTAGGAACAAGAATGGAGAAATTAGATGAAAGAGTTTAACAAGGGTTGGGAATTAGTAAAGGTATTGCCCTTTTCTATTTAAAGGAAGTTTACAGTTCTGGTTTGAATGAATTGTAAAATATGAGCACTTTTAACTGTATACCTTTTTTATTAGGTTATACAGTCTATGTCACCAGATACAATATCTTGAAATGTGGAACTACTAAAAGAATATGTGATATGAGAGGCACAAATAAATTATGGAATTCACAGTACATATAATTTGGCATAAATGCGGGGACCGGGTAAATTTATTTGATAGGTTTCCCAATGAAAGAGTAAACTATGGAGACCATAAACCAAATAAAATCAAAGTGTTCAATGTGTTTCATATTTTTTTACGGTGCTGTCAAAAGGGATCCATATAACTGTCAATAAAAGGCAGATTTTGTTAATTGGTGAGTCACTAATCAGTTATCAAGTGTTATTTTCTTTTTAACATCTTTATTGGAGTATAATTGCCTTACAATGGTGTGTTAGTTTCTGCTTTATAACAAAGTGAATCAGCTATACATATACATATGTCCCCATATTTCTTCCCTCTTGCGTCTCCCTCCCTCCCACCCTCCCTATCCCACCCCTCTAGGTGGTCACAAAGCACCGAGCTGATCTCCCTGTGCTATGCGGCTGCTTCCCACTAGCTATCTATTTTACATTTGGTAGTGTGTTTATGTCCATGCCACTCTCTCACTTTGTCCCCCTTCCCCCCACCCCCGTATCCTCAGGTCCATTCTCTAGTATGTTTGTGTCTTTATTCCCGTCTTGCCCCTAGGTTCTTCATGACCATTTTTTTAGATTCCATATATATGTGTTAGCATATGGTATTTGTTTTTCTCTTTCTGACTTACTTCACTCTGTACGACAGACTCTAGGTCCATCCACCTTACTACAAATAACTCAATTTCGTTTCTTTTTATGGCTGAGTAATATTCCATTATCAAGTGTTTCTTGATAGGTTATTATGTGATAGATACCGAGCTAGAAAAAAATCTATTCCCATTCCTGGCAGAATTTACAATCTAAGAGGGACAAAGCACAAAGGCATGCATGAATCAAAAATTGATGAAAGGAACTCATTAGAGACCCTTAAAATATTGATCTGATTTCTGATTGGGTTCCAAGAAATTGGAGCAGCTGAATCTGTCAGACATTCCTGTTATATCAATATTTTGATTGTCTATGCAAGAGGCCTAGTTTTACTGAATTTGTTTTCCTATATTATTATTATTTCTGCTAACTTTAAAGTTGACCATTTTAACCTTCATTTATACATGACACATGGCAAGGTGAGGAATCATGAAGTCATAGATCCTTTGAGCTTCAACAAACTCAAGGTTACATATTTCTGGAGAGGAGGGCACTGAATTTTCAGAGAGGTGATGTGACTGGCCCAAAACCTCATAGCTCTGCTAGTTAGTTGGAGAGACAAGACTTCAGTAGGGGTCCAGTGCAGCACCTAAGATGTTGGTTCCTAGACTGTAACTAGCGTGGAGACGTGGGGAGTTGTGCTTTTGTGACCATAGAAGAGAGAGGGGGGAAAGGAAACTAAAGTCTATCCTTTGGTTAACTAGAGGAAGGAAACTAGAAATTGAAGAGAAGAACCACCATCTAAAAGATACTAAGAGGGCTGGAAGCCCTAGATCCTTGATTTGGTTAGTTTCCAGAAAGGGACTTAAGTTAATGGAAGTCAAGAGAGTTATCAAGATTTGGTATTGAAATAAACACTATCAGTTAAATATTAGTGAAAAACCTACCAAAAATATTGTCCTTTGGTATTTATTTTCTTTTTAGATTGTTAGCTTTGAAATGTGTGTTCTGTATATTCATTACTTTTATATTTAAAAATAGAGCTCTATCCTATTGTACCAAACAAGAAAAGCACACTTATTTCCATCTCAGGTAAACTATACCTGAACTATGGTTAGTGGACAGAAAACCAAGAGACCTGATAGGGAGACTTTGGGCAAAAACCTTTTCTAGTTTGGTATTTGAAAATACCAAATACTTTGGTAAAATGAAAAAAGAAGACAAGATGATTTCTACTACTTAGGCCATAAAGACATCAACATCATCTTGTGGCTTCTTAATTTAATTGAAGACACAGTTCATTACGACACAAATGACCTCTTGAGTAACAGTAGATATATTTAAAAATAACTATAATTTATTGAGCACTTACTATATACCAGATTTTTGCATCATTTTCTTCATATATATAATCTTTTGTCTTCACACCAATCACTTTGTGAGGTAGATATTGTTGCCCTCATTTAACATTGTGGTACCTCAGGGTCAGGAGCCTGCAATGATTTGCTTGAGGTCAAGCACATAGTGGCTGAGCTCAGTGGGCTCCAAACCCAACGTATTTCTGTGTCACTGTTAAAACCTAAAATGTGGAGTGGCAGCAGGACAAGCTACTTATTAATAGTTTCAAATTCATTTTTCTTCCAGTTTTATTGAGATATAATTTACATGTAACACTATAAGTTTAGGGTGTACAGCATAATGACTTGACTTAGATACATCATGAAATGATTATCACAGTGATTTTAGTGAACACCCATTATCTCACGTAGATACAATATTAAAGAAACAGAAAAAATATTTTTCTCCTTGTGATGCGAACTCTTAGGATTTACTCTCCTAACACCTCTCATATATAACATATAGCAGTGTTCATTATACTTACCATGTTGAACATTACATCCCTGGTGCTTATTTATCTTATAACTAGAAGTTTGCATCTTTTGACCACCTTTATCTAATTTCCGCTCCCTCTACCCCATGCTTCTGGTAACCATAAATCTGATATCTTTTTCTACGAGTTTGTTTGTTTGTTTTAGAAGTATAATTGACCTACAACACTATGTTAGTTCCTGTTACACAACATAGTGATTTGATATCTCTATACATTTCAAAATGATCACCATGGTAAGTCCAGTTACAATGTCATCATACAAAGATATTACAGGTAATCTATGTATACATGTGATTATTTTAAGTTGCTGATCTCTTAAGTTCAAACACAATTTAACAACTCTGCATTTTTATTCTCCCTCCCAAGTTTACTGTTTCTGACATCATATTTTATGTTCTTTTGTTTTATGTATCCCTTAACTGCTTATTGCAGATATAGATGATTTTACTCCTTTTGTCTTTTCACCTTCCTATTAGCTTTATACATGACTGATTTACTACCTTTACTGTATATCTGACTTTACCAGTGAGATTTTTCCTTTTGTAATTTGCATGTTTCTAGTTGTGGCCTTTTCTGTTTCGATTAGAGAAGTCCCTTTAACATTTCTTATAAAGCTGGTTTGGTGGTGCTGATAGCAAGCAAAGCTGGGGTTTAGCTTTTGCTTGTCTGTAAAATTTTTGAGCTCCCCATAAAATCTGAATGAGAGCCTTGCCAGGTAGAGTATTCTTGGTTGTAGGTTTTTTCCTTTCATTGCTTTGAGTATGTCATGCCTCTCCCTTGTGGCCTGCAGAGTTTCTGTTGAAAAGTCAGCTGATAGCATTATGGGAGTTCCCCTCTATGTAACTTGTTGTTTTTCCCTTGCTGCTCTTAATATTCTCTCTTTATCTTTAATTTTTGCTATTTTAATTACAGTGTGTCTTGCTGTGATCTTCTTTGGGCTGATCTTGTCTGGGACTCGCTTCCTAGACCTGGTTGCCTTTCCCAGGTTAGGGAAGTTTTCAGCTGTTATGTCTTCAGATATGCTCTCTGCCCCTTTCTTTCTCTTCTCCTTCTGGGACCCCTATAATGTGAATGCTAGTATGCTTGATGTTGTCCTGAAAGTCTCTTATACTGTCCTCATTTCTTTTTATTTTAAAAAAATTTTTTCTGTTCAGCTTGAGTGATTTCCACTACTCTGTCTTCTAGCACACTGGTGTTTCTCTGTATCATCTAATCCACTACTAATTCCTTCTAGTGTATTTTTCATTTCAGTTATTGTATTCTTCATTTCTGTTTGGTTCTTCTTTATATTTTCTAACTCTGTTAAAAACTTCTAACCTCTCACTCTGTTCATCCAATCTTCTGTTGAGTTCTTTGAGCATCTTTACAATCATTACCTTGAACATTTTATTGGGTAGCTCACCTATCCCACTTCACTTAGTTCTTCTGGGGTTTTATCTTGTTCCTTTGTTTTGAACATATTTCTTCCTCTGTTCCCTCATTTTGCCTAATTTGTTGTTTTTATTTCTATGTATCTGGTAGGTTGGTTATGTTTCCCGACCTTGGAGAAGTGGCTTCTAGTAGGAGACATCCTATGCATCCCTCTCTTCTGGTCATCAGAGCTATATGCTCTAGTGGTCTCATCTGTTTGGGTTGCATGGGTTCTTCTGTTGTGGCTGGCTGACTACTGTGGGTAGTCTGGTAGGCGTGGCTGGCTCCAGGTCTGGTTGGTTGCCAGGCCCTGCCTTGAGTGGAGGCTGCTGGCTGCTGATGGGCAGAGCTGGGTCATGAGGCTGCTGGCTGCAAGGCCCTGGGGTGGGGGTGGGCGTGTAGTCCCAGGACTAGTGCTGGCCCACTGGTGGGCAGAGCTGGGTTCTGGAGGGGTGGTTGCAGAGCTGGGGGTCTCAGGTCTAGTGTCAGCCTGCTGATGGGCAGGGCCAGTTCCTGACATGTCTGGCTGCAGGGTCTGGGGTACCCCAAAGCTGGTGTTGGCTTGCTGAGGGCCAGGGCCAGGGCCCAGGGAGTCTCGGGGCTTGTGCTGACCTGTTGGTAGGCAGGGCTGGGCCACAGGGGAGCCCAGAGCTGGTGCCTGCCCACTGGTGAGTGAGGCCAAGGTCCAGTGGGTCCCAGGGCTAGGGCTGGCCCACTGGCGGACAGATCTGGGTCCCAGAGTCTTTGGTTGCGGGGCCCTGGGGTCCTGGAGTTGTTGTTTTTCCTGTTGGTGGGCTGGGCCAGTGCCCAGGGGGTCCTGGTGCCTACCCATTGGTGGGTGAGGCTGGTTCCAAGGCTAGTGCTGGCCCATTGGTGGGTAGAACTGGGTCCCAGGGTCTCTGACCGCAGGGCCCTTGGGGACCCAGGGCTAGTGCTTCACAATGGTGTGTGGGACTGGGTCCTGGGCCCTCCGGTGGGCAGGGCTGGGACATGGGGCGACTGTGGGCTCAGGGGGTCTTAAGGCATCAGGCCGGCTGGTGGGTGGGGCTGTGCCTCTGCCTGGCTAGTTGCTTGGCCCAAGACATCCCAGTACTGGTGCCGAAAGGCGGGGGGCAGGGCTGGGTCCCAGTGCTAATAAGCTAGAAGAAGGATTCCAAAATTGTGTCTGCCAATATCAGTGTCCTCTTTGTAGAGCGAGCTCCCCCAGATTATTTTCCACAGCCTTCTGGCTCTTCTGAATGTAAGCCATGCTGGCCTTCAAAGACAAGTGCTTTGGAGGCTCATTTTCCTCATGCAGGACCCCTGGGCTGGGGACCCCAATGTGGGGCTTGGGCCCGTCACTCCTTGAGGAGAACCTCTGCGATTGTAATTATCCTCCTGTCTGTGGGTTGCCCACCCAGGGGTATGGGTGTTGACTATATCACGTCTCTGTTCTTCCTACCATCTCATTGTGGTTCCTTCTTTATATCTTTAGCTGTTGAAGATCTTTTCTGCTAGTCTTCTGTTTTTTCTCATCAATTGTTGTTCTGTAAATAGCTGTAATTTTGGTGTGCTCATAGGAGGAGGTGAACTCAGTTTCTTCCTACTCCACCATCTAGGTCACTCCCTCAGTAGTTTCAAATTCTTAACGTCTGGTTCTCCTTTGGTATTTAAAAGTATGTGCCATCAAATACATCAAAGTCACTCTCTATGAGTTTATACAGAGGGAGAAGAATATGTCTTTTTCTCAAAGCATTCCTTTCTACCTGAAAGATTTAGAGACTAAGAAACCCCCCAAAAGATTAAATAAGGGAAGTTGAGAATATATATTTGTAAGGTATGTAAATATGGAGTCTTAAGTATTTAAAAATTTATAAGAAAACAAAACAGCTTCTGAGGGTTGATTTTCTTTAAAAATATAAATATGGCTTTTTCAATATGGCTTTCTGAGGGTTGATTCTCTTTAAAAATATAAATATGGCTTTCAAGTTCTTGAGGTGGCTCTGGGTTGACCATGGCAAGGAGAAGGGGACCTTCTGGCTGAAGGATGGATGCTGAAGCTAGAGGAGAAGTTGTGGGAAGAAAGGATTAATTTCTAATGTGATTTATTAATTAATGCAGAAAAATATTTACTAACAGCTAACTAGGTGCCAGGCTCATTCCAGATGCTCAGGAATGAAAGAGACAGACCAAAACCCCCACCTTGAAGGATCATATATTTAGATCAGTTCATAAATTAATTTGCAGAAAAAAATGCAATGTAGGGTGAATTAATCTAATAGGGCCAGGGGAGGAGCTGGTCAAAGAGCTCTAATATTGTGACCAGGTAGAGACAAATAAGAAATGGAATGTGGGAGCAAGGGCTGGGGAGGCAAGAAATGGTGATGGAGATGGGGACCGTGCTTGGGGGACTTGACTCAGGAAGTGGGTGCTGGACCCTAGGGGAGATGCTGAAGAGAAATTTCTGAGACAGAGTCTAAAACAGTAGCAGCAGGTAACCATGAACATGAATACCTAAGATTGAGGCCCTGGGACCTAGGCAGGAAGAGCCGGCATTTCCAAATATCTAAGGATGGGGAAAACATTACTCAGCTCCGTCAGAGGGAGGAAATAGGGAGAATGGCGATCTCCCCATGGAAAGAGCCATTACCAAAATGTTTAAACAACTCTTGGCTGTGTAACTCACTTACGTGGCAGCCCACCCCTTCACTATTTGACAGAGATTGTCTTAGTGTGTCTTCAGTGAGGCCATTACCTGAAGGTGGATTTTCCTCACTGCCCAGCAGTCCCCAGTGAGGGGCTACAGATGCCCTCACGTGGTCGTGATGAGGAAATTAGTGATTCACTTGCCCTCAGCTGAAACCACATGGAACCGCTGTGAAAGCTCACATGGTCTTATACTGGAGAATTTAGGTAATTTTCTCAAAGTTCTACAAGTTTGTGGGTAGTGGGGGGAAATTGGACACCTTGCCCATGGTATATCTCCATAGCTCCCTTTGCTCTCTTGTTCCCATGAGGATCAGGACTCACTGCTTAGGCCTGGGGGACTGGGAGGGCTGTCTCACAGCGATAATCCCTTTCTTAATAGTTCTCTCTTCTTCTATGTCCAGCATTTCTTTTCCTTTAACCCCTTCACTGTTGATATTTTTGACCTAATCCCACACTTTTTTTCTAGGACCCTCACTACAATAATCAAATTTCTAGTCTCTTAGTTCTTTATTGTGAATTGCAAATGTTGTAGCCTCAGGCATTACTGATTGTCAATGCTTAACATGGTACTCTGACTTTATATTCTCTTGAATGAATAACTGGTTAATATCGCTAACATAGTATTCACTGATTCTGTGGCCCTGAGTTACATTATAATGTGCTCTCACACTGGCTAATGATAAATGATGTCTTGTTCAAATTGTTTCTCTATAATCCTTAGATTCACCCCCACCCTTAGAAAGATGAGAGGTGGTTCGGGTGATTCCACTACAGTAGCTTTGTAGTCAGACTAGGCTCTGTTCCACTACCTCTACCCTGGGGAGGTTCTATAATATTATGCACTTGAACCAATTGTCTGCCACATTTCAGGACAAAGGATGGATGGAAAGGGATCAATGGAAAAAGATTATATAGGAGGAAGGTGTTGGGTCATTAATCGGTCTCTTAAACCTTGTGGGTAGTTGCCACAGAAGTTAACTTTGGTCAGAGGTCAGTGGGGGACGATGACGGGGAAACCTGTGTGACCACTGCCCCTAGCAAAAGTCCTGTCTTGGTCTTATTGCGGAATGAAGGACAAAGAATATGGCTGCTCTGTTCACATACCCCTGGGCTCTCTCAGGAAAGATGCAGTTAGGAGAGGGGCAGGGAGCCGTTTGTTACTGAATACCTACCGTGTGCTCAGCATTGTCAAATGCCATCCATTCATTTTTTCATCTAATTCTCACAAGAGTCCAGTGATATCTCATTTTATAGAGAGGAGATAGATACTTAGAACCACACCCAGGTCACACAGCCAGGATGTGGCAGTATTTAAATTAGCTCTGTGCAACTCTAATGACAGTGGTCCCACCACTATCATTCTGGGGGTGTTTTCCTAAGGTGGAGTAACACCCAGGCAGGACTTGCAGTTCCTTCTGACTTCTGGACATCCCTCCAGTCATGTGGTGATAACTGTTACTCCAACAGTTCTCCAACTTGCTTTAAAAGTAAGGTTTTTAAGCTCAAGTACAGTTAGGGGACATGCAGAAAAAGGAGGATAGTTTCCTTCGCTGATCTTAACACAGAGATTAGAATTTGGCAGAGTTGTATGGTAAATTTCTTTTTTTTTTTTCTTCTTCATACTTTATTTTCTGAATGTTTTCAATGAATATACATTACTCTTACATTCAGAAAAAATAGAGCTATTTGCATTTTGAAAAAATATAATCTTAAAATGTTTAATTAGGTTTTAAGCTGTTGTAAGAAACCAAACTCTCTAATATACTACTAGATGGAATTTTAAATTCATGACATTGACAGATGGAAATTTGACAATATATGTTTAAAGTCATAAATATGAAATCCATTGACAGTACAATTCCTCTTCTGGATATTAATTCTAAAAGAAAACCTATATTTTATGGTAAATTTCTATCATACTTTCTCTCCTCCTTCCCATTTCAGGCCAGCTCTCTTTCTCTTGTTTTGAAATTACACCTTTAAAATACTTTTAGTAAGATAATTAATAAGCACACCCTAGGAAAAACAAGAATATAATAGGTGATAAAGAAAGCATGCCAAATAAAAGGGGAGGGGATAGAGTAGTCAATAAATGATTGGGACACTTGCATATTTAAAACAAAAATACATTTGAAGCCTAACCTTATACAATACACACAGATAAATTAGAAATAATTTGAAAACTTAAAGGTAAAATGTTAAACTATAAAAAATGGTAAAAGTATTGTTAATTTCTATCTACATTTTGGCTGAGAAAAATAATTCTAAATATAAAGGCACTGAAAAAATTGCAAAGGAAAAGTATTTAGATTTCACTATATATTAAAGTTTAAGATACAAGCAACCAGAAAGGCAATTTATGGGTAAATAGCACATTAGGAAAAATATGAGACAAATATGATAGGTGAAGCATTAAAAAGTTAAAGATGCTTCAGCTTTTATGAGAGAAATTCTAAAGCAAGGCTTTATTTCTCATATGTTTTAAGATATGGCTCCTTATTTCATCTTGCTGAGATCTCTTTGGAGCTAATTGTCAACAACCCTTATAATTTTAAGTTGTACAGATTTGATGTCCTTGATATGTAGGTCCCAATGGAAGTTCTTGATAAATGGGTTAAGTAACACAGATCTGAGAATGAGCCCTGTGTCAAGCTGCTAGAAAACTAACTCAGCTGGGCATGGATCCAGAACGTGGGGGGTTTAGCTATTCAACTCTAAGTTAAGTCACCCAGTACTGGCATCCAGCCCACACTTAATCAGAATTCATGGAGATTATGAAAGACAATATGTGTTATGAAATCTAGATACACTCACTATCGTCATGGGGTTCTCCTGCTCTCTCATGAGTTGAAAATTCAAAAATGGAAATGAACTCAGTCTTGTATGACTTGTTCTTAGAGCATACGTGATGTCTTCTAGTGAGCCATCATTCCCCTTTATAAGTTCACAAACCCTATGTTTACTAATATCTTTGATAATATTTCCATCACTTATCTAGAGTTTGTAGCCTCCAACTTCATTCCTCTTTTGAAAATGAGGACTGTAGTTTGCTTTTCTTCACTCTTCTGGCACAGCACCCTTCTCTGCATTTTCTTAAACAGTCTCAAAAAAAATAGGAAGCATAGGTGAATTACTAGTAAGTCCAAAGAACATTTTATTTAAGCTTGCATGTTTCTGATGGTAATTATCGTTTTCAAAGAAATGAGTGATTGTGTGTGTTTGTGTGTGCTGGGGAAGGGGTTGCGGGAAGAAGGAAGGGCAGGAGGGGAGACCAATAGCTTGCTTTTATTCTCCTATAGGTGTCTGGTGCCTAGAAAAGTGTTAGGGGAACAAAGCTACATGAATGGAACACATGAAAGTAGAATTTTACTGTGTTGAGCTTACTCTTCACTTCTTTTTTGTACCTCTAATTATTATTGGGTTGAGTGTGGGCTTTTAATGGGGAATCTTAGAGAAGGAAAAAAAAATCAAGAATCTGCTGCCTTCATAGAACTTCTTTCTACGGAAAATTCTTGAGGACGTTGACTTCAAGACAAATTCAAACAAAACCAAATTAAACTAATAAACAGACAAACAACCCCCCTACCCCCCAAATAACCAATGGTTATTTCAGACCACAGGTAAGATAAATACAATGGATGCCTCTGCCAAAAATTGAGAATGCCTTAAAGTTTGGTAACTAACAAGGTTGCTTCCCCTCAGTTAAAGTTTTCATCTTTAGGTGATCTATGAATGAAAAAGAGCACAAAGTTTATAGTTTTTGAAATGCCACCACATTCTTTTTTTTTGTTAATGGCAGTAAAGTGTTATTTCATAAGCCTGTCATTGTAAGTGTTCTTCTAAATTAAGCTCTGGGGTTTGTTATCTCAGGCTTCCTCCTCAGCAAGCCCCAGGCCTTGTAACAGTACTTCTACTCTGTTTACCAATAGTGTGAGTCAGGGCTTGTGGTTGTTGCACAGTCAGTGCCGCAGCAGCTTTATCTCCTCTGACTTAAGGGAAGGCACCAATGAAATGGAAAGGAAAGCTGGAAGATCCAGTGGTCCCAAGACATCATCTCTGCATGGTAACCTCTGTCCTAATGAAGTTTAGAGACTATAGGCTGAATTGTCCCTGTCTTATCCTGAAAGAAGGTTCCTGTTCATGAAGTATTTCTTTCGTGAAATGGCACACAATCATGACTTCACAGCTGAACTTTTTATCAGCTGCTTAGCTGCTTTCTTTACCTACAATCTTCAGCCCATTCGGAATATTGTCATCAGATTAATCTTTCCAAATCATAGTTCTGATTGTCAAGATGATGTCTACCCCCAACCACTGCCCTGGACTGAATTTGCTTCCTATCTGGAAAAGTGAAGAAAAAAAATCATATGCCCACTTTATAATCATTGAACATTTTCTTGATTGGAAAAGGTTTACAGATAAATACTATTTCTTGGTAAATAAAGCAATGGCCTTTATAATAAGTCTTGGGGTAAGGGATAGATACCCAAGCAAATATAAAATTCACAAGGTAATGTCAAACTTTATTGAGTTAAAATTTGCTGAATTATTTCATTATTGTCTAATTTATGTCTTGAATTTTGGCATGGAAAGAATTTTCAGTATAATTCACAATGTGTGGATTTATAAGCAAAGCAAGAATATATTTACAACTAATGCTAAGTAAAGTTATATTTTCTTCAATATTCTACAAAGTTATCCTGAGAGATCTATTTCTAAAAAAATTAAAATTATTATTAAATCTACTCAGTTGTGACTTAGCTAGTGCTCACCAAATATTCTGTTTCCCTTCATTTCCTAACCTCCTTTGGGGCCACCAATAGATAGAAAGTAGAAAAGACACATGTCTCTTTTGGGCCAAGGCAAACTGGGACACCACACATTCGAGCTGGTGTAGGAACAAGATGGTAGAAACTCTGTCAACTGATGTTTCTGGGACGCTGTGGACAGGAGAGAATTCCACAGACAAGTGCTGGCCATGGAACTTGAGCAAGAAATAAACTTTTTGAGATTTGAGAGTTAACATAAACTAACCTCTCCTAACTAAAACAGCAGTTAAACAATAAGTACCAAGTGTGACGTACTCCTGTAATTGTATTGAAACGAATGAAATATGAATTCCATTCTCTTCCTCCAGTGGTTTTCTGTGTTATGGGGACACCTGGTTCCTGTTGACTGCCATTTGAGACATCCTGCTGTTTCATCTTAAAGTCTTGGTCCTGAGTGTATTCTGAACTGAGGTTGAAGATGACCAAACCCTTCAACACTGTACAGAATCTTGTCTGATACTGGTCTCTGCGGCAGGACCAGTGTGAGGCTCCTGCTCCTCCCCTTGCTGTCGTATCTTGTCATAGAAGCTGTCAGCTCTTGGCACTTGATCATGTGTACCAATAATCATGACTCTCTCTGGATTGAAAGTCACTGTGCCCTCTGAGTGCTTTCTACAAAAAGTCTCTAATTTTAGCCTGACCTTCCAAAATCTTCTCCTATCTTCTCCTTCTTCCTACCTTTCAAATCTTAGGTCTTACCACAACCTTTCCAATCTGATTTACTTGGATTTCCTAGACATATTTGTCCTCTCTTACATCTTGTAGTCATGTCATTGCTTCTGTCTGTATGTCTTTCTTCCCTCCCCTTTAGAGTCCTTCCAAGTCTTCAAGGTGTAACTCAAGTTTCACTTTGTTTTGATACCTTCTCTGAACCATGTGAAATTTTCTACAGATTCATAATCCCTTATCTTCAATTCTTAAATTCAAGACGTTCTGAAAACTGAAAGTTTTTAAATAACTCATTTAGCAGCAAAACCTAGACTGATCTGAAACAAATTGGAGGCGAAACTTGAATTGCACTGACTTGTCTTTATCTGTAGTTTTTATCTCATGTAGTGTGTATATTCATATTCTGATTGGTTGTGATGTGCTATCCCAGACTCTTCTCAGGTAATATATAATATTACATATTACCTGTATAAAATCTAAAATAGTCTTGAGTTCAGAAACTCAACTGCCCCCAAGGGTTTTTGTAATAAAATAGGGTTCTGTTATTGTCCTTATGGAGAAACTACTGTATATCTCTGTTTTTAAATTTTATGATCCATCTGAAGATGCTTTAATAAAGCTAACTTCTAGCATAGATTGGGGTTCTTGATAGCAAAAATATTCTTTATTAGTGTTTGGGTACAGATTTCCACAAGTCATAAATTCAGTTGCACAAAACGTGCTTGCTTTATTTTCTTATAACTGAATTCATTTTTTACCTCAAGGCTCCATCTCCACTGGCAGAAAACATTAGGTAAATTCAGTTAAATTAGTGATTACTAAGTCATTTAAGGTTTTGACTTGGTTAGTTCAGGGAAATAAGCCTGAAATTCCTGCTCCAATCCTGGGGCCCTCATTTGGCCACTTCCCATGATCCTCTTGGAGGTACAGGAAGCTTTCAGATACTTCTCATGGCCCTTTGGGATCCAGTCTTACAGTCACTCTCTCCCTAAACTGTTTTAAATTTTCTGTTGCCAGACCATATTGATGATGGGGTAAATGTATCGAAATCTGCACTAGGTGTGTTGTCTCTTCCCTTGGTGCATGGGAAGTGAGGCCCAACTTTCAGAATTCCCCAGACCTAATGGAACTTTGGCCATTCTTTCCTCCCCATTCTCAAGGGATAGGAATGGGACCAAATGGTCGGAAAGTCCATGACTTCTCTGATTTCAGAAAGATTATTAATTAATGAATTAACTAGCATTTACTCTCCTCTTTAAGTGACCAAACAAGACTTCTTCTAAACTTATTTTTCATGCTGATAAGTTTAGAATTCTTCTAAAAGTAATATTTTTTGATATTTTAAAAAACCACATCTTGGGACTTCCCTGGTGGTCCAGTGGTTGAGACTTTGCCTTCCAATGCAGGGGGTGCAGGTTCGATTCCTGGTCGGGGAGATAAGATCCCACATGCCTTGTGGCTAAAAAACCAAAACATAAAACAGAAGCAATATTGTAACAAATTCAATAAAGACTTTTAAAAAGATATAAAACCATATCTCATAAAGCTATGGTTTATGAAATGGATTTACAAAGGTATACTTTGAGGCTTGTAATGTGTATCACTAGAACCTACGTGACTAGAATTCTTTGTTCTCTGGCTGTGATTGCTTTGGCTCTGACCCTGAGGATTTAATGTTATCTGACTCCTAGGTAAAGTCTAGAAAACAAAGAAGAGGTGGGGTGGGTGGGGATATATGCTTAACATATTGAAAGTTCATTCTATTACTTGTGCACTCCCATTTGGCATCATTCAAAGTCCAAACTGAAAAAGCTGCCTCCTGTGCAAGGGTAAAAGTTTGCTCATTGTGCATAAGTGGTTTTCAAACTGGTTTCCAGAAGGATCGTGGAGAAAGCTGTTGAAAGGAAATTTCTTTCCTTCCCACCCATCTTCTCCATGCCAGCCTCAAATGTATTCTACCCATATTTAGTCAAAAACAGTTCAAGACTTTCATGTCTTCTATATATTGTTGATCTGTGCATGATTTAATTTAAATAAAGAGTACTGCTAGTAAAAATATTTTAAAAATCCTTGTTGTATCTAAATAGGATTATACAAAAGATTTTTCAAATACCCAGATCCATCTGAGAATCTATTTCACTGTTTAACCAGAATCAGCTTCTTCTTTTAGCTGAGAGTGAATAATTCAATGAGAATCTTCTCAGTGATGGAATCTCCCCAGTATTCATGTCCTGTGCCTGTATGTTTCAGGCTCTGGGAAGTTCAATTTCAGAAGGACTTGCAGTCAGTTTGCTCCCTGCATAACAGTATAGACCTTGGCCGCTTGCTTATAGGGTCTAGGGCAGGAAAGCTTTGTTTATCACTTTTACTGCTATCTCTTTTCCTCTTGGGAGACACAGAGAATTAAACAAAAAGAAGCGTTTCCCATGCTCATTTGAATATTCCCATTCCTGCTGACTGAGAATAAACATGATCAGTTTGGATGTTTTGGTCAGTTACCTTTGTTCACACACTCCTTATCTGTCACCTGGAACTTGTACCAGGCTCCAAACGTGTCTCCCTTCCTTTACTGCTCCCTGATCTTGTCCACTTCTAAAATGTCACCTGAATATTTTTTTCTAAATGTACATCTAGTCATAATGCTCTTAAGTGTTTTTTTTTAAAGATTAAAAAAACCCCTTTATTGGCTTTTCATTTTTACAGGCTATAATTAAAATTCTTTGCCTTGGGTCATGAGATCTTTCATGATTTCTAGAATAATACTGATAATTAACAATTATTATGTGTCTCATGTGCTAGTCAGTATAACAGGACATTTCAGTTAATCTCATTTAACCTTCACAACAACTCTGTGAGGTTAGCAGTTCTATCTCCACTTTTTAAATGAGAAAGCTGAGCTTAGAGAGATTAAATAATTTTCCCAAAGATAATGAATAGCATGTTCTCTTCTATCACTAGTCCTTCCTATGCACGCTCATGGCTATGAAGCACCAAAGTATTCACTGAAACCAATGCTGACATATACACTATTCCCTATCAGGCCTCTCTGTCTTCCTCATGCTGGGTCCTCTGCCTGCAATGAGAAGAAGTCTTATTTGCCGGTCAGTCTTTAATTAAGCCTCGAGATCCATATCATTAGTTCCTTAACCATTTCATCTCTTGGAGGCACCGTCCCTCATGAACCAGTTATACTTTATGACAGGCTACATCAGTAGATGGTGAATCCTAGGTGTGAAAAGTATCCTCTAGCTCACTCCTCACTTGGGGACTATTGATTTCATCAGAAGACAATCATTTCAGGGAATGGAGGAAGAGTTGAATATAGAGAAACTATAGATTACTGTGGTATTCCCACTGTAGACCATCTAATACCTGCTGATGTTTTTCCTTCTTTTAAAAAAATTGTTTTTGATATACTGAGACCGATGTGCTTACACAAGAAACAGTTGGTGCCCAGGTATTTAAATGTCCAACAGGGAGATTTCTTATTTTTTTCTAGGTGTGTTTTTTTAATGAAAAAAATTTTAATTGTGGTAAATATATATAATGGAAAATTTACCATCTTAACCATTTTTAAGTGTATAGTTCAATAGTGTTGAGTATATCACACTGTTGTGCAATCAATCACCAGGACCTTTACATCTTGCAAAGCTGAAACTCGATCCCATTAAACAACTCCCCATTTCCCCTCCCCCCTAGCCTTGACAACCACCATTCTACTTTCAGTTTCCATGAGTTTGACTACTCTAGGTACTTCATATAAGTGGAAACATACACTGTGACTGGCTCATTTCACTTAGCATAATGTCCTCAAGCTTCATTCATGTTGTAGCATATGTCAGAATTTCCTTCCCTTGTAAGCGTGAATAATATTCCGTTGTATGTGTATACCACATTTTACTTATCCATTCATTTGTAGATGGACATTTGGGTTGCTTTCACCCTTTGGCTATTGTGAACAATGCTGCTATGAATATGGGGGTGCAAATATCTCTTTTGAGATCCTGCTTTCAATTTTGGGGGTATATACCCAGAAGTGGAAATACTGCATCATATGGTAGTTCTGTATTTAATTTTTTGAGGAACTGCCATACTGTTTTCCATAATGACTGCACCATTTTATATTCCCAACAACTCCCAAGAGTTCCAGTTTCTCCACATCCTCTCCAACAGTTGTTATTGTCTGTTTTGTTTGTTTTTGTTTTTTTAAATAGTAGTCATCCTAATGTTGTTCTAGGTATGGTTTTGAATCAAGAGAAACTCTCTCTAAAAGTTCAGTTAGACACTTTGTTATATGGGCCTCTTTGACTCAAGGGTTACATATAATCCAAGACTGAAAATTATTATCCTCTACCATTTTAATAAAAAAAAAATGTGCATAGAAAAAGCACAAATGAGGATTAAAAAAAAGAAAAAAGCTAAAATATTTCTAGCTTTAGTCCAAGCTAGCAGTGTCTATGTGAAACCAGGCGGTTCGGCCACAAAACCACAACCCATAAACTACCCTCCTCCGGGAGGCATCTTCTCTTAGGTGCAGTCACAGTGTCTAAGAGGAACTAAGTAGTTTCTAGGGTGTCAGCCTTAGAAATCTGACTTTATAAGGTATTAGCAATTATCCAACTTCCCAGCTAAACCAAGAGTTTCTGGGGGATGGGGGTTGTTCCTGTAAATTGTTGTATCTCCTTAGTGCCTGGCATTGTGCAAGGCCTGTAGTAATTCATCAAAAAAATTTGTGTTGGATGCCCGCCATGTGCCAGTGAGTAAGCCTGGGAGTCACTGAAGATATAGCAGTGAATAAAACAGACAAAAATCTCTGCTCTCATGGACCTTAGGGCATGGTGGTGGGGACTGACTATAAGCACATAGGTGTATGTATAATTGTAATATAGTGGGTATGTGTAGTAATGGTATGGAAATAAAAGCAGGAAAGGAGACTAGTAAGTGGAAAGAGGGGGGGTGGTTTCAATTTCAACCTGGGTTCAAGGAATCCTCACTGAGATATGGCATTTGGCCAAATACCTAAAGGAAGGGAGTGAGGTGTGCTGATTGCTTTCTAGGGGAAGTGTGTTCTCTCTGTGAGAGAACAACGAGGGCAGAAAGCCTGAGGTGGGAGCGAGTTTGATGTGTTGGAGAGTAGCAAGAGAACCAGCGGGTCTTGAGCCGAGTGGGTGGGAGGTAGGAGAAGTGGTCATATACTTGACAGGGAGCCAGACTTCAGAGGGCCTTGTAGCCATTGAAAGTCCTTTGGTTTGGGAAGCCTTTGGGGAGGGGAGAGTGTGTGTTCTGAGCACAAGACAGACATGATCTGATCTACATTTACGTGGATCACTCTGGCTACTATGTTGAGAATTGATTAGGGGCCAAGCGTGGAAGTCAACGGTCCCAAAAGATATTTATTGGTTGAGGGAAGTGGAGTTCATGGTGTTTGGACTTGGGTGTTATAGGAAGGGTGGGCAGGGTTGGCAGTACTCACAAAATACACTACACAAATTCCAAAGAGGCCAGGCCCCTGGCCAGACTGCTCATGGATGACCTGGGTAAGGAGGGCACACTCCGGAGAGTGCATCCTGATGTCTATGTGGATGAGTGCGGACCTGCAGGGCAGTGTCTGCTGTCTGCTTTGGGGTTAAGGCACTTAGTCTATTGGAGGCCCTGTGATGGAGCAACGTGTTGAGGTTGGCAAATGGGACAGCTGCCCACAGAGAAGCTCTTTCTTTCTGAGTGAATGGGTCAGACTCACCTTTGAGAAATTTTTGCAGGGCCCAGGTCTGAGGGAATTTGAGCAAAAATGTCAGTGGGTTTTCGGCAGTGGCCAAGGGTGGCCGTCACAGCTGGGTGGTTCCCACCAGAGAAATTCTTCTTTATTCCTTCATTAGTACTAATGAAACTAACCCTGATGAAAGGAGATCACATGATGAGACCACAGTTGTTTCACCGAAAGTGCTACTCACTTGAGTTGTAAAGCTGTTTATAATGTTTAACCTCGGGCCTATGCCTCAATGAAATAAACTCAAAGGAAACAACCAAAAAGTGATTGTACAGACCTGTCTTGAATTAAAAGGACATAACACTGAGAGCAATTCAAGTGTTCAGGAAGAAAGTAATAGCTAAACAAATAATCAAAAAAGTTATTTTAAGAAGATAGAATGCTACAAAGCCACTAGAAATAAAAGCTCTGGGGTTTCTTTTGGTCACTGAAAAGTACATAAGAGATTGTTGAGATGAATAATGCACAACACGTAATAGAATATTTGTACAGTTGTACCTATATCAAATACGTGTACTCCCAACAAATGGATTTAGAGAAGTAGAAATAGAGTTTATAAATGAATTTAGAGAAATGACAGTTGAGTTTAAACTCATTGGGTTCTTTAATGTAAAATGATTAGACTATAGACATAAACAAAAAATAAAGTCTCCAAAGAAGATGGGGGGTTAGGCATTGAAGGTACAGGATAAGGCTGCTGGCCTTTTGTCCTTATACACCATTTAGACTTTTGTTGCTATTTGATACCTAGGCCTCATTTTCCCTAATATGGCCCATTCGCTTATGTGCTCAGAAGACTAGCGAAGAAGCAGACAAAGGTGAGTGTCCTTGACTGTTAGCCTTGAAAGCCCACCAGAAAAGGGGGAAAACTCCTACTTGGCCTGTGTACTTGGTCATTGATGAGCCACCGATGATCCAAAGGCCCTATATGGCTTGGCCGGCTCTAAGAACAGCCCTGCCACGTGATTTCAGGATGAAAGATTAGAAAGCTGCCCCTGTGTGGCTACTTTATAAACAAGCCAAGTTATTTACATTGTGGTCGTTAAAAGTAGTACCAAATTTTACCAGCAAAGTTCCTCTGTTTAGCAAAGATAGTGATAAAGATATACATTCATTTTTCTCCAAGGGGCTCAATAAACTTGCAGAGAAAGTTTTTTCTGTAATATTTAAAATATAGACACTATGGATGGTAGGATTTGTAGTTAATTTTACTTTCTTCTTTAAATATTCCTGTATTCAATCCTGTTGAATTTTTAAAAACAATGGACATATTACTTTCATAATAAAAGGTAAATTTGTTCTGTTTGAAAGGAAAAAGGTACCTAATCAATATTTTAATTCTTTCTATTGGCCCTTATAAAGATTAATAAGACTAACATAACATAACATTATAAGTCTCTGTGTTGACAACCCTTCTCAATGCCCATCATAAACAATGCTTAAAAATAGGTGACAAACTCCATTGACAGATGAATGGATGAAGAAAATGTGGTACATATACACAAGGGAATTCTACTCAGCCATAAAAAAGAATGAAATAATGCCATTTGCAGCAACATGGATGGACCTAGAGATTATCATGCTAAGCGAAGTAAGTCAGAAAGAGAAAGACAAATACCATACGTGGAATCTAAAATATGACACAAATGAACTTATCTGTGAAACAGACTCACAAACGTAGAAAACAGACTTGTGGTTGCCAAAGGGGAAGAAGGATGGGAGAGGGATAGACTGGGAGTTTGGGACTAACAGATGCAAACTATTATATATAGAATGGAGAAACAACAAGGCTCTACTATAAAGCACAGGGAACTATATTCAATATCCTGTGATAAACTTAATGGAAAAGAACATGAAAAAAATGTATACATGTGTGTAACTTTGTTGTACAGCAGAAATTAACACAACATTGTAAATCAACTATACTTCAATGAAATAAATTTAAAAAATAGATGACAAACTGATAGGGACTATCAGTTAATATCCCTGATACACAAAGATATTTTATAAATCACTAAGAAATGATGAGAAAAGGTCCAGAGATATAAATAGACAACTTACTGTAGAAATGGCCATAAACATGAAAAAAGGGCTAACCTTATTTGTGGTTAAATAAATGCAAATTAGAAGAATAATTAGCTATTGGTTTTCATCCATTAGAGTGGGAAAGTTTAATTACTGATATTCGTTATCGGTTGCAGTCAGAGACTATAGACATTCTCATATATTCCAGTCCATTCAGAGACTATAGGCATTCTCATACATTCCAAATTAATACATTCATTCATTTTCTTGGAATTAAAGTTTTAAATGAGAATATCCTTTGACACATATGTTATACTTCTGAGCAATTTCCTAAGGAAGTAACTGTAAAGTTTTACACAGATTTTATGATTAGATTGCTTGTTGTAGAATTGCTATATTATATGTATAGCCATTAAAAATCATATGGAGAATTACAAAATTCAATGATAAGGGATCCAGATTTGAGAGAGAATAGGAAGTGGTGGGCATGGGGGGACCTTGAGCAAACACTCCAAACCCAAAAACTGTTGCTGCTCCAGGTCTGAGTGTCGCCTTCAGGACTATGCTCAGTGTTGCCAGGTCTTCCAATTTTTCAAGATAAGGCCAAAATCTGGATTTTTACATAACATTTTCCTTATTTAAAAATGTGGGCCACTTCATCAAAATTTTTAAAACGCTGTGTACACCAACATGGTATGGCCAAAACCTAGACTTTTTCAACCCTTGATGTATATCTACCTACTTATATATTTTTACTTCCAAAATTTGTGTGTGTACAGAGGATGAAAATAACATACATGTCATATTTAAAAAATAATTTAAAAATTCTCAATCATGTTACTACCACCCACCTTTATAAGTAGAACATTAACAAAATCTGTGTGCTCTATGGCAATCACATTTGACTCATTTCCCTTCAATTCCCTTCTGGGCAGTTCCTTGACAACCTGGATGGAAATGGTAGCTGTTCTTAGCACATACAGTGTGCATCATAAATGACTGCTGAGGGGACAGAGGAATGAGGGATGCCTGTTGCCTGGGCCTCTCCACAGAAGTGCAGTCTGTCTCCCTGCCCAAATT
Organism: Balaenoptera acutorostrata; assembly: GCF_949987535.1. Lineage (NCBI taxonomy): Eukaryota > Metazoa > Chordata > Mammalia > Artiodactyla > Balaenopteridae > Balaenoptera > Balaenoptera acutorostrata. The sequence continues at coordinate 101,929,376 of NC_080067.1, read as the reverse complement.
GGTACATCAAACTCTGTTCATAGAGGTGTAAGAAAGTGATAATATTAGTAATACTCAATGCAACTGAACATGTACTCTGTACCAATCTCTTTAATTGCTTATGACAAGCTTATAAGGGAGGTACTATTATTACTCCCATTTTACAAATGAGGTAATAGAGGCACAGAGAGGTCAAGCAATTTGCACAAGGTCACAAAGCAATTAGTTGCAGAGATGGGATGCAAACTCAGTTCCATTTGACTTCCCAGCCCGCACTTGAAGCCACTATGAAATGCAGTCTTCTTTCAGATCATTTGAGTCCCTTAGGCATTAAAGGCTCTCATGGTAGGAAGTGGCAGGGGTTCAGCTCCTACCCCCCCCCGGAGTAGCTTCCCGGGCTTCCCCAGTCAGGGTCTCTCTCTCCTCTGAACCTCCTGCCTGGATCACTCACTTGCCCCAAATATCTTCCTGATCCTATTCATGGACACATGTTTTGTCTCTCTTCTGTATTTTCAGCATCTTGAAGCAGAGGCCAAGGCTTAAATTCTGCAAAGACCAATCACGTCCAGCAAAACGCCTCCCTTAGTAATCCTGACACTGGTTATTTCCTCGTTTTTGTTTTTTTAAGTCCCAGCCTCCCTGCTACACTTGGTGTATTACTTATTTATTGCCATGTAACAAACCAATCCAAACTTAGTTTCTTAAAATCACAGCCATCTTATTAGCTCATGATTCTGCGGTCAGCAGTTTGGTCTGGGATCCTCTGCTGACATCCCCTGGAATTACTTTTGCAGCTGCAGAAGTTGTGGCCTCTGAACCGGGACTGGATGATGTAACACGGCCTTGCTCACAGGTGGAGCACACTGTCGGTCAGATGATTGGGCTCTGGGGACTCAGCAGGAGCAGCTCTCCTCCACTGGCCTCTCGTCCTCCCGTAGGCTAGACTCGACTCCCTCAGTTGGCAGTCTCAGGGCTGTGTTCCAAGGGAGCAAAAGCAGAAGCATTTACTTTTTCTACATTCTGTTGGATACAGCAAGTCAAAAGCTAGCCCAGATTCAATGATGGGTGAAATTGATTCTACATCTTTTTTTTTTAAACCTTTTGATACACTTTACCCATTTCTCCCCAACCCCTGCCTTTGGCAACCTTCAATCTATTCTCTGTATCTGTATCTATGAGCTTTTTTTTTTCTTTTTAAATGCCACATGTAAGAGAGATCATCTGGTATTTGTCTTTGTCTGGCTTATTTCACTTAGCATAATGCCCTCGAGGTCCATCCATATTGTCACAAATGTTCAAAGGACTTCTCTAAGTGGAAAAGAAAAGTCACTACTAGAAATATGAAAATTATGAAAGGTAAAATCTGATTGCCAGGCAATTACTAAACAACAACAACAAATACATAGTATATCAATATTAAAATCACAGATTCAGGGCAAAATGCATTAAAAGGGATGTCTGCCTTCCAGATTGGTAAAAGGAACAATCTACTAAAAAAACACAACTATCTTTTAACTGTTGTACACCTTAAACACGGCCTTAAATTGTGAAGAAATAAAATCTGGTAGAATTATAGTTGGAAACTAAAAATTACAGTGGAAAATAAAAGTAAGGCTGTACTTTAATAACAACCCTACCCCCGCCCCAAACAGCTCAACTGAAAAATGAACACAGGACTTGAATAGATATTTCTCCAAAAAAGACACACAGGTGTCCAACAAGCACACAAGAAGATGCTCAACATCACTAAAGCAAGTCAAAACCACAATGAGATATCACCCTTTAGGTGGCTACTATCAAAAAACCAGAAAATAACAAGTGTTGGTGGGAATATGAAGAAGCTGGATCCCTTGTGCACTGTTAGTAAGAATGTAAATGGTGCAACCACCATGGAAAACAGTATGGTGATTCCTCAAAAAATTAAATCTACCATATGATTCCACTTGTAGGTATATGCCCAAAAGAACTGAAAGCAGAGGCTCGAAGAGATATAAACCCATGTCCATAGCAGCATTATTAATAACTAAAAGGTGGAAGTAACCCAAGTGTCCATCCACAGAGGAATGTATAAACAAAGTGTTATATACACATGCAATGGAATATTCATCAGCTTTAAAAAGCAAGGAAATATGATACAGGCTACAACATGGATGAACCTTAAGGGTATTATGCTAAGTGAAATAAGCCAGGCATAAAAGGACAAATATTGTTTGATTCCACTTATTTGAGGTGCCTAGAGTAGTCAGACTCATAGACAGAAAACTGTATGATGGCTGCCAGGTGCCGGGAGGAGGAGGGAATGGGTGTAATTGTTTATCACGCACAGAATTTCAGTCCACTGACTGCACACTTAAAAATGGTTAAGATGATACGTTTTATGTGTATTTTACCACAATTTAAATGAAAAAATGAGACTACTTTTGATATACTTGGAGAATGATTTAATGAGGACAAACAGCATGGAGAGAGATCGGTTGGAAAGTTTTTCTGCAAATCAGAGAAGAGATAATGGTGACTTTAGTTCAGGTAGTATAAGTGAGGTTGAGGTCAAAGGGAGGGATGGAGAAATAATTAGAAGGTAGGGACAAAAGGATCCAACGGTTGACTAGGTGTGAGTGGAAAGGGAGAGACAAGTCACTTTGGATGTTTGGTTTCAGGCTTGACAACTGGGTGGATGTTGGAGCCATGTCCTGAGCTAAGACAGCCAGGAAGAGGGGCTAGATGGTAAATGCAGCTTTGATGAAGGAGAGTGTGAGATGTTTGTGAGACACCAAAGTGACCAACATCACTTGTTTTTTTGTTTTTTTTAAAATTTATTTATCTTATTTATTTATTTTTGGCTGCTTTGGGTCTTTGTTGCTGCACACGGGCTTTCTCTAGTTAGGGTGAGCAGGAACTACTCTTCGTCGCAGTGCGCGGGCTTCTCATTGTAGTGACTTTTGTTGCGGAGCACGGGTTCTAGGCATGCGGGCTTCACTAGTTGTAGCTCACAGACTTAGTTGCTCCGTAGCATGTGGGATCTTCCCGGACCAGGGCTCGAACCCGTGTCCCCTGCAATGGCAGGCAGATTCTTAACCACTGTGCCACCAGGGAAGCCCAACATCACTTGTTTTGACTGCTTCACCCTCTCTTTGCTTCTACCACTAACACTCACACTTGGCTTTCATTCTATGTACATTTTACACAAAAAAACACTTTTATTTACTTCTGGAGTGTATTTGTGTCACTGCAACGTAGTGCTTAGAGGTAGATTCTGGAATGACTCAAATAAGTGCTTGTTTCAAACAGGATCTATTTTCTTAAGGTCAGAGAATGCTTAATGCAATTGAACAGCATTCCCAGTAGACCTTGGAATCCCAGAGGCAGAACACTGACAAGAAGCTTGCATAGGCACAAGGCCAATTTCATTTCATTCTCATTCACTGTAATGCATCCCTTCTAGAATTTCACTGATGGTGTAGATAAGAAGATTCACAGCTGTCGCTGGGACCTGCCAACTGTTCCCTTTTGCTGTTTTCCTTTGCTTTCCTTTTGCTTTCCTTTCCATTATGCACACATAATGTTTTTGTAAAAGTAACATAATGGGTCTCTGAATTTGGCTTGTTTATATTTAGTGATGTCTTTGATGCTAACAGAGCATATTCAGGACATGATACTTAATGTAGAACGGTAATGAATCAATCACGTTTTGATGTTATCCATCTGGTAGCAGCCATTGCAGAAGACGGTTTTCCTCCACAAGTCCAAGAATAATGGTAAAAGCAAGGGCTCTGTGTTCAAGCTCACAATCCTGGCAAGCTATGTGATCCTGTGCAGGTAATTTAACTACCCTGAACCTCAGTTTCTTCACCTTTAATTAAAAAGAGATAAAAACATCTGATTTTAGAGTTATAGTAAAGATTAATAGATGCAAGTGTACTTATCGTGATACCTAACATATAATAGGCATTTAACAAATATCAGTTTCTCTCCTCCGGTGAACTGTCTTGTGATTAAATACTAGATTTCCTCAAGCCACCCCAACCTGAAGGTAAAAAAGGGACTACAGCAATAGTATAAATGTCCCCACCATTTTGGTGGAGACTTACAAATTCCCTTCAAAGAAATCTTCCCAAATGTGTAGAGTCTCAGGACTATCTCACAAAAGATAATGAGCACGGTGTTTCCAGCTCACACTGGTTTGCCATGTTCTTCTCTGCTTTGCCTGTACAGGACCATTTGCTCCTGGGACTGCTGCTTCTGGTGAAGCAAATGCAAAAGGTGCCAAGAACCTTCTGGTGCCTTCGGGAAGATGTTGGGAAATCCCCCTCCTATCACTGCCAGCTTCCACCTTTTGTCATGGAGGCTGGACACTGGACGGTGCCAATGCCACTCACAGGGCCCTCGTTACCATGATTGCTTCTTCGGCACACCGAAACCACTTCATTTTCTTCCCTGATTTGGGGAGACTCTCTTTTCTGTCTTCATATTGAGCTTCATTCTTTCTGTTTGTACGTTTAGCCCCTGTCTCCTTGGGGACTCCATCATGAGTCCATAGGGCCCAGGTCAGAGGAAAGTTGACTAACTGGAATCATACCGAAAATCTGCCCTCCCTTCTAACGCTGAAGCTTTATTATCAGGCCAAGCTTTTATGTAAGGGCCGCTCCTCCCTGAGGAAGAGTTATTTTCAATCTCTCATGTAAGTCAACCTCCCTCATCCCACGCCCCTTAGGGCCACCTCAACAATCTTCCAGTTACTCTTAAAGTGAATGCTTCTTACGCTCCGGTTGAGAATGCTGCTACAGTTTCACATGCAGCTAGGAGGATTTTTAGAAGACTTTACCTCTGAGGAGGAGGAGGGATAAGAAAGAGCACTGTGAAATGATAGCGTTAAGTTAGGACATGACGGGGTAGGGGCCTGAATTTGGGTAGTGGTCATAGAAAGAAAGGGGCAGATGCAAGAGGCTTGATGAAAGAACAGACAGATATAACAAGTGACTAGACTGGAGAAAGAGGCCCTGACGGTTATCATGGATGATTCTGAGTTTTCTAGAAATTCCTGGGAAATTTGATTTGTCTGCATAGTAAAAATTGGAATTCCTTATCCTTAATGCAAATTTTCAGAATCCTGTGCTCCCCATCCCCTCACCCTGCCCTGACTCCCTTAAATTCCCCAGGTCTACACTGGAGACCCTCCTTTCTCTGCTGCTTTCTGAGCACCAGGCTTGTGGGTGAGTCATTAGAACACGTCCACTCACCCCGCATGTGATAGTGACATGGACATGTTAGCCTTCATGAAGCCACTGGTGAACTGGTCTCCCAGGGCACTCTGTCTGTCAGTTTTGGCAGTATTGCTTGTTCTCAGCAAGAGATGGAAACGAGAGCCCTGGGATTCCTCTGGGACTGAAGATGGATATCGTTCTCAGCATTCAGATTTGCTCCGAATGAACATTCTTCACATGCTCACGGTCAGGAGCAACTTAAGAGGTATTGGGAACCAAAAAGTTGATTGGATTTCCCCCCAGTCTCTTTGTAGTCTATATTTAGGCTTCAGCCTATCAAAAATCTTTTAAGAAGAATATTTGGCACATTTTTGAAATATTAATCTGAACCTTAAGCCAGTGAACAAGAGCAGGGACAGCTCTGGGCAATTCTCTAAGTGGGTTTTCAGCAGCCCTGTGGTTGGCCCCTTCTTCTTTTTCATCAGTGTCCTCATGCTGGCCCTCAGCTGCTTGGAGCTCTTCACAGCGCACTTCATCAGGACTGGCCTTCAAAATCCCTGTGGATAAGCCTTTCCTTCCCCCCAGATCCAATACCAGATTGTCATATTCCTAGAGGCATGAAGATAATGGGTGGTTTAATAAGTAGTACTACTACTACTAATAATAGTAGATATGGTTTACTGAGTGTCTGGCATTGTGCTTTTCACACATCACCCCATCTAATCCTCATTTTAGGAGACAAATGTTATTGGCCCTCTCTACAAATGAGGAGAGACTGAAATCCAAGAGTATAAGTAAGTTGGCAAAGGATATGTGACTTGTAAGTGCCAGAGATAGACCCGGATTGTGGGTCTTTCTCATAATATACACCCAGATCAACAATGCTTTTAATCTCTTAATTTTCAGGAGTGATTTGTGAAAGCGATTTCAGGAATCAAGACAAGCTCTCAGAGGTTCCATCTCTGATAAAGGTTTTATTCCAGTGGGGCTTGATTCTTTTAAACTTGTTTTTTAAAGAAACAATCTCTTTGCAAAGCTCTCTTTAGCAGAGAAAGACCACATGTCCTAGTTCAAATTGTTTTTTGAAGTCTCATAATCTGTATTTTTTCAGAATATGAGACCACGTGAGGTATCTTTAAAAATTTTTTAACTTAAAAAAAGAAAACAAACGACTCCTTACTGCCTCTTGATAAAAGTTATTTAATTGCAATTTTGTCAACGAGAATGAAGGAAAAGTGTGGTCTGTAAAAAATATTTGCTGTCTTTGGCATTTCGATTTCCTGTTTCTAAGTACCTCTCAGTGGTTGTCAAACCCTCCATACCTGCCTGAGAACAAACCCTCTCTTACTGAGCTGGGCCCCAAGTGAAATGGGGGAGTGACTGAAGGTAGAAAACAAGCACACTTAGTACTCCCAGCTTCTTCCTCTCTGGTCTTTTCCCTGCCATTCTAGGCATTTTTTTAAACAATAAAGTAAAATGCAAATAAGAAAAATTTTCCTTTTCCCCTCAACTAAGAAGGCATCTTCGGACACATTTTTGTGTGATTTAAAGAAAATGTGATTTGTAATGGTATGATATCGCTTATATGCGGATTCTAAAAAGAAATGATACAAATGAACTTATTTATGAAACAGACTCACAGACCTAGAGAAGAACTTATGGTTACCAGGGGGGAAGGGTGGAGGGAAGGGATAGTTAGGGAGTTTGGGACTGACATATACACATTGCTATATTTAAAACGGAAAACCAACAGGACCTACTGTATAGCACAGGGAACTCTGCTCAATGTTACGTGGCAGCCTGGATGGGCGGAGAGTTTGGGGGAGAATGGATACATGTATATGTGTGGCAGAGTCACTTTGCTGTGCATCTGAAACTATCACAACGTTGTTAATCGGCTATACTCCGATATAAAATAAAAAGTTTAAAAAAATAAAGTAAATGTGATTTTTAATTTTATGGTATTGGCATTTTCCAGGTTTTCTTTTTCTGGTCTCTGGTTAAAGGAATTTCAGGTTAAGAAGACTTGGGAGTGGTGGCATGGGGGACACAGAAGGAAGAAATTTGGATAGGATGAGCACGATATACCTTCTCTTTTCCTTAAGGCAGAAAGGCTTCATGAGAAAAAACTTGAGGGTAACCATTTCTTTACTTATTTTTTTGCCTTTGGTGGATTTTGGCAGGGCTGCTCTGTCAGATGATACTAAGGCCCATTTTTTTTTTTTTTTTTTTTCACTCTGTGTGACAGGGAAACAACCAGGTTTAAAGGAAATAGAGCTGTCCTCTTCTCCCAGCTTGTTGATCTGGGCAAGGTTCTTAACACCTAGTGCCCTCAAGCGATGGAGGGACTAGTTCCTGCCACGGTTCTGATGATGGCTTAGAGAATGAATCAAAGTTTACAAAATACATTAATTGAACAAGTAGAAACATTTTTAATAAATGCAAAATATTATTAAAACTGAGTGGAGGAACTGGTGGAGGTTATGTGGAGTAGCCACTTTGATTTGAAAGTCTCTTAAAATTGAATTACTGTTTTTCCTCTGATTATAAAAGCACTTAAATGCAATACAGAACAAACTCTTCCTCCCATCTTGCTCCACCCCCACTGCACAAACATCGCAGAGAACAGTGCCAAAGTGGCAGTGATAACTGCGATGTCTTGTTTGGTGTGTCACAAAAAACTCGCAGTATTATACTGCCCACCCGGTGGTTCCTGCATCAGGAAGATCCCTCTCATGTTCTTGCCCAGTCAAGTCCCCCTACCTCCTACTTTCTGGCTAGACCATGATTTTTTTTTAATTGAAGTGTAGGTGATTTATATTATATGAGTTTCAGGTGTATAACACAGTGATTCAATATTTTTATAGATTATACACCATTTAAAGTTCTTACAAAATAATGGCTATATTTCCCTGTGCTGTACAGTATATCCTTGTTGCATATTTATTTTATACATAGTAGTTTGTATTTCTTAATCCTCTACCCCTATCTTGCCCCTCTCCCCTTCCCTCTCCCCATTGGTAACCACTAGTTTGTTCTCTATATCTGTATGTCTGTTTCTATTTTGGTATATACATTTGTTTGTTTTATTTTTTAGATTCCACATATGAGTGATGACATAGAGTATTTGTCTTTCTCTGACTTATTTTGCTAAGCATGATACCCTCTAGGTCTATCCACATTGTTGCAAATGGCAGAATTTCACTCTTTTTTATGGCTAATATTCCATTGTATATATACATCACTTCTTCTTGCCCAGATCAACAAGCTGGGAGAAGAGGACAGCTCTATTTCCTTTAAACCTGGTTGTTTCCCTGTCACACAGAGTGAAAAAAAAAAAAAGGGCCTTAGTATCATCTGACAGAGCAGCCCTGCCAAAATCCACCAAAGGAAAAAAAATAAGTAAAGAAATGGTTACCATCAAGTCTTTTCTCATGAAGCCTTTCTGCCTTAAGGAAAAGAGAAGGTATATCGTGCTCATCTTATCCAAATTTCCTTGTCCATTCATCTGCTGATGGGCGTTTGGGTTGGTTCCATATGTTGGCTATTGTAAATAATGCTGCTATGAACATTGAGGTGCATGTATCTTTCTGAAGTAGCGTTTTCACTTTCTTCAGTTATATGCCCAGGAGTGGAATTGCTGGATTATATAGTAGTTCTGTTTTTAGATTTTTGAGAACCTCCATACTGTTTTTCATGGTGGCTGCACCAATTTACATTCCCACCAACAGGGTACTAGGGTTCCCTTTTCTCCACATCCTTGCCAACATTTGTTATTTGTAGACCTTTGGATGCTAGCCATCCTGACAGGTGTGAGGTGAGATTTCACTGTAGTTTTGACTTGTATTTCTCTGATGATTAGCTACGTTGGGCACCTTTTCATGTACCTATTGACCATCTGTATGTCTTCTTTGGAAAAATGTCTATTCATGTGTTCTGTCCATTTTTAATTGGGTTACATTTTTGATATTGAGTTGTATGAGCTATTTATATATTTTGGATATTACCCTCTTATCAGTCATTTCATTTGCAAGTATTTTCTCCCATTCAGTAGGTTGTCTTTTCATTTTGTTGATGGTTACCTTTGCTGTGCAAAAGCTTTTAAGTTTAATTAGATCCCATTTGTTTATTTTTGCTTTTGTTTCTTTTGCCTCAGGAGACAGATCCAGAAAGATATTGCTACGATTTATGTAAAAGAGTGTTCTACCTAAGTTTTTCTCTAGGAGATTTATGGTTTCAGGTCTTACATTTAGGACTTTAAGCCATTTTGAATTTATTTTTGTATACAGTGTGTATGAGTTTTATGCTAGCTTGAAGCTTCTCGTCTCTTTGGACCATGTGAAATCAATCCCACACCACACCATTGTTGTTCTACACATTCATTGAATTTATCGAGACCTGAGGGCTCCCATCATACAGGGAACTATCACAAACAAATCTATTATGATCTTACCCCTGTGTTCCATGGCCACGGCTCACTGCTCGTCACTCATTTCCTTAATGTGCTCCTTTCTCTTGACCCAACAAAATAAGCTGGCTTACAGCCTGATCATCCTACAACAAAGTCCACTGTCAAGTCTTTCCTAATTTCACAGCTTCTAATCAGCTTTTCAGTCTCTTAAATAGGTCCCTCTTAAATGTGGATTAACTTTGGAAGATCCCTAGATATTTGAGGAAAAACTTTACATGAAGTGAACTCAGAGGAGGCAAAGACAGTGTAAGAAGTAAAGAAAAAAGAAAAGACCAAACAGATTCTCAGAGAGATAAGAAAAGATAATAAATCCATGAACAAGGACAGGATACAATAAAAATGTATATTAAGAGATTAAAAAAGAGCTCTAGAAAAAAATTGATGGCAGAAATTAAAAATTAAACCAAATGTTTGATAGAAAGGTTGAATAAATGTCACAGACTGAATTGTGTCCCCCACCAGATTCATATGTTGAAGCCCTAACCCACCCCCTAACCCCAGTACCTCAGAATGTGACAGTAATTGGAGATAGGGCTTTAAAGAGGTAATTAAGTTACATGAGGCTCTTAGAGTGTGCTCTAATCCAATCTGACTGATGTTCATATAAGAAGAGATTAGAACACCTAGAGAGATAGCAGGGTGTGTGCACACAGCAGGACAACCTGTGAAGAGCAGTGAGAGGGCTGATGCGTGCAGGCTGAGGAGAGAGGTCTCAGAAGAAACCACCTCCACTGGCAACTTGACCTTGGACTTCCAGCCTCCAGAACTGTGAGAAAATAAATTTCTGTCATTTAAACTACCCATTCTGTGGCATTTTGTTACAACAGCCCTAGCAAACTAACATAATAAATTTCCCAGAAAATAGTGTAACAGCAACAACAAAACCAAAATGAACACCCAAAACAAGAAGATGGAAAACATAGAACAAAAAGAAATTAGACAAATAATTTAAGTGGTTTAAGATCTCATAAAGAGAAAGCAAATGGAAGGAAGAAAAGTATAGAAGAAATAATATAAGAAAATAAGATTAAAAAGCTTTGCCAAGTGCCTAGCATAACAATATAAGCAAACCACACACCAAATCATATTACTGTGAAACTTCAGAACACTGGGAATAAAGAGCAGATCTTAAAATCTCTCTGAAAGTAAAAGAAAGAAAAAGAAAGTTCAAAAGTTGATCAAATACAATAAAACAGAAACCAGGATGTTGTTAGATTTCTCAAGAAGAGAAAGTATACGTGAATAATTGCAGGTGAGTAACTGTAAACTCATTTCATTTATTGAGTGAACTCATTTAATTCATTGTCTCTATGACCATATCTTAAGAAACCTCAAGAAACTTTTCTAGTAATATGTAAGAATGATGTCTTGTGTCTAGCTCAAGTTATTAAACACCATTACTCTTAGTAAGTTGTAGTGTGTTCTACATCAGTGCTCAGTAAAAGTTAAAGAAAAATAAGAGAATGGACTAAATGTGATTTGTGTCAGTGGGTTTTTCTGCCACCAAAGAATTATACCATTGTGCTGGTCAGATGACATTTGGATAACATGATTCTGCTCTAAGCCACAGAACTAAAGAGGACTTTTCCAGAAGACAAAGAATAGGAAAGCTAATTAAATTGGAGTAGTCATGTGAGAAAAGGGTGAAGGAACTAAAGATGTAAAAACTGAAACAGGAATGTTTTAGTAATGTCAAAATTTTGATCTTCGAATAGTTGAAAAGCCCTCATACGGAAAAAAGATTAAACCTATTCAACGTGGACCAGAGACCAATGACGCTTTGGGGAGAGACATTTTGGTTCAATAGAAGGCATATTAGTTTTCTTTTGTTGCTGTAACAAATCACCACAAACTTAGTGGCTGCAAACACCACAGATTTATTACTTTTTAGTTCTAGAGGTCAGAAGAAATGGATCTTATGGGGCTAAAGTCAAGGTGTCAGCAAGGCTGCACTGGAGAATCTGTTTCCTTGCCTATCCAGCTTCTTGAGGCAGCCTTCATTCCTTGGTTCCTGTCCTCCTTTCTCCATCTTCAGAGCCAGCAGTGTGTCATCTTCCAATCTCCCTGACTCTGACCCTCTTGTCTCCCTATTATAAGAACCCTTATTGGGCTTACCTGGATAATCCAAGATAATCTCCCATCTCAAGATCCTTAACTTGATCTGTAAATTCCGTTTTGCCATATAAGATAATATATTCACAGGTTTGTGGGATTTGGATATAAAATCTTTGGGGGCCATTATTCTACTCACCACAGTAGGGAAGAACTTTCTAATTGCCATGGTGGTTTAGAGATGCTATGGGTTGTCTTGGGAACCAGTGATTTACACCCATTGCTGGGAATGTCCAACCAGTAGGAATGCTGAGGGGGGATTTTATGGGCAATTGCACTAGGTGAGTCTTAAAGTCCTAATAATCTTGAAATTAAAAACAATAATCACTCTTTTTTCATGATGTAGAAAATTAAATCTGAGAGAGCATGACACTAAGGCAGCTGGATGAAAAGAAAAATCGATCTTACTATACTTTATGATACTTGCATGGAAGTTGAACTTTTCACTCATTTTAAAATTATGCATGCATGATCTAAAAGATATGAAAAATAGTTTGAGGTTCTACCATATAGAATCAACAAGTGGACTGGAATAATAGAGTATAATGAGTATTTTTCATTGGTTAGCTATAATTACCATAAAGCCTTTAAAAAATGTTTCCTTACAACTTCAACTCATTGGTCCTATTCTGCTTTCTGAAGCTAGACAAATTAAGTTCAGCTCCTTTTACATAAGACAGACTTTCTGATATATAAAGAGGTTTGCCATATCCTCCAAGTCTATTCCATAGTCTAATCATCTGCTTCTTTGGATAGGCTATAGTGCATATGCCTTTATTTTATACTAAATTCTGGACTTTACATGTCTTTTCAATTGAATCTCATTGGTTAAATCAATTGGTTAAATTTGTTAAATTTAATTTATTCTGTTCATTGTTCTGGCCAAGGTCAACTATACACATATATACACATATATATGTATATGTATATATATACATATATACATATACATATATGTATATACATATACACATACATATACATATATATACACATATACATATATATGTATATTTATATATGTATATAACTATATACATATACATGTATTTCTATATGTATGTATGTGTGTATATATATGTATTTTTAAAAAATTTATTTTAGTCCAGTAGAGTTGATTTACAATGTTAATTTCTGCTGTACAGCAAAGTGATTCAGTTATACATATATATACATTTCTTTTTAATATTCTTTTCCATTATGGTTTATCATGGGATATTGAATATCGTTCTCAGTGCTATGCAGTAAGACCTTGTTGTTTATCCATTCTATATATGATAGTTTGCATCTGCTAATCCCAAACTCCCAATCCATCCCTCCCCCAACCCTCTCCCCCTTGGCAACCACAAGTCTGTTCTCTATGTCTGTGAGTCTGTTTCACAGATAAGTTCATTTGTGTCATATTTTAGATTCCACATATAAGTGATAACATATGGTATTTCTCTTTCTCTTTCTGACTTACCTCACTTAGTATGATAATCTCTAGGTCCATCTGTGTTGCTGTAAATGGCATTATTTCATTCTTTTCTATGGCTGAGTAGAATTCCATTGTATATATGTGCTGCATCTTCTTTATACATTCGTTTGTCACTGTACATTTAGGTTGTTTCCATGTCTTCGTTATTGTGAATAGTGCTGCTGTGAATATAGGGGTGCATGTATCTTCCTGAATTAGAGTTTTGGCCATATATATGCCCAGGAGTGGGATTGCTGGATCATATGGTAACTCTATTTTTAGTTTTTTTGAGGAACCTCCACACTGTTTTTCATAGTGGCTACACCAACTTACATTCCCACCAACAGAGTAGGATGGTTCCCTTTTCTCCACACCCTCTCCAGCATTTGTTATTTGTAGACTTTTTAAATGATGACCATTCTGACCAGTGTGAGGTGGTACCTCATTGTAGTTTTGATTTGCATTTCTCTAATAATTAGTGATATTGAGCATCTTTTCAGGTACCTGATGAAGACCAATGATACATTTTAAAAAAATTATTCATTCATCAGGGTTTTTTTTTGCGGGGGGACACTATGAACAAAACATTATTTTCATGACACTTTGAGTGGGGATCTTTATTTGTTGGTATTAATTCCTGCATTGGGTGAATGTTTTACTAAATAATGTTTGAGACAAATTGTTCAGCAAACTTCATTGAATGTTACTAGGGTAAAGCACTTTGGGGACATATAAAGAAATGGCCTTTGCTTTCAAAGAGCAGATCTGCTATTCTGTGACACTGTGCTTTGCCTATGTGTCAGGCTGATCATGGAACTAATATAATTTGTTATAAATAATATACACAGGAGGCTTCTCTCCACTAGTGAAACTCAAGACAGCGGAATGCTATTGGTTACTTTATTCCTATATTACTCAAGTGAGAGGGGAATTAGAAAGCATTTTGTTCATTCTAGAAAATTTTGACACTTTAAAATCAAATATTTCCTCCCTCATTTTCCCTGAGACACAAGGATGCCCAAAGGGTCAAGATTAGACTAAGGCATAAAGAGACAGTCAGTCAATGGGGTGTGACACCTACTCAAATATATTTCTCACATTGGCCTGCTCCTGGCACTGGATATTCTATTATTTTTGATTCATTCCGTTACACTCAGCATTGCCCACTCCCAGTAATCTCCTTTAGAATTCAGTTTTCCTTTCCACAGCAAATCTCTTGGTGTGACTTAGTTTATTTATTTATTTATTAATTTATTTATTTTGAATTGAACAGCTACCCATTTATTTAATGTATCACACACAAGGAGTTTCTCTGATCTAAGAATTATTTTAAAACAACCGTTCCCTTATAGATAAGTATTTGTAAATTAGATAAAGTACTTTTTTTTCCTGTTTTACCATATTTTAATTAATTTTTATTGGAGTACAGTTGCTTTACAATGTTGTGTTAGTTTCTGCTGTACAGAAAAGTGAATCAGCTATACGTATACATATATCCCCTCTTTTTTGGATTTCCTTCCCATTTAGGTCACCACAGAGCATTGAGTAGAGTTCCCTGTGCTATACACTAAGTTCTCATTAGTTACCTATTTTATAAATAGTAGTGTATTTATGTCAGTTCCAATCTCCCAATTCATCCCATGCCCCTTTCCCCCCCTTGGTATCCATACGTTTGTTCTATATGTCTGTGTCTCTATTTCTGCTTTGCAAATAAGTTCATCTATATCATTTTTCTAGATTCCACATATAAGTGATATTACACAGTATTTGTTTTTCTCTTTCTGACTTACTTCACTCTGTATGACAGTCTTTAGGTCCATCCATGTCTCTGCAAATGGCACTATTTCATTCCTTTTGGTGTGACTTAGTTTAATAAGGCAAATTTATTCTTTAAGTTTTAGAATTAAGCTGCATCAGATGATTGAGAAAGATCTTGTACAGAAACTCTAAAAAAAGGGAATTGAAGGAGCTGGAAATTCCTCCCAACAACCTATCTTACATATTTGCCCCGCCTAGGATTGTTTGGACTCTGAACTCCCTACCCAGGAGGCATTTGAGCTTGGTAACTGGAGATAATTGCTGAGTGAAGTTTTGACAGTCCAGGAATAGGAAATGAATTTGGCATTTTGAACACAAATGACTTTTAAACATAAAAAGGTCTAAATGTTAGTTAGCATTTGGGTCAGTTTTAGAACACACACACACCTAAAACCCTGAGGAAATAAACAGTGTACTGCAGTTGAGTTATGTCAGAAAAACTAGATAATTTAGACTCCAAATATTTATCTTCCTTCAGTTTTTTTGCTTAGTTTAGGTAAAATATAAGCACATCATCCACATTACTCAGGTGATACTATTAATATGGCATTTTTTTTCAGTAGATAGAAATAACATATCTAATTTATTTTAGAAATGATAATTTTGAAAAGATATCTTGTTTTTAAATGCAGCCTATTCAGACACCACAAGAATTTGATGAACAAGTATTAGATTTTTTTCATAGGCTTTTTCTTTAAAAGGGTCACATCACACATAGCAAGCCATCATTTTGTTTGCGCCCTTTCTCCCCTCCTTACTTTCCACCCCAACTTCCCAAATTTCCTCTGAAGCTCCTAATTCTTTTCTTTCAATTATACAGAGTGATTTCTATCTTTCTACAAAGTTTTATCACCACCCAATGCCAAGGCCCATAAATTTTAGCTTATGGTCCATGTGGGCTTATCAAAGCATTTTTCCCAACAAAAACAACTCTTCCCTTAAGAGGAATTCTTATACTAGCTGCTATGAAAAGTAAAAACAAACAAACAAACAAACCAAACTCTATCTTATTGTTGATGTGACAAAACTTTGGCATCAGCAAGAAATAGCAAATAATTTTACATTTAATTTATGATCATCTCCATCCACTAAAAGAAATCATTACTTTTTTTTTTTAGCTTTAAGTCAGTGAATGTATTATGCATATTTCAAAGTTGATCTTTTAATCCAAGTTTTTATTCAATTCCATTACAAGGGTTTGAGCAACATGGTCAGTTTGAATATTTGTAAGCCAGTGGAGTTGAACAATGAGTTTCATGAGGAAAAATGTCACAGATTAAATAATGAAAAAGCCAATATGTTCTTTTTAAAAAATTGTGGTAAAATACATGCAACATGAGACCTACCCTCTTCACAAACTTCTAAGTGTACAATACAATGTGGTACCGCGGATCTCAAGAGATTTTCATCTTGCATAACTGAAATCTTATACCCATTGAATAGCAACTCCCCATATCCCTCTCCCCTCATCCCCTGGCAACCATCATCCTACTTTCTGTTTCTATGAGTTTAACTACTTTAGATACCTTGTAGAAGTGAAATCATGCAGTATTTGTCCTTCTGACTGGTGTATTTCATTTAGCATAAAGTCCTCAAGGTGTATCCATGTTGTCTCACATGATAGTATTTCCTTTTTAATGGCTGAATATGAATACAAAATTCCATTGTATGTATATACCACATTTTCTTTATCTGTTCATTTGTCAATGGGCAATTTAGGTTGCTTCCACATTTTGGCTATTGTGAATAATGCTGACATGAACATGGGAGTGCAGAAATCTCTTTGAGGTCTGGATTTCAATTAACTTTATTTTTTTTCAATTCTGGATATATATACCCTGAAGTGGGAGCTGTAGCGTATGGTAGTTCTCTTTATATTTTTTTGAGGAAACTTCATACTGTTTTCCATTGAGGCTATACCATTTTATGCTCCCAGCAACAGTGCACAAGGGTTCCAATTTCTCCACATCCTTGTCAACATTTATCTTTTGTCTTTTTGATTATAGCCATTCTAACAGGTGTGAGGTGATATCTAATTGTGGTTTTGATTTGCATTTCTCTGATGATTAGTGATGTTCAGCGTCTTTTCCTACATGTGTTGGCTACTTGTATGTCTTCTTTTGAAAAATGTGTATTAAGTCCTTTGCCCATTTTGAAATCAGGTTATTTGCTTTTTTGCTATTGAGTTGTAGGAGTCCCTTACATATTTTGGATATTAACTCTTTATCAGGTATGTGGTTTTCAAGTATTTTCTCCCATTCCATAGGTTGTTTTTTGACTCTGTTGATGTTTCCTCTGCTGTGCAGAAGCTTTTTAGTTTGATGTAGCCTCACTTATTTAGTTTTGCTTTTGGTGCTATATCCAGGAAATCAATGCCAAAACCAACGTTATGAAGCTTTTCCCTTATCAAACTTAAAAATTTTTTTCATTGTCAATTAGTGTGGAAAACAGACATTGTTACCCTATTTCTTAATCTTACCTCTTCCTTGACTTCTACCCATCACTGACATCCACCAGCTTGAATCAGGGCGGCCTATGTGCACGGTGCCCTCTAGGTTAGGCAGTGCATTGCCTGCACTTCTTTGAAAGGTGGTCTCAGATGGAATAAGGGTGAAATTATTTAGTATTTTCCATCTTCAGGAAAGCTGTTGCTAATTGTTGGTGTCATCTTTCAGCTGATTAAAATCCCATTAAAATGGAAAAAAGAGGGGTATGAGGTGGTTGTAATGATGGAGTGAGGCTCAGGAATAGTGTCTCTCTTTACAAAAGGTATACTTAAGTCTCTTTATTTTAAACTTTCTCTGGACCACCTAAATCACTATCTCTGTATCCCGACCAACAAAGGAATCTAAGTTTATAGCTTCTACTTAATCACCACTCACTCACTTCTTAACTTTGTGTAGTCTGACTTCTGTCCTACACATCATGAAGAGAGTGTTGCTTCCAAGAACATTAATGATTTCTTAATCACCAAATCCTCTGTAGAGTCTTCTCCTGATGACAGCTCTTTCCTGAAAGCACCTTCTCCTATGTTCCAAAGCCCTATTCAAGTCAACAACAGCACATCTTTATGGAGTGCTTATTATGTGTCAAGTACTTCCTGAAGTACAGAAACCAGGATAATAGCTGAGAGATGATTCCAGAAACTGCATCATCTGATAAGTAAAGATTGAATCAATTGACATGAAGAAAAAATAATGTTCTCCTAGAAGCGCACTGTCCGATAGAAATATAATGCAAACCACATATGTAAGTTTAAACTTTCTATTGATAGTAGTCACATTAAAAAAGTAAAAGGAAATAGTGGAAATTAATTTTAATGTATTTTATTTAACTCAGTATATCCAAAATATTATCATTTCAACACATAATAAATAAAAATTTATTAGTGAGTTATCTGCATTCTTTTTTTGTACTAAGTCTTCAAAATGTGGTATGTATTTTATTCTTAAAACACATCTCAATTTGGACTAGTCACATTTCAAATACTTAATAATAGTACATGTGTCTGGGGGCTGCCATACTGAACAGTGCCAATCTAGAGTAGGAATAGAACAAACAAAATAGAGATTTTTTTTTGGCTTAGAAGTAGAATGATTTTTATTAGCGATTAAGAATTCTGACTGTCCAGCAATGCAACAGACTTCCAGAGGAAGCTCTTGAGTGGGAATAAAGCTCAAACTAGGAATGTATCAGCTAACTTTTATTTTTATTTTTTTTTATTTTTTATTTTTCCACACACACACACTGTATTTTATTTTTACAAGAGATAAATAGACTGACACCAAGCATTGTACATGGATGACCACAACAAAAGCAACAATGATTGCAATTACCAAACATGAAACACAGTTATACTATGTCATAATATTGACATTCAGTCCAGTAATCCTCCACTGTAACAGCTCCTTTACTTTGCAGTGAAAATTGATTTGTATATTCTTTTCCTCTGAGTCCTTGTGGGATTTTTTTTTTTTAAATTCAGACAGAAAGTCACAAAAATTATACTCATCCTCATCAGTTCACTCAGTCCCATGTAATTAATTTCTTTTTTTTTTCATCTTGATCTTTTGTTAGCACTTTTATGAGTTCATCAGTTTTTCATTAGAGTTCTGAAAATGCTTATTCATTCAGTTCAGCAGTACAGTCAGTTACCAGAAACCTGTACTTGTCAGAGTCTTTTCCATGAATTTCTTGAAGATGAAACCCTTTTATAGGAACATATTTGCAAAATCATCAGAGTACACCCAGAACTGTCTGTAAATGACAAAAGACTTAAAAATGACCATGGTTAAAGATTTGATGAAAGTTCATAATAATGCAGTTGACAAGAAAAGTAGTTATTTCTGAGATATACATTTTAAAGTAATTACTAGGATTATTACTTATAACATTATACCAGAACATATAAGATTTTTAGACGTTTCCTGTAATGTCTGAAACATTTATATTAACATATTTCCATACATATTTCCATACAAATACAAATATAAGATTTTTAGAAATTTCCTGTAATGTCTGAAACATTTATATTAACATATTTCCATACATATTTCCATACAAATACAAATATAAGATTTTTAGAAATTTCATGTAATGTCTGAAACATTTATATTAACATATTTCCATACATATTTCCATACAAATACAAATATAAGATTTTTAGAAATTTCATGTAATGTCTGAAACATTTATATTAACATATTTCCATACATATTTCCATACAAATACAAATATAAGATTTTTAGAAATTTCATGTAATGTCTGAAACATTTATATTAACATATTTCCATACATATTTCCATACAAATACAAATATAAGATTTTTAGAAATTTCATGTAATGTCTGAAACATTTATATTAACATATTTCCATACAAAAAACCCAATGATAGTTTAGTATTAGTTGTTTTGTTTGTTTTTTTATACTGCAGGTTCTTATTAGGCATCAGTTTTATACACATCAGTGTATACATGTCAATCCCAATCGCCCAATTCAGCACACCACCATCCCCACCTCATCGCAGTTTTCCCCCCTTGGTGTCCATATGTCCATTCTCTACATCTGTGTCTCAACTTCTGCCCTGCAATCTGGCTCATCTGTACCATTTTTCTAGGTTCCACATACATGCATTAATATATGATATTTGTTTTTCTCTTTCTGACTTACTTCACTCTGTATGACAGTCTCTAGATCCATCCACTTCTCAACAAATGGCTCAATTTCGTTCCTTTTTATGGCTGAGTAATATTCCATTGTATATATGTACCACATCTTCTTTAGCCATTCGTCTGTTGATGGGCATTTAGGTTGCTTCCATGACCTGGCTATTGTAAATAGTGCTGCAATGAACATTCGGGTGCACGTGTCTTTTTGAATTACGGTTTTCTCTGGGTATATGCCCAGTAGTGGGATTGCTGGGTCATATGGTAATTCTATTTTTAGTTTTTTAAGGAACCTCCATATTGTTCTCCATAGTGGCTGTATCAATTTACATTCCCACCAACAGTGCAAGAGGGTTCCCTTTTCTCCACACCCTCTCCAGCATTTGTTGTTTGTAGATTTTCTGATGATGCCCATTCTAACAGGAGTGAGGTGATACCTCATTGTAGTTTTGATTTGCATTTCTCTAATAATTAGTGATGTTGAGCATCTTTTCATGTGCTTCGTGGCCGTCTGTATGTCTTCTTTGGAGAAATGTCTATTTAGGTCTTCTGCCCATTTTTGGATTGGGGTGTTTGTTTCTTTGATATTGAGCTGAATGAGCTGTTTATATATTTTGGAGATTAATCCTTTGTCCGTTGATTCATTTGCAAATATTTTCTCCCATTCTGAGGGTTGTCTTTTCGTCTTGTTTATGGTTTCCTTTGCTGTGCAAAAGCTTTGAAGTTTCATTAGGTCCCACTTGTTTATTTCTGTTTTTATTTCCATTACTCTAGGAGGTGGATCGAAAAAGATCTTGCTGTGATTTATGTCAAAGAGTGTTCTTCCTATGTTTTCCTCTAAGAGTTTTATAGTGTCCAGTCTTACATTTAGGTCTCTAATCCATTTTGAGTTTATTTTTGTGTATGGTGTTAGGGAGTATTCTAATTTCATTCTTTTACATGTGGCTGTCCAGTTTTCCCAGCACCACTTATTGAAGAGACTGTCTTTTCTCCATTGTATATCTTTGCCTCCTTTGTCATAGATTAGTTGACCATAGGTGCGTGGGTTAATCTCTGGGCTTTCTATCTTGTTCCATTGATCTATGTTTCTGTTTTTGTGCCAGTACCATATTGTCTTGATTACTGTAGCTTTGTAGTATAGTCTGAAGTCAGGGAGTCTGATTCCTCCAGCTCCATTTTTTTGCCTCAAGACTGCTTTGGCTATTCGGGGTCTTTTGTGTCTCCATACAAATTTTAAGATGATTTGTTCTAGCTCCGTAAAAAATGCCATTGGTAATTTGATAGGGATTGCATTGAATCTGTAGATTGCTTTGGGTAGTATACTCATTTTCACAATGTTGATTCTTCCAATCCAAGAACATGGTATATCTCTCCATCTGTTGGTATCATCTTTAATTTCTTTCATCAGTGTCTTATAGTTTTCTGCATACAGGTCTTTTGTCTCCCTAGGTAGGTTTATTCCTAGATATTTTATTCTTTTTGTTGCAATGGTAAATGGGAGTGTTTCCATAATTTCTCTTTCAGATTTTTCATCATTAGTGTATAGGAATGCAAGAGATTTCTGTGCATTAATTTTGTAACCTGCAACTTTACCATATTCATTAATTAGCTCTAGCAGTTTTCTGGTGGCAGTTTTAGGATTCTCTATGTATAGTATCATGTCATCCGCAAACAGTGACAGTTTTACTTCTTCTTTTCCAATTTGTATTCCTTTTATTTCTTTTTCTTCTCTGATTGCCGTGGCTAGGACTTCCAGAACTATGTTGAATAATAGTGGTGAGAGTGGACATCCTTGTCTCGTTCCTGACCTTAGAGGAAATGCTTTCAGTTTTTCACCATTGAGAATGATGTTTGCTGTGGGTTTGTCATATATGGCCTTTATTATGTTGAGGTAGGTTCCCTCTATGCCCACTTTCTGGAGAGTTTTTATCAGAAATGGGTGTTGAATTTTGTCAAAAGCTTTTCCAGCATCTATTGAGATGATCATATGGTTTTTCTTCTTCAATTTGTTAATATGGTGTATCACATTGATTGATTTGCGTATATTGAAGAATCCTTGCATCCCTGGGATAAATCCCACTTGATCGTGGTGTATGATCCTTTTAATGTGTTGTTGGATTCTGTTTGCTAGTATTTTGTTGAGGATTTTTGCATCTATATTCATCAGTGATATTGGTCTGTAATTTTCTTTTTTTGTAGTGTCTTTGTCTGGTTTTGGTATCAGGGTGATGGTGGCCTCATAGAATGAGTTTGGGAGAGTTCCTTCCTCTGCAATTTTTTGGAAGAGTTTGAGAAGGATGGGTGTTAGCTCTTCTCTAAATGTTTGATAGAATTCACCTGTGAAGCCATCTGGTCCTGGACTTTTGTTTGTTGGAAGATTTTTAATCACAGTTTCAATTTCATTACTTGTGATTGGTCTGTTGATATTTTCTGTTTCTTCCTGATTCAGTCTTGGAAGGTTATACCTTTCTAAGAATTTGTCCATTTCTTCCAGGTTGTCCATTTTATTGGCATAAAGTTGCTTGTAGTAGTCTCTTAGGATGTTTTGTATTTCTGCGGTGTCTGTTGTAACTTCTCCTTTTTCATTTCTGATTTTATTGATTTGAGTCCTCTCCCTCTTTTTCTTGATGAGTCTGGCTAATGGCTTATCAATTTTGTTTATCTTCTCAAAGAACCAACTTTTAGTTTTATTGATCTTTGCTATTGTTTTCTTTGTTTCTATTTCATTTATTTCTGCTCTGATCTTTATGATTTCTTTCCTTCTGCTAACTTTGGGTTTTGTTTGTTCTTCTTTCTCTAGTTTCTTTAGGTGTAAGGTTAGATTGTTTACTTGAGATTTTTCTTGTTTCTTTAGGTAGGCTTGTATAGCTATAAACTTCCCTCTTAGAACCGCTTTTGCTGCATCCCATAGGTTTTGGGTCGTCGTGTTTTCATTGTCATTTGTCTCTAGGTATTTTTTTATTTCCTGTTTGATTTCTTCAGTGATCTCTTGGTTATTTAGTAACGTATTGTTTAGCCTCCATGTGTTTGTCTTTTTTACGTTTTTTTCCCTGTAATTCATTTCTAATCTCATAGCGTTGTGGTCAGAAAAGATGCTTGATATGATTTCAATTTTCTTAAATTTACTGAGGCTTGATTTGTGACCCAAGATGTGATCTATCCTGGAGCATGTTCCGTGTGCACTTGAGAAGAACGTGTAATCTGCCGTTTTTGGATGGAATGTCCTATATATATCAATTAAATCTATCTGGTCTATTGTGTCATTCAAAGCTTCTGTTTCCTTATTTATTTTCATTTTGGATGATCTGTCCATTGGCGTAAGTGAGGTGTTAAAGTCCCCCACTATTATTGTGTTACTGTCGATTTCCTCTTTTATAGCTGTTAGCAGTTGCCTTATGTATTGAGGTGCTCCTATGTTGGGTGCATATATATTTATAATTGTTATATCTTCTTCTTGGATTGATCCCTGGATCATTATGTAGTGTCCTTCCTTGTCTCTTGTAACATTCTTTATTTTAAAGTCTATTTTATCTGATATGAGTATAGCTACTCCAGCTTTCTTTTGATTTCCATTTGCATGGAATATCTTTTTCCATCCCCTCACTTTCAGTCTGTATGTGTCCCTAGGTCTGAAGTGGGTCTCTTGTAGACAGCATATATATGGGTCTTGTTTTTGTATCCATTCAGCCAGTCTATGTCTTTTGGTTGGGGCATTTAATCCATTCACGTTTAAGGTAATTATCGATATGTATGTTCCTATGACCATTTTCTTAATTGTTTTGGGTTTGTTTTTGTAGGTCCTTTTCTTTTCTTGTGTTTCCCACTTAGAGAAGTTCCTTTAGCATTTGTTGTAGAGCTGGTTTGGTGGTGCTGAATTCTCTTAGCTTTTGCTTGTCTGTAAAGCTTTTGATTTCTCCATCAAATCTAAATGAGATCCTTGCTGGGTAGAGTAATCTTGGTTGTAGGTTCTTCCCTTTCATCACGTTAAGTATATCATGCCACTCCCTTCTGGCTTGCAGAGTTTCTGCTGAGAAATCAGCTGTTAACCTTATGGGGGTTCCCTTGTATGTTATTTGTCGTTTTTCCCTTGCTGCTTTCAGTAATTTTTCTTTGTCTTTAATTTTTGCCACTTTGATTACTATGTGTCTCGGCGTGTTTCTCCTTGGGTTTATTCTGTATGGGACTCTCTGCGCTTCCTGGACTTGGGTGGCTATTTCCTTTCCCATGTTAGGGAAGTTTTCGACTATAATCTCTTCAAATATTTTCTCTGGTCCTTTCTCTCTCTCTTCTCCTTCTGGGACCCCTATAATGCGAATGTTGTTGCGTTTAATGTTGTCCCAGAGGTCTCTTAGGCTGTCTTCATTTCTTTTCATTCTTTTTTCTTTAGTCTGTTCCGCAGCAGTGAATTCCACCATTCTGTCTTCCAGGTCACTTATCCGTTCTTCTGCCTCAGTTATTCTGCTATTGATTCCTTCTAGTGTAGTTTTCATTTCAGTTATTGTATTGGTCATCTCTGTTTGTTTGTTCTTTAATTCTTCTAGGTCTTTGTTAATCATTTCTTGCATCTTCTCAATCTTTGCCTCCATTCTTATTCCGAGGTCCTGGATCATCTTCACTATCATTATTCTGAATTCTTTTTCTGGAAGGTTGCCTATCTCCACTTCATTTAGTTGTTTTTCTGGGGTTTTTTCTTGTTCCTTCATCTGGTACATAGCCCTCTGCCTTTTCATCTTCTCTGTCTTTCTGTAACTGTGGTTTTTGGTCCACAGGCTGCAGGATTGTAGTTTTTCTTGCTTCTGTTGTCTGCCCTCTGGTGGTTGAGGCTAAGAGGGTTGATGGGAGGCTCTGGTGGTGGGTAGAGCTGACTGTTGCTGTTGCAGTCAGAGCTCAGTAAAACCTTAATCCACTTGACTGTTGATGGGTGGGGCTGGGTTCCCTCCCTGTTGGTTGTTTTGCCTGAGGCAACCCAACACTGGAGCCTACCTGTGCTCTTTGGTGGGATTAATGGCAGACTCTGGGAGGGCTCACGCCAAGGAGAACTTCCCAGGACCTCTGCTGCCAGTGTCCTTATCCCCACGGTGAAACAGAGCCACCACTTGTCTCTGCAGGAGACCCCCCAACACCAGCAGGTATGTCTGGTTCAGTCTCCCCCAGGGTCACTGCTCCTTCCCCTGGGTCCCGATGCACACATTACTTTGTGTGTGCCCTCCAAGAGTGGGGTCTCTGTTTCCCCCAGTCCTGTCACAGTCCTGCAATCAATTCCCACTAGACTTCAAAGTCTGATTCTCTAGGAATTCCTCCTCCCGTTGCCGGACCCCCAGGTTGGGAAGCCTGACATGGGGCTCAGAACCTTCACTCCAGTGGGTGGACTTCTGTGGTATAAGTGT
Source organism: Balaenoptera acutorostrata (assembly GCF_949987535.1). Classification (NCBI taxonomy): domain Eukaryota; kingdom Metazoa; phylum Chordata; class Mammalia; order Artiodactyla; family Balaenopteridae; genus Balaenoptera; species Balaenoptera acutorostrata. The sequence continues at coordinate 101,903,787 of NC_080067.1, read as the reverse complement.
TCGCCAGTCTGTGAGTCACCCACCCAGCAGTTATGGGATTTGATTTTACTCTGATTGCGCCCCTCCTACCGTCTCACTGTGGCTTCTCCTCTGTCCTTGGACGTGGGGTATCCTCCTTGGTGAAGTCCAGGGTCTTCCTGTCAATGATTGTCCAGCAGCCAGTTGTGATTCTGGTGCTCTCGCAAGAGGGAGTGAGAGCACGTCCTTCTACTCCGCCATCTTGGTTAATCTCCTCAGCTAACTTTTAATGTCCCTCAATTAATTACTTAAAAAACCCCAGCAGTAATTTGGGGGCAACAATTTAGACAATGCAGAGTTGGGAAGGAATGCTTAATAATTTCCTCTCTTCCACTCCTAATCTTTAAGTTAATAAATATTAACAGTTTGGTATATATTCTTCTAGATGTTCTTCTATATTTATACAAGGATGTACAATAAAATTGCGCACATGCATGGGTGCATGCACACACACACACACGCAGGGTTTTTAATTTTAAAAATGAGATCATGAAAGTATAAGTCATTCCACACTTTACTTATTAATATATTATTGACATTTTTCTAGGTCAATATAGGTGTATGCCACTCATTTTTAAATAGCTGTATCATCTTCCATCTAACTGATATACGATAATTTATGGAAGCATTCACCTACTGATTGATATTATGTCAGGAGTCTCCTGACAGGTTCCTTCGGGCCATCTCTGATTCCAGCCACAGTTGAAGAGAACAATTCCATGCAAATGCAGAATCAGCTTAAGCTGACAGCATGTTGCTTCAAGCATGTGCCCTGAGTCTTTCTGTTTTTTTTTTTTCTTTTTCTTCTCCCTCTGGAGCTTCTCTAATGGATGTGTTCTCACCTCTGACCTCCAGTGGACGATCCTGTAAGTTATTCAGGTGTCACAATCAGGCCTTATTGCCCTCAGGGGTGATCACATTTCACTCTTATTTTGGTTTGTCAGTCTTCCCTGTCTCACTCTCCCTGGTCCCTCATTCCCATCACTGAATCACCTTCCAAATTGTGGGCGCACAAATCCTTCTCTCAGATGACAAACAAGCATGATTTTTACTGTTAAGAAACAGTGTTGCTTGAAACTTCTTTTAAATATTTTATGTATCAGTGCTTTTTCAAATTTCTAAGTGTTAGATTCTCAAAACTAAATATGTCATCAAATTACATTTCCAAAATGCTATAGCAAATCACAGGCCTATCAGTGGTATGTACTAATGCCCATTTATACACATGCTAACCAGCAGGGGTATTATTAACTCTATGATTTTTGCCATTCTGATTTGAACAAAATGGTGTGTCACATGCTGTAATTTTCCTTTCAGTGAACTTAGGGAGGTGAGCATCTTTTCATGTTCTTACAGATTTTTTTTCATTCAATCCATGCAACAAAAATAAATCCCCAATAGATTAAAAGTTATGAATGAAGAAACATAGTAAAAATATTCAAAGATAATTTGAGAGAAAGTTTAACTATGTGTGAGGGAAGATATTCTTAAGCATGTAGGAAAGACATTCTTAATCATAAATACAGATGGACAGATTTGACTACATTGAAATTTGTGTTTTAAAGTTTTTTGGTTGAGCAAATAATACTGAAAGAATTTTAATAAAAATGCAGTTGTCAAAAGACAAATGATGGATTGGTAAAAATATCCACAAAACATTTAACAGACACTATGAAGTGACATGAGAAGTGCAAAGTACCTTACAGAAAAACAGGCAAAGAATAAAAACAGAAGAGAAAAGGTATGCTGTCTTCCCTGCTTTTGCCAGTATAATTTACGTTATTTTAAAGTGCGTACGCGCGCACATACGTGCACACACACAGAGGCCTGTGAGCCCGGAATGAAACTCTTCAAGAGAATTTGCCCAGACAGAGCTTACTTTGACTTGGGAAATAAATCAACTGCTCTGTAATTTGAGGGCCATATCTGTGTAATACAGTAGGAGTTAGAAGTGATCTAATACGTTTTGTTTACCTAGACATGAGAAAAATTTCCTTGTATTATCTGGATTGCTATTCATACACCTAAATTCACTTGGCCTGCATCATTCAGCTGATCACTCCCAATATATTCGATTAGGCAATTTCTAGACCTTATATATGCACTTTATTGTATGTATAGTTCTTCCCATAATATCAGCCACCAGGTAGAACCCCCAAGGCACCCACCAGTCTGCACCATTTATTTTGATATCTTAAAAGTATTAAAAATATCATTTTACACAGAACATAAACTAGATATACTGCAATACAACAATGTCAGTCGCTTGACATTACTATTTCTTCTCTAATCAATGCTCCATGGTGAAATAATAGTATTTCTTAATCCTTATTTGTACTGACTGAAATACCATGAATTACGACTCTTCTCCAAAGCTGGTGAGTTATAAAGTAATAGCTGCTCACACACAGATAAACTGTTTACCTCTATTTGGCCTTTGGATGTGACTTCCATAGGGGAAGATCTCATGAGACCTCAGATCCATGGGCTGTATCTGGTGTGCCAGAGGTTATGTTGACATGGGCTTTTTAGATGGAGTCTAAGTTTAAGATTTCAATAGGCCTCTGAAGTACAAAAGTGGGGGCCGTGTTTCCTTCTCCATTGAATTAACCACCTTTTGCTTGGAAGTCTATTTATTTTAAGTGTAACTAGAGAGTGGAAAAGGCCTCCAATTGCAAGTGCTCACTGGGAGAGGAGAGACGAAATTGGTTCTTCCTTTTGTGGTTGCTATTGTTAAATTCCAGGTGAAAAATGGTTAGTGACATTAGACTGTGAAAAGTGACCTCAGATGATGTTTTCAGAGCCTGAGATAAACAGAAATCTGATGCAGTTAACTACATATTTAAACAGTTGAATTTATTTTATTGAATTTTTACCAAGTTGCATAAACCCTTAACTTGGAGGTTATTTTTCAGGTAACTTGGGTTCAAACTTAAATTTCTTAAAAAAAACTAATGTATATTTAAAAAGAGAAATGAAACTTCTCTCTAGGTCTGCCTACATAATTTATTTTATGTCTGGAGCATGAGTTTATATATATATTGTCTGTGGCTTGTCATATGACTCATAATTTATAAGGATTTAGTATATTGTGTAATTAACGGTTAACTGCCTGTGAAGTCCAGAAGGGTACTGTTATGGTCCTGACATGAAAGACCACAGCACAGGTTTATCTGTGAGGCAGTTATGGGAAAGTTATAAAGTGATCTCAATTGACAGCTGTTTTGTCCATTGACGTCAAGAGCATTTCATAGTTTGGTGTTTGGTGTATTTTTTAGATTCTAAAGGCATGGCTGATGTATTTAGAAGCATTAATCTCTGACTCAAAGATTTATTGTTAACCCTTATCATTTGTTTTCAATAGAGAAGCAGCTATGGAACGGCAAAACTCTTCCACTCCTCCAAGCTATCTTTTTACCTGGAAAGAGAGGTCAATAATTATTTCACTCACATGCTATGGAATGAGGAGTATTTAGTAATTAATTTAGAAAGAAAATATGATTGGGCACAAGAGCAGGAGACATGGAGTCCTACAAAACAAGTGCAATTTACTCTATTTACATATATTCTTCAATTCTGTGTGTGTGTGAATATATAAATATACCACACAAGGGCTATCTTTCAAAATTGTCATCTTAGGAAGGTATATACTTACTCCAATGATGAAACCTTTGCTTAATAAATATTTAGAGTAGAATTTTAATATGTCAATGTTTCTAATAATATTTGGCTTCGCTAATAACATTTGGCTTTAATTATGTAAGGCAGCTTCTCATTTTATGCATCCTTATATATCCAGCTGGGATTTGAAAAGACTGAACACTGTTCTGTGATAACTCTGCATGCCCCCACTTCCATCCCGTTTAATTTCATTCAGCCACTTAAGATACTTGATGGAGAGAGCCGTGGGGTGGGAGTTCAAAGGGGGCTCCTGTTTCTGGCCCTACAATTTGATTTGTATGACCTTGGGTAAATCATTTGTCTCCTGAGCCAGATGTAAAGAAAGAGATATGTGAGTTTGCCCCTGGGAAATGCTATGAATTTCTTTGATAGTCACAGAGAAAAAGTTCCATGTAAAACTAGGTTACAGTATTTGTCTTCTCAAGAATTCAATATGGTTAGTCTCTTGTGAAGTAGGTGGGTAGATAGTAATCAGCTGAAAATGATCTCCCTGAAGTAGTATTTTCACTTTGTTCATTTTGAAGTTTCACAGCCATTTCTAAGACACAAAATTAATAAAGATTTAACACTGTTACCACTGAAGAAAGCTCTAGGCTTGGAGGTGGAAGGAAGCCATATAGTGGGCTAGGCACCTTATTTTACAGTTGTAGGGACAAGAAAAGATATTTCATGATTGTAACAACTTTTTGCTATTTAATTGAGGACAGTCTAGCCTAAAGTTTGTCATACCAATTACTAGCACATAAAGGTTAATCCCTGATTAACCCTGCAATGACTTCTGGTAACAAATAATGCTGACCACACAACACAGACTATTAGACAGACTTATGTAATAACTTTTTTATAGAGTCCAGCAAATTGTATATTACTCAAAAGTGACTGGTTTTATTTTAGTAAAAGGATATATTATGTACCTTCGTTTGATTATTTAATTTCTCTCAGCTTTAGTCTTCCTATATGGTTTATACAATATTTCTCATAACATACACATCCAATAACTTTTTAAGGAAATAAATAATAGAAATGAGAAAGAAACACAAATTATATATGATAAAAGTACTAGTAGCTATTATTTATTGAGTGCTTATTGTGTAATAATTTCTGCTCACTATTTTACCTGTATTATTTCATTTAAACCCCTCAATAAATATATGAGGTATCAAATATTGTTATCATCCCGAGTTTGTAGATGAAGAAATAGGCTTAGAGAGATTAATTAATTTAAACAAGTTTGCACAGCTGGTGAGTGACAGAACAGGGTCAAAACCCAGACGGTATGATAGATAACCAACAAGGACCTACTGGCACAGGGAACTATACTCAATATTTTGTAATAATCTATAAGAGAAAAAAATCCAGAAAAGAAAAATGTATGTATAACTGAATCACTTTGCTGTATACCTGAAACTAACACAACATTGTAAATCAACTATACTTCAATTAAAAAAAAGAAGAAAAACATTATCTTCAAAAACAAAAAACAAAAAAACAAAACCAAAAACCCAGACAATAAGGCTCTCTAGCACTTTATGAAGTGAGTAGGTACTAAGAACTATATACAAAGTAGTAGCTTATAAATAATGATTAAAGTACAGAGTCTATCATTTCATTCATACTGAGCCAGATTTCCTCAGGGCTTTGATTCCTAGTGGTCAGAAATCCCATACTGCTAATGCCCTGGTCCAGGGTGGGCTGAGCAAGCCAGCATTAGGGAGCCATCAGACCGTAGCTGCCTCTTCTCACCTACTGGCCTGAGAAGTGCAGAGGTAATTGGGCCAGACCAGCTCTGGTCTGGAACCCCCAGTGGGTGTGTGACCAGGAGTACTGGAAAACTGTTGTCTGCTCAATCTGATGGCCAGTTCTCCAGGCTTCCTTTTGCTCCTGAAATGACTTTCTGGCAAGGTCTTCTGCCATCACCATTATGATGGCTGCATACAGCTTAAGGGGCAAGTCACCCATTTATAATCCTAAACCTGGATGTTGAAGAAGATAGGCAAGAGGGTCCGTTGTGTGGTAGAAATGATTCTCAATTATACTCCCCAGAACTGCTGTGAGCAGCCGGCCCTGAACCTCTCATTCCTGCCTCAACCCCTGCAACAACTCTTCCTTCTCCCTAATATCCACTTTGGGACTCTGTGTGAGATTTTGTATCATAACATATTTCCTGGAAAAAATACATTTATAGTTACTAGTGTGGTGTGAAGGCTGATTCATCTTTCCTTTAGGGAGAAGATGCACTCTCAGACCCACGGGAACGTTTATTATTGCATCCTCTCAAGGGTTCTTAGAAGGATACAATTAATAAGACATTAAGATATGACACTTTTGCAGCTGATAGATCTTTATGCCTTTTTCTTGTTAGGATATTATGTCTTTTATTTTATGCCTTTTTCTTGCTAGGATATTGTCTAAGAAAGATTTGTAGACAAGGTATTTAGAATGGCTTTGTAAAAAATTCCTTCAGAGGAAAGGAAACCCTTTCATAAGTTGGTATAAATGGAAAAACTTTGACTCTTATTCCAGAAAAAGAATCATGCATGGAAAACCCCCAATTTAAAGGTCACTTTAACTGAAACTGAAAGAAACAAGTTCAGAAAATAAAACCAGAGAAAGAGAGACAAAGTAATGTTCTTCAAGTTGTAAAGAGATACGATACTTTTCCAAAGTGTTATCTCTGGGAAAGTTATGAAGTCATTTGCCATTTTTCTTAACCTAAATTGTTTGATCATCTATTCAGAAAACAAAACTAAGTATTTCTTAAGAATTTTGAGGAGAATTCCTAGCCTTACATGGAAGGAATTCTCTTTTTTTTCCTTGGAGTTCCTTTAAGGGGAATTTTTTACTGTTGAAGGAAATGTTCCATTAACATTTTACATACAGTTTCCTTACGAGTGAGTCATAGGGTTAGTCAAAGTCAAAGGGTTATTTTGTCTTCTGGGGTCACAGAATGCCTGAGGAGATGACTTGTATGTAGTTGAAAGGTGGTTGTGGTGGTAGAGTTGTCTTAGTAACAAAAGAGGTGTATTCCTGGGTTCTTTTCTGAGGAGGATGGGGTTTGGAGGTTGGTTTTCCTGCTGGAGTAATTCTGATATCAGAATCGTCTGCTGACACTTGCACCCTTACATCCCTTATAAATTCTTCCTTGTAATGCTGCAGGAAAAACTTGAGAACTATGTTTCTTGGGCTATTTTGCTAGTAGGGTTCCATATTGTCAGGACTCTGCCAATGAGATGCTTTCATATGGGATATCAAAGGTGGAAGAGGGAAGGGGGCAGACATTTTTTTTTGTCTGTCCCTTGGCCGTAGTGGGCTGATGAGTAGACTTCCTGGATGTCCAGAGGTGAGTCGTTGCTATCTGACCCATTTTGGAGCTGTGAGAAGCTGAGAACTTGGCAGCAGCTACGGGCATGGTTCTGGTTTTGGGTGGCAGCAGCTTCCTTTTTCTTTGTGGCCACAAACTTGAGACTTATGGGAGCTTCTCCTGACTTTTGCTGCTGCAGTCTTTACAACAGTTTTTTTTAAAGCACCTAATTCCTTATATTGAATCCATTCCTGGTTAAAATACTTAGCATGGTTTCAGATTTCCTGGCTGAATTCTGAATGACACAGGGAATTTTCTTCCTGTTTATGTTTTTCCAGCGAAGAAAGTGTTTATTCCTGGTTGCTGGAGTCCACCAAACTTTGGAGGGGAAGTTTTTATATGGGTCCCATCTTTAGGAAGACCATGAGATTTGGTTCACTTTATTTTTTAAAGTCAATTCAGGAGAAAACACAGTTTTTAATCAAAATGACACATGGTTAATGGAATATCTTTATAGCTGAATTTATAATGCAATCTGTGCATGTCAGTATTTTAAAGAGCCGATTAAGCTATACATACAATTGCAGCTGTAGAACATACATTTAATAACCAAGAAAAGGAGTTTGTTTTGTTATATCAACTGTGCAATTCCTGTTCAACTGTGTGGTTATTGTTAACAATAAATAGGAAAAATAAAATGTATAAGCCGGGACCATTACTAATTAGTAATCAATGTCCATCAGAACTTGAACCAATAATAAGCTCATCCTCATTCATGGCCTATGACTTCAGGGTAGAGTGTATAGTCTTGGCAGAGGTGATGGAATCCTAGAGCTTTGTCAGGGGTGGCTTGGGGGTTCTTTTCAGAGGGACCTTGTGTTAGAGACGTTTCTCCCACCCATAGCCCCAGCCTCTACTGAGGATTTCAGGAAAGTGTCCTCCAGTGAGTTGTGCATCTCAGCCTTTTGGCTTTGGCTCATGGAGGGTCTCTTTAAAGCTGTTGATAGCTTTTGTTATTGCAGAAAAAGACTGAGGGCCATCCTGATCTTAATGCAGGCTGGGAGAGGGAGGACCTTGATTCTTCCTCCTTGAAGGGAGTAGAGTATAGAGGGGGTTGTGGAGTATGGTTCAGCTGAGCAATTTTCAGCTGCTGCATCATGACCTCCAGGTGAGTTCCTAGATGCTAGGAGAGAGAGAGGTGGAGTAAGGTAGCAGTGAGCATGTGTTATTGAAAGTCTACCATTTATATAAATTGGATATACCTAGAGAACCACTGTGTACATGATCTTAAGTGTTTCTGTCAACTCTGGAAAACTATGAATCCATAAGGAATGGTTGGATGTATAGGGAGGACCGCTTCACTAAGAGGCCAAAGACCGGAGTTCTGGCTCCCACTTCATCTCAGAGGGCCTGAGGAAGTTACATACCCCTTCTGGCTTTAGTTATCCTGTGCATAAAGTGCTTTTGCTAGCAGGAGACTATAAAGAGAAAATCTCTGAGGTTTATTCTGGTTTCGTAGGTATAGTTCTGTGATATTGTAAGTGTTTGTGTGTGCATCCAAGGTCTTGTATTTCATTCCTAGTTTTGTTTCCTTACACTAAATGAATTAATGTGTATAAAGTGCTTAGAAGAGGGCCTGGCACATAGGAAGTGCCACGTAAATATTTGGTCTAAATAAATGGTTTCTTTCCTGATTTAGGCAGTGAAGTGATAACTCTGCTTTATTTCCACATCATCCAAATGACATTCTGGCAATTTTCAGCCTTTTGGTTAAAGAATGGAGTAGATACTAAGCTTCACTATTGGACAGGAATACATTGGCACATGCAGTGGTTCAGGAACCAGTGGGCTTGGATACCATCGCTGTGCTAGGGAAAACAGTGCCTTGGCCTTGGCTTTTCAGCTCAGTAAATGTTGAGAGGGAGAGATGACAAGGTTGCCTGTAAATTAGCAGTTTCTCCCCTACCAAGTCAACCAACGCCCTTCTTCTCTTTTTCTTCAATCAATGCAGAGGGCTTTGTCTAATAACTGTCAGAAATATAGATGAGAATCAGAAAGGAAGGAGCGAGATTCTGAATAACACAAATAGATGCTGCAAAGTCCTTGCCCTATATTCTTTTCACCCCTAGCTTTATTGAGGTGTACTTGAGAAATAAGTATTGTATTTATTTAAGGTGTACAACGTGATGTTTTGATATACGTATACACATATTGTGAAATGATACGTACTGCAAAATGCATTTACTGTGAAATGATTACCACGATCAAGCTAATCAACATATTTATCACTTCATAGTTACCTTTTGTTTTTGTGGTGAGAACAGTTAAGGTCTTCTGTCTAAGCAAATTTCAAGTGAAAAATAGAGTATTATTAACTGTTGTCACCATGCTATTCATTAGGTCTTCAGAAATTACTCATCCTGCATAACTGAAACTTTGTACCCTTTGACCAACATCTCCCTATTTCCCCTACTGCCTCCCCCTCTAGACCCCCTCATAGCCACCATTCTACTCTGTGTTCATGAATTCAACTTCTTTAGATTCCACATGTAAGGGAGATGATGTAGTATTTGCTTTTCTGTGTCTGTCATTTCATTAAGCATAATGTCCTCCAGGTACACCAGTGTTGTTTCAAGTGGCAAGCTTTCCTTCTTTTTATGGCTGAATAATATTTCATTTTGAATTTATATATATATTGCAATGAACATGGGAGTGCAGATATATCTTTGAGATGCTAACTTTATTTCCTGTGGGTATATGCCTAGAAGTGGAATTGCTGGATTATATGGTAGTTTTATTTTTAATTTTTTCAGGAAACTCCATATTGTTTTCCACAATGGATGTACCAATTTACTTTCCCATCAACAGTGTGCAAGGGTTCCCTTTTCTCCATATCTCACCAACACTTTTATCTTTTTTCTTTTTGATAACAGCCATTCTAACAGGTGTGAGGTGGTATGTCATTGTGGTTTTGATTTGCATTTCCTTGGCTATTTGTGATGTTGAGCATATTTTCATATACTTTTTGCCCATTTATTTGTCTTCTTTGAGAAATGTCTATTTGGGTCCTTTGCCCATTTTTAATTGGATTATTTATTTATTTATTTTTGTTATTGAGTTCTAGGAGTTCCTTATATATTTTGGATATTAACCCCTTATCAGATGTGTGGTTTAAAAATATTTTCTCCTATTCCATAGGTTTTCTCTTAATTTTGTTGATTATGTCCTTTCCTATGCAGAAATTTTTAGTGTGATGCAATCCCACTTGTCTATTTTTAGATTTTGTCACCTGCACTTTTGAGGTCATGTCCAAAACATCATTGCCCAGACTGATGTCAAGAAGTTTTTTCCCTATATTTTCTTATAGTAGTTTTAGAGTTTCAGATATTATATTTAAGTATTTAATCCATTTTGAGTTGATTTTTGTATATGTTGTGTGGTAAAAGTCCAATATCATTCTTCTTCATGTGGCTGTCTAGTTTCCCCAACACCATTTATTGAAGAGTCTATCCTTTCTCCATTGTGTGTTCTTATTGTATCCTTATCCATTGTATCCTTACTGAAGGACACTAAAAGAAAAAAAGTTGCATGCCAATGTCCCTGAATAACATAGATGCAAAAATTCTCAACAAAATACTAGCAAACTAAATTCAACCACCACATTAAAAGGATCATAAACCATGATCAAATGAGACTTATCCCTGGGATGCAAGGATGGTTCAACCTACACAAATCAAAAAATATAATACACCACATTAACAGAATAAAGGATAAAAATCATATGATCATCTCAGTAGATACATTTGAGCAAATTCAACATCTTTTCATGATAACAACTCTCGACAAATTATGTACGGAAGGAATGTACCTCAACATAATAAAGGCCATATATGAAAAGCCCACAGATTATATCATACACAATAGTGAAAAGCTGAAAGCTTTTGTCTAAGATCAGAAACAAGACAATGATGCCCACTCTCATCACTTCTACTCAATATAGTACTAGAAGTCCTAGTCTGAGCAATTAAGCAAGAAAAAGAAATCCAAATTGGAAAGGAAGAAGTAAAATTGTCTTTGATTGCAGATGGCATGATCTTTTATATAGAAAACCCTAAAGAGTCTACCAAAAACTGTTAGAACTAATAAACTAATTCGATAAAGTTGAAGGGTACAAAATCAACATACAAAAATCAGGTGCATTTTTATATATTACCAACAAACTATCTGAAAAAGAAATTAACAAAACAATCCCATTTACAGTAGTATTGAAACAATAAAATACCTAGGAATAAATTTGACCAAAGAGATGAGAAAACTCTACACTGAAAACTATGAGACATTGATGAAAGATACTGAAGAAGACACAAATAAATGGAAGGATGTTCTGTGTTCACAGATTGAAAAAATAAATATGGTTGAAACGTCCATACTACTCAAAGTGATCTACAGATTCAATACACTATCTACCAAAATTTCAATGGAATTTTTCACAGAAAAAAGAAAAAAAACAGTCCTAAAGTTTATATGGAATCATGAAAGATACCAAATAGCCAAAGTAATCTTGAGAAAGAAAAACAAAATTGGAGGCATTAAACTTACTGATTTCAAAATATATTACAAACAGTATGGTATAGGCATAAAAACAGACACATAGATCAATGGAACAGAATAGAAAGCCCAGAAATAAATCCATGCATTTACAATTCACTCATCTTCTGCAAGTTCTATATTATTTATCAATGTAGTTCCTGAATACTTTCTGAGCCCATTTTACTCACAGATCAAATAAATGAGTATCACTGCTTATACAAACTAAGTAGATTAAAAGTAGTAAATTAGAAGGGTATTGCTAGAGGAGAATAAAAACAAAAAGTGCAAATGATCCTATGCCATGGAGAAGATAAATTGATCAAAGTAAATTAAATAACTTCAGAAATAACAGCATGGGGGTAATTAGTGTGGGGCTACACAGTTTTCATTCATTAAGAGTCACAAAGGACATCACTGTACCCCAATAGGTGACATTCACAGTGGGGATTCTGAATAATCAAAAAAAGTTAAAAATATCTTCTGGTTGTGCCATAGAAAACTTTTCATTACAAAGAATTGCACAAGTTGAGAAACTGATGCATTATGATACACTTTCAAGTTTATGAAATGAATGTACATGTCAAGCATTTTATTTCTTAAGGATGTCAACAGGATAGCTACTGCTACGTTTCACATTCTCAGGATGAATATTAGAATTTTAGATTCTTGGGGTTGAAAGGTATATTAGGCAACTTTCTGTTAAGCTTTTTCTAGCATTGAACAATTACAACAAATCAAGAGTGTGTCACAATTTCAACATCAAGCTCTTCAGAGGTGAAACAGAGGCCATGTGGCTAGTTGTACAGAGCTGAGGCCCTGGAGCCAGATCTAGATGGGAAGCTCACCTCCACCAGGTATTAGGTGAGAAATCTTGGGGACCTCCCTCAACTCCTCCAAGGCTCAGTTTCTTCTGTTGGGGTAACAAAGCCTAAGAATTAAGTAGTTAATGTGTATAAAATAGTTAGCATAGGGCTAGGCACTAATAAGTAGCCATATATGATCATCTATTTATCTTATAGCTATTTGTCATCATCATCATTATTATATCACACCTATTAAAAATTCTTAATATATTTTTCTGTGTTGAAAACTCATTTTTGTTAAGGCCAGTAATACGATCTTGCTAGAGATGAGTGAGTATTTCTGTGTTTTATTTTGTTTACCTCTGCTGTGGACTGAGCATTCAAAACCAGGCATATTGGGCCATGAACAATATAAGCTGGAAGGGATAAAGAAGTGTGGGGCAGACTAAGAGAAGATTAAGTTATATACAGTCAGATATCAAGCAAAGGGAAACACAGAACTCCAGTATCGTCCCTTGGGCACTGAAAAGTAAGTAGGTGCAGTCCAGTAGGCAGAGACATTAGCAGAAAAGCAGGTGGCAATGGAATATTGAAGTCAGGTGAGCATCACCACTGAGGTTCCAGAAAATATGGCCACTCATCAGCAGCTGAGAGTGAAGGAATCTGCAAGAGTTGGACAAAGTATTAGGTCTTAGCAATCAGATGAGGCAAAGCTCTTGTCCTCTCAGCAGATGAGTGAATTGGAATTCAGGGAAGCAGGGGTAGAAACCCAATAAGATAGAATGGGCCAACGCTGCCAGAAGTGGTGTGGGATCAGTGGCTGTGCAGATACTTGGGGTCTACTATAAATTCATTGGGTACCAGGTATATTTGGCTGCTCAGACTACTTTAACAAAAATGCCATAGACTGGGTGACTTAAACAGCAGACATTTATTTCTCACAACTCTGGAGCCTGTGAAGTCCAAGATCAGGGTGTTAGCATGGTCTAATTCTTGTGAAGACCCTTTTCCCTGGCTTGTAGAAGACTGCCTTCTCTCTGTATCTTCACATGGCAGAGAAGGAGCTCTGGTGTCTCTTTCTCTGCTTTTAAGGGTTTTGATCACATTGTGGACTGTACCCTCATGGCCTCATCCAAACCTAGTTGTCTCCCAAAGACTCCACCTTCTAATACCATCACACTTAGAGTTAGGGCTTCAACATATGAATTTTGGGAGGACACAAACATTCAGTCCATAACAGCAGTCTCAGCCAGTCAGTTCTAGGTCTGCTGTGTTGGAGGACTAGGGCTGCTAAGTGACCTGTTTTTGTTGAGCATGTCTTGGGTGTTAGGCAGTGTTCAACCCAAAAGTAGACGGTGTCAGTGACTTCTGAGAAAAAAGGTCAAGGCAGGCAGGAGCTTTTATTCAATAGAATACCCTTAAATTTTTATTCATTGCAAAATTGAATACTCCAGGGGTCACAATATATTGCAGAGATGTTCTTTTTTATTTCTGTTTTAATTACTGAAATCATTATGTTGTGATTCTTTTTTGTGGTTGTTTTTGCGTTTCTTTGTAATGGTTGTTGCTGAAAGAGTTTTTTTTTTTTTTTAAGGATTTTCTTATTTATTTATTTATTTATTTATTTATTTATTTATTTATTTATTTATTTATTTATTTATTTTTGGCTGTGTTGGGTCTTCGGTTCGTGCGAGGGCTTTCTCCAGTTGCGGCAAGCGGGGGCCACTCCTCATCGCGGTGCGGGGACCGCTCTTCATCGCGGTGCGCGGGCCTCTCTCCATCGCGGCCCCTCCCGTCGCGGGGCACAGGCTCCAGACGCGCAGGCTCAGCAATTGTGGCCCACGGGCCCAGCCGCTCCGCGGCATGTGGGATCTTCCCAGACCAGGGCTCGAACCCGCGTCCCCTGCATTAGCAGGCAGACTCTCAACCACTGCGCCACCAGGGAAGCCCTGAAAGAGTTTTGAATGTAGTGGAAAGATTAACTGCATTTGAATAAAAAAAATAGATGGTAAATATGACAGTAATTGCATGAGAAAGTTAGTTTAGTTGTTTTTAGCTTCAGTGTGAGAAGGGACATCCACTGGACCTTAGGATATGAAAAATATGTTTGTAATAATTGTGAGAGACTCAAGGGAAAGACAATGGGAATATAGGATTTTACATAACTCATGTTGAGTGTTTTTTTTTAAACACATTTTTTTTCCTGGGGAGGATTTTAGGGAGTTGATGAATTTTGCATATTTTTAGAGCAGGTAGAAGTCTAAAAATTTGCATTCTTAAGGATCTCAGTGAAATTACCGCAAGGTTTCCAGACCGTACTTGTAAATCTTGTACTCCAATAACATTAAAGCTTTGCTAGAAGACCTCTCCCTAATCCCCTCTTCCTCTCTACTTAAAACTTTTTCTTAGAAACCTTTACATTTGAGAAGGTAGAAAGACAATTTCCTAACACTGTGTAAAATTACTTCCATGTTTCAGTGAAAAGCACCGTTTTTTTTTCTTTTTTCTAAGAAGGGAACACTTACTATGTAGTTTATTTTTCATAAAATTTTTGTTAAGATTTTAAAATCCTTTCCATGCCATTACTTAGTTTACCTAGAAAGAGAAGAAGATATTAAGAAAGTCTTTATTTCTAAGCTTGTTGGCCTATTCAGGCTCAGAATGTAGGGCCATCGTAGTCCCATGAGTTTTCAGTTTCTCTGTGAATTACTCAAATTGAATTAAGATTAGAAGAAAGTATGCTTTGACAAGAAATGGAATTTCATTTAAAAGAAAGACCATTAGGGTCTTAGAGATTACAGAGAATTTACACAGTGTGATGATGTAGCTCTGTAGTTGATGGTATTTGGGCTGCATAAGACTTTTGAGAGATCTTTCATGCAAATGTCAGCCAAGGGAGTCTAATGAACTGAGAACCAAAATAGTCTTTGACCATCACAATGAATCAAGTCAAGAGATTATTGTTAGGCTATAGTCTTGAAAAACTGAGCCAGCATGGTGAATTTTTCCCTGGACAATATTTTTGTAAAGACAAGAAGGCATGGGTAAATATGAAAGAATGTTTCATTGTCCAGATGGTAGTGAAGGAGAGGATTAGGTAAAGAAAAATGAGAGCAAGGTCAATGGATTTCTAGATGCAGTTGGTAGGAAACACAGCTTCTGTTGTGAAATCAGGAGAGGAGCTAGACATGGCAAGCAAAGCATTGGTGGGAATTCCTGTTAGGTGGACCAGCCAGGGCAGGTGGGGCAGAGAGACAACAAACATTTTTGTATTGGTCACTGCTTGGCTTGTGAAGCCTGGTGGTACGGTACTCTCATTATCCCAACCAAGTGGCATAGAACTATTGGGGAGAGGAGGGATATTTGTGGCAAGGGATTGGACTAAGCAGCTCCCAGAATCGGCAGCATCATGGAATCTTCAGGGCCTGTGAGAGTGAGGTCCAGTTAGCTGAAAAACCACTTAGCCAAGATATTCACCTCACCCTGATGTTATACGAGCTCAAAACAGAAACAGGAAAAAAAAGGTAATTAAATCACACCATTTTCCAGTACTACTTGGAATTTCCCCAGAATTTCCATTCCAATACCAAACTATATTAGCTAAAATAGGATTAAGTAAACAAAATACAGAAGATTTTGAGGTGGGAGAATAGTAAACTGCTTGATAGTATTCTATTTACCGGAATTGTCCAGTAAAAGTCTTTCTCTCTCTCACTCTCTGTGACTTTTTTTATTTAACAAAAAAAGAAAAGTATACTACAATATAGTGTTTGCTTTCATAGAGTATAATCAGCTCCATTTCATATTAAACTCATTAAAAAATTTGATTGTGCATACTGGAATACCAGTGTTTTTTAAAACTTACTAACATATGGGGTACTCTTTTGGATACTAGGGATTTTATTGATATTTTTCACTTTCTGGAGGGGTAAATATTATGGAAAGCACGATGTCTAGCCTCCTGTGTATAGTCATGATTTTGGGTGTGATATCCTCCACCCATTGAACAAATATTTCTTGAACATGTAATATGTACCATGGACTGTGTTAAATTTTGAGGTTGCCAAAATGACTGGATAGGAGATCCTTTATGAAGCTGTCAGATGATCTCCAGGCTTGAGATCAGCAGGTATGTGGGATCACTAAGCACTCATGTACTGAAAGAGTTATAAAGCTGAAAAGAAATACATTATTGGGTATAACTTCTATATCAGGCAGAAAGTTCAGAGTTTTAAATTTCATTTCTTTCATGTATTTTATAATCATGGTGACATTCCAGATTAGAAACTTCTAATATGTTAATTTATCTGTGAATATAAACATTTAAATTTAATTATGTTTTATAATCATAGTGATATTCCAGATTAGAAACTTCTATTAATTTATCTGTGAATATATAGTAATTATATATTTCTTTTATCTGTTGATTGCTTTTCTACTGTGTCTTATTGATTCATCTCTACCTACAATTTTACCTTTTAGTTGATCCCCTGGATTCTCTTCTCTTAGCACTGCAATATGCTACTCATGGCTGCTGCTGGGAAAATCTATCTAGAGTAGCGCTGTCCAATAGAAATGCGCTGTCCAATGTGAATCATATGTAATGAGACATTTTTAGTAGCCACCTTAAAAGAGTACAAAGAAACATGTGAAATTAATTTACACAATACATTTCATTTAACCCACCATATCCCAAATGATATTATTTCAACATGTAATCAGTACAAATGTATTAATGGGATATTTTACATTCCTATTTTTCTGGTACCAAGTCTTTGAAATCTGTCATATATTTTACACTTATAGCACATCTCACTTTGGGCCAGCCATATTTTAGGTGCTCAGTAGCCACATGTGGCTAGCCGCTTCCACAATGGACAATGCAGATCTAAGAACATCTTTTCTACTCTTCCTGTTCCTGATGAAAAGATGATGTTAAATTGTCACGCATTACAATTCCCCCATCAACAATCTCTAGCCACCCATTAGCCTCATCTGTTTTTAGATCTTGTTCCTAGTAAAGTGAATCTTCTTGCTCTATCACTAAAATGACTTTCTCTTTTCTGTTTTTAGCCCTTTTCACAAACCCCTCATCTGCCAACCCATCAACCTTACCTGGTTCAAGATCTCAACCCACTTCCTCCCTCAGGAAGCCTTTACCAGATCTTGCTCTCTCCTTTCCTTTGTACTAAGGTTGATAATCAGGTTACCAGTTGATACGTATATGTAGATATAGTACCTACGTCATATCATTTCATGTGTGAACATTTATGTCGTCAACCAGAACATTTTGATCCTTTATAGCCTCTTTTCACAATAGGTCAAAATGAGTGTTCATTAATTGGCTGACCAAGATTTGGTATGCTAAATTTTCTAGAAGCATAAGTAAAGTACTGAACCATATTTCTTATTCTGTGTAATTTCACAGGTTTGTTCTTTCATTTATCTACCAAATATTAATTGAACACTTATTATGAGTCAAAGACTGTGCTAGGCTATGGCAGTATGATATTCTCAATACATCATGTGCATCTTTCAATGTCAACACATAGTCTTCTGTGAGATTGAAATATATTTCACTGTTTTTATATCCCCTGCTTTTTAGAAGTATAGAGCTGGAAAGGACACAGAGACCATGTGGTGTTTACTCGCTGAATTTTGCAAATCTGAGAATTGAAGTTCATAGAGGTTATGGGTTGTAGAGCTTATCGGTGGTGGATCTGGGACTAGAATTCAGGTCCTATTTTTTCTCCAGTACATTATGTTTCCTCTATATTGTGGTCACTGGAATAAGCACATGCATTTACAAATCCTGTGTAACAAACCTAGAATTTATGGCAAACAACACAGCTAACACTGTTGCATACTGGAACCCATTTTCCACTTCAAAAATTTCTTTTATCTTAAGTAGTTTTCCTTCTCTTTACTGTGACAGATTTCCAAAGTGCTTCAACTTTCACAAGCAAATATTAGTTTCTGGATTAGAGGCAGTTAGAAGGAAGACAACATGGTCCCAAAAGTTAATTACAAATTTCATTTTTCCAAAACTTTCTGCTTCCAGGATTCTGTCTCATCAGTCAGTAAAACTGTAGGTGTGCCTGTCACCAACATGAAGGTCTGCAAGGAAATTTGATTAATGCTACGTCCAAAGATAAATTTCCGGTTAGCCTAGAGCCATACCTCAGATGATAAAAATCCAATTTCACAATGTTGTCTTTCACTTTAACAGGTGACTGAGTAAACAGAGTTTGTAATGTTGACAGATGGAAGTGGGATACATACAATATTCTTTAATTAATATCTGAGTCTACAGATACACCAATGACATTTCTTAAACAGAAAATATATTTAACTTTTTTCTGCTTTGAATATTTTGTAAAAATGTTTTACTTAATTAGGGTGCTATTTTTTTTTTTTTTTCTTTTTGGCCATGCCACACAGCATGCAGGATCTTGGTTCCCCTACCAGGGATTGAACCCGTGCCCCCTGCAGTGGAAGTGCGGAGTCTTAACCACTGGACCGCCAGGGAAGTCCCTAGGGTGTTATTTTTAAAGGTATCATTGTGGTAGAATATTATCTGCACAAAATATGTTTATTAAATTATTTAAAGTCATATATATATTTTTAAAATTATTTGTTTATATAACATTTTATTTATTTATTTATTTATGGCTGTGTTGGGTCTTAATTTCTGTGCGAGGGCTTTCTCTAGTTGCGGCAAGTGGGGGCCACTCTTCATCGCGGTGCGGGGCCTCTCATTATCGCGGCCTCTCTTGTTGCGGAGCACAGGCTCCAGACGTGCGGGCTCAGTAATTGTGGCTCATGGGCCCAGCTGCTCCGCAGCATGTGGGATCTTCCCAGACCGGGGCTCGAACCCATGTCCCCTGCATTGGCAGGCAGATTCTCAACCACTGTGCCACCAGGGAAGCCCAAGTCGTATATTTTAAGTTGTAATCTTTGTTTTACTGCATCTGAGTATCTTTAGATGCTTATTCCTGGTGCTCCCCTTAGACCTACTGGATTTGCATTTTTTGTGGACTGCTATCAGCCAATCGATTTGCATTTTCAATAAATCTTTCAGATGATTTTTATGCACATGAAGTTTTGGGAACCTCAGATCTGAACACAGAGAAGACTATACTTTAAAAAATATTCCTGTCCCTCAAGACACTGATGTTTTCCTTGCCAGCTGTTTTTCCATGTTTTGTTACTAGAAGTAAAATCACCTGCTATCCATTAAGTTGATTGACATAACCAGGTATTTTGAAGATTCTCACTGAATCATTTCCTCAGTTCAATGGATACATTTATTTAGTTTACTTAAATTTCAATCAATTAAGTAATCATTAACTATTTTCAGGATAGTTAGTCACTTGATCTAGGCTCATGCGGAGAATAATCAAATATGTTTCAGAGCTGAGCCTCCATCAAACACTGTCCCATTGTATTTACCATGCTGCTATGTTCTGTGTCTCTCCCCCTGCCTGAATGTGAATTCCATGATGGTTAGGCACCAAATTTTACTCACTTTTGTGTCCTCAGCTCCCAGGACCATGCTTGGTACGTAATAACCACCTATTACACATCTGTATTTGGATTTTGAATGAACAGATGTGCCACTGAGACCTGTTCCAGGAAGTAGGATAGAATGATCAAGTGGTTGAATTTGAAAGCCTGGGTGTGTGCAGATGCCACAGGTAACTCTAGAGAAGTGTTCAAGGAAGTATAGGTGGGTTTCAATTTATGTTTATTATTTTAATTAAATGTAGTAAAAATATATTCTATTAAATTTTATATGATACTTTTCCATATATTATTGCATAAGCATTTCCCAATGCTATTAAAATTCTCTAAACATAATATTTAATTGAATGAATATACATATTTTATACTAATCCTTTCAGGATTTTTCCAAATATTTTTGTTTTCTTCTTTCCTTTTCTTCCCCCCTCATTTCTTCCTTCCTTCCTTCCTTCCTTCCTTGTTTCCTTCCTTCCTTCTTTCCTTCCTTTTTTTTTCTTATAAGGAATGCTCATTGAACATCATTTTACACCAAGTTCCTTTTTTTTTTTTTTTTTGAATTATAGACGGTCAAATCATATTCATATATTTTTGAGGCTTTTAAAATATGAGATCAAATCACTTTAAAAAGTCGTATACATATATCTTTCTATATATGAATGAATGAATATGGCATTTCTTAAATGAATTGTTTTAAATTTAATGATTTCTCATAGAAGTGACATTCTAAACTGCAGTTGAGTCCCCAGGCTGCTTTCTGAATTTTATTTTATCCATAGAAATGGCTGAAATATCACTTATGACCCCAAATCCTAACTTAGTCTAAGACATTCAAATATTGAAACTTTAATTCAAGTATTGAAACTTTGATTGCAGACTCCAAGCAAGTGTAGAGGCTTCACATTCCACATCCTTTGAGACTTAAAACATCTCTAAATCTATTCTTCCTCTGAGTCCCAAGGGAGTAAAGGGGGAGAGGGTGTGGTTGGTGGACAGCACCTCCCAAGGATGGGCAGTCCCAGTCCCTGCCAGCTTTTGAGGAGGGGCTGGAAGTGGGATGTGTGTGTAGGGATCTCTAGAGGCAAATGGGTAGAGTGGCAGAGTCTATAAAAGGGCCACTGATGTTGGCAACTGCATATCCCCCAAAATAAGATTTATTAATTGGACCTCAACGATTGCCCTGAAAATCTGGATTTTAGCCTGTAGCAATGGGGTGCAGCTAAACTGTTTTCTTTTTGTATTTATGTGTAGTTCAAACATGTGAAATGAAATCGAAAAGGGAAAAATTCACCACGTGGATTCTGTTAATGCTCTGTCCGCCCAGATCCCCTTTGGTGCCTTTTACTATTACTGTGCATACTCCCCCAGCTTTTGTGAACTTTCTCTTCTTTTTTCCTTTAACAGCTTTACTGAGATACCTTTGGCATAAAAAAAGTTGTATATATTTAAGGTGTACAACTTGATGTTTTGATATATTATATATACATTGTAAAAAGATCACCGCAATCAAACTAATGTATCCATCACCTCTATGTAATTACCAGTATGTGTGTGTGTGTGTGTGTGTGTGTGTGTGTGTGTGTGTGTGTAATGTCACCTGCCACTCTCTTCAGAGGACTGCCTTGAGGCTATGGGAGCCACTTTGCCACAGGCACAAGGAGCCTGGAACGCTTGGGTCTCCTTCAGCCTCTCAACTCACTAGGCAGCTGTTAGCTAATAACTGACTGCTACCAGAATATGAAAGCTCAGCACACTTGCTTTGAGTAGGAAAAACTATGAAGTGTAATTTGCACTTTAGAATTCCTCTGCAGAATCAGGCTGAAACTGCCTGTGAGAGACTTTACCTGAAAGTCACACCACGCTTGGCTTCTGCCCTACCCTTAGCTCTTCTGCAGATCCTTTTCCAATGCCTGCTTGGAGCACTTCTTCAATAAATTATTTGCAAGCAAATCCTTGTTTCAAGGTGTGCTTTTGAGGAACTTGACCTAAGAAATCCTGCTATCAAGTGGGTTCAGGTTTTTATGCTCTCCCCCATTTGTTTTAATATCTAAAGACATCTTTAAATAGTTGAACTCCTACCACATCCCCATAATCATCTACTTTTATCCCATTAAATATTGCTTCAAACATTTTGTTAGTGGCTACATAATCTTCCACTGGTATCTGAGTTTAATACACTTTTTTGGATTGCCAAATATTTTTGCTATTGCTTTAATTTTATGAAAAGTGCTCTGATGACTAACTTAACTTTTTCCTTATTGTATTACCCTAGGATATATTCACAAAATGTCTATGGACAATTTCATAACTTGAACTTTGCAAAAATTAGACCAGTTTAAAAAGGCACTATTAATGAATGGGTACACTAGTTTGAACATCACCTTGGCAATAGTGAATGAGAACATTTTAAGCATTAATTTCTTAGGTATTACCTGGTAATAACTATGGTAGCAATAATCATCATATGAACAACCATTTATTAAGCACTTACTTTGTGTTAGGTATTTTATTAGATGCTTTGCTAAGATTATTTTGTTTAATCCTACAAACAACCATGTGAAATGATTACGATCATATGACGAAGGAATCAAAATTGAGAGATGTAAATACTTTGTAAGGTTCTTACGGCTGTAGGTGGCCATGCTAGGACTTGAGGTAGAGTTTGATTGCAAACCTGTACTCTTCATCAATTTTTTATCAGCTTCATTGTTTAGTTTGTATTCATTTTTTATTATTAGCTACATTAAGCATTTCCTCCATTTATTTATTTGCAAATGTATTTATTCTTGTATGAATTATCTGGTTGTGTCCTGCCAGTTCATCTATTGGAATATTGATGGATTTTCTCACCATTTTGTATGAACTTTTTATATACTATAGTTTGGAACCCTCTGCAAATAATATTTGTTGAAAATATTGGTATCTTTTATTTCTTAGGTTGTTTTTATTGTAAATATAAAGTTCTTATTTTACTGTTTTTTCTCTATATAACTTTTTCAAATTAATTGAAACATCAAACATTATTCTTCCAAAGAGCTGATTTGCTTTTCTATATTTTAGAATTCTGATCTTTAGATTTTTAAAATGTTTATTTAATCCAAATTGTGTATATATGTATATGTATTTGTGTATAAATAAATATATGGTCTACTTTTGGTATATTGGCTATTTTGGAGGCAAGAAGAATGAACTGACATATTAGTATAGTGTTTTAGCAAGTGAATGTGGAAGTTGGATGGAATTGTGTGAAGGAGGGAATTAACATGTACAGAATGTGTGCTGTGTGCTAGCATTTTACATATAGGCGTGGAATCTGGTTAGGAGGCTTTTCTATTAACCCACTCCTGATATGACAAGAGCCTAAAATAGGGTGTTTGCAATAGGGGAAGGAAAACAAGGTAACAGTAAGACAGGCTCAGATGACTTCTCTGTCTTCCCTTTTCTCTTTATGCCACACATTGAGTGTCTAACACTGTATCAGATGGAGAACATTGAAGAATTCCTAGTAATTTTGGGTTTTACGAAGACAAACATTATTTTCTGGTAAAAAAAATAGTTACATGAGCAATTCAGGTAAAAGCAGATTTATTTTTTTGGACCAAATTGTGTGTCTTTATTTTTTTTTTTTAATATTTATTTATTTATTTGGTTGCATCGGGTCTTAGTTGTGGCAGGTGGGCTCCTTAGTTGCAGCTCCAGGGTTCCTTAGTTGCGACTCACCTGTTCCTTAGTTGCGGCACGTGGGCTTCTTAGTTGCGGCATGTGGTATCTAGTTCCCTGACAAGGGATTGAACCCGGACCCCCTGCATTGGGAGCACGGAGTCTTATCCACTGCACCACCAGGGAAGTCCTGAAATCGTGTGTCTTTAGACTTGATTTTACCTGAACAAGCTATTAACCATGAGATTATTGTCTACTGAGCCAGAGGAGCCATACTGGCATCTATCTATTGTGGTTTTATGCACTTTTATTGATTTAGTGTGATTGGGAAGAGATTATTGGAAGTAAATTATGCACTTCTGCTCTTTATCTGTCATCTATAGCTGGTTGCTCATTTGGTTTCAATGACTTGTTCCAAAGGCAGTTCTTGTGGTGTTGGAACAGAGGACAACCTACAATTGACCTCACTTAAAACTGGTTTAACTAGTTAACCCAGTTACTTTTACAGTTTGGGTGAGAAAGTTTTATAATATTTGAGGAATATAAGGAAACAGTAAATATAATAATGGCTAACATTTGAATAGAACCTTACTGTTTACACACACTTTCACAATACATTATTTAATTTTCATAATAACACAAGATAGAATTATCTTGAACCTAAAGCCTACCTTCAGTTTCCATGCATTATACAGTGCTGGAATTAGAAAAGAAGACTTAGAATTTTTCTATAACAAACATCAGATATAAGGAGTTATAGCATGAAAGAAATTCTTCATCTTAACTTAGGAAAGGAAAACACAAACAAGTGGATAAACAAAATGAGAGGGGCAAAATCTAAAAAGCATATCTGAGGAAGAAATTCCTCATAGTGAAGACTGGGTGTTTGAAGGAAGTTGCTTTCTTCCCTAGTTTGAATGTACTCTTTGGAGTGATTTGTAAATGTTCAAGCCTGATAACTAGAAATTGAATAATTGACATTCCCAAAGCATGTGAGACATTTTTAAGTAGTGACTCTCCATTCTTCAAGGTTGATGATGATGATGATGATGAAAGTTAATGTTTACTGAGACTTACCATGGATTATGTAATATGCTAACAGATTTATACTCAATATGTCATAATCCTTACAATAATCTGATGAAACAAGCCCTGTTAACCCATTTTCAAACAAGGGAAAATGAAGCACAGGGAGCTTGAATAATAAAAAGTGACTGTGATGTGATGGGATATCTGATTGCCTGACTCCAAAGTTTGCATATTGAATGATTATACTCTACCATAGGACAAATATTAGGGACACCCAAGCAGAGTTGCCTGAACAAAAATCTTGCTATTTAGCAGTATATTCTAATTGGGTGAGCTGCTCAGCCAAATTTCACACAATAGTCACGGGTTATTCTTGTTAGTGGCCTTCAGGAAGCAGCCTAGAAAACCTCCTGTTATGCAGGCCACAGGGCTGAGTTCAATTCTCCACTGGACCACTGAGAAAATGCCTGGTGCCTTCATGAGGCAGCCAACACGGCAGCAGTGGGAAGGCAGGTGAGCCCACCCAGCACGGCTCTGTCATCCTAATGTTTGGCTTTGCTCTATTACTGACTATGTCTGTCTTGTACATAAGAAACATGAGGCCCAGAGAGATTTGCCTGGTTTTATCAAATGTTTATCCTTGTTAGAGAGCAGGAAACAATGTTTTGGACTTGAAGAGGTTTTCATTAAACATAAGCAGTATGGAAGATAAAGGTCTCAGGATCTTCTTTTTTGGAAAGTTACTCTGGAAACTCAATAAACTCCAGAACATCGAACAATCTAGATAATTTCCATAGGGAAGAAAAGGTTTTCTATATTTGGTTTGGTTCTAAAAATACTAGGCTCTAATAGAGAAGAGATTATTTCTCTGCCAAGTAAATAAAGTTTGTTCTTTTTTCTCAGAATGCTAACTTCCTTGCTTTTTGCCTTTTCAGAGAATGTGTGTTCTGTCAGCAGCTAAGAGCACAGATCTGGTTGCTGATCAAGACTGAAGTGAGGCCTGAGAAAATACAGAACTGAGGTAAAAAGTTCCAGGAAACATTGTAAATCCTGTCACGATGTTCTGTGGTATTTCAAATGCTTAGAAAAACGTGAACTTGAGGCGAATATGAAAAAGGTAAAGGCTTAGTTTAGCCTGAGAAACAGAAAACTGAAAAGGAAAATGTGAATTTTTGTTTTTAGTGTAAAATAAGGACGACTTTTGGCTTGTGTTAAAAAGAGGAAACATTAGTTAATTTGAGTTTGGGGCACACTTTGGATAAAATCTAAATTTTTTATCATGATCCTTATGGCTTTTCATCATTTGGCTTCACTGACTCTGGTCACACTGGCCTTCATTTATCTCCTTGTACACTTGTTTTGGCCTAAGGACCTTTTGCATTTGCCATTCCCTCTGCCTGAAATGCCTTTCCTGTTGCTTTCACTTGGTGGGTTCATTCTCATCATTCAGATCTCGGCTCAAATGTCATCTCCTTAGAAAGACTTTGCTAGATCACCCTAATCAGCCCTTGTGTTCCCCCTCACCCGCCATCTAGTGTGCTCTTCCGTAGTTTTCCTCTCCTCTGGGCCACATGAGAAGATGATACTTTCCTGACACTGTTACAGGCAGGCCGGCCTCTGGGATAAGTTTTGGGCAATAGGACATAGATTAAAAAGGATGTGATGAAGGAGTCTCATTAGCCTTGGTGTTACCCAGGTGTGAGCACAACACGGAGCAGAGCCCCCCTGATGTAGGGCACGTGTAAGAAAAAACTCCAACTCTGTTGTTTGAGGACACTGAGATTTGGAGTGTTGTTGGTTATTGCAACATAACTGCACTCATTCTGTCTGAAACACCATCCTTCTGTTTTATTTTCTTTAGAACACTTGTCCCTCTTTGAAATGATCTCATTCACTTATTATTAATCTTGTCTTTCACTTCCAAACATTGCTAGGTGTGTTAGTTGCATGCAATACACTAAATGATTAACCTTCTATGTGGTCTGTGAATCCCCATCAAACTCAAACAATGTTAAACAGGTCTTTCAGAATAGCCCTTAGGCCCTCCGCTAACTGTCTTGGAACGAATGTGGTAAGCAAGGAGAGGCCCATGAATGGCCCTTGATGAACGAGGCTAGGTCCCCAGTACCTCAGTGCTCTCCCTGCCCCAACCCATTTCTCCTGACAGAGGCAAGCTGCTTAACTTATTCCAGAAAGACTATAGACTGAGCAGAACCAGTATAGGCAGAATGGATATTGTTTCTCATCCCTAATGAGGGTCTCCTCCAAACAAGTAGACTAGGAAAGAAGAAGGTGTGTGTTTCCAGAGTCTACACAGATTCTGCTCTCCCCATATCCTCACCCTAGTCACTTGGATAGAACTGATATCCCCACCAGGGGAATATGGTGATCCCAACAGTTGCAGGTCACCAGCCCTGCCTTGGGTATGTCAATTCAGTGGATAAAATTTTAAGGAATGTCTCCATTTAGAAAATGAAGGAGTGCACTGCATCAGTAGTTTCCAAACTATGATCGCTGAGGTGCTGCAAGAGGAACAGGAAAGAGATTATTGCTAGTTGACCTTTGTCTGCTCTCCCCTCCTTTGCTTCCTCTTCAGCCAAAACATCTCTTTTCAAAAAAAATCTGTTTTATATATTGAGGACTCTATATAGTTATTCATTTTAATATAGATTTATTGCTTTAAAACAAGTTTCAAAAAATGGACTGGATATTTTATAAAGCCCTTTCTGCTTTCAATGTTCTAAAAATCTAGGAGCTTACTATGTTCAAGGTAGTGTGCTGGGCACAAGGTACAGTGGGGCACGTGAAAATGAAGAAGACATCACCTCTGACCTCCCAATTTAGCCAAAGAAAGAGACTCTTACATGAATAATATCAGGAAATGAACAAAGGTGGGGGAAGGAGGAAGGAGAGGAGTGTGCCAAGGATGGACTGTCTGTGAGAGTCACCACCAGATGCAAGTCCTGCTGTTATGGGCCCTTTCCACCGCCATCCCAGTGGCATGGTTGATGACAGGGAACCTTCTCCAGGTCTTGACAGGGCTTTTATTGCTTCTAAATTGACTTTGGTACCCAGTTACCCAGTACTCAGCTTCTTGCTTTGTTTCCTTATTCATCCCTGTGACTTCTTGTTTGATATATTCCATGTCTTTAGCATTTTATGTCTTATTAAAAATGCTGGTGACACGTGTCTAATAATTGCAATTAGAAGTCAAACACTTTTATAAAACTGTAAAATTCACTCCAGTGTCAAGGGCTTCAGAGATAAGAAATATTGTTAGCTAAGAAATATCAAATTTATAGATTTGTGTCCCTGGCCACCCTGCTACCTTTGATGACTCAGATACAGAAGTGTTACCGTGTCTTATTTTAGCAGAGTCCTCTGATTCTCCACGGTTTCAATGCAGGCTCTGCCACTAACTGCCTTTTTTTAAAATTTTTTTTTTAACATCTTTATTGGAGTATAGTTGCTTTACAATGGTGTGTTAGTTTCTGCTTTATAACAAAGTGAATCAGCTATACATATACGTATATCCCCATGTCTCCTACCTCTTGCGTCTCCCTCCCAAACTCCCTATCCCACCCCTCTAGGTGGTCACAAAGCACCGAGCTGATCTCCCTGTGCTATGTGGCTGCTTCCCACTAGCTATCTATTTTATGTTTGGTAGTGTATATATGTCCAAGCCACTCTCTCACTTTGTCCCAGCTTACCCTTCCCCCTCCCGTGTCGTCAAGTCCATTCTCTACATCTGCGTCTTTATTCCTGTCTTGCCCCTAGGTTCTTAAGAACCATTAAAAAAAAATTTTTTTTTTAGATTCCATATATACATGTTAGCATACGGTATTCGTTTTTCTCTTTCTGACTTATTTCACTCTGTATGACAGACTCTAGGTCCAACCACTTCACTACAAATAACTCAATTTCATTTCTTTCTACGGCTGAGTAATTTTCCATTGTATATATGTGCCACATCTTCTTTATCCATTCATATGTCGATGGACACTTAGGTTGCTTCCATGTCCTGGCTATTGTAAATAGAGCTGCAATGAACATTGTGGTAAATGACTCTTTTTGAATTATGGTTTCCTCAGGGTATATGCCCAGTAGTGGGATTGCTGGGTCGAATGGTAGTTCTATTTTTAGTTTTTTAAGGACCTCCATACTGTTCTCCATAGTGGCTGTATCAATTTACATTCCCACCAACAGTGCAAGAGTGTTCCCTTTTCTCCACACCCTCTCCAGCATTTATTGTTTCTAGATTTTTTGATGATGGCCATTCTGACTGGTGTGAGGTGATACCTCATTGTAGTTTTGATTTGCATTTCTCTAATGATTAGTGATGTTGAGAATCTTTTCATGTGTTTGTTGGCCATCTGTATATCTTCCTTGGAGAAATGTCTATTTAGGTCTTCTGTCCATTTTTGGATTGGGTTGTTTGTTTTTTTGATATTGAGCTGCATGAGCTGCTTGTAAATTTTGGAGATTAATCCTTTGTCAGTTGCTTCATTTGCAAATATTTTCTCCCATCCTGAGGGTTGTCTTTTCATCTTGTTTATGGTTTCCTTTGTTGTGCAAAAGCTTTTAAGTTTCATTAGGTCCCATTTGCTTATTTTTGTTTTTATTTCCATTTCTCTAGGAGGTGGGTCTAAAAGGATCTTGCAGTGATTTATGTCATAGAGTGTTCTGCCTATGTTTTCCTCTAAGAGTTTTATAGTGTTTGGCATTGCATTTAGGTGTTTAATCCATTTTGAGTTTTTTTTTTTTGTGTATGGTTTTAGGGAGTGTTCTAATTTCATTCTCAAACTCTTCCAAAATATAGCAGAGAGAGGAACACTCCCAAACTCATTCTACAAGGCCACCATCACCCTGATACCAAAACCAGACAAAGATGTTACAAAGAAAGAAAACTACAGGCCAATATCACTGATGAACATAGATGCAAAAATCCTCAACAAAATACTAGCAAACAGAATCCAACAGCACATTAAAAGGATCATACACCATGATCAAGTGAGGTTTATCCCAGGAATTCAAGGATTCTTCAGTATACGTAAATCAATCAATGTGATACACCATATTAACAAATTGAAGGAGAAAAACCATATGATCATCTCAATAGATGCAGAAAAAGCTTTCGACAAAATTCAACACACATTTATGATAAAAACCCTCTGGAAAGTAGGCATAGAGGGAACTTACCTCAACATAATAAAGGCCATATATGAGAAACTCACAACCAACATCGTTCTCAGTGGTGAAAAACTGAAACCATTTCCTCTAAGATCGGGAACAAGACAAGGCTGTCCACTCTCACCACTATTATTCTACATAGTTTTGGAACTTTTAGCCACAGCAATCAGAGAAGAAAAGGAAATAAAAGGAATCCAAATCGGAAAAGAAGAAATAAAGCTGTCACTGCAGATGACATGATACTATACACAGAGAATCCTAAAGATGCTACCAGAAAACTGCTAGAGCTAATCAATGAATTTGGTAAAGTTGCAGGATACAAAATTAATGCACAGAAATCTCTTGCATTCCTATACACGAGTGATGAAAAATCTGAAAGAGAAATTTAGGAAACACTCCCATTTACCATTGCAACAAAAAGAATAAAATACCTAGGAACAAACCTACCTAAGGAGACAAAAGACCTGTATGCAGAAAATTATAAGACACTGATGAAAGAAATCAAAGATGATACAAACAGATGGAGAGATATACCATGTTCTTGGATTGGAAGAATCAACATTGTGAAAATGACTATACTACCCAAAGCAATCTACAGATTCTGTGCAATCCCTATCAAACTACTAATGGCATTTTTCACAGAACTAGAAAAAAAATTTCACAATTTGTATGGAAACACAAAAGACCCTGAATAACCAAAGCAATCTTGAGAATGAATAACAGAGCTGGAGGAATCAGGCTCCCAGACTTCAGACTATACTACAAAGGTACAGTAATCAAGACAGTATGGTACTGGC
Source organism: Balaenoptera acutorostrata (assembly GCF_949987535.1). Taxonomy (NCBI): domain Eukaryota; kingdom Metazoa; phylum Chordata; class Mammalia; order Artiodactyla; family Balaenopteridae; genus Balaenoptera; species Balaenoptera acutorostrata. Next base: position 101,873,197 of record NC_080067.1, on the reverse strand, counting down.
ATAAAAACAGAAATATAGATCAATGGAACAGGATAGAAAGCCCAGAGATAAACCCATGCACTTATGGTCACGTTATCTTTGATAAAGGAGGCAAGAATATACAGTGGAAAAAAGACAGCCTCTTCAGTAAGTGGTGCTGGGAAAACTGGACAGCTACACTAACTGTCTTTGGATTTGGGCTTGTTATTTCACTTCCCTTGACTTCAGTTTATTCTGTGTGCAAAGAGGTTGGATGTTATTATCTTACTGTTTTTTAATCTTTCTCTTCTTTTTGGTCATGCATTCACTTACTTAAATTTCTAATTTTAAAAATAGGCAATATATTCATATGCCTTAAAATCCAAATGCTACAAACAAACATGCAGTAAAGCTTCTCACTCCCACTCCTGTCTTCCATTTGCCCAGTTCCCACCCCCACCCTTCCTCATAGGTAACTATTTTTATTATTTTTTATTAGAATTTTTAGATCTTCTTCCAGAAAATTTCCCTGCAAACAAAGTCAAATACAAATATCTTGCCCACCCCCATTAGTACAATTGAGGAGCACATTGTATACACTCTCAGTACTTAAGGAGCTATCTTGTCTATTGATAGAATATGTCTTCATTCTTTTGTTTAGCTGGTGAGCATTCCATTTTATTGGTGTAGTTTAATTATCTCTTATCTTTTGCTATTATAACTATGCTGTAATAAATATCCTTGTACATGTGTCATTTCTAATGTATGTAAATATATCTGAGAAGAGATACCTAGAAGTGGGATTGCGAAGTTAAAGAGTGTACACCCTTTGTCAATTTGTAACTTTGATAGCTGTAGTCAAATAGCCCTCCATAGGCATTGTACTATGTGACTCTTCCACTACAAATGTATGAAAGTGCCTGTTTCCCTACAGCTTCACCATCAGAATGTGCTCTCAAACTCTTGGATTTATGCCAATCTAGTGGGTTAGTTATGCTATCTCAATTCAATTTTGATATGCATTTTTCTTTTTATGATTCAGGTTAATCATCTTTTAAATGTTCAAGAACCATTTGTATTTTAAATTCTGTTCTTGATCCTGAGATTTCTCATTGGCTTATGGCCAAAACAACATTCCTCTTATTTATCCACAGCTTCATCAAGCCATGTCCCCAAACTATGGATGCTTACAGGGTTCTCTCCATCCTTCTCATTGGTTTTACACTTTGAAACAATCTTAGCCTATCCTTCATCTCTCTGTTCATCTCTTTTTAAAAAAAATTTATTGAAGTATAGTTGATTTACAATGTTACATTAATTTCTGCTGCATAACAAAGTGACTCAGTTATACATATATATATTCTTTTTCATATTCTCTTCCACCATTGTTTGTCACAGGGCATTGAATATAGTTCCCTGCGCTGTACAGTAGGACGTTGTTATTTATCTAGTCTATATATAATAGCTTGCATCTGCTAATCCCAAACTCCCAACCCTTCCCTCCCCCACCCACCTCTATTCATCCCTATTTAATTCTGCATTATGCATTCCTTTGGTCTTCGTATGGAATTACTTTCCAGGAGTAACTCTCCTAGCCAAAGCAGTTGCTAAGACATTCACTAGGATTGCCTCACTGCTATCAATTCCACAAAAAACAAAAACCAACAAACAAAAATCAAAAGCAACAAACAAGCAAAACAAACAAAAAACTAAGACCTTTCCCTCCTTGTGTTCAAATCCAAGAAGACTGGATATTCTTTCACTGAAGAGAGGGTAATCAGTATCATCAATGTGTGGAATTTTCCTGTGGCTTTTGGCCTAATAAGACTATTTGCACATAGATACTGTATAAAGGCATATTTGCGTCTGGATGCAAATTCATGGTGGGGATGTAGAGGGACTTGGCAAAGAGGATACATGAGAGTTTTTGGCAAATACGAATGCATGCAGAAAGAGATCATGAGCCATGGTGGTACCTGTAGATCCCTATATCAACTTTAAAGTGTCTGGGTAATTTGGTATAGGATATGATACAATATCCATTTCCTCTGGCAAAGAGCTTTCAAAGGCAAAGGACAGCACTTTTTCTTTCTTGTATAGTAAGCACACATTCATATTATCTAGATAGTTAAGAACATAATGCAGATAATTTTGACGGGATATAGGCCATCCAGGATTGGCTTCATGGGTGCATGAACTGTGCAGTTACTTAGGGACCTCTGCTCAGTAGGGCCTCATGCTTAGTTTAATGCTCCTCTGTTACCATCATGAAATTCTTAATTTTTGAACAAAGGGGCTGGTTCCTCATTTCATTCTGACTGAGCCCAACAAATTATGTAGTGCTCTTGATACAACCTGAGGTTAGATTGCCTGGTGAATCAAGTTGGTTTGTAGAGCAAAGTCCAATGGATTAGTGTTATTTATGAAACATCTGTGAATATCCTTCCTTCTATTAAGGTAATTGACACTTCTGTTTATAAATTTCAGTTGGAAGTGACAACTCTATTATTGGTTTCATCAGAAAAGGATGATATTTATTTTAATCTTTCATAGCTTACTATAAAAAGTAGACCAGATACAGCCATGAGAAGCAAAATGAAGAGTGAAATATATTCCCTGTGCTCCTGTGAGTCAATACAGAGAATACCATTAAGAGCCATTTCAAAGTTATTCTATGTGTAGCCATTTCTTTCCACATAGACATGCTAGGTCTCATTCCCACATATAAATTTAAATTTAAAATCTTAATTCAAATTACTTGCAAAGAAGACATCCAAAAAGACTTAAAGATTCAAGTTTGCCTCTTTGAGCCTAGAGCTTTAACTGTCATTTGATAAGTGGTTATCAAACAATCCAATACTAAAATAACTTTCCAATTAAGATACTCAAAAGTTTAAGCTGAAGATATACTAAATAGTAAGTTCTTTTTTCTTTCTTTGAATCTACAAATTTAAAAAGAAACTGAGTGATCTGCATTCAAAGGGTACAACTCAAGACAAGCATGTGTTGTCCTGGATTGGGGTGAAAAAACAAACACACCCTTTAGAAGAAAAACAAAGTTAGGCTGATTTCAATGTTGGGGATTCTATTACACAATCAATTCACTGTGTCATAGTTGGAAATGTGAGAACCTGTTTAATAAAGAGAATCCTCATCTCTCTTGGGGTCCTATGGAAGGGAGGAGTTACATACAAAATAATTTTTGTTTCTACCAATCAAGACCTCTGTGATTTGGTAACAACTGTGATTCTATAAGTGGCAGGAAGGCCATAATTTATGACACAGTAACTTGTTCTGCATGCTTTTGTTTTGCTCTGTGAAACCAAAAAATCATAACACCTTAAATATGGGGCCAAAGTTTAATCCTTTAATTAGCACTTCTAGCTTAGATGTGATGTTACTTCTGAAAACTCCTCAAATAAATATTTTTGGAGATTCCAGAAGAGCTCCCTTTATGCCAATGAGCTAAAGATATAGGGTCACTTGTCTTCATCTACAAAAGCAACATGGAAAGTGTGGTTGAAGTAATGTCTCTAGAAGCTGATCCTTTTTATACATCTAAATTATTTTGAATTTAATTCATTTCTCAATTTGGATAATTTACCTTCTTAAATTTTAGTATATTTCAGTTGGTAGTTTTTTTGGTTGTCTCTTATTATCTCAACAAGAGGTATTGCCTTTCAATTTCCTGTAATTTTTAGACACATCTAAATAAGCAGTAGAATGAATTTTTTGACACAATTCCACCAGGCTCTATTTATAATAATAATTAAGAATCTATTGCTTTAGTCTTTGGAGCTTGATCAGTCCAATAGGAGGAGTTAATTTAATTTCAGTGTTCTGAGTCTTTTTGTTGTTGAGAATCTGTCCTTGAATGAGATTATATTTGCTAGGTCATTTTAATGAAGCTACACTTGGGCAACTCGACCAAAGGATCACTTGTTTTTACCAGTCTGAGCTAAAGTTGGAATAGCAGGTAGAGGAAGATGGAGTGGTGGGGAGCTCTGTAATGTATTATGAATTTAACAAGTTATTCAAAATCTGATGCTAGTGCCATTTATTGGGTTTCTTATGCACATTAAGCCCTTTACATATATATGTTCATCTAACCCTCCCCAAAACCTATAATATTATTACCAGAGAAGTAAGAACTTGCTTGAGCTCATAGTATGTAACGGTGTTAAAACTATGTTGACTCCAGGTCTGACTCCAAAAATCCAGGCTTTTAACCACTGTCTTTTATTTAAAATTTTAAAATATGACCACCACTCATTGTCTACCAGAGTGTTATTTCCATTGCTCGAAATAGTGAGTTTAGGGGCAGTTATCCAATTCAGGGCATCATCATCATCATGATTAATAATAACAACAGCTTTTATTGAGCATTTACTCTTTACCCATCCCTACTCTAAGTGATCTATAAATATCGCATTTAATAGATAGTACCAAATATTCCCATTTTATAGTGGAGGAAGCTGAGATTCAGAGTTAAGTATATTTGCCCAAGATAATGGAATGAACTCAGTCAGAGTTGGATGTCCTGGATTCACATCCAACTCTGTACCCTACTAACCCTAATTACCTCCCAAAGGCCCAGTCTCCAAATGTCAACACATTGAGAGGTAGGGCTTCAACTTATGAATTTTGAGGGAAGAGAAACATTCAGTCCATAACATCATCTGAGAGTAAACATAGCATACTGTAGATGTGAGTGTACAACACACACACATACACACACACACAAACACAGACACACAGACATACGCCATGTTCACAAAAAGAAAGATCCATCACAGATCATAGACAGAAATTAATTCTGTTATTTTTGTTATTTATTTCCGATTTAAACTACTATATAGTATACAGTAGTATACTCCATGCTGTATACTATATAGTATGGAGTCATTGCAGTTTTTTTTTGATCAAATGCATTTAACAATAAACATGAATATTAGTAATTAACTAAATAGTTATTTATTTTCTCACGTAACAAGAAACACAGACATAGATGGTTGCTGGTGTTGGTTCACCAGCTTGAGGCTGTTGGGGCTGAAGTCTTTATGATTCTCTTGCCTTCCTTTCATGGTTGCAAGATGACGGCTGTAGCTGCCTTTCCATCCCTTGTATCCAATTCCAGGCATGAGAAAGGAAAAATGAGAAAGAACGAAAAGGTGTATGCCAGCTGAGTCTTTTAGGGATTTTTCTAGAAGCCCCACCCAATGACTTCAGCTTACATTTTATTGATCAGAACTATGTCATGTGGCTGCCATTACCTGTAAGGAAAGTTGGGAAATACAGGTTTCCCCTGCTCTCTGAAAGTAGAGTGTTCCAATGAAACTTTTTCTAAGCTGAAATGGTGTGAAGCAAAGAAACAATTACCTTAGGACACATCTTGCTAATGGAGGCACAAAATAAATGGGGACAAAGCACAGATGCTCACAGTGTTCAAATCTATGGTGGCTTGATGCTGAAATGCTGAGTGTAGTTCCCAGGGAAGGAGCTTGTGGGGGCGGCGGGGGCACTCTTGCTGCTTGGGTGTTCTCTGCCTCTATAACAGCTGCTGCAAAACAAATGCTGAATGCTATCTCCACTTTTTGCCTTCTTTCATAAAAGCAAAGTCCTCTTGGGATTTCTTTTGGTTAGTGAAAATACGTACTAATGTAGGTCTTTTGTAAAAGCAAAGTCGGGTAAACTGAACTTTTGAACTTTATACAGGAAGAGAGATAGGGATATTGGGTTGGAAGCCAGCATTACGTACCACAACTACATCCCAAGAGCTGAAAAACTGTTGTGAATTCACAGACTCTCCCTCAATGGGTAGATAGTCCTCTCACATAGCAAATCTTAGGAAATGGGATGTTTAAACAAAGGGATGCTTAAACAATATATCAAAAGGAAACCTTATTTAAGGGATCGAAGAAGATAACATACTTTAGACAGTGGAGTCTTTACTCACAGGACAGCTACTAATTTAATCCAGCTGCAACCTGAGGAAAGTTTTTGGTGGTTGGCAGATGTGCTGCTTCAAGGCTGACTTTTGGCTCTCATGATGATTCCTGCTTCTGATTTCCTGTGGTTGGAGCACACTGTTTTCTTTTATTCAGAGACATCTTGTTCTTGTCTGAGTCACTAAACCATTACTCATCTTGTGTTGGCTCCTTGTTGGGTTTTCCATAAAGTTATCCAAGGAGATGCAGGGACATGAAAATCACTGAGCTACTGCAGATCAAGAGTAAGGCGTTACAAATCAATGTGATAAACCATATTAACAAATTGAAGGAGAAAAACCATATGATCATCTCAATAGATCAAGAAAAAGCTTTTGAAAAAATTCAACACCCATTTATGATAAAAACCCTCCAGAAGGTAGCATAGAGGGAACTTTTCTCAACATAATAAAGGCCATATATAACAAACCCACAGCCAACATCATTCTCAGTGCTGAAAAACTGAAACCATTTCCTCTAATATCAGGAACAAGACATGTTGTCCACTCTCACCACTATTATTCAACATAGTTTTGGAAGTGTTAGCCACAGCAATCAGAGAAGAAAAAGAAATAAAAGGAATCCAAATCAGAAAAGAAGAAGTAAAGCTGTCACTGTTTGCAGATGACATGACACTATGCATAGAGAATCCTAAAGAAGCTACCAGAAAACTACTAGAGCTAATCAATAAATTTGCTGAAGTAGCAGGATACAAAATTAATGCACAGAAATCTCTTGCATTCCTATATACTAATGATGAAAAATCTGAAAGAGAAATTAAGGAAACATTCCCATTTACCACTGCAACAAAAAGAATAAAATACCTAGGAATAAACCTACCTAAGGAGACAAAAGACCTGTATGCAGAAAACTATAAAACACTGATGAAAGAAATTAAAAATGATACAAAGAGATGGAGACATATACCATGTTCTTGGATTGGAAGAATCACCATTGTGAAAATGACTCTACTACCCAAAGCAATCTACAGATTCAATGCAATCCCTATCAAACTACCACTGACATTTTTCATAGAACTAGAACAAAAAATTTCACAATTTGTATGGAAACACAAAAGACCCCGAATAGCCAAAGCAATCTTGAGAAAGAAAAACAGAGCTGGAGGAATCAGGCTTCCGGACTTCAGACTACACTACAAAGCTACAGTAATCAAGACAGTATGGTATTGGCACAAAAACAGAAATATAGATCAATGGAACAGGATAGAAAGCCCAGAGATAAACCCACGCACATATGGTCACCTTATTTTTGATAAAGGAAGCAAGAATATACAATGGAGAAAAGACAGCCACTTCAATAAGTGGTGCTGGGAAAACTGGACAGCTACATTTAAAAGAATGAAATTAGAACACACCCTAACACCATACACAAAAATAAACTCAAAATGGTTAAAGACCTAAATGTAAGGCCAGACACTATAAAACTCTTAGAGGAAAACATAGGCAGAACACTCTGTGACATAAATCACAGCAAGATCCTTTTTGACCCAGCTCTTAGAGAAATGGAAATAAAAGCAAAAATAAACAAATGGGACCTAATGAAACTTAAAAGCTTTTGCACAGCAAAGGAAACCATAAACAAGATGAAAAGACAACTCTCAGAATGGGAGAAAATATTTGCAAATGAAGCAACTGACAAAGGATTACTCTCCAAAATTTACAAGCATCTCATGCAGCTCAATATCAAAAAAACAAACAACCCAATCCAAAAATGGACAGAAGACCTAAATAGACATTTCTCCAAAGAAGATATACAGTTGGCCAACAAACACATGAAAAGATGCTCAACATCACTAATCATTAGAGAAATACAAATCAAAACCTCAAAGAGGTATCACCTCACACCAGTCAGAATGGCCATCATCAAAAAATCTACAAACAATAAATGCTGGAGAGGGTGTGGAGAAAAGGGAAACCTCTTGCACTGTTGGTGGGAATGTAAATTGATACAGCCACTATGGAGAACAGTAGGGAGGTTCCTTAACAAACTAAAAATAGAACTACCACTAGACCCAGCAATCCCACTACTGGGCATATACCCTGAGAAAACCATAATTCAAAAAGAGTGATGTACCACAATGTTCACTGCAGCTCTATTTACAACAGCCAGGACATGGAAGCAACCTAAGTGTCCATTGACAGATGAATGGATAAAGAAGATATGGCACATATATACAATGGAATATTACTCAGCCATAAAAAGAAACGAAATTGAGTTATTTCTAGTGAGGTGGATGGACCTAGAGACTGTCATACAGAGTGAAGTAAGTCAGAAAGAGAAAAATAAATACTGTATGCTAACACATATATATGGAATCTAAAAAAAAAAAAAAGGTTCTTAAGAACCTAGGGGCAAGACAGGAATAGAGACGCAGGTGCAGAGAATGGACTTGAGGACATGGGGAGGGGGAAGGGTAAGTTGGGACGAAGTGAGAGAGTGATGGACTTATATATACTACCAAATGTAAAACAGATAGCTAGTGGTAAGCAGCTGCATAGCACAGGGAGATCAGCTCGGTGCTTTGTGAACACCTAGAGGGGTGGGATAGGGAGGGTGGGAGGGAGACGCAAGAGGGAGGACATATGAAGATATATGTATATGTATAGCTGATTCACTTTGTTATAAAGCAAAACTAACATGCCATTGTAAAGCAATTATACTCCAATAAAGATGTTTAAGAAAAAAAAGAGTAGGGTTTTAAGAGATACACTATTTGTATTTCTTCCTTTCAGTATTTCTTATGTTGTATTTCACACTGACCGAGATAGACATCCTCTGATCAGCACCCATACTAATTGCTTCTTTAAGCTTCCCTTTAACTCCCTAGGTTTCTATATTTATGTTGGTCCAAGGAGTTGGTTTCATAGAAGTCACTGAGGCAGGAAAACAGAATTCGAGTTCATTTCTTTACATCTTTACTTCTGTCTCAAATTTATAAATCAGTGCTGCTCCACTATCTGCTGTAAGAAAGATGGAAAGTAAATTTACCTGCCTCTTTAAAAAGCTAGGGTTCTAGATCACTGTGGTCACAATGCATAACATGAGTTACGTGGAGGGTGGAGCAGAAGCCAGGGACATTCAGATGGGCATAATAGTAAGTCAGGTGAAGGGTTATGAGAGCAAACAGAAGATTCATGCAAGAAACATGGCTGGAATAGAAGGCACAGGACTCTGAGTCTGAGAATAGAGCTATCATTGGGTTAAAGAAACTCAAAGTAGGGTCTGTTTGGGGGTAATAGTAGGGACTATATGCTCTGTCTGTATTCTCCCATATACTTTGTGGAGGAGATAGAGGATGAAAGTCTGGCTAAATAGACAGACTGAAGATCTGGTATGGTTATTAAAGTGCTTAGTTGAAAATCTCTTCCCAACCACTTTGTGACAGCATTTGATTTGAATTTTGAATTCAGATCCATTGGGCAATGTGCATAAAACTCATTATACATTAAAACACAGAGAGAATTTGTGTTTTGTCACTATCCCATCTCTTCCAGTCTCTTCCATATTCCTGAGTGAATGATCACATACTCCAGGCAAATTAAGCTTCATGTTTTAAATACTTTTTTCTTTAAAGTTGTGAAATAATATTGCCTCTTTCAGGTTTCAGGGGACATCTTTTTTTTTTTAACATCTTTATTGGGGACATCTTTTTATGTTTGCCAAATTGCTACCCAGCTTTAGTAATCCAACACTGTCCAACTGGCTTTGATCATTATGGACAAATTGCTTGCATGGCCATCTATACACACTCTAATGAATATTCTTTAATATATCCACTTTGTAGAGTGATTTCCATTGACAATTGATGAATCATTCCTAGATAATATAATAGAGTATTTAAAATACACAAAGGTGTTTGACTCCTCTGATAATCACCAATACTAATTGCTTCTTTAAGCTTGTCTTTTATTCCCTAGGTTTCCATATTTAAGTTGGCCCAAGGAGTTGGTTTCATAGAGTGTTACTGAGGCAGAGAAACAGAATTGGAGTGCATTACTTCCTTCTCATCTTTTGATAGGGCTCTGTACATGGGCCGCATAGTGGGACAGCACCTATATGCTTATTTCCATCACATTTGTGCACTTGGAATATAAAAAGGGCAACATTAATATCAATTTTCCCTGTTGCATCATCCCTTCCAGATTAGGGCACATCAAAATAGGATTCTAACCATAAACAAGACAAAAAAACAACCTCAAATATTTGCAAATGAAGCAACTGACAAAGGATTAATCTCCAAAATATACAAGCAGCTTATACAGCTCAGTATCAAAAAAATAAACAACCCAATCCAAAAATGGGCAGAAGACCTAAATAGACATTTCTCCAAAGTAGACATACAGATTGCCAAAAAACACATGAAAATATGCTCAACATCTCTAAGCATTAGAGAAATACAAATCAAAACCTCAAAGAGGTATCACCTCACACCAGTCAGAATGGCCATCATCAAAAAATCTACAAACAATAAATGCTGGAGAGGGTGTGGAGAATAGGGAACCCTCTTGCACTGTTGGTGGGAATGTAAATTGATACAGCCACTATAGAGAACAGTATGGAGGTTCCTTAAAAAAACTAAAAATAGAACTACTATATGACTCAGCAACCCCACTACTGGGCATATACCCTGAGAAAACCATAATTCAAAAAGATACGTGTACCACAATGTTCATTGCCACACTATTTACAACAGCCAGGACATGGAAGTAACCTAAGTGCCCATCGACATATGAATGGATAAAGAAGATATGGCACATATATACAATGGAATATTACTCAGCCATAAAAAGGAATGAAGTTATTTGCAGTAAGGTGGATGGACCTAGAGTCTGTCATATAGAGTGAAGTAAGTCAGAAAGAGGAAAACAAATACTGTGTGCTAACACATATATATGGAATCTAGAAAAATGGTACTGATGAACCTAGTGGCAGGGCAGGAATAAAGATGCAGACGTAGAGAATGGACTTGAGGACACAGGTGGAGAAGGGGAGGCTGGGACGAAGTGAGAAAGTAGCAATGACATATATACAGTACTAAATGTAAAATAGGTAGCTAGTGGGACGCTGCTGCATAGCACAGGGAGATCAGCTCGGTGCTTTGTGACCACCTACAGGGGTGGGATAAGGAGGATGGGAGGGAAGCTCAAGAGGGAGGTGATATATGTATACATATAGCTGATTCACTTTGTTGTACAGCAGAAATGAACACAACATTGTAAAGCAATTATACTCCAATAAAGATGTAAAAAAAAATTTTGCTCTTCTTATTTTAAAACAAAACAAAACAAAACAAAAACAGGATTCTATCTTGGAGTACCTTTGACCTCTCTATTATATATCTCAGCTAGCAAGTGTGTATGTTTTTTAGCTCTATCTTGGTTCCATTTTATGCTCCTATCCTTATTTAATCCTATTTTAAATATTTTAGAGATCATATATCTCACTGTAAGCTCCTTTATGTGATTTTTTGGAACAGGAAGTACCTGTATATGCATCAATGAACCCTAGTAGAGATCCCAGAAGCTCTCTCAAGACTGATTGTGGAAGAGGATTTGATGTGAATGATAGAAATCTTTTCTGGTTTTGGTGAAGAAATTATTTCTTCCACATATTTTCTTAGCAATCCCCAGCCAGTGGGTACACTTCTTAGTCAAAACACATGAAACAAACCTAATATTTGTTGAGCCCTTTTTATGTGCTGGAAACTCTTCCAAGCTTTTTACTTATTTAATCCTCCCAAGAATTCTGTGAGTTAGGTCTTGCTGTTATCCCTACTTAATAGATGTGAAAACCGAGACCCAGAGATGTTGGTGAATTGTTTGCACATGTCACACAGCCAATTAGTGTGGAACCTGATTTGAACGCAGGTCATTCGATTCCTGAGCCCACATGATTAACAAGAACATGATATTGTCTCATTATAACAGAATAATCACAATTACACAGGCCCTGGTCCCTCTGTTCTCACAGATCTTCAATTGCTTATAACGTACCCTGAATATTTTTTGCCATCAGGGACTGTGTCACATGTGCTCACAAACTACTTAACTATTAACGGGCAGCACTGCTGGGTCCTTCCAGTTCCTCCAGGCACTAATGGATCATGGAATTCTAGAAGGGCCACTGCTGTGGGGTGGGGCAAGCTGTGGCAAAGGGGAAAACACCTTTTTTTTTTTTGCTGCGTCATAACTTTGGGAGTGAGGCCTCAAAGCCGTGCTGAGGGTTTGTTGAATTTTAAACTCCCTTTTCAGATTTTTACTCAATCTCCTTCCTCTCTCCAGGACTCAAAGGTGAGTCCAACTGGGACTTACCAGAATTAGAGCCACCATGTTGGGCTCACCCCGCCCCCACCATCCATCCCTTCATATAACTCTCTGTGATTAGTGGAATTCATTACGCATAACTCCTTCTTCGACATGGGTTTTCTCCTTAGAGGCTTCTCAGGCACACAAAAAATGAGCTTCTATCAGTGCATTCTTCAGTTTCCTAAATGTAATTGGGCAAGTCTGAATCCCATAGGAGGCATCTCAGAACCCTCAGTACCATCCCATGAGCCACCACTGGTTCCCACAAATTGGAGCCTTCCTTCTAAGATTCCCATAGCCGCTGTGGGCTCCATGCAGCCCAGAGGGGCAGGAGAAAATGAAGCTGCTTTTCTGATTTGCACCTACTCAAGCCAGGGTCTTGGGGCTATACTCTAGACATCACCATTTTCTGGCAGGTTGTAATGATCTGTCTGATTTGCCCATCTGCCCTAACCTGGTAATAAAAACTTATATACACATGGCTTGTTGAGCCTCAAGGCTTCATCCTGGTGAAAGCAGAGCTTCCTTCATTCCCAAATATTTCACGTCTGTGGACAGGTTTGAGATTTCTTTTTTTTTTTTTAATTAATTTATTTTATTTTAATTTTTGGCTGCATTGGGTCTTCGTTGCTGCGCGCAGGCTTTCTTTAGTTGCATCGAGCACGGGCTACTCTTCGTTGTGGTGCGCGGGCTTATTGCGGTGGCTTCTCTTGTTGCAGAGCACGGGCTCTAGGTGCGTGGGCTTTAGTAGTTGTAGCACGTGGGCTCAGTAGTTGTGGTGCCTGGGCTTAGCTGCTCCGCAGCAGGTGGGATCATCCCAGACCAGGGCTTGAACCCGTGTCCCCTGCATTGGCAGGCGGATTCTTAACCACTGCGCCACCAGGGAAGCCCAGGTTTGAGATTTCTTGACCACATGCTCATCTGTATATTCTACAAAGGCATTAGTGACAGTTTTGCTATGATTCAGGCAATTTTCACATTTTCTTATAAAATCTAAGATGGCCACTTTCTTTTCACCTCAGTGTCATTGCATAACCTCACCAGGGGAGAGAATCTAGTGATCCTTCCTGCCTCCCTGAAAGCCTGAGCTTCCTCACAAGCATTTCACTGTGAACAACCTTTACAACCCTTTGATCTAAGTGGATCTCATCTGCGTGCACTTTGCTGTGTCCTTGCCTCTTTTCTCCTTTGACTATTTTATCCTGAACAGAATTATAAGCATTCCCCCCTGCCTTTTGATGTGGATTTAGAAAAGTAGCTTACTCTCTATGTTCCCTGACAACCTTTAGTATTAGAGAGCAGTGCCTCAGTGCTTTCATGTACCAATGCCTTGATGCACTTTAATTTACCCTCCCTGCCTTTTTGTTCACTTTCATTTACATCCCACCCTGCCTCGCCTCATACCAGATGACCTGTGCAGAGTGTGCTGCTGTCTGTCTATGGCATTCCCCAGTTATTAGTCAATCACTAGGGAATTCTTTTCAGGGAGGGTAACTGCGATGGTTTTGGTACCTTTTAGATTAACCCAGCCATGCCTGCCAAGAATCTTATACCACTCTGAGGAAGCATACAATATTTTTACAAATTTAAAACCCTTAGAGGAAGGCTTACAACTAAACTTCCAGGCTTACTTCTCAGTCACTTTGGGAAGGAGTTTGCAATGTTTTGCAATTGTTACAGACCCTCCTGAGTTAGTCCCCAACAAGAGTCCTTCTGCCTGGTGTCTTTCTTATTTTTTTTTTTATAGGTCAATTATATCTCAATTTTATTTTATTTAATTTAACATCTTTATTGCAGTAACATTGCTTAACAATGGTGTGTTACTTTCTGCTTTATAACAAAGTGAATCAGCTATACATATACATATATCCCCATATCTCTTCCCTCTTGCGTCTCCCTCCCTCCCACCCTCCCTATCCCACCCTACTAGGTGGTCACAAAGCACCGAGCTGATCTCCCTGTGCTATGCGGCTGCTTCCCACTAGCTATTGATTTTACATTTGGCAGTGTATATTTGTCCATGCAACTCTCTCACTTTGTCCCAGCTTACCCTTCCCCCTCCCTGTGTCCTCAAGTCCATTCTCTAGGAGGTCTGTGTCTTTATTCCCGTCCTGCCCCTAGGTTCTTCATAACCGTTTTTTTTTTTAAGATTCCATATATATGTGTTAGCATACGGTATGTGTTTTTCTCTTTCTGACTTACTTCACTCTGTATGAAAGACTCTAGGTCCATCCACCTCACTACAAATAACTCAATTTCATTTCTTTTTATGGCTGAGTAATATTCCATTGTATATATGTGCCACATCTTCTTTATCCATTCATATGTCGATGGACACTTAGGTTGCTTCCATGTCCTGGCTGTTGTAAATAGAGCTGCAATGAACATTGAGGTAGATGACTCATTCTGAATTATAGTTCTCTCAGGGTATATGCCCAGTAGTGAGATTGCTGGGTCGTATGGTAGTTCTATTTTTAGTTTGTTAAGGAACCTCCCTACTGTTCTCCATAGTGGCTGTATCAATTTACATTCCCATCAACAGTGTAAGAGGGTTCCCTTTTCTCCACACCCTCTCCAGCATTTATTGTTTCTAGATTTTTTGATGATGGCCATTCTCACTGGTGTGAGGTGATACCTCATTGTAGTTTTGATTTGCATTTCCCTAATGATTAGTGATACTGAGCATACTTTCATGTGTTTGCTGGCCATCTGTATATCTTCTTTGGAGAAATGTATCTTTAGGACTTCTGCCTATTTTTGGATTGGGTTGTTTGTTTTTTGATATTGAGCTGCATGAGATGCTTGTAAATTTTGGAGAGTAATCCTTTGTCAGTTGCTTCATTTGCAAATATTTTCTCCCATTCTGAGGGTTGTCTTTTCATCTTGTTTATAGTTTCCTTTGCTGTGCAAAAGCTTTTAAGTTTCATTAGGTCCCATTTGTTTATTTTTATTTCCATTTTTCTAGGACGTGGGTCAAAAAGGATCTTGCTGTGATTTATGTCATAGAGTGTTCTGCCTATGTTTTCCTCTAAGAGTTTGATAGTGTCTGGCCTTACATTTAGGTCTTTAATCCATCTTGAGTTCATTTTTGTGTATGGTGTTAGGGAGTGTTCTAATTTCATTCTTTTACATGTAGCTGTCCAGTTTTCCCAACACCACTTATTGAAGTGGCTGTCTTTTCTCCATTGTATATTCTTGCCTCCTTTATCAAAGATGAGTTGACCCTATGTGCATGGGTTTATCTCTGGGCTTTCTATCCTGTTCCATTGATCTATATTTCTGTTTTTGTGCCAGTACCATACTGTCTTGATTACTTTAGCTTTGTAGTATAGTCTGAAGTCCAGGAGCCTGATTCCTCTAGCTCTGTTTTTCTTTCTCAAGATTGCTTTGGCTATTCGGGGTCTTTTGTGTTTCCATACAAATGGTGAAATTCTTTGTTCAAGTTCTGTGAAAAATGCCAGTGGTAGTTTGTTAGAGATTGCGTTGAATCTGTAGATTGGTTTGGTTAGTATAATCTTTTCACAATGTTGATTCTTCCAATCCAAGAACATGGTATATCTCTCCATCTGTTTGTAGCATCTTTAATTTCTTTCATCAGTGTCTTATAGTTTTCTGCATACAGGACTTTTGTCTCCTTAGGTAGGTTTATTCCTAGGTATTTTATTCTTTTTGTTGCAGTGGTAAATGGGAGTGTTTCCTTAATTTCTGTTTCAGATTTTTCATCACTAGTGTATAGGAATGCAAGAGATTTCTGTGCATTAATTTTGTATCCTGCAACTTTTCCAAATTTATTGATTAGCTCTAGTAGTTTTCTGGTAGCATATTTAGGATTCTCCATGTACAGTATCATGTAATCTGCAAACAGTGACAGCTTTACTTCTTCTTTTCCAATTTGGATTCCTATTATTTCTATTTCTTCTCCAATTGCTGTGGCTAAAACTTCCAAAACAATGTTGAATAATAGTGGTGAGACTGGGCAACCTTGTCTTGTTCCTGATCTTAGTGGAAATGATTTCAGTTATTCACCATTGAGGATGATGTTGGCTGTGCGTTTGTCATATATGGCCTTTATTATGTTTAGAAAAGTTCCCTCTATGCCTACTTTCTGGAGAGTTTTTAACATTAATTGAATTTTGTTGAAAGCTTTTTCTGCATCTATTGAGATGGTCATATGGTTTTTATTCTTCAACTTGTTAATATGTTGTATAACATTGATTGATTTACATATATTGAACAATCCTTGCATTCCTGGGATAAGCCCCCCTTGATCATGGTGTATGATCTTTTAATGTGCTGTTGGATACTCTTCGCTAGTATTTTGTTGAAGTTTTTTGCATCTATGTTCATCAGTGTTATTGGCCTGTAGTTTTCTTTCTTTGTGACATCTTTGTCTGGTTTTGGTATCAAGGTGATGGTGGCCTCTTAGAATGAGTTTGGGAGTGTTCCTCTCTCTGCTATATTTGGAAGAGTTTGAGAAGGATAGATGTGAGGTCTTTTCTAAATGTTTGATAGAATTCGCCTGTGAAGCCATCTGGTCCTGGGCTTTTGTTTTTGGAAGATTTTTTTTTTTTTTCTTTTTAAAGGTTTTTTTTTTTTTTTTTTTTAAAGTATTCTTTTTTTTTTTTTTAATTAATTAATTAATTTATTTATTTATTTTTGACTGTGTTGGGTCTTCGGTTCGTGCGAGGGCTTTCTCCAGTTGCGGCAAGCGGGGGCCACTCTTCATCGCGGTGCGGGGACCGCTCTTCATCGCGGTGCGCGGGCCTTTCTCTATCGCGGCCCCTCCCGTCGCGGGGCACAGGCTCCAGACGCGCAGGCTCAGCAATTGTGGCTCACGGGCCCAGCTGCTCCGTGGCATGTGGGATCTTCCCAGACCAGGGCTCGAACCCGTGTCCCCTGCATTAGCAGGCAGATTCTCAACCACTGCGCCACCAGGGAAGCCCCCGTTTTTGGAAGATTTTTAATCACAGTTTCAATTTCACTGCTTGTGATTGGTCTGTTTATATTTTCTTTTTCTCCCTGGTTCAGTCTCAGAAGGTTGTGCTTTTCTAAGAATTTGTCCATTTCTTCCAGGTTATCCATTTTATTGGCATATAATTGCTTGTAATAATCTCTCACGATCCTTTGTATTTCTGCAGTGTCACTTGTTACTTGTCCTTTTTCACTTCTAATTCTATTGATTTGAGTCTTCTCCCTTTTTTTCTTGATGAGTCTGGCTAATGGTTTATCAATTTTGTTTATCTTCTCAAAGAACAAGCTTTTAGTTTTATTGATCTTTGTTATTTTTTCCTTCATTTCTTTTTCATTTATTTCTCATCTGAAATTTATGATTTCTTTCCTTCTGCAAACTTTGGGTTTTTTTTCTTCTTCTTTCTCTAATTGCTTTAGGTGTAAGGTTAGGTTGTTTTTAAAAGATGTTTCTTGTTTCTTAAAGTAAGATTGTATTGCTATAAACTTCCCTCCTAGAACTGCTTTTGCTGCATCCCATAGCTTTTGGGTCATTGTTTTTTCATTGCCATTTGTTTCTAGGTATTTTTTGATTTCCTCTTTGATTTCTTCAGTGATCTCTTGCTTATTAAGTAGTGTATAGTTTAACCTCCATGTGTTTGTATTTTTTACAGATATTATTCCTGTAATGGATATCTAGTCTCATAGCATTGTGGTGGGAAAAGATGCTTGATAAGCTTTAAATTTTCTTAACTTTACCAATGCTTGATTTGTGACCCAAGATACGATCTATCCCAGAGAATGTTCCATGAGCACTTGAGAAGAAAGTGTATTCTGTTGTTTTTAGGTGGAGTGTCCTATAAATATCAATTAAGTCCATCTTGTGTAATGTATCATTTAAAGCTTGTGTTTCCTTATTTATTTTCATTTTGGATGATCTGTCCATTGGTGAAAGTGGGGTGTTAAAGTCCGCTACTATTATTGTGTTACTGTCGATTTCCCCTTTTATGGCTCTTAGCATTTGCCTTATGTATTGAGGTGCTCCTATGTTGTGTGCATAAATATTTACAATTGTTATATCTTCTTCTTGGATTGATCCCTTGATTATTAGGCAGTGTCCTTCTTTGTCTCTTGTAATAGTCTTTATTGTAAAGTCTATTTTGTCTGATATGAGAATTGCTACTCCAGCTTTCTTTTGAAAAGAAAAAAAATATGGAATATCTTTTTCCATCCCCTCACTTTCAGTCTGTATGTGTCCCTAGGTCTGAAGTGGGTCTCTTATAGACAGCATATGTACGGGTCTTGTTTTTGTATCCATTCAGCCAGTATGTCTATTGGTTGGAGCATTTAATCCATTCACATTTAAGGTAATTATTGATATGTATGTTACTATTACCATTTTCTTAATTGTTTTGGGTTTCTTATTGTAAGTATTTCCTTTCTCTTGTGTTTCCTGACTAGAGAAGTTCCTTTAGCATTTGTTGTAAATCTGGTTTGGTGGTGCTGAATTCTCTTAACTTTTGCTTGTTTGTAAATTTTTTAATTTCTCCATCGAATCTGAATGAGATCCTTGCTGGGTAGTGTATTCTTGGTTGTAGGTTTTTCCATTTCATCACTTTAAATATGTCCTGTCCCTTCCTTCTGGCTTTCAGAGTTTCTGCTGAAAGATCAGCTGTTAACCTTATGGAGATTCCCTTGTATGTTATTTGTTGCTTTTCCCTTGCTGTTTTTAATGTTTTTTCTTTGTATTTAATTTTTGATAGTTTGATTAATATGTGTCTTGGTGTGTTTCTCCTTGGATTTATCCTGTATGGGACTCTCTGCACTTTCTGGACTTGATTAACTATTTCCTTTCCCATATTAGGGAAGTTTTCAACTATAATCTCTTCAAATATTTTCTCAGTCCCTTTCTTTTTCTCTTCTTCTTCTCGGACCCCTATAGTTCAAATGTTGCTGCATTTAATGTTGTTCCAGAGGTCTGAGACTGTCCTCAATTCTTTTCTTTATTCTGCTCTGTGGTAGTTATTTCCACTATTTTATCTTCCAGGTCACTTATCTGTCCTTCTGCTTCAGTTATTCTGCTATTGATTCCTTCTAGAGAATTTTTAATTTCATTTATTGTGTTGTTCATCATTGTTTGTTTGCTCTTTAGTTCTTCTAGGTCCTTTTTAAACGTTTCTTGTATTTTCTCCATTCTTTTCCAAGATTTTGGATCATCTTTACTATCATTACTCTGAATTCTTTTTCAGATAGACTGCCTATTTCCTTTTCATTTGTTTGGTCTGGTGGGTTTTTACCTTGCTCCTTCATCTGCTGCATTTTTATCTGTCTTCTCATTTTGCTTAACTTACTGTGTTTGGGGTCTCCTTTTTGCAGGCTGCAGGTTCTTAGTTCCCATTGTTTTTGGTGTCTGCCCCCAGTGGCTAAGGTTAGTTCAGTGGGTTTTGTAGGCTTCCTGGTGGAGGGCACTAGTGCTTGTGTTCTTGTGGATGAGGCTGGATCTTGTCCTTCTGGTGGGCAGGTCCAAGTCCGTTGGTGTGTTTTGGGGTGTCTGTGACCTTATTATGATTTTAGGCAGCCTTTCAGCTAGTGTGTGGGGTTGTGTTCCTGTCTTGCTAGTTATTTGGCATAGGGTGTCCAGCACTGTAGCTTGCTGGTCTTTGAGTGGAACTGGGTCTTGGCATTGAGTTGGAGATCTCTGGGAGATTTTTTCCATTTGATATTACATGGAGCTGGGAGGTCTCTGGTGGACCAATGTCCTGTACTTTGCTCTCCCACCTCAGAGGCACAGGCCTGACACCCGGCCAGAGCACCATGATCCTGTCATCCACATGCCTCAGAATAAAAGGGAGAAAAAAAGAAAGAAAGAAAGAAAAAAAAACAGGCAGACAGAACCCTAGGACAAATGGTAAAAGCAAAGCTATACAGACAGAATCACACACAGAAGCATACACATACACACTCACAAAAAGAGAAAAAGGAAAAAAAAAAATATATATCATTGCTCCCAAAGTCCACCACCTCAATTTTGGGATGATTCATTGTCTATTCAGGTATTCCAAAGATGCAGGGTACATCAGGTTGATGGTGGAGATTTAATCCACTGCTCCTGAGGCTGCTGGGAGAAATTTCCCTGTCTCTTCTTTGTTCTCACAGCTCCTGGGGTTCAGCTTTGGATTTGAATCCGCCTCTGTATGTAGGTCGCCTGAGGGCGTCTGTTCCCCGCCCAGACAGAACGGGGTTAAAGGAGCAGCTGCTTCGGGGGGCTCTGGCTCACTCAGGCTGGGGGGAGGGAGCGGTACGGAGGAGGCGGGGCGAGCCTGCGGCGGCAGAGGCCGGCATGACGTTGCACCAGCCTGAGGCGCGCAGTGCGTTCTCCCGGGGAAGTTGTCCCCGGATCACGGGAGCCTGGCAGTGGCGGGCTGCACAGGCTCCCGGGAGGGGCGGTGTGGAGAGTGACCTGTGCTCGCACACAGGCCTCTTGGTGGCGGCAGCAGCAGCCCTAGCGTCTCCTGCCCATCCCTGGGGTCCGCGCTGATAGTCATGGCTCGCGCCCATCTCTGGAGCTCCTTTAAGCAGCGTTCTGAATCCCCTCTCCTCACGCACCAGGAAATAATGAGGCAAGAAAAAGTCTCTTTCCTCTTCAGCAGTTCCAGACTTTTTCCCGGACTCCCTCCCAGCTAGCACCAAAGCCTGAGCCTCAGCTCCCAGCCCTGCCCGCCCCGGCGGGTGAGCAGACAAGCCTCTCGGGCAGGTGAGTGCTGCTCGGCACTGATCCTCTGTGCGGGAATCTCTCCGCTTTGCCCTCCGCACCCCTGTTCCTGCGTTCTCCTCCGCGGCTCCGAAGCTTCCCCCCTCCGCCACCCGCAGTCTCCACCCGCGAATGGGTTCCTAGTGTGTGGAAACCTTTCCTCCTTCGCAGCTCCCTCCCACTGGTGCAGGTCCTGTCCCTATTCTTTTGTCTGTTTGTTCTTTTACCCTACCCAAGTACGTGGGGAGTTTCTTGCCTTTTGGGAGGTCTGAGGTCTTCTGCCAGCGTTCAGTAGGTGTTCTGTAGGAGTTGCTCCACATGTAGATGTATTTCTGATGTATTTGTGGGGAGGAAGGTAATCTCCACCTCTTACTCTTCCGCCGTCTTGAAGGTCTTCTGCCTGTTGTCTTTCTAACCAATACAACAAGAGAGACTGAGTTCAGTTCAGAAGCAAAGGAAGCTTTATTCTTTGAACACAGAATGGAGAAATGTGAGCTCACAATCTAGAGCATAAGCTCTCCAGCCCTGGTGGGTGCTGCTTCATAGGGATCTCTTCAGGGAGGGGTCAAGTCCTCGCATGAGGGTGCTGGCTCAGCTCAGTGCCTGACGCAACACCTCTGCACACAGCCTGCCGTTGCCATCTTGAATTGCAGTGTCTTGCATGGCCCGCTGAGCTGAGGTGTCCCTGCAGCCTTTTCGCAAGAGGAACTCTGGTCTGAAGGTCTGCGCGAGGCCTCTGCACGCTGCACCCTATGAGCAAGAGACACTAGACTAAGCACAAAGGAAAAGAGAAAAAAGGTTAGATTTTATTTTATTACCCAGAATCTCTTTTTATTTCCTGGGAATTGTTATTTGGCTTTTTCGGTGACACAATCTTGGTCAGGTCATTAAAACCCATATATATCTTCCTGTGGGTATAACAACTGGATACACCCATCCTCGTGTGTTCCAATGGCTCCTGGAGGGTGTTTTTCATAACTCCCTCTCACTTCCCCAGGGTAGCACAGCCCCACATGCATCTCTTGGCATTGCTTAGCAAGTCATTTGGCAGTTTGTTGAGGAGGGACTGACAAGCCCTATTAGTAGTAGTAGTAGTAATAGCAATTAATAACAGCGATATTTCAAAAGCACTTGCCATGTGCCAGACACTCTACAACTTTCTGTACATTATCTCATTTTATCTTCATATCATGAGGTAAGTATTTTCTACATTTTACATATAACTAAACTCAGATTAAGTAACCTGTTCAAGGTCATCCAATTTCCCAATGCCTCAGCAGGTGTGGCTTGTTTAATTTCCACTTTGTTCCCCTCTACTCCTAGAAACTTGGATGATGGAGATGTGCAGACAAACCGCCCAGCAAGCCCAGAAATTAATAATGGTGTTACACTGGTGTGCTCCCAAATGATAACCTGAATTTTGGGATGCTGCTGGGAAATAGCCTTTTATCTCAAAAAAGCCAGTTTGAGCCTTTCACCAATTAAATAGGCTTTTTGAAAACTGGAAACTGGAGGATAGCAGGATAAAATCTGCTGGACTAGAGAACACTTTTTGAAAGGACTTTGGGACTTCTTGTCAGCAGCTCTTTGTTGTTCCTTCTTTTTCTCCTCCTTCCTGGTTTTCCCCATTAGAACTAAGTAAGCTTCATTAAGGAAAAAGATTTTGTTCATTGTTGTATAGCTAAAGATAGGGCCAGGCACAATGAAGATGCTAAATAAATATTAAATAAATATTTTTGAGTGAATGAAAAATTGGATGAAAAATATCTTTGCCAAGCCCTCAGAGAACCAGCTACTCCTCACACTGTGTCTGCCAGTTTCCTAAAGACCTCGGTAATCTATTGTGCATCTGTTGTTCCTCGGTTGGCCTGATCTTAACCACTGCTGTGTAACAGGTAAACCCTGCCTTCTCCTAGACAGTTGCTGAGACTGCCAAACAGGCAAAGAGACAAAGATACCTGCAGGGCTTGAACTAGAAGGTAATGAGGTTGGCCTCCTGTGCCTGTCTCCATTTCCACAACTCAACTCTTTCTGATTCCTCCATGAAAGAGGGAGCATTCATCACGTATTGCCCAGGAGAACATTCTCTATAAGAAGTACTGTGTCCTTGCAGTTAATCCCAAGTTTGCTGGAGATTCTGATTCTTTGCTTCTTCATTCAGTAAGAACTAGACAAATCTTCTAGCCTTACTTTTTCTAAATTGAAAGTTTCCCATACTAAAAATCAAAAACAAAACCAAAAAACAAAATCAAACCCATCGCCAGTAAAATATAGAAATATAGTCATATTTCTGTACCATTTCTAGAAGGAAAAGTCCTATGGTAGGTGTTTTCTTATTTATTTTATTTCATTAAAAAAATTTTTTTTAAACATCTTTATTGGAGTATAATTGTTTTACAATGTTGTACTAGCTTCTGCTGTACAACAAAGTGAATCAGCTATATGTATACATATATCCCCATATCCCCTCCCTCTTGCATCTCCCTCCCACCCTCCCTATCCCACCCCTCTACGTGGTCACAAAACACCGAGCTGATCTCCCTGTGCTATGCAGCTTCTTCCCACTAGCTATCGATTTTACATTTGGTAGTGTATATATGTCAATGCTACTCTCTCACTTCGTCCCATCTTACCCTTCCCACTCCCCGTGTCCTCAAGTCCATTCTCTATGTCTGCGTCTTTACTCCTGTCTTGCCCCTAGGTTCATCAGAACCATTTTTTTTAGACTCCATATATATGCATTAGCATATATACGGTATTTGTTTTTCTCTTTCTGACTTATTTCACTCTGTATGACAGACTCTAGGTCCAACCACCTTACTACAAATAACTTAATTTCATTTCTTTTTATGGCTGAGTAATAGTCCACTGTATATATGTGCCACATCTTTATCCATTCATCTGTCGATGGGCATTTAGGTTGCTTCCATGTCCTGGCTATTGTGAATAGTGCTGCAATGAACATTGTGGTACATGACTCTTTTTGAATTATGGTTTTCTCAAGGTATATGCCCAGTAGTGGGATTACTGGGTCATAGGGTAGTTCTATTTTTAGTTTTTTAAGGAACCTTCATACTATTCTCCATAGTGGCTGTATCAATTTACATTCCCACCAAGTTGTTTTCTTATTATCTGACTGTATTCATTAGGTGGGAGTCTTGACTTCCATAGATTTCCTGTAGATGAATTGTTTCTATGACATTGAGAGAAAACAGATGCATCTCCCCCAAAACTTAAAATAAAAATAGAAACCTCAGATCGACACAGGAAGGAGGTGCCACGTGAATTCTCTAGATTCTGTGCATTTAGCTTTCTATTGAACCTGTAAATATGGTGACTAGGTTTCTGATGTGCCAGGTTCTCTTTCACTATCAAATTCGCTTTTAGGAAAATTTTGTAAATGGAAATAAGCAACAGATATAGTTATATCTGTTGGTGTGAATGAACAGAACCTTCTGGAAGGAGGACTTCTGATGAGTTAGTCTCTGAGGCTTGGACTGGGATGCCCTTTCCTGCCAAGCTGGCCTCCCAGCCCTGGGATTGTAGACCAGGCTCAAGCACTGGAACTGTTGGCTTTGTGAGTCAAATAGTAATTTTCCTTGGTTTCTCCATGTAAGCTGTGGTGTCAAAGATGGCTATCTGAAGGGCAATGTGAATAAGAGTTTTTAGGATGAATGAATGAACTGTGGTGGAGCTAGCTGGGGAAGGACTCACACAACACAGTACTTGGCACATAGTAGAAGCGCATATGTGTTTTCTGAATAAATAAAGAATGAATAAATGAGTTTGAAAACTGGGCCTGTTTGAGCCATTGGCAACCCAAGGTTCTATTTGGACCCTAGTTTCTTGCTCTCAATTTAACTATCATTTGGAAAGCATTTCTCTGAGTAACTTAGTGGGGAGGGGAGAGCAGTTACTTTGTCCACTGAATGAGGAGCCTTGAGGCAATGTATACCTGTGTCAGTCAGTGTAATGACAGATACCTCAAGGATGTCGATGTTTCTAGCTTGTAAGTTTGTCTTCGTGCTTGATTTAAGTGGACTGACATGCAGTGTATATGTCTCTGACTAGTTTCAGTTTATTGATTATGTGAATTTGCAAAAGAAATGCCTTAGTTTTTATGACAGTCCTTGGTTTCAAAATATATTTAATTATTTTTATATATTTAGCATTTCTTCTCCTCACATGCTCACTCCATCTTGCCTCTCTTTGATTCACATCAATATACAAAATGTGTCAAGTTCTTCAACAATGGAAATAAGTTGTTTTTCTTCTTTTTCCCTCTGCACACACTGTGTGACAATGAATATACTTCAAAAAGGAAAGCATAAAAGGGAAAGTAATCAGAATATCTGTTTGTTTCCATGGTACCTGTAAAGAATGGACCTTCCATGGATATAATAAGCTTTAGCTTAAATCATCTTCCCTTAAGAGTTATCAGTTAAGGTCAACCATGCAATTCCCCACTAGAAAGCAGATCCTTGGTATTGCTACCTATTTAGGACATTTATGAAATCACATTCTCAGGATTGGCATGGTACTGTTGGATGGCAGTTATTTCCACAACTAGGAAAGAAATCCATGCTTGTCTTAGTACAGGAAGTTAATCATATTTCTCCTCCATCAGAGATCAGTATTTTTCTGCTATGAGGGATCCATGCCTGTCAGCCCTCTGAACTGCCGGCTCTTTGAAGGTACAGCTGGGCCTTTATTCATCCATGTATCCTCCCCTGCAGAGCATGTAGTTCTTGGCACATAGCAAATAAGTTTTTCTCTAAATTTTCCACTGAAGTATTCTAAGAGCAGTGTGAATTTGTACTTCTTGAGCATTGGTGAGGCCTGGGGGCCTGGGGACCTCTCTTTTTTACAGAGAGTTATATAAAAAAAAAAACAGCAGTTTTTACTTGCTCTTTTTTTAAGTAACCACCACCCTCCAAACACACACACTCGCCTACTATCAACATCCTCACTAGAGTGTTACACTTGTTATAATTGATGAACCAACATTGAGACATCATTATCAAAGTCCATAGTTTACATTAGGGTTTACTCTTGGTGATGTGCATTCTATGGATTTCGCAGATGTGTAATGGCATGTATCCACCACCATACTATTATGCATAATAATTTCTCTACCCTAAAAATCCTCTGTGCTTAGCCCATTCCTCCCTCCCTTCCCACTGACCCCTGATCTTTTTTTTTTTCTTTTATTTTTTTTTTTTGATGTGGACCATTTTTAAAGTCTTTTTGAATTTGTTACAATATTGCTTCTGTTTTATGTTTTGGTTTTTTGGCCCCGAGGCATGTGGGATCTTAGCTCCCTGACCAGAGATTGAACCCGCACCCCCTGCATTGGAAGGCAAAGTCTTAACCACTAGACCACCAGGGAAGTTCCTGATCTTTTTATTATCTCCATAGTTTTGTCTTTTTCAGAATGTTGCATAGTAGGATCATAGTATGTAGCCTTTTCAGACTGTCTTCTTTCACTCAGTAATATGCATTTCATATTCTTTTATGTCTTTTCATACCTTGATAGCTCATTTTTTTTAGCACTGAATAATATTCTATTGTCTGGATGTACCACAGCTTATTTATCCATTCACCTATTGAAGGACATCTTGACTGGTTCCAAGTTTTGGCAATGATCAATAAAGCTGCTATTAACATTCGTGTGCAGGTTTTGTGAGTTCAATGCAGTTTTTACTTGCTCTTTTATTTTAACTTTTTATTTTATATTGGAGTATAGTTGATTAACAATGTTGTGATAGTTTCAGGTGTACAGCAAAGTGATTCAGTTATACAAATACATGTATCTATTCTTTTTCAAATTCTTTTGTCATACTGAGTAAAGTAAGTCAGACAGAGAAAGAGAAATATCATATGATATTGCAGAATCTAAAAAGAAATGATACAAATGAACTTATTTACAATAAAGAAACAGACTCACAGACTTAGAGAATGAACTTATGGTTACCAGGGGGTAAGGGTGGGGGGAAGGGATAGTTAGGGAGTTTGGGATTGACATGTAAACCTGCTATATTTAAGCCAGAAAGAGAAAAACAAATATCACATATTAACACATATATGCGGAATCTAGCACAATTTTACAGATGAACCTATTTCCAGGGCAGGAATAGAGATGCAGACATAGAGAATGGACATGTGGACACAGGGAGGGAAGGGGAGGGTGGGACAAATTGGGTGATTGGGATTGACATATATACACTACCATGCATAAAATAGATAGCTAGTGGGAACCTGCTATAAAGCACAGGAAGCTCAGCTCTGTGCTCTGTGATGACCTAGATGGGTGGGGTGGGGGTGGGAGGGAGGTCCTAGAGGGAGGGGATATATGTATGCATATATCTTATTCACTTCATTGTACAGCAGAAACTAACACAACATTGTAAAGCAATTATACTCCAATAAAAAATAAAATTGATAACCAACAAGGACCTACTATATAGCACAGGGAACTCTGCTCAGTATTATGTAACAACTTGCTGTTTTCCTTATGTTAAGTGAAAATCTGACCTCCTGTATCTTCTCTGCATCAGTGACCTAACATATTGTGTAGTCCTTCTTTTGTACATGAAGGCAGGTGTCCAGAAGTTCCTACATTTTTTCTATTTTAAGCTAAAGAGCACCAATTCTGCTAAATTTTTCTTATGTTGTAGGATTTTCAGTCCCTTCAGTTTCCTGGTTCCCCATATTTTTGGTTTTCTTGGGTAAACTCCATTGTATAAAAAAAGGAGACCAGTGAACAGATACGGCCATATCAGTCCAAAAGAACAGAGGGACCATCACTCTTCCTGTTCTAGGCAAGATATCCTGTTAATGTAATTTAAGTTTGTAATCACTCTTTTGGAAATTCTGCTATCTAAGTTCATTTAAAATTTTTGCATTTACTTTAACAAACTTATTGGTAGGTCAGTCTTCTCCAAACTGTAGTTTTTCCAGAGGACTTTTAGAACTTAAAAACTAGACTTTCTACATATGCCTATTAACCTTCCTTTTGTTAATTCTGGTCCATTGTTCTAGTTTGTTGAATGTGTTTTCTTCCTTTTAAATATTGCTTCTTTTATCAAACATATTATCCATTGCTCCTTGTTCAAAATGTTGTTCTTATGCTAAAGAATCATCTCTTCATGACAGAACTTTTAAAAAGTATAGATGAGTTAAAAAGAGAACAAAAAAATGTTCCCTAACTCATTGCCAGGGATTAAATATTATTAGCATTTTAGTGTATCTCTGTCTAGTCTTCTTCTCTAGGTACATGTTTATATCCCTACATGCATACATATAGTACGTATGCATTTATTGCTATACCAGATATGTATGATACATATGATCATACCATATAGTTTATTTTATAATCTTCTTTTTTCCTCACTTCATTTATCTTTTATTTGGTATATTTTAAAAATATCCATGAAGTACATAGTATTGTAGGGAATACAGTGATGATCAATGCAAATGTACTGCTGTTTATTTAATTAGTCTTTTATTATTGACATTTAGATTTTCCCCAAATATTTTGCTATCATCCATGTAACTAAATCCTTGCAAACATCTGTGACTATTTCCTGAGGAAGTGGAATTGTGACTCAAGAAGTAAGTCAAATTGTAAAAGGTTTTGATACGTTTTAGTAAATTGTCCTCTAGAAAGTTATGAAATAATCTTGCTGTCATTTAGTTATTTGAAAACTTGATAGCTTTTCCTTTTATATGTCAGCAAATTATTGATAACAACATTGAGCAAGAGAGGACCAATGACAAGATTTTGGAGAAAACTAGTAAATCATTCTTCCAAAATTATATTAGTTCATTAATCAACAGTCTATGGGGACAATTTTTGCTCAATCGTATTATACCTTGTCCATATTTCTATATTTTTATCAACTAGGGTTTCATAGGAAACTTTGTTGGATGTTTTTTTGAAATCAGTATAGTCTATATCTACATACTCCCTGTTTCCAACAGTATAACAATCCTATGAAATGATAGAAATATTATTAGTTCAGTATAACAGTCTCTGTAAATGATGCAAGTTCCCAGTGCTCTCTACTTTCTTTAACAGCACTGTCCAATGGAACTTTCTGCAATGATAGAACATTCTATTACCTGTGCTGTTCAGTATGGTAGCCACCAGCCATATGTGGCTAATGAGTACTTAAGATGTGGCTAGTGTGACTCAGGAACTTATTTTTATTTTTTTAAATTTTAAATAATTTAAATTTAAATAGTAAGATTTGACTAGTGGTTGAGATTTTAGACAGCACAGCTTTATAATATCTGGCAAACCATCTTTCTAGTAACTATTATATAATTTAATTGGAGTTTAATATTAAGTTGAGGGACTCATGGTTCCTGAAATACATTGGTTTCTCTCTCTCTCTCTCTCTCTCTCACTTTGCTCTTAATTACATTTTTTTTTTTCACTACACCAACTCTTAATTTTTTAAAGATTTCTGACAATGATTCTGTGTCAATGATTCATATCAGCTGGTTGTTTTCAGATGCTGGGATATTGAATCTGGGATATAATTGATAACTGTTTCTTTCAAATCAACCTGGTTTAATTTCCTTTAACAAGATTTTTCTTATAATGTGAACATCATTCTCCTTGATAGAAAGAGATGTGAGTGAGAAAAGAGTTGAGTAATATTGTTTTCTACTTTTCATCTTTGACATTTTTCTTATCTTTCCTAAACAGTTGGCTGTCCTACTTATTTTTCTTAAAGTTGATGTAGCTAATGGGGTCCTTCCTGTTGTCAATGACATTTTTTGTTTCACAAGCCTAGAATATTTTGGTTATTAGTGTTCTTGTTAGAATAATTGTAACAATATATTATTCTTTTATATCCATCTACAATCATGGGGTTTTTATTTCCTCCTAGTTTTTTTTTTTGATGTCATTTAAAAAATTAAGTTCAACAGGTATATGTGTAGCCATATATATTTCTTTAACTGTTTCTCTCTTTGTATCCCCGGGAATCAGATTTGGTTATATTTTAGATTGGTTCAGCCCATCCAATGGTGCTGACTGACACTTAAGTGCCAGGCCATGAGTCCAGACTGGAGATTCTTAAGTGAATTAGACATGAACCTTGCCATCAGAAGATTTATACTCTACTAAGGTAATCAAACTTGTATACTGCAAGCCACATACAATACAGCATATGCTTAATAAGAGTAGTCACAATGTTCTGGGGGAGCATAGCAGAGAGACAGGATTAATTTTGCTTGCAGAGCATATAGAATGGGATAAGGAGGATGTGCAAAATCAGAGAAGTCTGGAACAGAAATGATGTTTGAGCAAGAATGAATGAGAATTTGTAGGACAGAGAAGCTGAGTAATGTGGTATTCTATTTGTGAATAACATGAACATAAGCCAGATGATACATTCTGGGCTTCATAACTAGTCCTGCAGCTGGAGTATAGAGTACTTCTTGGGTGAGTGCACAGAGATGAGACTGAAGTTAAGGAACAGCTAAATGGTGAGGGACAATGAATGTTTGCTAAGGGATTTGGATTTTTTCCAAATGGAATAAACTTGAAAGTTCTTGAGCAGAGAAGGGAAATAAATTCCTTTTAGAAAAACAATTCTGGTGACATCAACTTAGGATATGTTAGACTTTGGAAAATTTGTGGAGGGGAAATCATTAGTCAAGAGGACAATAAAAGTAAAACTAGTTCAGTGTGGAGTGATAGAGAGAAAGGATTCGAATTGAGTGACATTTAGAAGGTAGTATGGATAGGATTAGGTGGCTGCTTGAGTTTGGGGAAAGGAAGAGGCAGGAAGATGATTCACAAGTTTCTCGTATGTTTTAATGTTTTTATTAGAGTTCACTTTTTCTCTTGAATCACTTTCCCTTCAGGATCTCTGGATGTGAGATCATGTCTGTCTTTTCTCTGAACTTTTGGAAACTCTTTTCCCAATGACAAATGAGTGTGTGCTGATTTTATCCAGTGTTCCAGTCCTCCTATCCTAGGAATTCCAAGATGTGCTCATCACATTTTAAAAACTTCTATATTTTGAGATCATTTTAGACTTAAAGAAGAGTTGCAGAAATAGCTCAGTGAGTTCCCATATACCCTTTACCAGCTTCTATTTGTTAACAGCTTACATAACCATAGAACAATTACCAAAACTAAGATTAATGCTTAGTAACCTTAATTCAGTTACTATTAACTGAATTACAAAATTTGGATTGCATCCATTTTCCACAAATGTCCTTTTTTTTTTTTTTCTATTCCAAGATCCAATCAAGGATCATACATTGCATTTAGTTGTCACATTTCCTTAGTATCTTCCAATCTGCGACAATTCCTGAGTCTTTCCTTATCTTTTACAACCCTGATGATTTTGGAAAGTACTGGTCAGTGATTTTTGTAGAACACCCCTAAGCTTGGGTTTGTCTGATGTTTTCTCATGATTAGATTGAGGCTGTGAGTTGTTGCAAAGGATATCACAGATGTGATGCGCCCTTCTCAGTGCTTCATATCAGGAGGTATATGATGTCGATAATTATTACCAGTGATGCTAACTTTGATTACTTAACTAGGATTATGTCTTTCAGGATCTCCACTAGAAAGTTACTGTTTTCCCCTTCATATTACTCAGTGTTTTGTGGGAGGTTCTTTGAGAACGTGCAAGTATCTTGTTTGTGCTTAAACTTTCACCCACTAATTTTAGCATCCTTCAGTGCATCTTACTTGCAGCAGTTATTAGTATGGTGTTCTAATGGTTATTTTCTATTTGTTAATTAAAATGTTTCTTTTTTAAAAAAATAGCCTGACTTAAACCAAACTTAAGGAGATATAACTGAGCTAAATTTTTTTCCAGCTTTATTGAAATATTACTGACAAGTAACACATCTAAGTTTTTTATAAAACATGGTGATTGATATTCATATATATTGCAAAATATATATGAATATCAATCTGCACAATAAGGTTAGTTAATACCTATATTCCCCCACATAATTACCATTTATGTGTGTGTGATGATAACATTCAAGGTTTACTCTCTCACCATGCTGTACCTTAGATACCCAGAATTTATTCATCTTATAGCTAGAAGTTTGTGTCCTTTGAGATCTCCCCACCCCCTGACACCCTGAGCCTCTGGCAACCACCAATCTACTTTCTTTTTTTATGAGTTTGGCTTTTTAAAATTCCACATATAAGTGATACTATACAGTATATGTCTTTCTCCGTCTGACTTATTTCACTTAGAATAATGCCCTCAAGCTCCGTCTATGTTGTTACAAATGGCAAGATATATGGCTGAATTATATAATTATATAACATATATATATATATATATATATATAATATATAAATATATATAATATTTTCTTTATTCATTCATCCATCAGTGGACACCTATGTTGTTTCCATGTCTTGGCTGTTGTGCAGAATGCTGCAATGAACATGGGGTGCGGATATCTTTTCCAGATATTGTTTTTATTTCCTTTGGATATATTTCCAAAAGCGGGATTACTGGATCATATGGGAGTTCTATTTTTAATTTTTTGAGGAACTCCCTATACTGCTTTCCATAATGGCTGCACCAGTTTGCATTCCCATGAACAATGCATCAGTTTCCCCTTTTCTCCACATCGTCCCCATCATCCCCATTTCTTGTCTTTTTGATAATAGCCATTCTAACAGGTATGAGGTGATATTTCATGAAATGCTTTCATAAGGAAGAATTGTCTCTTCTCCCTCATTTATTTATTTGTTCAATTATTTATTTATATTAAGATGGATTCATGGATGTTAATTTTATTATTAGGGTTATAATTCTATATCAATTTTAGTTTTTGTTGATAAACTGTTTTTCAGCTTTGGCTGTCGAGTACTTTTTTAGTTTCCCATGCCATCTTCAAATAAAGGATGCTTGAATCCTTTATTTTTGAGCACTACCTTATTGCCTAGGACCACAAGATGATTTTTGCTCTTCTTGTATTTTCCCTGCTCCAGCCCTGGAATCAACCAGTTCTCCGGTGCATTGTTCTCCAACAGTTCTCAAAAGAGCTCACTTTTTAACATGTTCCTATCACTTCTGCTTCACCAAGCAGTTCTTCATTTTTGACTGGAATTGAGTCAAAAATGAAAGAATGACAGATTAAGGGTTCTCTTTTATGTTTCCTCAAGCTTTTGAGAGAGAAAAAATTTCAGTAAGACATATTGAATTTGAATTCAACAAATATTTATAAGAACCCACTCTATGTCAGTGCCGGGTTAGGTATGAGGATGTCCCCCTCTCTGAGGGAGTGTTCTTTAGGCAAATGGCTCCATATTTTGCTACTGCACACTGATAGAAGAGCTTTTCTTTAAGGAACCTCAGTTTTGCTTTGTCATACCTCATCTGATCATACAGGACACCATTAAGCTATAATGTCCCCCGACTCCCAAGGTGTTGAGGTGTACTCAGGGGGTGTCTCATATGTGCTCACAAACAAGGCCAGTGAGTCATGTCCAGTTACTATGAGGGAGCCTCTGTTCCTTGCCCAGCTGGAGCTGTTACTCCAGCTCTCTTCCCCTGTTGTGAGTCAATAGAGAAAAATGTGTTCCCCTTTAAATAATTTTTGGTTAGTGACGTAATTCCCTAATTCCCTATATTCCTGAGGATGTAAGAGTTAAAGAGGAGCAATAATAAAAACTAGAAAAAAAAAAAAGAGGAAAGGGTAAGAAATGTAAGTGATATAACTTCTGGACATCCTAAAATTTAAGCATGTTTTCTTGAATTTTTTTCTCAGCACAAATGAAAAACAGGTATGCTTATTGACTGAGCCAGACCAGAGACAGAGAACAAGGGAGTCCATTGATGCTGTGTGCACAGGCCAGCATTCCTGGTCACAGAGCAGGGTGAAGAGTAGACCTGCAAGGGAAAAGAGGACATTTCCATCTTATTACAGGAGAGGGTCACACAAAAAGGAAATGGGAGGACGATAGACTTCTACATTATGCAGCCTGACTCTGAGAATTCAAGAACTACATTGTTGGTCATTAACTTGATATTAAAACCACACTAAGTAGCATTATTCTGAGGCCCTTTTCTTAGGCTATTTCAGAATAGTCTATGATCCAACTGCCTGCTTCACATTTTCACACAGAAGTTTTAATACTTCAGTATGTTTTCTATCAGTTTAATATTTTAATGTGTTCCCTCTTTATTTCTAATTTACACAAGTTATAGAGAATGAGGAACATGTTATAAGACAAAATGGGGTTGCAATCAGCAAAGTCCAGAAGGTGGAAAACTCTAGGAGTCAAATGATCTAGAAATAAGCAGGGTTGAAGGGAAGGATGGAATCCCATATTGTATAGATCAGGGTTTCTCAACCTTGCCATTATTGACATTTTGGGCCAGGTAATTCTCTGTTGTTGGGGTTATCCTGTGCATTGTAGGATTTTTAACAGCAGCTCTGGTCTCTACCCACTAGATGTTATTGGAATTCTGAAGCCCTTGCCTCCAAGTTGTGACCACCAAAAACATCTCCAGACATTGCCAGATATTCCCTGGGAGCAAAATTACCTGCAGTTTAGAACCAATGCCATAGATTAAAAGAAAGGAGACCTAAATGACACAGAAAAAAAAGAATCTTGTTTGCAGCTTGATTTATATAAATCAAATATAAAAAATTATGAGACAATAGGAAAAATATCAACAACTGGATATTTGATAATATTTAGGAGTAATTGTTAAACCTGGATGTGTGATAATAGTATTGTGATTATATTTTGTTAAAGACTTTTTTAAAGTGATGTCCATTGAGTGATATATATTGAGATATTTATAACTAAAGTGATATATCTTGTATTTATTTAAAGAATACAGTTGAGGTGGGTGGGTGAAAAAATGGGTAGTTGTATAGATGAATCGAGATTGGCCATGTGATGGGTCCATGGGGTGGGTGCATCATACTACTCTAACTTTTGTATGTGTCTGACATTTTCCGTAATGAAATGTTTTTAGAGTGATAGTAGTATCAATATAAAAATGGTATTTAGACATATTCAGGTAACTACCAGAAGAAATAGCTAAAAAGAGATGAAAGTGGTAGTCTCTGGGGAGGATTACAGTGAGGCCAGTGTACTGCTTTTTTGTTATCCTTTTAGCATTACTTCACTATTAAAGCTATGTGCATCTAATTCTTTGACAAATAAGAAATAATATTTTAAAAACCCCTAAAATCCAAAATAAAGAAAACACCGGAGAGATGCTATTGATTTTATTATTTTTCTTGTGAAGATGTAGTTTACTTCAGTTATACAAACATTTCTATGTCTAGAGATCAAGTTAAATGACACCACAAGAAAACAATCAGCTGAATCCAGAAAGTGGAACACTACATGGCACATGACTTGCTCCTGAGGCAGCTCTGGCTACCCTCTTTTTCTCTTCTACCTTTTTTTTTTTTTGAACACATGAAGAGAACCAAAGCCTTCTGAGGAGGTCGATATTTACTTTTACTTCTTGCAGCTTGTGGTAAGCAGATAAAGAAGACTGTTGCCCCAGGCACAGTGGCCAGTTCCTTGCCTCTCTCTGATCCAGTATTTTCTTTATTTTCTTTTAAAAAATGTCTTCTGGCCTAAGCGGCATTTGCCAGTTCAGTTTTTATCAGAGCCCTATGTTGGGAGAGAAGGGAACATCTGCTAAGCTGTTATTAAGAACCTTATATTATCTCTTATTTTGCTATTAATTGTTTTTGTGTGATGCCTTGGCAGGAAGCCCAGGATGGACAAAGAATAAATGGATTATGGTACCCAAACCCCAACTCGAGCTCTAAAAACTTTCATGGTTACAAGCAAAACAAATATCTTTTGACCTACTACCCCTACTCCTTGTCAGATGCATAACGCTACCTCTTTTGTGGCGACAATTAGGGATCCCCAACACTCCTAGGAGACAAAACAACATAGTGACCCAAGGCCATTGTAGATGAGCAGGCCAACAGGATAATATGCTTTGAAATGTGCTCTAAAGGCTCTTGCACTGTGAGGTTTGTTCACCAGATATTCCAGGTTACCATGGTGCTTAAAGCCACACATTTTAGAGTCAACCCTTTGTGTAAATACATGAACTCTCTAGAAGCTTTCTACTAAAATGCAAATGTGTTGCTTCGGAGAAACAACGTAACTCTCTGCCTCCACAAATTGCTTAAGCATGGATTAGTTTATCCAGTTATTTAAGTTTCAAGGAGGGTCCTCAAAGAAGGAATTACAAAATAGTATTTTCTATGGAGAACCATGAGAAGGCTCAGGAAAGCTATGAGAGTAAGAAAAGTAGAAGGAAGGAAAACATGGGGAAATGCTTGGGAAGGCATGGCCCAGCTGGGGAGAAGTCTGGCCAGAGGGAATCACAAAAACTTTAAGAGTCAAGACCAGCATGGTGCATTAGAACTTTCTGCAATGATGAAGGTGTTGTTTATCTGCACTATTCACTACAGTAGTTATTAGACATACGTGACAACTGAGCACTTGAAATGTAGCTAATGTGACTGAGGAACTGAATTTTAAATTTTATTTAATTTTAATTAAAATTTAAATAGCCTCATGTGGCTCATGGCCTTCATATTGGATAGTGATGTCTAGATGGGGAAAAAAATCACAGAAAGGCAACATGTGGGGGAACCAAAGATACATTTCACAGTTCACACTTAGTATAGTATCACTTTGGTAACAAGTACTCTACAAATTACAAGTTATATTATATTTAGCAAATTAACATGTGTCATGAAATTTTGTGTAGATTAAATAGATTGACTATAGTAAGCCGTACTGATTAGATTTTTCCTTCATGATCTTATTTTACTCATATGAACACAGCCAAATGAAGGAAAAGAGAATGTGGACTCAGAATTATCAGAAAGGGATTTTTTTTTGCTTAAAATTCAAGAAAGGCTGTAATTACTTTTCCTAATATGTAATTTCAAGCTTTTCTATATTTTTTGTTTTGAATAATGATTGTTTTTCTTCCCTATCAATGCCTAGATCAAGGTGCTTACGAGGGTAACCATCAAGTTCACTGAACCTCAACTAGGGTGGAGCCACGTGACATTCTTCCCACCACCCTCAGAAGTATTGTCACCCTTGGAACAATCAATCAAACAAACAAGCCCAACGACCTCTCAACTAATGCTAGTTGGGCTTATTGGCATAGAAATAGAATTTTCCTTCCTGGTATTACTGAGATGCATAATAAATTTTTTTCTGATTGTTTTATATTAAGGCTGGGCTGTTCAGAAAGTATTCATTAACTGGCACCAGAAAATTTCCCTAAATCACTTGCTGGCTACTGGGGGCCATGCATCCTAGATGAGAATGAAAATGATCTCTTTAAGCACAACATAAGCCAGAAAATTCTTTCTGTTGTTCAGAAGATAGGTTCCCCTTCGGAATCTTTAGAAGGGTCTACAAATCAATGTGGTGATATTTTGCATGCCTTCCCCATGCCAGATGGTTACTCTAGAGATAGAAGTTTGTCAGCTCACCATTTCAAGCCATGTAAAAATCCCCTGCCTCAAGATTTCTGCCTGTTTCTAGAGTTCTTACATTCTTGTGGTCACCCATAACTCTGAAATGCTCTTTCCCCTGAACTAATTGGCTTAGATCATGAATCATCTTGCCAATCTGGAGCTGGTATTTCTGTTCTGTACTATGTTAAACCACATGTACCGTTTATTCCTTCACTCATTTCCCACAGATTCCTGGCATCACAAACATGTGCATCAGAATTAAAGATTTTATGTATAAGTTATGACTTAGAACACTCTGAAAATTGTCTTGAGGTCAGTGGAGGTGGAGAATCCTGTCTTGTGACACCTAAATAACAGGGAGACCAAAGAACTGGTGATAGTCATCAGGGAAAGGGCAGGAAAGTGGACCCGTGGCCATAAGCCAGCAAACTCCAAAAAAGCTTTTTGAAAGGGATGAAGATATGTTTGAAAGGGATCATATCTAAAAGGTGAACAGAGGGCTCTAACATTTTGCTGAAATTTTCTTTCTCTCATTACCAATATGTAATGCTATCTTAACATGGAAGGTCTGATTTCCTTATCAGTGGAAACCCAATGTTCCTTCTTCTAATAAGAGCACCTTGGTTCAGTGGTGAGCTATATGCAAAAAAGAAGATGAAATGTTGTGAAAAAAGAAATAAAACTTAAATTTACTCATCCTTGTCAGCTTTCTTCCTAAGCTGTGCTTATCACTATCAGACTGTCCCTACAGGTTCACCAGGAGCTTGTTGGAGTTCTTGCGGAGTTCCGTCCATTTTCAAACCCCAAGTTGGGAACAAATGGTCCAAATATCAATTCTATTCTTTCTACCTCTTCTGGCTTCTTTCATAGACAGCTCCGCCACCAGACTTATTTGAAATTTTATTGAGGAACTACTTCAGAAAATTTATAATATTAGAAGGACCCCAGAGCCCAAACTTAAAAAAAAATCTGTTTAATTACACAAGTAGTTAAACATATTCTCTCTATGGAAATAATGGCCTAGAAAATTGTTTTCAAAGTATATAACTTCTTAGGGAGGACAAATGGAGTAGGTTATTAAGGAACGAGAATATATTCTTAGGATGTTCAGTAAGAAATTATGCAGAGGTTTTAGATGCATTTATAACAGGAAGGTTAGAGTCTGGACGCTAAGATTTCTGAAGCTTAAATGCCAGAAGCGGGAAGAGATTACTAAATAATCTTTAAGATAAAATTTATTTATGGTGAAATTCACAAATCCTAAGCGTAAAATTGAATGAGTTTTGATGAATGAATACCTTTGTATAACTACCACACAAATTAAGATACAGAACATTTCCATCACCCCCCAATATCCCCTATGCCTCCTTTCAGACAGTCACTGCTCTCCATAGGCAGCCATTGTTCTGAGAAATAGATTAATTTTGCATCACATAAGTGAAATAATAAAGAATGTGCTCATTCATGTCTGACTTCTTTCATTCAACATGATGTTTTAAAAATTCATCCATGTTGTCACATGCATTATTACTTTGTCCCTTTTTTTAATTGTTGAAGAGTATTTGTCATGTATCTCCATTTATTCAACATTTCCTTTATTTTTTCATCAGCATTCTGCAGTTTCAGCATACTCATCCTGTACATATGTTTTTAAGATTTATACCTAATTGTTTCTTTTTTTATTTTTTAAAAAAATTTATGGGAGTATAGTTGATTTACAATGTTGTGTTAGTTTCAGGTGTATAGCAAAGTGAATTAGTTATACATGTACATATATCCACTCTTTCTTAGTTTCTTTTCCCATGTAGGCCATTAAAGAATATTGAGTACTGTTCCCTGTGCTATACAGTATGTCCTTATTAGTTATCTATTATATATATAGTAGTGTGTATATGTCAATCTCAATCTCCCAATTTATCCCTCCCCTTCCTTTCCCTCTGGTAACCATAAGTTCTTTTTTCCTACATGGTGACTTTATTTCTGTTTTGTAAATAAGTCCATTAGTACCATTTTAAAAAACTTCTACATGTAAGCGATATCATATGATATTTGTCTTTCTCTGTCTGACTTACTTCAATTTTTTATTTTTATTTATTTGTTGGAGCTGTTTTCTATGGTATTTTTGAAAACTATTTATTATTTATTATAGAAATACTATTTATTTATTATTACTATATAGAAATACTATTAATATTTGAATGTTGAATTTGTATCCTGAGATCCTGCTAAGTTAACTTTTAAGTTCTAGGAGCCCCCCTCTTTAAAAAAATTCCCTCAAATTTTCTACGTAGACAATCATTTCATTTGCAAATAGAGACAGTTTTATTTCTCTGTTTTCTAATCTGTATGTCTTTATTCCTTTCTCTTGCCTATTACACTTGCTAGAACATATAGTACAGTACTGGATAGGAGTGGTGAGAGTAGAAATCTTTGCCTTGTACCTGATCTTAGAGGAAAAGTATTCAGTATTTTACCACTGAGTATGATGTGGGGTTTTTATAGATGCATCCTTTCAGGTTAAGGAAGTTCCCCTCTATTCCAAGTTTTCTGGAAGTTTTTATCATAAAAGACAATTGAATTTTGTCAAATGATTTTGTTACGTTAATTGATATGATGTGTGTGTGTTTTTTTTTTTTTCTTTAGCTTGTTAGAATGTTGGATTCCATTGATTGATTTTCAAATCGTGAATCCACCTTACATTCTTGGGATGAACCCCGCTTGGTAGTGGTGTGTAATTCTTTTCATATTTTTCTTGGATTTACTTTGTTAATATTTTGTTAAGGATTTTTGTGTTTATGTCCATTAAGTATACTGGCCTGTAATTTTCTTTTCTTGTACTGTTTTTTTCTGATTTTGGTATCAGGGTAAGACTGGCTTTGCAGAATGAGTTGAGAAGTGTTACTTCCTCTTCTAATTTCTGGAAGATACTTGTAGAATAGATGTTATTTCTTCTTTAAAACTTTGGTTGATTCACCAGTGAAATCATTTGGGCCTAGAGTTTTCAATTTAGGAAGGTTTATAAACTATGAATTCAATTTCTTTAATAGATACAGAGTCATTCAAATTATATATTTCATATTAGGTGAGTTGTGATAGTTTGTGTTTTTGAAAAATTGGTCCATTTCACCTAAGTTGTCAAGTTTACGTGTGTAGAGTTGTTTGTTAGTTTTCTCTTATTATCCTTTTGGTGTCTGCAGAATCTCTTATTTTGTCCCTCATATTGATAATTTGTGTTTTCTCTTTTTTTGTTTGTCAATCTGGTTAGAGGTTTATTAATTTTGTTATTGGTTTCAAAGAATCAGTTTTTAAAAAAAATTTTCCTGTATTATTTTTCTTTTTTCAGGTTCATTGGTTTCTGGTCTTTATTTCCTTCCTTTTGCTTGCTTTGGGTATATTTTGGTCTTTTTTTTTTCCTAGTTTGATTTTTAAATTGATTTTTAAATGGCTGATTTGAGAAATTTCTTAAGTTTTTTTTCTTTTTTATTGAGGTATAGTTGATTTGCAATATTATATTAGTTTCAGGTGTACAACATAGTGATTCAAAATTTTTATAGATTATACTCCATGTAAAGTTATTACAAAATAATAGCTATATTCCTTGTGCTGTACAATACATCCTTGTAGCTTATTTATTTTATACGTATTAGTTTGTACCTCTTAATTCTCTACCCCTATCTTGCCCCTCGCCACTCCCCTTCTCTGCACTGTTAACCACTAGTTTGTTCTCTATATCTGTGAGTCTGTTTCTGTTTTGTTGTATTCATTCATTTGTTTTATTTTTTAGATCCCACATATGAGTGATAACATACAGTATTTGTCTTTATCTGTCTGACTTATTTCACTAAGCATAATACTCTCCAGATTCATCCACATTGTTGCAAATGGCAAAATTTTATCCTTTTTTATGGCTGAATAGTATTCCATCGCGTATATGTGTGTGTGTGTGTGTGTGTGTGTGTGTGTGTGTGTGTGTATTTATATATACCACATCTTCTTTATCCATTCATCTGTTGATGCACACTTAGATTGCTCCTATATCTTGGCTATTGTAAATAATGCTGCAATGAACATTGGGGTGCATGTATCTTTCCAAATTAGTGTTTTTGTTTTCTTCAGCTATATACCCAGGAGTTAAATTACTGGAATTACTGGAATTTTAGTTTTTTGAGGAACCACGATAATATTTTCCACAGTGGCTGAATCAATTTACATTCCCACCAACAGTGTATGAGGGTTCCCTTTTCTCTACATCCTTGCCAACATTTGTTATTTGTGGTCTTTTTGTCTTTAAACATTTTTTTAAAATTAATTAATTAATTAATTTTTGGCTGTGTTGGGTCTTTATTGCTGTGTGTGGGCTTTCTCTAGTTGTGGCGAGCAGGGGCTACTCTTAATTGTGGTGCGCAGGCTTCTCATTGCAGTGGCTTCTCTTGTTGCAGAGCATGGGCTCTAGGGCATGCGGGCTTCAGTAGCTGTGATGTGCGGGCTTCAGTAGCTGTAATGTGCAGGCTTCAGTAGTTGTGGCTCACAAGCTTAGTTGCTCCACAGCATGTGGGATCTTCCCAGACCAGGGCTTGAACCCATGTCCCCTTCATTGGCAGGCAGATTCTTAACCACTGTATCACCAGGGAATCCCTGTGGTCTTTTTGATAATAGCCATTTTGATAGAAGTGAGGTGATGTCTCATTGTGGTTTTGACTTGCATTTCTCTGATGATTGGTGATGTTAAATATTTTTTCATGTGCCTGTTGGCCATCTGTATGTCTTCTTTGGAAAAATGTCTATGCAGGTCTTCTGCCCATTTTTGAATCAGGTTGTTTGCTTGCTTGACATTGAGTTGCATATGCTGTTTATATATTTTGGATATTAACCTCTTATCAGCCATAAATATTCCTCTAAACACTGCTTTGGCTGTATCCCACAAATTTTAATATGTTGATTTTTCATTTTCATTCAATTCAAAATATTTTCCAATTTCTCTTATAACTCCCTTCCTGAGCCATAGGTTATTTAGAACTGTGTTGTTTAATTACCATGTATTTGGAGATTTCCCAGTTATCTTCTTAGTTTAATCCCATTATGATAAGAGAACATATTTTATATGGTTTCATTAAAAAAAATTGTTAAGATGTGTTCTGACCCAGGATATGGTCTATCTTGAGGTATGTTTCGTCTGTACTTGAGCAGAATGTGTATTCTGTCTTTCGGTGGAATTTTAAAAATGTTAGTTAGCTCCAGTTAATTAATAGTATTGTTTTATTCTTTGATATTTTTGCTAAATTTTAAAAATTTATTTGTTCTGTTGATTATTGAATGAGAGTATTGAAGTCTCCAACTATAATTGGAGACTTCTCTTTTTAATTCTATCAAATTTTATCTCATGTATTTTGAGGCTTTGTTGTTAGACAAATCATGTTTAAGACTGTTATATTCTTGGTGAATTAACCCTTGAATCATTAGGTAATGTCTTTCTTTATCCCCAGCAACTTTTCCTTGTTATAAGCTTCCTTTTTCTCTGGTATTAATAGCCATTTCTACCTTCTCTTGGTTAATACTTGCATGCTATACATTTTTTATTCTTTTACTTTATATTTATAATAATATAAATATTATATTTATAGTGGGTTTGCTGTAACATGTAGTTGGGTCTTTGTTTTTTGGTACATTCTGAAATCTACATTTTAAAATTGGTATATTTAAAGCATTTATTTTAATATAATTATCTATATGTTTAGATTTATATATGTTTAAAACAAATGGGTCTACTGTTTTATTATTTTTTCTGTTGTTTTCCTCTAATTTTTTTCCCTCTATTTCTACTTTCCTGTTTTCTTTTGTGATGAGTATTTTCTTAGTATTACCTTTTAATTTATTTATTGAGCTTTTGACTGGTAATGTCCTACAGCCCCTTGAGTTTCTGCTTATTTTTAAAAATCTTTTTTTCTTTTTTGTTCATATTAGGTAATTTCTATTGATCTGTGTGTGTGTGTTTTTGTGTGTATTTTAATGGTTGTACTAGAGATTATAATATATTTATATTTAACTTTTATAGTCTAATTAGAATTAATATTTTATCACTTCACATGTGATGTAGAAGTCATACCACATATAGAACCCTTAATGTTGTAATTTTCATATGTATTATACTGATATACATTGAGACCCCATGGGACAATGTTATCATTTTTGCTTTCATCCATCATAACTATTTAAAGAACTTGGCAGAAAAATAGTCTCATATTTATTCAAATAGCTATAATTTCTGTTGACTTTCCTTTACTTTCATAGTTTCAAGCTTCCCTTTGATATCATTTTCCTTTCTTCAGATCTTCCTTTAACATTTCTTTCAGGGTAAATCTGCTGTTGACAAATTCTTTTAGTTTTTCTTCATCTGATAATGTTTCAATTGCTTCTTCATTTTTGAAGGATATTTTCACTGGATATAGGACTCTTAATTGACAGTTCTTTTATTTCCATGTCCTTCAGGCATCCATGATTTCTCATGAGAAATCTGTGACACTTCAAATTGTTGTTCCCATCTACGTAATGTATTGCTTTTCTCTGGTTGCTTTCAAGAAAGTTTTTTGGTTTTTAGTTTTCAGAAGTTTGGTGATGACATGTCTGGGCATAAATTTCATTTAGTTTATCCTGCTTGGGGAGTCACTGAGCTTTTGGGAATTCTATAAGTTTATGTCTTTTTCCAAATTTAGGAAGTTTTCAACCATTATTTATTCAAACGTTTTTCTCTGTACCTATTCTTTTCCCTCTTCTTTCAGGTTTTAAATGGCATAAATATTAGATCTTCTGATAATGTCCTACAGCCCCTTGAGGTTCTGCTTATTTTTAAAAATCTTTTTTGTTCATATTAGGTAATTTCTATTGATCTGTCTTCAAGCTCATTAAGACTTTCTTTTTCACCTCCATTTTGCTATTGAGCTCATCCAGAGAATTTTAAAATTTGCTTATTAGTCTC
This sequence comes from Balaenoptera acutorostrata, assembly GCF_949987535.1. Lineage (NCBI taxonomy): Eukaryota > Metazoa > Chordata > Mammalia > Artiodactyla > Balaenopteridae > Balaenoptera > Balaenoptera acutorostrata. The sequence continues at coordinate 101,828,761 of NC_080067.1, read as the reverse complement.
CCCGCTCTCTCGCACATTTCCTGTAATTGTCTCTGCCCCTGGGGTTAAGCAGTCATTATATAAAGAGAAAAAAGCAATGGGATTCCTTGTACATTCTTGGCTCCACAAGAATCAGGCCATCTGACCAGAGAGAAGGGTCCCCCTTCTTTCTGCCCAGCCACTGCTATCATCATCACCACCACCACTGTGGGATTGCCTGGGAATTGGGGTGATTTATTTAGTAATTTAATTGCCTGCTAGAAAAACAAATCAACACAGTTCAGAGGAAGATAATAGAATTCAGAGTCTCTGTGAGGTATCACTCACTATGTCTAGTTATAATAACATGGTAAGAAATTAAATTACTGGATGATAAACTGAAATTTGATTTTAAGTTTGGTAGATAGAAGATCGGTTTTCAGTTTTGTTTCGGTGAGTGTGTGGGAAGCCCAAGATGTTTATCAAGCCTATACTCCAGACTTCAGACCTTTCTTCCTTACAGAGTGCAGCAAATCAAACAGCTGCTAATTTCTTTCAGCCTTCTAGTTGTAATTTTCCACTGGATCCTTGGAGCCAAAGTCTGTCCTCTGACAGATCATACCAACAAGCCTGTAAGTTTCTGCTTGAATTCTAGGTAAGCCATGCAAACTGGGGAATATCCTTAGTGGAAATGCCTTATATACTGAAATTATACACAGTATAATCCCTTCTTTCACTTTCTACCTTCTTCTGGTCACTCTACAGTGACTTTGAATAGTTGTGCCTTATATCCTGTCCCAGAGTTTATGATTGTTATCTATGGGAGGGTTTCTCTGCTACAAGCTACTGTGCAAGTACCAGAACCAGAACTGCTAAATATATTTATTCATTCATTTACCTACTGCCTTGATTTATGTTAATATTTTGCCATATTTGTTTTTATTTTCTTTTTGAAAATAAAATCTTATAGAGTTGAAGGTCCATTTGTATCACATTCCCAATCCCATTCTCTTCTCTTCTTCCCCAGAGACAACTGATACTTTAAGATTGGTGAAGAGCTTCCCTGCTCATGTTTCTATATACTTACTGCCTATTTGCATATTTATATAAAATATATTTACATGAAGTATTTCATAATATATTATTCTACAACATTAAAATTTTTTTCCAGATCTATCCATACTGTAGATCTAATTCACTCATTCAAACTATCAGGTTACTATTTTAAAGCTGTTAGTGGTTTTCTCTGTTGCTCTAAGGGTAGAGGCATAATTTATCTTTAGGTCAAGGTTGTATTTTTCTTTTGGGAAAAATTTTAATGCTTCTTCAAGTTATGCATAGCTAAATCCAACATCTGGAATGGAAAAGTTAAGGACAAGGAAAAGCTCAGCTGTTCTATAACAGGAAAACTTGACTGTTGTGGGCAGAGTGGTATTTCTGCAGATTTTATGATATCATGCTGATTAAGTGGGAGAGCAATAGAAACTGAGGGCTCCTTTGGGATACTTCTGTCTATGAGAGGTAAGATGGACCTAGCAAATGGCAGCAAGCTGCAACACTAAAGAGGGACCAGGCCAGGTGAGAGACTTCCAATGAAGAGCTATGACCAGTTGTCTCTAGAAGTAGAAATAACTGATATCCAATTTTAAGCTTTCTTAGTCTGACTTTAAATTTCCCTTTATAATGTTCTAGTCTTCAGTAAAAAAAGCCTGGACTTTTGAGAGGTGCAGCAATAGAGATCCCTGGAGCATCTACCTGAATTGACAGTGAATGTATAATAACTTACACAGATTTGTGGAATGTGTATATGCACACATTGGGACCCTTAAAAATACTTAGAGGGAAGATCCTGTAAAAGACTGACTATTATTTTGTGCAAGTAGAATGGGAGAATTTGATTGTTATTTGGGGAGTAAAGGGAAGACCTCTGAAGACTGGAGTCCTTGTAATGTACTTAGTAAAAGGACAGAAAAATTGATTCACCCCAGGAGTACAAAACAACAATCTCCAAAATTATTAATCTCACCGTTTAACTTCATGGCAATTTCAGAATGCTCAATGCAATGCTTGAATTACAGCAGGTGTTTCCACAAGTGAACTTTCTATAGAGTCATGAAATTAACAATACTTTACTCTCTTAATGGTTTCAAGTTCTGGGTAGAGGTAACAAGTCCATATTTAATAGTTACCCAGGGGCAACTGCAGATCACAAATTGCCTAAAAAATTATGATTCAGCAGGAAGAAGAAATGTTTAATTTTCAAATATCTTTTAAATTGAAAAATACGTTTTTAAGTTAAATGAACTACAAGCACTTTGTGGTGAATCCTAGAGCAATTTTTTTCTACCATTTGTTTCTTATTGTATATATTTTCAGGCATTAGTGCCTAATGTTCACATTTTTTTTTCCAGGCTGCACTAATGAATACTCCTAGATGAGTCTTAGAGCCCTGCAGGTTTATGACTAAGAAAGAACCAGAAAAAAAAAAAAAAAAAAAACAAACCCTCGAAATAGTGGTTTTCATTTTTATTTTAAATTAAGTGAATTGTTCTTTATTAAATGACTTTTAAAATCATTGGTCTCTTTTTCCATCTGATTTCCAAGGTATTCACGGTAATTGAACCAGGTCATCTTTTACAAATGTTTTTAACAATTGAATTTTTCCTCATAGAAGAGATGAATATTTCTTCTCAAATGATAATATTATTTATATTTACAATTACTCATAGAAAATCTGGCTATAGATTCCATTGATGGAGTTTTGGAAAAAAGCATTTTATTACTATTTTTATGTCTTAGGGACCTCATCATTTAAACTGAGCTTTAAATATTTCTTACAACATAAAGTTATTTGAACTGATTGGAAGCTTATGTTGCCTAAAATTTAGATTTTAGCAGCTCTCCTACAGTTTATATAATAAGCTATGGCCAGCTGGCTTAAAGCTTTAACTTACAAGCAATAACTGTGATGATTCTTCCTATGTTCTGGAGGAAATTCAATGTTTTTTTTTTCCTGTTAGAAGATATAAGTTGATGATCTGTAAGTTAGTCCACAGTAATGCGCATTGTCCTTGAAGTCTTAGGTTCTGATAGTGTTTTGATTTGCTTGAGGTATTGCTATTTGGTCAGTTTATTAATCTCCTAATTGCTGTTTAAAGGATTCACTAAAAAGTACCCTGATCGTTTGACAAAATATTAAGTTAATTTCAAACAGAGATAAAACTATGATGAAAATAACTCAGGGTGATGAGATGTAGAGTGACTGGGTGGCCCCTTCAGATAAAGTCATTGTGGAATATCTCTCTGAGGAGGATATTAGAGGTGAGACATAAATAACAGACATGAGGTGGCCTGTCAAAGAACTGGAGGAAGAGCATTACAAGAATGAGGACACAGAAAATATAAAAGCCCTCAGGTAGGAGGAAGCTTTTTGTGCTTGAGGAATAAGAAGGAAGTCAGTAGAAGTGGGAAGAGTAAGGGGGAGAGTAGTTGCAGATGAGACAGGAGGTAGGTGGGGCCAGATTACACTCGGCCTTGCAGCCTGCAAGGAGTTCTATATTTTGAATATGGAATTATGCCCAACGTATGCTTCAGTGAAAAAACATTGTTTCAAACAGCCTGAGTAGAAAGATCCCCTTCATATAAAACTGTATATTCCCAGAGAAAAATTGAGGTGTATGTTCCTTAAAATGCTAATACTGGAAATTTCTGGATGCTGAACCTTGGGAGATATTCATCCTGCTATTTGTATTTTTCTGCATTGCTGTAATTGTTTTTGAAAACCAACAGAGACATATCAAATATGCATTCATGAAAAATGAGCTATAAATTTTTTGAGTAAGATTTAAAGTTAAGAAAACATTGACATTTTTGTGACTTCCAAACTCATGTAAAGTGGGAAAAAGAGGGATTTATAAAGAAGGGTTTGTTGAATTTCATTAACAAATATAGAAATAAAATGACCTATACACTTTTTTTCGGGGTTTTCATTGAATGTGGAAGATAGAAAAAGAGCTCAAAAAAATCCAGAACGCACAGAATACAAATAATCAATAAAACCTCCCTTATTATATAACTGAGAATACAAATAATCAATAAAACCTCCCTTATTATATAACTGGTAAAAACAAGATCATGGGCCCCAAATGGGGTCACTTATGCTAAACCCCACATCATCAAACTGACAATTAGTTACAGTTTCATCCTCTCCCAGAAATGGAATCTTACACCAGTCAATCTGGAATTACCTGGTCTGCACTAGTGAGGTCACCTGCCTGATAGACCCCTGCCACCCCCTAAAAGAAAGTGCTTTTGCCACAACCAGTCCACGTTTTTGCTAGTTTAACTTCCTTGTTCCTGCTCCCTTCTGTCTGTAAAATCTGTCATTCTGTACAGCTCCTCAGAGCTCCTTTTCTTCTGCTAGATGGGATGTTGCCCAATTCATGAATTGTTGAATAAAGCCAGTAAGATCTTTAAAGTTTACTCAGTTGAATTTTGTTTTTTATCACTGCCAAAATAGTTTTCCATGTACAATCTGCAAAGTGCAAAATGAATGGTAAAACGTTGCAGAAAAAGAAAAGGATAAATAAAAGAAAGAGGTGGAAAAGTCAAAAGGGTAAATAATATTTAAGCTATACATTAATTCAATTACTCATTCTTTCAATACAGATTTTAACATAACCTGTACTAAATAAACAAGGGTTGCATGCAAGAAGTCTAGTTGGATTAAGTTCTCATGGGTGTAAGAATAGAATGTGACCACAAAGGGAAGCAGACTGGGCAGAAAGACAGCACAGAGACTGCCATCTTCATAACACCATGGTCAGACTCTATTAGGGTTTCAATATTCTATCAAAAAATAAATTTAAAAAGTCCTCCTTGGATCTAAATCTCCCATCAAAATCTTCCCCTTGTTTTCTTCTATGCGCTCCTTTTCACTTCTCCACATTTATCTGTGGTTCCCATCCTCATATTTCTGTGGTATCTATGGAGTTCTGGGACAGAGGATTCACTTGAACCAGCTTTGTATTTGACGTGTTACAAATGCAGGTCAAATATTTCCATGGAAGACCACTAGGAGAATGGTATTATCCCAATGTTGGATTACTTCCATAGGTAATCTGAGAACTTGATTTTTTTCTGCCTATAAAAATAGCTTGGGTTCCATTCCATATATGGAGAACAGGCTTTTCTGTCTCTATTCAGCTAAGCAAGTGCCTGTCTTTTGGCAAGGAAAGAAGAAAAGCATTAATCATTTCCAGTTCATCCATATCAGGATGTTTACTCCCAAAAGATAAAGGTTCGATTCATATCTTTTTTGTTATGACTTCCAGGTAGTTTTTCTCAACGTGGATGATTCTAGAAAACTTTAGAAGAGGTTATTTGTAGATATGTATTGCTTAGAAGAATAGCATGGGGAAATAGCCTAAGAATACCTTAACAATGCTTACAGATAACCTACTGTTTGCACTGGTCTGCCGTAACTAGAGGCTTCCATTTGTTATAATATATCAAGTTTGATGGTAGGTCTTTGTGGTCTCTGGCTGCTTTTAACCCCCTCCCCAATCTCCATTTTTCCAAATGTACTAGATTGTTGTCATGGTTGGATCTTATTTCTGGCCATGTTGAAATCCACCCTCTGCTCTTCAATCTTAGCTCTGTTCCTCCATCTTGTAGGACTCCACCTAGCTTTTGCCTACCTAAGTTTCATGGACTTAGATTTGACTGTCAGTTCTTTCCCCAGTAGCTGCTACAGTTGGCTTGGGAACCAATGCCAACATAGTTCCCTCTTAGACTGATTCAGCAATAGTATAAGTAGAGCTGAAGCTGGCACCCAGACTACAGTGGAATGATCCAGGTAGAGGCTGCATTGGGCTGCATGGAAGAGAAGTAAAACTGTGAGGAAAGAGAGCAGAAAAGATGAAAACCCATGAGTCAATATATGTCTTTACATATATTGTCATTTTGTCTTCAATAGAAGAGAGGTTGTGAAGGGCTGGACTGATCACCAGTGACTCTGTAAACATACCTACCTGTCCCCCCTAGCATCAAGATGAAACAGAATTTTTCCATCAAAGGCCACAGGTGTTAGCTGAGTATGCCTTTTTCCTAGTCAGTCCTGACTACTACTAGTTTAGAATCTTTAAAGGGACTGCGATATTTGAAATTGTTAGGGCTTATGACTTGCAGATTCACTTTTTAAGTTAAAAAATGTAAAAATTAAAAATAATTTTATTGAAATATAGTTGACATACAATATTATGTTAGTTTTGTGTGTACTAAATAATAATTTGACATATGTATACATTATGAACTAATCACCATGATTTCTAATAACCATCTGTCTCTATATAGAGTTATTACAATATTGATCATATTCCTTACGCTGTATATTACATCACTATGACTTACTTACTATGTAACTGGAGGTTGGTACCTCTTAATCGCCTACACCTATTTTGCCCTCCCTCCATCACTCTCTTCCCTTCTGGCAACCACCTGTTTGTTCTCTGAACCTATGAGTCTGTTCTTATTTTTGTTTTGCTTGTTTGTTTTGTTTTTTGACTCCACATGTAAGTGAGATCATGTGGCATTTTTATTTCTCTGACTTATTTCACTTAGCATAATATCCTCTAGATTTATCCATGTTTTCACAAATGGCAAGATTTTTTCTTTTTTATGGTTGAGTAATAGTCCATTGTGTGTGTGTGCATGTGTATGCCATATCTTCTTTATTCATTTGTCTATTGATGGATATTTAGGTTTCTTCTGTATCTTGGCTATTATAAATAATGCTTCAATAAACATAAAGGTGCATATATCTTTTCAAATTGGTGGTTTTGTCTTCTTCAGGTAAATACCCAGAAGTGAAATTGCTGGATCATATGACAGCTCTGTTTTTAATTTTTGAAGAACCTCCATATTGTTTTTCATAGTGGCTGCACCAATTTACAAACCCACCAACAGTGCAAGAGGGTTCTATTTTCTCTGAATTCTTGGCAACACTTGTTATTTGTTGTCTTTTTGAATATAGCCATTCTGACAGGTGTGAGGTGGTATCTCATTGCAATTTTGATTTGTATTTCCTGGATGATTAGTGATGTTGAGCATCTTTTCATGTGTCTGTCAGCCATCTGTGTGTTTTCTTTGGAAAAATGTCTATTCAGATCCTCTGTCTATTTTTAAATTATGTTCTTTGTTTTTTGATGTTGAGTTGTATGAGTTATTTGTATTTTTTTGATATTAACCTCCTTATTGAATATATCATTTGCAAATATATTCTCCCATTTGGTAGGCTTCCTTTTCATTTTGTTGATAGTTTCCTTGGCTGTGCTAAAACTTTTTAGTTTGTTGTAGTTTCATTTATTTATTTTTGCTTTTCTTTCCCTTGCCTTGGGAAGACAAATCCAAAAAATATATTGCAAGATTAATGTTAAAGAGTGTACTGCCTGTTTTCTTCTGGGATTTTTATAGCTTCACATTTTATATTTAAGTCTTTAATCCATTTTGATTTTACTTTTGTATATGGTGTGTGAAAGTAGTCCAGCTTGATTCTTTTACATGTAGCTGAACAGTTTTCCCAACACCATTTATTGAAGAGGCTGTCTTTTCCCCATTGTATATGCTTGCCTCCTTTGTTGTAGGCTAATAGACCATGTAAGTGTGGGTTTATTTCTGAGCTGTCCATTCTGTTCCATTGATCTATGTGTCTGTTTTGTGCCAATATCACACTGTTTCGATTACTGTAGCTTTGTGTTATAGTAAAAAAATCAGGGAGCATGATTCCTCCAGCAGTGTTCTTTCTGAAGAATTTTTTTTTTTTTTTTTTTTTGCTCTTCGGGGTCTTTTGTGTTTCCAATCAAATTTTAGAATTATTTGTTCTAGTTCTGTGAAAAATGCCATGGATATTTTGATAGGGATTGTATTGAATCTGTAGATTGCCTTGGGGAGTATGATCATTTTAACAATAATAATTCTTCCAGTCCATGAGCACGGTATATCTTTCCATTTGTTTGTGTCATCTTTAATTTCTTTCATCAGTGTCTTGTAATTTTCCTTAGGTAGATTTATTCCTAGGGTTTTTTTTTTTTTTTTGATGTCATAGTAAATGGGATTTTTTCCTTAATTTATTTTTCTGATAGTTTGTTGTTAGTGTATAGAAATGCAACAGATTTCTGTATATTAATTTTGTATCCTGTAACTTTACCGAATTCATTAATGAGGTCTAGTAGTTTCTTGGTGGCTTCTGTAGGATTTTCTATATATAGTATGATGTCATCTGCAAACAGTGACAGTTTTACTTCTTCCTTTTCAATTTGGATTCCTTTTATTTCTTTTTTTGGTCTGATTTCCATGGCTAGGGCTTCCAATAGTACGTTGAATAAGAATGGTGAGACTGGGCATCCTTGTCTTGTTCCTGATCTTAGAGGAAATGCCTTCAGCTTTTCACTCTTAAGTATGATGTTAGCTTGTCATATATGGCTTTTATTATGTTGAGGATGTTTCCTTTATACCCATTTTGTTGAGAGTTTTTATCATAAATGGTTGTTGAATTTTGTCAAAAGCTTTTTCTGCATCTATTGAGATGATCATGTGATTTTTTATTCTTCATTTTGTCAATGTGGTGTACCACATTGATTAATTTGAAAATATTGAACCATCCTTGCATCTCTAGGATAATTCTGCTTGATTCTTTTAATGTATTATTGATTTTGGGTTGCTAATATTTTGTTGAGGATTTTTGCATCTATGTTCATCAATGATATTGGCCTGTAATTTTCTTTTTTCTTTTTTTGTGGCATCCTTGTGTTGTTTTAATTATTATTACTCACAGTATAAACTAAATGTTCTTTGAGTAGATAGCCATGGCCTTTGAGATAGCTAAGAGAGATTTGCTTTACTCTAATTGAGGAAACTAAAGAAAAAAAAGTAATTTATCTATGAATTCATTTCCAGGTTTTACAGAGTCAGGGCCAGATCTTAGTAAGTTTCCTGGAGTTGACATAGCAGCAAGCAGGGCATCTCCTTCCTTATCAGTTTCTCAGTTCCTGGATTTGATGTTTTTAGAGCAGGAAGGAAGTAGCTGCCCAAAACCACAGTCTGAAGGGCTGCTGGAAAAATAGATCTCTCTTGTTTCTTTGAATGGAAGGGAGATATTCCTTGTCTTGCTGGCACATAATTTTAGTTGATTTATACTTGTTTATATGAGTGCAAAAAATGGTTCACTCATGTCTTCTAGTATGTTCGTATCTATATGTGTGTGTGTGTGTGTGTGTGTGTGTATTTGTATGTGTACCTGGGTGTATTTTCAGATCATAGTCATCAATATATTTTTGGAACACTAGTTTTGCAAGATAATTTCTGAACATTGCACTATCCTTAATGACATTCCCTTTCTTGAAAATTCATAATACTACTATCATATTAAAGAGACTAGAAAGTCCCCAAGTGAAGAGATATTTGAACTTTGTTTGACCCAGAATTTCTCCAACTTCACTTGACCATGAAGTCCTTTGTTCAGGTAATGATTAATAATATCTCAGTTCTATAAGTAAATATATTTAGGAAATGCTGAATTAGATAATTTTTCTGAAGGATTTGGATGTCTACAATAGCCAGGGATATACAGAGGAATGTGAAATTGTAGGCTGATACCAGTTTCAAGGTTTTTGCTGCGTCCTTTAAGCTTAGCTTCGTCAGTTCCATTTCTTAAAGCCTTGATCTGCTGAAGCACTGTTAGGCCACCAAACTGTAAAATCATTTCTATGCAAGTAGCCAACAGTAAAGGGGCTTACTAAGGCTTAAAAATTAAAAATAAAAAAAATTTTTTTTAACTGGAATGTTCCTTTTCCTGAAGTAAGTTCTATTAGGCAAATTCTATTTCTATTAAGCAAATCAATAAATTAATTTCTTTCAAGCCAGTGTTATTAGGCAAATCAATAAAATTACTTCTACCAATTTCTACCGTTTGATACTTGGTAAAGTTGGGATCAAAAACGTATAGATTTTGGGGGGAATATATGCTCATCCCAGAAGAAAACAGAAATGAAGAAATATGTTCCTCAGATATCTGAGTATTCCAATCTTTGGTGGTATTTGTAAAAGGCAGCAAGCAACATTTAACACGATAAAGCCTTTGGTGCCTTAGATTACTCAGTGGATAGAGATTTGGGGCTATTTTGGTTAAAGCTAAGGGGAAAAGTTCTGAATTTCTTTGATATTTGCCTGATGTTAGAAAAATAAGGGTAGAGAAAGGTACCGAGTTATTAACTTCTGCAGAAGACGGTATTTGATTAATAGTTCAGAACTAAATTTTAATTAGGGTCAGATATGCTGGATAATTATTAGGTGCTCACGTAGGTTATTACCAGGATATCCTGCCAGGAAATTTATTAACCTATAGACTACTTCTGATCTCCTTTTCCCTGCCCCCATTTTTAGTATAACTGATTTTTTAAAAAAACATAACTATGACTTCAAGAAACAGCAAACAAACAAACACCAAAGAACTGGTTTACTGGGATGTCTGAAATCTTGATTAAGAACACAATGTAAATAACTGTAGTATATTTGAAGTTAAAACCACAGATATTTTTCCAGGTTACACACATATAGCTTTCTGACTTAACAGAGAGCATTGAATAACAATGATTTGGAGTAGTGTGGATTAAATCAAATGGCACAGACTGGTGATCTAGATAATAAAAGTTCCCTTTCATACCCTTATTTTTCATTTCAGGCAAACATCTAGTCTGGAGATCAGCTATATGAGGATAACTATTACCTTAAAAGATTATTTGTCTTTCAGAATTCCAGTGTAGAAATGGTTTAGCACAGAAAACTATAGAGAATAGTATAATGAGCTTCTATATACTGATCAGTCAACTCAATAATTATTAACATTTTCCCAATTTTGTTATTTCTCTCCATTCCTCCTCTTTTCTCTTGAGTATTTCAAAGCAAATCCCAGAAATCATATCATTTTGCAGCATGCATCTCTAACTGATAAGCCTTTTATATTTCACAATAAGCATGCCATTACTCAATCTGACAAATTTGAAAATAATTCCTTAATATCATCTAATACTGAGTCCATATAAGTATCCTCTATTATCTTCCCAATTTTCCCTCTAGCTCTCGGTCATCTGTAACCTCACTAGGACTCTCATTTTTGGGAATGAGTAGATCAATAAGGGGAACAAGTGGAGAGCATCTTTGCTCTTTTTTTCAGTCCAAAGCTTAAGTTTAAGCATCAACTTAAATCCATCGTTTCCAAATTTCCCTAATTCTGAATTCTGCTGCTACTACTTAGAGCAGTGTTTCACTATCAAAGAAGGGAGAGCAAGGCCAAGCTATTTTTATGATAAGCCAGAGATGAAATTCTAGAAATTATTCTGCTTAGAATCTCTTTTCCAAACCCTTTGGGAGGCACATGAACAGGAAGGGGACTTAGCTGTTGGTTAAAAAGCAGGATTTCCTCATAGGGAGTAAGGTGTTTTCATTAAATGATATGTCTGTTTACATATTCAAGTAATCTATAGTATCCTTAGTTGTAGTGCATAACTAACAACATGAACAACATTAACAATGCTAGTTCATGACTTCAATAAAATTTTATTTAGTGCCAGTTGTGGGTAAGGCATTGTGCTAGTAAGGAAAATACAGGATATAAAGCAAAACACACTCTACAGAAAATAAAATAAAGTACAATGGGAATTCAAAAGCCAACTATTTTTTTCCTTGGGTCGTTGACAGACAAAAGGAGCATTTGATTAGAACCTTAAAAGACTTCTAGAATTTGAACAGTTGGAAGGAAGAAAGGTCATTTTTGGGTGGAGGAAAGAGAGTGAGCAAAGGCACAAAGGTAGGAAAAGCAAAACATGAAACAAATAAGATCAATCTGGTGAATACGAGACTTTTCAGTCCAAACATCACAAAATGTCATGACTAGCCATGCAGCTAGGTGTAGATGTTACGTAATCACCCAGTAAGCAGAGATTCCAGTAACTGCTATCAGTCACTGCTGCCAGGAACTACTAATCACGCAGAATGTTTAGAATGTCAAGACGATGATTGTTAATATGTGACCAACCAAGAAAACTGGTGCCTGGTAGAGGCATCTGGTCCAATGTGATATAATAATTAATCCAACTGGATAATATTTTACCTCCAAATCCAACCCAGTGGTTGGGTCAATAGGCAAACACTGTGACTGTTCATTTGTGAAGAATATTTCGGCAACTTCAAGAGGCTTGAGAAGAACAGGGTCCACTAAGTGAAGCTTCTTTTGCTGTGGGGCTGGATGTTCCTTAGATCTTTCATGTGGCAATATCATATGATTTTTTGCTTTCTTTCTAAACTCAAAACACTAAAACTATATCATTAACATAGAAATATAAAAATCTTCTTGACCTCAACTTCAAGCTTACAATTAATGTATCTTTCAGCTAAAGAATGGATTCAAATGATGGTAACATTACTGATTTAGGTTTGCTTTGCTGCATTCAACACTGAGCTGAAATGTCCTAGATCAGAGAATGATTCCAAATCAGATTAGTCCAATGTCCTAGTCCAGGCTATGTGCTTTACTGGGCCTGAGAAACAAGCTTTTCTTTTATTCCTCAACATTAGCTAGAAATGCATTTTCAGCTAAAATTTGTCATGTGTTTATTATGTACACCACACTTGCATCATAAGCATTACCTGATTTAGTCTTCATAACAACTCTATGATGGAGGTTAATATACTTAACTCTATGATGGAGGTTAATATAATTATCTCCATTTCAGAGATGAGGAAACTGGGACTTAGAGAGGATTAGTAATTTATATCAGTTCACGTAGCTAATAAGTGGGGCAGGGCTGGTTTGTGAGTCCTGCTGGTCTGTTACAGCAGGCCATGGTCATCTGAGCAGGGACAGAGGCCTGTGTGTTGTGATGGGAAACAGGCAAGAAGAGGCTATCACTTTCGTCTGTCCCTCTGTCTCTTCAACTTCTAGCCGGCTTTTCTTCCTGCTTCCTCATTTCTTGCTATTTTTTAAAATCACAACCCCTCTATTTCCCTGTTCCTTGTATAGAATTCTTTTTTTTTTTTTCATTTATATATTAATTTATTTCCTATTTCACTCATTGATTTACCTCTAAGGTAGCAGGCCTTGTCTGCTAGGAAATTATACAAGGAGAACTAGCAAGTGAATGAATGAATGAATACAGTACTATGTACTGAATGCTGGAGTACAGTTGCTTTGAGGGCACAAAGAAGGAAAAATATCAAATTTTGAGGCCTGGGAGATGATGCTTGGGTTGTGTCTCGAAGGAAGAGAAATTAGGTGAAGAAGCAGGAAGAGCTTTCCAAGCAGACACACTAGCATTTGTATAGTCACTGAGTTGGGGCAGTAGCCAGACACAGCTGAGATCTGCTGGTGATTTGGGATGGCTGGAATGAATAGTGTGTTTCCTGGGAGTGTTAAGAGAGGAAGCTGGAGAGGAATGCAGGGGCTGGCCTGTGAAGTTCTTGAGTGCTAAATTAAGGAGCTTGAATGTTAGCCTGAAAGTTACAGGAAATCATTGAAAGGATTTAAGTTACAGAAATGCATGATTTTGTATTTTAAAAACAGCATTCTGGTAATCATCACTTGCATAACCAATTGCTATGCCTCGAAAAGGAGGCCCTAAATTTGCACCAAGATTGTGCACTACCTGTCTTGAGAAGCTTCAAAGCCTTCATCACCTTGTGATCTTCCCTGATAGAAGAGCTGAGTTTTCCATCCTACTTCCTGATCTCAGAAGTCTTGATCAGCTGGGTACAAGGCACCCTTCATAAAATAGTCCTTAAAGACGAGGTTTATTGTTGTAACCATGAGAGCCTGCTTGCTAGGCACAAGATGCTCATGTTTTTACAGGGACATCCAGATCCCACTTCCTTTCAGAAATCTCCCCACCCACATTCTCATGTTTCTCTAGGTTATGGGATACTGAATTACCATAATCTTTTTTTTTTTTCTCTGCTGTTACTCCTGAAATCTGGGTGAGTTCAGGTGAGCAGCTCTGCAGAGGGCAAATCCATTGAGGCAAGTGGGAGGTGTGATAGTGGAGCAGGAGCAACAGGTGGCATCAAACAAGTTGCATCCAATAGACAATTTGAGTGCCTTTAGCCAAGATACAACTTTAAGCAGCTTAGAGTGATGGTGGTCAAATGTTTTTGCTCACATACCCCTTAAAATACTTGGGTAAATCTAGGTACCTCATCACACATTTGAAGTTGATACTCACAATTTGTCATTACATATTTTAGTAGTTGCAAACATAATTTCTAGTCTGTTGTACCTGCTGACATTTTAAACTGTTATAGTTTTAACAGTCTATTTTAAGATAACTTCAAATGCATTCAAAAGCTCTGTCTTTATGCTCTCCTCCCCACATATTATGTGGTTTCCTCCCCACATATTATGTGTTTGATGTCACAAGTTACTTCTTTTATATTGTGTATTGATTAACAAATTCTTATAGTTATAGTTAATACTTTTGTCTTTTAACTTTTATGCTAGAGTATTAAGTGATTTACCCATTACTGTTACAATCTTTGAGTATTCTGAATTTAACTATGTATTTACCTTTACCAGTGAGTTTTATACTTTCAAGGATTTTCATCTTCAGCTTGGAGAACTCCCTTTAATATTTCTTGTAAGGCAGGTCTAGTGGTGCTGAACTCTTTCAGCTTTTGCTTGTTTTGAAAACGCTTTTTCTTTCAATTCTTAACGATTTTGCCAGTTTAAGTATTCTTGGCTGGCAGTTTTTTTTTCTTTCAGCACTTTAAATGTATTGTGCCACTCCTTTATGGCCTGCAAAGTTCTGCTGAAAAATCTGATGATAGTTTTATAGGGGCTCCCTTGTACTTAACAAATTATTTTTCCCTTCTTGCTTTTAAGATTCCCTCCTTGTCTTTAATTTTGACAATTTAATTATAATATGTCTTGGTGGGGGTCTCTTATATTTATTTATTTATTTATTTTTATATTTATTTTTGGCTGTGTTGAGTCTTCGTTTCTGTGCGAGGGCTTTCTCTAGTTGCAGCAAGCAGGGGCCACTCTTCATCGCAGTGCGTGGGCCTCTTCACTATCGTGGCCTCTCTTGTTGTGGAGCACAGGCTCCAGACGCGCAGACTCAGTAGTTGTGGCTCACGGGCCTAATTGCTTTGCGGCATGTGGGATCTTCCCAGACCAGGGCTTGAACCCGTGTCCCCTGCGTTAGCAGGCAGATTCTCAACCACTGTGCTACCAGGGAAGCCCTTGGTGGGGGTCTCTTTAAATTCATCTCTTTTGGTACTCTTCGGGCTTCCCGGATCTAGATGTTTGTTTCTTTCCCCAGGTTAGGAAAGTTTGGGGCCATATTTCTTTGAATCACCTTTCCACCCCTTTCTGTCTCTCTTCTGCTAGGAGAAGAGTATATTGATCGAGTTGATGTTGTCCCATAAGCCCTTTAAGCTATCTTTACTCTATTTTTTGTTTTTTGTTTTTTTTGCTCCTTTGACTAGATGAATTCCACTGCCCTATCTTTGAACTCATTGATCCTTTCTTCTACTGATCTGGTCTGCTGTTTGAATCCTTTTATTGAGTATTTAAGTCAGTTATTGTATTCTTCAGCTCTATGGTATCTTTAGTATATTTTAATATTTTCTATCCTTATGTTGAAATTCTTACTTTGTTCATTAATGCTTTACCCTGGTGAGTATCGTTATGACCATTACTTTAAACTATTGGTAAATCACTTATCTCTGCTTCATTAAGATTGATTTCTAGAGATTTATCTTGTTCTTTTGCTTGGAACATATTCCCTTGTTTCTCCATTTTCCTTGACTCTCTGCATTGGTTTCTATGCATTAGATAAAACAGCCACCTCTCCCAGTCTTGTGTAGGAGATTAACCTCATCAATTAGCCCAGACCAAGCTCCTGGTTGTCTCTCAAATCTTTGTGATGGTCCAATCCTCCATCTTTGTTTTTAGCGGCTCTGAATAGTAGAGGGTGTGCCAAGACCCATTAGTGTCCCAAAAGGGAGGGTCACAGTTAGCAACTCAATGTAAGCTGATTAGAAACCAAACCCTCAGGCAGCAGCTGGGAAACTGGGAGATGGGTATTTTTGCATGTTACCTCTGCATTGAGCCTGAGTGTATAGTTGCTGGGGGTGCATCTATTTAAAGACTGCTTTTGTTGCTATAATCCTGTGGATCTCATGAATGCAAGCCCTGTTGGCTATCAGAGCTAGGTAAATTGAGAGCCAGTCCCTCCAGTGCAAGCTGTAAAAGTTGGGGTGCTAGATATGTGTACAAGCTCCTTATAGGGAGGTACCAGTGACTTGGCTTTTTCGTTGGAGTGAGCAGGAGGGAGAAGGTGGAGAAAGTGCCCACTGGCTCTTTTGGACTCCAGGGAGGATCACAGTCAGCACCAAAGTGTGTGCGAATCAGAAGCTGGACTCTCAAGCGGTAACTTGTGAAATATGCAATCAAACCCCTTCCAGTGAATGAATGGGAGATGGGCATTTTTGCCTGCTCATTTTGTGCTGAGCCCTGGGGGGATAGATTTGGCGAGTGCTTGCATGTCCATTGAGAACTGCTTCTTTGTTTTCTACAGTCCTGTGGCATTCATGAGCACAAACCCCTTTGGCTATCAGGGCCAGGCAATCTGGGGGCCTGTTTCTCTGGTGGCAGATGCAAAAGCTGGGGCATCAGACTTGTACAAACTTCTTTTAGAGATGCTAGTGAACTAGGTTTTTTTGTTGGAGTGAGCTGAAGGGAGAAGGCAGAGGAAGTGCTCACTGGATCCCCTGGGCTCCATGAAGAATAATAACCAACTTCCAGAATCATGCTAATTGGAAGTCAGACCAGGGAAAGGCTAGAATGCCCTGAGAGATAGGCATTTTTGCCTGTTCCTTTCACACTGAGCGGGGGAGCGGTGGGGGTGGGGCGGGATACCAACTGTGATGCTGTGATGCATGGCCATTAGGAACTGCTTCTTTGTTTGCTCTAGTCCTGTGGGTTTTGTGGAATCCAGCCTGGTTGGCTTTCAGAGCTAAGTGTTTTGAGGGTCATCTCTCATGCGGTAGTAATAAAAGTTGGGGGACTAGGTGTGTGGTCTAAACCCTTTGCTCTTCAGGGAGAAGTTAGGAGTTGAGTGTTCCCTCTCAATTGTATGACACTATTCTGGGGGTGGGGTTTATGGTGAGAGTGTGTCTCTGCCTTTCCTACCTGTTTCAGTATGGGTGTTTTCTCTTTCGCTCAACGTGTAGAATCACTCAGCTGATATCTGGATTTCTCTCAGAGGGATACTCCTTATGTAGTTGTACGTTCACTGCATCTGTGGGAGGAGGGATGTTCAGGAGCCTCCTATGTCACCATTTTTGGGCCCTCCTTCTGTCTGATGTTATTTTGTTAGCTTCTTGGACTTATATGTCTATTCCACTCTTCCTTCCTATATTTATGCTAGTATATTGTCTTATTTTTGAAAGTCTTGTCTTAATTACCTTTTCACACTTTTCTGTTACAAAAATATATACTGGAACTTAAATTGTTTTTAAAGTTGCCTGTGACTACAAGACTTAAATGCAAAAAATAAATAGCATACTAATGACCAAAACAAAAATAATTTGAAACATAATCATTTAACATAAAAGTAAAATCTTGTTGGAAATGAATCTCTCATGGAGCTGTTTATTTATTTTTTGCCTCAGTTGGTTTATGTGTCTATAGATGATCATGGATATTTTCTAGAATGAGATTGAGTTCAGCATTCATTTAATTCCTATTTTTCACTTTCATAAATGTAAGTATTGTGAAATTTATTTATATAAAACACATGGCAATGGAAAGAGTTTCATTATAGCTAGTTAGAGGAGGGGGAAATGCCCAGTTTGGGGAATCATGACACCTACTTCATAAAGATGACATGTTTTTGGGCAAATCACTTGCCAGGTCTTGGTTTCTTCATCTATAAAATTAGAGAGGTGGCATAGAGGAGTTTTAAGTCTCTTTATAGTTCTACCATTCTATAATAATAATAATTTTAAAAGGCAGATTAAAACCATTTAGGCATATCAGGTAGGAAGTATATGCATAAATAAGCATAAATAAATGGAATTGATATAAATATGAGGTGGATGCTTGCTTTCAAGGTGATTATAATCAAACTGGGTAGCAAATAACATTAATTAAGTAGGGAATAAATCAAGATTGCATATGATTAAATGCTAAATGCTGTGATACAGACAAGTTTTAAAAGTTCTAGGATGAGTCTATTAGTTGAGGCTGAACTCTGTAGGGAAGGCTTCATGGAGAAGGTGCAGTCTGAAGAGGACTTTGATGGTCCACATGGTAGAACAACATGAAAGAAGGCCTAGAGGAACCACAGACCTCAGAAGCATGGGCTGGTGGTGTCAAGGTGACTGGAGCATCCTGCCTGCTAAGGAAGGGAAGGGCTGAGTTAATAAGGATATCACAGCCAGTTCCCTGGGAAGCAATTAGAGACAATTATAATCAACTCTAATTATGTGTGGCAAATATGTTCTATAAAGTCATCATGAACAATGAATTAGCAAATACTGAACTGTTTGTCATAGGGGATGTACAGTGTTGTTCCTGTGAGCCTCTGTTTACAACATTTTCTTCCTAACTTTTTTGGTGTGTGTTTCTGTTTAAAGACTTCAAATTTAATATATATTGTTGATTCATTAACATTAGACTAATAGCCAACAGCATTATTGCTCATGCCTGGACAGAGTTTATCTAGCACGTGTATTTTCTCCATAAGGTACATCACAACCTTCTTAGGCTTAAGAACACTAGACAGTACTTCAGCACTATGCTTAGGTGCCCTATTAAATAACAAAATCAACAACAAACAGCACATAAATATGAAAAACATGGCACTAAATAGGCTACAAAAGGACAGTTTTTTACAGTCTAAGAGCTGAAATAAGAAGGCAGAGCATCACCTTGTCCAAACTCATCTGGGAGCATGCACACTGGGTGACTCAAACTTTTCATTGCTTTGCACATGTTCATGCATGATCTTGAGAGTGCCCTAGTATTGATTGTGGGATTACAAATAGATTTTAGCAAGTAGGCAAATTTACAAACATGAAATCTTTGAATAATGACAATGAACTGCATATTGGCGAGGCAAGCTGTAGCCAGCCATTAATGAGATCTGAGCAGAGGAATAACACAATGAGTAATATTTAGGAAGCTCACTCACTTATTCACTCACTGCAAATTAAACACTAAAGGTGCCTCACTGTGTGTTAGGGGTTGCATAAGGTGCTTGAAGTACAAATGAATAAACATGGCGCCTGCTCTTAAGGAACTGAAATCTAAGCACAAGTAACCTACAGGGGAAGCCTGGGAGAAAAAACTGGAGCAACCAGAAGTCTTGTTGCCAGACTCATTCTTGAGGTAGTGAGGACCAGATTTTGCAAAGTAGCAGTGGGAGCGGGAGGGAGGGCAAACATGAAGAGAGGATGAAAGGTTTTTGTTTTGCTTGAATAGTGAGAGAGACCTCCCACAGATTCCAAACTTTAGGTTGAGGAAAGGTATGCCAAATACATGTCCTTGTGTTCCAGCAAAAGCTGTCTTTCTCAAACTAGGAAGCTTGCAGAGGGAAACTGGTTCCCCCTTTCCTAAGGATGGCTCTTTGCTTCAGCTATTATTAAGCCCAGGATGACTAAAACGGCGTTCTTTAAAATTAAGAATAAAATCAAACAAAACCAAAAGACTAGATTTATCCTGCAGGTAGAACACACATGTTTTCTAGATTCCAGAGATGTTGTTGATTTTTGGACCAGTTCTGAAACATTCAGTAACAAATTTCTATTGACCCCATGAGTTCACATTGCTCATGTGTAGTAACCTTGGTCAGCAGCAAAGAACTTAACTGTTAACTTTCCCTTGGTGTGTGCACAATTACCTTAATTATTTGTTTTCTATTTTCTGCTGTTTTTTGGAAAATAATTTCCCTTGTCTTTAGAGCAAGAAGTATTTCATGTCTAGTTTTATTAGTTAATAACATTCTACTCATGCTACTTGAGAAGGATGTGACAGTTCTTCTGGGTCTCTTACTACTGTGCTGACTTCCTAACCCCAACAGGCTTCTCCTCTTCCTGGGCAGGGTCATAGATCAGATGGGTATTAATTTTGAATCAAGTAGATTAATCAAATAATTGTCCCCTCCCTGAGTGTCAAGCATTGTGCTGGGCCTGGGGATGAGAAAGATGGATAAAGTTTATGTCTTAAAAGAGCTGGCAGTTGTCAAAGCCTAAGGGATTCTCCAGACATTAAAATACCACTTAATGCTTCACCCTGTAGGTGCTTACGTCTCAGCACTAATATAAAAGGTAGAGCAAGAAGAGGCAACTTTGGTCTTCTTTTAAGAAATATCTATTCAATTCCTTTGCCCATTTTTTAATGCTTTTTTTTCTTTGAGTTGTGTGTGAGATCCTTATATATTTCAGATATTAACCTCTTATCAGATATATGGTTTTCTCCCATTCCACCAGTTGCCTTTTCACTCTGTTGATTGTTTCCTTTGCTGTGCAGAAACTTTGTAGTTTGATGCAGTTCCACTTGCCTATTTTTTCTTTTGTTACTTGTGCTTTTAGTGTCATACCCATGAAATCACTGCCAAGACCAATGTCATGAAATTTCAACCTGTTTTATTCTAGGAGTTGTAGAGTTTCAGGCATTACATTTAAGTGTTTAATCAATTTTGAGTTGATTTTTGTGTGTGGTATAAGATAAAGGTCCAAATCGTTCTTTTGCATGTGGACATCAACTTTCCCAACACCATTTGTGAAAAGGTTATCCTCCCCATTGTGTGTTCTTGACACCCTTGTCAAAGGTCAGCTGACTGTATATGTTGGATTTACTTCTTGGCTGTCTATTCTGTTCCTTTGATCTATATATCTGTCTTTATACCAATACCATACTGTTTTCATTGCTGTAAATTTGTAATATATTTTGAATTTAGGAAGTGTGATGCCTCCAGCTTTTTTCTTCTTTTTAAATATTGGCTTGGTTATTTGTGGTCCTTTGTGATTACATATGAATTTTGGAATTATTTCTTCTATTTCTTCAAAAAATGCAATTAGAATGTAATACAAATCAAAACCACAATGAGATATCACCTCACACCTGTCACAGTGGGTATTATGAAAAAAACAAAAACAAAGAGTGTTGGCAAGAATATGGAGAAATTGGAAACCTGGAACACTGTTGGTGGGAATGCAAAATAGTGTAGTTGCTATGGAAAATAGGTTGTTCAAAAATTAAAAATAAAAATACCATAAGATCCAGCAGTACCACTTCTGGGTATTTATTCAAAATAATTGAACTCAGGATCTCAGAGTGATATTAGCACCCCATGTTCATTGCAGCACTATTTGCAATGAAACAACTAAATTTCCATCAATGGATAAATGGATAAAGAAAATATGGTATCTATATACAATGGAATATTATTCGGCATTAAAAAAGAAGGAAATTTTGCAATGTGTAACAACATGGATGACCTTAAGGACATTATGCTAAGTGGAATAAGCCAGTCACAGAAAGAAAAGTATGACATGATTCCACTTGTACGAGTTATCTAAAATAGTCAGATTCATAGCATCAGAGACTGGAATGGTGATTTCCAGGGTCTGGGTGGAGGGGAAAATGAGGAGTTACTAATCAACAGGCATTAAGTTTCAGTTAAACAAGATGAATAAGTTCTAGAGATGAGATGTACAACATAGTACCTATAGTCAACAATACTGTCTTGTACACTTAAAAATAAATGTGTTAAGAAGGTAGATCTCATGTTAAGTATTCTTATCATAATAAAGTAAAATTTGAAAAAAGAGGAGAAGAAGAAGCTTCCTCTGCCAAGCCTCTGCTTTCAGATGCCTCTAGAAATCTCTTATACTCACTGTGCAACAAGTACTTTCAAAGATAATCCTTTGCAAGGAGACAGAAGATGGAAATTACGTTCTGGAGGAAATGTGACTCAAGATAAATATCTTTGCTGAGGAGGTTTTCCCACTTCCCTCTTTTTATTCATTTATTTTTTCTTCTTCAAAATGTTTAGCCCATTGGGACACTTTGATTCTCTATTTTATACCATGAACACTTTCTTGTTAGGCAATACACAGCAAGCTCAATGCATTAGCAAGTGACATAAATTCACATGCACAAGTATAAACTATAATAAGACACCTCAGGTTGGCTTCTGTTGAAAGTTGCCACCCAGGTAGGGAGTGTTCTATGTAGTATTTTACTTGCAGATACATGTTCAGGGTTGTCCTGTCCTTAGTTAGCTGTAGATTAAATTCTCATACCCTGCCTTGGTTTTTAATACCAGACAACATGGTCTTTGTTTTAGTAAATACATGTGCCTATGTGGATTATTTTAGGAAGGCCACATGATACCAATGTGTCTGAGGCAGTATTTCTTGCAGAGAAGTTTAAACAAAAGGAAAATTGTTCAAGTGGAGAGTTCTGTAAATGCAGTATTGTGGGAGTCATTGAGAAACGGGAATAAAAGCCTGTTTTGATCATATATCTCTTCATATAGTTGCTGAAAACAATATGAAATCATTTGGTCCCATCTATGGAATGTGATGGGGTCTGTCTGCTGCAGGAAAGGGAAGGTAGCTGCCTGCAGTGTGGTGTGTGGGAAAAAGGGCCCAACCACTCTAATTATGAGTCTTTCTAGCCTTAAAGTCCCATTTTTCCAGTCCTAAGAGTAGAATATTAAGAGTAAGTTCATTGATACTTAGAGGACTAGTTAAAACAGAAATCCCCTACTTTCTGAAATTGTGATAATAGTAATTTTCTCATAAGATTGTTGCATATGTTTAATGAGAAAATCTATGTAAAGCATATTGTAAATGTGTATATGTTAGCTACTGTTATTATTATAATTATTACCATATGCCCATGAAGTCCTTATACTTCCCATCAGGGTTTGAAGAATTTGCTGGTCAAACCTCACTTCCTTTTAAGTGATTCTTCTTCTTTAAAAAAACAGATTTATTGAGGTATAATTGATATACAAAAAACAGCACATATTTAATGTCTAAATTTGATGGGTTTGGACATATGCATACACTTGTGAAAATGAAGCGTTCGGTTCTCTGTTTTGATTGAGTCCCACACCATTGGTATAAGTCACTTATCAAACTATCATGAGGTGCAGCTGTGTTCAGCTGAGTCATGTGGGTGTCCTGTATTTTTCACTCTTGACTAGATGGGACAAAATCACTGTGGAGTAGTTAGAAGCCTAATAAATCATATCCCATTTCCAAGAGATGTATTTTGGTTAACAGACTCCTTTCTAAGATATAAACAAGCTGGGTTTCGGTTTTTCATCCAGAGTTGTTAACCGAGATCAGATAAAGCATGAGGATCTATTGATGTCTGGAGTGGGCAGGAAGGGGAATCTTGGGCTTGGGGCCATTGGTGAAAGACTGACTGTTGGGAGGGAGGGCCTTGTGGGATGCCAAACTCTAGGTGCCTCTGGGACCAGGTTGAGCGTGATGGAGGTGGGAGGGTGTGGAAGAGTACTTGGCTGAGGGCAGGTGATGTGTCATTAAAATTCCCAGCAGGCTGCCTGTAGCTCTCTGGCTGTGGAGTAGCTTGCCAATGCCTGGAGAGACATGTCAGGGCTAGTTTGGAAGGCTGCAAATTAAAAACGATTTACACTTTTGGCCAGCTCAATCTCTTCTAATCCAGTTTGTATAGTTATTCCAGTTCAGCCCAGTATCTCTCCTCTCAGTCTTGGCTTCTCCCGGGAGGTGAAGTTAAAAAGGGAAAGAAAATGGAAGGTGTGGAAAAAGAAAAGAGCATTTCCCCCCTTTTCCTGATAGAAAAGTTGATCAGGCTTTTAGATCCCTCATCTCTACCTTCTTTTTCTTCTTTACTATATACATAAACCAAGGCTTTAAAAACTTATTTCTGGAGAAATGGCCCCCTCCCCTAACTGCTAATGAAAATAGTGTACTTTACAAAATTAACATTCTAGCCTCTTCTAAGTATGGAGGAAGAGATAACATGTTACCTTTGGATCAATTTTTTACCCTTGAAAAATTACAAGTGGTTCCCTTCAGCTGTGTAAATGTAGGAGTCTGATATTTTAAGAAAAGGGTCCCATGGAGTCTTGTGGACTTTATAAAGGCAGCGTCTCTTGGTATGCAGTTCTCTAAGGAAGACTAGTTGGGGTTTAAGTGATAAAATAGAAAAAATAAAATAGATGTAACTGTGTTTGTACCTCAGACTGGTGACGTGGATCAGCCCAGTTATACTCCCAAGGGGATTATGAAAGTTTATCTTAGGGCACCTGAGTGATTACTTGGAGGAAAATCAAGGAAATGCAACAGTTTACACCAGGTTTTCAGGGGACATTCCTGTTGACCACAGAGAGCTACAACTGGTTGAGAGGACATCCCGGAAGCATTTTTATCAACTTGGAGAGAAGGATCAGCCTAACTCATATGAAAAACATAAGATAGAGAAGGCATGCTCATTCACTCCTGGAGGATGCAAAGAGAAGTGTTCTCTGTCCCCACCACCCTATGATGCTCCTTTTCTCAGCCCTTTTCCATTTACCCATCCCCTTACCACTTCTGAATGTGAATTCCCTGTAAGCAGAGGTTTTGTCTGTCTTATTCACTGTTGAACCCCCGGTGCTTAGAACCGTGCCTAGCACCCAGTGAGCACTCAATAAATAACTTATTTTTGAATTAATAAATGGATAAATTTAAACTTAGGGGAATATTGAAGTTGTTGAATGAAAGAATTAGGATCTAAAGAGATCTGCTGGAACTATAAGCTGAATCTACCAGATAAAATTTAACAGGAAAAAATGGAAAATCCTGCCATAGGTTCAAAAATCAACCATGAAAGGTCCCCAGATAGGGAGATATAACTTGGTGATAGCTTATGTGAAAAATTTAGTTGACAGTAAGCACAACATAAATTAGCAGTGTGCTATGATTATGATAAAAATTTAATATGATCACAAGCCCCATTAATTAAGATATGATACCTAGAATAGAGAAGGTGACAGTACTTGTCTTCTTTATGCTGGTCAGGTAGTACTGGAGTACCTATATTCTATTCTGTATGCTGCACTTAATAAATGATGTAGTTAATTCAAAAAGAGTCATGTACCACAATGTTCATTGCAGCTCTATTTACAATAGCCAGGACATGGAAGCAACCTTAGTGTCCATTGACAGATGAATGGATAAAGAAGATGTGGCACATATATACAATGGAATATTACTCAGCCATAAAAAGAAATGAAATTGAGTTATTTGTAGTGACGTGGATGGACCTACAGTCTGTCATACAGAGTGAAATAAGTCAGAAAGAGAGAAACAAATACCGTATGCTAATGCATATATATAGAATCCTAAAAAAAAAAAAAAGGTTCTGATGAACCTAGGGGCAGGACAGGAATAAAGACGCAGACATAGAGAATGGACTTGAGGACACAGGCAGGGGGAAGGGTAAGCTGGGACAAAGTGAGGGAGTGGCATGGACTTATATATACTATCAAATGTAAAATAGATAGCTAGTGGGAAGCAGCCGCATAGCACAGGGAGATCAGCTGGGTGCTTTGTGTCCACCTAGAGGGGTGGGTTAGTGAGGGTAGAAGGAGACTCAAGAGGGAGGAGATATGGGGATATATGTATATGTATAGCTGATTCACTTTGTTATACAGCAGAAACTAACACACCGTTGTAAAGCAATTATACTCCAATAAAGACGTTAAAAAAATAAATGATATATTTATATAAATGAGTGTGTTTAATGGAGACAGCCAGAGAAATAAGGGGATTTGGAATGTGAGGGATAATTGGTAATACTGAGGACATTTTTAGTCAGCCTAAGAAAAGGTTCAATGAGCTTCAGTCTTCAAGTATCTGAGGGGCTATTCTGTGAAGAGGCACAAGATTTGTTCTCTGTGGTAGCAGGGGCTAAAACTAGGGCAACTGGGCTGAGGTTTCATGAAGACAGATTTTATCTTACTGCAAAGCAGGATTTCTAAATTTGTCTGATCTCTATGGAGTCTTGCAGGGAAGTGAATCTTCTGTATCTGGAGATATTCAAACAGTCTGCACAAAGATTGCACAAAGGCTTGAGTGTTTGGTCGAACCTGAGGATTGATAAGACATCTTCATTAGAGATAAGCAATGTGGGCAGGTGAAGCAGCCAGGAGGGGTGAGATGCTTCACTGATTTCAGGGCCAGCCTGACATTGGAATTCTTTCCATGAATCACACTGCTTAAATGCAATTTAAAAGTGTTCTAATTTATCTGGTCTGGCTCTGTGACACCTGAATAATATAACTCAGATTATCTGGAATTTGTAAGTGGGCTTAATTATTTATTTAAGACTACTTATTGAGCACTGGCTCTGTGCTAAGTACTTGCTAGGGATTAAGACAGAATAATGAACAAGATTCAGTCTCTGTCCTCAGGAATCCTAGGTATCGTGCTCATATGGCCTCTGTACTACAAGGCTAACATTTCAGCTTGGAGGCTCCATTCTCAGACTTCATTGAGCATTTGGTTCACTTCCTTATATAATCTTTATGCTTATTAGTTCTCCAGACAGGCACTTCCTAGAGGGCAGGGATTGTTTCTTTTTGCCCTTGAACGTTCGTAGGATCTGAAAGCACAGTGGTTGACATAATAGTAGGTACTCAGTAAATGCTTGTACAGTACCTCCCCCACCCCACTTAACCATAAAACTCCTAGAAAACATAGGTGGTAAGCTCCTTGACATAGGTCTTGGTGATGATTTTTAAAATCTGACACCAAAAGCAAAAGCAACAAAAGCAAAAATAAGCACATGGGACTACATTGAACTAAAAAGCTTCTGCGTAGCAAAGGAAACTGTCAAAATTAACAGGCAGCCTACTGAATGGGAGAAAATATTTACAAATCATATATCTGACAAGGGGCTAATATCCAAAATATGTAAAGAACTCATGCAACTCAGCCAAAGAACCCAAATGTTCAATTAAAAATGGGCAGAAGATCTGAACAGACATTCTTCCAAAGAAGACATACAGATGGTCAACAGGTACATGAAAAGACGCTCAGTATCATTAATCATCAAGGAAATGCAGATCAAAACCACAATGAAATATCACCTCACACATGTTAGAACAAATTATCAAAAAGACAACAAAAAACAAGTGTTGGTGAAGATGTGGAGAAAAGGGAACCCTTGTGCACTGTTGATGGGAATATAAGTTGATGCAGCCACTATGGAAAACATTATGGTGGTTCATCAAAAAATTAAAAGTAGAGCTACCACATGATCCAACAATCCCATTTCTTGGTATTTATCCAAAGAAAACAAAAACACTAACTTAAAGAGTTAATAGTTCCCCTTTATTTGAGGGGGATATGTTCCAAGACCCACAGTGGGTGCCTGAGATCTTGGATAGTAATCGAACCCTATATATACTATGTTTTTTTCCCCCTATACATACATACTTATGATAAACTTTAACTTATAAATTAGGCACAGTAAGATATTAACAACAATGATTAATAAAATAGAAAAATTATAACAATATACTGTAATAAAAGTTATGTGAATGTGGTCTCTCTCTGTCTCAAAATATCTTATTAGACAAATTTAATGTTTTTTCTGTATTAACTAAGCACTTATCATGCACCGTGGCTGTAACTTTTGCAGTTTGAGGTGCAAGTGCAAAAGTAGGACGAATTTCTTTTTCCTTCTTCACAATTTCATGGATAGAAGACCTGTTCTTATTATAGATTCTAGCAAACTCAGCACATGATTTTTTTCTATCTTTATTAAGTTGAAAACTTTCACCTTTTCATTTAAAGGAAGCACTTTATGGCTTCTCTTTGGCATATCCAAATTGCTAGTGTCACTACTCCTGTGCTTTGGGGCCATTATTAAGTAAAATAAGAGTTACTTGAACACGAGTACTGTGACACAATGACAGTCGATCTGACAACCAAGGTGGCTACTGAGTAACTAAACATCAGGGTACGCTGGACAAAGGGATGATTCACATCCCAGGCTGGATGGAATGGGACGGTGTGAGATTTCATCATGCTATTCAGAATGGCGCAAAATTTAAAGCTTATGAGTTGTTTATTTCTGGAATTTTCCAGTTAATATTTTTGGACTGTGGTTGACCGCATGTAACTGAAACTGTGGAAAGCAAAACTCCGGATAAGGGAGGATTACTTTAGAAACATAACTAACAGTGCTCTGCAAATGAGTTGAGAACCAGAAGAAATCCAAAAAAGACCAGTGGAGGGACAGTGCCTTAAGAACTGGAGGAATAATTAAGAAGTCTCATTCTAGACTTGGGGATGGGAGCAGGAGGATTGGGGGTGGTGGTGGGAGCTGACAAAGCCAGATTGACTCAAGGATGACCATGTCTGGGCAACAAAGCCACCAGACAGGCCATGACAAAGAAGTTGGTCTCTACTAAGGGGGTCTCACCAGCATCAGGAATCAAATACATTATTCAGTACCCAATAGCACATACAAGAATGAGTTGTAGAAGCACTAGAACTCCAGGGTTTGAGTTATCTACAGGGAGAAGGAGGAGGTGGTTTCACAGCAGTCTGAGGCCCAGTGCTAAGGTAGGGAAGCTCTCTCCTTAATGCAGGGGATGGGATGGGGCTCAGAGGACCAAATCAGAACATAAGAGGAGCCCTTATATCCACTGTCAAAGAGCACAGGCTAATTCTGATGAGCAGCATTTAGAAAAAGGTGAACTCTTTTTAAAAAAAAAATTATTTTTTTTACATTCTTTTTCAAATTATTTTCTCATTTAGGTTATTACAGAATATTGAGAAGAGTTCCCTGTGCTATACAGTAGGTCCTTGTTGGTTATCTATTTTAAATATAGCAGTGTGTACATGTCAGTACCAAACTCCCATTCTATCCCTTCTGCCTACCCTTCCCCCTGGTAACCGTAAGTCCATTCTCCAAGTCTATGAGTCTGTTTCTGTTTTATAGATAAGACCATTTGTAACATTTTTTTAAGGTTCCAAATATAAGTGATATCACATGATACTTGTCTTTTTCTGTCTGACTTACTTCACTTAGTATGATAATCTCCAGGTCCATCCATGTTGCTGCTAATGGCATTATTTCATTCTTTTTTATGACTGAGTAGTAGTCCATTGTATATTTGTATCACATCTTCTTTATCCATTCATATGTTGATGGACATTTAGGTGGCTTCCATGTCTTGGCTATTGTAAACAGTGCTGCAGTGAACATTGGGGTGCATGTATACTTTCGAACCAAGCTTTTCTCTGGATATATGCCCAAGAGTGGGATTGCTGGATCATGTGGTAGTTCTATTTTTAGTTTTTTAATGAACCCCTCCATACTGTTCTCCATAGGGGCTGTACCAATTTACATTCCCACCAACAGTGTAGAAGAGTTCCTTTTTCTCCACACCCTCTCTAGCATTTATTGTTTGTAGATTTTTTGACGATGGCCATTCTGACTGGTGTGAGGTAATATCTCATTGTAGTTTTGATTTGCATTTCTCTAATAATTAGTGATGTTGAACATCTTTTCATGTGGCCATCTCTTGGTCATCTGTATGTCTTCTTTGGAGAAATGTCTATTTAGATCTTCTGCCCATTTTTTTAATTGGGTTGTTTGTTTTTATGGTATTGAGCCTCATGAACTGTTTGTAAATTTTGGAGACTAATCCTTTGTTGGTCACATCATTTGCAAATATTTTCTCCCATTCTGTGGGTTGTCTTTTCATTTTGTTTATGGTTTCCTTTGCTGTGCAAAGGCTTTTGAGTTTAATTAGGTCCCATTTGTTTATTTTTTTTTAATTTCCATTATTGTGGAAGATGGATTGAAAAAGATATTACTGCGATTTATGTCAGAGAGCGTTCTGCCTGTGTTTTCCTCTAAGAGTTTTATAGTATTTGGTCTTACATTTAGGTCTTTAATCCGTTTTGAGTTTATTTTTGTGTATGGTGTTAAAGTGTTTTAATTTCATTTTTTTTACATATAGCTGTCCAGTTTTCCCAGCACCATTTATTGGAGAGACTGTCTTTCCTCCATTGTATAGTCTTGCCTCCTTTGTCATAGATTAATTGACCATAGGTGTGTGGGTTCATTTCTGGGTTTTCTATCCTGTTCCATTGATATACATTTCTGTTTTTGTTCCAGTACCATACTGTTTTGATGACTGTAGCTTTGTATTATACTCTGAAGTCAGGGAACCTGATTCCTCCAGATCTGTTTTTATTTCTCAAGATTACTTTGGCTATTTGGGGTCTTTTGTGTCTCCATACAAATTTTAAGATTTTTTGTTCTAGTTTTGTGAAAAATGTTATTAGTAAGTTGATAGGGATTTCACTGAATCTGTAGACTGCCTTGGGTAGTACAGTCATTTTCACAATATTGATTCTTTCAATCCAAGAACATGGTATATTTTTCCATTTGTTTTTGTCATCTTAAATTTCCTTCATCAACGTCTTATAGTTTTCAGAGTACAGGTCTTTTGTCTCCTTAGGTAGGTTTATTCCTAGGTATTTTATTCTTTTTGATGTGATAGTAAATGGGATTGTTTTTTAATTTCTCTTTCTGATGTTTCATTGTTAGTGTATAGAAATGCAACAGATTTCTGTATATTAATTTTGCATCCTGCCACTTTACCAAATTCATTGATGAGCTATAGTATTTTTCTGGTAGCATTTGTAGGATTTTCTATATATAATATCATGTCATCTGCAAACAGTGACAGTTTTATTTCTTCTTTTCCAGATTGGTTTCCTTTTATTTCTTTTTCTTCACTGATTGCTGTGGCTGGACTTCCAAAATTATGTTGGAAAAAAGTGACAAGAGTGGACATCCTTGTCTTGTTCCTGATCTTAGAGGAAATGCTATCAGCTTTTCACTGTTGAATATGATGTTAGTTGCTGTAGGTTTGTCACATATGGCCTTCATGATGTTAAGGTATGTTCCTTCTATGATCACTTTCTGGAGAGTTTTTATTATAAATGATGTTGAATTTTGTCAAAAGCTTTTTCTGCAAGTATATATTTTTTAACGTTTTTATTGGAGTATAATTGCTTTACAATGATGTGTTAGTTTCTCCTTTATGACAAAGTGAATCAGCTATACATATACATATATCCCCATATCTCCTCCCTCTTGCATCTCCTTCCCACCCTCCCTATCCCACTTCTCTAGGTGGTCACAAAGCACATAGCTGATCTCCCTGTGCTATGTGGCTGCTTCCCACTAGCTATCATTTTTACATTTGGTAGTGTATATGTGTCCATTCCACTCTCTCACTTTGTCCCAGCTTACCTTCCCCCTCCCTGTGTCCTCAAGTCCATTCTCTACATCTGCGACTTTATTCCTGTCCTGCCCATCAGTTCTACAGAACAATTTTTTTTTTTTAAGATTCCATATATACGTGTTAGCATATGGTATTTGTTTTTCTCTTTCTGACTTACTTCACTCTGTATGACAGACTCCAAGTCCATCCACCTCAATACAAGTAACTCAGTTTCTAAGTTATCATTGTCTAAGTAATATTCCATTGTATATATGTGCCACATCTTCTTTATCCACTCATCTGTCGATGGACACTTAGGTTGCTTCCATGTCCAGGCTATTGTAAATAGAGCTTCAGTGAACATTGTGGTACATGACTCTTTGAATTATGGTTTTCTCAGGGTATATGCCCAGTAGTGGGATTGCTGGGTCATGTGGTAGTTCTATTTTTAGTTTTTTAAGGAACCTCCATACTGTTCTCCATAGTGGCTATATCAATGTACATTCCCACCAACAGTGCAAGAGGGTTTCCTTTTCTCCACACTCTCTCCAGCATTTATTGTTTGTAGATATTTTGATGATGGCCATTCTGAATGGTGTGAGGTGATACCTCATTGTAGTTTTGATTTTCATTTCTCTAATGATTAGTGATGTTGAGCATCTTTTCATGTGTTTGTTGGCAATATGTATATCTTCTTTGGAGAAATGTCTGTTTAGGTCTTCTGCCCATTTTTGGATTGGGTTGTTTGTTTTTTGATATTGAGCTCCGTGAACTGCTTGTAAATTTTGGAGATTAATCCTTTGTCAGTTTTTTCATTTGTAAATATTTTCTCCCATTCTGAGGGTTGTCTTTTTGTCTTGTTTATAGTTTCCTTTGCTGTGCAAAAGCTTTTAAGTGTCATCAGGTCCCATTTGTTTATTTTTGTTTTTATTTCCATTTCTCTAGGATGTGTGTCAAAAAGGATCTTGTAGTGATTTATGTCATAGAGTGTTCTGCCTATGTTTTCGTCTAAGAGTTTTATAGTGTCTGGCCTTATATTTAGGTCTTTTATCCATTTTGAGTTTATTTTTGTGTGTGGTGTTAGGGTGTGTTCTAATTTCATTCTTTTACATGTAGCTGTCCAGTTTTCCCAGCACCACTTGTTGAAGAGGCTGTCTTTTCTCCATTTTATATTCTTGCCTCCTTTATTAAAGATAACGTGACCATATGTGTGTGGGTTTATTTCTGGGCTTTCTATCCTGCTCCATTGATCTATATTTCTGTTTTTGTGCCAGTACCATATTGTTTTGATTACTGCAGCTTTATAATATAGTCTGAAGTCTGGGAGCCTGATTCCTCCAGCTCTGTTTTTCTTTCTCAAGATTGCTTTGGCTATTCGGGCTCTTTTGTGTTTTCATACAAATTGTGAAATTTTTTTGCTCTAGTTCTGTGAAAAATTCCATTGGTAGTTTGATAGGGATTGCATTGAATCTGTAGATTTCTTTGGGTAGTATTGTGATTTTCACAATATTGATTCTTCCAATCCAAGAACATGGTATATCTCTCCATCTGTTTTTATCATCTTTAATTTCTTTCATCAGTGTTTTTAGTTTTCTGCATACAGGTCTTTTGTCTCCTTCAGTAGGTTTATTCTTAGGTATTTTATTCTTTTGACTGCAATGGTAAATGGAAGTGTTTCCTTAATTTCTCTTTCAGATTTTTCATCGTTAGTGTATAGGAATGCAGGAGATTTCTGTGCATTAATTTTGTATCCTGCTACTTTAGCAAAATCATTGATTAGCTCTAGTAGTTTTCTGGTAACATCTTTCCGATTCTCTATGTATACTGTCATGTCATCCGCAAACAGTGACAGTTTTACTTCTTTTCTGATTTGGATTCCTTTTATTTCTTTTTCTTCTCTGATTGCTGTGGCTAAAACTTCCAAAACTATGTTGAGTAATAGTGGTGAGAGTAGAAAACCTTGTCTTGTTCCTGATCTTAGAGGAAATGGTTTCAGTTTTTCACCATTGAGAATGATGTTGGCTGTGAGTTTGTCATATATGACCTTCATTATGTTGAGGTAGGTTCCCTCTGTGCCTACTTTCTGGAGGGTTTTTATCATAAATCAGTGTTGAATTTTTTCAAAAACTTTTTCTGCATCTATTGAGATGATCATATGGTTTTTATCCTTCAATTTGTTAATATGGTCTCTCACACTGCTTGATTTGCATATATTGAAGAATCCTAGAATTCCTGGGATAAACCCCACTTGATCATGGTGTATGATCCTTTTAATGTGCTGTTGGATTCTGTTTGCTAGTATTTTGTTGAGGATTTTTGCGTCTATGTTCATCAGTGATATTGGCCTGTAGTTTTCTTTCTTTCTGATATCGTTGTCTGGTTTTGGTATCAGGGTGATGGTGGCCTTGTAGAATGGGTTTGGGAGTGTTCCTCCCTCTGCTATATTTTGGAAGAGTTTGAGAAGGATAGGTGTTAGCTCTTCTCTAAATGTTTGATAGAATTCACCTGTGAAGCCATCTGCTCCTGGACTTTTGTTTGTTGGTGTTTTAAAATTTTTAATTAATTAATTAATTTTGCTGAGCTGGATCTTAGTTGCAGCACGCGGGATCTTTTAGTTGCAGCATGTGGGATCTTTAGTTGTGGCATGCGAACTCTTAGTTGTACCATGCAAACTCTTATTTGCAGCATGTAGGATCTAGTTACCTGACCAGGGATCGAACCCAAGCCCCCTACATTGGGAGCATGGAGCCTTAGCCACTGGACCACCAGGGATGTCCCTGTTGGTTTTTTTTTTTTTAAATCAAACTTTCAACTTCAGTACTTGTGATTGGTTTGTTCCTATTTTCTATTTCTTTCTGGCTCAGTCTTGGTAGATTGTACCTTTCTAAGAATTTGTCCTTTTCTTCCAGGTTGTCCATTTTATTGGCATATAGTTACTTGTAGTAATCTCTTATGATTGTTTGTATTTCTCTGGTGTCTGTTATAACTGTGGTGTCTGTTGAGCCCTCTCCCTTTTTTTCTTGATGAGTCTGGCTAAAGATTTATCAATTTTGTTTATCTTTTCAAAGAACCAGCTGGAAAAATCTGAACTCTTTGCCTAGGTCTTTCCTTGGGCAAAGAGAATTCTTGATTTGGTCTAGCAGCCAAAAGAGAGGATTGTGGTGAGGAGAAGGAACCAAGACTGCGTGCCAAGCTGAGCTGGCTAGTTTGAAATGGGTAGACACTATTACATTTGAACAAACAATATTTGATTTGTAACTTAATCTATTTTTACATTTTGAATTTTGTTTTCTTTTCTCATGGTTTCTCAGTAAAAATTCCTTTGCAAAAGTCCAGACTTATTGAGTCTTTTCATAAAAGTGTGAAGCTAAGGGCACACGCCAGGAGCTCTGGGGACAAACTGCTAAGACTGTTAGCTCTGCACTTACTTTCTGTGTGTCTTTGAGCAAGTGTCTTTACTTTCCTAAGCTTCCCTGTTCTTGTTGTAAAGTGCATTGTGAGGATTCAATGAGATAATGTCAATAAAGATCTTTACATAGTATTTGAGTTCAATAATGTTACATGTGTGTTTGTTAATATTATCAAAGTGAAGAAGCAAGATGGCGCTGGGAGGGTTTTCTCTCTCCTAGCTTTAAGGGAGATATCTTCATATTTGAGAGAGAAGAAGAGATAAGTTCTGCTTTGGGCATGTTGAGTTTAACAAGTCAGTGGGAAATCTGGTTTGAATTATAGCTAAGTGTCTAGAGTTCAGGAGAGGGACAAAGCAGAAGATTTGAATTTCTGTGTATCAACATGCAGAGATGGTCAGTCAAAGAGAATGCCCAAGAAGAGTATTTAGGATGAGAGGAGCAGCAAATTTTCCAGGATATCTGTCTTCCATATTCAAGGATTATCAGAAGAAAATGTCCATGAAGGGGATCAGAGGGAGCAGCCAGAGATAAATGGAAAACCAGGATAGAAGAATGTTGGGGAAGTCAAAGGAGGCATGTTTGATTATGGAAGGAGTGGTCAAGGAAGATAAGTCAAGTGAGACAGGACTGGAGATGGCCATTAATTCTAGCAATTATTATATCACTGGTTTCCCTGGTCAGGGCAGGCAATGGATCAATGGTGGCAAAACTAAACTGCTGTTGGTT
Organism: Balaenoptera acutorostrata; assembly: GCF_949987535.1. NCBI lineage: Eukaryota > Metazoa > Chordata > Mammalia > Artiodactyla > Balaenopteridae > Balaenoptera > Balaenoptera acutorostrata. Next base: position 101,793,318 of record NC_080067.1, on the reverse strand, counting down.
GAAAAATAAAAGAGCATGTTCATATATTAAAGGAAAAATCAGATTACAAAATCATGTGCCTGGTATGACCCATGTGTATTAAAAAAATGAAAAGAGATTTAAGAAATTTTTACATTGGTGATGGTCTTTAAAACATAATAATTTCTTTTGTAATACCAGTTGTTGATTTTTTATAAAGAATGGAACTCCAAGCTTCCCCCTATCGTTTTTTTTCTCATTTGCTTCTCATTCTATTTATTTGTTTTTATTCTTTTCCATTATAGTTTATTACAAGCTATTGAATATAGTTCCCTGTAGTATACAGTAGGATGTTGTTGTTTATCTATTTTATACATAATAGCTTGTGTCTGCCAATCCCAAACTCCTAATTTCTCTCCTCCCCACCTCCCCTGCTATCCCCTGTGATAACTGTAAGTTTTTTTTTCTATGTCTATGAGTTTATTTCTGTTTTGTAAGTAAGTTCATTTATATCACTTTTTTAGATTCCACATGTATGTGATATCATATGATATTTGTTTTTCTACGTCTGACTTACTTCACTTAGTATGATAATCTCTAGGTCCATCCATGTTGCTGCATTATTTCATTCTTCTTTATGACTGAGTAGTAGTCCATTGTGTGTGTATATATACATACACAACATCTATCTTTCCATAGTGGCTGCACCAATTTACATTCCCACCAACAGTGTAGGAGGGCTCCCTTTTCTCCACACCCTCTCCAGCATTTATTTGCAGACTTTTTAATGATGGACATTCTGACCGATGTGAGGTGATACATCATTGTAATTTTGATTTGCATTTCTCTAATGATTAGCAAAGTTGAACATCTTTTCGTGTGCTTATTGGCCATCTGTATTTGACTATTATTTTTAATTCTGTGCTGCTTCTGCCAGCTTCTGACTTTCAGACCTTGCTCCCAGTTTCCAATCTGCATTAAACTGCAGGGCTGAACTCTGTTTCCTGTGCCTTCCTGATTTTCGGTGCTCTCCAAAGACTGAGCAATTACACAGCCCTGGTGCTTCCTGCTACAGGCTGTTTTGTAACATACTCCATCTCTACCCATCCAGCTTTACCCCTGGGACACAAATCCCGGCAGAAGTATGTGCTCATGCCAGCTGCTTGAGGGGCTGGGGCAAGGGTACTGTATTTAGGAGTTATGTGATGGAGACATAGATGTTTCTAAGGAAGCTTGACTAACTAGCCTATTGAAGCCCCAGCAAAATTGGAGTCTGCTATGGTTACTATAGGAAACACGTTCCCGCAAAATCACTTCCTACTTTTTCATGCTGAGTCATGTCCTGCTTTCATTTTCTCAAGTCAGATAACAGCTATTGTCAATGACAGAAAAACATTTTATTACGAATTAAAGAGTTTTACATACTTGAAGACAAGTTTTATTTTTAAGCCCAGTTATGAGAGAAGAAGCAAGCCATAAATTTGGGGGACTAAATCTTTCCACTCACCTGAAGCCTTCACAGCACCCCTACTGGTCTGTGTGACTTTCGACAAACTCCAAACCTTTCTTTGCCTTAGTTTCCTCATTTGTGAAAGAGAATTATGATGCCAACCGTACCATTTGTTGTGAGAAATTCATGTGATAATGGTGCACAGGGCTAGTACAGCTGATTTCTTTTTTGTAAGCTTTCTCCAAATCTACTTCATTTTACTCCCAGAGTATACCTCGTCTTTTTCCGGATTGAGAAGATCCATCCCAGGAAAGGGAAACATTCTCAGAACATATGGCCATTTGGTTGAATTGTAATCTCCATCTCAAAATGTTCCTTTACTCCCAGCCTTTCTCCTGTCCATAATTTTGAGCTCAGTCTGACACCTTCTCTCAGAACTTGATTCTGTAGGGTGTGATGTTTTTGAAATATTAACCAATGTGGTTGTTGTTTTTCCCTCAGGTAGGTACTTTTCCATCTTTGTCCTTCCTTGCATCCATAAAAATAACAAGTTCATATTCACTGTCTCAGTAGAGGGAGAAAGCTTTGAGATTTTTTTTTTCCTCTTAGGGATTAGAGGAAGAGAGAGACCTAGACAGAGGTCTAGGTCTTGAAGAGTAAGGAATGTAACTTCTCACTGTTTGCCTCCCTCACCACCAAGGATTCCTTGTGCTGTCAGAATAGAGATGGATGAGGAAAGGCAGGAAAGACTGGGGCATTTCTGAGGAAAGTCCTGTGTCCTGCGTCTTGCTCCGGGTCAAGACTGGGGCTTTGGCAACAGCTCCGGAAAGCTTGTCTGATCTGAGAGCAGAAAGGGCCTCTAACTCACTTCCTTTTAGAGCTCTGGGTAGGTAGTGAGACATTAGAGAATATGGCTCACTGGTCCCATTCTAGCCAGATGGGACTTGGGAAGTCTCATAGAGTGTCTCACACTATTGTGAGTTGTGGTGAGGGTAGTAGGAGGTGATGCCTTTGTATTCAAGGATGGTGCAGAAGGAGTTTCTAAAGGGATGATGCAGGTAGAAACCCCAGCAGATGGATCAGCCACCAAAGACGAGATGTGATAATGGACCAGTCAGCAGACACCAGTGTGGGGAGATGCCTTTGAGGTTCAAATGCAAGTGCTCCTTCAATTCTCCACCCCTACTGCAGACACACACAGACACATAGACACATAGACACACACACCAGTGTCACGTGTATACATCAACCATGTACACATACATGCATACCTAGCACTAGGTAAGATTCTAGAATTTAGGTGAAAACAAAACTCAGGGAAAATTAGATTACATTTCTACTACCCCAATGAACTGGGGAACCAAGAAAGAGATTGGATTCTAAAAAAAATAAATTTGTGTTTCTTACACACCAGGATTTGTAGACTAAGATACATATATACCATAGTTTATTAGCTATCCTTTCTATTTATTTCTCTCTTTTTTTATTGAGATATAATTGACATATAACATTATATCAGTTTTAGGGGTACAACATAATAATTTGATATTTGTATATATTGCAAAATGATCACCACAATAAGCTAACATCTGTCATCATACATAGTTACAAAATTTTTTAAATTCTTTTTTTTCTTTGTTTTTTTTTAAATTGAGGTATAGTTGATTTACAATACTGTACTACATTAGTTTTAGGTGTACAACATAGTGATTCAAAATTTTTATAGATTATGCTCCATTTTTAGTTATTAGAAAATATTGATTGTATTCTCTGTACAGTACAATATATACTTGTAGCTTATTTACTTTGTACACAGTAGTTCATACCTCTTAATCCTCTACCCCTATCTTGCCCCTTGCCCCCCATCTTCTCCCTACTGGTAACGACTAGTTTGTTCTTTGTATCTGTGAGTCTGTTTCTGTTTTGTTATATTCACTGATTTGTTCTATTTTTTCCTATTCCACATATAAGTGATAACATAGTGTATTTGTCTTTCTCTGTGACTTTCTTTCTCTTTCTTCTTTCTTTCTTTCTTTCTTTCTTTTTCTTTCTTTTTCTCTTCCTTTCTTTTCCCTTCCCTCCCCTTCCCTCTCTCCTTCTTCCTTCTCCTTTCCTTTCCTTTCCTTTCCTTTCCTTTCTTTTCCTTTCCTTTCTTTTCCCTTCCTTTCCTTTCCGTTTTTCATTTTGCATTATCCATCTCTGTTACTTTCCATAGCCTCTTTCCCTTTGGCTTATGTACATGCTCAGGCCTTTTCCAACATTGATGCCAACAAATAGTAAAACCCAGGACCCACACCTCACTAATACTGTCTGTTTGGGGCCTACCAGGCTCCAAATAATCTCATTATTATTATTATTTTTGTAACTTTGGGGTTTATTTATTTATTTATGGCTGTGTTGGGTCTTCGTTTCTGTGCGAGGGCTTTCTCTAGTTGCAGCAAGTGTGGGCCACTCTTCATCACGGTGCACGGGCCTCTCACTGTCGTGGCCTCTCTTGTTGCGGAGCACAGGCTCCAGACGCGCAGGCTCAGTAAATTGTGGCTCATGGGCCTAGTTGCTCCGCGGCATGTGGGATCTTCCCAGACCAGAGCTTGAACCCGTGTCCCCTGCATTGGCAGGCAGATTCTCAACCACTGCGCCACCAGGGAAGCCCTCATTATATTTTTAATTCCTGTTTGTGTCAGTTGCTATAGAAAGCACCAGACTCCCAGGTCCCCTTTTATCTACCACACTTAAATTCTCATATAATTTTTCCAATTCCCAATATTGTACCATGCCCAATTCTTCCCCAACTCCTGAACTCCCATTGGAACTTTTGGAACTCATGGGATGTCATAGCAAATTTTTTAAGGCATCAGCTATTTGAATTCTTGTGCCCATATGTTTTCAGGTCCATGTCCTACTCCTCCTGTGCTCTGTATTACAGATGGCAGAGCTCCTCAAAAGCTCCCTTGTTAACTGGCTGCCATCTAGTTCAGCCAATAGAAAGCATTGATGGGACATTAAAGGGTGACAGGAAAGGAGAGGCCAGGGCACCCTTTCCGTCCTCTCCCCTTCAGGCTCCAGCAGTGGCTACAGCTTCTCTTTGGCTCTGACTCCTTCTGGATGACTTTCTTCTGTGGTTCCAGCTCCCACTTATTCCAGTTCCTGCCAGGTTGTCCAGCTCCTGGGCTCTGGTACCATTGCCTCCTCCTCTGCGCTCCCCAGCCAAATCAGTGATGGGGCTCTTGAGAATCTTTACCTGGGGACAATTCATTGTTGCAGTCTAAGGCTCTTCCTACCCAAACCTCCCTTTTCTCTTCTTTCTGCATTGCATTTTGAAGGCTCTCCCACTGTCTTTAGCTTTCTCTTTCATAATTATTCCCCATAACTCTCCCATAAATCTCTTGCACATTTACTTCCATCTTGATGTCTGCTTCTTGGCAGATCAGAATTAGTCTTGAACATGTGAATACTGTCTCCCCATCCTCCCTCTTAGCTGAAGACTTTGTTTCTTGCATCAATAATAAAACTGAAGCTATCAGAATAGAATTTCCACTAAGTCCCACCATTTCTATTTTATTTTTCAATTGATGTACAGTTGATATACAATATTATGTTAGTTTCAGATGTACAACATAGTGATTCAATATTTTTATAGGTTATACTGTATTTAAAGTTATTACAAAACAATTTGCATTTCTCTGATGGTTAGAGATATTGAGCATTTTTTCATGGGCCTGTTGGCCATTTGTATATCTTCTTTGGAAAAATGTCTGTTCAGGTCTTCTGCCCATTTTTAAATTGGGTTCTTTGTTTTTTGATATTGAGTTGTATGAGTTGTTTATATATTTTGGGTATTAGCCCCTTATTTGTCCTATCATTTGCAAATATTTTCTCCCATTCAGTAGGTTGTCTTTTCATTTTGTCAATGGTTTTCTTTTGCTGTGCAAAACTTTTAAGTTTAATTAGGTTCTATTTGGTTATTTTGCATTTATTTCTTTTTCCTTAGAAGATAGATTCAAAAAGATATTGCTACAATTTATGTCAAAGTGTTTTCCGCCTATGTCTTAAACAAGAGCCACAATTAAAAGGAAAACTGGCCTAATTTATGTACAAATCAAGGGTACTACTTTTCACAGGAAATTCATGTCCAGTCAGGGTTTTAAAGACAAGTTTCAAGGTTGCTCCATTCCCAGAAGGAGGTGGGATAGACTTCCCTGGGCAGTGCGGAATGTCCAGGGACCATCTGCTTAGTTCTTTTGACCTTAAAAAAAAAAAAAAAAAAAAGAGTTATTTACCAGCAAAACAAATTTATGCAGGAAAGCAATTCAGGACAAGCAAATTATGGTCAACATAGGCAAGTCCAAAGAATAGAGGAGAGGGGCTTGCTTTTATAGAGGAAAAGAGGAAGTTGGGAGGAACTGTTTCAAGGAAGCCGAAGTGGTAACTGCTTCTCAATGGCTGAGCTGTTGCTGGGGAAGGAGAAATTCTTCCTTTGGACCCCTTCCTTCTCAGGGGTCTGGGTTGTTAGTGAAAGCCCCTCCTTTATTACTCTATTTTAAATGTTTCCTTTATTTATTTTCATAACTCCCAGTTTCTAGGAGGCTCTCTTCAAAACCTTTCAAGACAGATGGATTTCAAAAAGCAATTAATTTTCAGGATTAATTCAGTTCTGGGCATTCCATGGCTGTTGTTCAGCACAGAATTTCATCTCCATCTTACCAAAAGAATTTGTGAGGAAAAATGCAGTGATTTAGAACAGATGGCTCAGTGACAGGAGTTATTCTGGCCAGGCAAAGTATCTTTAGACCCTGATTCTGAGCCAGTAAGGCATACCACTTTTCTGAGATCTTTTTGTGGCTTCTTGTTACACTCCCTGCAACCTCCATCTCCAAATCCCTACCCCGGGCCAGTGTCTCAGTTAACTGGTAAAGATAATGTTAGACATTTCCTGCTCTACACTCATGCTGCATCTTTAATGTCTCTGGCTTTGTTGTCTTTTTTCCCCATCCTTATTTTAAAGAAAAAAAATCATGTAAATATTCTTCAACTATAATCTTATCTGCAACATTTTACTATCTTTAATAGGATCCTAGAGGAACTCACTAACCCAATCTCAACATCCATGAACCTTTTCTCATTGTGGGTCTTCTATTTCTTCACTCCTCTTCTCCCCATTTTATCTCTTCTCACCTGTTTTTACCTCCTTTGCACTTTGTTTAAAGACATCTTCTCCTTATTTTCAATGTTCTCTCTTGATTTGGGCCTCCTTTTCTCTTGAGCGTCTTAGACTCATAGTATGTTGGAAGCAGCAGGTCCTTAGAGAACATCTGCTTCATGACTCTCATTTTTAAGATGCTGAAGGCCAGGCAGGTAACAAGATTTGCCCAAAGTCCACAGCAAGGCAGAGGCAGGAATGAGCCCCATCCTCTGACACCCAGGTCAGTGCCCCTCCACAGTGGGCTCTCATCTGTTTCTCTAAGGCAGAGCTTACAACTGCCAGCTCAGGAGCCACATTTAACCCATGGGCAACTTTTGTTTGACTTGCATATAAGTAAAAAAAATTATTTGTTATTACAGTAAGTCCCCTACATATGAATGAGTTCCATTCCGAGAGTACGTTTGTAAGTCCAATTTGTTTCATAAGTCCAACAAAGTTAGCCTAGGTACCCAAATAACACAGTCAGCTATATGGTACTGTACTGTAATAGGTTTATAATACTTTTCACACAAATAATACATAAAAAACTAACAAACACAAAAAATAAAGAAATTATTTTGTTTCTATTGTTATTGCTTGGTGCTTCTTAGCAGTACCAGCTATATCACCACTGCTTTTACACTTGCTTCTGGACATTCTCAGCTTGAAATAAAGATACTGTACTCTGTATAGTACTTTATACAGTACTGTACACAAAGTCACAGCCACTTGTAGAGGATGCATGCACATGACAGTGTACGCCAGATGTGAACTAACTTACATGACTGGACATGTGAATGCATGTTCGCTTCTTTGAAAGTTCGTGACTTGAAGGTTCATATGTAGGCGACTTACTGTATTTAAAAACGGAGGACTTCAGAAAAGATCTGGAGGTAGACAGACCATGATTCCTGGAGCTGAGAGCCCCAGTTCAAATCCCAGTTAGACTTCTTGCTAAGTGGGTGTGGAAGAGTTAGAGGAATTTGGGGAATGAATTGCGGTGTGTGTAAAGTGCTTACAACAGTGCCTGGTACTTGGCAAGTGCTGTATGTGTCTGTTATCATCTACTTCTTATTATTTTGGTCATGCTGTTGTGATACCCACTCAGAACCAAGAAGCTTAGCCCACTTGTATTCCCTTCCTGTCCTCTGTGTGCAGCTTCCTCACTCACCTGTGTATATACCCTCTGTCCCCCAAGCACCAAATCCCTGACTCTGAGTTCTCCATCAGAAGAACTTTTAAGAACAGTGAAAATTTTGCAAATTCATTCTTATCTGGAGGGACAACATGTCTGGAATTTTTAAAAGTATGGAATAAAAATATTAAAGAAGAAGAAATGCAGTTGTGTTATTTCAGATATGTAGAATAATGCTGTGGTCAGGGCTTGCTGAGCAGGGCTGTCAGTGCTAGAGTAGTGTGTTTCAGACTGCAGGGGTAGACTCATTAGTGGAAAGTTGAGGAAGGTGTGACTAGAATTTTTAAAAATGGGATAAAATAGATGTGTTCCATTTTGTTCTATATGACCAGGGCAAAAATTGTTTTGTGAAATCCTTTTCAATTGCATATTCATGTGTGTATTGGGATAGGATGAAAAATGCATTTCTTACTGTGAGTCCTCATCTAAAAGTTAGAAAGCCACTGTGCTAGAGAATCTTGTATCTTAATAATTAGGTAGGAATAATTCTTAATTGACACTACTAATTGATTTAATAGAATGCTTCTCCTAAATTCTTCTCTTTTGAGAAGGCTCTTCTTTATATTATTTATTTGCTTCACAAACCACTTTGTCAAAGGTTCAGGGAAAATTCCATTACCAGAGGATTGCATAAGAGACTTGTCATCCAGGAGATCTGCCAAGGTAGTCTAATCATAACATATTCTCAGAAATAATAATAACCTTGTATAATAAATCTTTTTTCCGGTTCTAGTCCATGTACAAGAGGAAAGTTTGAGACTATGCACAGCTTATATTTTTAGTATAGTGGAGAGGATTTAGCTGTTAATTATTCTTTATTCTTCCATCTGGTGTAAGTTCCTCATGCCATTTCAATCAGTGCTCACCAAGGCCAATATTCTGGCTACCTAGCAACAAATACCTTAAACATATTCTATAAGCTGAACTTCCATGACATCCTCTATTCCTCCTTGTGACTCTAAGGCTGGATTTCACTTTGATAAACAGAGGGAAGGAGGTCCTGAAGAACTGTTTAAGGTCGAACATGAGGTTACTTTAAACTTCCACCCTCCAACTTGAATTCCTGGGGGCACCCCATCCGATAAAATTAAGTAGCCAACTATCCCCCCAAATGTATACTTATTTCATAGGAATGTACTACCATACTGATATATTATATTTACTATAAAACACATAAAGAGTAGAAGTAAAAAGGGATAAGATGAAATAAATCATATTTTTAAATAATTTTTAAATGATAAAATAATCTTGCCAATAATAATATTTTATTGTGTTGAATATCTTTGTTATTTTGAAACAATTTGATATTGAGAATCAAAGTTCTAGTTTCAGTGTAGTTCATTTCAGTACTTGGTTTTAGTGGCATAATGTTACAGGTGAAAAAGTTACCTCACATTGATATACAGACCCCAGTGAAGAGGTATGTCATTAGCTATTATTGTGTTATGTGATACTCACTTTTTAATCTCAACACATCAATTATGCTAAAGTTTTATTGAAATTCAGTTTGTAATATCAATCTTCCCTTATTACAATCGGTTAGTGCTTTAAAATCCATCAAAATGGTTTCAATACCTACTGAAATACTTCATTTGAGGATTTTTATCTGGGTTAAATAATTCTGTTCCTGTATTTTAAAGTGTGCAGATATGAACGTTGTTATAGGTGATACACATCATTTATAGCAACATAAACCCATAATGATGAAAATATTTCATAGTATTTACTTTCAGAATCTTTTTTCTGTAATTTATTTTGAAAATCAGCTACTGTCTTACTTGAAGAGACAGGTTTTGTTTACTTATTCATTTAAAAAATTATCTGCAAAGGTGTTTTCTACAGATAGACACATTTCATTAAGAAAAGATCAGCAAATTTGGATATCTTGTCTTTGTAAAAGAAAAAAAATGGGTATCTCATCAGTAAGTCTGATACCTTTTAGTACTTTGCTATGAAATAACCAGGGAATTTCAAGAACTACAAAAGATTTTCATCATTATTTTCCATCTCATTACAAAGTATTGTTGAGACCTTGTTTTTATAAAATCAATAGATTCAATGGCATTCTGTAGTACTTTGTACACTTCTGTTTCATCTTCTTTGCTGTAGTTGAGTGTCTTTTAATGATAGAGTACATAAATTTCATCTGATTTGCTCTCTCCATAACTTACTCCAATAACTTAAATTATTTTTTATTACATTCAAAGCTTCCATTCCATCAAGAGTTAGCTTAAACTATTTTCATTCATATATCAGAGAAGTAATTTACTAAGTAGAATAAGTCTTTGCATACACTCTTCCTTTAGTTGTTCACAAGAAAATTAGTGCTTCATATGTGTCATTATTGGAAAAAAATCCAGAATATACCATAAGTATAGACATGTGAAAAACAGATATACTTTCATTCAATTGTATAGTAAATCTCCAATAATGGGTAATACTTATTTCTTCAAATGTGCAATAAGTTTGTATTTTCCAATAGTATTTTCTGACAAAAGAATATATTTTAATTTGTAGCCATATTATTTCTCATGTATTTTGTCAGCTGCTTTTACTGTAGGGAGGACAATCTTTACTAATGGTATATGGTTTTTCTTTTGTGCTTAAGTAGAAAATTTAATATGTATTACATATTTAGTGTAATATTATAAAGGTTTGGGTTAAATATTGCATGATGTTTTGAACCACTACTAAAAAAACTGTTGACATTTGTCATGTTCTGCATGATTAGTGTGTGTCTTAGTAATTATGATGGCTTTCAGACAATCATTAGCTAATGTTTCAAGGTACAATATCTACTTATGGCAAGGCTAATCTTTAAAGATGGTGGATATAAATGTGTATTTCACAGAATCTTCTTGATAATTTGAATTATTTGGGGCAAATTCTTGTTAAACTGAATTGCTTTTACCTCTTAATAAAGCTGACAACTTACTTGGAATAAAAGTATAAAGTCTGACATTGTCTCATTGCCTTACATTATTTGAGGCAAACCATTTAAAATTTTTTCCATAACTTTATTAAGGAAATTTGAAAATAATAAAAAAATTGAAGAGTATAATGAACCTGATGTACCTACCACCCAGTTTTAGTAATTATCACTGCATGGTATATCTTATTTCATTGCTAATTTCCTACTCACCTCACCTCAGATTACTTTAAATTGATTCTCAGACAACGTATCATTTTACCGGTATATATTTCAGTATATGCCTCTGGAACTGATTACAATACTAAACACATTAAAAATTAATGGTACTTTAAAATATTCTTAAATATTTACTGTTCAAATTTCTCCTATTGTTTTCAATTTTATTTTTATTTTTGAGGATAAAAGCAATGTGTTGAGGATACATTTTGGGGGTAGAATCTATAGTACTTTGGTTGAAAGTGGGAGAAAAGAGAGAGGAAGAGTTTGAAGATAAAAATTTTGGAGGTGAGTGGGGGTGCTCTACGTTGACATGAGGAGAAATGCAGAGGTGGTGAGAGTGAGAAAATGAATACTTCAATTTAAGACATGTAGAAATATCTAGATGGAAATAGCAAGTTGACATTTGGATGAATAAACCTGGAACTCAAAACGGGGGTATGGCTGAGAGACATAAATTTGGGAATAGATGTACCACAGATAATATTTAAAACAATGAGATTCAGGGGGAGAGACCTTCAAGATGGCAGAGGAGTAAGATGTGATCACCTTCCTCCCCACAAATATATCAGAAATACATCTACATGTGGAACAATTCCTACAGAACACCTACTGAATGCTGGCAGAAGACCTCAGACTTCCCAAAAGGCAAGAACTCCCCATGTACATGGCCATGTGGCTGACAGGGTCTTGGTGCTCTGGCCAGGTGTCAGGCCTGTGCCTCTGAGGTGAGAGAGCCGAGTTCATGACATTGGTCCAACAGAGACTCCCAGCTGCATGTAATATCAAACGGTGAAAGCTCTCCCAGAGATCTGCATCTCAATGCTACAACCCAGCTCTGCTCAATGATCAGCAAGCTACAAGGCTGGATACCCTATGCCAAACAACTAGAAAGACAGGAACACAACCCCATCCATTAGCAGAGAGGCTGCCTAAAATCATAATAAGGTCACAGACACCCAAAAACACACCACCGGATGGGGTCCTGCCCACCAGAAAGACAAGATTCAGCCTCATCCACAAGAACACAGGCACCAGTCCCCTCGACCAGGAAGCCTACACAACACACTGAACCAACCTTAGCCACTGGGGGCAGACACCAAAAACAAAGGGAACTACAAATGTGCAGCCTGCGAAAAGGAGACCCCAAACACAGTAAGTTAAGCAAAATGTGAAGACAGAGAAACACACAGCAGAGAAAGGAGCAAGGTAAAAACCCACCAGACAAACAAATGAAGAGGAACTAGGCAGTCTACCTGAAAAAGAATTGAGAGTAATGATAGTAAAGATGATCCAAAATCTTGGAAATAGAATGGAGAAAATACAAGAAATGTTTAACAAGGTCCTAGAAGAACTAAAGAGCAAACAATGATGAACACCACAATAAATGAAATTAAAACTTCTCTAGAAGGAATGAATAGCAGAATAACTGAGGCAGAAGAACGGATAAGTAACCTGGAAGATAAAATAGTGGAAATAACTAATGCAGAACAGAATAAAGAAAAAAGAATGAAGAGAATTGAGGACAGTCTCAGAGACCTCTGGGAAAACATTAAACGCACCAACATTCGAATTATATGAGTCCCAGAAGAAGAGAAAAAGAAAGGGACTGAGAAAATATTTGAAGAGTTTATAGTTAAAAACTTCCCTAATATGGAAAAGGAAATAGTCAATCAAGTCCAGGAAGTGCAGAGAGTCCCATACAGGATAAATCCAAGGAGAAATATCCCAAGACACATATTAATCAAACTACCAAAAATTAAATACAAAGAAAAAATATTAAAAGCAGCAAGGGAAAAGCAACAAATAACATACAAGGGAATCCCCATAAAGTTAACGGCTGATCTTTCAGCAGAAACTCTGCAAGCTAGAAGGGAGTGGCAGGACATATTTAAAGTGATGAAAGGGAAAAATCTACAATCAAGATTACTCTACCCAGTAAGGATCTTATTCAGATTTGACGGAGAAATTAAAACCTTTACAGACAAGCAAAAGCTAAGAAAATTCAGCACCACCAAACCAGCTTTACAACAAATGCTAAAAGAACTTCTCTAGGCAGGAACCACAAGAGAAGGAAAAGACCTACAATAACAAACCCAAAACAATTAAGAAAATGGGAATAGGAACATACATATCGATAATTACCTTGAATGTAAATGGATTAAATGCTCCCACCAAAAGACACAGACTGGCTGAATGGATACAAAAACCACACCCATATATATGCTGTCTACAGGAGACCCACGTCAGACCTAGGGACACATACAGACTGAAAGTGAGGGGATGGAAAAAGGTATTCCATGCAAATGGAAATCAAAAGAAAGCTGGAGTAGCAATACTCATATCAGATAAAATAGACTTGAAAACAAAGAATGTTACAAGAGACAAGGAAGGACACTACATAATGATCAAGGGTTCAATCCAAGAAGATATAGCAATTGTAAATATTTATGCACCCAACATAGGAGCACCTCAATACATAAGGCAAATACTAACAGCCATAGAAGGGGAAATCGACAGTAACACAATCATAGTAGGGGACTTTTACACCCCACTTTCACCAATGGACAGATCATCCAAAATGAAAATAAATAAGGAAACACAAGCTTAAATGATACATTAAACAAGATGGACTTAATTGATATTTATAGGACATGCCATCCACAGTAAACAGAATACACATTTTTCTCAAGTGCTCATGGAACATTCTCCAGGATACATCATATATTGGGTCACAAAGCAAACCTTGGTAAATTTAAGAAAATTGAAATCATATCAAGTATCTTTTCTGACCACAATGCTATGAGACTAGATATCAATTACGGGAAAAAATCTGTAAAAGATACAAACACATGGAGAATAAACAATACACTACTTAAAAACCAAGAGATCAATGAAGAAATTAAAGAGGAAATCAAGAAACACCTAGAAACAAATGACAATGAAAACATGACAAGGCAAAACCTATGGGATGCAGCAAAAGTAGTTCAGAGGGAAGTTTAGAGCAATATAATCCTACCTCAAGCAGCAAGAAACATCTCAAGTAAGCAACCTAAACTTATACCTAAAGCAATTAGAGAAAGAAGAACAAAAAATCCCCAAAGTTAGCAGAAGGAAAGAAATCATAAAGCTCAGATCAGAAATAAATGAAAAATAAATGACAGAAACGGTAGCAAAGATCAATAAAACTAAAAGCTTGTTCTTTGAGAAGATAAACAAAGTTGATAAACCACTAGCCAGACTCATCAAAGAAAAAAGGGAGAAGGCTCAAATCAATAGAATTAGAAATGAAAAAGGAGAAGTAACAATTGACACTGCAGAAATACAAAAGATCATGAGAGATTACTATAAGCAACTCTATGCCAATAAAATGGACAACCTGGAAGAAATGGACAAATTCTTAGAAAAGCACAACCTTCCAAGACTGAACCAGGAAGAAATAGAAGATATAAGCAGACCAATCACAAGCACTGAAATTGAAACTGTGATTAAAAACCTTCCAACAAACAAAAGCCCAGGACCAGATGGCTTCACAGGCGAATTCTATCAAACATTTAGAGAAGAGCTAACACCTATCCTTCTCAAACTCTTCCAAAATATAGCAGAGGGAGGAACACTCCCAAACCCATTCTACGAGGCCACCATCACCCTGATACCAAAACCAGACAAAGATGTCACAAAGAAAGGAAACTACAGGCCAGTATCACTGATGAACACAGATGCAAAAATCCTCAACAAAATACTAGCAAACAGAATCCAACAGCACATTAAAAGGATCATACACCATGATCAAATGGAGTTTATCCCAGGAATGCAAGGATTCTTCAATATACGTAAATCAATTAATGTGATAAACCATACTAACAAACTGAAGGAGAAAAACCATATGATCATCTCAATAGATGAAGAAAAAGCTTTCAACAAAATTCAACACCCATTTATGATAAAAATCCTCCAGACAGTAGGCATAGAGGGAACTTACCTCAACATAATAAAGGCCATATATGACAAACCCACAGCCAACATCATTCTCAGTGGTGAAAAACTGAAACCATTTCCTCTAAGATCGGGATCAAGACATGTTGTCCACTCTCACCAGTATTATTCAACATAGTTTTGGAAGTGTTAGCCACATCAATCAGAGAAGAAAAAAAATAAAAGGACTCCAAATCGGAAAAGAAGAAGTAAAGCTGTCACTGTTTGCAGAAGACATGATACTATACATAGAGAATCCTAAAGATGCTACCAGAAAACTACTAGAGCTAATCAATGAATTTGCTAAAGTAGCAGGATACAAAATTAATGCACAGAAATCTCTTGCATTCCTATACACTAATGAAGAAAAATCTGAAACAGAAATTAAGGAAACACTCCCATTTACAATTGCAACAAAAAGCATAACATACCTAGGAATAAACCTACCTAAGGAGACAAAAGACCTGTATGCAGAAAATTATAAGACACTGATGAAAGAAATTAAAGTTGATACCAACAGATGGAGAGATATACCATGTTCTTGGATTGGAAGAATCAACATTGTGAAAATGACTATACTAACCAAAGCAATCTACAGATTCAGTACAATCCCTATCAAACTACCAATAGCATTTTTCACAGAACTAGAACAAAAAATTTCACAATTTGTATGGAAACACAAAAGACCCCGAATAGCCAAAGCAATCTTGGGAAAGAAAAACAGAGCTGGAAGAAGAATCAGGCATCCAGACTTCAGACTATACTACAAAGCTACAGTAATCAAGACAGTATGGTACCAGCACAAAAACAGAAATATAGATCAATGGAACAGGATAGAAAGCCCAGAGATAAACCCACACATATATGGTCACCTTATATTTGATAAAGGATGCAAGAATGTACAATGGAGAAAAGACAGCCTCTTCAATAAGTGGTGCTGGGAAAACTAGACAGCTACATGTAAAAGAATAAAATTAGAACACTACCTAACACCGTAGACAAAAATAAATTCAAAATGGATTAAAGACCTAAATGTAAGGCCGGACACTATAAAACTCTTAGAGGAAAACATAGGCAGAACACTCTATGATATAAATCACAGCTAGATCCTTTTTGACCCACCTCCTAGAGTGATGCAAATAAAACAAAAAATAAACAAATGGGACCTAATGAAACTGAAAAGCTTTTGCACAGGAAAGGAAACCATAAACAAGACCAAAAGACAGCCCTCAGAATGGGAGAAAATATTTGCCAACGAATCAACGGACGAAGGATTAATCTCCAAAATTTACAAGCAATTCATGCAGCTCAATATCAAAAAAGCAAACAACCCAATCCACAAATGGGCAGAAGACCTAAATAGACATTTCTCCAAAGAAGATACACAGATGGCCAACAAACACATGAAAAGATGCTCAACATCACTAATCATTAGAGAAATGAAAATCAAAACTACAATGAGGTATCACCTCACACCATTCCGAATGGGCATCATCAAAATACCTACAAGCAATAAATGCTGGAGAGGGTGTAGAGAAAAGGGAACCCTCTTGCACTGTTGGTGGGAATGCAAATTGATACAGCCACTATGGAGAACAGTATGGGGGTTCCTTAAAACACTAAAAATAGAACTACCATACGACCCTGCAATCTCACTACTGGGCATATACGCTGAGATAACCATAATTCAAAAAGAGTCATGTACCACAATGTTCATTGCAACACTATTTACAATAGCCAGGACATGGAAGCAACCTAAGTGTCCATTGACATATGAATGGATAAAGAAGATGTGGCACATATATACAATGGAATATTACTGAGCCCTAAAAAGAAACGAAATTGAGTTATTTGTAGTGAGGTGGATGGCCTTAGAATGTGTCATACTGAATGAGGTAAGTCAGAAATAAATACCGTATGCTAGCACATACATATGGAATCTAAGAAAAAAAAGAAAAATGGTTCTGAAAAACCTAGGGCCAGGACAGGAATAAAGACGCAGACGTAGAGAATGGACTTGAGGACACCGGGAGGGGGAAGTGTAAGCTGGGACGAAGTGAGAGAGTGGCATGGACTTATATATACTATCAAATGTAAAATAGATAGCTAGTGGGAGGCAGCTGCATAGCACAGGGAGATCAGCTGGGTGCTTTGTGACCACCCAGAGGGGTGGGATAGGGAGGGTGGGAGGGAGACGCAAGAGGGAAGAGATATGTGGATATATGTATATGTATAGCTGATTCACTTTGTTGTAAAGCAGAAACTAACACACCATTGTAAAGCAATTATACTCCAATAAAGATGTTAAGTAAGTAAGTAAATAAATAAATAAATAAGAAGACATTCCATAACAATAAAACAAAAACAAAAACTATGAGAGTAAGAGACAATACAAGGTGAAGCTATAGAGTGAGATAAGAGAGCTCAAACTAAGACTGGCCAATTCTAAATCCTTAAGGAGAATGAGAAAAAAGGATCAGAGATAGTAGAAAAATCCAGGGTGTAGTGCAGTGGAAACCCTGAGAGAGAGTGTTCAGGAAAGCAATGGGGGTCAACAGTGTTGGGTGCTGCTGAGAGTTTCATGGAATGAGAATTGAAAAATCCCTCAGGCAGTCTGAGACCCTGTTCCTTCCTCCACTTGCATAATTTCTGCTGCTGAGAGAGTCACCTAACGTATTTGAGTCTCAATTTCATCATCTGCAAAATGGTGCTTATGAAAGATGGTGCTGCATGGTGGGAAGTGGGAGGGGGAAGGGGTGTGGGTCAGTAAGTGTTGGCATTTCATCCAGCACTGTAAGATGGGTAAGTGTGAGGAAAAGGTGGTGTAGATGATCTTCTACCAACTCTAAAAATCTGTGAGGTGTGAGAGTATTTCACCTTATGGGACAGATGAAGGGATTTTCTGAGTTGCTCTATAAACTACCAGGTACTAGGTAAATATAAGGTGGCATTTCTGTTTACCGAGACAGTAAATGTCAAAGAGAATTTTTGTTGTGCACTTGTTGTGGCAGCTTTAAGGCAAACATAACCATGGTGGTGATTCCACGTAGAAGAATCTGGAGGCAGGATTGTCAAGGCTGTGATCCCAAGTGTTAGTGCATCAGAACCTTAGGAGTTTAGAGGTCCCCAAGGCTTTAAGATTTGCTTGCCTCTGGTATTATTAAGTTATAGCCCCTAGGAGATTTTGCCTTTTCCTCATATCGCAGAGCTTTCTGGAAATTATGAATACTCTGAAGCCCCCAGTTTGGTGGTCAGTTCAGGACCCTGTACATCCATCCCCTCAGCGTGACTCTCAGAACCCCCCACCCTGTCCCCGTCATTTATTGCTGTATAGAGGAGGTAAAGGAAAGAGGAGGTTGATCCCCATTCTGTAGGTCCTTGCAGTGGAGATGGTGCTGAGGCTACAGCTGCATCGTGGTATGTTGTACAGGGAAAAATCATTAGATCCTCAAGCAGCGATCCCACGCATTAGGGAAGCAAACTCAGAGCACTTGGGATCAGAAACTCAGCTGGGTGTGTTTCTCAAGTGCAGGAACCTGACCTTGGATCCTCACACAGAACCTCACATGAGCATGCAGTTAATGCTCAATAAATGCTGTTTAAAAAAAAAAAAAAAAAGAATGCCTTAGCCATTCAGGCTGCATGCATTCATGGGTGGCAAGGCCAGCCTTTGTCATTGGCCTATGGTGTCAGCTCCATGAGGTGATTTTGAAGATGCTGTCAGTCATCTCCCCCCACCGCCTGCCCCGTTTACTACCCTTCTGGATGATTACAATTCTACTTTTGGAATTCCACCCATTTAAAGGCCTTGTTCTCTGACAAAATGCAAGTGTGCCCAGGAGAGTAAAACTGCATCATCAGATCCTTATATCTTACTGCATTTGAGTTCTTTGGATCTCTCCTGAGAGCAGAGTTTGACTAAGGATGTTGAGAAGAGAGAACGTGGCAGTAATGAAGGGATAGGGGAAGGATAGCTACAAAAAATCTGATTTTACAGGTATCACAGTTGTGCCTAGAGCTGGTCCTTATTGGTAGCTTGACAAGGTAACTATCCAAGGATGATATGTGTTCACTCTTATTCATTTTTTTTTTCATTCATCTCTTTACACTTCACTAGGAATACACGCAATGGGTCAAATGCCATATACACAGGCAGTCACATATTCTTAACACAGTTACACCTAGGTGCATAAAGAGGATACAGAAAACATTTTTTAGTCTTGCAGCCTCACTTCCTTGCAACTGATTGATTAACACAGTAACATGAGCAAACACTAAGCTCCAGGGCTTCAGGTGACACATTCAATTAAGGACATTCAGGCAAGCAAAGAAAAACATTCTGGTACCAGGCAATTGCAAATTGCAGACTAATGAAGGCAATTTTGGTTTCACAGATTTCCCTATTTTACTCTATAACACTGGGATCAACATTCATTAGCTCAGAAGGATCTAGATGAAGGCCTGCTGGCAAGCATCAATATAAGGTAAGCTTTTGCATTTGCTCAATGTACATGCCAGATTAGATAGAATTACCAAGCTAAACCTGACCTCTACTGGCAGTTTGTAATAATGAGCACACTTGCAATCACTACCCAGAAGCTTTGCTGTGGGAATCCTGCCATGTTTTATATTAAAACTGGAAGAAAACTTAGAGATGATCTGCTTGGCAAACTTCCTACCCACTGCCCCATTCTGCAGGTAAGGAGACTGAGGTCCAGAAATGTTGGGTGATTTGATCAAGCTTGAAGAGTTAATTGATGGTAAAGACACTAATGATAGAATCCAGGTTTTTAGATTTCCATGCAAATATGACACTGTCATCAAAGAAAAACCAATATGCAAATATGTTTAAATGTTGATAAGGATAAACTGAGATATGTAAACTTAATGGCTTTCTGAATACTATGAGTCAAAAGCATCAAAGCACTTTCAGCTCAATATCTGAATATTTTAGTTCAAAGTATGTGGAATAACTCAGTCAAAATTACTGACTTCAGTTTAGCCATTCTTAAATGGTGAATTTCTTTGATTTTTTTTCTTTGAATCTACTGTTTAGAACCATCATGACAATAATTAACAAATGGGATAATTGTAATTATTTAATAAGACCAACATTCGGTCATCTGATTCAATACACAGTTCCAGATCTTGGGAATGTTAAAACTGGGACAAGATATGAATCTTTGCATACTTAGTTCCAGCCTTTAATCAAATGGCAGGCAGTGTAAAGTAGTGAAAAGAATGCAGGCTTCAAGTTTGAGCAGACCTGGGTAGAATTCTGGCTCACCTCTGTACTAATTTCTATTGCAGCTGTAACATATTACCACAAACTGAGTGGCTTAAAACAGCACAGATTTATTCTATATCTCTGGAGGTTAGAATTCCAAGGTGAGTCTTAAGGGGCAACAAGGTGTGAGCAGGGCTGGTT
Organism: Balaenoptera acutorostrata; assembly: GCF_949987535.1. Classification (NCBI taxonomy): domain Eukaryota; kingdom Metazoa; phylum Chordata; class Mammalia; order Artiodactyla; family Balaenopteridae; genus Balaenoptera; species Balaenoptera acutorostrata. Next base: position 101,772,982 of record NC_080067.1, on the reverse strand, counting down.
CCTTCTGGAAGCTCCAGGGGAGAATCTGTTTCTTGCCTCTTCTTCTTCTTGAGGCTGCTGGCATCCCTTGGCCCCTGCCTACATCACCCCAGTCTCTGCTTCTGTGGTTGGTCATATCACCTTCCCTTCTGTAGTCAAATTTCCCTCATAAAGATACATGTGATTGCATTTAGAGGACACCTGGATAATCTAGGATAGTCTTCCCATCTCAAGATCCTTAATTTAATCATACCTGCAACAATCCTTTTGCCTCATAACACTCACAGGTTCTAGGGATTAGGACATGGACATCTTTTGGGGCCATTATTCACCTGCCACAATCTCTTACCAGCTGTGTGATCTTGGTCTGATCATCTTAACCTCCCTTTTAGAATTGGTTGTGAGGCTTAAAATAGAGGAAGGATAACATGTATCTAGGAGGCTGCCTGGTACTCAATAGATGCTCAGCAATATTCCCTTTTTGTCCCTTCATTTAATCAATAGATAAAATCTCTAATGCAGATTATGCCCATAAAAGAGGAGACAAATTCAGTGTAGTCCAAGATCTGTTTCTGGAAGTGGGATTACCATCTGGTGGATGAGGTGGACACCACAAATAGCCGAAATGCAGTGTTTCTCAGTCCAGTGTTTTCTAGGAGATGGGCTCCTCTCTCTAACCTCCTGAATGATGCATCTTGCATTCTGATTTTGCAAACTTGGTTACTTTCTTCATCTCACTGCCTGGCTCCTAGTTTGCATAGTTAAAAACTTCATTACTGGTAATCAAATTAATTGTCTTTTAAAATGATTATGTCCTGTGGCAATCAATTACACAAGTCTACCAGATGGCACATAAAGTGTGTGCTGAATGGAATGATCATTATATTCAAGTCTACCCTGTTTTACAGTTCCTTTTTTTTTTTTGGCTGCGTTGGGTCTTCGTTTATGCACACAGGCTTTCTCTAGTTGCGGCGAGCGGGGGCTACTCTTTGGTGCGGTGCATGGGTTTCTCACTGCAGTGGCTTTTCTTCTTGTGGCTCACGGGCTCTAGAGCGCAGTAGTTGTGGCGCACGGGCTTAGTTGCTCCGTGGCATGTGGGATCTTCCCAGACCAGGGATCTAACCTGTGTCTCCTGCATTGGCAGGCAGATTCTTAACCACTGCACCAGCAGGGAAGTCCTGTTTTACAGTTTCTACTCAGCCATGGGCTTGGTCTACCTGGGAGAGACACTTAAAAAATGTACTATTGTATTTGGCCCTATATGTTTTGCTTTCCTCCCCTTTTTATCATTCCTTTTCAACATGACCTAAAGAGGATAGGTGTAGTAGAACTCAGTTTCCTTGATTAGAAATGATTCATTGATAGTCATTCTGGAAACCTTACTCTGGAAATCTCCCTTGGTGATGCCATAAATTACAGGCTGTGACCGGGCTGTCACCAAGCTGAGTAGGGCCTTCAGGAGTAGTCTTCTTAGGCAGCATAGGGTTCACAGGTTTTAAGTTTCATGCCTTCAAATGGGCAGTCTGTAGGTTTCCCACTGGTAATACCTACCACTTTGTAGGACACCACATATATAGGGTTCCAGACATTTCTGTGACCCACCAGCTCCCTGAAGGCATTTCTCCAGGGCAGAAACAGACATCCAGAAAAAAAAGTGAGAAAAGAAAGGTTGATATCTATTATTCCTTTCAAAGATTCCCCATGCCCCCCCAGTCAAAACATTATGTCTTGGGCTTCCCTGGTGGCACAGTGGTTGAGAATCTGCCTGCCAATGCAGGGGACACGGGTTCAAGCCCTGGTCTGGGAAGATCCCTCATGCCGCGGAGCAACTAGGCCCGTGAGCCACAGCTACTGAGTCTGCTCATCTGGAGCTTGTGCTCTGAAACAAGAAAGGCCGCGATACTGAGAGGCCCGCGCACCGCGATGAAGAGTGGCCCCCGCTTGCCACAACTAGAGAAAGCCCTCACACAGAAATGAAGACCCAACACAGCCAAAAATAAATAAATAAATAAATAAATAAATAATTTTTAAAAAAACTGGCCACATACCCAAATCCATCTTCATTTCCTCTGTAGCTTTAAAACAAAAAACAAACAAAAAACATTGTCTTATCTTAAAGTCCTATGGACACTGCTGCATATGGCTGCCTTTACCCTATGACGACCCTTTCTTTTTCAGAGTGTTGCTTATTTGCATTAGAGCTGTTGTCCACTGGCTCTGTAACTAGCTGGTTTATGACTGTAGCCAAGTTATTCAAAGTACCTAGATCCTATACATAGAATGAGAGAAGTGAAACTAGATAATCTGCAAAAATAGTTTTGCTCAAATATTCTGTGGTTCTATGTTTTAATGATTTTGTCAGTGGAAAAGGTTAACATTTTGCTGATAAAAAAATCCATAACAAATCTTGGGAAGGAGGAAAGGGCTGGATGGGCAGGTGGAATGACCTTGAGAGAGAAGAGAAAAGGAGACAGAGCAGCTCATAGCATCTGGACTGGTGACTCTGGCCCCAAATAAGTTCTTTGGGTCATATCTCTTGTTCTTGCTTTGCTCTGCATTTTTTTCCATCTTTATCAGATGGTCATTAAGAGTTCCTCAGCTCAAAAATTCTTAGATTCTCTGTTACTGCATTCTGTTTGACTTCTATGCAAGTTAGATCCCAGAGAGCACATTTGTCAGCAACAGCTTCTGTTTCTTCTGTCAGTTCTCTGTGCTTTACTTTTTGTGTGCTGCAGTACAGCAGAAATTCCTGGCAAGATCAAAATATTCTAAAGGTAGAGTTTTCAGTAGGAAATACCGTAAACACAAAACCAATTTTTTTCACTCATCGCTAGATGAACAAGTTCAGAATGTGTAGTTCTAGCCCTGCGCTTCTAAAGATACATCAAGGTATTGGTTTTTCCATAGCTCAATGGATACTCTGCCCAATGAGAGGTAGGGGTGTTTTCCAGCCACAAAAGCCTTAACAGATGTTCAGTTACAGATCCAGGAAAAAGCCTGAACTGATCCCAGACTGTAAGAAAGCCAGAGCTGCAGGTGACTCTTCATCCACTAGATGGAGGTAGAGGAGCACAGAAAAAGATCACCTTGGGTTGTTAATGAGGTTGACGGTGTAGAAGCTAAGGGGGAAGCTTATCTATCATTAGGTAAGATCCACAGGTAAAATTGATGAATTTCATACCTTCGAACACTAGTGGAAAACATTGGCTTGAGGTCTAAGGCCGTTGTTAAGACCTTTTGATTTTATGCAAAAATTTTATTCCTCCGGCATCCTCAAATAGCAGTCCCAACCCTTGTCTGATTTGGGCATTTTTCAGCTTTTTACAGCTGGATCTACTGATGGGCTTCACTTTCAGCCCACACCAGCCCCAAGTCCCAAGGAACTCCCATGGCAGGAGGGATAGCTGCTGCCTCTGTGCAGGTGCGTTTGATCAGCTGAGTTGCAGTCATATAGTGGAGGGACTGCACTTCCAGCTTCTCAGGGGAAATTAGTTTCTGCCTCTTACCAAGAGTCATATGGTACGGAATTCATCAAACAGGAAAAGGATTTAGATGCTGGTTCAGGCAACAAATGACAATGATACTGGAATATTGACCAAGACTAAATTCAGCTGGTCACCCATAATTGGTAAGACACTTGAGCACTAAGTAGTATCACAACTTCCTTCCTTTCTTCCTTTTTCCCCCCTCCTGTTCATTCTCCACCACTTCCTCCCTATTTATGTCTCCCCCACCCTTTCTCTCTCCATCTCTCCTTCTCTTTCTCTTCTTTTTGCTGTCCAGAACATCCTGAATCTGGAAACTGAAGCTTTGGATTCTCTAACTCTGTTTTTTCTCTGGTTTTACTTTGCCTAAGATTTTACTCAGTCCCGTGTTGAACTCCACCTGGTGACGGAAGCCTTGGTACCCAATCCTCTGTCCTCTCCTGGAGGCTACAGTCTTATGAACACAAAGAGCCCACCTAAATAGAACTAACACTTGTCCATATGCCTCTGCCCCTAGAATGTATCTCCTAATGTGGGCCATTGTCTGGGTCACATCTGAACCTTTTAATGAAACATAGGGCTAAATAAATACCTCTGGGAGTGGGAGGGATAGGAGGGAGGCAGGTAGAGTCTGAGGCATAGCCTCAGGTGGGACTCTGTTTCAAAAACGACAGTATTTTTGGTTCCTTCTATTTTATTTTAAAAATGTGTGTGAAGTTTGCATTAGACTTATATGTATTCATGTTTGTTTTAATATGTTGAAGTGTATTTCATTACTTTGTCATTGTGCCAAATTGCTCCAGGGAGTTGCATCCTGTTTATCTTGTGACTTTGAGTCCTTCTGGCCACGTGAATGGTTACGCCTCACATTTGAATTTTTCAGTTAAGCTTAGGCAGGAGCAGTGGTAAGTTTTGGAGTCAGACTGAACTAGGTTTATCCCAGCTCCTCCAGCTTACTCGTTGTGTCCATAGGCACAAGAAGGCCTCTCTCAGCCTCATTTTTTCCCATCCATAAAAAGGAATAATTGTGACCACATATGATTGTTGCAAAGATTAAATGATAGAATGTGCACAAAAGGATAGTTCTTAGTATGGAACCAGCTACAGAGTAAACACGCTAATAAACATCATCATTGTTAGGAATAAGCCATTTGTATACTGCACTGAACCATCCATGTGTTCTCATTTGCTGCATGTAAACTTAGTCTGGTCTTTTCAATGGTGCCAAGTTAAATATGGCTTTCTATAATGCAAAGGCAACCTAGAAAATATCAGAGTTGCTTTAGTGTTGTTGCTTGTGGTTTGTGCCTCTCTGAGTAAGGCAACCTATATCAATAAAACATCGTCATTTTGGAGAAGTGGAGTGGAAGTGGGGTGAGGACAGGGCTTATATTTTACTCCCATAGCTTAACTTCTTGGCTCTAGAGTGATCGGGAGACTTGGCATTTGACAGCTAGTTGATGCCATAAGCTTTTTAGGAACCTGGGCAAGACATGATTACAAGGAAGACAGAAGAAGAGTAGTTGGCTCTGGCTACAGAACTCAGTTTTTAAGTTTGGTTTCTGACCTCCTGCAATGACTATATTCCCTTTATCACCCTTTACTTCCACACAAAGCAGAGTTGGAAGCCAAATAGGGTTCAGGGACCAGCTAATTTTTCATGTTAGTTTCATTGATTTTGGAAGAGGATCTGAGAAATGGTCATCTTAAATGATCTCTTGAATGAAACTTATTAATATAGGGGAAGTAGGGAAATGTGTTTTGGCTGCAACCTGGGTCCAGTCTGTGCTGCAGTGAGTAGAGAGATACTGCCTACATCAAACACAAGTATCATCTAGGCACCTACTGAGTTTAAGGCATTGCCTTAGATTCTCTGAGGTATAAAGAAATGGAACACCCTGGCCTGGCAGTTAAGTACTTTACATGTGAGTGGGAGAAACAGCATTTACTCATAGGCAGCACTATATTTAACACAATCATTAATGTAAACTCCATATGCACAAGGAATCTCTTAATCAATTAATTCAACACACATAAAATATATACAGCATCTGAAGCACAGGGTGTGGATTTGATTGAACAAGATATGGCTCTTCTACTTAATGATCTCATATTCTAGTTGGAGGCAGACACATACAGAGGACTGTGATGGAACCTGTAAGAGAAGGTGCTAGCTCTGAAGGAGTCAGGGGAGGCCCTAATCTGAGTGCCTGGATGGAGTCGTCTTTGGAAGGCATGCAGTTGTTGCAAGCAGAATGGATTGGAATCGTTCTGGTGCTGCTGAGGACTGGACCTGGGAATAGAAAGGAAAAGATGGCTGATAAAGCCGTTTTAAACTTTAGAATCTAAAGGAAGGCTTGCAGGTCTCTGTGACTTACTGGGTAAAGAATCTGGGGAGAAGGAGAGGTTCATGATGATTCCAAGGCATAGCACTGGGTACCCAGCAGAATGGTGGTGTATCATGACCACGAAAGGAGAACAGAAGAGTGCCCACTTAATTTTGACTTTGAGAGTAAGATACATTTAGAGTTCACAGGTTAACTCTGAGGTGTAATTCCTAAGTATATATTAAGGAATATATTAGTAGCCAAGGCTGTTGGAGATTTATTAATAGGTCTTTACTCTCAATATCCATTGATAATGTCTAGCATGTTTAAATTTGTAAAATTAAAGTATACTTGGGAAAGGTGATCAGAATACATTAGAAAGCAAGTTAGATTGCATTAAAGATATTTCGTAACGTGTACTAACAGAGATATAAATCAAGGAGATGTGGAAGTGCTAATTGAGTGAACTAAGAAAAGTTAAAAATAATTAAAGTTCCCCAGAAGTCCTTTGTGATAGAAATCATTTATTTCCCCAAATTTTCTTGACCTTGTTTCTTAAAAGTCTCTCAAAGTCTCCTTGCCTTCAATCATATTTCTATGATATAGTTCAGGTTTTCTTTCTTCATCTTCTAGGTTAATAGGAGACTGCTAACTTTCCTCTTTGCTTTCAGTCTCAATACCCCGGTCTATTTTCCTCACTGTCACCAGAGTGATCATTCTAAAGGACACATAACCATATCGCACCATTTGTTTAAACTCATTCACGGTCTCTTTCTTCTACAGCATTTTATCACTCTCTTAGAGTCTAATATCTGCACTTTCACAGCTGACTTGGGGCATATATAGTTGTACACACGTTGATCTCCCCACACTGAGTTGTGTACTTGTTGAGGCCAGGGATAGTGTCTTATTCACTTTTGTATTTTCTGACTCTAGCACCATATCTTTCTCATACTAGGTTGTCAATAAATATAGATTTGTTATGGATTAATTGCGTTCCCACAAAATTCATATGCTGAAGACCTAACCTCTAATATGACTGTATCTGGAGGCAGGACATTTAAGGAGGTAATTAAGGGAGTCATATGGGTGGGGCCCTAATACAATGTGACTGGTATCCTTATAAGAACAGAAAGAAATACAGAACTCTCTCTCTCTCCATGTACTCACAGATAGAAAAGGCCATGTGAGGACATTGAGAAACTGTTGTCTGCAAGTGGAGGAGTCTCACAAGAAACCAACCCTGTTGGCAGCTTGACTGTGGACTTCCAGACTCCAGAACTGTGAGAAAATACATTTCTGTGCTTTAAGCCCCCAGTCCCCCAGTCCGTGGCATACTGTTAAGGCAGCCTGAGCTGGCCAGTACAGGGTTGAACTGGGGAGACATGGTGCATTTTCTGTAGCAGCCACTGACATGAAAGGTCACTATCAATCCCTCTAGGGTACTTGGTGCTGCAGATCATCTCCAACTTTGTGTGACAAAAACAGAGCAGCAGGAAAGTGAATCTTTGGCTATGGACTAGAGGCTAATATTAACAATTTTTTCCCCAATAAGCAGCCAAGGGAACATTCAGGTATTTTTAAACAAATGTACTCTATAAGGAGGACTTTTAAAAATTTCTCCTGCAATCCTACTTTTCCTACACGAACTGCTGGGATGTGATGATGACCCAAGGGAAGGTGATGTTAGAGGAAAGAGCAAAAGAAGGATTGCTGGGAGTCTGAGAATATGTCTATATGTGTCAGGACCCACAGGGTTTTATAGGCTCACGAATCAAGCCTGTGGCATCCTGATTTTGATTTAAGATTATCCACTGGGGAGAAAATTTTGTTTTGAACTTTACTTAAACCTTCCTGAGCAAAGAGATCCTTTAGCTATGCACTGAGAGTTTCCCTACAAAGCAGCACAGGGGGGGATGGATGTTTCACATAATTTACTGTGTGCTTCGACTGGACACACGTCACTGCTCTCTGCACAGCACAACAGTATTTAGAAAGGTGCTGCTGGCAATCTGGACTTCCGTTTTCTGTTTGGTTTCTGCTCCATATTTATTCTGGGAATTAAGATAGAAAGAAAATCAGAGAATTATGATGAAAAATAATAAAGATAAGCTGACTCACAGACAGTGAATCCTCAAACCAAAAGTTAGTGGGAAGTTTCAAAGCTAAGTCTTACTTTCACAACTGCTGTAAGTTTTTAACTTCTGCTGTGTATTTTCTCATCTAATTTATTTCATCACCTTGGTCAAATTGTGCATGGGTGTTTGTGATGGAGCTCTCCTCTATAATGATGTTGGTGAGGTAACGCTATTATGAGAATAATTCTTATTTAGATTTGCATTGTGTATAATTTTCAGAGTGCTTTCCCATCTTCTATTTGATTTGATTTATACATTGGCTACATCAGGTTTCAAGTTAATGCCAGGTCAGGAATTGTTTTAAATCATTCACCTTCTACTGTTACACAGCCCAGCACTTTCCACATTTATTCACCAATGATTCATTCAATGGTTATGGTAGGATTTAGAGAAATAAAAGTTCTGGGCATTTTTCTGATAGAAGACCAAACATATTCCAAAGATATGTTTTTATAAACATCTGACCTGAAGGGAACTCAGATAATTAAGAAAGCACATGCTTAATACTGGTTCTTTTGTTTCATGATTTTATCTGTTTAATTTTGCTTTAAATTTTGTCTTCGGTTGAGTTTAATCTCTCTTAGAACAACTGAATGTTATCCATAAGACTCAGGTAACACAAGGGTGTTTGATCTCTTGTCAATTAGAAATTCTCAGAAAATTAGGACCTATATAATTATTTCATGTGATGTATAATTGGGAAATATGGACAAAAACAAAAATAAGCATACTAGCAAACAGAATCCAACAACACATTAAAAGGATCATACACCATGATCAAGTGGGATTTATCCCAGGGATGCAAGGATTCTTCAAATATATGCAAATCAATCAATGTGATGCACCATATTAACAAATTGAAGAATAAAAATCATATGATCATCTCAATAGATGCAGAAAAAGCTTTTGACAAAATTCAACACTCATTTATGATAAAAACTCTCCAGAAAGTGGGCATAGAGAGAACCAACCTCAAAATAATAAAGGCCATATACGACAAACCCACAGCAAACATCATTCTCAATGGTGAAAAACTGAAAGCATTTCCTCTAGCATCAGAAACAAGACAAGGATGTCCACTCTCGCCACTATTATTCAACATAGTTTTGGAAGTCCTAGTCAAGGCAATCAGAGAAGAAAAAGAAATAAAAGGAATACAAATTGGAAAAGAAGAAGTAAAACTGTCACTGTTTGCAGATGACATGATACTATACATAGAGAATCCTAAAGATGCCACCAGAAAACTACTAGAGCTAATCAATGAATTTGGTAAAGTTGCAGGATACAAAATTAATGCACAGAAATCTCTTGCATTCCTATACACTAATGAAGAAAAATCTGAAAGAGAAATTAAGGAAACACTCCCATTTACCATTGCAACAAAAAGAATAAAATACCTAGGAATAAACCTACCTAGGGAGACAAAAGACCTGTACGCAGAAGACTATAAGACACTGATGAAAGAAATTAAATATGATACCAACAGATGGAGAGATATACCATGTTCTTGGATTGGAAGAATCAATATTGTGAAAATGACTATACTACCCACAGCAATCTACAGATTCAATACAATCCCTATCAAATTACCAATGGCATTTTTTATGGAACTAGAACAAAAAATCTTAAAATTTGTATGGAGACACAAAAGACCCCGAATAGCCAAAGCAATATTGAGGGAAAAAAATTGAGCTGGAGGAATCAGGCTCCCTGACTTCAGACAATACTATAAATCTACAGTAATCAAGACAATATGGTACTGGCACAAAAACAGAAACATAGATCAATGGAACAAGATAGCCCAGAGATAAACCCACGCACTTATGGTCAACTAATCTATGACGAAGGAAGCAAGGATATACAATGGAGGAAAGACAGTCTCTTCAATAAGTGGTGCTGGGAAAACTGGACAGCTACATGTAAAAGAATGAAATTAGAACACTCCCTAACACCATACACAAAAATAAACTCAAAATGGATTAGAGACCTAAATGTAAGACCAGACACTATAAAACTCTTAGAGGAAAACATAGGAAGAACACTCTTTGACATAAATCACAGCAAGATCTTTTTTGATCCACCTCCTAGAGTAATGGAAATAAAAACAAAAATAAACAAATGGGACCTAATGAAACTTCAAAGATTTTACACAGCAAAGGAAACTATAAACAAGACGAAAAGACAACCCTCAGAATGGGAGAAAATATTTGCAAATAATGTGACCAACAAAGGATTAATCTCCAAAATATATAAACAGCTCATGCAGCTCAATATTAAAAAAACAAACAACCCAATCCAAAAATGGGCAGAAGACCTAAATAGACATTTCTCCAAAGAAGACATACAGATGGCCAAAAAGCACATGAGAAGCTGCTCAACCTCACTAATTATTAGAGAAATGCAAATCAAAACTACAATGAGGTGTCACCTCACACCAGTTAGAATGGGCATCATCAGAAAATCTGCAAACAACAAATGCTGGAGAGGGTGTGGAGAAAAGGGAACCCTCTTGTACTGTTGGTGGGAATGCAAATTGATACAGACACTATGGAGAACAGTATGGAGGTTCCTTAAAAAACTAAAAATAGAATTACCATATGATTCAGCAATCCCACTACTGGGCATATACCCAGAGAAAACCACAATTCAAAAAGACACATGCACCCCAATGTTCATTGCAGCACTATTTACAATAGCCAGGTCATGGAAGCAACCTAAATGCCCATCGACAGACGAATGGATAAAGAAGATGTGGTACATATATACAATGGAATATTACTCAGCCATAAAAAGCAACAAAATTGGGTTATTTGTTGAGACGTGGATGGATCTAGAGACTGTCATATGGAGTGAAGTAAGTCAGAAAGAGAAAAACAAATATCGTATATTAACACATGTATGTGGAACCTAGAAAAATGGTACAGATGAACCTGTTTGCAAGGCAGAAATTGAGACACAGATGTAGAGAACAAACGTATGGACACCAAGGGGGGAAAGTGGCGGGGAGGTGGAGGTGGTGGTGTGCTGAATTGGGCGATTGGAATTGACATGTATACACTGATGTGTATAAAATTGATGACTAATAAGAACCTGCTGTATAAAAAAATAAATAAAATAAAATTCAAAAAGAAAACAACAATAATAAGCATTAAATACTTTTTGTGGTTCACTGAATTGCAATGAATGATCGTGATGCAATCACTTTCTTTATGTAATTCCATCTTAGTGTACTGCTATTTGGTTGAAATTTAACCTAAATTGAAAACTGTTCTGTTAGGATTTTACAGAGGGCACCATCATCATAACTTAGCTCATCCTTGAAAGTGCAAAGTAATTTATTTTTCCATAATTTTCCGTATTATCTACAAGAGGAAAAGTATGGGAAAAGTAGAAAAGTATACGATGAATTAGTTTACTATTGACTGTTAAAATAATATTTTATATGCTAAAGCTTGTGACTGGCACTGAAACTAGGAAGTAAAACAACCATGTTGGTTTATTTTATCAGCCATTAAATATATTTTGTTGCCCAGAATTTGGTTTAAAGGTAGTGGGAAAAAAAAAAAAAAAACAACTATCATGAGTTAATTAAATTCTATAAATCAATTAAAAATGTGATAATATCATTAGTAGGAACATGTCTATGGTGGTATAGCAATTTATGAGCTCTTCTGTAATCTGTACTTCATGTCTCCATTAACAATGCCTACATGTATTACAAAAATATTTGAAGAGAGGAGGGAAAAAAATGTCATTGTTTTTACTGCCGTTTGACCTTCCTGCTCAGTTACACCTCAAGTTCAATGAGACCATGAAAGAAGCTAAAAATAGTTTGGGTAGGAGGCATCCTTAAAGGTGTGTGGATCTCAAACCAAAACAAAGGAAAAGGGTAAGATTGCTTCTACCAGGCGGTGGCCACCAGGTGGCAGTACACCGCAAGGAATCGGGGGGAAGATGGCTCTTTTGGACCCTGGCTGCCAGAAATCTAGCTGAACACTATCTGCTCTAAGCCAGAGACAGGGATGAAGATCTGAAAGTGTTCAAATATGTCAAATCTGGCAGAAAACCTTGGAAAGACAGCCTCTTGCCAGCTGCAAATGGTTGATTGCTGAGATTGAATCTTGCATGATTTTGAATGGAACATTGATTAGATTGCAGATCCCCTGAAGGCAGGGCTGCACTCCTCAGAATGCAGCTGCAGCCCAGCATGTGCTTGTGGCACAATGTGGGACTCTTTGGGGGCCTCAACTTCCTTTCTTCTTAATCCGTACTCTCTCCTGAGGTGATGTCATTGACTCTGCAGGTTTCAATCTCACCTACACCCCTGATGGTGACCCCAGATTTAACTGCTGCCCACTCAAGCACCTCCCTTTTACTATGTTTCACAGACCTTGTTGATTCCACTGGTTCCTAACTTATCTTTAATGCCTGGTTCTTTGCAACCCAATCCTTTCACAGTGTTTGCCAGTTTACCACTTAACCAACCCCTAAGCCCAGAAATCTGGGGTCATTTTAAAACTCCTCTCTCTTCCTCACTCTTGATATCCATTCCGTGTTAGGGCCTGTTGATTTTCTCTACCTCCAAGTGCTTCACTACTCTGCCCACTTTTACTGTGCCTCCATCGCAGCCCGTGATCCTATGCAGAACTTCTGAAATAATCCCTGTTAATCCATTTGTGCTCCCTTCCTATCTGTTCTCTGCAGCCAGAGTGACCTCTACGTTTGCTCTTCCCCTCACCTCTGCCACTCTGTGCTCCATCTCTAGGAGCCAGTCACACTGACTCTCCTACAACTTTTTCTTTGTTCTTTCTAACTTCAAAGCCTTGGGCCATGGCGTTACCCCTGTTTGGAATGCTATTCCTCTCCTCTTTCTCTAAATAGCATCTTATTTTTCAAACGTCGCCTCAAACATCACTTGTTCAGGAAGCTTTTCCTAACCCAGAAGACTAGGTAAGGCCTTCCTGTTAGATTGTTTGCTGCTTCCCCTGTGTTGTTTGTGTCACAGTTGTAATCGCTCATTCACTGTTTTCTGCTAGGCTATCAGTGCTGTGAGGAAAGAGACCACAATTGTCTTATCCATCACTGTATCTTCTGTGCCTAGCACAGTGCTGGGATAGAGATGTCATTTGATGTATATTCTATGACCTCATGGATAGAAATATTTGGGAGAATTAATGAGTTAACAGACATAATTCTTTTTTAATGGTGGCCATTTTGGTAGAGTATTTTGGATGTGTAGGGATGGTGTGGGCATGCTTCAAGAGTCTACTGTAAAGGGAGGATGTGGGGCATGGTTAGAAAACTCAAACTATATTTCTCCTGGAGTGATCTTCCTACAGTGGTCAGGGAAGTCTCACTAGTTCCTAATCCTGGGGTTGGGGAGTGGAAAGGAAAGAAAGAGAGTCTTGAAAGTGAATGTGTGGTTGGCTCACAATTTTACCTTACTGGGCTTACGTCGCTTGTGTTAAGAATAGTAATACGATAAAGAAAGGCCCTTTGCCTCTTTTCCTGCAAGAATTTAGGGGAGGAACATACTTTATTTGGACAATCTGGAGAAGCACCTTCTAACAGAACTGTCTGTGATAGTGGAAATAGTTTATATCTGTATATCTACTATGGTAGCCACTACTCATATGTGACTTCCAAACACTTGAAATGTAGTAAATGCAAATTAGGAACTGAATTTTTATTCTGTTTAATTTAAATGAATTTATATTTAAACGTAAACAACTAATTTATAGTTAAAATTTTTTTAAAGATTTTTTTTGGGATGTGGACCATTTTTAAAGTCTTTATTGAATTTGTTACAATATTGCTTCTGTTTTATGCTTCGGTTTTTTTGGCCGTGAGGCATGTGGGATCTTACCTCCCCCACCAGGGATCGAATCCACATCCCCTGCATTGGAAGGCGAAGTCTTAACCACTGGACCGCCAGGGAAGTCCCTATATTTAAATTTAAATATGGCTAATGACGGCTGTGCTGTGCTGCATTAGGTAGGTCGAGAGCACGTGGGTCGTGCTGAGATGAAGATGGCTGAGTGCATCGAATGTTTCACAGTGGAGTGCCTTGCATTACAAAGAAGCTGAGTTATCGATTTGACATGCCTTTATTTATACTGATGCTCCCTTTCTAATAAGCATGTAAAATCATCCCTTTCTGAAGAAAAAGTAAGTTGCGGATGCTTTCTCAATAGGAAAATGTAAGGGGCTATTTTATGATCCTGGCTTCCTCTCATTCTTAGGTTGTGCTACCGTCATCTCATAGTTCAGTGTAATGGCTGTCATTTCCCATCAGATAAAAAGAGATGCCTCAAAACTATTCCGGAAGTCACTTTCAGAGAGCACTTGCTTGGGATATGGTCCTGCCTCCTAGGATACCAAATAGTGAGTCTTTGGAACAAAGCAGCAGCTATTCTCCTTCTAGGATCTCAGGGTGTCTTGTTAATGTTGATAAAAAACTACTTGATGCTTTTATGGCATGTTTCATGACATCAAAGCACTTTACAAAATTGAATTCATGTTTCTAACACTTGTTCAAGTTCACTCAGTTGGTTAGAACAGTACTTGCTTAATCCTTCTCACGCAGAGAGTACATGAAAAGTACATAACCTTTTCTCATGTGTGCGTAGTACACACAAGAAATTCAAGCCTGTGTTTATGTGGTACACCAGGGTAAATGGACAGGCTGCACATGACTGGAGGTGGCTGGCCAAGTGACTTTGAAGAATCCAGGCTCTGCCCACCTCTGATGAGAGCTGAGGAAGCTGCTGACTCAAGAGAACTGTCAGGCATTTGTTGCACTGGGATTGGGAAGCTCTGTTGACTTGGTGCTCGTGAGGTCTAGGACAATGCTTCCTAAAATTGAATGTGCATGTGAGACACCTGGACATCACATTGAAATGCAGATTCTGATTCAGTAGTTCTGCAACTGGGCCTGAGATCCTGCGTTGCTAACAAGCTCCCAAGAGATGCTAATACCGCTGGTCCACTGACTGCACTTTGAGTTGTTAGGCGCTAGGGCACAAATTTGATTTACACTTGGGTTAGTTTTGCATTGAAAAGTCTTCCTCCATCACTACAAAACTTATTCTTATGTTCTGCCAATTGTGATATTACGCTATCACCTCAGGTAAGAGCTCATAAAAAACATTGGTTCAAGCTCTTTTCTGGGGCTAGAAAAATAGCTCAATACAGTCTGATGGGTAGTTGGTGGTCATGTGTTTACAGTATCAGTTGGAAAACTGTACACAGGTTAGAGTAGCATGCTCAGAAGCAGGCAAACACAGGATTCATTAATATTCATTAATATTTCTAAGTCAATTCACTTTTAAGCCTAAATAAATTATTTTTTAAAGAGAGGAAAAGGCCACCTCTGATGATCAAGGTGCAGCAACTGTGGGACTAACTCTGGACCAGGAATTAGGAGACCTGCATTCTGGATCTAATTCTCCTGTGACTAGCTAACTTACCATAGGGAAGGCATTACATTTCTTTGAACCTCAAATTTCATCTTCCAAACATGATCCATGCTGACTGTGGAAGAGCAAACTCTTTTACTTTCCTTCTTAATACAGGTATCTGTAATGTCGTGCAAGTGTGTGAAGAGCTGCTGGCTACTTAATAGCAGCCAGCTGGGCTATAATCAGAGGAGAGTGAATACTTTGTAGAAAAAAGAATCGGATTTAAACATAACAGTAACACTAGGTTTGTGCTTCAGGGTTTTGTAGATTCACTTACTTAAATTCCAAACTGTTAATTCCATGAGTGTAAGGGCAGTTGGCCTAGTCCCATGTACAAAGTGGGTACTTTACAAATTCTTGGTAATAGTGATAATGATGGTAGAGTGTATTCTGTGACTGTAGCCTAGAGCTGGGCACATAGTAGGTGTACAATGAACAGTAGTCAACAGAAAGAATGGATCAGATGAATGGTGGCTGTGGTGCCCCTGCAGATTCCCCTTCTCTTTCAGAGCTGAGCTCCATCAGCAGGGAAGTTGCTTCATCTCCCCCTGCGATCTTACAACATTCTTACAGCGATGTGTTCATCCCCCAGGCTTTCTCTTCTTCTCCACCTCTCAGCACTTGTAAATTTACTAAAATGCTCCCTTGAGTTTTACGTGCTGGTGAGAAAGGTCTCTGTGTCCTTACAACCACATTCACGTGACACATGAGCCTGGGTTACTCCGGAATGTCAGGCTTTTCTTCAGCTCTCAGTAGGATCAGTAAAATTATGACCTGAAACCATAACTTTCCAGTTAATAGTAATCTCTTTATTGCTTATACAATAAAACAAACCAGAGAAAATCAAGGTCCTGCCATGCATTTGCACAGATAACTGTGAACATTTGAGTCAGTGCACACTTGTGGACATTTAAACAAAGAGAAGTAGGAACAGAGATGATCAATGAGGCATAAGTGTGAGCTGTCCAGAGGCTCTATAATCTCAGATTTAAAAATACATTTTAGGTAGTTCTGAAGAGAAATTTCACTCTCTAGTTTTCTCTCTCTTCCTATCCTCCTCCCCTTAAATAAGAGAATACGATTATTTTGGTAACTGATATAACTAAATTAATTAAAACATTTTTTTTGTTTTAGCAGCTAAAATAATGCTACATTTCTCCTATTCTATTTGTTTCCACATTGATGAAACCTTGTTACAGTTGACTTTAGGATGCTCTAGATTGGAAGTAGTTGCTAGATTCTCTGACAAACTTCTCAGATAATACAAAGCCAATTAATCCTAGCCTGATTAGCTTTTGACAGAAGTTTTCTTTCAAAGATAACACAGCTTAAATTTATATAGCTCCTTCCCTTAAGGACTTCAGACTGATCCTCCCTTTTCTTTCTAAATAATTTAGTTGCATTATCATTTCTTAAAACCTCCTTCACCTGCCTTTCCTAGCTCAGTTTACAGCTATGTGTCAACTAGGGCAACTGCATCAGAAACTCTGGAGCTGGGCTGGTTGTGTGTTTTAACAAGAACCACAGGGAATTCTGATACCTGCTGCGCTCTGACATTTGAGAAGCATGGTTTGCACCATCACTACCCACTAGATTGCCTAAGCAGAAACGTGGAAGGAATTCTTTCTAATTCCTTTCCCTTATGTCCCACATTAAATTCATTTGCTCAAATCTCAAACATAGCTCTCAAAAATCCCCTGTTTCCATCTATTTCCACATTCACTGCCTTAAGTCAAATCTTCCTAATTTTTCTCCTGGTCCGTAGCAGTGACCTTCAATCAGGCACCCCTGCTTCCTTTCTCATCCTTCCTGTCCAATCTCCATACCGCGACTAGAGTAACTGTGAAACATGTGGGGTGATGCCCTTCATGGCAAGTCCCTTAGGGCACCGTGGGTCCATGCTTGTGGGCATAAAAATCCCTTTTCCACTGACTCTTCCGAACCTTGCCACTCTCCTTTTGATATCCCCTCAGTCCTTCACTCGTATCCCAGGTTCTAATCACTATGGGCCATTTCAGATTTCTCAAACACAATGAGTTCTTTTATTTGTCGTGCATTTTCATGTTGTTCGTTCTGCCTCACTTTTTAAAAAAATCAACTTGACATACTCCTAATGACTCTTCAAGATCCATTTCACAGGTCACCTTCTTCCTGGGACTTTATATCACTCCCTCCCTTTCCATCTTTCTCAGCATAATTAATTCCTTCTTATCTGTATTCCCAAGGGACCACATACATGGTTCTATTATAGCACTTATCATGGAATTTATGAACGTATGTGTCTGCTGTCTTCAAGAGTTTAAAACCTCTGAGAGTAAGGATCAGTTTTATTCATCTTTGCATATCCTGTTCTTGGCACTTAATAAAATACTCTATAGTTGTGTGTTGAATTGGATGTGTCAAACCTTGTCTTTTTTTTTCCCCTTTAAAATGTGAGGCAGAAACGGCCACAACTGTATTATAGAAGGGAAAGTTCTTGCCCCAGAGCCACAAGCAGGCCAGGCAGTGGCCTCAGGAGGAGCAGCTTGTGGGCTGTAGGCGGTGCTGAAAAACTGACTTTGGTGCTGAGGCAAGTAGCAGCTCTATCCCCTCCCCTGAGGTTATCTGTGTTGTCTCCCTCCCCATTTGCCTATGAGCTCCTTGAGGGCAAGGATCATGTCTCTTTTATCTTTGTCTCCCCATATCCTAGTAGCAATAGCTTTCCATTGTTGCTGTAAAAAATAACCACAAGCTTACTGGCTTAAAACAACACAAATTTATTACCTTATAGTTCTGGAGATCTGAAGCCTGAAATTCAACTAACTAGGCTACAGTTAGGTGTTGGCAGGGCTGAATTCCTTTTTGGATGCTCAAGGGAAGACTCTCCATTCTTTTCTTTTCCAGATTCCAGAGGCTGCCCACATTCCTTAGCTTGTGGTTTCCTTCCATCTTTTTTTTTTTTTTTTTTTTTTTCGGTTGCGTTGGGTCCTCCTTGCTGCACGCAGGGCTTTCTCTGGTTGCGGCGAGCAGGGGCTACTCTACGTTGCGGTGCGTGGACTTCTCATTGCGGTGGCTTCTCTTGTTGCAGAGCACAGGCTCTAGGCACTCAGGCTTCAGTAGTTGTGGCACGCGGGCTCAGTAGTTGTGGCTCGCGGGCTCTAGAGTGCAGGCTCAGTAGTTGTGGTGCACGGGCTTAGTTGCCCCGCGGCATGTGGGATCTTCCCGGACCAGGGATCGAAACTGTGTCCCCTGCATTGGCAGGTGGATTCTTAACCACTGCGCCACCAGGGAAGTCCCTCCTTCCATCTTGAAAGCCAGCAGTGGCTGGTTTAGTCTTTCTCACGTGGCATCACTCTGACACTCTCTCTTCTGCCTCCCTTTTCCATTTATAAGAAGCTTTGTGATTATATTGGATCTACCCAGATAATTCAGGATAATCTTTCCATCTCCAGGTCAGCTGATTCGCAAACTTAATTCCATCTGCAACCTAAATTCCCCTTTGTCATATGACCAAACATATTCATAGGCTCTGAAAATAAGGACCTGGACATCTTTTTGGTGTGTGTATGTGTATGTGTGTGGCATTATTCTGCTAATCACACTAGCATAGTGTCTGACTCATATTAGGAGATAAATACAATTTGCAGAATGAATGGACAGAATCTCTTGTGAGCGTGGCTGGTTTGAAGTCTCAGGGCTATCAGAACAACTGTGAAAGCGGTGGTGATTGGGAGGTGGTGAGGGAGAAATTCCCTGGTAAGAGTGGAGTGCTTCAGCTATAGGGCCTGATGGTTGATTTTGCTGTTGGGTGACCCCCAGCAAATCCCACCTCCTGGAGTTCACAGATTTGTATAATACTCTACCCTTGACTGTGGGCAGGACCTGCGGTTGCTTCTAAGCAATAAAATATGGCAAAGATGATGAGGTATCACTCTTGTGATTAGGTTATTTATATGGCAAAGTGGTAGGCTGTCATTCCCATGATTATCTTACATTATATTACTTTGTTCTCAGCAGACTGGAGCTGGAGACTCTTCTTGTGAGCTTGATGAAGTAAATAGACATGTTGGAGAAGTCCATATTGCAGGTGGCCTCTAGAAATGGCAGGTAGCCTCCAGGACCTGAGGGTGACCTCCAGCCAATAGCTAGCAAAAAGCCAGGGCCCTTGGTAATACAGCCAAAAGGAAATGAATGCTGTCAACAACTTGAATTAATTTGGAAGCAGATTCTTCCTCAGTTGAGCTTTCAGATGGGAATGCAGCCCAGCCAACACCCTAATTTCAGTCTGTAAAACCCTAAGCTGAGGACCCAATTAAGTTGCATCCAGACTCCTGAGCTACAGAAAACTTGAAATAATATAGGTGTGTGATTTTAAGCTGCTAAGTTTGTTTTAATTTGTAAATAGCAATAGAAAACTCCTGCAGGCAGTTTGGGAATCATATGAGAGATGGAGATGGAGCTGTTCTGCCCATGCTTGTGGGGAAAAAGAGTTCCTGACTGTAGGATTACCTCTACTTTACAGCTGAAAAAGATGAGCAAGAGCAAGTTGTAACTCATTACTCTTTATCCAGTGGTCAGTGAGAAATACAGGAAGAGAGTGTCTTATTCTGACTTATGCTGGGCTTCCTCCCAGCCCTTCTGGAGGCCATAGGTTGGCATTGAAATTCATAGCAGGGGACTTTGCTTCATGTATTCTCACAACAGGGCTCTGAAAGTAGGCTTCTTGAGGGCTTCTTGTGCTCTGTTTTCTTTCAGACAGAATCACAGAGAGGTACCACTTGTCTAAAATCATAGTACTGATTCAGGTTAATATCTGGGCATGAATGAATAACACTTATTAAGCTTATCAGTTAAGTTCTTAACAGCTGGACTTACTGAATATAATATTTAACATCCCTGTCCTGTAGCTATAAAGATCAGTCAAAACTGAGCTTGGATTTTAAAAAAAAAACTTATTTGAAGAGGCTATTTTAAATTCATCAATAATATTTAAATGACAGATTTTTGTACATGTAAGTGACTTTAATATCTCTTATCTACTAGCCACTTTCCTCATCTCATAGATGGGATTGAGTGCGAAAAGATTAAGTGAATTGTCCCATGTGATCACACAGCTAATTCTCACTAAAATCCAGTTTCCAAGCTCAGGGTTTCATATTGTTTTCACATATAAACTCTAGAATCAGAATTTATGGAAGATGATCTTATAGCTAAGTCCATACTTCTGCTTTAAACAGAACCAAATATACCCGAAGCATCCCAGACATGTAATGATCTCTCTTTACAAAGAATTCCAAAGGAGGTGATATGATTCTTTGGTGCCTCAGCTTTAATTTCAAGTGATACCTGCTGACATCTTGAGTAATAATTATCTCTATCTTTCTTGGTTAAGTATTGGTTACGGTCAGAAGTGTGGTGCCAGTTTTCACAGGCCTGTGGACTTTTGTTTTGGACTGAGGGACAAAGGACAAGGGGCTTGGAGTCACGTCATCTTTGCCCTGGGTTGGGACACCAGGTAGGGATTTGGAGCAGAGGTAAAATTGGCACTTGTGGGTTGAGCATCAAGGCAGGTTTGACGTGGGCTTCCTCTATGACAGCATGAAGAATGTAAGTGTAGTGCATGGATTAAGAGCTGCTAGGTTGCTTGATGCTGACTCAGAAAAGTATGTTTAGCTCCTTCCAGAGCTAAACAAGGAATAATAGAATGTTAGAGCTGGAAGGCACTTTGGAGTTTACCTTGTTCAACCCGACATTTTTCATTAATGGACTGAGATGACTTGCCCAAGAACATATAGCTAATTAGTTCAGGCTTAGAACTTGAAGCTCCTAAGTGTCATAACTATTATTTGTTTATTTTGTACCTTTACTACTTCTATGTTTTATATCTACCCCACTCAGTTATTGACGCAACACACATGCACACATGCATGCATCTTTGCTTCCCTACAAAATTACTGGAGTTGATGGTGGTGCTGATAGCCAAGGTCCAAGTATACAAAAATGCTTTGAATGCTTCTTACAGAGGGAGTGTGATAAAATAGAAAGATCACTGAATTTGGAGTTAGAAGATCAGGACTTGCCTTCAAGTTCTCACAAACTCATAAATATAGGGGAATCACCTTTTCTGAGCCTTGGTGTCCTCATCTGTAAAATGCAGATAGAGTTAAAGGTGAGAACAGTGGATGAATGGCTTGGGAGCCACTCAGGGTGAGGCTGGGACAGTGGGGTCCAGTGATTATGTTGCTAGGAGTTTGGCTACCTTGAGAGCTGCCTGTGAAAGTGCTTTGTATACTCCAGTGCTCCACAAATGTATTGTATTAATGTTACTCCCATGTACTGGGCACTATGGTGATATCAGGACAAATATTGCCCGAGATATAGTCCTTGCCTCCAATAAAGTTATACTAAAGTTATAACCTTGGAGTATAAGAAAGCAGAATATGCTGAATGGCCAATGAACAGTGAGGACAAATACTTGGAAGTGAGATGACTATGAAATGCAGCAACTGGGGGAGACTAAGAGGAGTTACAATTTGGTCGGGGTCATGAAGGAAATGTAGCAGACAGGAGGGGACCATCTTAGCAGGTGGAAAACATTGAGCCAACACATGGAAAAGCTCAAGGAGTGGTGAATGTACAGAAGATGAAATGTGTAGAAAAATATTTACAAGATTAGGATTAAGTCATGGTGGATATTTACATCTAAGCCTCCTATTTTATTATGCAGGCAATAGGGAGCCGCAGGTGACTTTGGAGCAGGATTACCTTGTCCAGAGTGCTGGTTTAGGAATGTCCCTTTTGCAAGGGTGTAGGTTGGTTAAATGTAGGAGTACAGAGAGAGCTGCTTATTCTTTTCTCTTTCTCAGCACGTCAGGGGCATTTGTGCTGCTGATCTTTGATAATGACTCTTAGAAAAAGGTTGATATTATACCAGCCTCCATTTGGAAATGATTTCTGACATGCCTCTACCTCCCACCCCTGCATAGGCCTGTGAGCCCTGCTCCTTACCAAACTGCACAAAATCATAAGGCTGATTGCCTTGTCTTAGTTTGGGGCCAAATGACTTTAATGACTAGCAATCATATCACAGATGACCGACAACAAAAAGGTATTTTTTTCCTTCAAAGTACAAGGCGAATCTTGAAACCTCATAATAGAAAAGCGACCTATTGACGTCACTGAATCTATTCCTAACAGAGTAGAATTTTTTACTCCTCTGCATGTTTATTGTGTTTTATATGCTCTCTGTCTGAGCAATGGCTATTTTACCACTTCTGGTGGAAGATTTTTTAATAGGTTAATTGTTTCACTTACTGCCATTGACATTTTTCTTATTTTCAACCAGAATATTCACATAATAAAATACTTGGTAATATTCCTGGTTTCCATTATGTAAGAAGCATTATTTGAATGAATATGGAAGTAATGTTTTCATATTAGGTACTTAAAATCTATAATCTTAAAATCTGTAATCAATGAGAATACATTGTTTATATCTTGAAATTTTTTCTTTCAAAAGCAGACTAGTCACCAGTCCAGGATCAAATTGGGAGAAAAAGAATTAGTGTGCTTCCAATCACCTAAGTGACGAACGAATATGAACATAATGGAGAAAGAGACGAATAATTTAGTGGGATTTTATTTTTATTCAAGTCAAAAAATAGGGAAAGACAGAGTGCTTCACTTTCTGTATAATTAAAGAGGATTTTGAGTTGGAGAACATTGCTCTGTGATTCATACAATACCCTTCCTCCCCCTTAGAAATCATCAAGGTCTTTGGCTTAGACTTAAGTAATGAGACCTTCACAAAGACAGGGAACTTTAAAAATCAGAAAAAAATTCTTGAAATACATTCAAACTCATATAGACTTCTCTTTATTTTATATTACTTTTCATCAGATTGACCATTCTTTCTAGTCCTTTCTTATTCATCAATCTATAAGCCTAAGTGTGTGTGTGTTAGTTGCCTCATCTGAAAAGTGAGGATGAAGCTACCAATACTCCTTTCAATGATGTTAGGAAAAGACAGTTACGTGATAATGAAGCTCTTATAGTTTCAAAGTGCTCTACATATTATTAAAAACAGAAATTAATTCACATTCCTCTATTTCTGATGAAATGCTTTGTCAACTGGAGAACACTTCTAAATGTTAAGAAATGAAGCCTCAGAGAGGAGAGGTTATTATTAATTATTATTATTACTAGTTATTGTTCTTTTCTGATGTTTGTATAACATTGGACAAGTCACTGAACTTCTCTCACCCTGCTGTATACCTGTACCTCTCATGAGGAGGTGTGCAGGTATAAACCCCTAATTCTGGTGTACTTATCTCCACAAATCCCAAATACCTGCCTCACAACATTCCTTTACCAATGAAATATGAAGTAGAACAGATTAAAAGACAGCTTTATTGTACTACTTGTGCCATGAGTTGGCATCTCAGATGAGCACCCCATACCCATATCCATACCCATCTCAGATCTAGAAAGTAGAGCAGTAATGTTGTGTCTCCACATGCTTGCACAGTTTTGCTGACCTTGGCCTTGAGACTGGGTCTCCAATAGCATCATAAGCTGTCCATTGTGATTCAAGACATTCGTGCTCCTCAGGCAACTCTTGTGTGGCTGTCTGTGGCCTTGGCTCTGACATCAAGCAGCAGGGTATGGTGGTAGCAGCAGGGGAGTGAAGATTTTGAGCACTCCAGATCTGCTGAAAGAATAAACACACAGTTCGGGGAATTTTCTATCATAAGCCTCACATTTACCACAAAGTTGTTGTGAAGAGCCAAAGAAAAACTACAGGTCAAAAGACTTTTAGACTATTAATGCTATGGGGAGGTAACATTGATTGAGGATCTAATTTCAACAGCAACCTTCTGATTTTCCTTTTTTTATTTATTTGATTTTCAATGAAGCAGAAGCAACCTTTTTAACTCAGTGAATGTTGATACCAACCTTCCTTGCTTCCTTAGCACTGCAGAAGATGACTTTGATATCCTCATATAGATAATTCCAGGTTAGACCAGGGAGAAGCTCAGGGCAATATTTGGCAAGGAAGAAAATTAGAAAATGTACCAGAACTATAACCCACCATAACGGAAATTAAAGAAGAATCTTGGATTCTAGGGAGAAATGGTAAAATACTCATTTTACCAAAATGAAAATTCAACCTTGGGTTATCCCAGTTTGGAAAGCCTTTTCTGAGCTTCATAATCCTTTTGTTTCACTTCTTAGCAATAAAGAGAGAAATCAGTTTTCTGTAAACAGTTTCTGAGGAGCAAGAGGAAGCATGAATATAATTTCAAAGTTGTTTTTTCTTTGGTGGGGGATGGGAACTTTTTAGAGACATTCTGAGAGAATCAAGGGGCTTGGAAAGAACTATTCTCAGGTTACACTTTGGAGAGCAGAGACAGAAGCTGAGAAGGTAGCCCCATCATATAAACCCTGGGGACCAAATGGATTGAGAATAAACTAGAAGGACTATTTTTTTTACAAGTCAGAAATTTATTTTCTTATAAAGTGTTAGATTAAACCAGAGGAGCATAATCCTTAAATACAACATTTTAAACTTCAAAACAAAGCAAAACCCAAACCATACTCAAAGATATTATTTTCTGTGATGGTCCAAGAAAGTGATGTACTATATTTAAAAGTTTTTACTGGTGTATTTAGTTCAGATTTTTCAATTGCTCTGTAGCCTCTGGCTCCTAAGAACATATTGACAAATCTTCTTTTTAACCTATACTAGTAACTGTGCTAGCTTGCCTGTCATGTGTCTCATATAAGTAAGGCAGTGCAGGTGGCTGGAATGTTAGAGCTGGCTGTCGCTTATCTTAAGACTGGTGTTGAAGAGTTGGGTATGGAGACTTATGAAACCCTTTGTAAAGACTGAAACATTAACAAGAAAGACTTGGCACTTGTCGCCATCAACTGGTCACAGATATGTTCTTTTAGCGTCTCCTTTGATCTACTGATCATGTACCAAAACATTTTTTTTCCTGACCCAAGCCAATACCTCAAATTCCACATCATGTAAGAAGAGGAGTTAAGACTATGAGTTCCCCAAAGCTTTCTCCAATATTCATTTTCCTTATTGAGGTCTCTTTTATCTAAAAAATTTACAGACAATCATACAAGTAGAAAGCAAGCAAAGCCAAAAGTGAGATAAGTGATAGATTTTATAAGCGATGAGCACAGAACCTTCCTTCCCACTCATTCAAACTCAAGTTGTCTTTCAAGGCTGTCCTATTCAACATTTTCTGGGCAGCCTTTCCAAGACCACTCAAGAAGCCCCTGAACTTTTCCTTCTCTGAATTCTTATCTTATTAATAATCTACCCCACACTAATAGGACCAGTTTGAGTCATGTACTTCCTAAGCTCTCATAGATGTATATTAAGTAGTTGTATATCTCAACTTGAAGTTATAAACTCTGAGGCAAGGGCATCTTACGTTTCTCTTCTCTACAAGCACATTGTAGGCACATAATACATGCACTTGGATGCTGATAAGGGCTGCAGACACAGAGTAGGTCCTTAGAGACAAGTATTCACTAAGTGATGGGAGCACTGAGTATAAATTAAATATCATAGCACCATGAAAATGAAGGAAACATTTCTCAGATTCTAACAGAATCCCTGTCCTTTCAGTTTTATTCCTGAACTATATTTCCTCTTGCTGTTAAGTAGCATATTATCGGGCTGGATGATTCTCCCATTTAAAAGCAACTGTTCTGAATCAAGGAAAACAAAAATAAATTCTGAGAAGGGAATGAGCAATAGTAACAGACTCAACATCCTTTTGTTAGGGGTTTAAAGCATTAAATCATCCTATTATCTGCTATTCTGAGCTTTGCAAAAGTTGCTAGAGGTTGATAGGAATTAGTTCCAATTAAAGAACTTTAGAACTTTCCTTCTTATATCACCCACTGTTTTGGATTAAAAGAAGATGATGAAGATAACATGGTCCCGATAGTCTAACTGCAGTTTCTTCCCATTTTTGCTAAGAAATTGTAGAAAAGGTCATTTCGGATTTAAAAAATTAAGAGCTTCATTGTCAGAAAGTATTACTAATGCATATAATTACTCTTTTAGATTATCAAGAAGGTGTAAAGACAGACATTTTATTTTAATACTCGCTATTCAATTGCATTAGTGACATTTGCTAATAACCAAAGGAAGTTACCTACTGTGGTGGTGAGTTTCAAGTTGTAAAGTTTAGCATTTTGACGTGCGATGCCAGCACTGTGTATAATGCACATAAAGAAAGCAAGAATCAATAAACATGTCAATTTAAAAATGTTAAAAACCTGAAATATTCCCCGTTAACTCCATTAGGAAAGACAAAATGTAATGGACAGTAGCAGTTATTTCTTGACAGACTGCCCGGTAGCTTCTGTGGCAGAACTGCCACAATTCACATTTAAAAAGTTAGGAGAGGCCTGGCAGATTGAGGTTGGCAGGTAAACTAATTATGCAAAGTGATAAACTTGGCTGGGTTAATTGCTGAAGCTTCATTATCTTTCAGAGCTATGTTTCCTTACCTGGTGCATTGATTAAAAATAAAATTTTCAGTGTTTTTCCAGCCTTTAGAGAACTACCTGGTATGAATAAGAAAATATTGGGTATTTAATTATTCAGTCTTTGATATTTTTCAGTTATTCCTCAAACATCCTTCCTGGATGGTGAGATGAAAGCTCGGTGTCTCACTACCAGATGTTAGGTTTATTTGTGCATACCATTAAAACACTTTGTGGCCAGTTTATTTTGTTATTTGGAGAAAGAAGAAAGATGACTCACTTCAGAAGTTTCCGTCTACTCCAGTATGGAGCTTTGGCTCAAAGACAGTGGTCTCAAGCCTCCTACTGAGATGAATTATTTATTGTTCAGAGTGGGATTTTACGAATATACATTGAAAAAGTTGCTTTATTTTTCTGATCATGAAAGTAACAAATGCTCATTATAGAAAACTTGAGTTGAGAAGGAAAACTAAATTACTGAAAAGCTCTTCATATGAAGAAAACTATTGACACAGAAGCTTTTTTATATACAATTGTCTATCAGTTTGTTCAGTTTTGGACATTTTTTTTCAGCTTAACATTATAACCTAAGAAAGTCCCATGTTAATTCAAATTATTAATGAATTTGTGAGTTCTATTGAGTGGGTGTTCCATAACTTACTTAGTCATTATCATATTGTTGAATATTTTAATTCTTCAATTGAAAAATGTTTCACTTTTCTAGTAAAAAGTTTACAATTTTGGAGTACTTTTCTATGGTTGATTTGCTAATGTAGTTTTTAGCCGAAGGGTGTGATAATATAATGAGATGACAAAAGGGAAGTTTTGGCTGAGGTAACAAGGTCCAAGAAATGATATATTCCATAGGAGATATTACACAAGATGCCAAATGTTTAAGGAGATTATTAAAAGCCATTTATATTTGTCTTAATTCTCTTATAACATCAAGAGTATGAAAGGGTCATGATTTGAATATTAGAGGGAATTTTGGGTGCAAGTTCTTTGTTTGCTGTAAATCTCCCTTCTCCTCCTCCAAAGAAATGAATGGGGTGTGCCTGCACCTCGCCTCGCCTCAGATAATTTAATAATGCCCCTATGGGTTTGAATGACATGTTGGACCAGTTTCTGACTCACACCTGAGAAATCTAAGAGGTGAGTGACTGTCTGGCTAAATGCTGTGACGAGGGCACAAAGGAGAAATTGTCAAACTGGGAAAATTTGAACCTCCAAAGTTTGTCCAGGAAAGGATATATGAAAGTTTCTCAGGAGCCACATGTTGGCAAGTTCCATGAGAGAAAGCCAGCATAGCTGCATCTTCAGTCTATCCATCGAATGCTATCTGACGTTGCAGCAGATTTTTGGAGGCTGAAAAAGTAAGTGACAAGCCTGAAAAAAGATAAATTTCCTGGTGTTGAGGATACTGCGGGTCTCTGAACACCTATGAAAGACAAAGGAGAAAGAGGGAAAACAGGTATGGTGGCATAAGAAGCAAACATTTAAAAATTTGGATGTGTTGAGTTTGAGGTAGCTGTGAGACATCCAGATGGAAGTGCCTGGCAGGTAGTGGGGTGCACAGGATGGAGCTCAGAGAGGCTTTGGCTAGAAATGTGGATATTGGTTCAATCACATATAGAAGAATGTTGGATACCTGAGACAGTCTAAAGAGAGTATAGAGTGAGGTGAAAAGAAGGTCAAAGGTAGAATCCTGGCTTATATCATCCTGGAAGAAGATGAAAAACTAGCAAAAGAGACTGAGAAAGGAAAAAGTGTTAGATCCAAGGAGATCCAGGACTGGGCATTGTCATCAAATCCAGGGTAGGAAAGAATTCCAAATGGGGCATGGTCAGTAAGGAAGCCAAGTAAGTTGGATTTTAAGATTAAATTGTTTTGGGCAAGTAGTGGGACACTGGTGATTGTATCCAGCTTATCCTCAGTATAATGATGAGGGCAGAGGCCCGACTGCAATGGGTTGAATAGTGAATGGGTGGAGAAGGGGTGTCTGAGTGAAGACCATCCTTTCTAGCATCTTGATTGTGAGAGGAAGGGGAGATATATTCTAGTGAGAGAAAAGCTTAAGAGATCAAGGGAAAGACTTGAGCACATGTATAGGTCATGGGGAAGGTGTGAGTGGAGTGCAGAAACAAAATATAGGAGAGAGAAGAATTAATGGGTTTAGACCCCAGAGAAGACAAGGGGAGATTAGATTAAGAGTCTCCTGGCTCTCTCTATTGGAAACTCTTAAACAATTTAAGGTACATAAAGCAAGGAATGCTATGCAACCCTACAAAAGAATGATATCATTCTTTAGCATTGATATGGGACATTCTCCAATATATACTGTGAATGCAAAAACAAAGTAAGTATTGTATTTAGTATGCTACCAGGGCTATGATGAATGGTCATGTGGATTGTGTACTAATATGTGAATGACCTCCCTCTGGAGCTGTGCATTGCATGGTCTTTTAGGTGACATCCTTCTTGTGTGGGACAGTGCTCCTCATTACCTTTGCTAGAAGATGCTTTTTAAGACTCTTCATATTCCTTTGTTCTGGTCAATAGTCACAAAAGTAATCTTTTGATTATTTAACTTCCCACTTATCTATTTATTCAAGGATATTCAACAATCAGACTGATGGATCAGAGTCTCCACTCTGCTTGATAACTGCTTTTAAATTGAACATTAATAAAGTGGCCTTCTGATGATAATTTGGTTCTTCATGTCAGTTGTTCACATGAAGAGAATGTGTTGGCATAATGACATAAGTGTTTCTGCCTGATGGATGGGCCGCTTCTAAATGAATAAATCATCATTCTGGTGTATAATAGTGGTCGGTGAGAACTTGATTAATGAGAGCACACCCCTCAGAATCAGACCTACTTCAGTATGCTAACAAAACCACATATCTCCTCCTGTTCTTGCAAGTTAAAGACCAATTCCTAGACTGTGATGAATTCATTAAGCTCAACTTTGCTTGTTCAGGCTCATTGCAGGCAGTCTTCTGGCCTTTTCATGTTGACACTGTTAAAGGTAAAATTATTCATGACACTTGTTGAAGATGGTAGGAAAGGCTATTCAAGATGGGACTACTTCAGTAGGTGTAGGGACCACTGTAATGGGGTTTTGCAGTTGGAGAGAGAGATTGGCTTCAACCCCAAATGCAGCATGAGCAACTGGGAATTATAGCCAAACAGCAGGATGAGGGTCAATGAATGAAATTTTACTAAGAGGGAACATCAAGAGTAAGAGGGGATTGTTGCTGAAGGCAGGCCACGTGATCAGACATCACGAGGAAAATGGTGGAGTATGAGGAACCCAATCAGATATTGAGGGTGATCAAATACTGAGAATGGGACATTCTGGCTAAATGGACTTAGCAGGATTTTTGCTAAAATTAGACATTACAGAGACCAAAAGTCAGGACCTAGTTGAAAAAGACCTCAGAGTAGCTTGAGTGAGTTTGGTCAAGGAGAGAATCTTTGTCAAGCCACTTTCTTATATGGGTCATTTTCTATTCCAAGGCAGTGGCTTGATGGTCTCAGTCTACTCTGTAAAGAGAGGAAAAGTCATGTGCATTGGGGAGTGTGGGAGAGGGGAAGGGTGTGAATGTGTGGAACGGGGAAGAGAACTGAACTGGGACATGAAAAGGATTATTGAGACTTGTTAAGGATGCAGCTAACTTATCCCAGCAGGCTAAGAACTGTTCCAGTTTTAAGTGCCACATCCCAGGAATCCCTTCAGCTTCAGGCAAACCAGAACCATTGGTCACCCTAGATATAGCTGATATTGGAGACTAAAAATTTACAGAAAAATGAATCTGTAGGGTTCAATGATTTCTTCTAGAGGGTTTCAGCAGCCAAGGAGTAGAGCCAAGAGGATGGGTGTCTGGATTGATCCCATATCACAGGCATGTTGCTGAAAAAAGATGACTGGTTGGGGATGTTAAGAGAGTTAAAATGATCTAGATAGGGCAGGGCAGGAGGTGAGGCTGGGCTGGTCACATTTCTGGGTAACAATGTAAGTCTGCATCTCCTGGGTCTTGGAGTTGCAGACTCCTGACTGGAGGATTAGACTGTCCTGATCAGGTAATCTTGTTTCTCAACCAACTAAAGTGTGGAATAGTTCTTTGGTAAGAGAATTAGGCAGGCAAGAGCAGGGGGCCCTCCAGTAAGAACACCAAACAAGTAGTCCTCACATCATTCTTAAAGGTTCTGTAGAATCATGGAATATTGGAACTTGAAGGGACCTAGCATTCTTCTGGTCCAGTTACTCCCCTGGACATCTGGGAGGTTGAAGTTGTGTTTCTATTACAAGTGAATATGTAAAGATTCATTGACATTTTCTCTACAGTTGTGAGAGTAATTGAAGCAATCATTGAAAGAACAGTTCAGTTTGGTTAAGAGAACAGAAATAACCACAACTGTTAGCCAGGTTATTGCAGGTGTCTTAATGATATTGCTTTAATGCATAACATTTTGATCAACTTCTAAGGGAATATCAGATTTGAGAAGAGTTAGATTGATTCTATGCTATATGGGCTGAGATTCATGGCAATTACATGGCTACTGATAAAAGGATGTAAAGAACAAACTCATTGTTCAATACTGAATAATCTTGTGATTAGTGTCTAAAATAGCAGTCTGTTGTTAGTAAATTCTATTCAGAGGCAACTGTTAAGTGTCTATAATTGTGGGCCAATACTTAGATGCTGTAGGACAGAAATCAACAATCCACTTGGCCTGCATGGTAGGCAGAATAACATCCCCCCCCCCCATCCCCCTGCCTCTCACCCGATTGTCCATGTCCTAATCCCAGGAACCTGTGAATATGTTATGTTATATGGCAAGGGGGAGTAAAGGTTTCAGCTGGACTTAAGTTTGCTAATCAGCTGACTGTAAAATAGGGAGATTATCCTGGATTACCTGGGTGGGTCCAAGGCTCCTTAAAAGATGGAAGAGTGAGGCAGAAAGACTCTAGAAGCTGGAAAAGACAGGGAAATAGATTCTCCCCTACAGCCTTTAGAGAGTAACGCAACCTTGCCGACACCTTGTTTTTAACCCAGTGAGACCCATTTTGGACTTCAGACCTCCAGAACTGTGAGATAATAAGTTTGTCTTTTTTAAGCCACGAAGTTTATGGTAATTTATTGCAGCAGCAATAGGAAAATAACACAGAGAAGTGAAAGGATGTCATCGAGACAACATGGAGTTGTGGCACGGTGGCAATCTGGAGACTGCCTAACTACATGGCTCCAATTCAGCGCCGGCTATTTCTTAGAGGGAATAGTGGTTTAGAGTTGTCAGATTTTTCAATTTTCCAAACAAGGTGAAAATACAGATTTCTGGGTAAAAGTTATTGTTTTTATTTCGTTATTTGCAATTAATTCAAATAACAAAAACAGCTCTTGCACATGTTCACAAATAGATGTATATGAGGATGGTCATCACAGTATTGTCGGTGATAGCAAAGACTGGAAACTTATGCATATAAATAAAGAGAGTAATGTGATCAGGGATGGTAGCTAAATTGGTACAAAAAGCCAGGTAACAATAATAGTGGGGATGTGCATGGATTGATGACGGTCATGTGCTATGAAATGAGGTGCCCCGCTCCCAGCTTTGTTTGATCACTACATAGGCCAGACCAGAGAAGATTGTGGGTTGGGTTAGACCCTGGGTTTCCACAGGAGATACGAAGATAACAAAGACATAGTTCATCCCTTCAAAAGTTTTATGGAGATTTGGGGCAGAAAGTTGTGTCAATGAGGCAGAAAAAAAATCCAGTTATAAAAAACTGAACATGAATTCAGTAATTAATTTATTCATTCACTCATTCATTTATTTATTCAACATTCATTCAAATATTTATTAAGCACCTCCTGTGCTCCCAGCAGTTTATTTAATTGCAGTGTATCTGTGTAGTATAGGATTTGGTTGTAAGATTAGTAAGACCTATGTTTAATTTTGTTTTAAATGCGCCCCAGCCCAAGATTAGGTCCAATAAATGTGTCATGGCAGTTAACCTTTCTGAGTCTTGGCATAAAGGACATTATTCCTGTTCTAACACTACATAGGATTGTTGTGAGAAAATAAGCAGGAAAGCTCTCGTGAAATAGGAAGCATTGCATAGATGGAAAACACTTTTACTGGGCTTCATTTCCCAGTTTGTCATGGTTCTCTCCCTTACCTCCACTTCTCCTCCAACTTGCCTCTGCCTCCATCTGGTCCAGGCCCTTATTGCTGGTGCCCAAGTCATTGCCATGGGCATTCTGACTGCCACAACATTCCTCTTCGGTCTGGCTTGTGATTTAAACAAGACAGATATTCCTAAAACAACTCCTTTATCATTAAGTCATAAACTCACAGGGAAAGGGATTTAGGTGTTTTCTTCAATCTTGTGCACATTGCAGGAATCCCAGATGGCTCACCTTGGAAATTTCCTCTTTGTATCTGTTTCCAGCCTTTCCATTAAATTTTTCTAAATTGCCTGCTGTGGTGAGGATGTGATCATGGTTCCCCTTTGTTTTACACAATTCCTTTATCCAAGTTTCACCAATTGAAACGATCTTCTCCCCTACAGGCAGTTATAAAGATTCACTTGTGGGAAAAACTTTCCTGGAATAGAATTGTTCATGCTGTGATGTTTCCTGTTATTCCTGATAATAGGCCTCAGAGAGTCTGCCTAATTCCCACGATACACATCTGTTCCGTAAAGAGACATCTCTTTGGAATCAGCGGGATTTTAGAATAACTCATCAAAGGAAGTATGAAAATCAGGTTGGGGGCAAATTTTCACATTGGAGCCAAATAACCTCGATCGGAAGAATGAAACAATCCATATGTTGGGATTTATTAGCTCTTTTTGACAATTTAAAACCATAAGCTTCTGAGGAAATGGAACATCGACCTAAAAGTTATGAAGAGATGGCTCTGTCTCGTAGTTGGAGTTCTTGAGTATTTTTGGTGTTAAAACAATGCATGATTATAGGGGGATGTTAACTATAAACTGAAGCTGTTTCCTAGAGTGAATACATTTTGCAATAACTCCCATTCAGCTGAAGTTCTCTGCAAACCAAGAAAGAGTTGAATTCCTTGTATTTACTTTTTATTGTTTGAAAATTGCTATCGCATTACAAGTGTTATAGATGTTTGGGAAAGAAGAATGCGGCATTATTAGAAACATATCCCTGGGGCATAGTTTAGCATCACTAGTAGGAGATGGAAGAAATGGCTTCATACTGAAAAAACAATGTCTGAGAAATATTATCAGTAACATGCTACTAAAACTAAAGGCTGGACTGATTAGAACCAGTGGGAGTTTGGCTACATAAAAAGGTATTATTGGACTACATAAAAAGGCATTAGAACTTGTAGAAAGAAGGGAAAGAGGAAGTAGCTTTATTGGCAAGGTAGGTTGTACTGGGGTAAAGAAAACATTCCAAAGAATTTGTTAAAGGGTGGAAAAAGTATTAATAGTCCCCTTGCAGAGTTATTACACATCAGTTTATTTTTCTAAGGGACTCAAAGTGCTTTACAAAGTGTAAATATGACTCATGGACCTCTGGGGTATTCTGCAAATGGAAATACTACAAAAAGAAGTAAAATCACTGAAGTTTTGACTCACCTACAAATATAGAAAGTTAAAAGGAAAATTAGGTCTTGAATGCAGGTATTTTCCCCCTCATGGAAACTCTTTTATTGTCACATGGGATATTTGAAATATTTTTTGTGCAAACTGAGAATTCACTTCACCAAACATTTTAACTGTAGTCCTAATAGTTTTCCTGTGTTTGTTCTGACAATATACTTTATTTTTCTCTCAAAATAATTGGAAGGAAAAAGAAATTAACTTAATGATTAGTGTAATAAAACATTATTTGATCTTTGAGATCATACCTTTTGTAATCTGGGTTAATTAAAAAGTATTTTTGTAATTTAAATTAGTTTTTTTCAATTCAAAAAAAGTAAATCATACACATAATAAAAAATTCAAATAATGCATGATTAGTTTAAAATGGAAAGTAAAAATAACTCTTTCTCTGACTCCCCTTCCTATGCCTCAGAAGTTAAATATTAACTTTCTTTTAATCAATATGATTTTTAATGCTTCTATAAGACCATTTTACTGTGTGTATGCACAATATTATTATATAATATTATATATTATATAGCATATATCCCACATTCCTTTGATCATACAGATTAAGTGAGTAATGCATATTGTTTTATACCTTGCCTTTTTCACTTGTTAGAATATCTTGCGCATCTTATCTTTATAAATCAGTGCATTAGACTTACCTCTTTTTCAAGGATGGTACATCGTTCTATTTTGGTTTTTACTGTAATTATTTAGCCAATTCTCTATTAATGAACATTTAGATTGTTCCTTCTGTGTGTATGTTTGTGTATGTGTGCATGCAAACAATGCTACAGTTGATCTCCTTGTATATGTATTTGCACAGTCATACAAGTATAACTGGATGAAAAATTCCTACATGCAGGATTTTTTTGCCAAATGAAGAATATGTATATTACATTTTACCAGATATTTCCAAACTGTCCTTTCAGAGGATGTATCAGTGTCTTCTCTCTAACAAAAGTGCAGGAAATGAACTGCTTGCTAAGTCCCTCAATGGAATTGTATATTATCACACTATCTGATAGCAAAAAAAGGTATCTCATTGCTATATTTGTATACCTTTAATAAAGAGTGAGGTTGAGGACCTTTCTCTGTGTTTGTTTCCCATTTCAGTTCTTTTTCTCTGAAATGTTAGTTCATGTCCTTGGGACTAATTTTCTCACAGATTGCTTATCTATTTCTTTATTCATTTGTCAGAACTTTTCATATATTAAGGAAATTATTCATCATTCTCTCATATGTTTTGAAAATACTTTTGGTTGTTCTTTGCATTTTGACTTTGCAATGATTATTTTTTGCACACTGAATTTTATACACCAACATCAATCAAATGCTTCTTTTAGAGTTTCTGGAGTTTGACGCATAAAAAGGTTTTCCTCACTCTAAGTTTACAAAATATTCACTCACATTTTATTTTAGTTATTTTATATCTTAATTCTTTTTATATTTAAATCTTTGAAGCATCTAGAATATATTATGTAGTAAGGAATGAGGCAGGAAATTATTTTAATTCTTTTTTCTAAATGGCTAGTGTGTCATAGCTTACTTATTGAATAACTTATCACTTCCCTAATGAAGTAAAATTCCATGTTAATTAAAACAAATTCCTATGTATATTTAGCTTTATTTTCATACTATCCATTATGACCCTTTCCTCTGTATATACTTTTCTATGCTAATACCGGATAATTTCAATGACAGTTGCTTTAAAGCATGTTAACTATCTAGTGGGGCTAGTTGTCCCTCATTGCTCTTCTTGCACGGAATTTTCCTAGCTAAACAAGTGTGTTCATTTTTCTAGATGGTCTTGATCATTATTAAGAGACATTGCAAAAAATTCAATAGGATTACATTGATTTCATAGATTAATTTGAGGGATAATTGACATCAAATTTTCTTTATATTAGTCTTGTAAGGTTCTTATTATTTTTAGTTTTCCCCCCTTTTGCTATTGTTAATGGAGTATTTTCTTCTACTGTATTTTGAATTTTTTTATTGTATTTGAAAATCAGGTTGATCTGAAGTATGGTATGCGTATGATTAGATTGGTCTGCAGTATTATATGTATGTGTAGAAATTACCTATTATCTACCTATCTCTTTATCTATCTATCTCTATATCATCTGTCTATCTATCTAGCTATCTATTTATCTATCTATATCTATCATCATCTATTTTTGTGCTTTTGTAGCTGTGTTATTCTTTGTAATAAGAGTTTTAAAATTTGCCTTCTTTTTCATGCTCTGTAATCTTTAGCTTCAGAATGATGATTTTTGAAGGTTTCATAAGATTCATACCATCTGGACAATAATTTCATCCACATTTCAAACATATTGCACAGTATAGACAGTGTATCCTCCTGTAATTTAATTTCTTTTCTGTGTTTATGTTCCATATTTAAAATTTTATGTTTGTTTTTAAAAATCTTGATTAGTTTACCTATTTAAAATTTTTTATTGGATTTTTGAAGGAATCAGCTCTTGAATATATTTCCTTGCCTAATCTATCTTTTTCCTATTTAACTTTTATTATTTTTTCCTTTAATTTTCAAGGTTTTTGTTCTTATTTGAACTTTTTGGTTTAGTTATTAGTTTATTTTTACTTTACCTTGTTTAGAAATACATTTTAGACTATTATTGTTCTATTGGAACATTGCTATAGCTGTGTTTAATAGGTTCCAATGTATAGGGCATTTACAACTGTTACTCTCCAGATATGCTACAATCTTAAATTTTGATTTTTAAAAATATTTTCAAGTGACTGGAGTTTTCTTTTTGTTTCATTTGTTATACAAGTGTTAGTTTTATTGTATTATGGCCAGTGAATGCTTTCTGTACTATTTACACTTTGTGTAAGTCATTCTGGTTTCTTCTGTGACTTAATATGTGATCAGTTTTTGTACACATACCATGGGCTTAGGAAAAAAGATGCATTCTGTTTTGGGGAGATACAGAAATCAGTAAATCATTCATTCACTCAATAAGTAATATATAAATGCATAATTACTCATTTTAAATATAAGTATATGTCCAGATTCCATTCAAAGCACTAGGGATGGTGGAGTGAATAAGACAAAATAAATCTCTGTGTTTGTGGAGCCTTCATTCTAGTAAGGAGACAGAAAATAATCAAGCCAATACATACAGATACATCTTCATTTCTGACAGATGCTTTTAAGCAAAGTAAATCATGTAAGGAGGTAGGGGAATGACTAGGCTGAGGAGATGGGAGAACACCATGTTGGAGGGTCCTCAGCAAAGGCCTTCAGGAGTGGCGACATTTGAGCAGGGACTAGCATGAAGCAAGTGAGGGAGCAGTTAGTCATGAGGGAACAGCATGCCTGGCAGGGGAGTAGAACTGGAGGTGAGAAGACCTGGGTATTTGAGGAGAGCAACACGAAGGTCCATTTGACCAGCATGGAGTGAGTGAAGGGGACCACGGCAGGAGGTAGGTTGAGAGACAGACAGGAGTCTCAATAATGAATTAGGAAAGCTGGAGATTTTTGAACCAGAGGGTGATACAATCTTATTCATGTTTTTAAAATGCAGTTACCTATTAAGTCTGATCTATTATGATATTTAAATATTTTATGTATCTTTACTTACTATATTTTGTCTACTTGGTTTGTCAAAGATTCAGAAAGTTGAGGTAAAGATTCCTCCTACTGTGCTTCTTTCTGTTTATTTCTGTCTTGCATGTCACGTTTTCTTTATGTGCTTTGATGCTAAGTTAATTAAGGATCAAAGTTCCTAGCACTTTGGATTGGATTTATTTTAAAGATCTCTTCCTTTTCTTGTGTAATGATTTTTCCATTGCATTCATCCATTATGTGTCAATATTGCAATGCTTGTTTCATTTTTGTTTTCATTTTCTTGGTAAGCCTTTGCTTATCCCTTTTTAAAAGACATTGTGAGTCATGTTTTTTCAGTTGTCATACAGTCAAATAGATTTTAAAATTCAATTTATTTTTTCTTTTGCTAAATGATCTATTTTTGTTTTGTTTGTTTAAAAAAATTTATAATTTGTGTTTAAGTGTTTAAGTGTTTGGTGGTTAACTCTCTAAATTTCCATATATACGTAAGTCAGTTTCTTGATTTTTAAATGGTTCGTATTGAATTACCACTCTGAAAGTTGTAGAAATTGACACACTTCACTTTCAAGTCCCTACTTAATAATCTGCCTCCTTTAAGAATATTTATGTTCTGTTCTATAATTCTAATCCCCTCAGTAATTTAGGCATATCCAATTTTTTCATTATACAGCAAATTTCCTGAGATCTTTATTTTAATTAATTTTTGTTTTTACTCAGTTTAAAAAAAAATTCTAGAAATTTTTAAAAATAAAATAAAACAAAAAATAATTCTCAGAATTATTTTATATCTATTGTATTCTTCCTTTTCTCATAAGGTCTGACTTATAATAAACCTTGTCTACATATGCAATTTTGGGGTCCAGTTTATTTCCTATAACAGTTTATAGACATTGTTGCACAGAATTGGAAAATGTTTTCCTCTTTTATGTCTTCTTCATCAATATTAATATCAGTGCCATGATCCTCCCTGTGTCTCTTCCTGATCTATCATCTTCTCTCTAATTACATGCATCTCTTTATCTTCTGAATCCTATTCTCTCTGACTATATTTTCAAAACTGTCTTCTAATTTTGGGTGCTTCTCATGTGGTTTTCATTTCTGTAATGATTTTATTTCATATTTTTGCTTCCATTTATCATCTGTCAAATTAACTTATTATCTCTCCTTTGGTTTCTTTGTCTTCTTTGAGCTTTTTTTCCCCTCCAGAGTCCAAGTTAACTGTATTTGGAATTTATTGTCCTTGAAATTTTCTTCTGTAAGTTTCTTTGAAATGCCTCTTCTGATGTCTAATTTTTGACTAATTTTTGCTTCTCATATTCTTTTCTAACTTCCTTGTAATACCTTAGTATAGACCTTTTACTGGTTCTATTGTGCATCTTTGAGTAAGGTCTCTTGGGCCTGGGCCACCTACTTCCCCAAAAGTGGTGTAGGGAGGGGTGGGAGGAGTGATCTGACCTCGGATTGCAGTCTCACACACTTTTTTACCAAACCCCCTCTATCATCTTCCCTCTGAGGCATGTCTCCCCTTAATTTGTGTGTTTCTCTTTTGGGGACAATCAAGAGTCCTTGGGGGTTGCAAGGGAGGTTGGAATGTCAGAAGTCTTCCATGGGCAATCTAGCGTGTTTGTAACTGCACACCTCACTGCCTCCAGTAGTAGAATTGCAATTGCCACTCACCCTTTCTGCTGTTCTCTGTCTTTCTGGTAACCTACTTCCCTAGTTATGAGGGACTACTATTGTTTTGGCAGGTATTCTTCCTAGTTTAATGTTTGGATCTGTGCATTCCCAGTTTCATCAGAGATGATGTTTTCTTCATATTTTGCTGCTTTCAGTGTGCTTTGGGAAGGACTGTTCAACAAAAACCATTTAATCCTCTACCTTTAATTGGAAATCCCCATGCCAGTGTTTTGTTTTGTTTTGTTTTGCATTTTTGGCTTTTTTTTTTTTTACATTCTAAAGAAACCTCATTACAAATGATTTTTTAAAAAATTAATTAATAATTAATTTTAAAATTTTTGGCTGTGTTGGGTCTTCGTTTCTGTGCGAGGGCTTTCTCTAGTTGCGGCAAGCGGGGGCTACTCTTCATCGCGGTGCGCGGGCCTCTCACTGTTGTGGCCTCTCTTGTTGCGGAGCACAGGCTCCAGACGCGCAGGCTCAGTAGCTGTGGCTCACGGGCCTAGTTGCTCCGCGGCATGTGGGATCTTCCTAGATCAGAGCTCGAACCCGTGTCCCCTGCATTGGCAGGCAGATTCTCAACCACTGCGCCACCAGGGAAGCCCTACAAATGATTTTAAAGAATTCACAATGACTAAATTGTGTGAAAATTTTATCAAAATATAAATCCACTAAGATATCACCAAAATTTTCACTGAGAAGACAAGGGGTTTCTAGCTAGCAATAGTGTACATTTAAGTTCATATTCCATTCTTGAATTCCATTAAGACATTTATTATTGAACCATTAACTCACAAAATTGTGGGTTGAAATGTGTAAAAGTAAAGTTTGGGATAATACTGGCAAGTTTTAATTTCAGTCTAGTTAGTTTCAACATTATTTAGTAGGAAGTCGTTGACATCTTTACCAGGGAAGTCATTTGATTAGAACTCTGTTTAAGAAAGATAGATTGGAGAGAGAAGAGAAGACAGATTAACAGAGAGGAGATGGATTAAGAGGCTCCCACAGTCATATTTTTGGAATCTGTATCATGTTTTTCACTGACTACTTCAGATTTACCAATTCTGAAATATATAGAGAATAAAAAGAGGGAAATATTACTATATTTTGGTAAACTCTCTAGTGTAAATGACATATGTCACAGTGCCCCTGCTTGTCCATTACTAAGATGGACAAGCAGTTCTGGTACAAGTTCTCATTTTTACTCAGATACAGTTGATAACTACCTGAAATGCTTGTAGACTCTGGACCAAGATGGCAACAGAGGAAGCTGCTGAATTTCCTTCCTCCCATTGACACACTGAATACGTCACTACACATGGAGCAATTCCTTCAGAGAGGAATCCAGAAACTAGTTGAGTGACTCCTACACATTGAGAGACTAAGAGAATAGCCACACTGAAATAGGTAGGAGAGACCGAGACATACCCTTGCCATAATCCCCACCCCCAACACAGCACTATATAGTTAAGAGAGAACCCTCAACTCCCAGATTATCCATTAGGAGTGAAGGGTTTGAACCTCAAATATAATGCCCGGACTTTTAAGGCTGCCGCAACACCTAGGGGATAGGTCCCCCAAATCACCTAGCTCTGAAAGCCAATAGGGCTTGTGTTCATGAGTCCTACAGGACTATAGCAAACATAGAAGCAGTTGTTAACAGGTGTGCAAACACTCACTGCAGCTGTCCCCCCATGGCTCAGTGCAAAGGGAATAGGCAAAATGCCCATCATCTATTGCCAATATGCCAATGTATATTGTGGATACACAGTATAAAAGGGTGTAACTCGTGACATCAAGAACATAAAATGTGGGAGAGGGGAGTATAAAAATGTAGAGCTTTTGTATGCATTTGAAGTTGAGTTGTTATCAACTTAAAATAGACTGTTATAACTATAAGATGTTTCATGTGAACCTCATGGTAACCACAAAGCAAAAAACTATGGTAGATACGCAAAAGATAAAGGAATCAAAGCATACCACAACTGAAAATCATCAAATCACAAAGGAAGAGAGAAAGGAAGAAAGAAACAAAGGGACTGCAAAATAGTCAGAAAACACTTAACAAAATGGCAATAGTCAATACCTATCAATAATTACCTTAAATGAAAATGGATTAGATTCTCCAATTAAAAATTTATCTGATTGGATAAAAGAACAAGACCCAAGTTTATGTTGCCTGCAAGAAACTCATGTCAGTTTTAAGGATACAGTTTTAATTTGAAACTGAAGGGATGGAATGAGATATTTCATGCAAATAAAAACCAAACAAAATTAGGAATAGCTATTTTTATATCAGATAAAATAGACTTTAAAACAGACTGTAGGGCTTCCCTGGTGGCGCAGTGGTTAAGAATCTGCCTGCCAATGCAGGGGACACGGGTTCGAGCCCTGGTCTGGGAAGATCCCACATGCCGCGGAGCAACTAGGCCCGCGAGCCACAGCTACTGAGCCTGCGCGTCTGGAGCCTGTGCTCCCAACAAGAGAGGCCGCGATAGTGAGAGAGGCCCGCGCACCGCGATGAAGAGTGGCCCATGAAGAGTGACCCCCGCTTGACGCAACTAGAGAAAGCCCTCGCACAGAAACGAAGACCCAACACAGCCAAAATAAATAAATAAATAAATTAAAAAAAAAAAACAAAAAAAAAAAACAGACTGTAACAGGAGATAAAGAAGGTCATTAAATAATGAAAGAGGGGTCAATTCATCAAGAGGATATAACATTTGTAAATATTTATGCACGCAACATAGGAGAACCTAAATATATAAAGCAAATATTAACAGATCTAACGGGAGAAATAGACAGTAACACAAAAATAGTAGGAGATGTCAATACCCCACTTTTAACAGTGGATAAATCATCCAGACAGAAAATCAATAAGAAAACAGTGAACTTAGACTACATATTAGATCAGATGGTCCTAATAAACATATACATTCCATCCACAGCGGCAGAATACACATTCGTCTCAAGTGCACATGGAACATTCTCCAGGATAGATTATATGTTAGGCCACAGGACCAGTCTTAAATTTAAGAAGATTGATATCATATCAAAAACCTTTTCCAACCACAATGTCATGAAACTAGAGATTAATTATAAGAGGAAAACTGGAAAATTCACAAATATGTGGAGATTAAACAACATACTCCTGAACAACTAGTGAATCAAAGAAGAAATCAAAGGGAAAATTAAAAAAAAAACTTTAGACAAATGAAAATGGAAATACAACATACCGAAATTTATGGTCTGCAACAAAACAGTTCTAAGAGGGAATTTTACAGTGATAAACAGGTACCTTTAGAAAAAAGAAAGATCTCAAACAACCCAACCTTACCCCTTAACAAACTATAAAAAGGAAAAGCAAATTAAGCCCAAAGTTAGTGGAAAGAAGGAAATAACAAAGATTAGAACAGAAATAAATAAAACAGACACTGAATATATATAGTGATACATTTGTTAGTGATATATACCTACTTTGAAGAAGGCACTGTTAGACATTGTGGAGAAGAAAGAGGAAATAGAATATTTTTTACCCTTGAGAAGCTTATATTCTATACTGTGGTAGGCAACATAAGAACCCCCCAAAATGTCCACATCCTAATCCCCTGGAATCTGTGAATATGTTACATTACTTGGCAAAAGGACTTTCCAGATGTGATTAAGGTTAAAGACTTTGAGATGGAGAAATTAACCTGGATCATCCAGGTGGGGCCAATGTAATCCTATGAGTCCTTAAAAGTGGAGAACCTTTCCTGGATTTGGTTAGAGAAAAATGAGATGATGGAAGAAGGGACAGAGACATGCAATATTTCTGGCTTTGAAGATGAAGAAAAGGACTCATAAACCAAGGAATATGAGTGGCCTCTAGAAGCTGTAAAAGGCAAGAAAATGGGTTCTCCCCTAGAGCTTCCAGAAAGGAATGACATCCTACTGACTCAGTTTTAGCCCAGTGAGACCCATGTTAGACTTCTGACCTATAGAACTGTTGGATAATAAATTTGTATTGTTTTAAGTCACCACATTTATAAGAATTTGTTATGGAAGCAATAGAAAACTATACCTATAGGAACAAAACTATACCTATAGGAATATATGTATATATAGAGAATTCATATATATATATATGAATTGTGGCACAAAATATGACACTTCCCATGTTTTGCCAATTCAATTTTGACAATTTGAAGCAAAATATGGGAAGTACCATAGAGACAATGACCAAAGCCCTCTAAGAGTTGAGAGCAAAAAGGGACAAAAAGGACTTCAAGAAGGAGTAGATATTTGATCTGGGTTTTTGACGTTGA
The DNA here is from genome assembly GCF_949987535.1 of Balaenoptera acutorostrata. Classification (NCBI taxonomy): domain Eukaryota; kingdom Metazoa; phylum Chordata; class Mammalia; order Artiodactyla; family Balaenopteridae; genus Balaenoptera; species Balaenoptera acutorostrata. The sequence goes on along the minus strand of NC_080067.1, from coordinate 101,728,888 downwards.
ATACAATTTCAAGAACTAGACATGGGAAGACAAATTCTAAGCAGAGGGAATGGGATTAACAAAGACAAGCGAGTGTGTAAATATGTACTATGTTGGGAAAGAGGTGGATAGATCAGTATTATGGTACAGTTTATTTGACTAATATTGCTAAAATATTTTTATTATTGAATATTTTTATGACTCACAAATTTATAAAATATTCAGAATGCAATGATATGCAGAAGCTTATGTTGGAATCAGATTGTAAAAAAGTTTTGAATATTAAGCAACGTCTATTATTTTTATTTAACATATATTAAAAATAATAAATAGATATATTAAAAACTTGTTGCTTTAAAAAAAGGTAGAGCCTTGGTCAACAATTACTTTAAAAAGGAAAATTTTCTGAGGAAGAAAGAGGAGAAAGATTAATTGGCAGGAGAATAGTTAGTAGTCCGCTGAGCCTGTCTAGATGAGGTACTGACATCCGTCTAAATAAAATACAGCACATATGTCAGCAAATTTTTGCACCCAAGTTCTGTAGTATTTGTTTCAAGGACTATTACTCTATGGTCAAGTTCCCTATCTTGTGGACCATTGGGCATATGTGAAATTCAAGACCAATATGCTTAACATAAAATTATATTTACAAGCAATTTAACTAACTTGAAACACATTATTTCAATACTCCCAATGCTGAAATAGTTTTGATCTTCAGAGCCTGCCTGCTTTTCTTGGTTGCACAGGAGGAGAGCATCTTAAATTTTCTACCTTCCTTGGTTTGGTCCTAATTCTCCCCAACACTCTACTATGATCTCTGAGATGGGTCTGCTTCTATCCTTATAAGTTCCATTACCTGTATCATTAGATGCTGCCTGCCTCAGCTGTGGGCAACTCACACTTCAAGGATCTTGAAAACTTGCCAATTTCTCCAGAAGGAATAAAAAAAATTTCCTTGAGTTTACTTTTGCTCTCTGTGCTTTTCTTCTTACCAACTGTCTCCTGCTTTTTTTCTTATCTCCTGTTTTCTATGGAGCACTTCTCTCTCCAAATGTTCTACAGACTCCTTTGTTTAGGCCACTTCTCCCAAGGAACAGCCTTCAGTTTTATTTTATGGTGTTGTTCTAGGTGGGAAACATTGTAGATATGACAGGCTTTGTGACAAGTGATGGACTGGATTAGGATGAGAAGGAATGAGAGGAATAAAGAGAGGATAAAGATGGTTGGGATATTTCAGTCTGGGTGCCTGTGAAAATATGATTCATTAACAGATAATGAAAATTAAGGGGGAATGGCTCAGATGGCCAAGGTTTGAATTTAGAACATGTTGAATTTGAGGCTGTAAATGCCTCATTTTAGCGGAGCTGAATAACAGATATTTGGAAATGGCAGTGTGGCCTGGTAGAAGTAATGATTCTATGGTAAAATTTGTTGGTAGACATAAGGGAGGAGGACTTTAGAGGTGAAAATATATGAGGAGAGTGAGTTTGAGAAGACACATGGAGAAGGAGAGAGGGGCAAAGAAAATAAAAGATCCCAGGCAGGTTGCTTTGTTATCTTTGACAGTCTTCCATTTCTTCTATTGGTAAGAAGTCTAGTTGCCTCGCTGTGGGTGTCTTCCTGGCCAACTTTTAACAACCAGAAGTCACTGTTCTTATTCTTGGACCCACTGCCCTTGTCATTGTCCTAGGATATGGGGATTTGACAAATCTATTCTCTAGTGGTCTATCTTATTCAGTGCCTTTTTACCACTAGAATTAAAAGTCCCCAAACTGAGCTGCATATCCCAGGTATACTTTCTGCCTTTACATCATAGCAAAGTTCTCTCCAAGTTAATCTAGAGAGGGAAAACCCAAGTACTCTTCCCTTCTGAGTCTATGGCAATAAGCAATAATGAAAGTGTAGTCTTTGTGAATGAAAAAAATGATCTGCACCCATGTTGCTACACTCCGGGAATACTTTAATGCCTCCAAATAGCTTTTGCTCTAATATATTTCCTTATAGTAATGGCTAGCTCAGTTGCACCCATGTGAAAACATTTTAATTTGGTTAAATTTATACTAGGAGCTGTTGGAAATTAGAGCTTTGCAGGGATTCCCCCCCTCCTTTCATTGTAATTCTCTTGTGAATTTCTTCCCTGCAAAGTTATGCAGCTCTCCATCTGGCCATATTCATAAGCTATTCTTCTATAGAACTTTGATAAAATGCATCAGCTTCTTTGGAGTTAGATTAGCATCTTGATCTGAGAGCTTTCCAGGCTCTTCCTGCTGACAGGTGATGAAAACCTCATAAATAAAAATACTGCTTTGTTTGCCTCTATGATGTGATAGACCCTGTGGAAGAGAAAGACAATTAGATTTAAACATCTTTTCATTGGATGTTACAGATATTCTCTTCTTCCATGGCTTGACACTAATGCCCTCTCTTCTAGTGTTATCTACCATGAAGATTGTGTAATAGCCCTGGAAAGTTAAATAGCACCCTTCAAACTAGCATTTGCTTTTTCTAACTACTCTAGAAATCTTCTCGGTAGAAGATGTAGATTCTTTGTGCTTCATTATCAATTACCATCATTCTAAATAAGGTTATAATGAATTAATTTGTTTTCTCCTAAGAATTTCATGTCCGAAATTAATCAATAATAATTGACTGTCTATTCGGAATAAAACACCATAATAAAGTCTGCCTATGTTAGACTAGAGTTAGATACTTAAATCTGTGCCTCTAATTAGCATAGGTTAATAATTTGTAGATGACATTTAAGCACATAAGGCGATTCTGGGACACAAGATTCAGACTTAGGATCTGCTTGACTCGAGATATAAATGAATAAAGTTGAGATGGGACTTGATTTGACTTTATCAACATGTTTGTGAGTCTTCTACTTTTGATTTAAAGTGATTCGGGGGCAGGTGAGCTTATTACTATCAATAATACATTTATGATGAGGATGATCATAATAATTTATATTATTTGAGAATAAGGTGGTTAGTTTAGGGTCTGGAAGAGTACTCTGGCTGTAAGATTTGAAGAAATATGTCAGGACATCAGCATCGTGGCAATGTGAGATGTCCCCTTCAATCTACAATCAGTAAAATGTCCATAAGTCACCAAAAATTCCTCTGCACAACACACCAGGATGCCAGAAAATTCCACACATCTGTATATCTAAAGGTGGGTGGATTGGAGCACATAGAGGAGGAAAAACTGGGGGCACAGTGAAAGCAGTGCCTGTGTTCCTGCCCCCCCCCAGCCACAGCAGCTGACCCTGCCAGCCCAAAGAACCCAGGATCAGGAGAGGAGGCTGTGCACACAACTCTGGCTTCCTAGCAACAGCAGTGCCCACAGCCACAGGGAAGTAGACAGCAGCAGCAAGGCCTATGACCCTGTCTCTCCAGCTGTGGAAGTACCCATGACTCTGGCCCACCAATCTGCAGTAGTAGCACCTGTGAACCTGACAAGCCCAGAGGTAAGAGAAGCACCCCTGGCTTCCCCCCTTTTCCCCTGTGGCAGCAGAGCCTGCAACCCCAGTCATGGTGGAAGCATCTGCCATCCCTGTACCCCAGGCAGCAATGCCAGCAACAGCCATGACACCAGCAGCAGCAAGGCACAAGAGACTCAAGAGGCATAAGCAGCAACAACGGGGGTACTGAGCAACACCTCTGGCAGAAGTGGTGGATGATGGAAACTGCTGATCTCAAATATACCTAGAGGTAGCTCAGGTAAGAGAAACCAAAAATTTGTGCTATAGTGCCACCTACTGAAAAACACAAGAAATATCTCTAATTACTAATGTTGAACTGTCAGAAGCAAGTAAAAAAAGCTTTACCTAAAGAAGAAATGTGTTTGTTACTTCAAATGCACAGGTAGACGAACAACCATCAAGCACCATGAAAAACATGGTAACATGGTATCATAAAAAGAAAATGACAAAACTCCATAAACCAAACTTAAAGTCATAGAATATTGTGATTGAACTAATAGAGAATTCAAGATAGCTGTCATGAAGAAACTCAAAGAGCTACAAGAAAACAGAAAAGCAATTCAGTGAGCTTAGGAATAAAGTTAATGAATAGAAGAAATACTTTACCAAAGAGATAGAAACTCTAAAAGAAACTGAACTGAAATTTGGAGCTGAAGAACTCAATAAATGAGATGAAGAACACATTAGCAAGCACTGGAAATAGAGTAGATAATATGGAAGAAAGAATTAGTGAGCTCAAAGATAGAAATATAGAAATACAGGCAGAAGAGGAGAGAGAACTAAGATCTAAAAAAATTGTGGAGATTCTGTGAGAACTATATGACTTCACTGCGAAGGTCAACATAAGAATAATTGGTATCCCAGAAGGAGAAGAGAGGGAGAAGGAAGCAGAGAGTTTATTTAAATAATAGCTGAGAACTTTCCAAACCTGGGGAAAGAACTGGATATATAAGTCCATGAAGCTAAGAGAACACCTGATTACCTCAACACAAAAAGACTTTCTCCAAGACCATTACATTAGAACTGTCAAAAGTCAATGACAAAGACAGAATGGCCATCATCAAAAAATCTACAAACAATAAATGCTGGAGAAGGTGTGAAGAAAAGGGAACCCTCTTGCACTGTTGGTGGGAATGTAAATTGATACAGCCACTATGGAGAACAGTATGGAGGTTCCTTAAAAAACTAAGAATAGAACTATCATACGACCCAACAATCCCACTGCTGGACATATACCCTGAGAAAACCATAATTCAAAAATAGTCATGTATCACAATGTTCGCTGCAGCACTATTTACAATAGCCAGAACATGGAAGCAACCTAAGTGTCCATCGACAGATGAATGGATAAAGAAGATATGGCACATATATACAATGGAATATTACTCAGACATATAAAGAAATGAAATTGAGTTATTTGTAGTGAGGTGGATGGACCTAGAGTCTGTCATACAGAGTGAAATAAGTCAGAAAGAGAAAAACAAATACCGTATGCTAATGCATATATATAGAATCTAAAAAAAAAAAAAAAAAAAAGGTTCTGACGAACCTAGGGGCAGGAGAGGAATAAAGATGCAGACGTAGAGAATGGACTTGAGGACACGAGGAGGGGGAAGGGTAAGTTGGGACGAAGTGAGAGAGTGGCGTGGACATATATACACTACCAAATGTAAAATAGATAGCTAGTGGGAAGCAGCCACATAGCACAGAGAGATCAGCTTGGTGCTTTGTGACCACCTAGAGGGATGGAATAGGGAGGGTGGAAGGGAGACGCAAAAAGGAGGAGATATGGGGATATATGTATATGTATAGCTGATTCACTTTGTTATAAAGCAGAAGCTAATGCACCATTGTAAAGCAATTATACTCCAATAAAGATGTTTAAAAAAAAGTCAAAAAAGTCAATGACAAAGAAAGAATTTTAAAGGTAGCAAGGAAGGAAGGACAGTAACCTACAAAGGAACCCCCATTAGGCTTTCAGCAGATTTCTCAGCAGAAACTCTATAGGACAGGAGAAAGTAGAATGATGTATTAAAAATATTGAAAGATAAAAACTTTCAGCAAGAATACTCTGTCCAGCCAAGGTATCCTTCAGATCTGAATGAAAAATAAAGGCTTTCTCAGACAAACAAAAGCTGAAGGAGTTCATCACCACTAGACCTGCCTCACGAGAAATGTTGAAAGGAGCTCTTCTACCTGAAATGAAAAGGCAAAAGTACACAAAACTTTGAGTAAGGTGATAAATAGACAGAATCATAAAATTGCAATTTTATATCAGAATAGGCTGTTAAACACTTAATTGTAGCATACAGTTTAAAGGGAAAGAAATCAGTAAGGATAACTATAGTAACTTCAGTTTGGTAACAAACTCACAAGGTAAAAAGGAATAATTTGAGACAACAAAAACATAAAAGGGGAAGAGGAAAAGGAGAGAACTCATATAGGCAGTAAAGATAAAATGCTATCAGTAGAAAAAGGACTATTTTATCTATAAGACATTATATACAAACCACATGGTAATCACAAAACATAAATCTAGAGCAGAGACACAAAACATAAAAAAAAGAGGGAACTGAGAAAACATCTTAGAAAACTACCAAACTAAAATGGCAGATAGAAACACAAGAAAAAGAAAAATGGAGGTGTAGAGCAACCAGAAAACAAAGGATAAAATGGCAGTACTAAGTCCTCATTTATCAACAGTCACTCCAAGTGTAAATGGATTAAATTCATCAATCAAAAGTCACAGAGTTACTGGCTGGATTAAAAAAAAAAAAAAAAAAAAAAACAAGACCCAATGATATGCTGGCTCTGGGAGACTCTGTTCTGAAGATGAATATAGGCTCAAAGCAAAGGAATGGAAGATGATACTCCAAGCAAATAGAGGCCAAAAGAAAGTGTGGTGCAGACATACTCATGTTAGACCATCAAGCCAAAAAAGGTAACAAGAAATGAAAATGGATATTATATTATGATAAAGGGGAAGCATAAGAAAGAAAACATAACTGTCAGTAAGGAGCACCAGAATATATAAAGCAATTATTAACAGACCTAAAGGGCAAATCTGACAGTAACACAATGTTAGCAGGGGCTATAACATTCCATTTACAACAATGGATAGGTCACCCAGACAGAAAGTCAACAAGGAAAAATGGCCAAAAATAAAATATTAGACCAGATGGATGTAATAGATTTATATAGAACATTCCATTCAAATGCAGCATAATGATGCATTCTTCTTAAGAGCACATGGAACATTCTCAAGGAGCGATCGTATGTTGGAACACAAAATAAGTCTCAACAAATTTATGAAGAGTGAAGTAATATCAATCATCTTTTGCAAGCACAATGAAATTAGAAATCAACTACAAGAAGAAAACTGATAATGTCACAAATAGGTGAAGATTAAACAACATGCTACTGAGCAACTATTGGGTCAATGCAGAAATCAAAGAACAAATCCATAAATACCTGATGACAAATGAAAATGAAAATAAAACACACCAAAATCTGTGGAATGCAGCAAAAGCAGTTCTAAAAGGGGAGTGTATAGCAATACAGGCCTATCTTGAGAAACAAGAAAAATATCAAATAAACAACCTAACCTTACAACTAAAGGAACTAGAGAAAGAAGAACAAACAAAGCCCAAAGTTAGTAGGAAAAAGAAAATAATAAAGATCAGAGTGGAAATAAATGAAACACAGACTAAAAGACAATAGAAAAAATCAATGAAACCAAGAACTTGTTCTCTGAAAAGATAAACAAAATTGACAAACCTTTAGTTAGACTCACTAAGAAAAAATGAGAGAAGGCTCAGTTAAATAAAATCAGAAATGAAAGAAGAAAAATTACAATGGAAACCACAGAAATACAAAAGATTATAAGAGAATATTATCAACAGCTATATACCAACAAATAGGACAACTTAGAAGAAATGGGCAAATTCTGAGAATCATACCACCTTCCAAGATTGAATGATGAGAAATAGAAAATCTGAAAAGACTAATCACTAGTAAGGAAATCAAAAACCTCCCCTAAAACCAAACGTCCAAAACCAGATGGCTTTGCAGGAAAATTCTAACAAACATTCAAAGAAGAATTAACACCAATCCTTCTCAAACTCTTCCAAAAAATTGAACAGCAATCCTTCTCAACTCTTCCTAACACATTTTACAAGGCCAGCATTTACCCTGATATAAAAACCAGAGAAAAACAACACAGAAAAGATAATTACAGGCCAATATTGCTGATGAACATAGGTGTAAAAAATCCTTAACAAAATATTAGCAAACCAAATACAACAATACATTAAAAGGATCACACACCATGATCAAATGGGATCTATTCCATGGATGCAAGGATGGTTCAACATCCACAAATCAATCAACATGATACACCATATTAAAAAAATAAAAAATAAAAATCACATGAACATCTCAAAAGAGACAGAAAAAGCATCTGACAAGATTTAACAGCCATTTATGACAAAACTAAATAAAATGTGTATGAAAGGAATGTGCCTCAACATAAGAAGGCCATATATGACAACCTACAGCTAACATCATACTCAATGCTAAAAAAAACTGAAAGCTTTTCCTCTTAAGATCAGGAACAAGACAAGGATGTCCACTATCAGTACTTTTATTCAACATGGTATTGGAAGTCCTAGCCACAGCAATCAGACAAGAAAAAGAAATGAAAGAGATGATAGAGAAGATGGCGGAAGAGTAAGACGCGGAGATCACATTCCTTCCCACAGATACAGTAGAAATACACCTACACGTGGAACTGCTCCTACAGTACACCCACTGAACGCTGGCAGAAAACGTCCGACCTCCAAAAAGGCAAGAAACTCCCCCCGTACTTGGGTAGGGCAAAAGAAAAAAGAAATAACAGAGACAAAAGAATAGGGACGGCACCTGCACCAGTGGGAGGGAGCTGTGAAGGAGGAAAGGTTTCCACGCACTAGGAGCCCCTTCGCGGGCGGAGACTGCGGGGGGCGGAGGGGGGAAGCTTCAGAGCCACGGAGGAGAGCGCAGCCACAGAGGTGCGGAGGGCAAAGCGGAGAGGTTCCCGCACAGAGGCTCGGCGCCGAGCAGCACTCACCAGCCCGAGAGGCTTGTCTGCTCCCCCACCGGGGCGGGCGGGGCTGGGAGCTGAGCCTCGGGCTGTGGTCGGATCGCAGGGAGAGGACTAGGGCTGGCGGCGTGAACACAGCCTGAAGGGGTTAGCGCACCACAGCTAGCCCGGAAGAAGTCCGGGAAAAAGTCTGCAGCTGCCGAAGAGGCAAGAGACTTTTTCTTGCCTCTTTGTTTCGCGGCGGGCAAAGAGAGGGGATTCAGAGCGCCGCCTAAACGAACTCCAGAGAAGGGCGCGAGCCGCGGCTATCAGTGCGGATCCCACAGCAACAGGGGCGCAGAGGGAAAATCGGAGAGACTCCCGCACAGAGGCTCGGCGCCGAGCGGCGCTCACCAGCCCGAGAGGCTTGTCTGCTCCCCCGCCGGGGCGGGCAGGGCTGGGAGCTGAGGCTCGGGCTGCGGTCGGATCGCAGGGAGAGGACTGGGGCTGGCGGCGTGAACACAGCCTGAAGGGGTTGGCGCACCACAGCTAGCCGGGAGGGAGACCGGGAAAAGGTTTGCAGCTGCCGAAGAGGCAAGAGACTTTTTCTTGCCTCTTTGTTTCACTGCGCGCAAGGAGAGGGGATTCAGAGCGCCGCCTAAACGAACTCCAGAGAAGGGCGCAAGCCACGGCGATCAGCGCGGACCCCAGAGATGGGCGTGAGACGCTGGGGCTGCTGCTGCCGCCTCCAAAAAGCCTGTGTGTGAGCACAGGTCACTCTCCACACCTCCCCTCCCGGGAGCCTGTGCAGCCCGCCACTGCCAGGGTCCCAGGATCCGGGGACAACATCCCCGGGAGAACGCACTGCGCGCCTCGAGCTGGTGCAACGTCACGCCGGCCTCGGCCGCCGCAGGCTCGCCCCGCCTCCTCCGTACCGCTCCCTCCCCCCGCCTGAGTGAGCCAGAGCCCCTGAAGCAGCTGCTCCTTTAACCCCGTCCTGTCTGGGCGGGGAACAGACGCCCTCAGGCGACCTACACGCAGAGGCGGGTCCAAATCCAAAGCTGAACCCCAGGAGCTGTGCGAACAGGGAAGAGAAGGGGAAATCTCTCCCAGCAGCCTCAGGAGCAGCGGATTAAAGCTCCACAAACAACGTGATGTGCCTGCATCTGCTGAACACCTGAATAGACAACGAATCAGCCCAAATTCAGGAGGGGGACTCTGGGAGCAGGAGATATTAATTTTTCCCCTTTTCCTTTTTTTTGTGAGTGTATATGTATATGCTTCTGGGTGAGATTTTGTCTGTATAGCTTTGCTTTACAATAGCTTTATTTTACTTCACTATATTATAGCCTCTTTCTTTCTTTCTTTCTATTTTTTCTCCCTTTTACTCTGAGCCGTGTGGACGAAAGGCTCTTGGTGCTCCAGCCAGGCATCAGGGCCGTGCCTCTGAGGTGGGAGAGCCAACTTCAGAACACTGGTCCACAAGAGACCTCCCAGCTCCACGTAATACCAAACGGCAAAAATCTCCCAGAGATCTCCATCTCAACATCAAGACCCAGCTTCACCCAACGACCAGCAAGCTACAGTGCTGGACATCCTATGCCAAACAATTAGCTAGATAGGAACACAACCCCAGCCATTGGCAGAGAGGCTGCCTAAAATCATAATAAGGCCACAGACACCACAAAATACACCACCAGACGTGGACGTGCCCACCAGAAAGACAAGATCTAGCCTCATCCACCAGAACTCAGGCACTAGTTCCCTCCACCAGGAAGCCTACACAACCCACTGAACCAACCTTAGCCACTGGGGACAGATACCAAAAACAACGGGAACTACGAACCTGCAGCCTGTGAAAAGGAGACCCCAAACACAGTAAGATAGGCAAAATGAGACGACAGAAAAACACACAGCAGATGAAGGAGCAGGCTCAAAACACACTGGACTTAACAAATGAAGAGGAAATAGGTAGTCTACCTGAAAAAGAATTCAGAATAATGATAGTAAGGATGATCCAAAATCTTGGAAACAGAATAGACAAAATGCAAGAAACATTTAACAAGGATGTAGAAGAACTAAAGAGGAACCAAGCAATGATGAAAAACACAATAAATGAAATTAAAAATACTCTAGATGGGATCAATAGTAGAATAACTGAGGCAGAAGAAAGGATAAGTGACCTGGAAGATAAAATGGTGGAAATAACTACTACAAAGCAGGATAAAGAAAAAAGAATGAAAAGAACTGAGGACAGTCTCAGGGACCTCTGGGACAACATTAAACGTGCCAACATTCGAATTATAGGGGTACCAGAAGAAGAAGAGAAAAAGAAAGGGACTGAGAAAATTTTTGAAGAGATTATAGTTGAAAACTTCCCTAATATGGGAAAGGAAATAGTTAATCAAGTCCTGGAAGCACAGAGAGTCCCATACAGGATAAACCCAAGGAGGAACACGCCAAGACACATATTAATCAAACTGTCAAAAATTAAATATAAGGAAAACATATTAAAGGCAGCAAGGGAAAAAAAACAAATAACACACAAGGGAATCCCCATAAGGTTAACATCTGATCTCTCAGCAGAAACTCTGCAAGCCAGAAGGGAGTGGCAGGATATACTTAAAGTCATGAAGGAGAAAAACCTACAACCAAGATTACTCTACCCAGCAAGGATCTCATTCAGATTCGATGGAGAAATTAAAACCTTTACAGACAAGCAAAAGCTGAGAGAGTTCAGCACCACCAAACCAGCTTTACAACAAATGCTAAAGGAAATTCTCTAGGCAAGAAACACAAGAGAAGGAAAACACCCACAATAACAAACCCAATACATTTAAGAAAATGGGAATAGGAACATACATATCGATAATTACCTTGAATGTAAATGGATTAAATGCTCCCACCAAAAGACACAGGCTGGCTGAATGGATACAAAAACAAGACCCATACATATTCTGTCTACAAGAGACCCACTTCAGACCTAGGGACACATACAGACTGAAAGTGAGGGGATGGAAAAAGATATTCCATGCAAATGGAAATCAAAAGAAAGCTGGAGTAGCAATTCTCATATCAGACAAAATAGACTTTAAAATAAAGACTATTACAAGAGACAAAGAAGGACACTATATAATGATCAAGGGATCGATCCAAGAGGAAGGTATAACAATTGTAAATATTTATGCACCCAACATAGGAGCACCTCAATACATAAGGCAAATACTAACAGCCATGAAAGGGGAAATTGACAGCAACACAATCATAGTAGGGGACTTTAACACCCCACTTTCACCAATGGACAGATCATCCAAAATGAAAATAAATAAGGAAACACAAGCTTTAAATGATACATTAAACAATATGGACTTAATTGATATTTATAGGACATTCCACCCAAAAACAACAGAATACACATTTTTCTCAAGTGCTCATGGAACATTCTCCAGGATAGATCATATCTTGGGTCACAAATCAAGCCTTGGTAAATTTAAGAAAATTGAAATCGTATCAAGTATCTTTTCCGACCACAACGCTATGAGACTAGATATCAATTACAGGAAAAGATCTGTAAAAAATACAAACACATGGAGGCTACACAATACATTACTTAATAACGAAGTGATTACTGAAGAAATCAAAGGGGAAATCAAAAAATACCTAGAAACAAATGACAATGGAGACACGACGACCCAAAACCTATGGGACACAGCAAAAGCAGTGCTAAGAGGGAAGTTTATAGCAATACAAGCCTACCTCAAGAAACAGGCAACATCTCGAATAAACAACCTAACCTTGCACCTAAAGCAATTAGAGAAAGAAGAACAAAAAAACCCCAAAGCCAGCAGAAGGAAAGAAATTATAAAGATCAGGTCAGAAATAAATGAAAAAGAAATGAAGGAAACAATAGCAAAAATCAATGAAACTAAAAGCTGGTTCTTTGAGAAGATAAACAAAATTGATAGACCATTAGCCAGACTCATCAAGAGAAAAAGGGAGAAGACTCAGATCAATAGAATTAGAAATGAAAAAGGAGAAGTAACCACTGACACTGCAGAAATACAAAAGATCATGAGAGATTACTACAAGCAACTATATGCCAATAAAATGGACAACCTGGAAGAAATGGACAGATTCTTAGAAATGCACAAACTGCCGAGACTGAACCAGGAAGAAATAGAAAATATGAACAGACCAATCACAAGCACTGAAATTGAAACTGTGATTAAAAACCTTCCAACAAACAAAAGCCCAGGACCAGATGGCTTCACAGGCGAATTCTATCAAACATTTAGAGAAGAGCTAACACCTATCCTTCTCAAACTCTTCCAAAATATTGCAGAGGGAGGAACACTCCCCAACTCATTCTACGAGGCCACCATCACCCTGATACCAAAACCAGACAAAGATGTCACAAAGAAAGAAAACTACAGGCCAATATCACTGATGAACATAGATGCAAAAATCCTCAACAAAATACTAGCAAACAGAATCCAACAGCACATTAAAAGGATCATACACCATGATCAAGTGGGGTTTATCCCAGGAATGCAAGGATTCTTCAATATACGCAAATCAATCAATGTGATACACCATATTAACAAATTGAAGGAGAAAAACCATATGATCATCTCAATAGATGCAGAGAAAGCTTTTGACAAAATTCAACACCCATTTATGATAAAAGCCCTGCAGAAAGTAGGCACAGAGGGAACTTTCCTCAACATAATAAAGGCCATATATGACAAACCCACAGCCAACATTGTCCTCAATGGTGAAAAACTGAAACCATTTCCACTAAGATCAGGAACAAGACAAGGTTGCCCACTCTCACCACTATTATTCAACATAGTTCTGGAAGTCCTAGCCACAGCAATCAGAGAAGACAAAGAAATAAAAGGAATCCAAATCAGAAAAGAAGAAGTAAAGCTGTCACTATTTGCAGATGACATGATACTATACATAGAGAATCCTAAAGATGCTACCAGAAAACTCCTAGAGCTAATCAATGAATTTGGTAAAGTAGCAGGATACAAAATTAATGCACAGAAATCTCTTGCATTTCTATACACTAATGACGAAAAATCTGAAAGTGAAATTAAGAAAACACTCCCATTTACCATTGCAACAAAAAGAATAAAATATCTAGGAATAAACCTACCTAAGGAGACAAAAGACCTGTATGCAGAAAATTATAAGACACTGATGAAAGAAATTAAAGATGATACAAATAGATGGAGAGATATACCATGTTCCTGGATTGGAAGAATCAACATTGTGAAAATGTCTCTACTACCCAAAGCAATCTACAGATTCAATGCAATCCCTATCAAACTACCACTGGCATTTTTCACAGAACTAGAACAAAACATTTCACAATTTGTATGGAAACACAAAAGACCCCGAATAGCCAAAGCAATCTTGAGAACGAAAAATGGAGCTGGGGGAATCAGGCTCCCTGACTTCAGACTATATTACAAAGCTTCAGTAATCAAGACAGTTTGGTATTGGCACAAAAACAGAAATATAGATCAATGGAACAGGATAGAAAGCCCAGAGATAAACCCACACACATATGGTCAACTTATCTTTGATAAAGGAGGCAAGCATATACAGTGGAGAAAAGACAGCCTCTTCAATAAGTGGTGCTGGGAAAATTGGACAGGAACATGTAAAAGTATGAAACTAGAACACTCCATGACACCATGCACAAAAATAAACTCAAAATGGATTAAAGACCTAAGTGTAAGGGCAGACACTATCAAACTCTTAGAGGAAAACATAGGCAGAACACTCTATGACATACATCACAGCAAGATTCTTTTTGACCCAGCTCCCAGAGAAATGGAAATAAGAACACAAACAAATGGGACCTAATGAAACTGAAAAGCTTTTGCACAGCAAAGGAAACCATAAACAAGACCAAAAGACAACCCTCAGAATGGGAGAAAATATTTGCAAATGAAGCAACTGACAAAGGATTAATCTCCAAGATTTACAAGCAGCTCATGCAGCTCAATAACAAAAAAACGAACAACCCAATCCAAAAATGGGCAGAAGATCTAAATAGACATTTCTCCAAAGAAGATATACAGATGGCCTACAGACACATGAAAGAATGCTCAACATCATTAATCATTAGAGAAATGCAAATCAAAACTACAATGAGATATCATCTCACACCGGTCAGAATGGCCATCATCAAAAAATCTAGAAACAATAAATGCTGGAGAGGGTGTGGAGGAAAGGGAACACTCTTGCACTGTTGGTGGGAATGTAAATTGATACAGCCACTATGGAGAACAGTATGGAGGTTCCTTAAAAAACTACAAATAGAACTACCATACGACCCAGCAATCCCACTACTGGGCATATACCCTGAGAAAACCATAGGTCAAAAAGAGTCATGTACCAAAATGTTCATTGCAGCTCTATTTACAATAGCCAGGACATGGAAGCAACCTAAATGTCCATCGACAGATGAATGGATAAAGAAGATGTGGCACATATATACAATGGAATATTACTCAGCCATAAAAAGAAATGAAATGGAGGTATTTGTAATGAGGTGGATGGAGTTAGAGTCTGTCATACAGAGTGAAGTAAGTCAGAAAGAGAAAAACAAATACAGTATGCTAACACATATATATGGAATCTAAGGGAAAAAAAAAAAAAAAAAAGGCCATGAAGAACCTAGTGGCAAGACGGGAATAAAGACACAGACCTACTAGAGAATGGACTTGAGGATATGGGGAGGGGGTGGGGTGAGATGTGACAGGGTAAGAGAGTGTCATGGACATATATACACTACCAAATGTAAAATAGATAGCTAGTGGGAAGCAGCCGCATAGCACAGGGAGATCAGCTCGGTGCTTTGTGACCACCTAGAGGGGTGGGATGGGGAGGGTGGGAGGGAGGGAGATGCAAGAGGGAAGAGAAATGGGAACATATTGTATATGTATAACAGATTCACTTTGTTATAAAGCAGATGCTAACACACTATTGTAAGGCAATTATACTTCAATAAAGATGTTTGAAAAAAAAAAAAAAAAAGAAATGAAAGATATCTAAATTATAAGGGAAGAAGTAAAACTGTCACTATTTGCAGATAACATGATACTATGTATAGAAAACTCTAAAGACTCCACCAAAAAACTATTAGAACTAATACAATAAGTGAAGTTGTAGGATATAATATTAATACACAGAAATCTGTTGCATTTATATACACTAATAATGAACTATCAAAAAGAGAATTCAAGAAAACAATTCCATTTAAAATTGCATCAAAAGGAATAAAATACCTAGGAATAAATTTAACCAAGGAGATGAAAGACCTGTACACTGAAAACTTAAACACTCTTGAAAGGAACAGAAGAAGATACAAAGAAATGGAAAGATATTCTGTGCTCATGGATTGGAAGAATTAATATTGTTAAAATTTTCATATTGCCTAAAGCAGTCTACAGATTCAATGTAATCCCTATCAAAATCCCAGTAACATTTTGCACAGAAATAGAACAAAAAAATCCTAAAATTTATATGGAACCACAAAAGATCCCGAATAGCTAGAGCAATCCTGAGGGAAAAAAAAAAAAAAGGTAAAGGTCTCACACTTCCTGATTTCAAATTATTCTAAAAAACTATAGTAATCTATACAACATGGTATTAGCAAAAAAAAAAAAAAAAAAAAAAATAGACACTGAGATCAATGGAACAGAGTTGAGAGCCCAGAAATAAACCCATACGTATATGGGCAATTAATTTATAACAAAGGAGCAAAGAATGTACAATAGAGAAAAGATAGTCTCTTCAGTAAATAGTGTTGGGGAAAGCTAGACAGCCAGCCACATGCAAAAGAGTGAAACTAAAGCACTTTCACACCATACACAAAAATCAACTCAAAATTGCTTAAAGACTTGAATATAAGCCCCGGAACCATAAAATTCCTAGAAGAAAATATAGGCAGTGTGCTCTTTGACATCTTACCAATATCTTTCTGGATGTCTCCTCAGGCAAGGGAAACAAAAGGGAAAATAAACAAATGGGACTATATCAAACTAAAAAGCTTCTGCACGGCAAAGAAAACCATCAACAAAATGAAAAGACAACCTAATGAATGGGAGAATATATTTGCAAATGGTATATCTGATAGAGGTTAATATCCAAAATATGTGAATAACTCATGTAACTCAAAAACAAAAAGAACAATTTGATTTAAAAAAAAAACTGGCAGAGGATTTGAATATAGATGGCCAACAGGCATAGGAAAAGATGTTTGACATCACTAATTATTAGGAAAATTCAAATCAAAACCATAGTGAGATATCACCTCATGTCTGTTAGAATGGCTATTACCAATAAGGCAAGAAATAACAAGTACTGGAGAGGGTATGGAGACAAGGAAACTCTGATACACTGTTGATGGGAATGTAAATGTAAATGTAAATTGGTACAGAAACTATGGAAAACAGTATGGAGATTCCCCCCAAAATTAAGACTAGAACTATCACATGATCCAGCTATTTTACTTCTGGGTACTTATCTGAAGACTATGAAAACACTAATTTGAAAAGATATGTGCACCCCTAAGTTTATTGCAACAGTATTTACAATAGCCAAGATATGAAAACAACCTAAGTGTGCATCAGTGGATGAATGGATAAAGAAGATGTGGTATGTTATAAACCAATGTTACCTCAATTTAAAAAAAAAAAAGAAAAAGAGTCAGTGTCTCAAGTCAAAGTTAAAGAGATTTAGGGAAAGAAAGAGAAGTATGTGGTCTCAAAAACAAAAGTCTGAAGGACATAAAGAAGACTAGCAGATTTTACCTGGAGTGTAGCTCCCTGTTCTGTTGGGAAAATATCTGTGATTGAGTGATGAGGATGAAGATTCCCTACTAATAATCAGACTGATTCAAGAAAGAGCTCGTGGAGAGACATGTGAAAATGGTAGAAAAAATAATTTTGTGTCTTGAAGCATATTCAAAATTCTCATCTTGGGATAAATTGGAATTTTAAAGTTTTTCTGAAAATAGAGTTTTAAATATTTGTATTTATTTAGATATTTGTCTCATTCACATTCTCAAGACTGATGTTGTCCCTTACAAGCTATTTTCCACCTTAAATAATTTCCATTATCTTCCATACACCTTGAAAACATTTTAAAAATAAATTTTACCAGAAAAGTTATTTTATTTTCTAAAGTGTGGAGAAATTTATAATGCATTGCCTTTACATATGAACACTTCCTAAAGTTAAACTCTACTTTGGGGAAAAACAATTGCCTAAGAAGGCTGTTAAAATTTTAGGCCAACTTTGATCAACAATTTATGCCTGAGTTATGCTGCCTAGTGATAGAAGATCAAGAGTAAGTTTTCTTAAAATACCAGCTACGATTTCAGAAGACTGTCAGTCTCATCATGTTTGTATTATGGGAAGGAATCCTAAATGCAACAGAAATAAAAAAAGAAAATAGTCAGGAGCCATATGGAATTTTACCATTTGCTGCCAAGAAATTGTCTTCCGTTTTAAAAAGCCAAAGACATCCAAGATGTATAGAGGAAAATAATTATACATGCAATGATGCATTTGATTGAGTGGCATTGATTGGAAAGATGGAATGAGATGTTTGTTTTTAAGAAATTTTTTAATGTACTGGTTGTGAATTGAGTGATCCCAAATGAATTTTCTGATCATAATATTTTTATTTACTTTTGGTTAGCTTCAGATTTCCATTCATAAGCACACTTTAAGTTGGCCCTTTACTTGTTAACTTCTACAGGATTGTGTGCATGAGTGTGGGGGTGGAAGGGGAGTTTTTTGGTTAAACTAGAGAAAGCAGAGTGATATACTTTGTAAGATATTTAAAACATATATGAAATTAAGATGAAATAACTTGGCCCAAGTAACTCATGTTGGTTTGAAATCACAGAATGAAACTGAGTATTAGAATCAAATAACTTTGAGTCTTATTAAATTGCATTTGCCAACTCCTGACATGAAAATTATAGATTGAGGAACAGAGGAACAAATGGCTCATAGCTCCATGTGAGACGGTGGTGTTCATAGTGTAGTAGGCTTAGAAGAAGGGATCTCTGGGCAAGAGGTCTCAGTTTTAGCTCTGAGGAGGGTACATCTTTTTATGTTAGAAAATGGAGGCTGAAAAGAAGTCATTGAACAAACACACAGTTTTCCTCAGAAACGGAAGACCTGATTAGCTGTGGTCTGACTTAGTTCATCTCTCTGTTTGTTGTATGTGGTTGCTGTGTTTTTATTTGTATTGAGGTATAATACACCTATAGAAAAGTACACCTGTCATAATCACACATAATTCAGGTTGGAGGTTGCCGTATGAAGGGTGCATGGGTCTATGGAGAAGTAAGAGAAGGTCTTAGTGTAGGGAAGTCTGGCCATGCTTTTAAGAAATAGAACTAGACAACTCATAAATGCATAGTAGAGAAAAAAGAAACACAATTTTAACCTTATATGGCAGCCTATATTTTTGGTTTGGAAGCTTAAATTCTTTTATCAGCTGGTTATGGCCATCAGTGCTGCTGTGGCCCTTCTGATATCACTCTGACTTTCATAGGTTTTTGGGAATTTACCACACTCATTTTGATGGCATTTTTCTTCTCCATAGTGAGGGGTCCTTGTTTTTCCTCCTGTCATCAAACAGATTAAGGATGGGCACTCTCCCCATCTATCTATTCATTCTTTCTTTGGAGCCTAGTATAGGACCTCATTCTTTGTTTCTTATAAATAAAGGTCCTTGTGCAAAACTCTTTTATTTAGCTCACCCTTTCAGTTTCTCACGGCTTCTCAGGGGTAGTTTGTCTTAAGATACCTTGAGCAATGTTGTATAATTCAGCATCCCAGACCATCTTTTGCAACGTGCAGTTGCAGATGACCCCACATGGTATGGGGCACCTGGTTGTTCTCTTACCTTAGGATGAGCTCCCGGCCCATCAGGTTAGAGCTTCTAGGAGTGAACATGGGGTAGATTAGCTCTCTGTGGTACCCTTGGGAAGACCTTCTACTACATCCATGGAAGAAAGCAATGTTAAAAATGATTGAGGTATAGGTTTGCTGTGCTGATCTTTCCCAAGTCAACTTCTCATTTTCTCTCTCTCCCCCAGTTAATGGGTATATGAATGAATGTGTATGTTTGTGTGGGTGACTCACACATTTTAATGTAGAACTTTATAGAAATGAATTTCAGTGAGTCTTTTTCTTTTTTATACACAAGACCACATCAATGAAAAAGAAACACTCT
Organism: Balaenoptera acutorostrata; assembly: GCF_949987535.1. Taxonomy (NCBI): domain Eukaryota; kingdom Metazoa; phylum Chordata; class Mammalia; order Artiodactyla; family Balaenopteridae; genus Balaenoptera; species Balaenoptera acutorostrata. The sequence goes on along the minus strand of NC_080067.1, from coordinate 101,709,092 downwards.
TGAGCTGTTGACTGGCTTTCACCACTTATTATGTGAGAAAGGAAATGTCAGTAACTTAAAAGAAATTTTAAGATCAATGTGTTTGAGCTTTTCTGATTTTAAAATCCTTTACAGAAACTTGTCAAAAAGGTTATATAATGGAAACAGGGAGGCAGAAACTTCTCAGGGCACTGGGAATTTTCTTTGTTTCCCCTGAGAGCAAAAGGTAGAGAAGTGGAGCCTTATTCTGGGGAGAACGAACCCCCACCCCCAGCACGAGTGTCAGTGTCCATTAGTTATGTGCAGTTATTGCTTTTTAGGAACTACTGCTCTGATTTACAGGGGAACAAAGATTGGGCTACACCATGTATTCACAAGAGCCATGGTGAAATAATTGGTGAAGTAAAGGTGGTAAATGAACCAATTGTTAGGGTAGTTCAGGCCTAAATGGACTTTCTGCTGAGGTGACCTGAAGTTGCCCTAATTCTTCCTTTGTTCCAGTTGTATAGATCGGTTTAGAAATGTGGTAGAAGGTTGACATGTCAGACTGTGACTTTATTCTGTCCCTGGAATAACCAAGGATGTTTTAGAAAATCAATTTGCGCTCCTCAGGAGGATTCCACTGAAGTATAGGAACATAGTCTTTTGGGGAAAAGTTCCTCTGAAGATGGACACGGTTTCATTTCTGTTTCATTAGCTCTTACTGCAGAGAAGATGATGGATAAACTTAGTTATTTGCTGCTTCTCTTATTAAGGGTTTTATCCATTTCTTTTCAACGTAGAAGAATATGGGAGCCTAAACGTGATTGCTGAGATTTGTCATTTTCAGTAGCTCAGCGTTCTCCCTGAAATAAACTAAAGGCATCTGCTTTCAACACTCATGTCTGTAAAACCACAAGTGAGAGGGAAATGTGTGAACTTTCAAGCCCCAGACAATGACGCATTTAAAAAGAATTGTTGCTATGACTGTGGAAATATTTTCCTCCCAATTGCTGTTTATGCATTTTGTGTGTGTGTATATATGTTTGCTCAGATGTATGTCACCTACTCAAGAATTCTGAATTCAAGAATTTTGCATCAGAACTTATTACTCACTTGATTAGATTAAGATGTAGAATTGTTAGCATTTTTTTTAAAGCTGCAAGTTGTCTACGTGATTAATGTAAAATGAAAAATTTAGCCAAATATCCTGTTAACACAACACACACACACATTGTTTATAGAAATTAAAGCATGTATACTTCCATTTTTGTGAAAATTTTTTACCTTAAAGCAATTTTAAGAAAAATTGATCTCTACTTTGGCATTCTAAATCTGCTTTATAAAAAATTATGACTTTTTAAAAAAAGATGTGACACTCTTAATCAAAGTGAAATTAGATAAAATAAAGTAAAATTCAAAAGCACGCAACCTTTCTTTTCCTTTAGTGAAGCAGTGTCTGTGGTGGAAGTAGCCCTGGAATGAGTCTGAGGAGAGCAGTTCTGTGGAATGCAAGTGATGACTCTTAACCTTCTTTGGCCTTTGTTCCCTCTCCTGCAAAGCTAGAGCCATAGAGAACTATCTCTGGGTTCCCTCCCCCATCTGCTCCTCCAGGTCTAAACACTATTTCGCTTTCTCTGCTATGCACACACCACTATTTGACATTCCTTTGGGAATACTTGGGAATACTTTGGGAATACCCAATACTTGCAGTATGTAGCTCTGTTTTCAAATAGTATTCAGGAGAGAGAAAACTCCAAGGCGGCAGATCCGGCATTCTCAAATTTTAAAGCTCAACTGAGAAGAAAAGAATTCATTCAGAGAAGCATATAAGTTCCACTTGACTAAATCTTTGCACTTTCCACACATCTTCATTAGGGAAGGTGTGGACCCATCTCTAATGGCTGTGGTTGACAGTTTTGATTGTACAATATTTTGACTTGCACTTCAGAGTTCCCTCAATGTCTCCATCTATGTCCATGGGTAACTCTCAAAATACAACAGCTGTGCCATCTGTTTCAAATATTATTTCAGCCCTTGCTGTTTTGGGATAAATTTCATAAAGTATATTGCATACACACACATTTAATTGAACAAATGAGAAGGCTTTCCAGTTTAAAAAAGCTTCCTAAATGACAAGGAGTGTCCAATTTCCATTCAAATGGTTACTCCGGGGCTTTAAAATGTGTGAATTCATCTAACAGAGGCTGGTGGTGTACTTTGAGGCAGATGGCTTGATTCTGCGAAGAAAAAAAATTAAGTGGATTTTACTATCAATCTTTTTTTTTTTTTGGCAAAACACTGACATAATAAAGATGTATGTTACTGAGAATGTTTTTTAATAATGATTCTACCTTATGTTTTCCCCCAAGAATATGGCTAACTGACTAGGAAAATCTATTTAGAGATTTTATGTTTATCTATAGTGATCAGCTTAGGAAAAAAAAAGAAGCCCACTAACCAAATTGCTGAAATACAAAAGGAAAATAATGCTCTACAGCTTTCTAAAGGAGTCCAAGAGGAAAGGAATGCTCAAGTTTATCTGCTTTTTCTCCTGCTAACTAGTTGTGAAGTCAGTAAGTTGACTATTTTGAAGGAAGGAGAAGGGATTTCATTTCATGTAAGAGTGTCTTTAGAGAAGTATCTTCAATGGGTGTTACAGATGTTTTGTCCAAGACACTTTGCATATTTAATACCAGCAGTTTTAGAGGTAAGTCATTGGAATGATTGGGTGTACTCTCAAATTTAGACTCATGTTAGCAGGTGTCAAAATTATGTCAAAAGTTCTGTGCTCTAAAGGTCCTTTTAAATCTTGCCTGCCTTATGAACATTATAGTTTACCCCCGCCAAATCCACTCCACTTTTCTTCCATTTGTAGTTTGCAGAATTGCTGAGTTCTTGGTTAGTTCTTGATTAGTTAAAACCAATCATGTGTCTCATCCCTCTTGGAAATGATTGTTTAGCAGCCTAAGCCTAAGCCAATCAACCCATTGCTTTCTTTGGCATCAGTTATTGGTTTAGGACTAAGCATATGACTTAAGTTGTCCCAATTGGTCTGAAAGAAAAAACATTTCTTTGATAGCTTGGGAAAAGTGCTTTCTTCCTTCCAGTGGACATGGATAGGGAAGCATATAGCCTTTACTACTACTGACAACTTCTTGGAAACATAAAGAAAACTGATCTTAGGATTAAGTGAACAATGAAGATAGTAGGATGAAATGTAGGAAGAGCTTTGATAATATAACTGAGACTTTGAGTTGATCGCTCTAAAGTCCACTACGCCTCTGGACTTCCCCTTGTGTTATCCAGTGCTCATGGTTAGAATAGTTCTTATTGTTCATGCCAGTTGGAGGGAGTCTTTGTTTTTTAAGTGTAAAGGTTTTTTTTTTTTTTCTATGTGTAACATAGGCAAAATTATGTCAATAAAACGTTATTTTAAGAAATTTCACATGTGTGATTCCTTCCACAGCCAATCATGTTAGTTCCTCCAAACTTTGAGAAATAATCTTCAAGATAGACCTTTGAAATATAACTTTTGCTTAATCTATCATTGTCATGTCCATCCACAATTCTTTTAGTTGGACTTCTTTGATCTCCACTTGGGTATGGAACTACTTTAAAACAGTCCCCACCTGTAATCTTTGGGGTCTGTTTTCTTCAAGCAATGTACTTTAGAGCCATGTTCAGGATCAGAGTAGATGGATGTGCCTGGTTCTCAACTGCAGACACTCTCTAACCATGAATAAGTTCAAATTACATTCACTCCTAAGCAATCACATCCTAGAGTAGTACAGATCATTGGGATATGCCAATACCTAATATAAAAAAATTCTACTATTAGGTCTTTCATAGTTTCTGCAGCTCTGCCTTGTGGTTCTTTCCCATGGATCTAATATGTACTTCTGTGAGTAAATAGAACCACATGTTTACTCTGTGAGGTGTTTCCAATGATGTGGGTCTTCAGCTAAGCCCTTTGGGGATAGACTTCAGCTGGAGTAAGGTTTTTTGATACTTGCAGCTAAAATCATCCTAACAGATACACCTGAGGATGTGGCTCAATTGTGCATGTCATGAGACTGTTTCCCAGTCATGGGTGGCAGGTCTTATTTCTCTGCTCTGATACTACTGTATTGTTTTTGATATGAAGGGTATTTACTGGAGGCAAATAATGCTATAAAAAATTATTTATTTAATGGGGGTATTGGAGTTACTATGTAGTAGAGCCTAAAACATCCACATAATCTTTGATTGATTGAAGGTGGTTATTTCCTCACTAAGCCAGTGGTTCTCAAGTAGTCCCCCAAAGTCCTGATGCCTGGTTTCCTCCCCAACATGCTTAGAAACTGTCACTCTTCTCCTCACAACAAGAAACAATCTGAAGAAACTGGAAATCAATAACTCTTCTTAGATCCATCGGAGAATTGAAGTGACAGGGCAAATTGCCGCCTAGAAAACTGGAGAGACAAATGAATACAGAGAATCACAGCTCAGCAGGAGCACAAGCCTGTTGGAGCCAGTTGCAGGTAGAAACACCTACATGGTAACTGATAAACTTCTAGAGGCTGATTGTGCACAAGCTTGAAAGTTAAAAACTCCCTGGGACCCAGTCTTAGGGGGAACCCTCACACTTTCATGACAAGTACCCGCAGGAACCCCACCAAGTTCTCACTGTGAAGATCAGAGAAAAACCCCTTTGTGCTCTGGGTAGGGCAAAAGTAAGGATTTTGAAAGGTGCCCAGAGTGTCCTCCACAGCAAAGTCTTACCCTCCAGAAAAACAGCTTTACCAGAGCATCATCTAACATGGAGTGGGGCAATTAGACAGCTGGGCCCCCTATAACCTTTCTGCCTCACATAAGAGTAGAAAAAATGTTAAGAAACTCTTCTGAAAGTCACAGCTTAGGGACTCAGTGTTGCTGAAAAACCAGGCCTCTGTTCACCGGTGCCAAATAGAAATGCAGAGACAAAGCTTTGGAGGAGTAGAAAAGAGTAGCTTTATTACTTTGCCAGGCAAAGGGGGCCATAGCAGGCTAACGCTCCCAAGACTGTGCCCCCCTTCCTGGGAAATAGGAAGGGGTCTTATAGTTTTAGAGTGGAAAATAGGGCTGTAGCTAAGGATCAGGGCTGATATAGTCTTTTTAAAAAAATATTTATATATTTTACTTTATTTATTTTTTAATTATTTTTGGCTGTGTCGGATCTTAGTTGTGGCATGCGGGATCTTCACTGAGGCATGTGGGATCTTTCGTTGTGGCACACAGGCTTCTCTCTAGTTGTGGCATGTGGGTTTTCTCTCTCTAGTTGTGGTACATGGACTCCAGAGCGCATGGGCTCTGTAGTTTGTGGCACGCGGGCTCTCTAGTTGAGGAGCGTGGGCTCAGTAGTTGTGGCATGTGGGCCGACCAGGGATTGAACTTATGCCCCCTGCATTGGAAGGTGGATTCTTTACCACTGGACCACCAGGGAAGTCCCAGGGTGATGTAGTCTTGCATTCTTCTTTCCTCCTGGAGACACTGAGATCATTAGGGCTGGTGTCGGGTGATTCTGGAACAGGTTCTGGTGGTCCTCGAGGTTATCGTTCTGTGACCTTCTTTCTGGAATGAAGAATGCTCACAAAGGAAAAGAGTGTTAGGGTGTGTTGTCTTGGAGAAGTAAACATCAGGTGCATAGTACAACTTTAGCTAGAGGGCAATCATTTTCAGGGTGCAATTAAGCAAGGAAGGAGGGGAAAAAAACATCTGTAGGAGACCAGTTGAATGGGTGGAAAGAATAAGGGCTAACGTAATAGGGGTGCCTCAACTAGTTTCTGCTACAGCATCAGGCCCACTAAAAAATGGGGATTTAGTCATAAGACATAGAATGTTTCCTTCCCAGGACCTTAGCACCACATCAATAGGGCTCTGGTATAGTAACAGTAAATTACAACTGAAAGAGCTGAAAGAGACACAGACTCTATCTGAAGAGGATATTCTAGGGAAACTCAAAGAAAACAGGGGAGAAAAAATAAGTTCACTAGAGGAAATTGAAGCCTCTAATAGTTCTAGCCATAGCAGACAGTATGCACAGCCTAACTCCTAGTGAGATAAACCTAAAACTTCACACTAAAGGCCTCAGTTCCCATTATCCAATACATCACGTAGAGCTTTCAACAAAAAATGACAAAGCATGCCAAAAGGCACAAAACCAAACAAAACAACATCCTCTCTCCCCCAAATAAAACAGACCAAAGAGTCAAAATGAGCATTAGAACAAGACTCAGAAATTTTGGAATTGAAGTGTAGTCCCAGGATGAGCAGCATCTGCTTCCCATGTTAGAACTGCAAACTCTTGGATCCTACCCTCAATGTATTGAATCAGAAACTCTGGGTGGGGGACCCCATCAGCCCAAGCTTTAACAAGACCTCCAGGTGATTGTGTTTGAAGACCACTGCAGGAAGCATATCAAGCAGATGTGAAATTTGTAAACTCTTGTGTTTCTTTATATTCTCAGAAATAGAATAATAACATTTTTTTTATCCTAGTAACAAGGTGATTCAAAATGTAAAGAACCCACTAAAGGCATTGTTTATGACTTTGACTTTTAGTTTTGCCAAGCAATATCATTGCTAATGAATTATTTTGGGTGACTGCATGTGGTATAGAGTTCCCCCAGCTGTGTGTGTTTGTGTGACACTTACCACCTGACCTGGGAACCTTACTGCCAGTGGACAACGAGGCAGAAGATGTTTAAATCTGGATAAAGAGTACAGGACCTTTGAGGTTTTCTCAGGGCAGGATTGTCAGGCCCTGTGGCCTCAGAAGCTTTTACCTATGGTTAGTTTTTTATGAAGCGGGTTTAGGAAAGGGAGAGGGTGTTAACATGTGCCCTTCTAAAGGCAGATTGTGTTTTTATCTAGGACTTGTTTAATTCAGTGCTCAGCTGCCCTCTGGCCTGATCACAGTTCTGCAGACCCCTGAGAGTCAGCTGTTAAGCCTAATGATGATTAATTAGAACTTCCCTGAGACTCTGATGTCAAAGGTCTGCTTTTAGGTTTTTGATCACAGTTTTCTGTCTTAGGTTGCCTGTATGTGGTCACATACTGCTGCATTCCTGCTCACACACTGGGAGCCTCTCTCTTCTTGGTGCCTCCTGTTAAGTGATGATAAATGTTTTCTATCCAGCTCAAGAAGAATCATAACTTGCTAATACTTGCAGAGGCCTCCTAATTTTACATTGGAGAAAACTGAAGTCTGCAGAGGGAAGGTAATTTACTTCGTTCATTCATTTGTTCAAAAATACTTATTGAGCACCTACTATGTGCCAGGCACTGTTTAATAATGGCAATGATAATAGCAAAAACATGATTGGAATAAAGGAATCATAATTCCTATGCCAGTGCTCTCGTCACCTATCCTGCTTCTTAAAAGGCATTTGAATAAAACAGAATAAACTAAATAAAAAGCAATGAAAAACTAAATAAGAAAAGAAAACAGGGAAAAAGGAAAAATAACAAAGAAAATAGTCATTTGGGAGCTAAGTGCCGTCTGGATGTCTGACTAAGCACACACGTTTACAATTCTGTCCCCAAAGTTCTGCTGGAATGAGTGAATACATATAAAAATAAGAAAAACAATGTAACAGCACTAGGAAATGTGAAAGGTTAGACCAGCAGAAGCAAAAAATTTCTGGAAGATATAAAGCAGATGGGATTGGATCAACAGAGTAACCAAATAGAACTGATACATGCAGTTAATACAAACAAAAGAAAATACTAATGGAGGGAGAAGCGAGTTGTTTTTCTTTTTTTCTGGACAGAAATTTGGAAAACTCCAAGATCATAATCATTAAGAGCTAGGGGCAGGAATCATCTGTTGGGCACTTAATAGGGAGACTAATAAAACTAGGACATTCCAAACACCTGGAAAAAGCACACCCACCCAGCTCTCACAGAGCTGATACAAACAGTTTGAGACCTAATAAAGAGGTGAATGGATTCTGCCATGGGAGATGGATAGGTGATACTTAAAGTGAGTACTGGTGCTAAAAAGAGAAGTTGGGTGGTGTACCTATGTAATATTAGCTGCCAACATGGTAAACCTTCCCATATCCTGACAGCAAGCTCCTATCCACACTAACACAGAGGCATTTCTGATGACAGATCCCAGTTCACTTACCATAAGCATGGCTTCTGTCATTTGCAATCAAATTTACTATCAAGGGACTGTGGCATTCACATTGGCCACCTATACTGATCATCTTAAACCCTCACTTATAAATAAGAAGCTCCAGATTTTTTAGGAAAAAATGGACTACCAAACTGAACAAATTGAAGTAATTCTTGAGGAAACTGATTACTGGAGAAATATAGAAAATAACATTAAAATAATTAGTATCTTCAGAGAGATTTGGGGGGACACTAAATTCCTATAGCTAGAACAGGCTGCTAAGAAAAGGTAAACTGTAAGAGAGAATTTATAGACATTGAAAAGCCCCTACATGATTGTTGAAATATCAATAAATGTGACAGTGCAACTGATGATGTAGAATGCAAAACTCTTAATTCCCTAAAGCTTCTTCATATTTATGGACGAGACCAGTCACTCTGGAGCAAATATTTATTCAGAAAAAGGCCACTTGAGTAGACACAATTAACTCACTGCCCGGGTGAAAGAGGACAATACAAGCTTCTTTGGCTAAAAAAAGTTACCTTTAAACTGTCTTGCTTTTGATTTTTGTTTTTTTTTATTTTGAAACCTTATTTTATTCTGAGGACTCTATATAGCACTTAGACAGAAAAACGTATTTGTATTTGTTATCACATGTAGAGATTATTCATGCAAAAGTGAGATTTGGAAGATTTTGCCAGCCAATGACAAATAAGTGGTGGAAAAGTGGTAAAGTGAGAATTCCTGCCTAAATGCAGGATTTCTGCATTCTGGGTAGAATTCTTTGGGTCTGCAGTTGGAATTCAGGACATACATACTGATCCTCTCTTTATTTAAAAAGCTTGATATTTTGCTCATCATGATTCATTTTGCCTTAATTTTTAAAAATACTTTAAAATATTGTAAATATTTTTGTAAAATTTTGATTTATTAAATATATTAAAATTCTTAAAAATATCTTGATAACCGAGATATGGGAACATATGTATATGTATAACTGATTCACTTTGTTATAAAGCAGAAACTAACACACCATTGTAAAGCAATTATACTCCAATAAAGATGTTAAAAAAAAAAAAAAGGAAAGAAAAAGGAAATGCTAAGTTTCAATTAGAAGTTTGTGAAAACAATAATTGTCTGTAGATCAGGTCCAAGACCAGGATGAGGTGAGTAAAGCCATCACCTCAATTGCAAAATTTAAGAAGCACCAAAAAACTCGGTTAAACTGTCTTTGGAATGCTGAGTTGACTACTGGAGAGGATGGGAATACTTGCCTAAGGAAGAATGGATTACTCAAGAGGAAAAGTCAACTCTTTCCCTTTTGAGGTTCAATGTTGTTAGCACCATTCTGACTGACCAGGTCTGTGAAAAGTCCAGTGGCATAAAGGACTCCAACGACCCCAGGGAGGAACTCACCATGGGAGAAGGTAGAACTGGACAGGTGAGCAAGGGCCAATATTTAAGTGAAAGATTAACTTGGGGAGGCTTGGATATGGGATATAATGCAGCTAAGGCCAGAAATACCTATAAACCCAACCTTCTTGGCAAACTGGTTATGGAGGCAAGTAATGATTAAGCTTGAATATGAGCTGAAAGACCTATATTCTTGGAGTTTAAGTCTAGTGCATCAGTGAAACTTGTGCAGGGAACTGTACCTCTGTAGGCATAACTGCAGTGATGGACAAGGTGAGAGAATAGTTTTCAAAAGTGTTCCTATGTGCCAGTGACAGAAGCAATAGTACTAGCTGATTCATCACATTTAAGTTTTCTCTGTCAGCTGATTGACAAAAAGACTAAGACCTTAGACTGGAGCAAACTCTTCAGATTCTTGTGACATTTATAGAGAAAAAGGACTACCTCAAGTAAGGGTTAGTTAGTTGTCAGCTAAAGAGCAATTGAAAAATACAAAAGATGTGACTGAATTCATACAACCCAACTGCTGAAGTAAATCACACAAATTACCTAAAAATCTCAAAACAAAACAAAACAAAACAAAAAAACCCTGAATAGTAGAATAGAAATGGTTGAACACCAAATCAGTTTTATGGAAGATCAAGCCAATAAGTTTTCTCAGAATGTGGTACAAAAGAGATGAAAATTGTGGAAGAAACTTGGAAGAAAGGATGTCACTCAGTGTATGAGGTATACATATTCACAAGGCATGTGAGATGTTCAGGAATCCCAGTAACTACCTAGTAAAATGCATGTAAGGAGAAACTAGGGAGACTGGAAGGAATGATATAATCAGAATAATAATAGAAGACTACTTTTTTCTTCAGCTGGGAGAAGATGTTTGTTGGCTTAGTTCCACATGGCTTTCATCTTCCCCTTGGGAAAACAGGATAGCTTGGACATGTCCTTTTCATTGCATGGCAGAGTCACAAGAGAGCAAACCCAAACATATCCACATGTGCAAGTGCTTTTCAAGCCTTTGGTCCCATCACACCTGTTAATATTCCATTGACTAACTCACATGGCCACAGGAGAGGCAGGAAAGTCATATGGCAAAGGATGTGAATATAGGGAGGGGTAATGAAGTAGTTCCATTAATGCTACATGACGTCACCAATCTACCTCTTTCATAGTTGTTGCTTGGGGAAAAATCCTATAAACAAACCATGCATGAGGATTAAGGGTGTGTTGAGAACAGTGTAGATATTACAATCACACTAGTAACCACAGGGCCCAAAGAGTGTTTGTAAAATATTTTGCACTTAAAATGTTGGGTGAAATAATAAATTATGTTTTACTCATTCAAAGAGGACCTTCCTTAACCAGAATGATCCTTTGAGGATGGTATGCTGGGATCCTCCTTCCAGTTTAGTATTAAGACTACCTTCTTTTCAATAACTAAGGGAGGAAGGTGAGGAGAGGCAAAGTTAAAATAGCTAAGAAAATATATCTATACCTATACCTCTATCATCCCTATATCTGTCTCTATCTATATAACTATATTTGCCTTTGTTATTTTATATGTATATCTCCTGTCTTCAGATAGTAAAAAATAAAATGATGAATGCATAATTTTGAATGAGATGTGCTTTTTCTGATTCTAGGTAGGTGTTTGGGAAGAAGTTTTACAAGTAGTGGAAAGAGAGCATTTGATGGAATAGTCTAGAAATTGTCTTTTTGCCCTAGGTCTGCCACTAATAAAAGATAAAATCTTGAACACATTCCTTAACTTTTCTGAGTGACAATTTTCTTATCATTAAAACTGAGCTGGAGGATCTCTAAGATTCTTTTCAACCCTAAGGATTTAAGATGGAAATTAAAGTGGAAATATGACAACAGTATAGATGGGAATTCATTGAATTGCATTTTGTAAAATTAGGAGCAGTGGCTGATTTATAAGAAGCAATAACATGTTCTCTAAAATGATTAATTATAATTGAGCAGTTACTATTGACATAAGGATGGATAGATCTCATGAATAAAATTGTAAAGCTCATTCCAAATTCGTGTTCTTTTTCGAACAAAGAGGAAAAGTAAGGTGTTTAAATGTTTTAAAATCAGTACTAGATAAATTATGAGTAGAAAAAACTAAAGGTTATAAAGCTTACACTAGATTATAAGTCACTGACTAGTCTCTGATTCAAAGTGACATACTACTAAAGTATGAAAATAAGAAATATCATAGTGGCCTTGCCCTAAGATATATCCTTTCTAGTTGGCAATACTTCCTGTATTGTATTATGGCAGAGCCTAGTTACCATTTGTTGCATCAACTCAAAAGGCTATGGCCGTGTTCCAAGCATCTCTACCTTTCTTCCTTGAAGAAGTTATAAATCCACAATCCACTAATGTATATGAATATACATTATAGATTAAGTTTACATATGCAAATGATTTACTTCACCAACTAGGAGTGGCAATATATCACATGTTCTTTATTTTGACAGGTAATTTTTCAAGCAATAACATGTCCTTATTAGTGGGAAGTCCAGCATCTTCCATTTGAGTGCTTCTCCTTCCTTACTCTCCAAGTTGTTCAGGTGGTTTTCTCAGACCAAAGACTGTCAATGAAATTTCAAAGATAATTGCAAGTTTACATTGGTCCTCTACTTATGGCTTCTCACTGGTGTCACTATTAAACGCTGGTCCTATCCACTTCCATAGATGTTTGTCACTTGATGGTAATTCCTTTCTAGTCTAAGTCCCTACATTGACTTCCCTACATTCTTTTTTTTTTTTCTCTAGCATGAACTTGGATTTTATTTTTTAATTAATTTTTATTAATTTAAAAATTAGGTGATTTACAATATTGTGTTAGTTTCTGATGTACAGCAAAGTGAATCAGTTATACATATACACATATCCACTCTTTTTAAGATTCTTTTCCCATATAGGCCATTACAGAGTACTGAGTAGAGTTCCCTGTGCTATACAGTAGGTTCTTATTAGTTTATCTATTTTATATATAGTAGTGTGTATTTGTCAAACCCAATCTCCCAATTTATACACCCCCTTTCCCCCTTGGTAACCATAAGTTTTTCTACATGTGTGACTATATTTCTGTTTTCTGTGCCATTTTTTTAGATTCTACATATAAGCGATATCATATGATATTTGTCTTTCTCTTTCTGCCTTACTTCACTCAGTATGACAGTCTCTAGATCCATCCATGGTGCTGCAAATGGCATGATTTCGGTCTTTTTATGGCTGACTAATATTCCATTGTATATATGTACCACATCTTTATCCATTCTTCTGTCGATGGGCATTTAGGTTGCTTCCATGTCCTGGTTATTGTAGATAGTGCTTCTATGAACATTGGGGTGTATGTATCTTTTTGAATTATGGTTTTCTCCAGGTATATGCCCAGGAGTCGGATTGCTAAATCATTGGTAGTTCTATTTTCAGTTTTTTAAGGAACCTCCATGCTGTTCTCCATAGTGGCTGTACCAATTTACATTCCCAACAGTGTAGGAGGGTTCTCTTTTCTCCACACCCTCTCCAGCATTTATTGTTTGTAGATTTTGACTTCCCTGCATTCTTGGGTTCAATGTATTAAGATTCTGAGTTCTGGAGTCATGTGAACTAGATTTGAATTTTGCCTTTGTTTCTTTCAAGCTGTGTGACTTGAGGCAAGTTATCTAACTTGCTGAGCTTCAGGTTCCTGATCTATAAAATAAAGATAATAATAGATTTTATCTCACATAATTGTGAAAATTAAATGAGACAACACATAACAAGCAGAGTACCTGGCACCTACAAGATCTGTAGAAAATGTATGCTCTTGCTACCATTATGACTACTACTACTATTAGTACTATAGTAATAATTTCTAAAAGTGTAAAAATATTGCCAGATTGCTGTGATGCAGAGCTTAATGGTCCCATTATTTTCCCTTTGGAAGGAACCTATGCAAATTAGTTTAACTTCACCCCAGAGTTCTGCATACCAAAGCAGTTCACGTCCTGGTTGAATGTGTCTCTAAGAAAAATGGGCATAGTTTATGAAAAGGCAATTCACGAGTAAATTTCAGTGGTCAATACATGTAACCTCAGGTAAATACAAATTAAGATAAAAATGAGATAATATCCTATACCCCATATATCTACAAAAATAAATTTCTAATAACATCAGTCTGTGGGGCTGTGAAGCAAAGGTGACCCTCATGTGTTGTGGATGGGAGGATAAATCATTACAACTAATTTGGTTCACACTGTCTTTATGTCGTAGGAAATGGACAAATAAACTGTGATTTATTTATAAAATAGAATACTACACAGAATTAAAACGAATGAAGTGTGTGTGTGTGAGTGAACATGGATACATCTGAAAAACAATGTTGAGCAAAAAAAGGTTGCTAAAGGATATATAGAGTATACTATTTACATATATTTCTTAAAACAAATTGTATACAAACATGTAATAAAAATATTAAAACATGTAGCCTAAAGATACGTGTCAACTTCAGGATGTTAGCTACTTCTGGGGAGTGAGGGAGTGGACAAGATAAACAGAGGGGTTGTAGCTCTCTATATAACATTTTATTTCCTTTAAAAATTTTAAAACAACATGGTTATATGGTAACATCTCTTACCTATGTGTGATGGGTCCATAGGTATCTATGAAATTATTATTTTTTGATCCTGTCTATAAACATAAGTATTTAATAATATGACATTAGGTCAAGAAAATCAGAGGGAAAATAATAGCTCATTTAGACTTTGGGATAATTAGAAAACATTTGGGGGAGAACAGAATTAGATTTCTGCCTTATGCCATATACAAAAGAAAATTCCCTATGGGTTAAATTTTAAATGAAAAGAAAATAGATCAGAAGATAATGTAGGTGACAAATTTTTTTGATCACAGGGAGGGAAAATTATCTCTAAGCTTGTAGTTGAAAGAAGTCTAGACAAAAGAAATTTTGACAAAAGGAAAAAATTAATAGTTTTTTTTACAAGAATATAAATCTCTATGTTCTGGAACTATAAACAAAATATATGTGATGAACTAAATTGATATTCTTAACATGTAAAGGATTTGTAGAAACAAAAGATATAAAATCTTCTCAGGAGAAAAATATGAAAATGACCTGAACAGATAATTTGCAAACATGTGAAAATGTTCAACAACACAGGTATCAATTTATTGCTTCTTAGCTCTAACTCACCCTTCAGTACCTGCACTGCAATAATGGATTGGATTGTCCACACATTTCTCTTTTGCAATGAGTATAATGTTAAGCTTTGTCAGTAGGAAAAAATGCCACTGGAGGGACATTATTAGAGTAAGGGATCTTCTCTTACTGAGTCTGGTGTGTTGTGTTTTGTTTTTTGTTAATGACTTAATTCTACAAATCTTAGTAATTTTAACATAGGACATTTTTAGAACCAAGATTTAAGATCCTATAATGAGAAAACATAAATGCTACTAGTAATCTTCACTTGAAGTCCTGCTTACTCATTTTTATTCTAACTGCAATAAGCAAATATTGACTGTAGTTGATATTAATATTCAAAATTTATTGATCTGAGATAAATATCATCTAAAATAATGTCAAGGTCAATATGTGCTCAAGAGACCATTAATCTTGTATGAAGGCCAAAAGGTCATCAATATCACCATTAATGAACCCCATGTACTATAAAACTTCTTCTTAAAAATGCAGTTTTCAGGAAGTAAAAAGTTCATCCTGAAGGAGGATGAGGAAACTAGAACCTGTTATCATTATGGCCATGGAGACTAAACGATAGTGCAGTCCAATAGAACTTCACAGATTCTTTCCTAATACCACTTATCCAGCTTATTTGTACTTTGGTTACCGAATTTTTAGGTGGGTTGTGGCTGGAGCTAGGCTGATGAAAGCCTGAAGGAAGAAGAGGAAGGGGGGATCAATGGGTTCAAGAGATAGCAGAACAGAACTGGGAAGAGGAGCAGAATTGAAAAAACAAAAAAACCTCAAAACACTCATTTAAATTTTCGCTTTTAATAACACTTCCCTATTGTACATAACTCTGTTATGTATGGTTCTACTGCAGTTAGCAGGGTAATGTCACAGAGTAGAAGAAGCAGAAACAACAGATACTGTCACCAAAACAAATTTATATTTTTATAATAGAGAAAAAATTGCTATGTGTGTATGAAAATAAGATTTTGATAGCTATAACAAATTCTGTTTTAGAGACCATGGGCTTATAGTAAAATAGGACTGACTTCTGGTTAGAGATGATCAAGAACCGTCAGCACTAGATCATTAGCAAGAAGGACCTAGGTAAGTTTAGAACAAAAAATTATTGGATCTCTCCTTCAGTCCTCCTACTGAACTCCTGCTGAACTTACTAAGAATTCTCAGTCCCAAATATTGCAAAATATGCTTTATTTGATTGGCATGGTGATCCTTCCAAAGTGGGTGATTTTAATTGTAAGTTTTCTAAAGAGATGTTGATATGATACTTTACAGTGGCCTGTTCTATTTGGCAGTAGTTAGAAAATCATTAATTCTTTCAACAGATTAATATTAAATAATTGTGGACACAAATAGGTTTTATATATAGATTATCTCTATCTCTATATCTTTATATATATATATTTAGTTTTACCAAGCTTATGGGGAGTATTAAAAATATATAAATGACTCTCATAATTCAATAAGAAAATATACAATCCCAAGAGAATAAAAATACAAATACTTTTACAGTTAATTCATAAAAGAAATACAAATTCCAATACATGTATTAAAAAGTTTACTTCAGCAATAATCAAATAAATGCTAATTAGCATTAATAATGTGATTTTTAAGAAAACTTCCAAATTTTAAGAATAGAAGAAATTACCTATCATTGGTAAGAATTTCTGGAAAATGGGGTTTTTCATACAATCTCATAAGTAAAATATTTATCAAAGACTAAAAAAACCCAAAATTACTGATGATGCAATTCTGTTTTTAAGAATTTATCCTAAGTAAATACTGAGAAACATATTTTAAGTACAAGATAGTTTACTGTGGCATTATTTAAAAGTGTAAAAAAATTAAATGCTTAAATGTCCAACAATTGTTGGGAGAGACAGTCTGCCATGGGTCCCAAGCAGCCATCCCTCTATATTCTTGCAAAGTGTGCTAGATGGCAAAGCTAATAATGTCTTGTGATATTAAACAGTTTCTGTAGCTAGTCACATAGGCAACTAAGTAGATCAAGGTGACCATAGCCTGACTACCATGTAACAGCACATTCCTCAAGATGAGGGTGACTGGTTTATCTGCTGCTGGCCACAACTATTGCTTGTCACAAAGCCCTGGACCTTTGGCTTTGGGTTTCTCTTCTGTGTGTGTGGTGTCAGATGGAACCATGACACACCTTTGTGGGACTTCGGGGTGAGGGGAACTAATGCAGATCTGCTGATGCTCCTATTGCTTGCTGTGCTGTGAGTGATAGTCTTTTTCTCTGACCCAGGAGTCTTATGGCCTCTGCCAGCATCCATGAAACAACAATAGGCTAACTTGTTAGCTTACAAGGAGGGTAAAATCTCAGACCCTTCCTGGTTCTTCACACAACAGGAATTTTGTTAGCAGATTCTGGTATGTGCATGGGATAGAGTTTTGTCTTAGCTCAGACTGAAATAACAAAACATCATAGACTAGGTAGCTTATACAAAACAAAATGAAAAAACAAAACAAAACAAAAAAAACACTTATTTATCACAGTTCTGGAGGCTGGAAAATCCAAGATCAAGGTGCCAGCAGATTTAGTGTCTTGTGAGGACCCTCTTACTGGTGTGTAGACTGCGGCCTTCTTGCATTCTCACAGGGAGGAGAGAGAGAGCTCTGGTCTCTTTCTCCTGTAAGGGCACTAATCATATGGGATCTCCACCCTCAAGACCTCTTCTAAACCTAATTACCTCCTGAAGGTGCCACCTTCAGATGGAGATTAGGTCTTCGACATAGGAATTTTTGGGGGGAGATACAAACATTCAGTCCATAACAAGTACTAAGCTGCCATTGTTATGTTCTCAAAAAATTATCAATGTATGAAAATGCTCATGACATATTGATTAGAGAACAAATAAACGACAAAACAGATCAGTGTGATATACTTTTAAAAGAGTGTATACATGCTCGGAGAAAATTCTAGGAGTGTATATACAAAAAGATGAGTCTAAGATCATCTTAAAAATGATTGCATCATTTCTTCGTTCAGTGGGTCTCAAATTTTAGCATCTCTCAGCATCATGTGTCGGGCTGTTAAAATACAGCATACATAGTGTCACCCCCACAGATTCTGATTCAGTAGGTCTGAGATGGGACCCCCAAATTTGCATTCTAACCAGTTCCTGGGTGATGTTGCTGCTTGTCAGGGAAGCACTCTCTGAGAACCACTGTATTAGTCTATGTAGTAGTTTAGTGCAATAATTATGAGCATGGACTCTGGAGCCAGCTTCCCTGGGTTTATAGTTGATTCCGTCACTTCCTAGTTATGCACCTTTAAGCAAGTTTTGAAATTCTCTGTGCCTCATTTTCTCCTGTGGGAAATGGAGATTACAATAGTAACTCACCCATAGAATTAAACTAGAAAAACCTTAACAAAATGCCTATGATCTTATAAATACTCATGTTTTAGCTTGTCTGGAAATTATAAATATATTAATATTATACAAAGAATTTTACTCTTGGCCCTACCAAGTTCTTTGTGTTACACTTGTGCACCATTGTAGTGAAAAGAGTATGAGATTTTACAAGCAGGCAAACTGTGCTTACTGCCACCTATTAGCTTT
Source organism: Balaenoptera acutorostrata (assembly GCF_949987535.1). Classification (NCBI taxonomy): domain Eukaryota; kingdom Metazoa; phylum Chordata; class Mammalia; order Artiodactyla; family Balaenopteridae; genus Balaenoptera; species Balaenoptera acutorostrata. The sequence continues at coordinate 101,690,770 of NC_080067.1, read as the reverse complement.
AATTTCCTCATCTATAAAATGGGGGAAATAATTTTTCTTCTGCATTAGTTTTGGAAGGATTAAATGCAATCATATGTATAAAATATCTGCCAAGTAACCTAAGTCAATTAATATTAATCCTGTTACTTCCCGTACCACTTCTGACTAAGCATCTCTCATTTACCTAATAAAAATTAATGACTGGTTATTAAATTCTTCTTACTGTTTTAGGCTTCAGGAACACATCATTTCACAGGACCAAAAAGGCCCTACTTTCTTGAGGCTTACATTATATTGGGGAGAAATTTAAAGGAATGAGAGTGTAGCAATGGAAAAGCAATACCAGGAGCGAGTAAGTCTGATGTTCCTGCTATTCTGCTACTAATTTAATATTTACTGCTGAGCAAATCCTTTATCTGTGGCTCAGTAGTAAAGTGAGAAGATTGGGCAATATATTTGTAAAATTCTTTAAAGTCTAACATTCTCTCTATCTAAAACTTCTAAAGCTTTATAAATTAGGTGTTGAAAACCTAAGTGCCTTTGGAGATCAGCTAGGTAATAAATGTGTGTAAAATGGCTGGTTAACTATAGAGGGTGCTGGAGACAGAGCAATTTGGAGAATTCATGTCTGCCTAAATATATTTACATTAAAATTGTTGTTAAAACATATACTTGTCAAATAACACACATTGATATACTGGATTCTGCAAACTTTGGTCTAAATGTTAGACCTGATTTAGTCATTCAGAGCATTATACTTCACACTTTAGTCTTCCTATTTTCACAGCAGGCCCAACAAAAATTAATCTTAAAAAGAGCTTAAAGACCTTTGAGATAATTATCTTCAAAATGTTTTTAGTTAGAATAGGGAGAAAGAATAATAATCTACTTTTAAAGATGAAAATTAGTTAATTCTATAAAACAGAATATACTAGGAATGTTACAGACTACTGAGTTGTCTGCATTACTCATTTCAATGTAACTGAAGTCATAGTAAATGTTGAGCAAGATAGATCATCTCTAGGCAAAGAATTTAAAAAATCTGACTATGAAGAGTCAGCTTGCACCTGGAGGTTTGAGGGGTGAGGTGGGGTGTTCTACATTTGTTCTACAAGTCACTGATAGTTGAGAAACACATTAATCATGTTTCGATGGGAAATAATAAAGAATGGAAGTGGGTTACATGTGTATAGAGATTATGACACAGAATTCATTAAAGAAAGGATACCTTTTGAAAGAATTACTGTAAATGGCAGGGATCATGAAAAGGGATCATAAAATAAAAGATTTTTCTTTTTATTTAACTTAATAATTTTATTTTAAGGTCTTGCTTCTTATTAAAAGAGAAACTGTCCTGACAATTTTCTGATACAGTACTTTCCTGGACTTAATGATTTTGGAAAATGAGACTAGAGATAAAATTATTTACTTGCATACCTGCTTTGATTTAACTGAGAATGTTTGGTTAGGTTTTTACAAACCAAAGTGAATTGGAGAGTGAGAATTTCAAATGAATTTTGGATGTGTAAAATACGGGTTACTCAGGAGAAATAAAAGTTCATTTTGAAAAGAGCTAAAAGGAAGAACTTGTCAAACTTCTAAAACACTGATATTTGGTATCATGTTTGGATTTCTTAAGGATAATAAGAAATCCAAACATTTTCCCACTAAAATATTAAAACTTTAGGAAAATAATGAAAGCACTATTAAGTTTAAATAGGTAAAATTTGACTCAGGGGCTAGGAAGTGAATTAATTCTTGATAAGAGTTTCTTAATGTTGAGATCTTGTATTAAGCATATTTGATTATTTTTTCAAGACATCAAAAACTTTTTAATTTTGAGAAATAAATATTTTGATATAGTTTAGAGCATGCTTGTTATCACACCAGCATATTGTAAGACTAATCTTTTCTGTTTATTTCTTAGAGCTTTATTGTGGTGTAATTAACATGCAATAAACTGCACATATTTAATATATTCAATTTGATTAGCTATGACAAATATATGCATATATATATATATCCATCCATCCATTAAAATATCAGCACAATCAATGTAATGAACATTATATCACACCCAAAAGTTTTTTTTGTGTCTCTTGGTTATCCCTCCTTTCCACCTTTCTTGACTCTCCTTCCTTCCATCACTGTTCCTCAGGCACCATTGATAGGTTCTCTGTTGTTATAGGTTAGTTTACATCTTCTAGTATTTTATATAAATGAAATCATACAGTATGTACTCTTTTTTTGCCTGACTTCTTTCACTCAACATGATTATTTTGAAATTCATTCATGGTTTTGCCTGTCTCAATAGTCCATTTCTTTATTTTGCTGAGTAGTAATTCATTGTATGGATATACTAAATTTGTTTACCCATTTGACATTTTGTTTGCTTAAAGTTTTTGGATATTACAAATAAAGCTGCTATGAATATTCCTCTCCAACTAAAAGACGAAATACTTGGGTATAAATCTAACAAAATATGTACAAGATCTATATGAAGAAAACTCTAAAACTCTGATGGAAGAAATTGAAGAAGAACTAAATAAATGGATGGGTATTCCATGTTCATAAATAGGAAGACTGATACTGTCAAGATTTTAGTACTTCCCAGCTTGATCTATAGATTTAACCCTGTCCTAATCATAATCCCAGCAAGTTCTTTTTTTGTGTGGGACATTAACAAACTGATTTTTAAGTTTGTATGGAGAAGTAAAAGACCCAGAATAGCCAACACAATATTGAAGGAGAACAGGGTTGGAGGACTGACACTACCTGACATCAAGACTTACTATAAAGCTATGGTAATCTTGATAATGTGGTACTGGCAAAGAACAGACAAAGAGAACAGACAAAGAGTTCAATGAAAGAGAATAAAGAGCCCAGAAATAGACCCACATAAATATAACAACTGATTTTTTGACAAGGGAACAAAGACAATACAATGGAGCAAGATAGTCTTTTCAACAAATGGTGCTGGAACAACTGGGCATCAACATATATAAAAAAACAAGAATGTAGGCACAGAACTTACACCGTTCACAAAAATTAACTCAAAATGAATCATAGACCTAAATGTAAAATGCAAAACTATAGAAATCCTAGAAGGTAACATGAAAAAACCTAGGTGACCTTGGATATGGAAATGACTTTTTAGATACAACACAAAGAACAGTCCATGAAAAGGGAGAGAACAGATGAAAAGGAAAATAAACACTTATTATACACAAGCTCTGTTTTACTTATCATACTTGTAATAATCCTATAATTCACAACAACCCCTAAAATATTCATTTAATGTGAGGAAAGACTAAAATATAAACAGGTGAAATGATTGCACAATCTCAGTGGGTAAGAAGTAGAAGAGAAGGGTTTTTAATTTTTGTTGGTCTGGTACCAAATCCCTTGTTTTTAGCACTAGACCAATGTGTTTCCTTATGAAGCAGAAACAGTGACAATGGCTGGCTGTAGAGCTAGGAGTTTTAGCAGAGCTAAGAGTAGTAGGTCAGGAATAGTGTAGGTATCTCTTAACAACCTACAAACCACTCCGTAAAAAAGAAAGCCAACCTTTGAAATCAAAAATGCCCATCTTATGTCAAATAAGAACTTTCTGAGCCTTGTTTCCTTTGCCTTCTTCTGTTCCAACGATACAGAGACTAGATGAAAAAAGATGAGGAAGTAGAATAGCAAGGTGGGGAATACTCAGCTCTACCTAAATGGCCATTAGTTGGAAGGAAAGGAGACTTTTGAATCAGATGATAGACTGAAAGCTATGTTATTATATTAGGACTTTTGTTGCCTAAAAGTTATTAGAAAAGCTGTAGGTGTTAGCAAAATTATCCTTTAGGGTGGAGAAGATAAAGTTAGGGTCAGTGGTAAAAGAAATTAAATTTGTCCTATTTTTTTCTGAGTTTACCTCATTCAGTAAACTGCTACTTTCATACAAATTATTTCCTGTTACAGAAATATGAATAATTACAATATGTCTTCAAATGATTCAGAGATTCAATTTAGTTTGGATGAGCATACAAATTATTTCATAGTGAAGGAAAAAAATCTAAGATTCCAGCTTCCTCTAGTTCTAGAATTCCTTGCTAATTCCTAACCTGTACTCTTTTGTTCACTTGTAACTACTCAAAGTGTCTCACTTTTGGTGGGAACTTTTTTGCTGATTGTTATCTGTGCAGTGCCCGTTTATGTTGTGTTTCCTATTGTCTGTTCCACAATTTTATGGAGAATCAAGTAAATCTAATAAATATGAAGAGTAAATTTAGAGAGTTGAGGTCAAATATTTCTCCCTTCCTTAAATAGTAGAGCTTTATAGAAATATATTTAATAATGTTTTCAACTTTTCTCCTTGTATTGCTTTCATAGCTAAAGTCTGGGTAGCAAGAACATTGATTGCTTTTCTCTAAAATGGCACTGTCCAACAGAATTTGTCCTGTTATGGAACTGTTCTATATTTGTGCTGTCTGATACGGTCACTATTTGCCACACATGGTATGGAGCACTAAAATATGGCTTGTGTGACTGAGGAACTAAGAATTTAATTTAAATAGCCATATGTGGCTAGGGGCTACGATGTTAGATAGTACAGCTCTATAAAATACATTTTTAACACTGAATAAATCTCTGACTCCCACAAAACCCCTCCTAGACTTCGCATTTTATTGCACATATTCATTTCATTTTAAAGAATATTATGAAGATTAGACTTCTTTCTTTTTCTTAAAGGTAAACAGATAAGCAATCCTCAGCTTAGGGAAGAAATGCTTTTGTGAAAGCTCAATATTTTAAGCCAAAGTGTCCATTTATCTTCAGTAATATATAGCTTTGAAATGTTGCTGCTGTTAGCACTAAATGAAGCCTCAATTTCCATGCTTCAGAGATAGCATTGATGAACATTAACAGTGTGTGCGTGGTGCGCACAGTATTAAGCAAACGGCCACATACGTTGGGGTCTGTGCTTAAGTCCTGACTCAGGATCCCTACAGATTCCTTGAGTATCATTTTAAAGACACTGCTTTCTGTTTTAAGAAAGGAGCAGATGCATCTTTACATATAATGCAATCAGCGAAGTTCAGGAGATGTAAGGCCAGACTATATTCATATTTCTGTCACAGTGTTGAGTACATTGGTGGTACTTAAACCAGACTTCACAACAGCTAGCATCTTTTGTTTTTAAAAAAAATTGGTTTCTGTTTTGGCTGTTTGAGATCAGGAACTATTGAGTTTTCATGTGAGTGAATTTCTTTCATTGTTTATAATCCTTTCTAATGCAGTGCTTTGAGGTACACTAGTATTTCTATTTTAAAACCTAATTTTCAGAAGTTTCTATCTTTATGAAGAAAGCAGTTTCTTCTTCTTACTCCTTTGAAAACAAGACAGTGATTTTAAATTAAAATAAATTCTTGGGCTCACAGTATTGTCTTTCTTTTGGAAGTAATATGCATCTTGAACCATGGATAAAAGTATGAGAAAAAATATCTATGTATGTACATATAACTTTTTACATATATTGCACAACACTTCCCCTGCACACAAACACACAAATCAATTCTACCCCCATTAGAATGCACCTGTATATTTTTATGTATGTGTAACTGTATAATGCAGACTTGTAGTTTTACTTCATAGATGAAATAAAATTGGGCAAAATACTTTAGATGACAAAAAGCTGAACCTCACTAAAATTTATTCAGTCTTAGTATATATTTTCTTAGAAGTCATGCATTTAAATTCTCCATACAGTGTCAAAGTCTCCTTGACAATAGGTGCGATGGGTTGCTTTTAATCTGTCCCTTGGGCATTTCCAGTGATAGGGGGTTCACTACTTCACCAGGTAGCCTGTCTATTGTCAGCTAGCTACTGTTTTCAGAGAAAGTCAGTATAAGAGTTGGGTCTCCCTCTGTATATCATCTATTTACTGGTTCTATTTTTGACCATTTTAATACATATATTAAAAATACATATAAAGGATCCAAAAAATCTACGTCCATGTGGAAGGACAAACATATCTCAAACAAATGATATTTGTAGAAAGTTCTAGAATTCTTAGTGACTAAAATGTCAGTGAACCATATAAACTAAGGTTATACTTTGCACTAAGTAAAATTCCATTTATGAAAATATTAATTTGCAACATGGCTAAAATGGAAGATGGTTATCAAATTTTCATAATAATTTTTCCATCTATACATGGATTTAGTGTAGAATTTTTCTAAATAATGAGTTGTTTTAGTGTACTAAAATGTAAATCAATTTATAAAAACTCAATTTATGCTCAATTTCCCTTATCTATTAAAAGTGATTAATTTACTTTATATCAAAAGCTTGCTGATGTCTATGAAGCACTATCAAATGTTCTGTAATGGACGTCAGTGAAAAAGAATGACTTCTTATTCTGTGTTGGAACTTGAAGCAAAGAGAGCTTTTCTGAAAGACACTCTTAAAGACATGCAATGACAGCTCACATCTGCATCAAAAATTAATATATATTTTTTGATAGTAGGCAAATCTTGCCAGAGTTCTGGTTTATTACATATGCAGAGAAGGACACAAGCGTGGGGCATAGCATTCAGAACTCCTTTGAAATTCAGTCACTTCACAACAAATTGATATTTTAAAAACTATGCCAAAACCATTGCTATGCATTGGTTTGATTATGACTTTTTATTTTTTAAGATTCATGGAGATGCTATTTATCTTAAAGATCTGAAAAATATCTGAATGAGCAAATACATATGGTGCCATTCACTTAAATTATATATGAATGTCTTTTTAATAGTGCTTCCTGCTGGGGCAAATTTTTGTACAACTTTGCTCAAAAACTGTGCTACACACTAAGAAACTATTATAACTAATAAACAAGTTCATCAAGGTTAAAGAATACAAGATCAATATACAAAAATCAATTGTCTTTCTATACAATGGCAATGAACAAACCAAAAATGAAATTAAGGAAACAAATCCATTTACAATAGTATCCAAAAGAACAAAATAGTTAACGAATTGATTTAACAAAAGGAATGCAAAATTTATATCCTGAAAGCTACAAAACATAGTTGAAAAATTTAAAAAGATCTAAATAAATGCCAAGAAAGGTATATTCCTTTGTATGTATATACCACATTTTATTTATTCATTCATCAGTTGATAGATATTCGGGTTGTTTCCACTTTTTGGTATTATCTATGATGCTGCTAGGAACAGATGTGTATAAGCTCAGGTATGGACATATGTTTTAATTTATTTTAGGTACATAATGGATTTGTTTCCTTAGGGAAATGCATATCAAAACCACAATGAGATATCACTTCATACCCAGTAGGATTGCTAAAATCAAAAAGACTGACAATAGCAAATGTTGTCTAAGATGTGGAGAAACTGGAACCCCCATTTATTGCTGGCAGTATTGTCAAATGGTGTAACCATTTTTGGAAACAGTTTGGCAGTTCCTTAAAACATTAAACTTAGAGTTAATACATTGCCCAGCAATTCCTCTCCTAGGTATATACCCCAAATACATTAAAACACATGTCCACACATAAACATATAAATGTCTGTTCATAGCAGCATTGTATATAATACCCAAAAGTGGACACAACCCAAATATCTATCAACTGATGAATGGATAAATAAAATGTGGTATATCCATACAATGGCATATTACTTGATGATAGAAATGAATGAAGTGTTGAAACTTGCTACAACATGGATAGACCTTAAAAGCATTATGATAAGTGATAGAAGTTAGACATAAAAGACCACATATTGAGGTACACCATTTATATGAAGTGCCTAGAATAGGCAAATATATAGAGACAGAAAACAGATTAGTGGTTGCCAGGGGCTAGGGGAAGGAAGAATAAGGAATGCTTGCTAATGGATACAGAGTTTTGTTTGGGATGATGAATATGTTCTAAAATTAGATAATGGCGATGGTTTGCACACTTCTGTGAACATAACAAAAATCACTTTAAAATATACTTTATACTACACTTTAAAAGGGTAAATTAATGGTATGTAAGTTATGTCTTAACACGGCTGTTGTAAAAACCAAAAGAGAACTGTATTTTCTTTAAAACAGACAAAAGATGTAGTCTTTTAAACATTGAGGAGGATCTTGGTAGAGAAAGTTACTGAATACAACCAATAAAATATTAATAAGTATTACAATGAAACTTCATACTATGATAATAATATGTTTGTATTTAGGGAGGAATAAAAAGGAATGTAAATTGAGTGGGGAAAAATTAATTCTTTTTCCTGGTTAAAAGGAAATGGTCATGCAGTAGAATGCAAGAGAGAAGAACATTATTACATATCCTACAGAAATTTAGAGGACAATAAACTATTATAGGCATCTTTAGTCCAATAAATTTCACAACTCAGGTGAAATAGACATTTCTTTTTTTTTTAATATGAATATATTTTATTTTCTTTGATCATAACTCTATATAATACTTATTAAATCCAAAAATTTTGTTTAAATATATATTAACTTTATGAAATTCACTAATTTTTTGATTCTTCAGCCAAAATCAAGGCAAAAAAAGAAATATTTGTCTAAAAAAGACATCTTAATACTATGTTTGGTAACCTCATGATTAGTTGTTACTTATAGCTGTTGACAATATGGTATTGCTTTTTTTTTTTTTTAACATCTTTATTGAAGTATAATTGCTTTACAATGGTGTGTTAGTTTCTGCTTTAAAACAAAGTGAGTCAGTTATACATATACATATGTTCCCATATCTCTTACCTCTTGCATCGACCTCCCTCCCACCCTCCCTATCCCACCCCTCTAGGTGGTCACAAAGCACCAAGCTGATCTCCCTGTGCTATGCAGCTGGTTCCCACTAGCTATTTTACATTTGGTAGTGTATATATGTCCATGACACTCTCTCACCCTGTCACATCTCACCCCTCCCCCTCCCCATATCCTCAAGTCCATTCTTTAGTAGGTCTGTGTCTTTATTCCCATCTTGCCACTAGGTTCTTCATGTCCTTTTTTTTTTTTTTCCTTAGATTTCATATATATGTGTTAGCATACTGTATTTGTTTTTCTCTTTCTGACTTACTTCACTCTGTATGACAGACTCTAACTCCATCCACCTCATTACAAATACCTCCATTTCATTTCTTTTTATGGCTGAGTAATATTCCATTGTATATATGTGCCACATCTTCTTTATCCATTCATCCGATGATGGACACTTTGGTTGCTTCCATGTCCTGGCTATTGTAAATAGAGCTGCAATGAACATTTTGGTACATGACTCTTTTTGAATTATGGTTTTCTCAGGGTATATGCCCAGTAGTGGGATTGCTGGGTCGTATGGTAGTTCTATTTGTAGTTTTTTAAGGAACCTCCATACTGTTCTCCATAGTGGCTGTATCAATTTACATTCCCACCAACAGTGCAAGAGTGTTCCCTTTTCTCCACACCCTCTCCAGCATTTATTGTTTCTAGATTTTTTGATGATGGCCATTCTGACCAGTGTGAGATGATACCTCATTATAGTTTTGATTTGCATTTCTCTAATGATTAAGGATGTTGAGCATTCTTTCATGTGTCTGTTTGCCATCTGTATATCTTCTTTGGAGAAATGTCTGTTTAGGTCTTCTGCCCGTTTTTGGATTGGGTTGTTTGTTTTTTTGTTATTGAGCTGCATGAGCTGCTTGTAAATCTTGGAGATTAATCCTTTGTCAGTTGCTTCATTTGCAAATATTTTCTCCCATTCTGAGGGTTGTCTTTTGGTCTTGTTTATGGTTTCCTTTGCTGTGCAAAAGCTTTGAAGTTTCATTAGGTCCCATTTGTTTATTTGTGTTTTTATTTCCATTTCTCTAGGAGCTGGGTCAAAAAGGATCTTGCTGCGAATTATGTCATAGAGTGTTCTGCCTATGTTTTCCTCTAAGAGTTTGATAGTGTCTGGCTTAACATTTAGGTCTTTAATCCATTTTGAGTTTATTTTTGTGTATGGTGTCAGGGAGTGTTCTAGTTTCATACTTTTACATGTTCCTGTCTAGTTTTCCCAGCACCACTTATTGAAGAGACTGTCTTTTCTCCACTGTGTATGCTTGCCTCCTTTATCAAAGATAAGGTGACCATATGTGCATGGGTTTATCTCTGGGCTTTCTATCCTGTTCCATTGATCTATATTTCTGTTTTTGTGCCAGTACCAAACTCTCTTGATTAGTGAAGCTTTGTAATATAGTCTGAAGTCAGGGAGCCTGATTCCTCCAGCTCCATTTTTCGTTCTCAAGATTGCTTTGGCTATTCGGGGTCTTTTGTGTTTCCATACAAATTGTGAAATTTTTTGTTCTAGTTCTGTGAAAAATGCCTGTGGTAGTTTGATAGGGATTGCATTGAATCTGTAGATTGCTTTGGGTAGTAGAGTCATTTTCACAATGTTGATTCTTCCAATCCAGGAACATGGTATATCTCTCCATCTATTTGTATCATCTTTAATTTCTTTCATCAGTGTCTTATAATTTTCTGCATACAGGTCTTTTGTCTCCTTAGGTAGGTTTATTCCTAGATACTTTATTCTTTTTGTTGCAATGGTAAATGGGAGTGTTTTCTTAATTTCACTTTCAGATTTTTTGTCATTAGTATATAGGAATGCAAGAGATTTCTGTGCATTAATTTTGTATCCTGCTACTTTACCAAATTCATTGATTAGCTCTAGTAGTTTTCTAGTGGCAGTTTTAGGATTCTCTATGTATAGTATCATTTCGTCTGCAAACAGTTACAGCTTTACTTCTTCTTTTCCAATTTGGATTCCTTTTATTTCTTTGTCTTCTCTGATTGCTGTGGCTAACACTTCCAAAACTATGTTGAATAATAGTGGTGAGAGTGGGCAACCTTGTCTTGTTCCTGATCTTAGTGGAAATGGTTTCAGTTTTTCACCATTGAGGACAATGTTGGCTGTGGGTTTGTCATATATGGCCATTATTATGTTGAGGAAAGTTCCCTCTATGCCTACTTTCTGCAGGGCTTTTATCATAAATGGGTGTTGAATTTTGTCAAAAGCTTTCTCTGCATCGATTGAGATGACCATATGGTTTTTCTCCTTCAGTTTGTTAATATGATGTATCACGTTGATTGATTTGCATATATTGAAGAATCCTTGCATTCCTGGAATAAACCCCACTTGATCATGGTGTATAATCCTTTTAAACTGCTGTTGGATTCTGTTTGCTAGTATTTTGTTGAGGATTTTTGCATCTATGTTCATCAGTGATATTGGCCTGTAGTTTTCTTTCTTTGTGACATCTTTGTCTGGTTTTGGTATCAGGGTGATGGTGGCCTCGTAGAATGAGTTGGGGAGTGTTCCTCCCTCTGCAATATTTTGGAAGAGTTTGAGAAGGATAGGTGTTAGCTCTTCTCTAAATGTTTGATAGAATTCACCAGTGAAGCCATCTGGTCCTGGGCTTTTGTTTGTTGGAAGATTTTTAATCACAGTTTCAATTTCAGTGCTTGTGATTGGTCTGTTCATATTTTCTATTTCTTCCTGGTTCAGTCTCGGTAGGTTGTGCATTTCTAAGAATCTGTCCATTTCTTCCAAGTTGTCCATTTTATTGGCATTGAGTTGCTTGTGGTAATCTCTCATGATCTTTTGTATTTCTGCAGTGTCAGTGGTTACTTCTCCTTTTTCATTTCTAATTCTATTGATTTGAGTCTTCTCCCTTTTTCTCTTGATGAGTCTGGCTAACGGTTTGTCAATTTTGTTTATCTTCTCGAAGAACCAGCTTTTAGTTTCATTGATTTTTGCTATTGTTTCCTTCATTTATTTCTGACCTGATCTTTATAATTTCTTTCCTTCTGCTGGCTTTGGGGTTTTTTTGTTCTTCTTTCTCTAATTGCTTTAGGTGCAAGGTTAGGTTGTTTATTCGAGATGTTGCCTGTTTCTTGAGGTAGGCTTGTATTGCTATAAACTTCCCTCTTAGCACTGCTTTTGCTGTGTCCCATAGGTTTTGGGTCGTCGTGTCTCCATTGTCATTTGTTTCTAGGTATTTTTTGATTTCCCCTTTGATTTCTTCAGTAATCACTTCGTTATTAAGTAATGTATTGTGTAGCCTCCATGTGTTTGTATTTTTTACAGATCTTTTCCTGTAATTGATATCTAGTCTCATAGCGTTGTGGTCGGAAAAGATACTTGATACGATTTCAATTTTCTTAAATTTACCAAGGCTTGATTTGTGACCCAAGATATGATCTATCCTGGAGAATGTTCCATGAGCACTTGAGAAAAATGTGTATTCTGTTGTTTTTGGGTGGAATGTCCTATAAATATCAATTAAGTCCATCTTGTTTAATGTATCATTTAAAGCTTGTGTTTCCTTATTTATTTTCATTTTGGATGATCTGTCTATTGGTGAAAGTGGGGTGTTAAAGTCCCCTACTATGATTGTGTTACTGTCGATTTCTCCTTTTATGGCTGTTAGTATTTGCCTTATGTATTGAGGTGCTCCTATGTTGGGTGCATAAATATTTACAATTGTTACATCTTCCTCTTGGATCGATCCCTTGATTATTATATAGTGTCCTTCTTTGTCTCTTGTAATAGTCTTTATTTTAAAATCTATTTTGTCTGATATGAGAATTGGTACTCCAGTTTTCTTTTGATTTCCATTTGCATGGAATACCTTTTTCCATCCCCTCACTTTCAGTCTGTATGTGTCTCTAGGTCTGAAGTGGGTCTCTTGTAGACAGCATATATATGGGTCTTGTTTTTGTATCCATTCAGCCAGTCTGTGTCTTTTGGTGGGAGCATTTAATCCATTTACATTTAAGGTAATTATTGATATGTATGTTCCTATTCCCATTTTCTTAAATGTTTTGGGTTTGTTGTTGTAGGTGTTTTCCTTCTCTTGTGTTTCTTGCCTAGAGAAGTTCCTTTAGCATTTCTTGTAAAGCTGGTTTGGTGGTGCTGAACTCTCTCAGCTTTTGCTTGTCTGTAAAGATTTTAATTTCTCCATCAAATCTGAATGAGATCCTTGCTGGGTAGAGTAACCTTGGTTGTAGGTTTTTCTCCTTCATGACTTTAAGTATATCCTGCCACTCCCTTCTGGCTTGCAGAGTTTCTGCTGAAAGGTCAGCTGTTAACCTTATAGGGATTCCCTTGTATGTTATTTGTTTTTTTTTCCTTGCTGCTTTTAATATGTTTTCTTTATATTTAATTTTTGACAGTTTGATTAATATGTGTCTTGGCGTGTTTCTCCTTGGATTTATCCTGTATGGGACTCTCTGTTCTTCCAGGACTTGATTAACTATTTCCTTTCCCATATTAGGGAAGTTTTCAACTATAATCTCTTCAAATATTTTCTCGGTCCCTTTCTTTTTCTCTTATTCTTCTGGGACCCCTATAATTCGAATGTTGGTGCGTTTAATGTTGTCCCAGAGGTCTCTGAGACTGTCCTCAGTTCTTTTCATTCTTTTTTCTTTATTCTGCTCTGCAGTAGTTATTTCCACTATTTTATCTTCCAGGTCACTTATCCGTTCTTCTGCCTCAGGTATTCTGCTATTGATCCCGTCTAGAGTATTTTTAATTTCATTTATTGTGTTTTTCATCGTTGCTTGGTTCCTCTTTAGTTCTTCTACATCCTTGTTAAATGTTTCTTGCATTTTGTCTATTCTATTTCCAAGATTTTGGATCATCTTTACTATCATTATTCTGAATTCTTTTTCAGGTAGATTGCCTATTTCCTCTTAATTTGTTAGGTCTGGTGTGTTTTGACCCTGCTGCTTCACCTGCTGTGTGTTTTTTTGTCTTCTCATTTTGCTTATCTTACTGTGTTTGGGGTCTCCTTTTCACAGGCTGCAGGTTCGTAGTTCCCGTTGATTTTGGTATCTGTCCCCAGTGGCTAAGGTTGGTTCAGCAGGTTGTGTAGGCTTCCTGGTGGAGGGGACTAGTGCCTGTGTTCTGTTGGATGAGGTTGGATCTTGTCTTTCTGGTGGGCACGTCCACGTCTGGTGGTGTGTTTTGGGGTGTCTGTGGCGTTATTATGATTTTAGGCAGCCTCTCTGTTAATGGATGGGGCTATGTTCCTGTCTTGCTAGTTGTTTGGCATAGGGTGTCCAGCACTGTAGCTTGCTGGTCGTTGAGTGAAGCTGGGTCTTGATGTTGAGATGGAGATCTCTAAGAGATTTTCACCATTTGGTATTACGTGGAGCTGGGAGGTCTCTTGTGGACCAGTGTCCTGAAGTTGGCTCTCCCACCTCAGAGGCACAGCCCTGATGCCTGGCTGGAGCACCAAGAGCCTTTCATCCACACAGCTCAGAGTATAAGGGTGAAAAAAATAGAAAGAAAGAAAGAAGGAGGATAAAATAAAATAAAGTAAAGCTATTATAATAAAAAATGAGAAAAAAAAATTATTAAGAGTAAATGTATTCAGAAAAAAATTTTTTTTTAATTTTTAAAGATAGATTTATTAATTTTTTATAATAAAAAATAAGAAAAAAATTATTAAGAAAAAAATTTATTAAGAAAAAAATTTTTAATTTTTTTTAAAATAAAAAATATGAAAAAATTTATTAAATTTTTTTTTAATTTCTAGAAATAGAAAATAAGGGAAAATATTATTAAGAAAACATTTATTAGGAAAAAAATTTTTTTTTTACGTTAAAAAAAAAAAAAACAAAACGGACGGACCTAACCCTAGGACTAATGGTGAAAGCAAAGCTATACAGACAAAATCTCACCCAGAAGCATACACATATCCACTCACAAAAAAAGGAAAAGGGGAAAAATTAATATATCCTGCTCCCAAAGTCCACCTCTTGAATTTGGGATGATTCGTTGTCTATTCAGGTATTCAACAGATGCAGGCACATCAAGTTGTTTGTGGAGCTTTAATCTGCTGCTTCTGAGGCTGCTGCGAGAGATTTCCCTTTCTCTTCTTTGTTCGTACAGCTCCCGGGGTTCAGCTTTGGATTTGGACCCGCCTCTGTGTGTAGGTCACCTGAGGGCGTCTGTTCCCCGCCCAGACAGAACAGGGTTAAAGGAGCAGCTGCTTCAGGGGCTCTGGCTCACTCAGGCCGGGGGGAAGGAGGGGTACAAAGGAGGCGGGGCGAGCCTGCGGTCGCAAAGGCCGGCGTGACATTGCAGGAGCCTTCTTCTCCCGGGGAAGTTGTCCCCGGACCATGGGAGCCCGGCAGCGGCGAGCTGCACCAGCTCCCGGGAGGGGCGGTGTGGAGAGTGACCTGTGCTCGCACACAGGCTTCTTGGTGGCAGCAGCAGCAGCCCTAGCGTCTCCTGCCCATCTCTGGGGTCCGCGCTGATAGCCGCGGCTCACGCCCGTCTCTGGAGCTCGTTTAGGCGGCACTCTGAATCCCCTCTCCTTGCGCGCCGTGAAACAAAGAGGCAAGAAAAAGTCTCTTGCCTCTTCGGCAGCTGCAGACTTTTTCTCGGGCTCCCTCCCGGCTAGCTGTGGCGCACTAGCCCCCCTCAGGCTGTGTCACGCCGCCAGCCCCAGTCCTCTCCCTGCGATCTGACCGAAGCCCGAGCCTCAGCTCCCAGCCCCCGCCCGCCCCAGCGGCTGAGCAGACAAGCCTCTCGGGCTGGTGAGTGCTGGTTGGCACCGCTCCTCTGTGCGGGAATCTCTCCGCTTTGCCCTCCGCACCCCTGTGGCTGCGCTCTCCTCTGTAGCTCTGAAGCTTCCCCCCTCTGCCACCCGCAGTCTCTGCCCACGAAGGGGCTTCCTAGTGTGTGGAAACCTTTCCTCCTTCACGGCTCCCTCTCACTGGCACAGGTCCCGTCCCTATTCTTTTGTCTTTGTTATTTCTTTTTTCTTTTGCCCTACCCAAGTACTTGGGGAGTTTCTTGCCTTTTGGGAGGTCTGACGTCTTCTGCCAGCGTTCAGTAGGTGTTCTGTAGGAGCAGTTCCACGTGTAGATGTATTTCTACTGTATCTGTGGGAAGGAAGGTGATCTCCGCGTCTTACTCTTCTGCCATCTTGCCCCGACATTTCTTAAATGACAAATTAGCAAAAGTCACTCAAGAAGAAATGGATAATCTATATAGCCCAATTTTAATTAAAGAATTTAAATTAATAATTAAAACATCTCCAAGAACAAGAACTCTGAGTCTAGATTGCTTCTCTGGTGACTTACTATATATATATTTTAAGGAGGAAATAATACCAGTCATATACTAAATCTTTCAAAAAGTAAAGAAGGAGGCAATAGTTCCCATCTCATTTTGTAAGACAAGGGTACCTTAGTACTAAAACCAATGTATTGTAAGAAACAAAAAGTCATAGACCAATATTCCTCATTAAGTAGATGCAAAAATCCTTAACAAATATATTATCAACTCAAATAAAAAGATATATACAAGGCACAATACACCATAGTTTATCTTCAGAAAACAAGTCTAACCTAACATTTGAAAACCAATCAATGTAATGCATTACATTAACAGAAAAAAAAGAGAAGAGAAAAAATCTTTTTAATACGTGTAGAAAATTTTTTACAAAATCCAACACCAAGTCATCATAAAAATATTCAGCTAAGTAGGAGTAGAATGAAACTTTCTTAATTTTGTAAAAATTATGATACACTCTTTCTTACCAGAGATAAAAGTAATGTTTTTTCTAAGATTCTAACATCTGTTGGTTTCACAAAGACAAACTCAATGGCAAATCACCGATGTGGGAGCTTCATGATTTTCATTATACAGGAGAGATGAAAAAGAAATAAATTAACAGTAGTTACAATGTGTTACTATTTACACATTTAAAGCAGGGACAATATGGTACATTATTTCACTCCATTTGGAAAACAATGAATGAGTTGAAGTCAATTCTCTTAGAAAATATGACTAGAGTATCCTTCAAAGACTTTTCTAAATACCTCCCACATTTCCCCCAATTGAGGGCAATTTTCAACAGTGAATTGGCTATGTCACAAGATATATCATCTACTAAAACACAGGTGAGAATTAAACAAACAATTATTGAACATTGACTACATGCCAGAAACTATGGTGGGCACTTTATATTCTGTATAATATTTCAGATTATTCACTCTTGTTCAGAGTGGTGTGTACAGAAATAATCATTTTAAAGTAATTCTCTCAAAGAGAATAAAAGAAATCTTATAGTGTATACTTTGACTTTATTAGTTGGAAGTAAGTACACTGGCCAATATAATTTTTCAATCAATGGTTCTTATGATTCAAGTGTTATAACAAATTAGACATGTCATTTACAAATTTCTGAGTATTTACAGTAGACATAAAAACAACATTAAATTTACCTGTATGGAAAACTATCACTGAATAAAAATAACAAAGGTGGGAAAAATTAAGATAATCTGTGATTTCTTTTATATTCCATGCTAATAGATTTATTTAGCTCGCACCATAGTTTTTGCTTAATGGCAAAACCTTGAATACTTTCCCTAAGATCAGTAACAAGGCAAGGATGCCAATTCTCTTGCAATAAAGAAAAAAAAAAAACAAAATACATATTAGAAAGTAAGTAGCAAAACTATTCTAAGATGATATCATGTATGTAAAAAATCCTAATGACTACAGAGCAACTACTAGAACTAATACATGAATTTATACAGGTTTCAGGATGGAAGTTCAGCATGCAAATTCTCTTGTATTTCTATATACTAGCAACAAACAATTGGAAAATAAATTTTTAAAATACCATTTATAATAGCACCAAATTACATAAAATACTTAGAAAAAATTTAACAAAATATATGAATGTTCATGAAAACCAATCTAAGACATTGCTAAGACAAATGAAAGAAGACCTAATAATGGAATGATAGACCCCATTAAGATCACAGCAGGGCTTTTTTTTTTTTTTTTTTTTTTTTTTAGAAATGGACAAGTGAAGCTAATATTTAAGTGAAAATGCAAAGGCCTTGGAATAGCCAAAAAATTTTTTACAAGAACACTTAGAGGACATACACTACTTGGTTTTAAGACTTACTATAAAGCTATAGTTTTCAAGGCAGTGTGGTATTTTGGAAAAGATAGACATATAAATCATTGGAATAGGACAGAAAGTGCAGAAATAAACCCATGCATATAAGGTCAAAATGTCATGGTAATTCAATGCAAGAGAAGTATGGTCTTTTCAACAATTGGTTATCCATACGGGAAAAAATTAACCCCAAACTCTTCCATACACTATACACAAAAATTAACTCAAAGTGGATCATATATCTAAATGTAAAAGTTAAAACTATAGTATTTTTAGAAGAATAAACAGGAGAAAATTTTCATGACCTTGGGGTATACAAATATTTCTTACCAGTACACAAAAAAACCCCACTAGTCATAAACAAAACAAAACAAAATTGATAATTTGGGTTCATCAAATTACAAATTTTTTGTTTTTTGAAAGATAACATTAAGAAAATATAAATGGGAAAATATTTGCAATATATTTATATGATAAAGGACTTATACGCAGGCTTTAACAGACACTTGCTACTTGATAATGAATTCAGAAACAACTCCATAAAATTTGGTAAAATATTTGAATATACACCTCACAAGATAGACATAGGAATGGCCAATAAGCATGTAAAAAGAGCATAATTAGTCACCAGGATAATGCAAATTAAAACCACAATAAGATATAACTATACACTTCCTGCAATAATAAGAGGATTTTTTAATGTGTTGGTAAAGATGTAGAGCAATTGGAAATCACAGTCATTGCTTGTGGGAGTATAAAAATGTATTATTTTGGAAAATATTTTGTCAGATTCTTGTCAAATGAAGCATACTTAACATATGGCCCCCCAAATCCCACTCTTTGGTATTTAACCAACAGAAAATAAAGCATATGTCCACACAATGATCTGCATGACAGTAATCATGGCAGCTTGAATAATAATAACCCCAAACCAAATACACCCAAATTTCAACAGGTAAATGGCTAAAAAAATCATGGCGTATTTACACAATTGAATAGTATTCAGCAAAAAAAAAGAACAAAGTAATAACGAAACAGCATAAACAAATCTTAAAAAGTCATTCTGGGTGAAAGAATTTAGACTCAAAGAGTATATACTGTATAATTCCATTTATATTAAATTTTAGAACAGACAAAACTAATTTGTAGTGATAACAGATCAGTGCTTTCCTGGGGCCAGGGAGTTGACTTCCAAGTTTAATAGGAAATGGTTTGGGATGATATTTAAACTTTACTTTAGTGAAATTGATTTAAAATAAGGTCAAATGTTTCATCTTTAACAGAAAGAACTTACAAAAACTTCATTTTGTTTCTATGATTTGGATGAAATTAGTAAGCCAATATTGGAATTAATTGATTTTCTGCTTGTAGCATATGGATAACACTCATATATAACTGGCATCATTGAACTATTTACAAAGTTTTACAGTTCATGGAGCTAGCTCACTAACACCTATCATTTCACATTTCATAGGTTTACAAAAATAAGTGAAATTAATTTATAAGCATAATCTTTTGATCTTAATGTAAAACTATGCTTAATAGAGTGGTACAGCTGTACATGTTAAATTATTGTCTTTGAGTGATTTTTCTTAAAATAGCTATTAACTTTTGAAGTGGATACTGATGCTTCTGCAGATTCTTACATCTTCTGGTTTTTAAGGAGTCAATGGTATCACCATCACAAATGTAGATGGTAAACACTGACAAACACATTACAAATTACACAAGTACCATCAATTTTCTTGAGAAACAGAACTTTAGTGCTTATTTTAAAAAATAAACATGTACTTATGCATTTTTAACTCATTATCAATGATATGGTTTATAGAAAAACAAACTAAAAAGCATTACCAAACAACAAAATAAATAAGTATGTAATAAACTTCCCACCCACTGTGACTGTAGTGTTCAGACTGTTCTTTATAGAGTAGGACAGCCCAGTCTGTTTCCCATCCATATTTCATGTACACCTAGCCTATAAATTCCTACATTTCCTATAAAACCTACTCTATGACAGTGTAGCAACTGACACACATCATGAAATGAATACCATGATAGGTTTAGTGAGCATCTATCATCGCATATAGATACAAATTAAAGAAATAGAAAAAAATTTTTTTCTTGTGATGAGAACTCCCTCATCACAAGAACTTAACTTTCATTTTTAACGTATAGCAGTGTCAATTATCTTTATCATGTTGTACATTACATCTCTAGTACTTATGACTGGAAGTTTGTATTATTTTGACTACCTTCACCTAATTCTTCAACCTCCTCTGGTAGACACAAATCTGATCTCTTTTTCTATGAGCTTGTTTGTTTATTTTTGACGTATAATTGACCTACAGCACTATGTTAGTTCCTGGTGCACAAAATAGTGATTCGATATTTCTATACATTTCAAAATGATTACCATAATAAGTCTAGTTGTCTTCTGTCACCATACAAAGATATTACATAATTATTGACTATATTCCCCACTATACATTTCATACCTGTGACTCATTTATTTTGTAACTGAAAGTTTGTACCTCTTAATTTCCCTCACCTATTTCTCTCCACCCCCCACTCCCACCCCTCTGGCAACGACCTGTTTGCTCGCTGTATCTACGACTCTGTTTCTGTCTGGTTAAGTTTGTTCATTATTTTTTATTAGATTCCACATTTAAGTGAATTCATACAATATTTGTCTTTCTCTTACTTATTTCCCTTAGCATAATACCCTCTAGGTCCATCGATTATTGAAAATGGCAAAATTTCATTCTTATGGCTGAGTAATATTCCATTGCATATATACACCACATCTTGATCCATTCATCTATTGATGGGCACTTAGCTTTGCTATTGTAAATAATGCTTGAATACTGTATCTTGGTTATTGTAAATAATGCTGTAATGAACATAGGGGTGGGTGCATGTATCTTTTCCAATTACTGTTTTCATTTTCTTCAGATCAATACCCATTGCTGGATTGTATGGTAGTTCTGTTTTTAATTTTTTGAGAAATCTCCATGCTGTTTTCCATAATGGCTGTGCCAATTTACATTACCACCTACAGTTCACAATGGTTCCCTTTTCTACACATCCTTGCCTACTCTGGTATATCTTATCTTTTTGATATAGCCACTCTTACAGGTATGAGGTGATATCTCGTGGTTTTGATTTGCGTTGATGAGTAGTGATGTTAAGCCTCTTTTCATATGCCTGTTATGAAATCATCTTATGATTTCTTGGAAGTTTGTCTAGGTCCTGTATTTTGTAACTGGGTTGTTTGTTTGATGTTGAGTTGTAAGAGCTCTTCATATACTTTGGATATTAACCCCTTGTCAGATATATCATTTGCAAGTATCTTCTCCCATTCATTAAGCAGCCTTTTTATTTTGTTCATAGTTTTCTTGGACTGTGCAAAAGCTTTTTAGGTTGATATATTCTCATTTATTTATTTTTGCTTTTGTTTCCCTTGCCTAGGAAAGACTAATCAAAAAAAAAAAACATTGTTAAGACCTATGTCGAAGAGTGTACTTCCTCTGGTTTCAGATCTTACATTTAGGTCTTTAGTCCATTTTAAGTTAGTTTTATATATGATGTGAGAAAGTGGTCCAGTTTGATTCTTTTGCATGTAGCTTTCCAGTTTCCCCAACATCATTTATTGAAGAGGCTGTCTTTTTCCCATTGTAAATTCTTGCCTCCTTTGTCATAGATTAATTTACACTTTAAGTGTGGGTTCATTTCTGGGCTCTCTATTCTGTTCCATTCAGCTATGTGTCTGTTTTTGTGCCAGTACAATACTGTTTTGGTTACTGTAACTTTGCAGTATAGTTTGAAATCAGGAAGCAAGATTCCTCTTGTTTTGTTCTTCTTTCTTAATATTGTTTTGGTTGTTCAAGTTCTTCTGTGTTTCCATATATATTTTAGAATTATTTGTTATAGCTCTGTTAAAAATGCCATTGGTATTTTGATGGGGATTGAATTGAATCTGTGGATTGCCTTGGCTAGTATGGTCATTTTAACAATATTAATTCTTTCAATCTATGAGCACATTTATCTTTCTATCTGTTTGTGTTCTCTTCAATTTCTTTCATAGGTGCCTTGCAGTTTTCCAAGTACAGGTGTTCTTTAGTTAGATTTATTCCCAGGTATTTTATTCTTTTTGATGTGCTTGTGAATGGGATTGTTTTCTTAATTTCTCTTTCTATAGTTCATTGTTAGTATATAGAAACTCAACAGATTTCTTATATTAATTTTGTATCCTGCAACTTTACTGAATTAATTGATGAGTTCAAGGAGTTTTTTGGTAGTGTATTTAGTATTTTCTATGTATAGTATTATGGCATCTGCAATGACAGTTTTTACTTCTTTCCAATTTGGATTCCTTTTATTTCTTTTTTTGTGTGTGTCTGATTGTTGTAGCTAGGACTTCTAATACTCTTCTAATACTATGTTGAATAAAAGCAGAAACTGTGGGCATCCTTGTCTTATTTCTGATCTTAGAAGAAATGTTTTCACCTTTTTCCCATTGAGTATGATGTTAGCTGTGGCTTGTCATATATGGCCTTTATTATGTTAAGGTATAATCCCTTTATACCCATTTTGTTGAGAGTTTTAATCATAAACAGATGTTGAACTTTGTCAAAAGCTTTTTCTGCATGTATTAAGATGATCATATGGGTCCCATACTCATTAAAAAATTCTGCTATTGCCCTCTTGAAATTCTTAATAATTTTATATTTGAAATTGTGTTTTGTAAGTGAAGTCTGAGGGGATAATGAAGCATGTGTACAAGGAGAGGTGGAATAAATAACAAAATGAGAGTAAAGAAAATACAAGCAACACATTTCTAAACATGGCAGAAAATCTTGATATAGTTTTCTTCCTAATCATGACTGCCAGTCGCTTTTGTCTTCATAGACTGAGGCATAGTTCAAAGGATATTTTAAAATTCTTTTATTACTGGTTTCCCCAGATTGCTGTGTCCTCACTGTTTTGTTGGTATGGCTATTCTAATATTTGTAAAGCAGTGTTTCATATATTTTATGCCACCCATCATTCACTCTATAAAAGGGTTGCCATGTTGAAAACAAACTCGCCACTTTTTCAGAGAAAAATATTTGTCTGTTTCCTAGGCATTTATTTTTTTAATCAAAATTGATGATTTTAAATTGTAAAAGTAGCACACATTTTTTATTAAAAAGAATACAGTAATATATGAAACATAAAAATTGAAAAGTCATACTCTTACCCCTCTCTACCCCATAATTCTTCTTCCTAGAGGGAACCAAAATTAATGGCTCAATATCTGTCCTGTGTGTGTATCTCATCTGGTCCCATAACAGGATTTTGTACTCTCAAGAACATATTGCAACTATCCTTCCATAGCAACATATTTACTTGAGGGTAAAAAATTATAATATACTAATACTGTATTTTTATTATTATTTATTTTATGTATTACAATTTTTAAAACCAACCCCAAATTGGTTATTTCTAAATTTTCAAAATGTAAATAAGCTGCAATGAACAGATTTTTTTTACATTTATCATTATAATAAACTTTAATGACATAAACTAACATAAAGCACATTAAGGACCTGAAATGGATCAATTTTATTGTGAAATATTAGGTATATTATGACAATCATCCACCCTACTTGTGCATCCTATCAAGAATAGTATCTCTCCTTACCTACTAATTGAGAATTACTGCTTTAGGCTAATCACTAAATCTGAAAACAAAGTTTCTGTTACATTGTTCTTAATACTAAGGATGATAATGATAATCACAAATTTACTTGGATTGCTGCAAATGCATGTCATTAAAAGTTGGCCCCTGCTTTCCCCTTTCTTGAATTAGTGCCTCAGGACAAAAGATCAGAAACTCCCTTGCACAGTTGCCTTAACAATATTCAATGACCAGTAGGAAAAGCTTAGTTTTCTGTGCCTAAGCTTCACAACTTTTACTAAGAAGTAAGATCAAAAGGATCACAGCCTAAAAGTTGTTCTTCCTTATGACTCCTGTATAGCTTCATATTCTGCACACGTTGAAGCTCTCATTAAGGTTGCTGTTGTGATGTTTTCCTAGAAGGAGAGGATTGACAGTTATTTTGATTAACAAGAATTGTCAGTTTGGATTTTGGCTTTTGTGGTGGTGTTGGTATCTCTCAGATGCTACCCGCAATCACTAAGTTGTAGACTACAGGTCTATCCATAGGCCCTGGCACTGGCTTTGTATTTCCTTTTTTTTTTTTTGCTGCTTTGTGTCTTTGTTGCTGTGCACGAGCTTTCTCTAGTTGCAGCGAATGGGGGCTGCTCTTCGTGTGGTGCATGTGGGCTTCTCATTTCAGTGGCTTCTCTTGTTGTGGAGCACAGGCTCTAGGCATGCAGGCTTCAGTAGTTGTGGCCCACAGGCTTCGTTGTTCTGTGACATGTGGGATCTTCCCAGACCAGGGCTTGAACCCGTGTCCCCTGCATTGGCAGGTGGATTCTTAACCACTGCACCACCAGGGAAGCTCTAAAGTCATTTTTAAAGTCCTTTTATGACTAGAATTTCATATTTCTCTAATTCTAAATAAGATAGGATATTTAGCCTGCACTCTACAGACCAGTCAAATGTCAAGAATTGTGCCAATGTCTGGCACACAGTGGATGTTCAATAAATTTTTCTGAATAAAAACAATTGGAATTGGAATTTACATTCACTCATTCAATCAGTGAGCAAGTATTTACGGAGTGCTTCCTAGTGCCAGACACAACTCTAGGTTGGGGTTAAAGCAGTAACTAGATGGAGCATGAGGGTCTGCCCAAGTAAAAAGACAGGTAATAAAAAGTAAGAGAACATGTATTCAAAATAATTGTGTTAGGTACTATAATAGGACTAAATAAGGTAAGAAAGCCTTGGTGAATGGTTGTGCTATTTGAGATGGAATGCTCAGAAAACGTATCTCTTAAGAGGTAATATATGAGCTGAGCCTGCTGGAAGATAAGGAGCCTGCTGAAAGTAGAGCTGAGAGAGAATGTTCCAGGAGGAGGAAATAGTACAAAGGCCTTGAGGCAGAAACACTTAGAGGGCTGAGAAATGGAATGGGGCCGTCTGAAGTCTAGTGATTGGAGAAGTTGGAATGGTAGACAGGAGACAGAGTATGAGAATCTTCTAAACCAAAGTAAGGATTTTTAGATTTTACTCTAGGTTTAATGTGACTCATTAGAAGATTTTTAAGGTGTGCAATGATATGAACTGATTTATACTAAAAGAAATTATAACTGTATGTCTACTGTATCAAGAATGGACCTGACCGCTCTATGTACATCACAACTTACTCTCATCTGGCATTTCCCATTGCCTTTGTTTGCTTTATTTTTCTCCTTTGTACTCATCACCATCTAACATACTTTATGTATTTACGTTTTGTTTATTGTGTGCTATTCCCACTAGAATGCAAGTTCTATAAAAATTGGGATTTTTATCATTTTTGTATCTTCGGCAGATGGAAAAGTTCCTAGTACATAATACGTTGTAATAAATATTGCTGAATTAATCAGTGGATTTTTTGGAGGCAGTGTGAGATAGGGCTTAAGTAGAGCAGTAAGATCAGAAAGAGATTACAATAAGAATCTATGTGGGATATATATATATATTATATATATTATATATATTATATATAATATATATAATAATAATATATAATATTAATTAATAATATAATAATAATATTATAATTATATATATATTATATATTATATATTATATATATATAATGTTTTAGACAAGAGTGGTAAGAATGGAGATGGAAAGATGTGGAAAAATTCAAACTTTATTTTGGAGACGTAATTGATGGTAGTTGCTGCTGGGTTGAATGTGGGAAAAGCGGGATATATGAGGACTCAAGAATGACTTCCTAGAGTTTTATCTAGCAACTGCATATGATTATGGTGTCATTCTCTAAAATGGGAAAGTTAAGGAGAGAAGCATGTTTTGGGGAAGAAGTTAGTGGGAATCAAGATGCTCAGTCAATAGCCCAGTGGAAATGTCAAGTACACAATTGGCTATATGTATCTGGTACTCAGACGAGAGGCCTTTGGCTTTCGTAGTCATTAGCATAAAGATGGCACATAAAGCTACAGATGTTGATGAGATTGCATAGAACAAGGGTATAGACTGAGAAAGTTAGAGGGCTCAGGACCAAGAAATGAGTCAATAATGTTTAGTGGCAAGGCCATCAAAGGTGATGGAGAAGGATGCTGGATTAGAGTGAGACTGGGCAGAGCTATGGAAGGACAACATGGAAGGTGAGTCAAGAAAGGCATGAACAGCTTTGCTGAATGCACGTGGGGGGCAATAATATGAAGACATAGAAGTATCCACTGGTTCTTGATTAGAGTAAGTGAATTATAGTGCTTGGAATGAAAGCCAGATTAGAAATGGTTGAAAGTGAATCAGAAATGAGGAAGGAAACAACTGTCATCGTGGATAGGAACAATAAGTAAAGGGGATATATTAATCCAGGAAAGAGGGGGGACAATCATGGGAGTAAATTCTACAGCTGTTAGTAGATGGTGGGGAAGGCGCTATGTTGGCTTAAAATAATTGTTTAGAAGAGATGATGTTTTTATGTGTCTCAGTGATCAAGGCTATTTAATTACATTATTTTTCAAGGCATCTTCAACTCTAATGGTTCCAGTGTCAGAAGGGTGACTTGTCTTCACCAGCAAAATGGCCTGAGGTAATTATCTGAATCTCAGGCACCGTGGTTTACTGTCACAATGGAGCTTTGCTTAGAATCTTAGCTCTTCTTGGCACTTGCTACATGACTCTTCAAGCCTGTGTTTATTTACGTACTCTATGCGAACAATAATACTCACTACTTGAGGGTTGTTGTGGGCATGAAGTAAGATAATGTCTGTATGGATTGACTTATTTATATATGCACCAAAAGATAAGTGGACATTTGCTGAAATATTAATACCCATTTGGTCATAGCACAACTATTATTTTAAGCTATAAAACAGTGCTAGATAATAAATGCCTTGAAGGAAGAAATTACATTTTACCCATCTTTGTATCCTCAGTACCCAGCAGTGAACTTAACTCAGAGCTAGTGGTCAGTATATGTCTGTCTAATTAAATTTAAAAAAAAAAAAGAAGAAGAAGAAACACAAAGCAACTTCCTGCAAATTGTAGAGTAAAAATTAGGTATGACTACATTCATTCTGGTTTTGTTTTTCTGCCCATGGTACAGTGGGATGTGGAATGGTTTCCTTATGAAGGATCCATTTGGCACCTGAATTAAAACAGCTGCTCTAGAACACCCATGAATAGATCTTTCATATCTGTCTGAAGTCATACAACTGTGTCTTAGCTTCTAATTTCCTTAACTGTTTCATTATTATTCATCTAAGACAGAATAATTTGTTGTAATTTTACCTATAATCCATATTTTGGTATGAGCATTTCATTTTGGTCCTGAAAGTTTGTTTAAAAAGGCTTTTGAGTTTGATTCCTACATGTGTTAGTCCTTTATCATATGTTCTAAACTGGTCCATTGTGTTCATGAGGATTTCTTAAAGCCCATGCATTAAAACTATCATGAAATTCTAGGAAACATGACCCAAAAAAGTATTTCCCATTGTCTCAATTTGTTGAAGTTAGGTCTGAAAAATGTCTTAAGATTTTGGTCTAGATGTATGACTCTGTGTGCTCATCTGTCGTATTTTGTCACTAACTCTCCTTTCTTGTACTTGCTGTGCTCTCTTCGTGGTTTCTCCTGTTTAAAGTCTTGGGGTGGTTTAAGAATTCAAAATGGAAGTTTCAATAGATATGCTTTCCTCAGTCTGTAAGGATAGGTTTGTAGTTTCATTGTGTCCTGAACAAGCAGATACATGGACTTCTATTAACAAATTAGACTTTTGATTAGATTAGCTTAGATTGAAGAGAAAATATATTTTCATTTGAATGAAAACAATTGAAGTTAATGAGATAAAGAAATATTTAAGTTCAGCATTTATCTTTTGCCCATTGAAATGCTTCTGCATCTAATAAAATCAGGGTTTAAAAAAATGCCATGTTCTCTAAGAACCAGAAAAAGGACATTTACTGCCTTTTAGAGAATATTGACATATCTATAAAAATTATTACAGAATTTAGTGGGGTTAAATTATGTATTAACAGATGAAAATGTAAATTCTGGATCTATATCAAATCCTGGTGAGAGATCACTAGGGTCCGTTAGGTTGGAATTGGTTTTCAAAGAGTATTATATACATGGGATAGGGAGTGGCTACCTCTTTATGTGTCAGATTTATGAGGCCGTATAGTAAGTGGTAATATATACTGTTTAATTTCACTCCTGAGAATAAACCTCAAGTAAAAAATCTGAACTACCCATCCAATCTCAAAAAACCAACACAACTAACAAATTCCTCAAATTTCAGAAACATTTAAAGAAGCATTAATTTAAAATAGTAAAAAAATGAAAATAATGTAAGTAGTCAAAATAGAGGAAGAGATGAAATATTATATTATCACTAAGAGAATGTATAATGAGATATTTATAATAAACTAGAGGAAAAGCTCGTGTTGCAGTATTAGATATTAAAAATAGTACAATTTTTTATATCTAGAAGAGCTCAACTAATATACATAGAGAAAATATTTAGATCAGAAGGAAATTGACCAACATTTATCAGTGATTATGCCTGGTGATTTCAATGTTTCTCTTTACAATTTTATATGCTTGGTTTTTCGACAATGAACAGTGTTACTTTTATCATCAGAAAAAGTGAAATAAAGTTGTGTATAAACAGCTCAGTTTAGCAATGATAATTTATCCTCTCACAGTGGTCACTTGTGATAGCCTCTTGATGTGGTGTCTTCCTGTCTGAAAGTATTCCTTATGTTCTTTAGACCCTTTGATCCCATTCAGTTTGAAAGCAGCATGACCTTGCAAGCCCAGGGTTTACAGCTTTCTTAGATAAATGATATTCAGATGTGATTTTTTAAAAATCAGATGTGAGTTTTGTAAAATGTTATTTTCCCTTTGTATCTAGAAATACATTTGTGCTAAAGATTTAACCACAAGCCAAGCATGAAGTAATTTGGTTTGGTGGTTACCAAGCTATTGATAAATAACTGACATTATTAAGTTGAATTTGCTTTTTAGTTTCATTCTGAATATGGCCCAACTTTTCTTGGAAAAGTAAACTTCATCTTTAGCTGAGATTGAGACCGTGTACTATGTGGCAAAATTGTAGTACAGCCCACCTACTTCCAAAAAGGATTTGGTACAGAATTACTGAATATATTACTGAACAGCTTTCTGGAAAGCCCTACTTTGTATACGCACCTAGTGAATCTTTATTACATAATAATCACTATTTCATTCCTCAAAATTTGGAACATTTATTTATCCATGCATTCAACAAACCTGTAATGAGTGCTATTATGTGAGAGATGCTATGGCAGCCACTAGATCTAATATCCCAATGTATTTAGGTATATTAAGATTCTAATCCATTGGATGAAAAACATAATACAAGTTAAATATATAATTGGGTTTTATATGTACACAAATATATTTAGCTATCTGAGGGCAGAGATTTTTTGTCTCTTTTGTTTTCCCCAGCTCCTACAACAGTCCTTGGTAAATAGTAAATGTTCACTTAAGTATTTGTTAAATAGATGAATAAGTGAGTGGACTGATATAGAGCTCTAAGAGGTATATGGGTGACAAGAAGGAGACATTTTGTCAAAATTCCTGGAGCTGGGATATAGGCAAAATGAATTTGAAGAATAGTCACCACTGACTTGTGTCTAATTCCCAAGGAGAACGGAGAGCAGGTCCACCTCTGTCTCTGCTTCCATAATTTGTTCTTGCTTTGCTCTCTCTCAGAGCACTGCTCCCCTAGTTCTCCTAGTCTCTGCACATTGCAGAGGTGCCTCTCTGCTAGCATGGAGAATTTATCCCACAACCTTATACACAACCTTGGTACAAAGGGATGCTGTCTGTTGCTCTTTGTCCCTCCAGTAACTTAGTGTGAAAACTAGTCTTTCCATTTCTGCTTGATCTCCATTCTCTCTGGGAATTAGACACAGCTGATTTTTCAAAAAATTAAGTCTTAAGTTCCTAAACAGACTGGAAGACAAAGAAGCCTTTTGATTAATTAAACAATGCAATCCAGCAATCCCATTGTCTGGTATTTACACAAGAGAAATGGAATCATGTGTCCACAGAAAAAAATTGTAACGGAATATTCACAGCAGCTTTATTCATAATAGCCAAACATAGAAACAATCCAGATGTCCTGCAAGAGAAGAACGGAAAAACAAGTTGAGGCCGATTCATATGTTAGAGTGTCATACAGCAACAAAAAGTGATAAACTATTGAAACATAAAACAATATATTTCTCAAAAATATATGTTAAGAAAAAATCAAACACATAAGTATATATAGTATTTGGCATAAAATTATTCCATTTATATGAAGTTCAAGAACAGATAAAACTAATATATGGCAACAGAAATTGGAAAGTTATTGCTTGAGGGTGGAAGGAGAGGAAAAAAAGGTTGAAAAGGGGTGAATTTTCAGGGGTGATAGAAGTGTTTTATATCTTGTTTGGAGTGACATAGGTGTATACAATTTCCAAAACTTACCAAAATAAACACTTTAGGTCTGTGTATTTTATTTTATGTAAATTATACCTTGATTTTAAAAAATAAGAAAAAAGGTAAACTACTTTGAGAATTAAAATATAAGACAATTCAACACAAGTAATAAGTATTTACTAAGCACTTCTATCTCAGCCACTGTTGGAGGAGACAGAACTATGAACATGAATAAGAAAGGGTACCTCCCCTGATGAATTTATAGTCTAAGAAGGAGAACAGATATGGAAAAACAGACATTAACAAATATTTTATTGATAAAAACCTTTTCAGAGGTATAATATGTTTTCAGAATATACCTAGGCATGAACTGGATTGCATTTAAGAATTATATGATATAATAATCATCTTAGGTAAAGACTATTGTATAAAAAATATTCAGTTGGCCAAATCCTGTAGTTATGCTGTGGTAGACAGCCTCCAACATGGCCCCCAACTGTATTCCTATCCTTGTGAAGACCCCTTCCACAATGCATTTATTTTGGTTTTGTTTTCTGTGACCAGTAGCATATGGCAGAAATGAGGGTAAGCCATTTCCAAGATTAGGGTATAAAAGGCTGAGGCTTCTGTGCATATAGGGTTCTCTCTCTTTCTCATCAATCAATTTGGGACAAGCCAGCTGACATGTGAAAATAATCAGGCAACCACAGAGAGGGCCATGTAAAGAGAAATGGAGACCTGTGGCCAACAGTCACTAAGGAAGTGGGGCTTTCCTACAACCACATGAGTTAGCTTGAAAGCATATCCTTCCCTAATTAGGTCTTCAGATGAAACTGCAGCCCTGGCTGCCTTCTTGACTATACCTCCTGGGAGACCTTGAGTTGGACCGCTGAGCTAAGCCACTCCTGAATTCCTGACCCACAGATATTATAAAATAATAAATATTTATTGTTTTAAGCTGCTAAATTTTGGGGTAATTCGTTATACAGAAATAAGTAACCAATACATGATCTCCCTAAAATGTAGAAGACGTGAGTTTATGGGTTAGTGAATCATTCCTGATTGTAAACTGATCACCTCAATTTGTCAGTTTCACTTAAATACTAATTAGTTAATGACTGTTTGAGAACCAAGATTCCTAAAAATTTTGTACAGTTTAATCCCCAATTTATATTCATAGAATAGTTTCCTTACTCAAACAATCTAGCCCTTTGAATGAAGACTTATGGTATATATCATTCTAGCTACCAAACTAAAACATGCAAATTCATAATTTAATAAAATTTAATTGCTTCTCAAGTGTGAAAGGTCAATTTTATATTGTTGAATTTGTTAATGAAAAAGCAAATAAAAATGAAAATGAATTCAAATTAATATTCACAAGTAATCTTCACTTTGACCTTCAAAATATATAATATAGTTCTAAGTCATTATAGCTTAGAGACCACACTTAATTAAAAAAAATCACAGGGATGATTTAGGCTGATTTTTAAATCAAGGCAACAGAATATGAAATTTTAGAGTAATTGAGATTATTGCTCTACCATGTAGAGGTTACCAACCTTTATTCCTTGCATGTTTAAATTTTAATTATACCACCCATGACAGATATTCATAACTTAGTATAAACTCATTTCTACATTAAGAAAACAGGTCTTGGTTACTGTCACTGGAAGAGTGTGATGTATCTTGAAGCATAAGCAGACCCTCTTTCCCTCTAGTTAAGCAGAAACTAGAGAGGATGCAGATCCTTGCCTAAGCCCTAACAGGGCTTCCCCTAGGGTTATGGTAGCTAAAGGAAATGTTGTAAAGACTTGACTGGCAATGGGATCATTCATTAATTCCGGTAGGCTGGAGGGGGGTTATGGAAAACTACTAAGATAATATGAAGTTTGGTCTTATTCCTCATCTGGTTTCAGACCAGTGATTCTTCAACATTGATGTGCTTCCAAATCACACGGAGGACTTATTAAAACACACATTGCTTAGCCTCATTCCTAGAGATTCAGATTTGCTAATTCCAGTATGTGACATAGGAGTTAGTTTCTGGGTGATTCTTTTGAGATCACATTTTGAGAACCACTGATAGGTTGTATTGTTTCTGGTTGTCTTTGGAAGAATTGTGTTTGCGTGTGTGTGTGGTGGGGGGAGGGGGACTGGAGAGAAAGGGCACTCTGGTAGTTTGGACATTTATTGGACACTCTGACGTTTTGATAGGACCTTGAAAGTGAGTTTTGGCCAGTGAAATATGGGAATAGTCTTATATGCCACCTCCATGGCCCTAAAATGTCCCATGTGATCTTCCATATTCTTGTTGCTCTTTGGGCAGCTGAATGCAAAGGATTAACTGAGGCTTTGAGAAAAACTTTCATACTTTCTTTTGAGGAAGACTATGGGACCAAAACTGCTCACTGTGTATCATCTGACTACCAAAGTCATGAATCTGGCTTGGGCAACTGATCTGCGTCATTATGTAGAAGTGTGTATATGAGATCATAAGGTTCAGGCATGTCCTGAAAGCATATGTAAGTGGCAGGAGCAGGTGGCTCAGATGCTTAAGCTCCTACTCTTGCTGCGTTGTTGCCTGTCCCTCAGTGCATACCTGTGGCCCTATGGGACATTTCCTATGACTAGCTGACAGAGAAAGAAAGGAGAATATTTGACCTTGTTTACAGTTCTGTCTGATAATAAGCTGACGCAACTTAAGAGTCAACTATTTTAGCACTAATATCTCCTGAGCACTATGGGCAGAAATTAGAACACTTTGTATTACCTGCCTAAAAAGATGGATAGCCAAAGGTATATACCTAGCATGATCACAGGGCAGTTAGTTAAGAGTTTGGTTAGATGGTCAGGAACTTAGAAATCACAAGATTGGAGAATTACTGACAAAAAGGTCTGGGGAAAGAATATGTGAATAGGACTCTTGAAATGGGACTGTTTTTGTTAAATGTTATAGTTATAGTTAATTTTATGTGTCAAATTCATTGGGTCATTCTGCGTGTGGCTGAGACAGTGTTTCTGGAAGAGATTAACATTTGAATTGGTAGCCTGAGATAAGTAGATTGTTCTCCCTAATTTGAGTGGGCCTCATCCAATCCATTGGAGGCCTGAGTAGAACAAAAATTGAAGTAAGGGAGAAATTTCTCTCTCTGCATGAATGTTTTCCAGTGGAGACATTGATCTCCTGCACTTGGACTATGACTTATGCCATTGGCTCTCCTAGTTCTCAGGCCCTACCTAGGACTATACCATCAACTTTCCTGGGTGTCCAGCTTGCAAACGTCAGATAGTGGGACTTAGCTTCCATAATCTTGTGAGCCAATTCCTTGTAATAAATCCCTATCTATCTATCTATCTATCTATCTATCTATCTATCATCTATCGGTTCTGTTGATTCTGTTTCTATTGGTTCTCCAGAGAATCCAGAATAATACAGAGACTTAGAGAATATTTATATCACATGTGAGTGCTTGCCAATGGGAAACCCTGCAGGTGAGGCTTTTGGTTATCAAGATGATCTATCCATGGATGTCAGTCTTTTTTTCTTGCTAGGCTGTGCTTGCTCAGTGGGTTAATGAACAAAGTGACTGGAGCTGCAAGGATGGAAGTTATTATTCATGGGCTCAAAATTACGGGCTTACTTTTACCAAGACTGAACTGGCAATCATCACTACTGAGTAGCTAGCCTGCCAATAGCAGGGTCCATTTTTTAGCCCCTGATAATGTACCATTGCTTGGGGAGACTAGCCAGCCACCAGGTGGCATATTAATCACAGTGGGTCTCTTCCATCCTGGAGGGAGCAGAAATTTGTCCTCATGAAAAAAAAACACAGTCTTTCTTGCCCTCAGTGCTTCTTCCAGTACCATCATCCAGGACTAACTAAACACCTCAAGGTATCTCACATAATCTTACTTTTGACTAGCAAAGCTATTGTATAATAAAAGAATAGAGACAATGAGCTTTTAAACTCATGGGGTGGCGTACTGGTTTTTATCATGTATCTCTTCGCCCCCAAATACAGGTGGGTCCAATAGAACAGTGGAATGGCCTAGTACATAGTTACAAAGCTGCCTGGGGGACAATCCTTATGGATTTGAGGATTTCAGTAGAGGGGGTTTATTCACTTTTACCCCAAATGATCCTCCCATGAAATTTATACTTCCTCCTCCTGCATCTTTTGGTTCTGCTGGTATGAAAGAAATCTTATTTCCCAAGAAAGGAATGATGCCACTAGGAAACTAAAAAAGGTTTCAATTTAACTGGAAGCTGAGATTGCCATTTGGTGTCTTTAGCTGCCTTAGGCCACTAAACAAACATGCAAATAAAGGAGACACTCTCCTGACTAGGGTTACTGATCCTGGTTATAAAGGGGAAACAGGTTGCTACTACACAATTGTGGTAAGGAAGAGTGGAGCCCATGAGATTCTGGATTCTTTTAGGTATCTTTTGGTACTTCCATGACCAGTGGTGAAAATTAATGAATGGATGGCTATAGTAACTTAATAGTCAAAGCCAAAAGATGTAAGAGAAAGATGATCTTTGAGAGCATGGAGTTGGATACTTGGGTTTGTATGTAAAATAAACGTGATGGATTAGGTGCTCACTAAATTCACTTTCACGACTACATCTCTATAACCTCCAAGCAGACCTTTATGCTTCTGATTCCATTTCATTATCATTACTCAGGGCATCAGGGTAACTGGGATGTATTTCTTCTCTTGAAACTCTGTCTTGTTTCTTTTACTTCTCTTGAATCTGACAATCAGCTAGTTCAAATGGGAATCTCAGATGTAAAAATACAAGGTAAGTTGCATGGGAAATGTAGTACAATGAATGAGGATCTTGAGTGTTAAGATTTGAAGTAGATTACATGGTAAGTTATAGCTGTACTATTTTGCCATTTGAATTAATCTGAATTGATTTCTTTAGTAACTGGTCTCTTTTTTTTTCCTTTTTTTTAATTGATTTTTTTGTTGTGGACCATTTCTAAAGTCTTTATTGAATTTGTTACAATATTGCTTCTGCTTCATGTTCTGGTTTTTTGGCGGTGAGGCATGTGGGATCCTAGCTCCCCCACCAGGGATCAAACCCCCATCCCCTGCATTGGAAGATGAAGTGTTAATTACTGGACTTCCAGGGAAGTCCCAATAACTGGTCTCTTAACAGACTGCAACTCTAATATTCTTACCAGGTTGATTAGATCACTCATTTAACAGACATGTTTGGGCTACTCAGACTTTGCTTGCTGGTTCTCAGACTAACTCAATATTTAGTAAAAGTCGGATCTGTTCTCCTGTTACCTAAATTCTGACTTAGTGGTTTCTAAGAGATTTCCCCAATATCTACCAAATAAAATCTCTTTGCAAGACTAATATGATTTATCGTGCAAAAAAAATATGTATTTCCCTCTTACATGTCTTTTCTAGCTGACTTACCTCTGGACAATAATATACTCTTTTTGGTGGTTCCTATATGACCTGCCCCAACCATACTGTCCTTTCCTATTGATCTCCTTTTTCTCTCAGAGCTTTTCTATTTCCCTCTATACTTGAACGCAGTGTTTGTGGAGCTGAGCTTCCCCCTCACTTACTTTGTGTCTGGTGACATAATCCAGGAGTCCCAACATAACCCAATCTAGTAATGAAAATAATTGTTTTTCTAAAATTAAATTTGTATTATGATTATTTGGCCTGGACCAAAAATAAATTACATGGTAAAGAATTCAGAGAATGTTAAAGCTGGAAGAGATAAGGAGAGTCCAGTTTAGTCTGATCCTCTCATTTTATAGATGAGAGTAATGAGACCCTCAGGATTGCTTAGTGCCCTGTTAGGAATTGATGTCCAAACAGTCTGATTTTGGTTCAGCACAAATTCCCTAACATCATGCTGCTGCTCTGATATTATTTTTAGGATGTAAATATAGTATTGGTAATTTTCAGATCTCAAATTTTACTCAATAATTTTTCATATATACACAGTATATTATAGCTTTTAAACAACTTAACTTGATGAGTACCTACACATAAAAGGCAATTATATTTTCTTTTCAAAATCCCCCCTTTTTTTTTAAAGAAGAGCTTTTACTACATTTCCCTATTCCCTGAACAACTGTTAAAAGTGTTCTAAGAGAAAAAAGCAGAGGATATTTTTTTTAATTTTAGAAAGGCAAAGTCATTTTTGCCTTTAATTTCTTTCTTACAAATTTTATTTTTCTCCCTGAAAAAAAAATTTTTTTTAGGATGCCCTAGAAACTAATAGTGACTCAAAACAAAGATATCTTTTCTGAAAATGCCCCATTGTTTTGTCACTCCCCATTCAGGCCAATTTCAAATTTACAGATTTAAATTACATGAGGGAGAGTTATTGGAACTATATATTAGATTATCTTTCTTTGGTTTTTGGTATCTGAGACAGCAACCCTACTAATGAATGGAGTTTGTCCTGCAGTCTATTGGCAGCTATATAAAAAAGTTGGTTAAACCTAATGCTGAGGGCTTTCAGTAAAAGGTGAAGTTTCCAAAATCTGTGGATTACTCTGAGGGTATGCACAAAAGCCATATCTGGGCATGGAAAGTGGAAAGCTGAAACAATTTGTATATCTTGATAATTCAAATAAATGTTTGACCATTTACCTCAATTACCTTGAATCTGCAAGAAAATGTGTTCTTATGTCTGAATTAGTATGAAAACTGCCTCAGTGTTTTATTCCAATTTACATGTCCAGATATAGCTTTTGAGTAATAATAATTGTGGCAGCTTCCATTATGTTCCAGGCACTATTAAGTGATTTTCATGTATTATTTCTAACCCTCATACTGTCCCCACAAACTAGGCATTGTTATTCCCATTTTACCCATAGGAAACTAAGCTTATGGAGGTTACAGGATTTATGAAGAGTTTGAAGTAGTAATTTTCTTTGAAGAAAATTGGCAAAGTGATGAAAGAAAGCAATGCATGTTGTTTAGTCTCAGGAAATGAATAAATGCTAGCAACATTATTTGTCAGTTTGAAGAGATAAGAAGTCAAGTCCAAAGTTTTTGCTCCTCAGGATTAAAGTCTTCGCTCCTCTTGCATGGTCATAGTAGTATGATGGTGATTTTGGTCTTTGCCTTTCTTTCTTTGTGACTTTAGGTCACCATTTCCATGCTTGTCTTTTCTTTTCTTTTTTAAAGTTTAATTTAATTTTCCAAATCTTCAAGCCACTAAGTTGAAACCTAAAGGCTTTAAAAAAAAAGATATTGTGCTCCATATAAAACAGCATATGTCAAAATGCCAAGTTACATCATCCTTTTAGGGCAATAATTTGCACAACCAAGCTATACTCGAATACATTAACTTGCTACAATTTTGACAGAGGCAGCCTGTGTGCGAAAATCCCTCGAATACTGATGGATTTGTGATTATACCCTGAAAAAAGAAGAGTCTGAATACATATTTTAGAGGGCCAGAAAGTGTTTACTGTCTCATTGTTTGCATCGAGATTCTAAATCACATTCAAGTCGATGACTCTGATCTTCATATCAATGCACAAATAGAACAGAATAGAAAAGCCAAGAAAGCTGTTTTCTGACTGAAACACTGATTTTGTTCTCATGTTACCAGCAAGAGACCATTTGGGATATTTAAGCCTGAGGTTGAGTGCTTCGCATTTGTTCGAGCTCCTCAGTGTTTGAAATGGGTTTTCCCTTTAGAGAGCTCATCCATTTGGACAAGTGCTACATCAGATCAAAAGACATGGGAAGAGGTATTTCACGCACAGATTGAATTCTTTTCTGGCAAAATAACATAGCCTTTTAGCACAACATTGTCTATTCTCTACTGAGTGTCCCTTTTTTTTAATAGTTGGAGTCTGTTTTCCAGTAAGTGTCAGGGTTTTTTCATGTGGCAAATTGGCTAGCAGCCACCTGGAGAACTTTTGAAATGAAAGCAAGCGTTATGGGATTTAGTTTCTCAGTTCCAGTTGGTATTGTTTTCCAGTTTACTACTTGTTGATCAAATTGCTCATGGTATTGAAGTTATCATTCATCTGATTTTTGTGTCATTTACTATTTGAGAAACACAAATATTAATGTAAACTTTTATAACTTTTGGTTATAATGATATTCTACTGAAGATGTCATGGGACTACTAAAAGAAATCACGTATGTAGTTTTTAATCTCTTTTAATTGGAAGAAAGTCAGTGTCATTAGCACCTTGAGTCTGTCATCACCTTAAAATTGTTTGAAGGGAGGTATGGTAAACCCAAATTGCCATTTTCACTATAACAAAAGGTTAATCTAGCAATGGAAAGCAATGGCCACATTTTATTTTCAGATGGTGGTACTGATCCATTTTAGTGAACATTGTTTACAAGAGCCTTGAACACAAATCCTGGGACATGCTCTGCAGTGGACCAGTGCCAGGTGGTTGGAGACAGCACCAGGAAGAGTGCCACAGTGGGAAAGATTAGGGACTGGACAAAATGAGGGAAAAGTGTTTTATCTGCTTTCCTCTACTATGGATTTAGAAGAGTTCCTAGCATGACCGATTCAGTTTTCCCCTGTTGTCATTAGCAATTGCCGCCAATCATGGCAAATCATCTACTTCCAAAATGAAAAGAGAATTGGCCAAGGTGCAGTTGGAACTACTGCTGCTGCATCCCTGGGGATGTTCCTGGAAACTTTACAAGTTCCTGTTTCCAAACTACTGTCTTCTGATACAACATAATGGAAAATTGGAGCAATTATTCAGATAATATGTGCAAACAGTACATTTTCACCTTCAGGTTATTGAAGAAAAATCTCCATCTCTTAGTTACAGTCTTTCCTGAGTTTTAGCACTTCTTGCTGGAGCTATTACCTTTTCTGAAATTTTACTTAATTTATGTTTGAATCCTTCTACATCTTGCCTTCCACAGTGCCTGGAATTCATTAGTTGCTGGATAAACATTCACTGTTTTTAAAGCTATTTATTTCCTTTGTAAATATGAGGCAGTAAAGCATAGCAGTCAGGAGAACATGATCTAGTGTTAGACTGCCTAAGTTCAAATGTTACCTCCTCTGCTCATTGGCTCTGTGACTTTGGACAAGTCTCTGGGGCCTCATTCCTTCATCTATGAAATGGGGATGATAATATTGCCAATTTCAAGGGCTGATATTCAGCTGATATCTACCTGTGTACCATTTGTTAAAACACTGAAATGCTTCCACACTGACTGGAATTAGCTGCAGCCTCAAGCCCCTGAAGGCCTCCCTTTCTCCCCACTGCCTCAGTGCAACTTTGCTCTTCCCAGTGGTTCTGCAAGGGCTTGTTTGCTCTGTTGGGGGGTCTCCA
Source organism: Balaenoptera acutorostrata (assembly GCF_949987535.1). Classification (NCBI taxonomy): domain Eukaryota; kingdom Metazoa; phylum Chordata; class Mammalia; order Artiodactyla; family Balaenopteridae; genus Balaenoptera; species Balaenoptera acutorostrata. The sequence goes on along the minus strand of NC_080067.1, from coordinate 101,650,923 downwards.
GGATCCTGCCCTAGCACTATGCCCAGCATCTGTCCTCACAGGACATGATGTTTTACTTGTTAATAAATGTTTTTAATATCACCCTCTTTATAGAGTTGTTGTGAGTTTTAAATGAGTTGATATATTTAGAATAATACCTGGTGCCCTTTAAGCACTGTCCAAGTTACTATTATAAATAGATGGTAAGTTTTACAGGGCAAGGGTGATATCGCCTATGTATTTTTGACATCTCTCTGAAGCACAGTGCCATAGGTGGGCGAGCCATTCATTCTTTTTTTTTTTTTAATTAAGTTAAATTAAGTTTAATTTAACTTAATTTTATTGTAGTAAGAACACGAACTTGAAAAACACCCTCTTAACAAAATTTTAAGTGTACCATATTGTTAATTATAGGCACAATGTTGTACAGAAGATCTCTAGAACTTATTCATCCTGCATGACTGAAACTTTATACCTATTGAATGGCAACTCCCTATTTCTCCCTCCCCCCAGATCCTGGTAACCACTGTTCTACTTTGCTTCTATGAATATGACTGTTTTATATAACTCCAAGTGGAATCATACAGTATTTGCACTTCTGTTTACTGTCTTACTTCACTTAGCATAACATCCTCAAGTTTCATCCATGTTGTTGCATATTGCAGAACTTCCTTCTTTGTTAAGGCTGAATAATTTTCCATTGTATTCATATACCAAATTTTCTTTATTCATTCATCTGTTGATGGACATTTAGGTTATTTACACATATTGACTATTATGAATAGTGCTGTAATGAACATAGGGGTGCTAATATCTCTTTGAGATCCTGATTTCAATTTTTTTGGATAAATACCCAGAACTGGGATTGCTGGGTCATATGATAGTTCTATTTATAATTTTTGGAGAAGCCTCCATACTGTTTGCCATAATGGCTGTACCATTTTTTTATTCTGACTAATAGCATGCAAGTACCATTTTCTCTACATCCTTGCCAACACTTGTTGTATTTTTGATAATAGCCATCCTGACAGGTATGAGATGGTATCTCATTGTGGTTTTAATTTCTATTTCCCTGGTGATTAGTGACATTGAACATCTTTTCGTATACTGTTTTATCTTCTTTGGAGAAATGTCTATTCAAGTCCTTTGTCCATTTAGAAGGTTATTAATTTTTTATTTTTTGTTTGTTTTACTATTGAGTAGTAGGAGTTCTTTATATAGTTTAGAAATTAATCCCTCATCAGATATATGATATGAAAATATCTTCTCCCATTCCATAGATTACCTTTTCACTCTGTTGATTGTTCTTTGTTATTGTTATTGCCCTACAGAAGCTTTTTAATCCCACTTGTTTGTTTTTTCTCTTGGTGCCTAAGCTTTTGGTGTCACATCCATGAAATCATTGCCAAGACCAATGTTATGAAGCTTCTCGCATTTTCTTCTAGAAGTTTTACAATTTCAAGTCTTACTGAAATTTAACCCATCTTGAGTTGATTTTCGTGTATGGTGTAGGTTTTTTTTTTTTTTTACCTTTAATTGGCCTTCATATATATATATATATATATATATATATACATATATATATATATATATGTATATATATATATTTTTTTTTTCTAAGTAGATAAGGGTTTAATTTCCTTTTCTGCATGTGAATATCCAGTTTTCCTAACACCATTTGTTGAAGAGACTATCTTTCCCTATTGTGTATTTTTGGCACCCTTATTGAAAATCAGCTGACTGTATAAGCATGGGTTTATTTCTATGCTCTCTATTCTGTTCCATACAGTATGTCTTTTTGACAGCACGGTGTTCTTTTAATTACTGTAGCTTTGTAATATATTTTGAAATCAGGAAGCATGATGACTCCAACTTTGTTCTTTCTCAAGATAGTATCAGCCACTCAGTATCCTTTGTGCTTCCATATGAATTTTAGAATTGTTGTTCTATTTCTATAAAAAGTGCTCCTGGGAATTTTTTTTTGAACTTTATTTTATTTATATTTTTATACAGCAGGATCTTATTAGTTATCCATTTTATACATATTAGTGTATATATGTCAATCCCAATTTCCCAATTCATCCACCACGACCACCCCGCCACCACTTTCCCCGCTTGGTGTCCATATGTTTGTTCTCTGCATCTGTGTCTCAACTTCTGCTCTGCAAACCAGTTCATCTGAACATTTTTCTAGGTTCCACATACATGCGTTATTCTACGTTATTTGTTTTTCTCTTTCTGACTTACTTCACTCTGTATGACAATCTCTAGATCCATCCACGTCTCAACAAATGACTCAATTTCATTCCTTTTTATGGCTAAGCAATATTCCATTGTATATATGTACCACATCTTCTTTATCCATTTGGCTGTCGATGGGCATTTAGGTTGTTTCCGTGTCCTGGCTATTGTAAATAGTGCTGCAATGAACATTGGGGTGCATGTGTCTTTTTGAATTATGGTTTTCTCTGGGTATAAGCCCAGTAGTGGGATTGCTAGATCATATGGTAATTCTATTTTTAGTTTTCTAAGGAACCTCCATACTGTTCTCCATAGTGGCTGTATCAATTTACATTCCCACCAACCGTGCAAGAGGGTTCCCTTTTCTCCACACCCTCTCCAGCATTTGTTGTTTGTAGACTTTTTGATGATGCCCATGCTAACTGGTGTGAGGTGATACCTCATTGTAGTTTTGATTTGCATTTCTCTAATAATTAGTGATGTTGAGCAGCTTCTCATGTGCTTCTTGTCCATCTGTATGTCTTCTTTGGAGAAATGTCTATTTAGGTCTTGTGCCCATTTTTGGATTTGGTTGTTTGTTTCTTTAATATTGAGCTGCATGAGCTGTTTATATATTTTGGAGATTAATACTTTGTCCATTGATTTGTTTGCAAATATTTTCTTCCATTCTGAGGGTTGTCTTTTCATCTTGTTTATAGTTTCCTTTGCTGTGCAAAAGCTTTTAAGTTTCATTAGGTCCTATTTGTTTATCTTTGTTTTTATTTCCATTACTCTAGGAGGTGGATCAAAAAAGATCTTGCTGTGATTTTTGTCAAAGAGTTTTCTTCCTATGTTTTCCTCTAAGAGTTTTATAGTGTCTGGTCTTACATTTAGGTCTCGAATCCATTTTGAGTTTATTTTTGTGTATGGTGTTAGGGAGTATCCTAATTTCATTCTTTTACATGTAGCTCTCCAGTTTTCCCAGCACCACTTATTGAAGAGACTGTCTTTTCTCCATTGTATACCATTGCCTCCTTTGTCATAGATTAGTTGACCATAGGTGCATGGGTTTATCTCTGGGCTTTCTATCTTGTTCCATTGATCTATGGTTCTGTTTTTGTGCCAGTACCATATTGTCTTAATTACTGTAGCTTTGTAGTATAGTCTAAAGTCAGGGAGTCTGATTCCTCCAGACTCTGTTTTTCCCCCTCAAAACTCTGTTTTTCCCCCTCAAAACTCAGCCAGCTCTGTTTTTCCCCCTCAAAACTGCTTTGGCTATTCGGGGTCTTTTGTGTCTCCATACAAATTTTGAGATGACTTGTTCTAGTTCCGTAAAAAATGCCATTGGTAATTTGATAGGGATTGCATTGAATCTGTAGATTGCTTTGGGTAGTATAGTCATTTTCACAATATTGATTCTTCCAATCCAAGAACATGGTATATCTCTCCATCTGTTGTTATCATCTTTAATTTCTTTCATCAGTATCTTATAGTTTTCTGCATACAGGTCTTTTGTTTCCCTAGGTAGGTTTATTCCCAGGTATTTTATTCTTTTTGTTGCAATGGTAAATGGGAGTGTTTCCATAATTTCTCTTTCAGATTTTTCATCATTAGTGTATAGGAATGCAAGAGATTTCTGTGCATTAATTTTATATCCTGCAACTTTACCAAATTCATTGATTAGCTCTAGTAGTTTTCTGGTGGCATCTTTAGGATTCTCTATGTCTAGTATCATGTCATCTGCAAACAGTGACGGTTTTACTTCTTCTTTTCCAATTTGTAATCCTTTTATTTCTTTTTCTTCTCTGATTGCTGTGGCTAGGACTTCCAAAACTATGTTGAATAATAGTGGTGAGAGTGGACATCCTTGTCTTGTTTCTGATGCCAGAGGAAATGCTTTCAGTTTTTCACCATTGAGAATGATGTTTGCTGTGAGTTTGTCGTATATGGCCTTTATTATGTTGAGGTAGTTTCTCTCTATGCCCACTTTCTGGAGAGTTTTTATCATAAATGGGTGTTGAATTTTGTCAAAAGCTTTTTCTGCATCTATTGAGATGATCATATGGTTTTTTTTTCTTCAGTTTGTTAATATGGTGTATCACATTGATTGATTTGCATATATTGAAGAACCCTTGCATCCCTGGGATAAATCACACTTGATAATGGTGTATGATCCTTTTAATGTGTTGTTGGATTCTGTTTGCTAGTATTTTGTTGAGGATTTTTGCATCTATATTCATCAGTGATATTGGTCTGTAACTTTCTTTTTTTGTACTCTCTTTGTCTGGTTTTGGTATCAGGGTGATGGTGGCCTTATACAATGAGTTTGGGAGTGTTCCTTCCTCTGCAATTTTTTGGAAGAGTTTGAGAAGGATGGGTGTTAGCTCTTCTCTAAATGTTTGATAGAATTCACCTGTGAAGCCATCTGGTCCTGGACTTTTGTTTGTTGGAAGATTTTTAATCCCAGTTTCAATTCCATTCCTTTTGATTGGTCTGTTCATATTTTCTATTTCTTCCTCGTTCAGTCTTGGAAAGGTATACCTTTCTAAGAATTTGTCCATTTCTTCCAGGTTGTCCATTTTATTGGCATAGAGTTGCTTGTAGTAGTCTTTTAGTATGCTTTGTATTTCTGTGGTGTCTGTTGTAACTTCTCCTTTTTCATTTCTACTTGTATTGATTTGAGGACTCTCCCTCTTTTTCTTGATGAGTCTGGCTAATGGTTTATCAATTTTTTTAATCTTCTCAAAGAACCAGCTTTTAGCTTTATTGATCTTTGCTGTTGTTTTCTTTGTTTCTGTTTCATTTATTTCTGCTCTGATATTTATTATTTCTTTCCTTCTTCTAACTTTGGGTTTTGTTTGTTCTTCTTTCTCCAGTTCCTTTAGGTGTAAGGTTAGATTGTTTATTTGAGATTTTTCTTGTTTCTTGATGTAGGCTTGTATTGCTATAAACTTCCCTCTTAGAACTGCTTTTGCTGCATCCCATAGGTTTTGGATCATCGTGTTTTCATTGTCATTTGTCTCTAGGTATTTTATGATTTTGTCTTAGATTTCTTCAGTGATCTCTTGTTTGTTTAGTAACGTATTGTTTAGCCTTCATGTGTTTGTATTTTTTACGTTTTTTTCCCTGTAATTCATTTCTAATCTCAGAGTGTTGTGGTCAGAAAAGATGCTTGATATGATTTCAGTTTTCTTAAATTTACTGAGGTTTGATTTGTGACCCAAGATGTGATCTATCCTGGAGAATGTTCTGTGCGCACTTGAGAAGAAAGTGTAATCTGCTGTTTTTGGATGGAATGTCCTATAAATATCAATTAAATCTATCAGGTCTATTGTGTCATTTAAAGCTTCTGTTTCATTATTTATTTTTATTTTGGATGATCTGTCCATTGGTGTAAGTGAGGTGTTAAAGTCCCCCACTATTATTGTGTTACTGTCGATTTCCTCTTTTATAGCTGTTAGCAATTGCCTTATATACTGAGGTGCTCCTATGTTGGGTGCATATATATTTATAATTGTTATATCTTCTTCTTGGATTGATCCCTTGATCATTATGTAGTGTCCTTCCTTGTCTCTTGTAACATTCTTTATTTTAAAATCTATTTTAAATGATATGAGTATAGCTACTCCAGCTTTCTTTTGATTTCCATTTGCATGGAATATCTTTTTCTATCCCCTCACTTTCAGTCTGTATGTGTCCCTAGGTCTGACGTGGGTCTCTTATAGATAGCATATAGATGGATCTTGTTTTTGTATCCATTCAGGAATCCTGTGTCTTTTGGTTGGAGCATTTATTCCATTCATGTTTAAGGTAATTATCGATATGTATGTTCCTATGACCATTTTCTTAATTGTTTTGGGTTTGTTTTTGTATATCCTTTTCTTCTCTTGTGTTTCCCAGTTAGAGAAGTTCGTTTAGCATTTGTTGTAGAGCTGGTTTGGTGGTGCTGAATTGTCTTAGCCTTTGCTTGGCTGTAAAGTTTTTGATTTCTCCATCGAAAATGAATGAGATCCTTCCCGGGTAGAGTAATCTTGGTTGTAGGTTCTTCCCTTTCATCACTTTAAGTATATCATGCCACTCCCTTCTGGCTTGTAGAGTTTCTGCTGAGAAATCAGCTGTTAACCTCATAGGAGTTCCTTTGTGTGTTATTTTTCGTTTTCCCTTGCTGCTTTGAAGAATTTTCTTTGTCTTTAATTTTTGTCAATTTGATTACTATGTGTCTCGGCATGTTTCTCCTTGGGTTTATCCTGTATGGGACTCACTGCACTTCCTGGACTTAGGTGGCTATTTCCTTTCCCATGTTAGGGAAGTTTTTGACTATAATCTCTTCAAATATTTTCTCTGGTCCTTTCTCCCTCTCTCCTCCTTTTGGGACCCCTATAATGTGAATGTTGTTGCATTTAATGTTGTCCCAGAGGTCTCTTAGGCTGTCTTTATTTCTTTTCATTGTTTTTTCTTTATTCTGTTCCACGGCAGTGAATTCCACCATCGTGTCTTCCAGGTCACTTATCCATTCTTCTGCCTCAGTTATTCTGTTATTTATTCCTTGTAGTGTAGTTTTCATTTCACTTATTGTTTTGTTCATCTCTGTTTGTTTGTTCTTTAATTCTTCTAGGTCTTTGTTACACATTTCTTGCATCTTCTCGATCTTTGCCTCCGTTCTTTTTCCGAGTTCCTGGATCATCTTCACTATCATTATTCTGATTTCTTTTTCTGGACGGTTGCCTTTCTCCACTTCATTTAGTTGTTTTTCTGGGGTTTTATCTTGGTCCTTCATCTGGTACATAGCCCTCTGCCTTTTCATCTTGTCTATCTTTCTGTGAATGTAGTTTTTGTTTCACAGGCTGCAGGATTGTAGCTCTTCTTGTTTCTGCTGTCTGCCCTCTGGTGGATGAGGCTATCTAAGAGGCTTGATGGGAGGGACTCCAGAGTTTGTAATATAATAGGATTGATGGAGAGATTCTTGGAAAGTAAACCTTTGTTTGATAAGTGTGAACAATCTATTGCCTGATAGGAGAGATAATTTTCAATATGAGTAAATTGTCTGACTTTATCAGTATTCAGTTCCTGAAGCAAAGAGCAAAGTTAATTATTGGATTACAACCTATCTTTTGGGGCAAAAATGTCCTCTGTAATGTTCGTATTGGGACCTCCGGTCTCAGTCCTCATGGGTAAGCTCTTTGGATGCAGATGGTCTCAATTCACAAATGGTATGGAAGAAAGAATATAGAGAACATTAGGATAAAGTGACTGAGATACCAAGGAGGGGACAAGATATAGTATTAAGTTGGTGGTCACCATTGTCCTCTAGTGAAGGTAAGATTTGAATAAAGACTTGTACATAGTGAGGGCCAAGTTGGATATCTGGTTTATTTTTCTACTTTATTGTATTTCTCTAGATTTTGCCTGGTTTGAAGTTTAACTTAAGCTGGGTTCTGTTTATAATGATCAAAATCCTATTTTGTCCTTAGGTTTCCCCAAATATTTCTAAAGAAAAATGTGTTTTGTGTTTATATTTTCTGTAAATCCCTCAATATGTAGCTTTATTCCAATTGGAGAAAGCTGGTTTAAGTGTAGGTAAATAAGAAGCTCAAGGAAGGGTGAGATATTAAATTTAAGCATTCATCATAGGGTCACTTTTGAAATTCTTCTTTCCTCCTTAGTTGACTGAAGCATGCTCAAATCTGCAAAGGAGACATTTTTTCTTCTTCTAAACTGCCTTCCTTTCTCTCCATTAAGAATATCCCGGGCTTCCCTGGTGGCGCAGTGGTTGAGAATCTGCCTGCTAATGCAGGGGACACGGGTTCGAGCCCTGGCCTGGGAAGATCCCACATGCCGCAGAGCGGCTGGGCCCGTGAGCCACAACTGCTGAGCCTGCGCGTCTGGAGCCTGTGCTCCACAACGAGAGAGGCCCGCGCATCGCGATGAAGAGTGGCCCCCGCTTGCCACAACTGGAGAAAGCCCTCGCACAGAAACGATGACCCAACACAGCCAAAATCAATCAATCAATCAATCAATCAAAACATACGCATCTGATTCAAGATCCTCATTAAAAAAAAAAAAAAAAAAGAATATCCCACTGGGGGCTTCCCTGGTGGTGCAGCGGTTGAGAATCTGCCTGCCAATGCAGGGAACACAGGTTCGAGCCCTGGTCTGGGAAGATCCCACATGCCGCAGAGCAACTAGGTCCGTGAGCCACAATTACTGAGCCTGCGCGTCTGGAGCTTGTGCTCCGCAACAAGAGAGGCCACGACAGTGAGAGGCCCGCGCACCGCGATGAAGAGTGGCCCCCGCTTGCCGCAACTAGAGAAAGCCCTCGCACAGAAACGAAGACCCAACACAGCCAAAAATAAAAAAATATAAATAAAAAAAATTAAAAAAAAAAAAAAAAAGAATATCCCACTGGACACGTTCATTCAAACAACTAACAACTGTTAATTTTTGCTTTTGTTTAACACAGTGCTATATTCTCTAATTTTGCTGTGTCTTCATAACATTCTAAGAAATTAGTTTCAACTTTTGCATTTTAAGAACGATTATTTCATGCTGCAGATAATTTTTCTTCTTTTTCAGTCTTACAATCTTGGTGACTACTTAGCAGGAAGACTTGGCATTGTTCCTGATGAATATCATGGGAAAATCTACTTTAAAATGGATATATTTAATTTTACCAATAACTAATGTAAGCCAAGTGGATACTTCTTGTTCTTTCTATAAACCACTATATTCAAAAAGAACATAATTGAAAATGAATTATTCTTATTTATAATTCAGCAAGAGAATTTTTTGAATTTTTCTTTCCTTTTCCTAATGAAGAGTAATTGTCATAGCAAAGCTAAAAACCAACACACTGCAGTCCAGTGTTAGATTTGTCTTTGAGCCATAAATGGACTTTTCTTTATTGAATAGATTACTAAAACATAGATGCATTCTTTTCACACACCATATGGTATTAAGACACACTGTATAACACTGGGATTCCAAATGAAAGAGACAGCACATATGTTAAATCACATCAGATGTGGGCTAAAGAATAGAATTTCTGATTTTATTCTTCCTGTAGGTATAACTATATAAATTTATCCAAAGTCAATAGCAAAAATTATCTTATTTGTCTCCCAGTAGAATATGAGTTAAAATTAGAGCAGGTAGTGATCTGCTAATTTACACTGCTGAACACACAGTGAGTATTAAATATTTGTTGAGCGTTTGATTAATTGGCCTCTGTTCTTGTAGTTGGGGAAACAGACGAGTGATACATTATCCTGATTTTGTCCTTGGCTCTGCCACATGAGTTTATGCTACTTAGTTTTGTAGTACCATGTACCTAATGTATATTTATGAGCCTGGGCTTGAGGTCAGAAATAAAGAAAATTTCATTCTAACATGAAAGTATGTATTTTCAGACTTTTTCAATTCTCTTTAACCACTAGTTCTATATTTTAATGCTATTATTAAGTCTTTGGATTCATACTTTTTATTGCCTTGTAACATTTTACCTATTTTTTTTCCTTTTTGTCACTATCTGTGTTGCATTTGCGTTGATTCTCATATATGTAAGTACCATTGATCAGAATTTTTCTAAGCCTCACAGCCCTATCATTACTTGCATTTTCCAGATAAGGAAGCTGGGGATTAAAAATGGAAAGTAAATTTTCTAGTTTCATAAATAAAGCTATTGTTTTTTCAAATACTCTTTATGTCAGAAGACTTGACCTGAGTTGACACTGCTAATATGATTGTCCCTTTTCATACATTAACCAACCATATTGCCTCCAAGCTCCTCAGATCAGTGGAGCATTTCATCTGAATGGGGACTTATATATCATCAGTGGACCACTCTTTATTTCATTCCTCTTTGGTGGACTAAATAAATTTCTCCTTTCCAATCAAGAGGCATATCTTACATTAAAAAAACAGAATCAATAAACTTGAATAACAAGAGTCTCCTAATGTCCTCAGGATTTGTAGAACTCACACATAGCAGAGAGCTTGAATCCTTAGCACCTCCTAAGAGATTGTCTGCTAGAATTGAGTCTTTACACAGCTAGGCTAGATCACTGTACTTTTAGCCAGAAATCAGAATGATCTGAATCTCACACATGCTTGTCATGGTGTAACCTGTCAAAGGAAAGGATACAGCAATCTAGGCATCATCCCAGTCAATTCCCATTGATAAAATGATTGAGTGGAATCTGTGACCCACTGCTAGCTGATTCTATCCAATCCTTCTGCAGCAAAAAGACTCGAGTGAAAGAATTCCTCAGCATAAGCTAAAGAAATAAAGGCCAATATTGATTCTGTTGCTTGTGTATACCAACAGAAAGGGAACTATTATGAAATTTCATATAGTTCTAAGCACTTGTTGGCTTAAAATAAAATCTATCATCTTACAAATTCCTTGGCCAATTATTCCAACAAGAAAAACTGTTGCCAGGCATCTTGGAAAAAAAAAAGATCAATACTTTCACAAGTCATATTTTCCATATTTACTTGCATTCTATTTCTCCACTGGTTTTTTTTGTTTGTTTAATCTAATTTACCCTTGTGCCCATGAGGCAATTCTAACGTACATTGCTTTGAGAAACCATCATAAAATTCTCTTGACATTAAAATTGCATATTAAAAATGTGATTGCTGTACATTCAAGTTCTGCATGGCTATAAATTCCAGCCCAGTGATTACTCAAGCTGTCCTATTAGGAACTTTACAGTAAGAGATATTGACTAAAAAGTAAAGTAAACAAAATACATTTTCATGTCAGAAATGGATTTTATCCTTGTTCCTGGATAAGTGACAATGAATAATAAACATGTGGGCAGAAATAACATGACTTATTTGCATTTAGGTAATCCAGTTATTGCCAAATGTGTCCACATTTATTGAAAATTGCTCTTAATTAAGGCCCCTGAGTTCCAGGTCATCTGGGCCAGCCCAGAACAAGATGATAAAGTAGGTGAGATTTGCCTTGATGCAGAAATCCTCCTTCTCTTACTCTTCATAGGGCTTCTGCCCTAATTATTCATTCCTTTAATCTCTGCTTATTCATTTCTTGTCTTTACACATTAGTGTGAATTAAGTTCTTATATACCTTTTCTGGTATATTTTCATTTTGATTTTTCTCTCTGAAGGTGTTATTGAAGGCTTTGCCTCCAATCCCAGGAAATATAGGGATCCTGATCTGGTATCTGCTATATAATATCTGTTATGTAGACTGGGTATATTTTAGTAATCATTTCAAACTTCCTCCAATTTCTTTAAAAGGAGTGCATAGTATTAGCTTCAGTTTCTCTCCTAATATCCTCTTCTCATTCCAGATTACGCTATGACTAAATGTATATTTGTTTATTTTAAATTGAAGGACTATAGAACCTTCTGGTATATCATCACTTCCTTCATTGTTTTTCTCATCTCCCTTAACATTTCACCTTAAAATAAATAAACTCTTCTTTTTCTAAACTTTACTTGTTACCCCCTTTGTTACATTTGTCCAAATCTTATTTTTTAACACTTTTTGGTGACAGTCTGTATATTCTAAAGAAAAAATGTCCTCTATAAGCAGATGAACTTGAATAAACTCTTGATGGTCAATAACACAATGATAATGATGTAACTCATAATATTTGTACTTTTAAGGGAGGACATAATATATCAAAGATAAATATCAGTGTAGATAAAAATAAAGATGCCATTGGACAAAGAGACACATTTAAGTTAGAAAAAAAAGCATTGAATTTTGAATGCTTTTCTATCTTCTCAAGTGGTGATTAACATGGCCTATTGGTTATGAAGGCTCAGCAATTTGGAAAAAAATTGCCCTTCTTTCTCAGTGCTTCAATTAGAAGTGGAAAATAAGCTAAGTACTCCATTGAAATACAATGAAGTTCTCTTCCTTCCCAACAGCTTCTGTGCTGGTGCCCACTTTGATTTCATTTCCCCCCTCAAGCATGGTTTTGTTGCTCTGATCGTTAATATTGACGTAAAACTATCAATACACAAGCTTGGTTCTGTAAACAGGATTAATGAATTGACAAAAATTATGGAAGATAAAATGCTACGTACAGTGGCAGTCTTCAATTCACCCAGACTTTTTCTTTCTCTCCAGCTTTACACACACACACACACACACACACACACAGGTGTCATATGAAGGAGACCTTGAGAATGTGGTAAAGCTCCAAGTTTTCTGTAAGATGGGGAGGTGATAGGCTGAGTGTACTAAGAAGCAGTCTTTGGAGGGTTAGCTAAGATGCTCTTAGAAGGGAAAGGACAATATCTGCATGTCACAGCTCTGAAACAAACTTCTGGGAATGTATTCATGCTATATCTACATATTCATCTCAGAGGTCTGCTCTGACTTATTTTAAGAACAATCGAAGTTCTGAAGCTCTGTGTTTCTTTCAGAGACTCAGCATCCTATGTATTTTCTCTTCCCAACTTAACACAAAGACACTGCTGCATCCAGTATTCTTAGCTGATGTAAAATATTCCTCAGTGTGTCTGCACACAGTGTCTCTATGTCATCGTCACACCATCTACATTGGCTCACATCTCAATCTCCCTGCCTCTGACTGCTGCAGTTTCTTCACAGGTGAGCTTACTGATCTCATCACTTACAGGACTTTGGCATTTCAGATTATTATTTACCCCTTTTGCCTCAGATTGCTCAACCCCTAGATACCATGCTTACCTTCCCAGATAGGCCATATTCTGGTTCCTTGATAAAAACATATTGTAATTAGGAAAGAATTTAAAGAGTTCCAATCTATCGATTTCAGTTTGGCTGGGTCTTTGCATTGAACCACCCTTTTTACTGCACTGACTGAGGATACAGTCACTGAGACATTCTTGCTGCCAAATTCATCTGGAACATCTGTTCTTTCTCTGATTACTAGGGCTCTCTCATGGCTCTTACACCACAGTTCCCTCTGCAGAGAATAAATAGGTTTGTTGCACTTGATTTCCTGAATCCAGGATCACTCTAGAGGCCTCAATTTACAGTTTTGGGCTTCTGTGTTGATCACCCTTTCACATTTTATACTAAAATCCTGCATCTTTCCCAAACACCTTTTAAAGCCTGGAAGCCTTGCTTCCTTCCTGGGTATGGAGGCCAGCTCCTAACATCCAGCAGCCCTCCCTGATGCCTACTGCCAATCTGGGTTTTAGAATATCACTATCCCTGGATTCTCTTATTGCTGGTTTTCACCCACCTGTTGGCACATTTCATACTCCTTGGAAATTGAGTACTTATTAATTACCCTGATTGTGCTTGAGATTGCATGATCCCTTGGCCACCAGGCCCTGCCTTCCCACATCCTGCCATCCTCAAAGCTTTTGTCCATGCTTGCCCAGATCTGTGGATATTGTGTCAGGGCACATTGCTTGTCTTACTGTGAGTGCAAAATTATTCCATGCCGATTAGACCCTAGGTATGAGAACATATATCTTAGTTTATACGTTGAAACATTGATCACAGATCATGTTTCATAGCAGTTTAAATGTATTCCTGAGATAGAGACAAACTTTTTATGAAACTCTTCAAAGAATAGAATCATTGAATGCCCACTTTGCTCTTCCCTGCCTCTCTTATCTCACCCTCTTCTTAATCCATGCAACTATGATTTCCCTGAGTCCCCCATCTCCGATAATGTCTAGTGTCTGAGTATCAGTGTCTACTATTCTTCACCAAAGTCAAAGATGTACACTTGCTAGGTGAGCAAGACCTTGTCCTCTTCCTGGAATGGAATTTGATTTAGAAGAATCTTTATCCTTCATTCAAACCAGGAGAACTATCCATCGTCCAGAGAATCATTTCAGTCTGTCTTGTTACTAAGCTGTCATTCTTTAAATTCAAGTCTGTGGTCTTATATTTTTAGCTGCCTAAGTTGCTGTGTAAATTGGAGGAAAAATATCCCAATAAAAGAAACCTTTTCCAGAAGGATAAAGCAGTTTGTATCTTCCTTCTCAGAAAACCCTGAAAATATGCTAACAGAGGAAATTGAAATATCAGCATACCAACTGCTTCATTCATTTGTACAAGGATTATTATTTTTCATAATTTTGAAAAATACATTCATGAAAATTACCTAGGATGCATTTATTAGATTTACAAAGTCTTCAATATGTTCTGATTAATCAGATTATCATAATTATATATATAATATTTATTTATAATATTATATAAAAATCTCAGTATTAGAGAAAGATTAAAAATAAGAAAACCTGTAAAACCTAATATCATTGAAATCTGGTACCTGAAAATATAAAAGTATGTCTTAAGACAATACAGAAGCAAACTCATATTCTGGAATTAGAAGTTTTACCTCCTGTTTACAATTGCTGTATATGTATTGCCACCAAAATGGATTCTAAGTCATGGCTGGTTTTTATAAAACTGAGCATTTGTGGGATTCATGTGTTGATAACACCAAGACATATCTCTGGGTTACTTTCTATTCTTAACTATTTCTATTCTCTGCTAGATTATGCCTATTGCCAGCAATCTTCTAAAAGCCATTTAAGAAAAAAGCAATTTGATTATTTTTTGTCTGAGTTAGGTTACTGTTGAGTAAGTATATAATGAATTCATATATAATTTATAATATAATGAATTAAAGTTATAGAGTTTACTAATTTATCAATATCTTAGTAAATTGTAAGATTAGTTGTATAGAATTTGTCAATTTATTGATATATCAGTAGTTGTGAAATTAAAAATATTTAACGGTGGCTACCATTTGTTAAGTGTTTATTATGTGTTAGGTGTTTTAACTGTGTGAACTTGATTCATCCACACAACCACACTATGAGGCAGATCATTAATTATTTTACAGATGAGGAAACTGAGATTTAGAGAGATTAAAAATCTTGACCAGATCACTCAGATAATAAGGAGGGGAACTGGGACTTTGCCTGATTCTCATGGTTTTTGTTTTTGTTTTTGTTTTAAACATCATTTACATCATTACCTCAAACGCTCAAAACACAGAGCCAAGGAATAAGGCTTGGTGATAACTTACTAAATTATTGAGGACATCTACTTATCACCATTTTATGTTAGAAATATGTAACAGGGTCCAATCTGGAAGTGATTATGATTCAATACCAATATCAAGTAGGTAAAATGACAGTGTATAAAGCTACATAAAGATATGAGACAGAATAGCTAACAACATTCTACTCTAGATCTCGTAAGTTTCACTCCAGATCAATATGTCAGCTGACGAACCGCACAGTCACATGGGACTGCTCTATTAAAAGCAGTAGGGACTACACCCCTACCAGCCATTGGGAGGAAAAGAGTGGGGAGCACAGGAATGGGTCTGTTTGGCGGATTACTGCCCCCCCCCCAATCTCAGGGACATCTAAGATAAATAAAGCCCACTAAATGGAGAAAACACAAAACGTGTTATGTCTTCACCATTATCAAGGCCATCAAAGAGATGTAAAAAGCACAGCAGCTAACCGTATTCATAAATAGCAAACTAGCATTTGAGAAGGTAGTAAGAACTCAGTCTCATAAGTAACTAGATGTATGTTAATTTAATTCTTTTGGAAGGGGAATAGAAGAATATAAAACATTAATCACCATCTCAGGAATGATTTATTTTGCATATATGCCTGCAGAGAGAAGGAAAGCTGTTTGCTTTTGGTAGTCTTCCAGCTCCTGCTTTCTTCTTGCTCATCAGGGGGCTGCATTCACATACATCTTCTATATGTCAATAGTAGATTGCCTATCCTCTGCTTTCATGTGTGCAGCCAGAATCCACTGACTTTCATGGGCAAACGGTGGTGAGTTTGCTGTTTGTAATAAAGCTATTATACATCAGACCTCTGGATCAGACGGTCTGATCCAAAGACTGTTGCAGAGCCCAAGTTATTATTTCTCCCTTATTATAGATGAATGAGCCCCTTTCTTTTTATCTTTTCTTCAGCTTTATTGAGATATAATTGACATATAACTTTGTGTAAGTTTAAGGTATACAACATTATGATTTGATATACATGCATTTTGCATTCTGATTACCACAATAAGGTTAGTTAACACATCCATCACCTCACATAGTTACTTTTTTTTTGTGATGAGAACTTTTAAGATCTAATCTCTTAGCAACTTTCAAATATGCAATACGTATTGTTAACTATAGTCACCAAGCTTTAAATTATATCATCAGAACTTATTCATCTTATAACTGGAAGTTTTTACACTTTGAACACCTTCATCCATTTCCCCCATTCTCCTGACCCTGGCAACCACCAATCTACTCTGTTTCTGTGAGTTTGCTGTTTTTTATATTCCACATGTAAGTGAGATCATATAGTATTTATCTTTCTTTGTCTGACATTTTACTTAGCATAATGCCCTATAAGCTCATCCATCCTGTTGCAAATGGCAGGATTTCCTTCTTTTTAAAAATGGCTGAATAATATTCCAGTGTGTGTGTATGTGTGTGTGTGTGACATGTCTATATATCATAATTTCTTTTCTTTATCCATTCATCCACTGGTGGACATTTAGGTTATTTCCATGCCTTGGCTATCATAAATAATGCTACAATGGACATTGGGGTAAAGAAATCTTTTCAAATTACTGTTTTTGTTTTCTTTGAGTAAATACTCAGAAGTGAAATTGCTGGATCATATGGTAGTTCTATTTTTTATTTTTTGAGGAACCTCCATACTGTTTTCTCTAGTGGCTGCACCAATTTATACTCCCACAAATAGTGCATAAGTGTTCCCTTTTCTCCATATCCTTGCTAGTACTTGTCATCTCTTGTTCTTTTTTTCTGTTTTTTTAAAAATAATGACCATCCTATCAGGTGTGACCTGATAGCTCATTGTGGTTTTGATTTGCATTTCCCTGATGATTAGTGATGTTGAGCATCTTTTCATGTACCTGTTGGCCATCCATATGTCTTTTTTGGAAAAACGTCTATTCAGGTTCTTTGTGAATGGGCCCCTCTCTAAGAAAACATGCCTTTTATCAGAAATATGGCTTTCTGAATTTCCTTACTGACACAGGTCGGTACATACATTGTTGAGGGAATCACTTTCCCATTAAGAGTGATTGAAAAGTTCATCTAATACACTGGTAAAATATAACTTCCATAGTCAGTTTGATTTTTAGCCTATTTGGGTCTATCTGTATCAGGACTTTCAGAAGTAAAACAAAACATTTAAACTTAAAAACTAACTCAAGCTACCTAGGAAATAACAATTCTCTCTATACATTTGTCCCTTGGTAACCACAGAGGATTGGTTCCAGAGGTTCCCTCCATTATCAAGTTCTGCAGATGCTCAAGTTCCTTATATCAAATGGTGCATATTTGCATATAACTTTGGCACACCCTCCGTATACTTTAAATCATCTCTAGATTACTTACAATACCTAATACAATGTAAGTGCTGTGTAAATAGTTGCTGGTGTGCAGCAAATTCAAGTTTTGCTTTTTTGAAATTTCTGAATTTTTTTCAAACATTTTAAAGTCAAGGTTAGTTGAATCCACAGATGCAGAATCCATGGATATAAAGGGTCAACTGTACACAGATCACCATGCATAGACAACCCAGTAACAAGATCCAATATACTAAACCTGAAGTCAAGGAGGGCTGTGGACAGGAGGGTAGAGCTAGTGGTATGTCACTGGTTTGACTTTTTCTTTTTACCAGAAAACACCCAACTGCAAAAGTTAATCACAGAAAAAGATTTTACAAAGGGCTTATATAAAGTAGTTGCCAACTTTTAAAATTGTTTGGCCACAGTTTTCAAAATGACCAACTCCAAAATACAAATTTTTGTTTTGGCCTTGCCAAGACTCATGCTTTTTTAATGGAAATTTGTAAATTACATGTATCCTGTAATGCATATTTTTAAGCTTGTACAAATGAGAATATTGCTTCTTAAAATTTATCAGGAGATTACAAACATTTATAACTATTTCATTATTACTCAACACATTGCTGCAAGTCTCATTAGTTATGTCTCTCAGGGAATTTTCTCCTGAAAAACTTTAGTGAAGGTTATTCTTACTTAGGTGGGTTCCATGCTTCTGAAGAGGTCAGAAAGGATTTGAACTAAATCTGATATTTAAACTGAAGATCAGGATGGACCATATAATTTATATTGATGAGTCTGGTGCTTTGTATAGTTTGTAAACTAGCACTAAAAATTACCAAAATGAATTCTAATAAAGGTTTGAGTAACAACAATGTTTATTGGAATAAGTGGTTAGTTCTCAAATATAAGAACTTTTTTGAAGGAGAGCACTCACTTGGAACCATGTTTTAACGTGTTTGTTAAAAACACTTACTTAAAAATCACTCTTTTTAGCAGGAGACCAAAAGCTAGACACTGAGCTGAGTGTGTCTAATTTTAATTTTCAAATTTCCCCCAGTCTAGAAGTAGCCATCTCTTGCTCAAGGATGGAGTCTATCTCCTGGATTAATTTATTTTACCCTGGAGACAAATATTAGAAAGCAACATCTTTTGTGCTTATAGTTAGTAAACCACAACCCAAGTTCAAAGTATTATCAATGTACCAAAAATGATGCAGGGTGGGGAATTGCTTCCTGACAGTAAAGCTTATTTTCTGCAAAAAATGACACAAAGGATTTTTTTACTTCCCAGGAAAGGAAGTAAGGTTTATTCTCTACTGAAAATAAATGAGAAAAATATTGCTGCTTCCAAACTCTAGGTAGGAATCAAAACACTTTAATAATATATATTTAAATGTTTACCTATTAAACAAATTCTAAAGTGCTTTTCAAAGAACAGTAGAATTAGAATATCCTAAACCACACAAATTGAGGGTAACAACAGCATCAAAGTAATAGGTACAAATTGGCATTTCTGTGGATAAACTATGCCTATTTTGCAGAAAGTCTAGACCCAAATGCATTGGGCTTCCCAAAGAGGATGTTTCATATGACCTCTGGGAACCAGGGCTCTTGGTCACCCTGGGGGTACTTGCTGTGGGTGCTCTCCTCAGCATTGTTTTGCTGTGGAGGAGCTACTGTGGGCTGTAGAACCAAAAGCAGCATTTGGACCAGTCAAGTCTGCAAAGGGCCCCTCTACTGTCCATAGTGCCCATCTTAGAGGAATCTGCTGACACTGATATTGCTGACACCTTGAACTTTCTCATAGAGATCCAACTGGGGGGAAGAAAGTTTATGTTTTACTCCCTCTGTTAGTGTATCCCATTGTAAGACTGGAGCAAGAGTCCAGGGACTGGACTGAGGAGCAATTTGAATGAGATATTTGCAGTGCTCACCGTCACCTCACCATCCTTATTCTGGCGCAGTAGCTTTGCACCAAATTTGTGGGCGCAGCATTCTCATTTCTAATGATGAGTTACTTTTTTCCCCTGCAAGTGTTTCTCAGCCTCCTATGCAAATAACCCTTGGCTGTTCTGTACCACCAGTTATCCAGAACAGATTTTCCCAGTTCTGTGGTAGGTAAAACTTATCCTGCAAACGCGAAGACCCCTGATGTGGGGTTTCTGTAAATGAGCTAACCCTTTATTTTCCAGGGCTTTGTAACATGGAGGTAGTTACTATCTCTTGTGACTTTTGCCTTAACCACTTCCGGATATGTCAGAGAAATTTAAAAAAAAATCATAATAAATATAATAGAAAGTTGCTAACATTTATTAAGTCCTCCTATATGCCACACATAGTTCTACATTGTGTTTTCTATTGACTAACTCATTTACTCTTCAGAATAACCTTTTAATGTAGGTGCAGTTATTTCTTCCATTTTATTGTAAGGACACGGGCACATAGAAGTTAAGTAACTGACAGAAGTCACTCCCACTGGATTCAGATGACTAGCAAGAAAGGGGAAGAAAGAGGAGTGAAATTTTGCCTTCATTATATTTTCTTCTGTATTCCTAATTTCAAAAGCAATTAAGTGAAATTAAAGAATATTTCTCTGGCATAAATGGTAAGCCCCACCAAAGCAGGGGCCATGCCTTTTTTCTCTCTCCATAGTATCTCTGGTGACTAGTACAAAAGAGACACTCAATATTCATGTTACAAATGAATGAATAATCTAAAAAACTTTCAGTTGTTTTTTTTTTTTTATGTGTCTTTCATTCTTTTTCTTGTCTTTCCAATTTCTGTTGTCTTAATCTGCACTAAAGAATTACTAAACACTGTCTGGATTAGTGGGTTGATGACACTCCTTGTCAATAACTTATATAGCTTTCTGTTGGCTCTAATTTCTAACAGAAGAATTGGGGCTGGTTTGAGAGATGAATCAGTTAAGAGGCTGTTTTCCTTACAGATATCATCCACAAGACTTCTCTGAGATGTGTACTGAGAAGCATACTGAAATGCAGAGTTCATATCTAGATGGGTGAGCACAGATTTCATTGCTTTTCTAAGATCCTTTATTGTATACTGTTTTATTAATTATTTCTGGTAGTAAGAATAGTTTCAAAAAATAATCTCTGGTTGTATGTGTAAGTTGACAACATTGATAGAGCTATTTAAGTTATAGGTAATGTATTCTTTAAATTGACTTACAAATGAGTATAATACATATAGAGGCCATGCGAGTACATGGCTTATGAACCAGGCCATGGCCCTGAGGAGGGAACTGTATATTAGTTCTGTTCTTTGTAGTTGCTAAAAGTTTATTTGATTATTAATCCTATAATTCCTCATATTTTCACACCTTCTGGCTGTCTTCAGCTTCTTGGTTCTGAGGCATCATGCTAAACATCTTTATTAGAGGAAAAATGAAATAGCTTCATTTCATACAACGCTTTCTTTTAAACTCTTTGATAGCATCCTGGAATTTAAAAACATCCATTCATAAATTATTTTTATGATTGGACCTTGATCAATTTACTTGAACTTAGTGTGTCCTCTTCTCCATTTGCAGCTGAAAGGGTAGTCTTGACCTACTTTTTAGAAGAGCCCATAAAAATGATTAATTGAGACTTCCTTATAGAGTACTTTAAAAATATATAATTGCTCTGCATATAGGAAAAAACCGATCAGAATTTTAAAAAAATGTTTAAAAATAGTTAGGTGAAAATTTCAAGATGGAAACAGGGACTTGCTAATGCTGAATAAGGCAGAAGAGCATATTTTTGTCAGTCAGTTTTACTAGTTTAAGTAAAGCCTATTTAACTATAAAAATCTATTTAATCAGTGATAGAGTCATTTCATTTTAGTGACTGCCTAATTGTAGGGAAGCTCTGCAGCACAATCATGACCTCCTTCTGTTGTGCTCAGCTCAAGACTACCTTTAATGAAATGTGATGATGGAGCAGTTCCCTTGATTAAAGCACTTTAATAAATAAGTAGCTAGACAAATTTACCAGCTAGGAGAGAAGAGGAACAAATGGAGCTGTAAATCCTATAAGAATAGTTTTATCATTTAAAAAAAATTTTATGTATTATTTAAATTGTGCTTCTCTAATCATAATTGTTTATAACGTTTCATTGTGTTTAATAGCATTTGCTTTGATTGAATCATTATCATAGTTAGCAAGTTGCTCTAATATCTACCTTACAGTGTCTTTTCAATTATGTGAAAGATAATTGAAGCTATGTGAATGTGGTTTCCTTTTCTGTCCCTAGAAAGAGACCATAATAGAGAAGTTTCATTTGTAGAAAATTTATATTTTGTAGTCCCTTATCCACTTACTATAACATTTCAGATTTATTTATTTACAGTTTAATTTTGCACACTCATCCATTCTGATTGCCCTCTCACAAATTTTAATATTCCCATTCAGTTTTGGCAGTATAGCAGTAGAGAGAGAAATTTTCCTGTTTTTGTTCTTTTTGGATAGATCCACAACATTACAGAGAAAATTTTAAAAGATTTCAGTCTTCTCGTATGCCAGAATTTTGGGGAAACCTTGGATTAATTGATCTTATCCTGCCCTCTACTCCTCCAGCTCTGATTTCAGAGGGTATAGATGGGGAGGACCCTCACTTTCTCTCTGCTTTGCATGGTCCCCTAGACCTTCTGCAGCTTTCCTAGGTTGATATGAGTGAACGAAAATGTCATTGTTGCAGAAGTCAAGCAGGGACTCACAACCAACTGTGTGAATGTTTTGCTTTTCCTGTACCTTGTCTTTGCTCATGCATCTTTTAGAGTCTAGGCATGTGTTTGTGTGTGTGTGTTTGAGCAAGAGAAATAGCAGTCTACTCTAATAATACCGTAATCACAACCAGGAAAGACATGCTTCATCAATTCTCTGGCAGTAACTGCAGTTCCTATGGAAAGAAAAAGTGTTGTAGTCACAAAGCACCGAGCTGATCTCCCTGTGCTATGCGGCTGCTTTCCACTAGCTATCTATTTTACATTTGGTAGTGTATATATGTCCATGCCACTCTCTCACTTCGTCCCAGCTTACCCTTCCCCCTCACTGTGTCCTCAAGTCCATTCTCTACATCTGCGACTTTATTCCTGTCCTGCCGCTAGGTTCTTCAGAACCATTCTTCTTTTTTAGATTCCATATATATGTATAGCTGATTCACTTTGTTATAAAGCAGAAACTAACACACCATTGTAAAGCAATTATACTCCAATAAAGATGTTAAAAAATAAATAAATAAAAAGTCAAAAAAAAAAAAAAGAAAAAGTGCTGTGGTACAGTAGAAAAAATATAGGCTTTGTAGTAAGAAACATCCAAGTTCAAATGCCAGCTCTGGATTCACAGATAATTAGCTCTAATTTGCTTTGCAAATTCATTAAACCCATCTGAACCTGTTTTCTTATCTGTAAAATGGGAATAATAATACAAACCTCATAGGGTTATTATTAGTATTTACTAAGTAAAGTATGAAAATTGTATGGAACCTTATATGTTTTCAATAAATGTGTTCTCTTCTATTCCTTAGTACTCCAGTGAGTTGGCTTACCACAAAACACAGAAATATAACAAAATTTGAATCAGAACTATCAAATTACAAGTAATAAAAAAGAGGGTAAAACAATTAGGCTAAAGAAATGCCTAATGTTATTTACTGTGATTAATTGTAGTACTTAGTTTTCAGATTCTTGAAGGGTGAGGTAGCAAGATAAACACAGTAGGTTATATTATTGTCAATATTTGAGAAAAGAAAATAGAACTCACCAAGTTTTTCTGTACTAGTGTTTTTAATATTAAATATTAAGTATCTTTACTCATTCTATATCTCAGATTTCATTAAAATTTTAATTAAAAGTTAATTGCAAATTCAATAGAGAAGAGGGAGCCTCGTCAAAGAATGGATGGACATTTCTCCGCTATAGGTTTAGTCATCTCTTTGTTAACAAATAAAGGTAATCTTGCTAGAACACTCTTGTAAGATTTGAACTAGAGATTATTCTATTGTATAAATAGTGGGAAAAGAAAATCTGACTAAATGGAGGACTAGTGAGATAATGGCTGCTACATGTTTTCTTTCAGTTCTATGAATTCCGGGGGATGGATTGGTGTTTTCTTGCCTCAATTTCTTCATTAGTCACTGCATACATGTAGACCTTTTCCAGAAGTCCCTGAAATTGTCCAGTTGTTTCCTCGTTGATCGGATGCCAATGGTTCTATCAATACTTCTTCTCCCCCACCATCTCACACATATCTCTCTCCCCAAAGTCCATTGTTCTCATTGGTTAAGAAGTCTTCCTCACTTGAAAAAAGTGTGAAGACTTTTGATTTTTTAAAGCACTCCTCACTTTATACTATTATTATTAATTTTTTATACTTTTAATATAGAGGAGAGGTGTAATGTTTCCAAATTCCTGGCAGATATTACTCTTTGGGATTTGCCAATGAGAAATTGGAATTCTTTGGAATTACACAAATCATAAATGATTCTTAAAATATTTCCAACATTCTTCACGGTATTTATGGATATGTGAGTAAATTATTACAAATATAAATAAAATATTAAATTTAGTAGCATTTTCAAAGAACTGTAGCCATAGTGCATATTCAAACACTGGTAAACACCAGTGAAGAAAACTAGGTTATCTTGAAATAGCATAATGTTCTTAATCCTAGTAAAGTTAATGTCACTCACTGTACAGGATCATGTGCCAAAGTAGCTAATGTAAGGACTTATTTTATTTCCTAAACTTGTTATTTCTTAGGACATTATTCATAGGATTTGTTTAAATTTGTTTAAATTATACTATGCATGTAAATTGATTATTTTATTTGCAAGCATGATTCACTGTTAGTAGCAACAAGGATATGAACACACACTTAGAACTTGGTCATAGGCACAAACAATATTGCCTATCAGATCAGGAAATTTCTCTCCTTCTGCTCCTGTTCAGTTCCCAGAAATGTTGACCTCAACTTCTGAATCTCCTGTCATTGTTTCCCGCTACCACTCTCTCAATTAGATTTCTTTGAACCAAGTTGTCTCTTGGTTGATTGTTGTGTTTTAATTCTTACAAGAGAATTATTATACCTTTTCCCACTTTCTCCATTTCTCAACTGAGTTTTCTCCTGATCCCAGAGAAACATATAAATTACTCTAGAAATGCTGGGAGGGGATTCCTTATGGAAATACTACGAAATAACCCCTCTTTTTAGGGTAGTGATTTTCAACCTTGGTGGCACTTTAAATTCACTTGGATGCTATTTTAGAAATACATGTGCCTGGGTGGTGGATCCCAGGAAGTTGATTTAATAAGGTATATTTTAAAAAATCCTATTGATTCTGTTGTGTAGCCAAATTTGAGACCTCTCCTCAAGGAACTACCCAATGAATTACTCCTCATTCTATAATTTAAGGATACACTTATAAGTATTTTTCATTCTTTCATTGTAGGTAAATTCATTTTTATAATCTCTGAAATAGTTTGTAAAATTCTTGAAGAAAAATGTATTTACTATTGGAAACTTATTTTTGATCAGCAATTTCAGAACCTTGGAGGTTTATTATTACATTTTGGCAGTTGTAAGTATTTAATTGATCTTATTTTTTAGTTATTAAAGAAATACATATGTTTATTTAAAAATAAAGTTATGCAGAATTACTTATAATGGAAACAAGACTTACTTATTCCATCTCCTTCTCCAGAAGCAACTGTTTTTAATTTTTCAGTTGTTTGTCCCAGTTGTCATCTTAGCATTTCTAAATAATATGATTATGCTGATATTTCTTAATAAATTATTTTTTTGACATCTTCTATTTATTTTCTGCCATGATAGCAAGGATTTAGTCATTTATTCTCCCCCAATATTTCCTCCATCCTTCTGTTAAATTACATTATTATTTTTCAACCTTATGCTGGCTACTTTTCTAATTTTCATTTATGTATTTCCATCATTTTTTCTTCCACATTACCTATGAGCTGTATCTCTTGACTCATCACTTTATAAGATGAGGATATTAGCACCCATGCCTTTCTCTTCAGCTCTCCCACATCTCCCAACTTCTGTCATTTTTACTTTTGCATCATCAAAGTTGATGAAAACATATCATTTTATAATATATATTTTCTGTTCGCCTATAGATTAGTTTTAAAATTTGATAGCTAATATATATTTTTACATTATTCTGACTATATAAGAGTAGTAAATGGAAGTGCCAATCAGGCTTTTGTACATCAAAATGCTCTGCTCCCATTTCTTCATTGTTTTCTTTTGTATTTTGTCATCATTAAAAAAAAAAAAAATTAAGACCCCAAATCTTACCCTTGTCTTAGGGTTTGGCAATCCCATTTGGAAAATGTTTATATTTGATATTCTTTCTTGACCCCCTTTCTCAGACACTACTACCCTCAATCACTAGCTGCTCTAAAAATCTTGACTAAATCTTGACTCAAAACTGTTATCTTGGAACTTCCATCTAGGTTAAGAATTATTTTCTCATATTTTGAAGGCATTAGTATATCATTTTCTAGCATGTAGTATTGATGATAAGTCTTCTGCTGGTAATTTTCTTTTATTTGTAGGTAAATTTTAATCTCACCTGAAGCATTTTGAATTTTTTCTTTATCCAAAGAGAACTCCAAAATTTCACAGCAAAGTGTCTAGATGTGTCTATTTTTTGATTTATTATGTTGAGCACTTAGTCTGCTCTTTCAACCCTGAGATCATGTCCCTTAGTTCTGAGAAATTCTCACTCATTTTTCCTTTGATGTTTTTCTTGTCTCTGTCCACTCTGGTCTGAGCTTCTGAATTCTAGTTGATTAGATGTTGGACTTCTTGGATGATGCATTGATATACTCTTGATATCTTTTATATTTTCTCATTTTTCTGTCTTCTTTTACTAGTTTTTTAGTAATATTTAATTTTTTTAATCTTTCAATGATTTCTATTAAGTTTTAAAGATATTATTAATTTTAATTTCAAGAGATATTATTGGATTACCCCCACAACAGTGTATCTATCTGTCTGTCTACCTACCTACCTACCTATTATCTTTATTTCTATATGTACTGATCTATTTTTGAGGATTTTATTTCCATTATTTTAATATTCTCTTCTACCCCCTGAATTATGTCATTTCCTCTAGAATAACATTTTTCTGTTTAACCTGAGTTTCTCTATTTCATGTTGCATGTTTGTCTCAAAGATATCATTATGCTTTGCTGCCTAATCATACTTAAAAATAAAACCATAAAAGCACATCATAATTCAGTGCACAGTTGGGGCCTTTGATAGGTTTATTTTAGAGCAGTTGGGCAGATATGTGACTGTTACAGCTGTTTGAAAAAGTCAGAAATTAAGAGACACTTTTTCTGGGGCTCAGGAAATACTTTAGAGAAGAGACTTGATTTTTTTTGTCCAAGCAGTAGATATCTGGGTGCCAGATGAAAATAAAGAGAAGTGGGGAGGGGCCTGAACCAAGATGGTGGAGTAGAAGGACGTGCTCTCACTCCCTCTTGTGAGAACACCAGAATCGCAACTAGCTGCTGGATAGTCATTGACAGGAAGACACTGGAACTCACCAAAAAAGATACCCCACATTCAAAGACAAAGGAGAAGCCACAATAAGATGGTAGGAGGGGTGCAATCACAATAAAATCAAGTCCCATAACTGCTGGGTGGGTGACTCACAGACTGGAGAACACTTATACCACAGAAGTCCACCCACTGGAGTGAAGGTTGTGAGCCCCACGTCAGTCTTCCCATCCTGGGGGTCCAGCAACAGGAGGAGGAATTCCTAGAGATTCAGACTTTGAAGGCTAGTGGGATTTGATTGCAGGACTTTGAAAGGACTGGGGGAAACAGAGACTCCACTCTTGGAGGAAACACACGAAGTAGTGTGCAAATCGGGACCCAGGGGAAGGAGCAGTGACCCAAGGGGAGACTGAACTAGACCTACCTGCTGGTGTTGGAGGGTCTCCTGCAGAGGCGGGGAGTGGTTGTGGCTCACTGTGAGGACAAGGACACTGGCAGCAGAAGTTCTGGGAAGTACTCCTTGGGGTGAGCCCTCCCAGAGTCTGCCATTAGCCCCAGCAAAGAGCCTAGGTAGCGTCCAGTGTTGGGTTGCCTCAGGCGAAACAACCAACAGAAAGGGAACCCAACCCCACCCATCAGCAGTCAAGCAGATTAAAGTTTTAATGAGCTCTGCCCACCAGAGCAACAGTCAGCTCTATCCACCACGAGTCCCTCCCATCAGGAAACTTGCACAAGCCTCTTAGATAGCCTCATCCACCAGAGGGCAGACAGCAGAAGCAAGAAGAGCTACAATCCTGCAGCCTGTGAAACAAAAACCACATTCACAGAAAGACAGACAAGATGAAAAGGCAGAGAGCTATGTACCAGATGAAGGAACAAGATAAAACCCCAGAAAAACAACTAAATGAAGTGGAGATAGGGAACCTTCCAGAAAAAGAATTCAGAATAATGAGAGAGAAGATGATCTAGGAACTCGGAAAAAGAATGGAGGCAAAGATCGAGAAGTTGCAAGAAATGTTTAACAAAGACCTAGAAGAATTAAAGAACAAACAAACAGAGATGAACAATACAATAACTGAAATGAAAACTACACTACAAGGAATCAATAACAGAATAACTGAGGCAGAAGAACGGATAAGTGACCTGGAAGACAGAATGGTGGAATTCACTGCTGTGGAACAGAATAAAGAAAAAGAATGAAAAGAAATGAAGACAGCCTAAGAGACCTCTGGGAAAACATTAAATGCAACAACATTCACATTATAGGGGTCCCAGAAGGAGAAGAGAGAGAGAAAGGACCAGAGAAAATATTTGAAGAGATTACAGTCAAAAACTTCCCTAACATGGGAAAGGAAATAGCCACCCAAGTGCAGGAAGTGCAGTGAGTCCCATACAGGATAAACCCAAGGAGAAACAGGCTGAGACACATAGTAATCAAACTGACAAAAATTAAAGACAAAGAAAAATTATTGAAAGCAGAAAGGGAAAAATGACAAATAACATACAAGGGAACTTCCATAAGGTTAACAGCTGATTTCTCAGCAGAAACTCTACAAGCCAGAAGGGAGTGGCATGATATACTTAAAGTGATGAAAGCGAAAAACCTACAACCAAGATTACTCTACCCGGCAAGGATCTCATTCAGATTCGATGGGGAAATCAAAAGCTTTACAGCCAAGCAAAAGCTAAGAGAATTCAGCACCACCAAACCAGCTCTACAACAAATGCTAAAGGAACTTCTCTAAGTGGGAAAAACAAGAGAAGAAAAGAACCTATAAAAACAAACCCAAAACAATGAAGAAAATGGTCATGGGAATATACATATCGATAATTACCTTAAACGTGAAAGGATTAAATGCTCCAACCAAAAGACACAGGCTTGCTGAATGGATACAAAAACAAGACCCATCTATATGCTGTCTACAAGAGACCCACGTCAGATCTAGGGACACATATAGACTGAAAGTGAGGGGATGGAAAAAGATATTCCATGCAAATGGAAATCAAAAGAAAGCTGGAGTAGGTATACTCATATCACATATAATAGACTTTAAAATAAAGAATGTTACAAGAGACAAGGAAGGACACTACATAATTGTCAAGGGATCAATCCAAGAAGAAGATATAACAATTATAAATATATATGCACACAACATAGGGGTGCCTCAATACATAAGGCAATTGCTAACAGCTATAAAAGAGGAAATCGACAGTTACACAGTCATAGTGGGGGACTTTAACACCTCACTTACAGCAATGGACAGATCATCCAGACATACAATTAATAAGGAAACACAAGCTTTAAATGACACAATAGACCTGATAGATTTAATTGATATTTATAGGACATTCCATCCAAAAACAGCAGATTACACTTACTTCTCAAGTGCGCACAGAACATTCTCCAGGATAGCTCACATCTTGGGTCACAAATCAAGCCTCAGTAAATTTAAGAAAATTGAAATCATATCAAGCATCTTTTCTGACCACAATGCTATGAGATTAGAAATGAATTACAGGGAAAAAAACGTAAAAAAACACAAACACATAGAGGCTAAACAATACTAATTTAGCTAAACAAGGCTAAATAACCAAGAGATCACTGAAGAAATCTAAGACGAAATCGAAACATACCTAGAGACAAATGACAATGAAAACACGATGATCCAAAACCTATGGGATGCAACAAAAGCAGTTCTAAGAGGGAAGTTTAGAGCTATACAAGCTTACTTCAAGAAAGAAGAAAAATCTCAAATAAACCATCTAACCTTACACCTAAAGGAACTAGAGAAAGCACAAACAAAACCCAAAGTTAGCAAAAGGAAAGAAATCATAAAGGTCACATCAGAAATAAATGAAAAAGAAATGAAGGAAAGGATAGCAAATATCAATAAAACTAAAAGATGGTTCTTTGAGAAGATAAAGAAAATTGGTAAACCATTAGCCAGACTCATCAAGAAAAAGAGGGAGAGGACTCAAATCAATACAATTAGAAATGAAAAAGGAGAAGTTACAACAGACACCACAGAAATACAAAGCATCCTAATAGACTACTACAAGCAACTCTATGCCAATAAAATGGACAACCTGGAAGAAATGGACAAATTCTTAGAAAGGTATAACCTTCCAAGACTGAACCAGGAAGAAATAGATAATACGAACAGACCAATCACAAGGAATGAAATTGAAACTGTGATTAAAAATCTTCCAACAAACAAAAGTCCAGGGCCAGATGGCTTCACAGGTGAATTTTATCAAACATTTAGAGAAGAGCTAACACCCATCCTTCTCAAACTCTTCCAAAAAATTGCAGAGGAAGGAACACTCCCAAACTCATTGTATGAGGCTACCATCACCCTGATACCAAAACCAGACAAAGATACTACAAAAAAAAAAAAAAAAAAAAGTACAGACCAATATCACTGATGAATACAGATGAAAAAATCCTCAACGAAATACTAGCAAACAGAATCCAACAACACACTAAAAGAATCATACACCATGATCAAGTGGGATTTATCCCAGGGATGCAAGGATTCTTCAATATACGTAAATCAATCAATGTGATACACCATATTAACAAATTCAAGAAGAAAAACCATATGATCATCTCAATAGATGCAAAAAAACTTTTGACAAAATTCAACACCCATTTATGATAAAAACTCTCCAGAAAGTGGGCATAGAGGGAACCTACCTCAACATAATAAAGGCCATATACGACAAACCCACAGCAAACATCATTCTCAATGGTGAAAAACTGATAGCATTTCCTCTAGCATCAGAAACAAGACAAGGATGTCCACTCTCATCACTATTATTCAACATAGTTTTGGAAGTCCTAGCCACGGCAATCAGAGAAGAAAAAGAAATAAAAGAAATACAAATTGGAAAAGAAGAAGTAAAACCGTCACTGTTTGCAGATGACATGATACTATACATAGAGAATCCTAAAAATGCCACCAGAAAACTACTAGAGCTAATCAATGAATCTGGTAAAGTTGTAGGATACAAAATTAATGCACAGAAATCTCTTGCATTCCTATACACTAATGATGAAAAATCTGAAAGAGAAATTATGGAAACACTCCCATTTACCATTGCAACAAAAAGAATAAAATACCTGGGAATAAACCTACCTAGGGAAACAGAAGACCTGTATGCAGAAAACTATAAGACACTGATGAAAGAAATTAAAGATGATACCAACAGATGCAGAGATATACCATGTTCTTGGATTGGAAGAATCAATATTGTGAAAATGACTATACTACCCATAGCAATCTACAGATTCAATACAATGCCTATCAAATTACCAATGGCATTTTTTATGGAACTAGAACAAAAAATCTTAAAATTTGTATGGAGACACAAAAGATCCCGAATAGCCAAAGCAGTCTTGAGGGAAAAAATGGAGCTGGAGGAATCAGGCTCCCTGACTTCAGACAATACTATAAATCTACAGTAATCAAGACAATATGGTACTGGCACAAAAACAGAAACATAGATCAATGGAACAAGATAGAAAGCCCAGAGATAAACCCAAACACCTATGGTCAACTAATCTATGACAAAGGAGGCAAGAATATACAATGGAGAAAAGACAGTCTCTTGAATAAGTGGTGCTGGGAAAACTGGACAGCTACATGTAAAAGAATGAAATTAGGACACTCCCTAACACCATACACAAAAATAAACTCAAAATGGATTGGAGACCTAAATGTAAGACCGGACACTATAAAACTCTTAGGGAAAACATAGGAAGAACACTCTTTGACATAAATCACAGCAAGATCTTTTTTGATCCACCTCTGAGAGTAATGGAAGTAAAAACAAAAATAAACAAATGGGACCTAATGAAACTTAAAAGCTTTTACACAGCAAAGGAAACCATAAAGAAGACGAAAAGACAACCCTCAGAATGGGAGAAATATTTGCCAATGAATCAACGGACAAAGGATTAATCTCCAAAATATATAAACAGCTCATGCAGCTCAATATTAAAGAAACAAACAACCCAATCCATA
This sequence comes from Balaenoptera acutorostrata, assembly GCF_949987535.1. NCBI lineage: Eukaryota > Metazoa > Chordata > Mammalia > Artiodactyla > Balaenopteridae > Balaenoptera > Balaenoptera acutorostrata. Next base: position 101,618,831 of record NC_080067.1, on the reverse strand, counting down.
AATGGGCAGAAGACCTAAATAGACATTTCTCCAAAGAAGACATACAGATGGACAAGAAGCACATGAAAAGCTGCTCAACATCACTAATTATTAGAGAAATGCAAATGAAAACTACAATGAGGTATCACCTCACCACAGTTAGAATGGGCATCATCAGAAAATCTACAAACAACAAATGCTGAGAGGGTGTGGAGAAAAGGGAACCTTCTTGCACCGTTGGTGGGAATGTAAATTGATACAACCACTATGGAGAACACTATGGAGGTTCCTTAAAAAACTAAAAATAAAATTTCCATATGATCCAGCAATCCCAGTACTGGGCATATACCCAGAGAAAACCACAATTCAAAAAGACACATGCACCCCAATGTTCATTGCAGCACTATTTACAATAGCAGGTCATGGACACGATCTAAATGCCCATCGACAGATGAACGGATAAAGAAGAAGTGGTACATATATACAATGGAATATTACTCAGCCTTAAAAAGGAACAAAATTGGGTCATTTGTTGAGTTGTGGATGGATCTAGAGACTGTCATCTAGAGTAAAGTAAGTCAGAAAGAGAAAAACAAATATCGTATAATAACGCATGTATGTGGAACGTAGAAAAATGGTACAGATGAACTGGTTTGCAGGGCAGAAGTTGAGACACAGATGTAGAGAACAAACGTATGGACACCAAACATGGAAAGCGGCGGGTGGGTGGGGGTGGTGGTGTGATCAATTGGACAATTGGGATTGACATGTATACACTGATGCATATAAAACTGATGACTAATAAGAGCCTGCTGTATAAAAAATAAATAAAATAAAATTCAAAAATTCAAAAATTCAAAAAAAAAAAAGCCACAATATCAGAGACAAGAAAATGTCCAGTGATACAGATAGTTCAGTAAATTATGTATTTCCATTACAAATGATGTTCTAGAACAGTATACAATTTCTTAAGAGATTATAGGATAGGAAAGATATTCAGGAGAAATAGTGAAGTAAAAAATTCATATTACTGATGCTTCCTTGGTGGTGCAGTGGTTAAGAATCTGCCTGCCAATGCAGGGGACACGGTTTTGAGCCTTGGTCTGGGAAGATCCCACATGCCGCAGTAAAACTAAGCCTGTGAGCCACAAGTACTGAGCCTGTGCTCTAGAGCCAGCAAGCCACAACTACTGAGCCCACGCTCCACAACTACTGAAGTCCACGCACCTAGAGCCCGTGTTTCGCAACGAGAAGCCACCACAATGAGAAGCCCGTGCACTGCAACGAAGAGTAACCCCCGCTTGTCGCAACTAGAGAAAGCCCACGCACAGCAACGAAGACCCGATGCAGCCAAAAGTAAATAAATAAAAATAAATTTATTAAAAAATTTCATATTATTAAATAATACGTATGATGCTATATTTGTGAAAAAGTTTATACGTACACATGTATGCATAGAGAAAAGGACTCAACCCTGATGTTCACAGTGCCTCTCTTTGCATGGCAGGGAGGAGACTATAAATATCCTTTTTAAGGAAATAAACAATATTTTGCTTCTCTATGTTCTTTAATTTTGTTTTGAATTGCAATTTTAAAACTATAATAAACTTTTTAAAGGAAAAAAAAAGAGAGAGAGGTGGGAGCTTGACTTTTAATTAATGTTCCTATTTTTAACCCCAAGTCTTACCCTTGTCCTGGGGTTTGAAAATCCTAATGTCAACCCTCTGCTGTCTCTCTTTTCAAGCCTACTTCCCTGCGCAGTGACTTCTTTTTCCCACGTCATCATTTTTGTTTCACTTCCTTCATTTTGTAATTCTTTCCTTGTGGACACAGGCTGCCCACCCAAATGCCCATATGGCTCAGGCAGGTAATTAAATAAATGAAGAAGACTGGTCCTTGAAAATAGACTTGATGTGCCCTGGAATGGAGATATTGCCACCACTCAGGTTCAGTTATTATGCTTTATTTCTTTACAATTAATTTAGTGAATTTTCCAGAGGCAAAAATGATATACACATATGGTTGGCCTGTCATCTTGACTCAGGGGTCCTCTTAGGTACTAAAATCTAAAAGAAATGTATTATTTCTTGTTGGGGGGGCTTTAGGTCCTATTACTTTCCATCAGAGTCCTCTCAACTACCTTAAATGAATATAGGTTCTAGGTTAAACCATGTCCTTGCCATGTACAACCAACCTCAAGCCGTATCAAAAATCAAACATTGTATTTCCTATTAAAAAAATTTCAATGTAGGAGGCTCTGAATAATCTAAAAGACAGTAATTTTATTTTGATGTTATAGTACCATGGCAGCATGCTTCATGTTTCTTTCTCAGTTGGACCCTAGGTATAAATTTAGGGTTGAATATTGAGACATAACTCAGGGAGAGTGATTCTGCTTGGGTCTAGGTTAACGTGGTTCACTTATATAGCTTTCTGGTTCCATAACTTGATCCAAAGATAAGACTGAGTTTAATATGTAACCTGAGAATCAGATAGATGGCATATTCTGTGGTGATGGTCATTTTTGATATCATTTCTCTTGCCAGGCCTTTAGATAATGCAACAGAAAGTTAATGATTGTATTCTCAGATGAGATCTTGAATGTCATGGTTTTCTGATGTTGACTGAAGAAAGAATTATTGAGAATTATTTGTATTATGTGATGATGGTAGGGTTGATAGCATATTGGACATTGAAAAATGTAAATGTAATTTGGACTTGAGGAAAGCATCTGAAGGAATGCTTATAAACCAGGCCAAAAGTGATATATAATTTATCACACCCTCCTTGTTATATTGGCAAGTTTATCAGTTTTCAGAGTTAATGCTGAAAGGTGGCAGGATATGCCAGCCCAAAATATGACTGTAGGAGTTCAAGACATGCCACCCCCAAATATTCTGCTTTGTTTTATTGATTGAGTTGTAGGCACTTGAAAACAGCAAATTCAGGGAAAGGCTTTCCCTGAATTCCCCTTATTTGCTTAAAGACAAATGTTCCAAAAGGAACTCAATTGTCATCAATCCCATCCTGAGCTGGGGGGGAATTTCATCATTCAAAAAGGATTGACTCATCACAGAAGAGGAGACTAGAGATTGACACCACATCCAGACAAACTTTGTCACAAACCATTGTACCTCTAATCTGTTTTTCTAAGGGCCCATTCATCTTTCCTAAAAATCATTGACTGTCCCTTCAGAGGCTTACATCTCACCTCCCCTCCCCATGTTAAGATGGGTATTTAAGCCTAAATTCATAGCCACCTCTAGAAGTTATTTATTTTTACCCCCAAGGGATCTCCTATGTATTCATGAGTTACACATGTTAATAAAGTTGTTTTTCTCTTGTTAGAGGGGCCCCAGTGAGAACTTAGAAGGGTAGTAGAAAAATTATTTTTCCTCCCCTGAAATGCCAAGGCATGACTTGATAGCGGTGGTGAATTAGGTCCCAAAAGTCTCCATGAGACTTTCCCAAGCTACCCCAAATAAATATACAATCTATTTTAAAACCCTGTGTTTTCCCACAAAGATAATTTTAAGCTCTAGCAATAAACATACAATATAAGAACAGTGTGCTTTCTGTTCTAAGTAGCTTCAAAGTAGGTTCCCAGCTTCTACCCCCAACCTGATTTCTGCCTTAAGTCCCTCCTATTCAGGAAATTTGTTAGCACTACCATATTATCAATGGAAAAATTATAATAGCATACAACCACAATTTATATGCATATGTGTACTCACAATCTGCTGAGAATAGGGCATATGTGTTTTAAAATCCATAAAAATATGTCTTGAGAGTTTCAATTCAGTTAAGTCTGGCTTGTTCAGATATTTAGAGCAAACAACAGGTTTTTAAGGTGTTTGGATTACCCTGACAATTCACCATGATGTAGATGTCTCCATTAAGCCTGTCAGCTCCCCCTTGAGCAAGAGAAAATCAAATCAAAGCTCAAAAGACATGAAGAACATGGTTTGCTGCTATGGTCTTCACGATGGATATACATTTCTAAACAATCAATGAAGTCGTGGTGTTGTAAATTGATTGCTGAGATGGGCAGTGGTGTACCCCAGAGCTGTTTTTTCCTTGCCACACACTGCTTTACTGGTCATTCATAGCCATGTGTTTAGATCAGTATCCCAACATGTAAGAGATTATTGGACTGCTGCAAAGTGAAACAATGTAAAGGTTGGTTTAAGCTGCTAAAATTGAAAAGCATCTCAAATAATAAACATGTAAGCCCAGTGATATCCTGGACTCCCAAGTAAAAATGTCAGAAAGGGACCCCATGTCCTTTTTAAGTTGCAGATTAAGTAAATTTTTAGTCTACTTGGGAAACTGTCCAGAAGGGAAAAGGATCCATTTAACACATGCTTCTCTTTTGATATGCTGATCTCTCTTGACTTCCTTAACTCATTTCACACAAGCCAGAGAGCTGAACTTCCTCCATTTTTGTTGTGTGCATGTGAAAGAAGCTTATGGCATCACTTTCCAAACTTAAATCCTGCAACTAAATGCGTTAGACTTGCAGAAAGTTTTATGAAATACTTCAAAGTCTTCTCTAATCTTGACTATAAAGGTGTATTTAATTTACTTAACTCTGTCTAAGCCTGCTTCACACTAGAAGCAAGGAGAGGAAATTTAATACGCAGGTGCCAAAGAACAAGCATATCTTTTTGAAAAATTTGCTTGGGTATTGTGAGATTGTACATTCCAAAAAGGGCCACAACAGTGTCTCCTGTCCCACATTCCCTTCTTTGATGGTCCTCCTACAAGGAGATGGGTGTTTATGTTCCTTCCCCTTGACTCTGTTTTGACTACAACAGAGATGATGCAGTGAAGCTAGTTGTAAAAAGTGATACAGTTTTGCTAAGTTCTCTTGGGACACTCCCTCTTAGAACAGAGTCATTGGGCTGGAGATAATTCAAGCACTCCATGGAGAAGCCCACTGGAAAGGAACCAATAACCTGAAACGTCTCACCAGCCCTGAGTGAGCCATTGTGGAAGTTGATCCTCCAGTTCAGCTGAGTCCCCACAGCTCACTGTCGTGTGGTGTGGTGCAGTGGTTGTCCCTACTGAGCTGGGTACAAATTGTAGATGTGTGAGCAACATAAATGATCGCCATTGTATTTTTGAATTTGGGAGTGTTGTTAGGCAGCAAAGCATCGCTGTACCAGAGAATTATACTTAACCTTGTGGGGACCTAAATTTGTCAGTGTTCCTTTCCTCGGTAACAGAGGTTGTCAAACTTTGGTCTGCAGGCTAAATCATGGCCCATAACTAAGCATAGTTTCTACATTTTTAAAGTGTTATCGAAAGGAAAAACCCAAAACAAACAAGCAAACAAAAACACCAAGAATGGGTGACAGAGACTATACGTGACCTGCAAAGACTAAAACATTTACTATTTGACACTTGATAGAAAAAGTTTGATGACCTCTGCTGTATAACAATCCACCTTCTTTCAGGTACTTAGTGTGAATTAGTACCACTGGTTTTGTGCTGGAAGAAAAACTTGGCAACATTAGTAACTCTCAGAAACCTTTCTCTAAGGAGCCTACCATAGCCTTCTTCCCACAGCTAAGTTAAACTTCAAAAGCAGTTGCACATTTTCTTGAGTGTCCTTGTGCAAATGTGTTGATTTTCCCATTAAGATACAATAGGCCATAGTTCAGGAAAATATATTTGGGTGTGATATACCTCAGAATTGTAAATCATTGAGCAATTTTTAGAAAACATTTGCTGGAAATCTGGAAATAGACATACTACCCTCTTCTCTCTCCTTTCAAACACATACATCTGTTACATCTATAACTTCTTATCTGAGGTTGAAATAATATGAATTTGAGGGGAAGGATATTTGTATACATTTGTATTTGTATTATATATTATGATTGAATACTGGAACTAAAGGTTTCTAAGACCAAAATTGAACTAGAAAATGTGAACACATAATACCAAAAATTTTAGCATTTCTTCTTAGGTGACTGAATTGATAAATTAAGACACCATGGCAAAGTCAACTACCAGCCTAGACTTATACTAAGCAGCTGTGCTGTTCCATGGGCTCAAGGTGCCAGTAAAATCATAGGATCTGGCCAAAAAATCATTTGCTCATAGTTGCTCTTACATTAGACATTTTCATCACACCTCTAATTTTACATTCAATGACTGCAGATATCCAAACTTTTATCAATGTACTATGAAGAATAAGAGTGTTTTAGTGTAATAGTATTTGGCTTTAGACAGGACAATAATGTAAGTTTGGGATTTTGAAATCTGCTTACCTTCTCCAGTGAATTGAGGCTAGTGGGTAGGGAGCTGTCTGGGAAAAAGTAGATGTGGCAGAAATCTTTCTTACCTGACACATAAGGAGGTGGATTCATACCCACACATCGTATATTTGTTCTGTGGATTTTTTTCTTTTTGATAAAATTACTTACTGTGTTTGAAAGCTATAGATTTGAGTTGGTAAAAATTTTAATTAGAAATATCTTTGCCATTTAAACTGCCATCACTTTGCCATTTGCCAGTGAAATGTGTCAATACAAAATCATGAATATCAAAGAAATGATTTTCACAGTTAGCATACTTTTAAGTACTGGCTCACTCTGTTCTTTACCAGGGGTCTCAGGGATTTTTTTAGAGAGAAAAACATAATGCAGGTCTTATAAGACTGCAGTTAAGCCCTTGATAGGTTGGAAATTGCTGTGGAGCTTTAATTTTTGAAATATGTTTTCAGCGAAAGATAAAATAGATGTGATGACATAAAGAAGCAAAACAAATAACAACCTTTCAAAAAGATTCAATATAATTGTTACAAAGTGAAAAACCTTTTAGAACCACTCCCATACATTTCAGCAAGAATTGTGTTGTTTTGCATTACAGTTTTTATAGAGCTTCTGTAATATTGGTTCATAAAACGTGTGCAGAAATTATCTACGGAGGTTGGAGGTAGATAAGACCTGCTAGAGCATCTATTTCATTTACAAGCCATCAATAACTAATGTAGGACACACAGTAATGCAACACTAAGGTTATACATTTAAACACAGAAGTCAGGAAATGCAAAAATCAAGGATCTCATAATAACTTCAAACACCCACAGTGCACAGATAAAATATTTTTGATTGCTAATTATACTGTTAAGTGTTATACCTTAAAATGAAGCACATGAAATATGAACAGGCTAATGTTCCCTTGAGATACTTAAGTTGCATTTCCTGGCTTTTATGTTTAAATTGGAAACTTTAAAATTTCATTGACATAGATTTTTATTTTTCATTTCCTTCCTTTATTTTTGAAGAAAATGAAAAAAAAAAAAGTTGTCCATTGATCACCAATGTCGTTAACAGTGCTAAGAGTTACACTTAGCCTCCATAGAGCTTTCTGAAGTGATTTTAAAATTAGACTGGTAAAATTAACCAGAATTATGGCCACAGTCCTCAGGATGTGGTCTTCCATGTTTCTGAGCATGGGTCTGATGTGGTTGGACCCTTTCGTTTAAACATGGAGCTGCCTTCCCTAAATAAATAGACTCTGTGTCGTGTTTGTAGATTTCTAAATTTTACAAAGTACAATTTGAAAGGAATATGGGGTATTTATATGTCCACATCTGATAAATTTTGATTTGAGGAAGCCTTTTTAAGAGGATAGAGGCTCCCTTTCAAAACACTACTCTTAATAAGAATAATTAAAAGGAAGAGGATAGGTAAAGAGCTATCCATGCAGAACACAGCAGTAGAAAAAATACCTGGGCTGTGAGATTGGAAATGGAATATAAACTTAAATCAGAGAATTGATCATGGCAAAGACATCGATGGGGTAAAGAAAAGAAGGACTTAGGAAGTAGGTAACAACCTTCATTGATTCTCTACTGTTTATGGTGTAAAGTCCAAATGCCTAATACCATAAAGTCTCCCCAATTTACCTCCAGCTTACCTCTTGTGTTAGGCAGAGTCATGGACCCCCAAGATGTCCATGTCCTAATCCCCAGAACCCGTGGCTATGTTACTGTACATAGCAAAAGAAATTTTGCAGATATGTTTAAGGATCTTGAGGTGGGGTGATTATTCTGGAATATCTGATGTGGTTAAGGATCTTGAGATAGGGTGATTATTCTGGAATATCTGAGTGGGCCCAATGTAATCATGTGGGTCCTTACAAGGGACAGAGGGAGGCAGGAGAGTCAGAGAAGGAGACACACAGTAGAAGCAGAGGTTGGAGTTATGCAGTTGCTGGCTTTGAAGATGGAAAATGGCCATAGGCCCAGGAATGCAGGTGGCCTCTAGAGGCTGGAAAATCAAGGAATGGATTCTGAGCCTCCAGAAGGAGGGCAGCCCTGCTGATACCTTGATTTTAGCCCCATAAGAACCATTTGGTCTTCTGACCTCCAAAATTATAAGACAATAAATTTGCGTTGTTTTTAAGCCACCAATTCTGTGATAATTTGTTACAACAGCAATAAGGAAATTAATACACCTCTATATACTCATAATAATAACATCGTATTACTTTGTCTCAAACATGCCATCTATTATAAGACAAAACTAATTTCATAAGAGACTTGGAGGTGTGTACAAAACACAAACATTTGTTTTATGAGTTAATTGCTTATCTTAATCAATGCAATATAAAATATTATCTTTTTTAATATGACAATCAAATTTGAGCCCAAGTTTTCCTTACAGTCAGAATCTAAAGATTCTTCTGATTTTCTTTAGGCTATTGGAAATTGTGTAGTTTGATTTTGACATGTTGCTTTTCATAACCCACACTCACAATTTCTTTAGAGATAGACATTGTCATTTCGAGGTGTTCTGTTTGCATTTGCTTCTTGTTAATTCATAGATCCTTTTGTTTTTTAATTGAATTATATGTTGTTGGAAGTTTAATAGCTTCTCTTGAAAACCTAGTAGAAACATTTGTCAGGCAGATGGTGGTGCCCCAGAGATAGTCCTCATGATGTATGAATCAGCCATGCTATGCTTCACTGCCTTTAAAAGTCTTATGATTTATTCTCAAACATTGGCAATGTCTTCTGTCTCTAATTGCGTTACCTGGATGTGACAGACAATCTTCTGCATACTCAAGCTGCCTCATAGTGTAATCTTTTTTGAAGACATTTAAGTGACAATTAGAGATACATATTTCAGTGAAAATTCAATTGCATGTAACACTACCAGTGCAAGAACTCAAATGAGTTAATGAACAAACACCTTTTAGGCAGGCTAGTTTCCTATACTCAGGGCAAAACAATTGGGTTGCATCTTACTCCTCTGCTTTTCAGCTGAGAAGATTATTTTATATTGATTATTTGATACATCTTGATTTTTAGAGACATCAAACAAAAAACTTGCCCTTTTGGGATCCAGGAGATATGGTAATAATATGAATAGCTAACACAGCACAGCCCAGATGAGGAAACTGAGGCTGGGATAAGATAAATAACTTCCCCAAGATCACAGGGTTAGCAGGTAGCAGAGGTAGCACTCACATAGAGTGTGTTCTCTCTCTCTCTCTAAAGCCTAGGCTTTTAGCCACTGCACCCCTCACCCCCTCTCCTGTTCTCACAAGTTAGTCCATTACTAAACTTCTTGGTGATTCATCAACATGTGGTCTTCTTTCCAGCCTCTGTGTGGTTGGGTACATGGTCTCTACTTCTCCACCTGGCAACTTCTCTGAGCAGAATGGTTAAGGAAATGTGTCCTAGGCTTAAGTGACTAGAGTTCTGCCCCCACCACTTACTAACTAGGCCTCAGCAGCCTCATTCCTAAAACACAGATTACTTGGTTTATGTCTCATAGGTTTGCAGTGAGGATTAAGTGAAATAATACAGATAAAGTATTTAGCAACAATGCCAGGGACATAAGAAATTATACTTAATGAGAAGGATAAGAGGAAGAAAATAAGAATGGCACATATGTTACCTTCTTTCCAACAACTTCTACCATTTCTCATAGCATAAAATTCTTATCCCCTTCAATTCAATGATAGTCAGGAAACACATTTTGACCATCGGCTTTGTGCTAGTTTTATTATCATCAAGGGAATCAGTGGTGCTACAAGAAGTGTAAAGATGCTTGTAATGGGGAGAGCTTCCATGTGGTGTCAAAGAAAAACAGAGTCAGACACTAGTTAAAGGTGGTAAAGACAGAGTTTATTCTGTATTTTCACAGTAGGGGAAAAGAGACTTCAGTGCGGGACTGAGCTCAATTCCTAATACAATAAGGACAAATGAGGATTTACAGCCAAAGAGCAGAGTCAGCAGGGTCAGTAGGGGGAAAATTACTAAGAGGAGACATCAAGGGTTGTGGGATTCTTGCTACACCAATTTAATAAGATTCTTGCTGAAGACAAGGTGATCAGATATCAAAATGAGAGATAAGAACTTGATGAGATATGAAGAGTGATCAGATATCAAGGATACAGGAATGAATTATCAGAGTTCTTGCTAAAACTGGGTTTAGCAGGGATGGACATGGAAGGCCAAGTCAAGGCCATGTCAGGAAAAAGGCTCAGAGAAGCCTAACTACATTTTGGTCAAGGAGAGAGTCTTTGTCAGGGGCAATCAATGGCCAGCTGTGAGGGAAGACCCTCTTTTCCTCTCAATATTCTCTTTCTTCTTCCTGCTTTAGTTAACATAACATTTGTTGGCAGACTTTTATTGGGTAGACGTACGTAAGGCCCTTTCTTTGCAAGTAGTGCTTGCAGAAGGAGGGTTGACAGGAGACTCTCCAATCAGTGTGTCAATCAGAGTGTCATCTTGCCCTGATGCTCAAAAATAATCTAGGAACCTCCCTCAATTATAACTTGGAAGTGAGTAGGTGAGCTCTGATGAGGTATTTTAAGGATTAAAAGTCTCAAAATTTGAAGAGCAGGGATAGTTGGTCTTTGTTATGTAGGCCCCTCTATTCTATACCAAAAGGTACGTTTCTAGGTCTGGGGCAACACAGTTGCAAGGAGCCCATGTGAGTTACTGCTCCTTATTGCTGGGTGAATCTAGAAGATGACATTATCTACCACCTGTTCTGGATACTACATCACTCACAGTTCCCTGATCTGAATAGGCACTGGATTTCAATGAAATTATAACAATTTTTTTATTTTTTTACTGAAGAATCTTAAATGACTTTATGTTTTCTTCTTACAGGGTAGGCTGTCCCTTTCACTAAACAACAAGGCTTTTAAATTCTCACATTTACTGATTACAACACTTCCTCTGAGGTATTTGTAAAACCCTTTACTTATTCCAAAGATATGGTAAACTAAATGATAATGTCTCTTTAGAAGCATTTTCTGCATGGTTGACTTAATGTTGATGGATCACTTTTACCTTAGAAATAAATGTGTATGTGAATGCACACACACATGCCACATAGACACATATACATGTAGATCCAGCAGGAGCAAAGAGGAATAGTTTGGTGCCATTTAAATAAAAGCTTTGATTTTAGAAGAAAATTGGAAATTAGAGACAAATCTCAAAGAAGGGAAAAATTTTAGAAACGTGGGAGAAACCACTATTTTCGCTATTCTCTGATCTTTGGTATATTATTTATCTAGTGTGTTGCAGCGAACTTTAATATTTGAAAAAGGTCAGATTCACGTACCATATTTGAATAATGTAGGCAGCAGGGGTCTAGAGAATTATCATACTTAGACGAGGAAGTGTGATTTTCCAGCCTGGACTCATTTCTGCCCCTGATTTGTTGTTTGACCTGAAGTGAGTCATTCTCTTCTTTGTCTGTCAATGGTGATAATGAGATCTCTTTTTCCCCTTTCTAGTATAGATGTTGTGAAGAATGCAATAATCTGCTAACTGACCTTTCCCCTTAATATACTACCTCCTGAAACTACCTACATACTACCTTCTGAAAACACTGCTTTGCACCCAATCCCCCTGTTCAAAAATCCCTATATCTTCCCCATGGTATGATATCCAAAGTCCTCCTCATTTTAATCCCAAGCAATTGCTGACCATCTTCAATGTGCTAGACTTTGTACCGTGCACTTTTAATAATAACCCTTAGTCTTCAGACTGCTGTGAGCATAGCTATTAATGTTCACACCCTTTTAAATATAAAGAAAATCTTCAACAGCACAAGTTTGAAGACAGGCCCGTTGGATTCTTGGCTTTTGCTCTTTCCACATGCATATTCATGCTGTTGCTACTTAGGTCTTACCTTTACACACACACACGCACACACACACACACACACACACACGATCTTTTCTTTAAAACTTTATGTTTATGTCCCACCAGCTTTCATAAAGGATTCAACGTGGGACAATAAAATTCAGGTGTATAACAACACCATTGCATTAGAAATAAAGAAAACAAGAACTATGTAAAGGAGGAGGAAACAGGCATTTTATCTCCAGAATGTATCCCCAAACCATTTACTTACTACGGTTGTACTGCCACCGATACAAGCTTCTTGCGTGGCTGCAGCAGTGGCCACCTACATTTAGATTCCCACTCCACTGTAGCCTATACCATTCAAGTTCTATACAGAGGGTACAGTGACTATTTTAAAACATAAACAATGGCATCTGCTTAAAATATTCTACTGGTTCCCATTATATTTGGGGTACAATGTCATGACCTCTCTACCATGATCTTCAGGGTTATATATGATCCATTTCACACTCAGATCTCAATCCTCAATTCTTTCCCTTCCTCATCCACTTCTCTTCAATCATTGATGACCCTCTTAAAGTTTTTTTCTTTTTTCTTTTCTTTCTTTTTTCTTTTTTCTTTTTTTTTAATTATTATTTATTTATTTATTTATTTATTTTTGACTGTGTTGGGTCTCCGTCTCTGTGCGAGGGCTTCCTCCAGGGGCGGCAAGCGGGGGCCACTCTTCATCGCGGTGCGCGGGCCGCACTATCGTGGCCTTTCGTTGCGGAGCACAGGCTCCAGACGCGCAGGCTCAGCAGTTGTGGCTCACGGGCCTAGTTGCTCTGCGGCATGTGGGATCCTCCCAGACCAGGGCTCGAACCCGTGTCCCCTGCATTAGCAGGCAGATTCTCAACCACTGCGCCACCAGGGAAGCCCTGATGACCCTCTTAGAACAATACATCCTGCCCCAGGTTGTTTTGCTTTTGTTGTTACCCAACCCTCGTATGTTCTAACCCTAGATCTTCATGTGAATAGTCCCTTCTCATCATTCAGATACTAGCTCCTAGTTTGCTAGTTCTAGGTCAGTATATGTAAACATACACCATCCTTTTTTTTTAATGGCTGCATGGTATTTATCATACGGATGCAACTTGATTCAGTTAAGCTTTCTTCTACCAATAGGCATTCAGGTTCTGCCCAGTGTTTTCCAACTACAAAAGAGAAAATACATCTGCTATATGAATGACTACATATGCATATCAGCATACTCGAAGGAGATTATTTATAAAAATAATTGCATGAATTGAAATTACTAGATCAAGAAGTATGGAATGATTATTTTTGATAAATTTTGCCAAGCCAGAGAGTTTGATTTTATTTAATTTTATTTTTCTCAGCTTTACTGAGGTAAAATTGACAAATAAAAACTGTGTGTATTTAAGGTGTACTACATGATGATTTGATATATGCATACAGTGTGAAATAATTATCTCAATCAAGTTAATTAACAAATCCATCACCTCACATATTTACTTCTTTTTTTGGTTTGAATGTGGAAGATCTATTCTGTCAGCAAATTTCAAGCATACAATATAGTATTATTAGCCATAGTCATCACACTGTATATTAGATCCCCAGAACTTATTCATCTTATAAGTGAAGGTTTGTACCTTTGACTAACATCTCCCCATTTTTCCCACTCAGCCCTTGGTAACTACTGTTCTACTCAGATAGTTTAATTTTAAAGCATAATTTAGTGAATTTTTAAAGACTAAGCTAAGGTACTCATAATGTGTAGCTTTATGAAGCTCTAACTTGATCCAAGGATAGAGCTTAGAAAGCCTTCAGGATTGGTTGGTTTAAATGATTTTCCTTGATGTGCACTTTTCTTATCAGGTCTCTAGATATGAATTATTTCCTGAAAACTGCCTCCTGTATCCCTTGTTACTAACTAAAGGATGAGCCAGAGCCTTAGTGGTAAGGAATAAAAGCAAGAGTTGACCTCCTGCTATGCACACTGGAAAGCCTGAGCTGTATATTTGCCTGGATGGAGGGTCCCAAGCTTCTCTATGGGGATGAGCCAGGGGTCTCCATTTACTGAACACCCATCCTCTGCCTTCTGCATGTTCAGAAGGGCTAGCGCTGAGGTTGCCTCCTCATGTTTCTTCTGACTACACCAAAAAAAAGCAGTCTTTCCTTTTTCTTCACTCCTTCCACACTTACTGGCTACACTATTTACTTGGTCCTAAAAATACACTATACCTTATAACTTATTATTTATCCTTTTTTTTTATGTATGTATGTATGTATGTATGTATATATGGCTGTGTTGGGTCTTCGTTTCTGTGCGAGGGCTTTCTCTAGTTGTGGCAAGCGGGGGCCACTCTTCATCGCGGTGCGCGGGCCTCTCACTATCGCGGCCTCTCATTGCCGAGCACAGGCTCCAGACGCGCAGGCTCAGTAGTTGTGGCTCACGGGCCCAGCCGCTCCGCGGCATGTGGGATCTTCCCAGACCAGGGCTCGAACCCGCGTCCCCTGCATTGGCAGGCAGATTCTCAACCACTGCGCCACCAGGGAAGCCCCTATTTATCCCTTTTATATGTCTTCCTTCTCTCACTTGGGTTGTGTGGTGCTCAAGGGCAGCCTCTCTTATTTCTAAATCTCATTCAGCAACTCACTCATTCTAATACAAAAAGCAAGAATGATTATTTTACTGACTGTCCACACAGCTGATAGGATCTGTGCCTCTCTGCACTCTTCAAACCAGTATCCCTTCGGCCTATGATCATCCAGCAGGAGGCTACTTACCCTTAGCAGGAGCTGATCTCAGGTGTGGAATATTTTCCTTCGATATGAATGTCATACCAGGATGAACCTTGACCTTGGCTTCATTAGCTGTTTTCTAACCAACTGAACCCATGACTAAACCTTTTTAGGGCAAGATTTCCATTATGGTTCATTGTTAAGCTGACTCTAAGAAGAAAACAAGCTATAGCCTTGGAGGAAAAAAGCATCAAAAGGTTGCCAGTGAGAGAAAATTGGGGTTATATGGTACACTTCCTCAGTACACTTCCTCCGTAATGAGCGATGAAGTGATCCATTTATATATGATTCATATATATATATATATATATATATATATATATATATCTCAAAAGACTGCTGAAATTAAATTTCTAGATACAGTCATTATTGATGTTTTCATATCCTGGCACAGTAGCATTTGACAAGCCTGCACAATTTTTTGCTTTTGCTGCTGCAAAGCTAACTGTTTCAACAGTGCATACACTGCTAGGAAGATTTTGTTCTGATTTTTTCTGGAAGCTTTGCATATTATGGACACTCAGTCCATTTGATTGACAGGTTGTTTCCACAAGATACCTTAAAAGGCTGCAGGTACTACTTTTGGCCTGTTCCTAGGAAGAGAGCATTGACTGTATCCAGTGCTCTTTGAAATGAGGGATTAGGCATCTAGGTACCATGAGCCACAACATTACCAAAATTAGTTGATTTTGTGTAAATTTTAATTTATTAAGTTGGGCATTTGATATTGGTAATTATTGTCTTTTACTCTTTGTTATGAAAAGATAGCCATTGTGTAGAAGGCTTAGCACAGTTGATGTAGCCACTTGTTTATGAGTGGTTAGAATTATTTGAGTTTTCATGCTGTTGCTACTCAGTATTTGACATGCAAGCTGTAGTAAAGGGGTGATTTAGACTCCACAAACCTTTTTGTCTCATTTTAGGTTTTGAAGTTTAGACCTTTTGAAACCACTTTTATCCAAAGTCAAACTTAAGAAACTAAGGTTATCTCTGTAATAAATGTATTTTTAGCAAAGGCAATTTTTTTCCTAGACATTGACGGCTTCACTTAGCAGCTCTTAAACCAATAGCCCTTTTTAGGAGTAAAGACTATTATATGTAATTTTTTAAAGCCTCAGTATATTGTGGCATTTCTTGGCCCACAAAAATTCCATAAATGCTTTCAGATGAACTTAATTTTTAAAATATTTACAAATGCTTTGCTTTTGCTTAAGTATTTTACTGCTTTTCTTTACTTCTGTCTTTGAAGTCCATTATAAAATTCTTTTAATTGTTTTAAATATCTCTCTTCTACCATTTATTCATTCAATTCACATTTATTGAGCACTAACCCTTTCTTATGTAATATGAAAACATGCCTGCTGATAAAGCAGTTTCATCTTTGCTTGGGATGGTACCAACGTTTGAACATCAAGTAAACATTTTTAGAAAGGCCAGTATTTGCATATTGATATGTCAGATAGGATGCTATGTAATGGTACAAAAACTGAGTATTTCTAATCAGAGGATGTTGGAGATAGTAGAATAAATAAAGGCTATATGAGTAGTCAGGGGACTTTGCTAAGTCCATATGTGGTATAAAGAAATACATACAACACTGCAGACTGAAAAAACTCTGACCATGCAGAATTGGTCATTTGGTATCCCTCACTTCCCGAGGCAATAGACTATTTGATGATTATGAACAAGCTTCTTTAATGCCCATCTTTATTCAAGCAAAGATTCAGAATTTAAAAAATTGTCTCAAGCTATTTCCTTCAAGTTGGATTGTGTGAAGCTGTTGTCTTCATCCCGCATTGATAAATGTCAAACATGTGAGTGTATTTTAATCACAATCCTCATATTGATAAAAGTTGTGGCTGTGAGTTGGCGATAAAATTGAAACAATTAACATTTTTAACCTTTTATTTTGGGAAATTTCAAACACACACATATTAAATGGAATAGTATAATGAGCCCCTCTGTGCCCATCACCCAGCTTAAAATATTATCAATGTTCAGCCATTCTTGTTTTATCTTTGCTTCCACCCACTCACCAGCCCTACTCAATTATTATTTGTAGTATTTGAAGTTCTTTTTTGTGAGATATAATTTAAAGACATTGAAATGCACAAATCTTAGCTGTACAATTTTCACAAATAAGTACATCCTTGTAACTCCACCTATACCATGATCAGCAGTGGGATTTGTATTTATTATTGTGGCTGCTATAAATTCTGTAGGTATTCATATGCAAGAGAGGGAAATGCTCTCTCAGTCTTCTCCCTGATGCTCAGACCTGGCAGTGGGATCTTATACATGGGCTTAGGGGACATTAGACGAATGAGGTTTTGCTTCTAAGCTAAAAGCTTTTTAATATCTTTTACATTATAGGTTCTGAAATATCCTCCCCTTGTGCCTCTTCAAGGCACAAGGAAGAGGAGATAGCTATCATGAACTGGAGGTGGGAGAAGCAGAAGAAGAATCTCCAAGTCCCATGTTAATCTTCAGGATTTTTCCTTTGTTAGGAAACTGACTGAAATTAAAGTCAAGTGATCTATCTCAGGCTTTTACCTAAGTGAGAAAATATTTGTTTTTTCTTTGATCCTTTGTTTTTGAACTATAACTTAGTAGCTTTACCTTACCCTTGGATTTTTCTAACCTCTTAATGAATCAGGAAATTGATAAAATTCTAGTTTATACTGGTATGTCTTAGCTGTGGTTGTTGAAGTGACATCAATGTGGTTGAGAGGCAGGTGAGACATAGAAGAATATCTGGGGCATATTAGAGGTGAAAAGCAGTCGTGTGGCTTGAAAAAGTTCTACTTTGTCTGTTTTTCCTCCTTCTGGCTTTGTCCGGCTCAACCAGTTCAAAATACAATCACCACTGACGAATAAGCCCTTGATTCTATACATTGGAGATACATGCAATATTTTTTCTTCTGGTGGCACTGGAAATTACAAACCAACACAGAAATATTTTAAAAATGAAGTCAGAATTCTTCACTTGTTGCCAAAAGATAGTTGCATATTCATAGTCAGTGGCTATTTGCAAGGCTGATCATTATAATTCTGCACAAAACTGCCTGTATTCCTGTGTCACTCTTGAATAATCAAAATCCAGAGTTTCAATAAGGGTGCTCCTCGTTTACCAGGTTAATTCCCCTTATAATGATGTCTACATTCTCACACACATTTCAGAGCTGAGAATTTATTGCATAGGGCACAAATTCATTGGATATGCAGTGTAAATAACCTTATTAAGAATGCAGTGAGAGGATATACATTACTGTTCCGTTGGGTCAGAAGGGTAAACACAACAGGAAAATGAGACATTTACCACTAAGTAGTCCAACTGATTTATTTTACTGTGCCTTTTTTCATTTTGAGCCTTTTGAAGCACAGGCTGCCTGAGTACTCTGCCCTCATGCAGGCATTCAATTAGAAATTCTAAATTCTGGAGGGTGTGGGAACTGTCCTGGAGAACAAAGCCAGGGACTTTGTGTTAACCAAAGTTAGAATTGAGATAATATTTCAGGTAAGGGTGAGTTGATAGTAAACCTGCTTTTGCTTTTGTCCTCCAGGGTCTTTTGTTAGGATTCCATATAACATGATGGAGAATTTCTCCCTGCCACTGTCAACAAAACTCAGCTGATCTAGATCCAAACAGTGACACAGCTCTAAGTAGAGACCAGAGCCAAGACAGAGCACGATATACTAACCCTTCAGCTATCTCCTATATACGGTCTATATTACCATTTCAACTAGAAATGTTTTGATAGAAGAAAGTTGCTCTCTACTTTTCTGCCTAGAGACAGCACCCAGTATAGTAGTGTGCCAGTAGGAAGAACTCCTCCAGCCAAGTGGTCTTCTGAGACACGAGGTCACATTTTATATAACAGAAGGTACCATGTCAAAGCTGTAATAGTCTCAGAGCCCTTCCCTCAAGGGCCACTTAGCTTTAGCCGTATATACTTTTCTTAGTCCTTCAAACAACAAAATATTTTTAGGTATTTTTAGGAAGTTATCAGTGTCTTTCAAGCTAGTAACACTTGCTATAATAATTATTTACCTGAAAATGATAATGATTATAGATTACTATTTTCTGTATAACAAACATTGTAACTGGAGTGGACTCATGAGAAAAGCATTTAGTATTATGGTGATCCCCAAATAAGTATCATACTTATTTATCCTATAATCTGTATAAGCTGTACATTTCTCTAAATAAATAGCTTGTTGAGACCTACTCATTTGGCTTATTCTCTGGCTTGCAGGGAGAGGATGGAGTACACCTCTCTCTTTTACCCAGCTCCCCAAGGTTTTTGGCTTCCCTGATCCTATTCACACTTGTCCAATGATCAAGATGGTTTCTCAGTTTTCGTTGTTAGAAATCTCTTCCTCATGGAAGCAGAATGTTTACTTTAGTTACTTAAATGTTTAAGCTAGATCAGATAGCCTTGTTGCCAACTCTCCGTTCAGTTGAAAGTTCACCTATAATTTATCGTTGGCCCTCCTTATATGTGGTTTGGTTCCCCGTATCCAAGATTCCACAGATCCATTGTGTAGTATTTACTATCGAAAATAAATCTATGTATAAGTGGGCCTAAGCTGTTCAACCCATGTTGTTCAAGGGTCAACTGTAATATGATTCACCTTATATGGATTTTGTGGTGCTGAGTTCTGTTCTAAACTTTTACTTGTCTGCCCCATCAGTGTGACAGAACATCTGTTCCCAATTCTGAATATTTTTTTAAAACTCTGAACTGTTGGTGAAATAAAATTTCTCTTTTTTTGCCTTGTTCAGCTCCTTTAAAAGAGGCCTGGGTTGGGGGTGAGAAGGTGTGGGTTCCATTCCTGCCCTGGCACTAAGTAGCCCGATGGTAACATTGGGTACTTAGTCCCAGTGGGCCTCAGTTTTCTCTTTGTCAAATGAAGGGGTTAGGCTAATAATTTTTGATTACTTCTAGCTCTAAATTTCTCTACTCCACACGTTTTTTTTAAAAAATTATTTTAATCCTCATTAATTATACAATACTCATTAATGATGATCAACTGTCCCATTACTTTAAAAATACTAGAACTGAGTCTTAGAAATGTAAGCCTGTGAAGGGATCTGACAAAAATGCCTGGGTTTCTTAACATCATGGCTTGCTTTTAAAATTAACATGATCGGGGTGCAGCCATGGAGTTGTACACCATGAATCTCCCTGCAAGAAAGAACTTGTAGTTAGACAACCACCTCCAGCAGCAGGACCTCAGGAATGCTCTCAGTGTTTGATATGAGGCCAGTCTTCCCAGGTGATCCTCTGTACACTACATGAGAGTATTCTCCAAAGGGCTGTCTTTGCTCTGGAGCTCCCCATCAAGTTACCAAAGACTTTTTCAGGTTTGTAGCACTCTGAGGCTTTCTGTGCCCATTTCTGCTCTCTCCCTCCTTCCCTTTCCTTAGTGTCAGATCTTTGTTGTTCCTGAAAGCTTTTCCTGCTCACTTCTGCTTCTTCCTCTTTTGTTTTTCACAGGCACTGCCCACCCCTTACCCCTCAACCCCAGTGGACCTCTTGCTCTCCTCACTTCATCTCAGCACCTCCTCCCAGAAGACCTGAACTGACACATCAGGGATCCATGCCACATTAGAGGTAAAAACAGATATACTGAAAGATACATTTTCAGGTTTATTTGAAAAAGGCCGTTTTGGTTTTGTTTGTTATTTTGTTTTCTATTGATTTACAGTATTGTGTTAGTTTCAGGTGTACAGCAAATTGATTTGTATATATATATTATATATATATATAGAAATATATATATATATATATATTATTTTCCATTATAGGTTATTATAAGATATTGAATATAGGTCCTTGTTGTTTATCTGTTATATATATAGTAGTGTGTACCTGTTAATCTCATACTCCTAATTTACACACACCCCCCCCACATTTCCCCTTTGGTAACTAAAAGTTTGTTTTCCATGTCTGTGAATCTGTGTCTGTTTTGTCAATAAATTCATTTGTATTATTTTTTAGATTCCACATATAAGTGATATCATATAATACTTGTCTTTCTCTGTCTGACTTACTTCACTTATTACATATTCTCTGGTTCCATCCATGTTGCTGCAAATGGCATTATTTCATTCTTTTTTATGGCTGCATAATATTCTATTGTATATTTGTACCACATCTTCTTTATCAGTCACCTGTTGATGGACATTTAGGTTACTTCCATGTCTTGGCTATTGTAAATAGTGCTGTAATGAACATTGAGGTGCAGGTATCTTTTCGAATTAGAGTTTTCATCTTTTCTGGATATATGCCCAGAAGTGGGATTGCTGGATCATATGGTAGCTCTATTTTTTATTTTTATTTATTTATTTATTTATGGCTGTGTTGGGTCTTCGTTTCTGTGTGAGGGCTATCTCTAGTTGTGGCAAGTGGGGGCCACTCCTCATCGCAATGCGCGGGCCTCTCACTATTGCGCCCTCTCTTGCCGCGGAGCACAGGCTCCAGATGCGCAGGCTCAGTAATTGTGGCTCACGGGCCCAGCCGCTCCACGGCATGTGGGATCTTCCCAGACCAGGGCTCGAACCCGTGTGCCCTGCATTGGCAGGCAGATTCTCAACCACTGCGCCACCAGGGAAGCCCCGGTAGCTCTATTTTTAGTGAAAAGGGCCTTTGGTTACATTTCTTCTATCCTTTCTATTTTCTCTCATGGAGTTAAACACTTTTGAAACTGGTTAGGACTCAGAGAATGTAATTTCAACCTTTTGATTTTTGACAGATAAAGAATGAGAGAGATATGAAGTGGGTTGTCCAAGGTCATAACTGGACTAATTAATAATATGACATTTTAGACTCTGTTTCATTGAAGAGGTATCAAGACAGACGAAGTCTCTCTAACCCCTCAGACCAGGCCTCTTACACTTATAGTTTATTGTAACTCCTGCAGCTGTTCGAATGCACATCTCAGCTTGACCAATAATTGACAGTGTGGTCCTCCTTGTTGGTGTCTTTTATAGTCAGAAATAAGGGCCTTACATGGGAGAGAAGATAATTTGAGTCATGAGGCTATTTTTTCTAAGCTGCTTTCAGCCTGGATGTGACTTAAGTCATAAAGGTCTCTCAAACCCCACATTCCTGCACTGTTAGTGACCAGAAAGGAACATTAACATTTGAATGGGGTTTCAGAGGAGTTGTGGATATTTGCAACATAGTAATTAGGAACGTAAATTTCTGTAGCAAGAGCAATATGAACACATGAGGGTAAGTGGGTACAGAGCAATGGCAAACAGAAAAGCTCAGGGTTCTCTGCCAAGACCACATCAGCACAGATTCCTGAAAGCAGCCAGACCGGCCTGTAGATGGTAGAAATAGATGAGGCAGATTAAGTCAGAGCCAGGGCCTAGACAGGGAGACTGTGTAACTACATCTGCCTTAGGAAGAGCCAGGTGTATGGGCCTGTGACTAGGGCAGTTACACAAGGCCCAATGCGTAGGATTTAACACAATGTGGTCCTCATAAAATTCTTAATGATTTTGCTTTAAATTTGTATTTTGTAGTCAAAATCATCCCAGTGGGATGACGGAGCATGCACTGGGATCTTGGAGCCTCTACTCACACGTGGTCTTGCCTCCTGTCAGGTCCCTATGTCCCCACCTCCCCTGGTTGGGTGTTCAGTAACCCACTCACTTACTTCCACCTGGTGACTTCTGCTGCCCTCTGTTTCCTGTGGGGACTTAGGGATGGACGTGGAGAGGACACTTGTGAAGGTCTATACTTTCCCTGCTGATATCCTCACCCCCAAGAGAGCAGACTGTTGAAAGGAAATGGAAATCACCATGATAGGGTGAGAGACTGCAGAACAGAAAAAGCTTTTTTTCCTTTCTTTTGAACAAGGAGTCCACATTTTTGTTTTGCACTGAGCCTGCAAATTATATATCCAACCCTTGCCTCAGGCTTTCAAAAACATCTTTCTTTGTAAGGGTTACAAATTAATAACAGCATCACCCTTTCCATATTGCTTTCTATACTGTATAGTATATAAAGTATATAGTATAATTATAAAGTATAACTATATATATAATGTAGTGATATTTATGGTATCACTATTTTTCCAAGTCTTATTTCTCAGTTCTGTAGATTCAGGAAATTGATTTTATTTTTCTCTGTAGGTAGAAACCTCTGGAAGACTGATCTATGTCTATCGAACTATAAGAGCCCTATAAATTAATCTGTTTTGAATTGCTAAGTGGTTGGAAATAGGGATATTGGGGTATCAGTGAATTTTCTTGTCAGAAGAGATATTTATTTGGGAAATCTGATGGTATAAAAAACTCAGAAAAAAATTATTTAGATGGAGCAGGAGCTTCAAGATGGTGGAAGAGTAAGACGTGGAGATCACCTTCCTCCCCACAAATACATCAGAAATACATCTACATGTGGAACAACTCCTACAGAACACCTACTGAACGCTGGCAGAAGACCTCAGACCTCCCCAAAGTCTCTTGGTGCTCCAGCCAGGCATCAGGGCTGTGCCTATGAGGTGGGAGAGCCAAGTTCAGGACATTGGTCCACCAGAGACCTCCCAGCTCCATGTAATATCAAACGGCAAAAATCTCCCAGAGATCTCCATCTCAATGCCAAGACCCAGCTTCACTCAATGACCAGAAAGCTACAGTGCTGGACATGCTATGCCAAACAACTAGCAAGACAGGAACACAACCCCATCCATTAGCAGAGAGACTGCCTAAAATCATTATTAGGTCACAGATACCCCAAAACACACCACCAGAAAGACAAGATCTAGCCTCATCCACAAGAACACAGGCACTAGGCCCCTCGACCAGGAAGCCTACACAACCAACTGAACCAACCTTAGCCACTGCAGGAAGACACCAAAAAAAACGGGAACTACGAACCTGCAACCTACGAAAAGGAGACCCCAAACACAGTAAGTTAAGCAAAATGAGAAGACAAAGAAACACACAGCAGATGAAGGAGGAAGGTAAAAACCCACCATACCTAACAAATGAAGAGGAAATAAGCAGTCTACCTGAAAAAGAATTCAGAATAATGATAGTAAAGATGATCCAAAATCTTGGAAAGAGAATGGAGAAAATACAAGAAACGTTTCACAAGGACCTAGAAGAACTAAAGAGCAAACAAACAATCATGAACAACACAATAAATGAAATTAAAAATTCTCTGGACAGGATCAATAGCAGAATAACTGAGGCAGAAGAACGGTTAAGTGACCTGGAAGATAAAATAGTGGAAATAACTACTGCAGAGCAGAATAAAGAAAAAAGAATGAAAAGAATTGGGGACAGTCTCAGAGTCCTCTGGGACAATATTATATGCACCAATATTCGAATTATAGGGGTCCCAGAAGAAGAAGAGAAAAAGAAAGGGACTGAGAAAATATTTGAAGAGATTGTACTTGAAAACTTCCCTAATACGGGAAAGGAAATAGTTAATCAAGTCTAGGAAGCACAGAGAATCCCATACAGGATAAATTCAAGGAGAAAAACGCCAAGACACATATTAATCAAACTATCAAAAATTAAATACAAAGAAAACATATTAAGTGCAGCAAGGAAAAAAACAACAAATAACATACAAGGGAATCCCCATAAGGTTAACAGCTGATCTTTCAGCAGAAACTCTGCAAGCCAGAAGGGAGTGGCAGGACACATTTAAAGTAAGGAAAGGGAAAAACCTACAACCAAGATTACTCTATCCAGCAAGGATCTCATTCAGATTTGATGGAGAAATTAAAACCTTTACAGACAAGCAAAAGCTAAGAGAATTCAGCACAACTAAAACCGCCTTTACAACAAATGCTAAAGGAACTTCTCTAGGCAGGAAACACAAGAGAAGGAAAAGACCTACAATAACAAACCCAAAACAATTAAGAAAATGGTAATAGGAACATATGTATCGATAACTACCTTAAATGTAAATGGATTAAATGCTCCAACCAAAAGACATAGACTGGCTGAATGGATACAAAAACAAGACCCGTATATATGCTGTCTACAAGAGGGCAACTTCAGACTGAGGGACACATACAGACTGAAAGTGAGGGGATGGAAAAAGATATTCCATGAAAATGGAAATCAAAAGAAAGATGCAGTAGCAATTCTCACAGCAGACAAAATAGACTTTAAAACAAAGACTATTACAAGAGACAAAGAAGGACACTACATAATGATCAAGGGATCAATCCAAGAAGAAGATATAACAATTGTAAATATTTATACACCCAACACAGGAGCACCTCAATACATAAGGCAAATACTAACAGCCATAAAAGGGGAAATCAACAGTAACACAATCATAGTAGGGGACTTTAACATCCCACTTTCACCAATGGACAGATCATCCAAAATGAAAATAAATAAGGAAACTCAAGTTTTAAATGATACATTAAACAAGATGGACTTAATTGATATTTATAGGACATTCCACCCAAAAACAACAGAATACAGTTTCTTCTCATGTGCTCATGGAACATTCTCCAGGATAGATCATATCTTGGGTCACAGATCAAGCCTTGGTAAATTTAAGAAAATTGAAATTGTATCAAGTATCTTTTCTAACACTATGCTATGATACTAGATATCAATTACAGGAAAAAATCTGTAAAAAATACAAACACATGGAGAATAAACAATACACTACTTAATAACCAAGATATCACTGAAGAAATCAAAGACAAAATAACAAAATACCTAGAAACAAATGGCAATGAAAACACGACAAACCAAAACCTATGGGATACAGCAAAAACAGTTCTAAGAGGGAAGTTTATAGCAAAACAATCCTACCTTAAGAAACAAGAAACATCTCAAATAAACAACCTAACCTTACACCTAAAGCAATTAGAAAAGAAGAACAAAAAACTCCAAAGTTAGCAAAAGGAAAGAAATCATAAAGATCACATCAGAAATAAATGAAAAAGAAATGAAGGAAAGGATAGCAAAGATCAATAAAACTAAAAGCTGGTTCTTTGAGAAGATAAACATAATTGATAAACCATTAGCCAGACTCATCAAGGAAAAAAAAGGAGAAGACTCAAATCAATAGAATTAGAAATGAAAAGGGGGAAGTAACAAATGACACTGCAGAAATACAAAGGATCATGAGAGATTACTACAAGCAACTATATGCCAATAAAATGGACAACCCGGAAGAAATGGACAGATTCTTAGAAATGCACAACCTTCCAAGACTGAACCAGGAAGAAATAGAAAATATGAACAGACCAATCACAAGGAATGAAATTGAAACTGTGATTAAAAATCTTCCAAGAAACAAAAGTCCAGGACCAGATGGCTTCACAGGCGAATTCTATCAAACATTTAGAGAAGAGCTAACACCTATCCTCAAACCCTTCCAAAATATAGCAGAGGGAGGAACACTTCCAAATTCATTCTATGAGGCCACCATCACCCTGATACCAAAACCAGACAAAGATGTCACAGAAAAAGAAAACTACAGACCAATATCACTAATGAACATAGATGCAAAAATCCTCAACAAAATACTAGCAAACAGAATCCAACAGCAAATTAAAAGGATCATACATCATGATCAAGTGGAATTTATCCCAGGAATGCAAAGATTCTTCAATATATGCAAATCAATCAATATGATAAACCATATTAACAAATTCAAGGAGAAAAACCATATGGTCATCTCAATTGATGCAGAGAAAGCTTTTGACAAAATTCAACACCCATTTATGATAAAAGCCCTCCAGAAAGTCGGCATAGAAGGAACTTACCTCAACAAAATAGAGGCCATATACAACAAACCCACAGCTAACATCATCCTCAATGGTGAAAAACTGAAACCATTTCCAGTAAGATCAGGAACAAGACAAGGTTGCCCACTCTCACCACTGTTATTCAACATAGTTTTGGAAGTTTTAGCCACAGCAATCAGAGAAGAAGAAGAAATAAAAGGACTCCAAATCGGAAAAGAAGTAAAACTGTCACTGTTTGCAGATTACATGATACTATACATAGAGAATCCTATAGATGCTACCAGAAAACTACTAGAGCTAATCAATTAATTTGGTAAAGTAGCAGGATACAAAATTAATGCACAGAGATCTCTGGCATTCCTATACACTAATGATGAAAAATCTGAAAGTGAAATTAAGAAAACACTCCCATTTACCATTGCAACAAAAAGAATAAAATACCTAGGAATAAACCTACCTAGGGAGACAAAAGAGCTGTATGCAGAAAATTACAAGACACTGATGAAAGAAATTAAAGATGATACAAACAGATGGAGAGATATACCATGTTCTTGGATTGGAAGAATCAACATTGTGAAAATGACTATACTACCCAAAGCAATCTACAGATTCAATACAATCTGTATCAAACCACCACTGGCATTTTTCACAGAACTAGAACAAAAAATTTCACAATTTGTATGGAAACCCAAAAGACCCCGAATAGCCAAAGCAATATTGTGAAAGAAAAACGGAGTTGGAGGAATCAGGCTCCCAGACTTCAGACTATACTGCAAAGCTACAGTAATCAAGACAGTATGGTACTGCACAAAAACAGAAATATAGATCAGTGGAACAGGATAGAGAGCCCAGAGATAAACCCACACACATATGGTCACCTTATCTTTGATAAAGGAGGCAAGAATATACAAGGAGAAAAGACAGTCTCTTCCATAAGTGGTGCTGGGAAAACTGTACAGCTACATGTAAAAGAATGAAATTAGAACACTCCTTAACACCATACACAAAAATAAACTCAAAATGGATTAAAGACCTAAATGTAAGGCCAGACAGTATCAAACTCTTAGAGGAAAACATAGGCAGAACACTCTATGACATAAATCACAGCAAGATCCTTTTTGACCCACCTTCTAGAGAAATGGAAATAAAAACAAAACTAAACAAATGGGGCCTAATGAAACTTAAAAGCTTTTGCACAGCAAAGGAAACCATTAACAAGACGAAAAGACAACCCACAGAATGGGAGAAAACATTTGCAAATGAAGCAACTGACAAAGGATTAATCTCCTAAATTTACAAGCAGCTCATGCAGCTCAATATCAAAAAAACAAACAACCCAATCCAAAAATGGGCAGAAGACCTAAATAGACATTTCTCCAAAGAAGATATACAGATTGCCAACAAACACATGAAAGAATGCTCAACATCATTAATCATTAGAGAAATGCAAATCAAAACTACAATGCGATATCATCTCACACCGGTCAGAATGGCCGTCATCAAAAAATCTACAAACAATAAATGCTGGAGAGGATGTGTAGAAAAGGGAACCCTCATACACTGTTGGTGGGAATGTAAATTGATACAGCCTCTATGGAGAACAATATGGAGGTTCCTTAAAAAACTAAAAATAGAAGTACCATATGACCCAGTAATCTGACTACTGGGCATATACCCTGAGAAAACCATAATTCAAAAAGAGTCATTTACCACAATGTTCATTTCAGCTCTATTTACAATCGCCCAGACATGGAAGCAACCTAAGTGTCCCTTGACAGATGAATGGATAAAGAAGATGTGGCACATATATACAACGAAATATTACTCAGCCATAAAAAGAAACGAAATTGAGTTATTTGTAGTGAGGTGGATGGACCTAGAGTCCGTCATACAGAGTGAAGTAAGTCAGAAAGAGAAAAACAAATACTGTATGCTAACACATATATATGGAATCTAAAAAAAAAAAAAAAAAGGGGGTCTTGAAGAACCTAGGGGCAAGATGGGAATAAATACACAGACCTACTAGAGAATGGACTTGAGGACATGGAGAGGGGGAAGGGTAAGCTGGGACAAAGTGAGAGATTGGTAGTGTATATATGGGTATATATTCACTACGAAATGTAAAATAGACAGCTAGTGGGAAGCAGTCTCTTAGCACAGGGAGATCAGCTCTGTGCTTTGTGACCAGCTAGAAGGGTGGGAAAGGAAGGGTGGGAGGGAGGGAGATGCAAGAGGGAAGAGAAACGGAGATATATGTATATGTATAACTGATTCATTTTGTTACAAAGCAGAAACTAACACACCATTGTAAAGCAATTATAATCCAATAAAAATGTTAAAAAAATTATTTAGATGATCTTTGGAAACAGTGTTAATAGATTGGCACGCACCCAGCTTTACTATAGCAATATACCTACTGAGAAGGCTAGAGGCTCATACCTGCCAATCAGAGTGCCCTGTTCTATGGAATATGCTAGAGACACAACTACACAGTATTTAATTTTTAATCCTTGTTTACCCAGATTTTACCCTTCTGAAGGCATTGGGCGTTGCAAACTTACAGTTTATCTTCTATCAGTTTATCATTACAGTTTATCTTCTATTAATTTATCCTCCCAATAGGATTTAAGTCTGTACAGCCTTATTCACAGTAGCAACACATTTGTATATAATCATTTAGATTGGATACCTCTCTAAAGAGTTGATCAAATGTGATGTTTATGGTAAGCTTAGATTTCAGAAGTTTATGTTATGCTTACTTTCTCCTCAAATTCTGGGTAATTTCAACTGACTTGTTATGATAAAATTTTAAAAATACCTACTACATTCAGTAGTTTTTAAAGAAGAAATTATTTTTACCATAACCCATAGTTTAAAATGTTTAAAATTTAAAGAGAATGCCTAATTAATTCTAGCCATTCTTGAATCCACCACCATAATTCAGAGCCCATTTTTTTCTTTGAGTGAAATCTTTAAGAATTACATTTGTCAAATATTTATGCTGTCAATATGTTTGTTTTGTTTCTACAATGAGATGATCAGCTTGAACAAATTGTACAAGTGTTATCAGAAGTAAGAACTCAGTATCAATTCCATCAAAATGAAAATAATTGTTTTCTGAAGATCTCTTTCAATATTCAAGTGGATGATGCTTAGTAAGTCTACCCTGCAGGTTCTGCCAAATGTATTTTGGGAGTAACTCATCTGGAAATGCCATTAAGGTGGAGTCCTCCTCAAATTTAAATTGTTGTCAGCATTCATGTGATAGAGATTGAGAGTTACTAAAGTACACTCTTAAATTTTCCAGTTAACTTATGATGCAGAACTCTGAGGAATTAATTGTGTTTTTGTTTAGAGCCTTGGGAAGGGCTAAAGCTGCTTTTTCAGAGAAGGCTGGGTTCTCATCTCAACTGCTGTGCAGCTGGGCAAGAATACAGATAACTTATTCAATATTTATATAAAATATAAATTATTCAATATTTATATAAACATAAATCTCATTAACTACACAGCCAGTAGCTAAGTTATAAGGAAATCAGTTCATTAAAAAAAAACCCAAAATGTCTTCACTTTAGACATTTATAAAAACCTCAATTTTCAAAGATATGTTACTATGTTACATAAAGATATGTTATATGTTACTATATACTATGCTTTAGCAGGTCATCTGAGATAAACAATTGTTTTTCTAAAATTTTTAATCTCCCCTCTGCTTTAAGCCAAATCAGTAGAAATCTACACAATCCAGTGCTCCAAAAAGTGTCATTTCAGTGATTTTTTTTTTCATTTCATTGACTGATTCATTTATTCATTCCACTAACACTTGTTGATCTCCTACTAGGAGCTCTTTCAGGCATGAGTTGTAAACCTAACAAAGACTCTGAACTCATGCACCATCTTGAGTGATGTGGATACCCAGTACTGGATGACAAGAACTATAAAAGAATAAAGGAGAGATTATGTTTTTTATACTATATTTATTAATATTACCCTGAATGCCAACATGAGGTTTCTGGAGCAGAGAAGATTTATCACTACTAATTTATAGTAAATAATAATGTGTTGTTTCCCTTGTGCTACAACATCCTCCCTCCAGGGCAAAGCAGTAAGAGCCAGATGTTACTCTACACATACTGGGTCTGAATTGTAGGTGAGTAAGCCCTCCTCTTCCCCCAAAAGAAAATGAATCTGGACATTGATATAGGAGAGAGGGGCAGCTGTTTTCCTTCCTCTTTTGAGAGAGTTTCCTTGGAAAAGTAATGGAGAGAATACTGAGTCCTCACTTTTTGAAATGTCTCCATGGTCCTGGGTCTCAACTCCCCTTGAAATGTAAACACATACCTCTGGGAAGTAAATCTCTCTGGAGTTCTTATTATTTATTCCATCATAAATTACCTTCTAAGAGTTGCATTTTAGCTCAAGTTCGAAATTTCAGTAAAATTTTCTCAGAAAGCCCTACTGTGCAGAAACAAAAATATTTTCTCAACAGCCCCACAAGAAGGCTGTGGGATAGAGTGTTTGATGAGTTCCTTTAGATTGAGTTGTCAGCTGTGACCTCTCTGAGGAAGTGATCTGAGCTGAGATCTAAAAGGCAAGAAGGAGTCGGCTGTGTGAACATCTGTGGAAATGAAACATCTGGCATAAAGATCTTAAGGTGAGAATGAGCTTGGAATGTTTCAGTAGCCAAAAGAAAGCCACTGTGGTTGGAATATAATGAAGAGAATGAACAGAGGTATATTCAGAGCAGTAGAGAGTAGCCAGATCATACTAGGCTTCATAGAATGTGTAAAGGATTTGGATTTAATTATAAATATAATAGGAAGCTATGGGAGGGTTTTTGAGCAAGGGGGATGCAGGGAAAACCATGAGGAAGATACTACAATAGTCTAAGTGAAAACAAGAAGAGTTTTGGACTATTTGTTAGTAGTAGATATAGAGAGGTGGGAATTGTACTTATTCAGTCATTTCTTTATTATTTCCCCATTTATCAAATGTATTGGGTGCCTACTATGTGCTATGTAGACATGTACAAAATTCAAGGGACATCACTGATTGAAAGATTGACATGATTTCTGTCTTCCTGAAATTTATGATGCAGTGAGAGGCAGAAAATACTGTGTTTGGGATTGTAGGAGATGTCATGGAAACAAGGAGGAGCAACTAAACCAGAGTGGGGCAAAGACACATAAAGGAAGTCTGAGTGTTAAGGTTGTATTCAGCTGTGTCACAGAAAGTCAGTTGATGTGCTTATTTTATTATTTTATTTTGCTTTATTTATCTTATTTTTCATGTAACGTTGAGTCTGGAGGCAGACAGTAATCCAGGGTTGTTGTTATGGTGACATGACAGCATAACAACAACCTTAGTGTTGTTGTTATGCTGTCATCCTTAGTGCAAGGCCATTCTCCTCATATTTACAAAAAATGCTATTACCCTTCTAGATATCACTTTTCAATCTAGGAAGAAAGACAGGGAAAAGATAAAGGGCAAAAGATACATTGACTAGGTTTGCTCAGTCTGTTAGGAAGACAATGCTCTGAAAAGCCCAACCCTTAACTGTCACATATACCTCTTTGTCCAGAAGTAGTCACATGCCCATCTACAGATTCACGGGAGCATGGAAAGCTAAGTATTTTTAAATAGAAACATTAGCCACTAAATTAATTTGTATTCATTTAGAAAGGAAGATTAAATGAATTGATATTCGAGGGCAAGTAAAAATGTCAGGCACAGGGATGATTTCTATGACTTGAAAGAAAGAAAAATTCTCAGAAGACCATTGAGACACTTACAGAAAAGAAAAAATTTCTGTCACTTAACCTTTTCTTTTCAATGATAATTTTTTTAAAGAGCCGTGGTAAGAAGCAGTATAAAAAAGAATGTCTGTGTTCATTTTCTGTGAAGTTGCTATTGAAGATAGTGTTCATATTTTAGTTAATGCTCCTTTATAGACCTTTGAACTAAATCCCTCTTTCACTGTTTGACTCTTGTCCTTTACCTTTTTTTATAATAACATGATTATAAAGCAGATATTATTTATATCCACATCTCTTACTTATAATATCCCTTAAATCAATTTAAAAATAGGTAGAAACCACTTACTTCAGCCATGACTGAAAAAAAAAATAAACAAATGTAATAATACAGTGAGCTTGGGAAAAATGCATTTGAGCCTTAAGAGATTTTCTTAACTAAATATCTAGTACAATGGACTTTGGGGTCAGTCTCCAGTAAACAGAATACATGGCTTTTGACAAAAACAGGCCCACATATATCACTGGCCAGAATATTACCCTTGTAATATAGAAATTATACAAAATAAAATTAATTTAAAAACATTGTAAATTATCAAAGGTATTAATTTGATCCCTTAATTTCAGACTATATGGAGTATTTGTTTCCTGACCCTTCTGAATCTTTATAGCTTGCATTTCTTAAAACTGAAGGAAGGTATACCTCCTTGACAAGGAGGAAAATTACTTAGGATGAATATCAGTAAATAACCCTTGCCCATGGAATTTCCATGTATTGCTGAAGTAGTGATTATAAACTGACTCTACCAAAGTTGTTTATTCCAGCAATGCCACTTCTTGATTTCAAGGTGAGAGCTCAACTGTGGGTCCAGATAGACAAATAAACAAAATTAATTTTCACAAATAACCTTGCATGATCATGTGATTCAAATGTGGATATTTGGTGGTCTCATGCCTCAGAGAACACAGGAGATGTTGGACAATGCTTAGGACAAAAATCACTACCAAGATGGCACTAGGCAAGGTTTATACAAGCCTAACACCATTGATTGGACATTGCACAAATTATTCTTGGGAACTCATTATATCTGTATAAAACTCATTTTCCAGATTACTGATTATATTCTTAAAGGCAATCATTTTAGTGTTTAATTTCATGTTTGATAATTTGGAGAGTTCCCCATTTACTGTGCATTTTATTTCCTTTTTCATCTTGATTGTACATTGATTTGATTGAACATTAGTATGTGGAACCATTCCCGCAATCTGGCTTTTGGCATTTATAGACTGGACATTTATCATTGCCTTACCACTGTGAAGACATTTTAATTTTTTTTTTTTAATTTTATTTATTTATTTATTTATTTGGCTGTGTTTGGTCTTCGTTTCTGTGCGAGGGCTTTCTCTAGTTGCAGCGAGTGGGGGCCATTCTTCATCGCAGTGCGCAGGCCTCTCACTATCGCGGCCTCTCTTGTTGCGGAGCACAGGCTCCAGATGCGCAGGCTCAGTAGTTTTGGCTCACGGGCCCAGTTGCTCCGCGGCATGTGGGATCTTCCCAGACCAGGGCTCGAACCCGTGTCCCCTGCATTGGCAGGCAGATTCTCAACCACTGCGCCACCAGGGAAGCCCGACATTTTAATTTTTATATTAAGATAATGAATAGATATATGCTTAGAGAGGAGTTGAGAATCAGTATTAGGCAAATACAGGCATTTCTTTACTTTTGTCTTTATGTTACCACACAGATCATTATTAAAATTACAATAATTTTCATCTCACAATTCTTCAGTTAAACCTGAAACTCAGAATATTACAGAAGAATTATTTTCAAAAAATAAAGAGATGATCAAAAATGTATGTGCCTTTAATGTAATAGATTGCTAAGTACTCCAATATTTCATCTGCACACACACAAAATATTACCTCACTCACTCAGTTTCTAAAGCCTGTTAGGCTACTGATGGTACAAATGGAGTGAACTTTCAGCAACCTAACACTGGGCTTCAGAAATGGTGAAATCAGGAAGCCACTTAGAGTTTAATCCCCTCTCTATTAAGAATTCTTTTGGAGAAACATAAGAGTTGCGGTTTGGCACCTACAAGTGCATAGGAAACCTGCTGAGTGGAAATTGGCCCAGGTACCTAAGTCCTGAATGGATTCCTTGTTCATGAAAGGCTTGCTACACATGCTATGTTCCAAAAGAGGGTGGGGGGGTGTGTGGGAAGAGTGGTCAGATGGGAATACCAATAGATTTCTGTGACATTTCAAAGTGTAATAACGTTCACCTTCCAAAATATTTATTTGGCAAAAAGAAAATTATTTGACCTAATCATTGTTTATATAAAGGTTAACACATGTTTTAGGAAATTTTTTTTTTTTTCTCAAACATCTTTATTGAAGTATAATTGCCTTACAATAGTGTGTTAGCATCTGCTTTATAACAAAGTGAATCAGTTATACATATACAATATGTTCCCATTTCTCTTCCCTCTTGCATCTCCCTCCCTCCCACCCTCCCCATCCCACCCCTCTAGGTGGTCACAAAGCACCGAGCTGATCTCCCTGTGCTATGCGGCTGCTTCCCACTAGCTATCTATTTTACATTTGGTAGTGTATATATGTCCATGACACTCTCTTACCCTGTCACATCTCACCCCACCCCCTCCCCATATCCTCAAGTCCATTCTCTAGTAGGTCTGTGTCTTTATTCCTGTCTTGCCACTAGGTTCTTCATGGCCTTTTTTTTTTTTTTTCCCCTTAGATTCCATATATATGTGTTAGCATACTGTATTTGTTTTTCTCTTTCTGACTTACTTCACTCTGTATGACAGACTCTAACTCCATCCACCTCATTACAAATACCTCCATTTCATTTCTTTTTATGGCTGAGTAATATTCCATTGTATATATGTGCCACATCTTCTTTATCCATTCATCTGTCGATGGACACTTAGGTTGCTTCCATGTCCTGGCTATTGTAAATAGAGCTGCAATGAACATTTTGGTACATGACTCTTTTTGACCTATGGTTTTCTCAGGGTATATGCCCAGTAGTGGGATTGCTGGGTCGTATGGTAGTTCTATTTGTAGTTTTTTAAGGAACCTCCATACTGTTCTCCATAGTGGCTGTATCAATTTACATTCCCACCAACAGTGCAAGAGTGTTCCCTTTCCTCCACACCCTCTCCAGCATTTACTGTTTCTAGATTTTTTGATGATGGCCATTCTGACCGGTGTGAGATGATATCTCATTGTAGTTTTGATTTGCATTTCTCTAATGATTAATGATGTTGAGCATTCTTTCATGTGTCTGTAGGCCATCTGTATATCTTCTTTGGAGAAATGTCTATTTAGATCTTCTGCCCATTTTTGGATTGGGTTGTTCGTTTTTTTGTTATTGAGCTGCATGGGCTGCTTGTAAATCTTGGAGATTAATCCTTTGTCAGTTGCTTCATTTGCAAATATTTTCTCCCATTCTGAGGGTTGTCTTTTGGTCTTGTTTATGGTTTCCTTTGCTGTGCAAAAGCTTTTCAGTTTCATTAGGTCCCATTTGTTTATTTGTGTTCTTATTTCCATTTCTCTGGGAGCTGGGTCAAAAAGAATCTTGCTGTGATGTATGTCATAGAGTGTTCTGCCTATGTTTTCCTCTAAGAGTTTGATAGTGTCTGCCCTTACACTTAGGTCTTTAATCCATTTTGAGTTTATTTTTGTGCATGGTGTCAGGGAGTGTTCTAATTTCATACTTTTACATGTTCCTGTCCAATTTTCCCAGCACCACTTATTGAAGAGGCTGTCTTTTCTCCACTGTATATGCTTGCCTCCTTTATCAAAGATAAGTTGACCATATGTGTGTGGGTTTATCTCTGGGCTTTCTATCCTGTTCCATTGACCTATATTTCTGTTTTTGTGCCAATACCAAACTGTCTTGATTACTGAAGCTTTGTAATATAGTCTGAAGTCAGGGAGCCTGATTCCCCCAGCTCCATTTTTCGTTCTCAAGATTGCTTTGGCTATTCGGGGTCTTTTGTGTTTCCATACAAATTGTGAAATTTTTTGTTCTAGTTCTGTGAAAAATGCCAGTGGTAGTTTGATAGGGATTGCATTGAATCTGTAGATTGCTTTGGGTAGTAGAGACATTTTCACAATGTTGATTCTTCCAATCCAGGAACATGGTATATCTCTCCATCTATTTGTATCATCTTTGATTTCTTTCATCAGTGTCTTATAATTTTCTGCATACAGGTCTTTTGTCTCCTTAGGTAGGTTTATTCCTAGATATTTTATTCTTTTTGTTGCAATGGTAAATGGGAGTGTTTTCTTAATTTCACTTTCAGATTTTTCGTCATTAGTGTATAGAAATGCAAGAGATTTCTGTGCATTAATTTTGTATCCTGCTACTTTACCAAATTCACTGATTAGCTCTAGGAGTTTTCTGGTAGCCTCTTTAGGATTCTCTATGTATAGTATCATGTCGTCTGCAAATAGTGACAGCTTTACTTCTTCTTTTCCGATTTGGATTCCTTTTATTTCTTTGTCTTCTCTGATTGCTGTGGCTAACACTTCCAAAACTATGTTGAATAATAGTGGTGAGAGTGGGCAACCTTGTCTTGTTCCTGATCTTAGTGGAAATGGTTTCAGTTTTTCACCATTGAGGACAATGTTGGCTGTGGGTTTGTCATATATGGCCTTTATTATGTTGAGGAAAGTTCCCTCTATGCCTACTTTCTGCAGGGCTTTTATCATAAATGGGTGTTGAATTTTGTCAAAAGCTTTCTCTGCGTCTATTGAGATGATCATATGGTTTTTCTCCTTCAATTTGTTAATATGGTGTATCACATTGATTGATTTGCGTATATTGAAGAATCCTTGCATTCCTGGGATAAACCCCACTTGATCATGGTGTATGATCCTTTTAATGTGCTGTTGGATTCTGTCTGCTAGTATTTTGTTGAGGATTTTTGCATCTATGTTCATCAGTGATATTGGCCTGTAGTTTTCTTTCTTTGTGACATCTTTGTCTGGTTTTGGTATCAGGGTGATGGTGGCCTCGTAGAATGAGTTTGGGAGTGTTCCTCCCTCTGCAATATTTTGGAAGAGTTTGAGAAGGATAGGTGTTAGCTCTTCTCTAAATGTTTGATAGAATTCGCCTGTGAAGCCATCTGGTCCTGGGCTTTTGTTTGTTGGAAGGTTTTTAATCACAGTTTCAATTTCAGTGCTTGTGATTGGTCTGTTCATATTTTCTATTTCTTCCTGGTTCAGTCTCGGCAGTTTGTGCATTTCTAAGAATCTGTCCATTTCTTCCAGGTTGTCCATTTTATTGGCATATAGTTGCTTGTAGTAATCTCTCATGATCTTTTGTATTTCTGCAGTGTCAGTGGTTACTTCTCCTTTTTCATTTCTAATTCTATTGATCTGAGTCTTCTCCCTTTTTC
Organism: Balaenoptera acutorostrata; assembly: GCF_949987535.1. Taxonomy (NCBI): domain Eukaryota; kingdom Metazoa; phylum Chordata; class Mammalia; order Artiodactyla; family Balaenopteridae; genus Balaenoptera; species Balaenoptera acutorostrata. The sequence goes on along the minus strand of NC_080067.1, from coordinate 101,580,981 downwards.
TCTTGATGAGTCTGGCTAATGGTTTATCAATTTTGTTTATCTTCTCAAAGAACCAGCTTTTAGTTTCATTGATTTTTGCTATTGTTTCCTTCATTTATTTCTGACCTGATCTTTATAATTTCTTTCCTTCTGCTGGCTTTGGGGTTTTTTTGTTCTTCTTTCTCTAATTGCTTTAGGTGCAAGGTTAGGTTGTTTATTCGAGATGTTGCCTGTTTCTTGAGGTAGGCTTGTATTGCTATAAACTTCCCTCTTAGCACTGCTTTTGCTGTGTCCCATAGGTTTTGGGTCGTCGTGTCTCCATTGTCATTTGTTTCTAGGTATTTTTTGATTTCCCCTTTGATTTCTTCAGTAATCACTTCGTTATTAAGTAATGTATTGTGTAGCCTCCATGTGTTTGTATTTTTTACAGATCTTTTCCTGTAATTGATATCTAGTCTCATAGCGTTGTGGTCGGAAAAGATACTTGATACGATTTCAATTTTCTTAAATTGACCTAGGCTTGATTTGTGACCCAAGATATGATCTATCCTGGAGAATGTTCCATGAGCACTTGAGAAAAATGTGTATTCTGTTGTTTTTGGGTGGAATGTCCTATAAATATCAATTAAGTCCATATTGTTTAATGTATCATTTAAAGCTTGTGTTTCCTTATTTATCTTCATTTTGGATGATCTGTCCATTGGTGAAAGTGGGGTGTTAAAGTCCCCTACTATGATTGTGTTGCTGTCAATTTCCCCTTTTATGGCTGTTAGTATTTGCCTTATGTATTGAGGTGCTCCTATGTTGGGTGCATAAATATTTACAATTGTTATACCTTCCTCTTGGATCGATCCCTTGATCATTATATAGTGTCCTTCTTTGTCTCTTGTAATAGTCTTTATTTTAAAGTCTATTTTGTCTGATATGAGAATTGCTACTCCAGCTTTCTTTTGATTTCCATTTGCATGGAATATCTTTTTCCATCCCCTCACTTTCAGTCTGTATGTGTCCCTAGGTCTGAAGTGGGTCTCTTGTAGACAGCATATGTATGGGTCTTGTTTTTGTATCCATTCATCCAGCCTGTGTCTTTTGGTGGGAGCATTTAATCCATTTACATTCAAGGTAATTATCGATATGTATGTTCCTATTCCCATTTTCTTAAATGTATTGGGTTTGTTATTGTAGGTGTTTTCCTTCTCTTGTGTTTCTTGCCTAGAGAATTTCCTTTAGCATTTGTTGTAAAGCTGGTTTGGTGGTGCTGAACTCTCTCAGCTTTTGCTTGTCTGTAAAGGTTTTAATTTCTCCATCGAATCTGAATGAGATCCTTGCTGGGTAGAGTAATCTTGGTTGTAGGTTTTTCTCCTTCATGACTTTAAGTATATCCTGCCACTCCCTTCTGGCTTGCAGAGTTTCTGCTGAGAGATCAGATGTTAACCTTATGGGGATTCCCTTGTGTGTTATTTGTTTTTTTTCCCTTGCTGCCTTTAATATGTTTTCCTTATATTTAATTTTTGACAGTTTGATTAATATGTGTCTTGGCGTGTTCCTCCTTGGGTTTATCCTGTATGGGACTCTCTGTGCTTCCAGGACTTGATTAACTATTTCCTTTCCCATATTAGGGAAGTTTTCAACTATAATCTCTTCAAAAATTTTCTCAGTCCCTTTCTTTTTCTCTTCTTTTTCTGGTACCCCTATAATTCGAATGTTGGCACGTTTAATGTTGTCCCAGAGGTCCCTGAGACTGTCCTCAGTTCTTTTCATTCTTTTTTCTTTATCCTGCTCTGTAGTAGTTATTTCCACCATTTTATCTTCCAGGTCACTTATCCTTTCTTCTGCCTCAGTTATTCTACTATTGATCCCATCTAGAGTATTTTTAATTTCATTTATTGTGTTTTTCATCATTGCTTGGTTCCTCTTTAGTTCTTCTACATCCTTGTTAAATGTTTCTTGCATTTTGTCTATTCTATTTCCAAGATTTTGGATCATCCTTACTATCATTATTCTGAATTCTTTTTCAGGTAGACTACCTATTTCCTCTTCATTTGTTAAGTCCAGTGTGTTTTGAGCCTGCTCCTTCATCTGCTGTGTGTTTTTCTGTCGTCTCATTTTGCCTATCTTACTGTGTTTGGGGTCTCCTTTTCACAGGCTGCAGGTTCGTAGTTCCCGTTGTTTTTGGTATCTGTCCCCAGTGGCTAAGGTTGGTTCAGTGGGTTGTGTAGGCTTCCTGGTGGAGGGAACTAGTGCCTGAGTTCTGGTGGATGAGGCTAGATCTTGTCTTTCTGGTGGGCACGTCCACGTCTGGTGGTGTATTTTGGGGTGTCTGTGGCCTTATTTTGATTTTAGGCAGCCTCTCTGCTAATGGATGGGGTTGTGTTCCTGTCTAGCTAGTTGTTTGGCACAGGGTGTCCAGCACTGTAGCTTGCTGGTCGTTGAGTGAAGCTGGGTCTTGATGTTGAGATGGAGATCTCTGGGAGATTTTTGCCGTTTGGTATTACGTGGAGCTGGGAGCTCTCTTGTGGACCAGTGTTCTGAAGTTGGCTCTCCCACCTCAGAGGCACGGCCCTGATGCCTGGCTGGAGCACCAAGAGCCTTTCGTCCACACGGCTCAGAGTAAAAGGGAGAAAAAATAGAAAGAAAGAAAGAAAGAGGCTATAATATAGTGAAGTAAAATAAAGCTATTGTAAAGCAAAGCTATACAGACAAAATCTCACCCAGAAGCATATACATATACACTCACAAAAAAAAGGACAAGGGGAAAAATTAATATCTCCTGCTCCCAGAGTCCACCTCCTGAATTTGGGATGATTCGTTGTCTATTCAGGTATTCCACAGATGCAGGCACATCAAGTTGTTTGTGGAGCTTTAATCCGCTGCTTCTGAGGCTGCTGGGAGAGATTTCCCCTTCTCTTCCCTGTTCGCACAGCTCCTGGGGTTCAGCTTTGGATTTGGACCCGCCTCTGCGTGTAGGTCGCCTGAGGGCGTCTGTTCCCCGCCCAGACAGGACGGGGTTAAAGGAGCAGCTGCTTCGGGGGCTCTGGCTCACCCAGGCCGCGGGGAGGGAGCGGTACGGAGGAGGCGGGGCGAGCCTGCGGCGGCCGAGGCCGGCGTGACGTTGCACCAGCCTGAGGCGCGCAGTGCGTTCTCCCGGGGATGTTGTCCCCGGATCCCGGGACCCCGGCAGTGGCGGGCTGCACAGGCTCCCGGGAGGGGCGGTGTGGAGAGTGACCTGTGCTCACACACAGGCTTTTTGGAGGCGGCAGCAGCAGCCCCAGCGTCTCACGCCCGTCTCTGGGGTCCGCGCTGATCGCCGTGGCTCGCGCCCTTCTCTGGAGCTCGTTTAGGCGGCGCTCTGAATCCCCTCTCCTTGCGCGCAGCGAAACAAAGAGGCAAGAAAAAGTCTCTTGCCTCTTCGGCAGCTGCAGACTTTTCCCGGTCTCCCTCCCGGCTAGCTGTGGTGCGCCAACCCCTTCAGGCTGTGTTCACACCGCCAGCCCCAGTCCTCTCCCTGCGATCCGACCGAAGCCGAGCCTCAGCTCCCAGCCCCGCCCGCCCTGGCGGGGGAGCAGACAAGCCTCTCGGGCTGGTGAGCACCGCTCGGCGCCGAGCCTCTGTGCGGGAGTCTCTCCGATTTTCCCTCTGCGCCCCTGTTGCTGTGGGATCCGCGCTGATAGCCGCGGCTCGCGCCCTTCTCTGGAGTTCGTTTAGGCGGCGCTCTGAATCCCCTCTCCTTGCCCGCCGCGAAACAAAGAGGCAAGAAAAAGTCTCTTGCCTCTTCGGCAGCCGCAGACTTTTTCCCGGACTCCCTCCGGGCTAGCTGTGGTGCGCTAACCCCTTCAGGCTGTGTTCACGCCTCCAGCCCCAGTCCTCTCCCTGCGATCCGACCGAAGCCCGAGCCTCAGCTCCCAGCCCCGCCCGCCCCGGCAGCTGAGCAGACAAGCCTCTCGGGCTGGTGAGTGCTGCTCGGCGCCGAGCCTCTGTGCGGGAACCTCTCCGCTTTGCCCTCCGCACCTCTGTGGCTGCGCTCTCCTCCGTGGCTCTGAAGCTTCCCCCCTCTGCCCCCCGCAGTCTCCGCCCGCGAAGGGGCTCCTAGTGCGTGGAAACCTTTCCTCCTTCACGGCTCCCTCCCACTGGTGCAGGTGCCGTCCCTATTCTTTTGTCTCTGTTATTTCTTTTTTCTTTTGCCCTACCCAAGTACGGGGGGAGTTTCTTGCCTTTTTGGAGGTCGGACGTTTTCTGCCAGCGTTCAGTGGGTGTTCTGTAGGAGCAGTTCCACGTGTAGATGTATTTCTACTGTATCTGTGGGAAGGAATGTGATCTCCGCGTCTTACTCTTCCGCCATCTTCTCCAATCCTAAATATCAGTCTTAATGTGACCTCCTTTCTGTTTTTACAGCAAGTAAATTAGTCTTTCTTCCTGAGTTTCCCTCACTTTGTCACAAATTCCCACCAGGTGAGTGAATGTCAGAAGACAAAGTGATGTGCACAGGTAAAGGAGCAAATGCAAAACTTGATTTGAGCCTCTTCAGGAACTATTTTGTTGAATACATCACAGTGGACAGTCTGTACTTCATAAACCTGGCTTGTTCTTCCTCTGTGGAACACCAGAAGTCTCTAGCCAGGAGTAGTGTGGTCAAACGGCGTGAACTCCTCTGCCGGGGTCTTCGGTGGTCCACACCGCTGAGTAGGAGCCCAGCCACCTCAGGGCGGTGACGGCCGCGTCTGTCCGTTCGCTTTGGCGGGCAGGAAATAATTTTTAAAGGACACCAGATCCTAAGAAAGAACTGTGTTTGTGAACACTCTTTCAGTGTCCTTAATACATCCATCTATTTTCTTGTGGGAAAGGAATACACTGGGTTCAGATAACACAAGGTGGTTGCAAAAGTTTGTTTTACATAGACTATTTAACTATAGGATGAAAAAATGGGAGTTGGAGGCAAATTGGATTCTACTTCTCCAAAGCTGAGTGAATAGAAAAGGAAGCCTTTGTCCAGCAGAATTAGCAGATGGTCTAAATCTCCTTGGGGTACATGGGCTCAATTTAATACTGATTTAAGATTTCTCATTCAAAGGGTTTAGTCTCTCCTGAGAATTTAATAAGCTAGGTAAGAATAAACTGTGTCATTCAATTTGAGCATTATAATTTGTCTAGTATGATTCAAAAGAGTTATTAAGGTAGCTTTTTATGTTTGGGAAAAACAATAGCAACACGGTGTCCAGCAGTCACATTAGCTATGGCTGGTGTAGACCACTTCCTTAGAAAGTCAGATCTTAGATTCATCTGACTTCAAAAACTAGCCTTTATGAAGCAAGCATGATTCTATCCTCTGTATTTGAGATAAACCTGAGCAGACAGTGAATACATGAGAGCCCAGAGGCAAACCTCCAAAAGAATCATTCAGCCAAGAATGATGAGTTGACTATAATAAGATAAAGTTTATTGTGAATAAATATAAATTCCTTCATTTCAAGTGCAGACAAATAAAAACTTTTGAGAAAAAAAATCTGTAAATTTATAAGATAGGGGAGATGGAATTTAGCAGCAACATGTATAAAATTAGCCTACTGTATTAGGGCTCTCCAAAGAAACAGAACCAACAGTATAATATATTCTCTCTCTCTCTCTCCCCCTCTCTCTCTCTAAATATATATATTATATATATATATTTACTGTTGGCTGTATGGAGAGGGGTAAGAAGGTAAAACATTTAAAAGGTTTCTTTAAAATGATGATGGAGAAAAATTGATTAATATTTTTCCATTTATGAAGCTTAGGGAGTGAATACTTTTCCATATACATTGTATTTTCATACATAATTGATATGTTTCTATAGGTCAAAACCATAGATTAGAAAAACTAGAAAATGTTAATATTGTTCTTTATTTCTTATCCTCTGTTTTGTTAGGATAAAGCCACAAAATACCTTCCTGAATGTGTCAAAAAAGTAACTATGATGTTATGACTTTGAAATGATTATAATAAAACTAACATCAAGACGGTACCTTTGGGCGTACCATTTTTCCCCTTCACGATGTGGTACTTTTTATATGATAAAAACATATACGTGAAACTGGGATGGTGGGCCTCATGGACATTCAGTATTATGTATAAATGGACATAGGAAATTCACTCTGTGACTCAGGAAAATGCCACTACTAGCTAATTGAGCAGTACTGTCTAAAAGAACAAGATTTTAACAGGAAACTGTCTCATTTTTTTCTAGTAAGAAAATACCATTGACTATTCCGACTTCTAGACAAGGTGGCAAACTAGTAGCTCAAAGATTTAATCCAGTCCAAATATGTGCAAATGATTTAAAAACATGAGACAGCACATAAAATGTGGGTAGTTTCAAATAAAACCATGATCTACTCTTTCCTTGAAAAATTGGAATGTCTGGCAATGTGAGTAATGTATTCCTGCATGGCAAAAGTGTCCTGAAAGAGTGTAGCCATTGCTTCATGCCCTGGAATTGGATACAGTTCCAGCTTCTCACCCAATGTGCCCATGTGCCCCTTCACCAGGTAGTTTGCATCACTCATTTACATTACCTTCCAGCCTTTGTAGTCCTTGAAGTTTGTTTACTGTCTTAGAAAAGAGGTGATGCTCAATTTAACTAAAGAGTTCAGAACAAACTCCCACCATCCTCGAATGTGTGTTGAAACTATTGCAGTAGCCTATGTTTCTAGCTTAGAAATTTCTTAGAATCCTTGGTTTTAAAAAGAATGGGCCCATCTTATTATGACAATAGTGATATGATTAGAACAATCTTTCCTACCATTATCTAGTTTGTGGCTTTCAACATAGATTTGCTGGAAATACAAACCACAGTTTCAGTGCTTTTATTGGCAAATCAGGCTGTATTGGTGAACTGATACAGTAATTGAAGTTTTATAGCCATCAGCACTCCAATTTACAATTATTTTAAATTTAATGCTTTTGGTTAGGCATTTCCAGAAATGAGTGTGCCTAAGTAATCTAAGAAACAAGGAAATGCCTTGTAAATCTAGGATGATTTAAAAGCTTTCTTAAAGTTATTCAATACCAGATACCTAATAAAGCTAGTTCCTGGAATTGATCATCTGTAAATAAATAATTACCAAGAAATTGTAGTACTATAAATACTGTAATAACCATGAATTCTTCATTGAAAGCATCTAGAATATGTTAGTACATTGTATATAAGGAGAATCTCTAAAAATACCTGAAAAAACAAACAGAGGTTTAAGTATCATGAGACATATGAGCAACAATATACCAGTATTTCCACTGATGGTCTTAAAGTAATAAATTCAACATTCCTCTAATAACAATTTCCCCTTTTGTGGTACAATAATACCTTCAATACAATAAAATTTTAGTGTAGCCTATAGCTGCTTGCTAACTTATCAACCAACAATTTATGCTGATCAAGAAGTAAGGCTAATTTATTTGGCTTTTAGACTCTTGAGATTAGAAATATTTGGTTAAATTAATTGTTGAGTTGGGAAATCGATTGCACTTATGCGTAAAGCTTGTTTGGGTCCTCTTTCAAGTATGGCTGAATCTGTATATATAATTTGTCTACAATGCTGCATGGCCTGAAATCCCATTAGGACACAGAGCCAATTTCTTTGTGTAAAAGAATACATGGGCTACAACTGGTTTTGTTAGTGCCTGAAAAAACTATGACACTCCTACAATGTAGCTCTGCAGTAAGAAACCTGTTAGGGTACATCTATGAGATGCCTACATGCCAATTGAAAATGAAAAGTAAAGTAAATTTGTGGGGGAGAATCTCTGATGTCAAAAACTATTTTCTGGAGACTTTCCTGGTGGGCCAGTGGTAAAGAATCCACCTTACAATGCAGGGGAAGCAGCTTTGATCCCTGGTCAGGGAGCTAAAATCCCACATGCCACGGGACAACTAAGCCCATGCGCCACAACTGCTGAGCTCACGCACCTCAACTAGAGAGTCCCTGTGCTGCAAACTACAGAGCCCACATGCTCTGGAGCCCGCGTGCCACAACTAGAGAGAAGCCCACACACTGCAGTGAGGAGCCCGCATGCCTCAACGAAGATCCTGAATGCTGCAACTAAGACCCAATGCAGTCAAAAATATAGATACAATAAATAAATAATAAATAAATCTTAAAAAAAAAAAAGTTTCTGGCTGCTGGATTAATTGATTATATCAATCAAAGTTTAAAAATCAACATATATATATATATATATTTATGAGATCCTTTATATATTGAGCTCAGGTCCATCTTAAAAAGAACTCTGGGGCTTCCCTGGTGGCGCAGTGGTTGAGAATCTGCCTGCCAATGCAGGGGACACGGGTTCGAGCCCTGGTCTGGGAAGATCCCACATGCCGCGGAGCAACTAGGCCCGTGAGCCACAATTACTGAGCCTGCGCGTCTGGAGCCTGTGCTCCGCAACAAGAGAGGCCGCGATAGTGAGAGGCCCGCGCATCGCGATGAAGAGTGGCCCCCCGCTTGCCGCAACTGGAGAAAGCCCTCGCGCAGAAACGAAGACCCAACACAGCCAAAAATAAATAAATAAATAAATTAAAAAAAAAAAAAAAAAGAACTCTGAAAATGACACTAAACATTTGGGTGATACAAACTTTATCAAGCACAGAGGTTTAGAGCTACAAAATTCTTATATTTATTTTATAATACCGTTCTTTATTGTGAAGCTAAAACTTTGCTTTAATAGAAAATTATGCTAAAACTAGTCTTATTTGCCTTTTCCTTTAACTTTGAAAAAAACATATTTATATCCCCACTTTCAAATACATTTTCTGTAATTTGTCACTGTTTTTCTTCATTCATTCATTTATTCAAAATATATTATCGAGTGCCTCTTATGGGCCAGGTTTTCTCCTGAGTACTAGGGAAGCATTAGGGAACAAGAAGAACCTACAGTGGGGATTACATTCAGGTATGTGTCTGGAGGAAGAAGACTTATAAATAAGTTAAGTTATGTAGTATGTTAGAAAATAAGTGCTATAAAACTGGATAAGATGGAATCATTCAGGACGCAGTTGTACATAGTGAAGTGAAGAGGGCAAAGACTGAGTCCTGGAAGCAGTTCCATCACTGAGAGATAACTTTGTGAGACCACAGTGGAAATCAACCTTTATCCCTTCCCCAATACACAGGTGCTGGCGAATGTCAATTTCATCATTCTAGGTTTGACTCTAATAATAAAAAGACAAAAATCTCACCTTCATGTCCCACACCAGAAAGATACTTTTATTAAATGACAGAAAGAACATAACTCTCCTGTAAGCAAGGTCCTAAAATACCGACTTATTAACTATGCTCTATTATTGCTCCATGTGACAAGGAGGGCTTTTTACTTTCATTTTCTAGCTGGAGGAATTCAGTCATTGAGGTTTTAGTTATATGATTTTTAAAGGGAGTTGGGAGTGAGCCACCTAGTTTGAGAAAACAGAAGTCAGGGTGCCTTCCTAGTCTAAATTCAGTCTTTTTTAGGTACTAAAGGGCACTGGTCACTTCTTCTGATTATGAAACATCCTTTCCTGGACAGGATGACTGTCGGATTTCCACTTCTGATGCTATCAGATACTGATGAATATTTTATGTGGCTAAATTATTCTCTGATACAAGCATATGTTGCATATACAACTAATCAATATTCAACCAAGTCACACAGCCTATAAGACAAGAAATCCCCTTAATAAAGGGCTCAGAGTTTTCAAATAGCTGGTACAATTTTCCCTTGGAAGTTTGTGGAATGTATGACATTGCTGTTCACTACATTTTTAAAGCAAAGTAGTAACTAATACTGTCAGCTACTTTATCTCAACTATTTTATATTTTCCTTGTGAAAGCCTCTAATGGAATTTCTCTCTTTTTAGCTAACCAACTTGTAGGGTATGTGTGTAATGGTATTCAATATTTATGAAATGTTCATTTTCTCATAGGATAGAAGCTGCTGATTTTTTGATGTAAATGACAGAATTTATTAACTGCTACTTGAACCTGTTGCATTTTTATTTAACTTTTAAAATGGTAGAAAACATGGCAGAGATGCGTTCAAAGTAAAACCTGAAACATCGCTTGAAGACATCTCACTCAAAAGCTTCATTATAGAGTAAAACAGCCTCTAGAGAATGATGCTGCAATTCTGTCAGCATAATTAGGAAGGCCTAAAAAGAGGTTTCCTAGAATTTTTATTATGTTTTTAATCAAGAAAATACAAAGAATTTTATATTGATGGTATTCAAAAAGTTGGTAGATTCATGTATCTCATATTTACTCAGGAGTAGAATGGTGTTTTAACTATGCTTGTTTATGGAGCTGACACTTCCCTGAAAAAGTGCACCTGAATTTGTCTGGTGTAGAAAGCACCAATCTCTCTTTCAATACTAAACAGGAGATAGAAGGCAATGTGAATAGCCTCTGTCTATTATTTTTTAGTAGTTATATTAGCTTTAAATTCACTTACCATTTAGGGAAAGAGTTTGGTCAGGGGATTTACTAGAAATCTTAAAAGGCTGAACTCTTGGATTTTAATCTCAGTTCACAGTAGCCATAGGCAACTTGCCTCTATCACAGAAGCAATTGAGAACTTAAATGTTGTTAAAGTACCCTGAGCCAATTGAATAAAATGAAATTTTATAAAGGTATCAGCTAGTGGTATTACTGATAAAATAAGGTCCTTTTTCAGGATAGCAATTATTATTAAACAGCCAATGGAGTAACATAAATCTATACAATGGGCTCCAAGCTTCCCCACAATCATCCCTAAGCACAGTAGTGCATGAAGTGCATGAATCAAAGCTTTACTATGGTCAAGGTATCTCAAAAAGCTTTCCCTGTGGCACCCAAATCCCAGCTTCCCACTTTTCTTCTCAATGAGAAATGATAATAGCTTTTGGGGTAAAATGCTTAGATGACATCCAAACCCATTCCAAGGCTCCGAAGCCTGGTGGAAGTCTCTAAACAAAAGCAGAGATTGTGAAGCAGGTTCAGTGTCTAGCTCATTCTTCACAATTGGGTCCTGTTAGGTTTTTCGCATTGATGGCTTCTTAGTCATTATTATCCCAATCAAACCAGTTTTCACGATGATATTCCATATCCCATTTTCATCGCTACATGAAATGTAGTATTGAAAGGACCAAGCATCTTTCATGAAGCACAACAGGACATTGATAACCATGCAGATTAACTCCCAATCCAATCTCAGGCCTTGTTTCTTACTTTATGTTTTTTTTCTAGACCAGCAGGCTGACGATGGCTCGCTTCACACATACCACTCAAGACTTCTGTGCAGTGTAAAATAGAAGATCAAAAGCAGGTAGGAAAAAAAAAAAAGAGTAAGGGAATGAAATGAAAATTGAAAGAGATGTAGTTGGAAGGAAACAAAAGTCTGTAAAAGATGAGCTCAAGTTTCATGTTGGTGATGATTAATCTTGCAAAAACTTCTGGGACCTGTGGAAACATTTGCTTGTCTAAAATCCAGGTTTTTTTTTTAGACTTCTCATAATGAGCAACTCACCTCCCATTTGAAGGATCAAATCTTTTCTGAAAAAGTGTGGTAAGGCCAACACTCAGTCATACGCAGCAGAGTCGGGCACATGGAGGACAGCTGACTCCACAGAACCAGGGACTTTGGTAAGTGCCCAGCACTGAAGCCACCTAATGTGACTACAAATGCTCCCTTTTTAGTAAGCATGGAAAATTCATTTTAATTTAATAACGTGTTTACGACATAAGGCAGCCTCCAGTAAAACTTTTCTGGTGGTATGGTTCCAGTGATGGGTAATGGTTGGGCTGGGAATTAAATGTAGCAAAAGAAAGTGAAAAACATCTTCCCACATTTGGAAATAGAAAGGTGGAAACAAAATTTTATTTTGTGAACTGTAGTCCCATCTGAAATATTTTGATTAGATTTGGAGAAAGAACTGACTCTTTGGGCGGTTTCTTCAGTTCTAAGCATAGAGCTTGAGGTCAAATGTTGTACAGGTTTGCCACACCATTGTATTCCAGACTCCAGTCCCATCCACGGTCTGCCACCAGTCAGCTTCAGCCCACAAATATTCCATTAATGGAAGCAAACAGTCAATTTATATTTGAGATTTCTTATCAGGGTTCTACCATACCAGAAAAGCTGGCTGAATACGGCATCATCTCTAATTATAGAGATTGTATGATAATTGAAGATAATTATAATCTATTTTTCTTTTAAATGAAAATTATTTTAAAGATGAGCCTAGTATTGTTAGAATTGACATGGAATCTCACATAGCTTAGGAGAAGTCATCCATGACTTAGAGGAAACGTTGTGATTTCCATTTCTTGGGTGATCTCTAAGGCTCCTTCTTTCCAAGATTGCCTTTGGTAAAACCAGTTGTTTGTGGTGTTAAGAAAGAGACCTCACTTCTTAGGTTCATGTGTTGGAGATAGTAATCTTTTTGGTTCTCAGGAGTGTGACATTATTTATTTGGCTTCTTATAATTTGTTTTAGGGGCCAAAGAAAAACAATTCTAAACTGTCAGTTTAAATAAATTTGGTAGTAACAACAAAGGAGTTGAATTCAGTTAAAAACTTAATATTTCTTTTAATATATAATATAAAATATCTCTTTATTATTTTATTTTTCAGTCACTAGTTTCTTCTGAGGCACATATCAGAACTACTATTTGAACCATTGCTCCTACTTATTTTTAAATGTCCCTAAATGAATTTTGATTTTTCTTCACTGATTGTTATAATGCTTAGCAAAATATAAAAACCTAGAAATATGCTCTATGTCCATTCATTTAGAGATTTTCAGAAATATCCTCAAAATAAAATATAGTTATTGTTATCAATAGTCACATAATATAGTATCGAGATCATGCAAAATATTAAATTCTACATTCCCTTCAAGACTTTTAAAGTTTTTTCTCCCCTTTAAAAGAAGGCATATAGTAATGTGCAGAGGCAATAAAAAGTTGAATTTTTCTGCTAGGAAATCTTATTTTAAAGGTAACTTTTGAACCATGAGCAGATGCTCAGAGTATTATCTATTTAGTTAAGGCATCAAACAGAATTACTGACAATTCATGTTTTTGTAGCTTTTTCAAAAGCTTGAATAGTGTTAAGTTCACTAGTAGAGAATGATAATCTTTTGTATCATTTAAACACCTATTAGCAATGTTTGCTTGCAAGGAATTCAATTTTTTGGTTAATTTACCAAATTTGTGGGCTTTTTTTTTCCCCTGTATTTAAGATGGAATGTAAACTGGGTCAAGACTATAAATTAAACTTGATCTGGTTTGCTGTGTTTTGTCTTCATTACAAAATGGTGTAACTAGGAGCCAGGCATAACAGCTTTATTAAGATATGATAAAGTAGACATTAGGCTGAGCTTACAGATTCAGAGTCATTGATGATTGTTATTAGATGTCTAATTTGATTTCAACTGGGGAATTATAAGAATTCCAAACTCTCAAGACTTCAATGGTGAGGTAAAGAAAGGAACACCTCAAAAAAGTAAATGATCAATTCAACTAGTTCAATAGTACTTTTCCAAATATTTTAAGAACATCATAGTAAGTATTTTATTGCTAATAACCAACGGCCTTTACCAAGGTTTATAGAAAAATATATTATTGAGAAAATGATATTGGCTGAAAGAAATCCCCTCAGAAATGGACTGTGTCCTATTCACCAGGTTTACATGTTGTGTGTGTGATAGTAATATACTAATTGTTTAAAGCAGGGTCTGCAAACTTCTATGTAAAGTGCAGATAGTAAATATTTCAGTCTTTTTAGGTCTCTGTAATGACTACTTATATTTGCCATTGTAGCTCAAAAGTGGCCTTAGAAAAATACGTGCACAAGTGAGTGTGGCTATGTTTCAATAACATTTCATTTGTAGACACTGGAATTTTTTTGGTTTATTTTTTGTTTTTTGTTTTTGGTTTTGGTTTTGGTTTTCTTTGGCCACGCCTCACAGTGGCTTGCAAGATCTTAGTTCCCTGACCAGGGATTGAACCTGTGTCCCCTGCAGTGGAAACACAGAGTCCTAACCACTGGACCACCAGGGAACTCCTGACACTGGAATTTTTGAATTTTATATAATTTTGGCTTTTCATGAAATGTTATTCTTCTTTTGACTTTTTGCCACCATTTAAAAAATGTGAAAACTGCTTTTGCTCATGATCTATACAAAAATAGGTGATCGGTAGAATTCAGCCTGTAGGCCATAGTTTATTGAGTCCTGGTTTAAAGTATTAGTTTTCTAGAACTCGCAGTGGGTTATACGTACTAGTATCTCAAAAAATATAAAAACCAGAATCATATACTTGGATATTTATGGATTTTTTAAAAGTGACCAAAAATCATTTAGAATATAGAGAGCCAAACTTTGAAGAAGAAGAAAAAAAATTTGCTAAACCTCAAGAACAATGACGTTAAAGATAGATTAATATGACGTTTTGTTATTTCTATTGCTGTGAGCGCGAAAACTTCAGATGCTGAATACACAAGATATTTTTAGTTTGGTTAAAAGGAACTGAGACCAAATGAAAACGTCAGTGGCTTTATTTGCAAAGTTAAGATTCTCTATAAAATAAGGTTGACTTTAAACTTTCAATAACATTATAGTCATTTAATATGAAATTACATCATTAGAGAAAATAAGAAAGAATGAAGACCACTTATTGTCAAATTGTTAGAACTTAAAATACAATATTTGCTCAAATATGCTTATCTAATAAATAGCCAGAGTTCATATAGCCACACTATCTCTTAGTTGAACACACCATCATTAATGAAAATCCTTTGTACATTACATGAATTGTACTTTCAAATTAAATAATTTATCTCTAGATAAGATATATTATGGAGTTGGAAAGAATTCATGGCTAACTTTTCTTTCTGTTTTAAATGTAATTAATAATAATTTGGATATAAGAAGTTAAAATAATTGATAGCTTTTAAAATAATCTTTTAGAGATTTTAAATCATTATCCATAGAATACATACATTTAAAAAACTTATGTGTATTTGTGTATTATGCATATTTGGGCTCACATATTTGAATTCTGGCACAGCAATTCTATTTAGGAACTTCTTTTGAATAAGTATTTAAAATTAAAGTAATATATTTCTGGCTTCTAAAATTCCTTGCTTTATCAATTCTATCATAGAAATGTGTTCCATCAATGTTAGTGGAGTGAAAGTAGACTTAGGAAGGGACTATTTTTAACTTTGATGGGGTTTAGTTTGTAAAAATTTTTTTAATTGAAAATATTATTTACAGGGCATAAAAATACTCCCTGAACGTTTTTTAAAAAGTGAAGTAATTAATTAAAGCTATTCAGAGAACATAAAAATACTAGCTGAGCATTTTTAAAAAACGGAATCAGTTAACCAACTATATTCAAGCAATTTTTACTCCAAGAGTTTTATATACCTAGGTATAATTTCAAATCAAGTTCTAGACCCCAAATCTCATTTTCTTTTGTATTAAAACCACATAAAAATCAATACAAATGATTTCTAGTGATGGGTGGATGGATTTGAGGATTTTAAGTGATGTTTTGATGATATTGAAAATTTTAATTTCAGTAGTGATGTAATCCTTAAAAAAACCCAAAGCATTATCATGATCAGGATAGATGTTGATATGCTTGATCTTCTACATTTTGATAGTGTGTTACTATCCCTTTTGTAACAAGATAATCATTCCTTTAACAAGCATAGCTTGAGAATCTACAATGGACCTGGCACTATGCTAAGTCCTAAATACAAAGGTGAAAATAACATTCTTGCTTTCATGAAACTTACAGGTTTATTAGGGGAGAACAAAGATACACATCTTAGTCAACTGGGGTGGTTTTGACTGCAGGAGACATTTGGCAGTATCTGGAGATAGGAAGTGGTCATGACTTGAGGCGGAGTTCTTCTGGCACATAGTGGGAAGAAGCCAAGGATGCTATTAAACATCTTACAATGCTGTTAAAATATCCTACAGCAAAGAATTTATCCAGTCTAAAATGTCACTAGTGCTGAATTTGATAAACCTTGATCTAAGTGTAAAACATTTTTAGAACTGTTATTATAGAATGATGCACAGACTCTGGTGGGAACACAGAAGAGTCAGTGGTCAATTTAACATCTCAACAAACAAGAATGGTTGTCTTGATAGAGGAATATTTTCAAAGAAGAGCTGTGCTTGAGCTGATTCTTGAAAGGCTGAATGGAGAGATGTTCCTGTAGGGAGAGGGTGGAGTTGGAAAGAAGAGCTTTCCAGACAAAGTCAGCAAAGTGAGCAAAGGCATGGATGTGTAAAATAACTTCTTATCTCTGGGAACTAAACAAAGTATAGTGTGTAGGTTGGGGGTGGGAGTTTGGGTGGGTAAGTAGGAATCTCATCTTGGGAGCTTTTTCTTACTATGTCATGTAGAGTTGGGTTTTCTCCTGGAAGGTGTTAGAAATGATGAAAGATTTTGAGCAGGGACATATGATGAGGCAGTCTATTTGTAGGATTCATCAGCCATGGTGTGAAGTGTCATGATTATTTAAGGGAAAATAAAATCCTACTTCATTTGACCAGAGAAGAGACACAAGAGGATATAGTCTCTCAGTAGGAAAGAAGATTCCTTACTTCTTTTCCTATAAATGTTTTGCTTCTGATTCAATATCTTTCACTTTATTTGTCAGAACTATATGAAAGCAACAAACACTTAGCCTTAACTCATCTTCTGTAGTTTCATAAATGTACTATGTTGCTGATTGGCTGACTCTTGTGGACAGAAGCTGCCATGTTGTAGCTTCAGGTAACATTGTCCTTCCTTGGAGGTTCTATTTTCAGACTCTTGTTGTGTAGCCATGGTGAAGAAAAAAAAATCTGCTTACCAATGAAAAAAAGACAACTATAAATGGAATCTCAGCTGTAGCAAAACCTTATTCTTCTGTCTCAGTGGTTCTCAACCCTGGATACTTACTCATTAGAATCGCTGGAGGGAGATATTTGTGTTTCTGTATTTCTTTTTTTTTTTTTTTTTTTTAACATCTTTATTGAAGTATAATTGCCTTACAATGGTGTGTTAGCTTCTGCTTTATAACAAAGTGAATCAGTTATACATATACAATATGTTCCCATTTCTCTTCCCTCTTGCATCTCCCTCCCTCCCACCCTCCCCATCCCACCCCTCTAGGTGGTCACAAAGCACCGAGCTGATCTCCCTGTGCTATGCAGCTGCTTCCCACTAGTTATCTATTTTACATTTGGTAGTGTATATATGTCCATGACACTCTCTTACCCTGTCACATCTCACCCCACCCCCTCCCCATATCCTCAAGTCCATTCTCTAGTAGGTCTGTGTCTTTATTCCCGTCTTGCCACTAGGTTCTTCATGGCCTTTTTTTTTTTTTTTCCCTTAGATTCCGTATATATGTGTTAGCATACTGTATTTGTTTTTCTCTTTCTGACTTACTTCACTCTGTATGACAGACTCTAACTCCATCCACCTCATTACAAATACCTCCATTTCATTTCTTTTTATGGCTGAGTAATATTCCATTGTATATATGTGCCACATCTTCTTTATCCATTCATCTGTCGATGGACATTTAGGTTGCTTCCATGTCCTGGCTATTGTAAATAGAGCTGCAATGAACATTTTGGTACATGACTCTTTTTGACCTATGGTTTTCTCAGGGTATATGCCCAGTAGTGGGATTGCTGGGTCGTATGGTAGTTCTATTTGTAGTTTTTTAAGGAACCTCCATACTGTTCTCCATAGTGGCTGTATCAATTTACATTCCCACCAACAGTGCAAGAGTGTTGCCTTTCCTCCACACCCTCTCCAGCATTTATTGTTTCTAGATTTTTTGATGATGGCCATTCTGACCGTTGTGAGATGATATCTCATTGTAGTTTTGATTTGCATTTCTCTAATGATTAATGATGTTGAGCATTCTTTCATGTGTCTGTAGGCCATCTGTATATCTTCTTTGGAGAAATGTCTATTTAGATCTTCTGCCCATTTTTGGATTGGGTTGTTCGTTTTTTTGTTATTGAGCTGCATGAGCTGCTTGTAAATCTTGGAGATTAATCCTTTGTCAGTTGCTTCATTTGCAAATATTTTCTCCCATTCTGATGGTTGTCTTTTGGTCTTATTTATGGTTTCCTTTGCTGTGCAAAAGCTTTTCAGTTTCATTAGGTCCCATTTGTTTATTTGTGTTCTTATTTCCATTTCTCTGGGAGCTGGGTCAAAAAGAATCTTGCTGTGATGTATGTCATAGAGTGTTCTGCCTATGTTTTCCTCTAAGAGTTTGATAGTGCCTGCCCTTACACTTAGGTCTTTAATCCATTTTGAGTTTATTTTTGTGCATGGTGTCAGGGAGTGTTCTAATTTCATACTTTTACATGTAGCTGTCCAATTTTCCCAGCACCACTTATTGAAGAGGCTGTCTTTTCTCCACTGTATATGCTTGCCTCCTTTATCAAAGATAAGGTGACCATATTTGTGTAGGTTTATCTCTGGGCTTTCTATCCTGTTCCATTGATCTATATTTCTGTTTTGTTCCAGTACCAAACTGTCTTGATTACTGAAGCTTTGTAATATAGTCTGAAGTCAGGGAGCCTGATTCCCCCAGCTCCATTTTTCGTTCTCAAGATGGCTTTGGCTATTCGGGGTCTTTTGTGTTTCCATACAAATTGTGAAATTTTTTGTTCTAGTTCTGTGAAAAATGCCAGTGGTAATTTGATAGGGATTGCATTGAATCTGTAGATTGCTTTGGGTAGTAGAGTCATTTTCACAATGTTGATTCTTCCAATCCAGGAACATGGTATATCTCTCCATCTATTTGTATCATCTTTAATTTCTTTCATCAGTGTCTTATAATTTTCTGCATACAGGTCTTTTGTCTCCTTAGGTAGGTTTATTCCTAGATATTTTATTCTTTTTGTTGCAATGGTAAATGGGAGTGTTTTCTTAATTTCACTTTCAGATTTTTCGTCATTAGTGTATAGAAATGCAAGAGATTTCTGTGCATTAATTTTGTATCCTGCTACTTTACCAAATTCATTGATTAGCTCTAGGAGTTTTCTGGTAGCATCTTTAGGATTCTCTATGTATAGTCTCATGTCATCTGCAAATAGTGACAGCTTTACTTCTTCTTTTCCGATTTGGATTCCTTTTATTTCTTTGTCTTCTCTGATTGCTGTGGCTAACACTTCCAAAACTATGTTGAATTATAGTGGTGAGAGTGGGCAACCTTGTCTTGTTCCTGATCTTAGTGGAAATGGTTTCAGTTTTTCACCATTGAGGACAATGTTGGCTGTGGGTTTGTCATATATGGCCTTTATTATGTTGAGGAAAGTTCCCTCTATGCCTACTTTCTGCAGGGCTTTTATCATAAGTGGGTGTTGAATTTTGTCGAAAGCTTTCTCTGCATCTATTGAGATGATCATATGGTTTTTCTCCTTCAGTTTGTTAATATGGTGTATCACATTGATTGATTTGCGTATATTGAAGAATCCTTGCATTCCTGGGATAAACCCCACTTGGTCATGGTGTATGATCCTTTTAATGTGCTGTTGGATTCTGTTTGCTAGTATTTTGTTGAGGATTTTTGCATCTATGTTCATCAGTGATATTGGCCTGTAGTTTTCTTTCTTTGTGACATCTTTGTCTGGTTTTGGTATCAGGGTGATGGTGGCCTCGTAGAATGAGTTTGGGAGTGTTCCTCCCTCTGCAATATTTTGGAAGAGTTTGAGAAGGATAGGTGTTAGCTCTTCTCTAAATGTTTGATAGAATTCACCTGTGAAGCCATCTGGTCCTGGGCTTTTGTTTGTTGGAAGTTTTTTTTTTTTTTCTTTTATTTATTTATTTATTTATTTATTTATTTATTTATTTATTTTTGGCTGTGTTGGGTCTTCGGTTCGTGCGAGGGCTTTCTCCAGTTGCGGCAAGCGGGGGCCACTCTTCATCGCGGTGCGGGGACCACTCTTCATCGCGGTGCGCGGGCCTTTCTCTATCGCGGCCCCTCCCGTTGCGGGGCACAGGCTCCAGACGCGCAGGCTCAGCAATTGTGGCTCATGGGCCCAGCTGCTCCGTGGCATGTGGGATCTTCCCAGACCAGGGCTCGAACCCGTGTCCCCTGCATTAGCAGGCAGATTCTCAACCACTGCGCCACCAGGGAAGCCCCTGTTGGAAGGTTTTTAATCACAGTTTCAATTTCAGTGCTTGTGATTGGTCTGTTCATATTTTCTATTTTTTCCTGGTTCAGTCTCGGCAGTTTGCGCATTTCTAAGAATCTGTCCATTTCTTCCAAGTTGTCCATTTTATTGGCATAGAGTTGCTTGTAGTAATCTCTCATGATCTTTTGTATTTCTGCAGTGTCAGTGGTTACTTCTCCTTTTTCATTTCTAATTCTATTGATTTGAGTCTTCCTTTTTTTCTTGATGAGTCTGGCTAATGGTTTATCAATTTTGTTTATCTTCTCAAAGAACCAGCTTTTAGTTTCATTGATTTTTGCTATTGTTTCCTTCATTTCTTTTTCATTTATTTCTGACCTGATCTTTACAATTTCTTTCCTTCTGCTGGCTTTGGGGTTTTTTGTTCTTCTTTCTCTAATTGCTTTAGGTGCAAGGTTAGGTTGTTTATTCGAGATGTTTCCTGTTTCTTGAGGTAGGCTTGTATTGCTATAAACTTCCCTCTTAGCACTGCTTTTGCTGCGTCCCATAGGTTTTGGGTCGTCGTGTCTCCATTGTCATTTGTTTCTAGGTATTTTTTGATTTCCCCTTTGATTTCTTCAGTGATCACTTCGTTATTAAGTAGTGTATTGTGTAGCCTCCATGTGTTTGTATTTTTTACAGATCTTTTCCTGTAATTGATATCTAGTCTCATAGCGTTGTGGTCGGAAAAGATACTTGATACGATTTTAATTTTCTTAAATTTACCAAGGCTTGATTTGTGACCCAAGATATGATCTATCCTGGAGAATGTTCCATGAGCACTTGAGAAAAATATGTATTCTGTTGGTTTTGGGTGGAATGTCCTATAAATATCAATTAAGTCCATCTTGTTTAATGTAACATTTAAAGCTTGTGTTTCCTTATTTATTTTCATTTTGGATGATCTGTCCATTGGTGAAAGTGGGGTGTTAAAGTCCCCTACTATGATTGTGTTGCTGTTGATTTCCCCTTTTATGGCTGTTAGTATTTACCTTATGTATTGAGGTGCTCCTATGTTGGGTGCATAAATATTTACAATTGTTATACCTTCCTCTTGGATTGATCCCTTGATCATTATATAGTGTCCTTCTTTGTCTCTTGTAATAGTCTTTATTTTAAAGTCTATTTTGTCTGATATGAGAATTGCTACTCCAGCTTTCTAAGGATTTCCATTTGCATGGAATACCTTTTTCCATCCCCTCACTTTCAGTCTATATGTGTCTCTAGGTCTGAAGTGGGTCTCTTGTAGACAGCATATATATGGGTCTTGTTTTTGTATCCATTCCGCCAGCCTGTGTCTTTTGGTGGGAGCATTTAATCCATTTACATTCAAGGTAATTATCGATATGTATGTTCCTATTCCCATTTTCTTAAATGTTTTGGGTTTGTTATTGTAGGTGTTTTTCTGTATTTCTTGAAACTCCTCACGTTAACTCAGACAACTCTGCTATGGATACAAAATATTAACCCCACATTTTTTTATTTGGCTTTGAAATGACTTACTTTTTAGATTTTTTTCATTGTAAACACACCTTCTTATTTCCATTAAAAGTTAAAATGATCTTTTAATTTTTTTTAGCATACACCTACTTTCAAAGAGTAACTTTCTGACAGTGTAACAGAGCAAGAGGGAAGTAGTCTATGATTTCTTATATAAAATCCACAAACTGGATGAATCTCACTCATGTAGCAGAGAGATAACTAGAGATTTGAACATGAAGTTTTGAACAGTGATATTTATATCGATACTTTTAAATTGTCTTATTTTGTGCTGCCCATCTCTATGATCAATTGGTTCACGTGGCTAGTGAGTGTGGTGCAGTGAAGCAGGTCTAAGAGTTTGATCTTCCTATGGCCCACTCCCTGTTCTTTAGCCATAGATTATATTATTATTATCCTTTTGCTTGCTTCTTTTGTGGGACCAGTCAAAACTTGTTTGTGGGTAGGGACATTTAGCCCATGTGTACCATGTTTCTACCTTATTCTAAACTGGTGGGTTTCAAACTTTTGACTATAACTCACAGTCAGATACTTTACATTGTGATCTAGTAGACACATATCCATCCATACATGTATAGCACATAAACATTTTACAAAAATAATCTATTCCATTCCATCCTATACTGTCCCATACTATTCTATTTCATGAGAAATGTTATTCTTGACCCACTAAACTAATATACCAGCACAATAGTTATTTTAAAAGGTTTTCCTAATTTAAACCCATGATTTTCAGCACAGCCTGTGGGTTATAGCATCCTCTTAAGGGGGTCAGTAAAACCCTCAAGGGGTGTGCAGATAGCTTGAAAACAAAACTGTTCTTTGTTCCATTGCTTTGATTTGTGTTTAGTGAAGAGAGTTAATTTATACAGATTTTCAAATATCGCATGTAGGAGAAAATGAGACTATTTAACATTTTTGAAGGATCTAATCTGTACTTTTCTTCAAATCCCATTTGTATTTTATCTTTTTCATGGAGTCATCCGATGAATGGACCAAACTAAACACCCATTGAAATTCACTTAGTAGTTAAGTATGTATTGTTGAGTGACACCTTTTGTGTAATTCTTTGGGTCAGAGATATTTATGTTATGATGAGCTTTGGTTTTCATACTGTTCTTGATAGACTATTTACCAAAGTAGTCTGAAGAGGTGGGATCTCCGTGACTCTGAGGATTTATGTTTAAATTTGCCAAAGATCCTGCTGTACTAGTTATAATGAAACACTGTCTGCAGTCTCATCCACAATAATACATTCTTTTGCTCACCTCCTTCCTTCTGCTCACCTCCTTCCCCTCACTTACTTCTGTCTGAGACCCACTGTAAGGGCAGTTTACCTTGCCTACTGTGGCCCACAGCCATCTAGAGCTTGCCTGATGGTTCAGATCCCAGAGACCATTTTGGTTTATGAGAGAGAGCCGAAAAATTGTGTTTAAAATTATGTCTTACATTCCTAACCCTGGATATAACCAGGACTATAACTTTGTTAGAATTATGTTCATCTCATCTAAAACACAAAAGCTCATAAGCTATCTTCTTAAGAAGTGATAACTCTCCTCCCCTTCATATCTCTCATTCTCCAATATCTTGACCTCATTGACTTTCATCCTATAAATGTTAGGCTGATTTCTGCCTCTTCCGCCTAACTCTACTAGATAAAGGATGAAATGTCCTTTTTTCAAAGGTTCTGTAACCCAGTTTTAGTTAGTCACTTAGATCATGTAGGTCCTTATTTTACAGATAACCAGAAAATCGAAGAGAAGCAAAATGCGTTACTCAAGTTATCACAGAATAAGTTACCACTAGGTCTCCTGATTTTGAGTTTTTATTATGATAAATTACAAATATACAAGATATTGAAATAATAGCATAATCTTTAATATTTTTTCTATATTTCCTACACACACACACAAACTTTTTTTTCAATGAGTTATTTTTAAAACAGAAATACTGCCGCTCCTTGAAAGTCAGGATTAATGCTTAATTCTGTCCTCTTAACTACTGATTTTCAGAGTAAGGATTTGATATAATGATCACTTCCAGTGATCTATGCATAACCTTTTAAATTCATAAAATAGAAACAATTAATGTGGTCCTTATTGAAATGTTTAAATAGAAGGATTTAAATTTTAGGTTCTCCCCGACTTCAACATCAATTCTTGCGTAATGCTTTTGTGTGTATATGCTACTTGATCCAACTGGCTAAAACGTTGGTGGATCTCATTTCATTATGTCCCGAAGTGTTGTGCTTTGTGGATGTGATTTTGTTGTTAGCAAATAGCTGAGTTAGAGATATTAGAAATTATTACTTCGGAAGCTTCCTTTAGTTACCTCCTTTTATATTATCTATTACAAGCATGCGTTACCTAGGAAAAACATTTAGCCACTTGGTATCAATTCCCACATCTAAAAAACAAAGGCAGCTCTCTGTTCACTTCAATGTACTCCTCAGAGTGTTGTCATGAAGGTTAATATTACATCCCCCCAAATAGTTCAACATGACAAAAAAAAATCATGAACATTAATGAGAACAGGGTTGAAAATGTATTTCAGGCAGAACAAAGTGCTGTTATAAATTACCAGCAGCCTATTTTATTTTGTGATTATTGTTTCCTAAAGGCTTTTGAGACCTTTGAGAAACAAACAAATATAGATGCAAGGAGAAATAAATAAAAGTATAAAACCAATAACAACTTATTTATATTTTTTCATGTAATTTTAATTTTACCATTTTTGTCTGTGGAAGGACAGAGCTGCTCAAAAAGTGAAAGTGCTATGCCTTTTTTTTTTTTTTTTTTAACACTATTGAGATTAGGCTGTGAGACCTCTTACAGGTTTTATTTCTTATGAAAATGACAAGAGATAGATATGAGGGTGTTCTAGATGCAACATTTGCCACCTAATTGATTGTCATAGACAAAGTTAAAAAAGCAGTAGAAGATCTCTAAATCTTCCTGATATAGTAAAACCTAAATTCTGATAAGGGAGATGATTTTAGAAAGAAGTCTCTGGGGAATTTATCACTATTTCTCCTACAGTTGTTAAAACATCATGCATTCATTGGCTCTTTATAACTGGAAGTCATCTCAGTCATTTCTAGCCAAACATTTCATTTCACACATGAGGTAACTGAGGGTAAGGCACATTATGTGACTTCCCCAAGACCACAGACAATTAGTGCTGAAATGGGAACCAGAGCCCAAGCCTATGGTTATATTTATTCAAAGGTATGTGAGTGTGTGTTGCATAAACGTCACATAAATGTTAGTGTGTGTTGCATAAATGTCCCCAAGACCACAGACAATTAGTGCTGAAATGGGAACCAGAGCCCAAGCCTATGGTTATATTTATTCAAAGGTATGTTAGTGTGTGTTGCATAAATGTCACATTATATGAATTAATGGGCAACATGAAAACAAAAATATCTCAGTAAGCCTCTAGAAGGAAGTTGTTGGGAGGCCCAGACTGTAATTTATGATGATACAACAATGTTTTTTCCTAAGAAATCTTTCATTATCCCAAGGTCATAAATATATTCTACATAAATTAACCTCTAGAAGTTTTAATGTTGATAATGTAATTATAAAGCTGAAGTGTTTGCCTTTTGATTAAAAACTTTTGGAGGGCAGAAACACATATTCAGAAATGCATATTCTGTGCATTTAGTGAAGTTACATCAAACTGGCATTTATCATCAACAAATTCAACTACGTAATCTTGGAGAAAAAAGAGAAACAATTAATTTAAATAGCATGTTCAGTCTTCCTATTATTCCAGTCAATGAATTTATTTATGACTTTATGTAAGCGTGAGATAGACAACATCAAACTGATATCCTACAGTTGATCTTAGTTCCCCTGTAACTCTGAGTGTAAACATCTCAAAGTGTGGTATATGATTTTAGCATTTAAAGGTGTGATTCTATCTCAGCTTTTATTATGGCTTCTGAAGCAAAACAACCATTTACTCTGTGTTTAGTGTGAGGTTTTCCTGATGTTCTGTTTTGAGTAATTGAAATATATCTTCTGAATTTTTTAAGGATGAACATTACATTAAAACTATAAATGACCAAACCTAGCTATTCTTGAAGATTTTAAGCTCAAATTCTATTTATCTGTAAGTCTAAGCAGACTTTGATAGTCATTTTTTAACAGGTTTTTGAGAAATATTTGATTTTATATGCAAGTAGTTAACTGATGTACAGAATAGGAAATTGAATATAATAAATTTTTATAAAAGGCAATTTAATATGTTTGAAGGAGTTTAATTATCTGCTATAATAATCCATCTATAAATTATTTAACTAGTGCTTAAAAATAGATTTAAAGATTTGTTCAATCTTACATTTTCTTAACTATCTCAATAATATATATAATCTTATATATAATCATGTCAATTTTACCTTAAAAGTCTAAATTGTTTACTCAGTTCCACATCTCAAATCAAAATAAAAGGACAAAACTGTTAGTTAAGTAGGTCAAATTCTCTAACACATTTGAAATACTAAGGATACCAACATGCATAGATTCTGTAACATGAAAAATGATTCTCTAGTTTTTGATTATCTTTAACACTTCTATGCCTACATAGTCCTGGGGTTAATAGATGCTGATAGATGGAAAGCACTTATCTTCTAAGCTAACTCCAATTGCTTATTAGCCAGAGGTTTTGACTGGGACAATGGGTAGATTCTTATTAGTAATCATCATGCAACATAACTTTATTTACAGCCTATACAAGGACTTGATAAATTAGAGAAGAATTGTTATAGCCCACATGACTTTTCCAGACCATATAATCCGCATTTCTAATGTTCTTTAGATTCATGTTACATGTTAACTCAGTTTTTCTCTCTGCAATCTCAGTCATGCAACTCTTAATATTTGATTAAATTTTGAATTTATGGACTCAAGATATTTGAATGAATTTCATCTAGCTTTAAATATTTCTGATTTTGACAGAATCTTGCATTTTCTCACATTCTTTTGGTCTGGTGGGACCATAGATTCTTACCAACGTAAAGTGCTCAGATTTTCTGTATTACAAGAGACTAAAGGGCTATTACACCTTAAATGCAAAGCATACACCTTTGCATTTAGTTGTATTAACTTTTTGGTCTCTTTTTTTGGATCCCAGATTAAGGAAAAAAAACAGGTATAAAATATACTTTTGGTGAATTGGGGAAAATTGAATATTGAATTGATATTGGATGTTATTATGAGTTAATTGTAATTTTCTTAAGTTTGGTAATGGTATTGTGGTTATGTAGAGATGGTCCATTTTTTCTTATGAGATGTGTGCTGAAATATTAAGGGCCAAAATGTCTGAAACTTAATACCAAATGATTCAACAATCACCATCACCACCACAACAGATAGATGGATGGATGGAGAGAGAAAGTAAAACAAAACTATGAGAAAATAATATCTACATGGACCCGTCACATCTCAAGACTGTGTTCGAGTCCATGGTGGCCTCAGCATCTGAGAATGTAACCTTGATAATATAGAGCTCATCTCCAAAGATACTAATCTATTCAATTGTGAGAAGAAAACCTGGCTATGAACAGCTCATGGATAATGTATATCCCCGTACAGGGTTTTGTATCTAAAATTAGTTTGCATCTGGGATACATTCAAATGAAGATTTGTTCTTTCTCTTTAAGTGAACTCAAATTATCCAAGAGACTGATTTTTGTCCATGGCAGGAAACACTTTATCTTGCCATTTCAAGATAACTCTGGTTTAAAATTTAGTTTCTTTGGTGTTAACTCTTCAGTCATAGTTAATATTCTCTTCATCCCCCTTCTCCTAACTCCTCATGTTTCATGTATGGAAAGGAATGGTAGGGAGATAGTATAGTGCAGGTTTAAGAGCACAGATTCTGTAGCCAGATAACCTGCGTTCAGGTGCCATCTCTACCACCTCCTAGGTGAGTGACCTAAAGTAAGCTATCTAACTATCCTGTGCTGCAATTTCTTCACCTGTAAAATGGGAACAATTATAGTACTTATAAGTTTGCAGTGAGAATTTAAAGGTAATATTGGTAAATAATGTTTAATAACTATTAAATAATGGTTATCAATAGTAATTATATAAACAAATAAATGATAAAAATTGATAAAGTATCTGATGAACAAATTCTTGCCTAGGTGGCTCCTTAGAGTTATGGGAGAAGCTACAGATTGAAAAATCAGCAGGTGTAGGATCCAGTATTACTAACTACTCATAGGATTTTAGGCAATCTAAGATCTCTTTGGGTTTTAGTAAATGCAGATGTTGGAGAAATGACCTCTAAGGAATTTTCCAGTTCTAATGCTTTATGACGTTACAGGAGAGATGTAAGTTCTAAATAAATGGATAAATATCAAAGTCCTTTGAACAGTATAAAATATTTGATAAATGAATGTTACAAAAATCATCGCATGAAGTACACTCACAATATGTTTTCAGGAACAGGATCCTGGGAGGAGAATGACCAAAAGCATCGCTGCTTGCTGGCATCATTTACCCTTTGGCCTCCGGCATTCAACCTGCTCAGCCATGCACATTGATTATTTTACCCATCTCTGCCTTCCACACATGGGGGATTAATCTTAATGCTAAGATCTCATGTGGCCATAGACCTCTATCTCCATAGAGATAGAAGAGAAGCTTTTTTACAAATCACCTGCAGCCATGGAGATTGTAGAGCCATGGTCAGATTGATTTGCTTTTTCAAGCAAAATTGGAAATTCAAATATGTTACAGGCACTGTGTCTCCATGCCACAGTACACCCCACCTCTTTCCTTACTATCTGTCTCTGTCTTGCCGGTTATTTCCATCATAATGGAGCAAGGCTAACAATGTGGGCATGGTACCAGTTCCTATTGCCATCTGATGCTCCAATGGCTTTGGATATATATGCATGTTGAGGGAACATTTAAATAATGTTTGTGTGTTGCACAGTCATAGAAACACCATTTCCACACCAGCTCCTTTGATCTCCTAAAAACCAGCTATCATAATACAAGCAGATGTTTGAATGGGTAGAAATAAATCCAGGGGGCTCCAGCCTACCCCATGGGGCCTCATACGACTCCATTGGCTCATTCAGGTTTGCCATTCTCCTGATCTTAGTGGGCACAGTTATCATATTTCAAGTAGGCCTGAGTTCCAACCACAAAATTAAAACAAACAAACAAAAAAATGCTTTCTACTAGAATGGTAAGGGGTCAGTGTTAGAGTTGGGGAAAAATAAAAACCAAGGAGAATCAGTCTCTTCAACTGAAAAAATCAAAGAGAGCAGTCTATGTCATGGATTATTAGCAGCTCTGGAGCAAAAGATGTGCTTGACTTTAGTTTAAACCTGGTGCCAGTGTCAAAATACAGACGGCAGCAAATTGTAAATACTTAGCAGGCTGCCAAATTTGTTTGAAGCAACTTGGAAGTAGAAATAATTTAGGAGGGAGCCAGAATCAGAAAAGTCTCCACAAAGGAGACATATTCCTGGAGAAAAAGAGCATTTGAGCAGAGGAGATTGCATATGAGAAAAAGAAAACAAACAAAAGCATGACATGTTCTGGAAGTTGTGATAAGAGCGTATGCTAGACCACGTATTGTGTGAGGTGGGGGTGGATAAGGAAGAGGTAAAGTAAACTAATAGGGAATGTTTGGAGTCAGATTGAGGAATTGATGAGGAACTTAAATAAAGATGCCAGTAAGGTTGCAAATAACAGGAGTGAAGCCTTTGGTATCTATGTGAGAGGTAGCATCAGTAGAGCTGCAAATAACTATTAAAACTCTAGTTGGAGTTACTGAGTGAAACAGAGGGCTAAAAATACAGGAGAAAAATGTGATTGGGTGAAAAGTTAAGGTTTGTGTGTATTGCATCAGATACACACATAGGACTTCGATATGGAATACTTAGGCTGGAAATACAGGTCTGGATGTGAGGAGAGAGAGAAGAGCTGAAAATCTGATGACAAGAGAAGTATAGGGACTGGAACTTTAAATTTGTATGAAGTTGGGAAGTTTCAAGGATAGAAAGATGAAGAGCGTGATCAGAGTGGTAGGAAATGAGCAATCATAAATGAAGGAGATTGGGTTGTTTGCTTTTTTGATATTGAGCTGCATGAGCTGCCTGTATATTTTGGAGATTAATCCTTTGTCAGTTGCTTCATTTACAAATATTTTCTCCCATTCTGAGGGTTGTCTTTTTGTCTTCAATCCAAAAATGGGCAGAAGACCTAAATAGACGTTTCTCCAAAGAAGATATACAGATGGCCAACAAACACATGAAAGAATGCTCAGCATCACTAATCATTAGAGAAATGAAAATCAAAACTACAATGAGGTATCACCTCACACTGTTCAGAATGGCCATCATCAAAAAATCTACAAACAATAAATGCTGGAGAGGGTGTGGAGAAAAGGGAACCCTCTTGCACTGTTGGTGGGAATGTAAATGGATACAGCCACTATGGAGAACAGTATGGAGGTTCCTTAAAAAACTAAAAATAGAACTACCATATGACCCAGCAATCCCACTACCCGGCATATACCCTGAGAAAACCATAATTCAAAAAGAGTCATGTACCACAATGTTCATTGCAGCTCTATTTACAGTAGCCAGGACATGGAAGCAACCTAAGTGTCCATTGACAGATGAATGGATAAAGAAGATGTGACACATATATACAATGGAATATTACTCAGCCATAAAAAGAAATGAAATTGAGTTATTTGTAGTGAGGTGGATGGACCTAGAGTCTGTCATACAGAGTGAAGTAAGTCAGAAAGAGAAAAATAAATACTGTATGCTAACACATATATATGGAATCTAAAAAAAAAAAAAATGTTTCTGAAGAACCTAGGGGCAGGACAGGAATAAAGATGCAGACATAGAGAATGGACTTGAGGACACGGGGAGGGTTCGCTGGGACGAAGTGAGAGAGTGGCATGGACATATGTACACTACCAAATGTAAAACAGATAGCTAGTGGGAAGCAGCCACATAGCACAGGGAGATCAGCTCGGTGCTTTGTGACCACCTAGAGGGATGGGATAGGGAGGGTGGGAGGGAGACGCAAGAGGGAGGAGATATGGGGATATATGTTTATGTATAGCTGATTCACTTTGTTATACAGCAGAAACTAGCACACCGTTGTAAAGCAATTATACTCCAATAGAGATGTTAAAAAAATTTTTTTTAAATAACTGAAGGAGAAACAGGACTATGCAGGGCATGAACACTAGGACAGGAAAGCATTTCACAGGGTGTGTAAATAGCATTGCAAATGTTACAAAGATTTTCAGTAGTGTGAGAAAAAAAGAGGTTGTTGGATTTGGTCATTAGAGGATTCCTAGTACAAATAGAAGAGTAATTTCAGTAGAAAGACAGGAAAAAAGCAAAATCCTAAGGGGAGAGTGGATGAAAGTTAATGAGCTAGAGCGTTAGAATATACTAATCTTTGAAACAAGTTTCAAAGTAAAGAGAAGAGCAGTACGGCAATACCTTTGTAGTTTGAGAAGGAGATTATAGGGGAGGGGAAGTAGCCAAATAAAAGGAAAACTTGAATTGTATGACAGGTGTCAGTTCTAACCACCTAGCCTTCGATTATCTCTTTGTAGAATTTTGGAATAGGAAATGTCTCAAATATTCTAGGTTATGGCCTTGGCTTCCATTTCTCCAATTATCCCTTTTACCTGTTATAACTACCTAGAACCTTTAAGCACAGTTCCCTTGATGTGATGCTGCAACCTCCACCCAGGCCTTAAGCAAGGGGACGTTGCACTTTTTCCACATTCCCATAGGCCACATGGGTGAATCAGTCTATTAAGATGTTGGAATAACTAAAGAAAAAAAAAGGAAAAATTATGTAAATAAAATAAAAAGTAGTAATTATTCTATACATTAGCTACTTAAAAAATACTTATTGCCCTGGCATTGGTGAGGGTATTTAGTCCATTTACCATCATGTGGTCCTAATTGGCCTTAGTAGGGAATTCTCATCTGTTTGGTCTTTAGGTAGCATCACTGCCCTTGCTGTGTCCACCATGGCTGTCATACCTCACACCTTCTCTGTGGACTTTAGTACAAACTCTAGGCTTCCAAACTCTTCAGTCTTCCAACTCTGGCTCTTAAAATTAAAGTCCAGATGTTTAAGAACCAAAATCTTCTTGGTCTCTAGTAGTCAAAAACCATGGATCGGGGCTTCCCTGGTGGCGCAGTGGTTGAGAATCTGCCTGCTAATGCAGGGGACACGGGTTCGAGCCCTGGTCTGGGAAGATCCCACATACCACGGAGCAACTAGGCCCGTGAGCCACAACTACTGAGTCTGCGCGTCTGGAGCCTGTGCTCCGCAACAAGAGAGGCCGCGACAATGAGAGGCCCGCGCACCGTGATGAAGAGTGGCCCCCGCCTGCCACAACTAGAGAAAGCCCTCGCACGGAAACGAAAACCCAACACAGCCAAAAATAAATAAATTAATTAATTTAAAAAAAAAACCATGGATCTTTATGCAATTTTCTCTACTTTGAGTTAAAATAAGGCTGTTTGGAAGTCAGAATTAGGCGATATTTTTCTTTTAATATAGGTTCTATTCTCATCTTCTTAAAAGGATCAAGAGCTGTGGGACAACAGAAGTGATCAGGAGGAAACTCATTCAAAATATTGTTATATTACTCAGGAATCCCACATAAAGATGGGCAATTTAGGGAATTTCCAGGGTAATTTTGACTATATGAGCTAGCTATAGATCCTAACTGCTCAATAGAATGCTATCTCTCTGAATGTGTTAGAAACATCCTCCTGTCAATACATATTATACTTTCCTGAGGCACTCTTTATTTTCTTTCATAGCACTTACCAAATATATATTTAAGTATATTTTAATGTATGCCGTTATTAATGACTTTTCCTCTCTCTAGTTTTTAAACTCCGTGAGGGTAAGGACCATGTTTGTTTTGCTCATCACTGGATTGATTCCGAGTCCCCTGAGTCTCATACTTAGAAATTGCTCATAAAAATTTGTGGAATGAATAAATAAATGAATGAATTAACCAAGGAATATCAAATAGTGGAGTACTAATAGAAAGGGGCTCTTGTGTTCTTAGGTAAGAGTTGACCAAAGTATGAAGTTATCTTTATTGTTATTGGTACCCATGCAAAAACCTTTGATTTTTTGGAGGTGGGTTGATATCCAGCCAGAATATATCAGCATGGTGTCTCTTTTGATTGGCTGATTCCTGTGCTATGCCTGCTCATACGTATTTTGTACGTCATCTCTATTGAGAAATATTTTCATTCTGAAATGATCACACTAATAGTCAATTGTTTAATTAATTAGAGGGAAATGGGCATTTAAGATAAATAAATTATCACTTTATTATTGATTTGTTATCACTGTACTTCATGAAAGGATGAAGGAAGTCAATATACTAATATATCTTCAAAGATACTTCAGAAGAATAAAATGTACACGTATCTTGAAAATGAATGTGGTAAATTACTTTAAAAAGCTTTTAGAGTGACTTAGTTCAATCTGTCAGTACCCCAAAAACTAAGGTGCTAGAATAAATGTTCTAAACTAAACACTGTAGATCATTTAAATGCTATAGATTACTTGAGAAAACCCTCAACAGAAAGACAGGTGAGAAATGCGGGGAAAGGGAAATAAATGAGCACTCACTTCGTGTCAGAGAAAATTGGATTAGGTTTTACTCTTAGAAACAACCTTTAGCATTCATATTTTCTCACAGCATACATCAGTATCTTTAGAGTCATAAAATTTCTGAATGTCTTCTTCATGACTAAACCTGTTTCCTTCTCTGTTTGAGGCATTATTCTGAAAGTACACAGTGTGTTTTATTCTTTGTTTAGCAAGACAAGGACATTCTATGTTAAAGAATGTATATGTACATAATAATGGCTATTGCTGATGAAAATTTTATATTTTCATTTTCCTTTTAATATATATTTGCCTCTAATGTCCCAGTGCAAACACAGAAATAAAGAACACAGAGCTTCAGTCTAGACACCCGATCAAAAAACAGATTTCTTCATTAAATAGTCATTGTCTCCAGCATGGTAAAACTGGTGATTTTGGAGGGTG
Source organism: Balaenoptera acutorostrata (assembly GCF_949987535.1). Classification (NCBI taxonomy): domain Eukaryota; kingdom Metazoa; phylum Chordata; class Mammalia; order Artiodactyla; family Balaenopteridae; genus Balaenoptera; species Balaenoptera acutorostrata. The sequence goes on along the minus strand of NC_080067.1, from coordinate 101,547,220 downwards.
AGCTAATATGTCCTTTTTCTAGAGGCAAGACCATGTAACGCCGTGAGACTTGACTGAGCAAGACAGCTGCCTACCTGTACGACTTCAGTGCCTTTTTTGCCCCAGATCTTATCTGGGTCCTATTGGTTCCTTTGAAGGCTGAAGTAGGGCTTTATTCTTTTAACTTAAATTTTGATCACTATTAAAATACGTACATTTCTTCTCCTCCCCTTTCCTGGGAACTCTTCAAACTATTTGCAGTCATTTAAAGCTTAATGAACTGTTTCTGAACTCTTCTGAGAAGCAGGCTTGAGTGGGTCATACAGAAGCGCCAGGAAAGAGGTTGAGCCCCCGTAGGGGACAGCAAGTCTGTGCAAAGTAGCAGGTCAGTAAATGCACAGGAGGGCTGAGAATGAGAGGATTAAGATGATCACTGATGCCTAACAGCCCATTCCATATTTTTGCAAATCTGTATGATTAAACAATTTGCTTTAGTTTACTAAAAAAAAAATGCATGTCTTAGATTGACAATTAAATATTTGAAGAAATGATTTTTGGTTTGAATTTTCTATTTTTCTTCCCAACTAGAAGAGTATCATACACCGTGGCCCATATGAAGGTAATAAAATTAAAGAAATATGAAATTTTGATGAATTGTTTCTGCAAGAGTTATTTCTCAAGAGTAGGTAAAAGCACTTTTGAACAGATTCACTTTTTCTCAGGTCACAGGGGTGCTGTTTAATAAATTACTTTTCTTGGGTACTAAGAGCCAACTTTATTCATCTGAAAAGGTTAATGCGGCTGTTCAAAGTGTCCAAGTTATTCCCAGAGAATAATTTATGCACTGAAAATCTGTTTTATTTGGGAAATGCCTAAAGAGAAAAAAAAAGTGCAGTACAAATTAAACACAGGTAGATGTGGTAGTTCATAAATGAAGTTGTTCTTTTTCCCCCAAGCTTCATTTATATGGACTGATTTATATCCCTGACCATTTAAAATTTCAAAACTCCCTCTCCTCTGCCCCAGAATTTCCTGTCATTCCTTTTACTTTTTCTCCATAGCACTAATTGTAAATATACTCTGTATTCCACTTATAGATTTCATTTTCTTCTGACTTCCCTCACTAGAATGTAAGTTCTATGCAAACAATTTTTTCTGACTTCATTACCTCAGCTCTCCTGGACACTACCAGGCATGTGTAAGCATTCAATAATATTTGATAAATGAATGTAGGAATAAATCAATATTGATTAAATTTACCAAATAATCGCCAAATTTCCATTTGATGTACTGTTGTAAGGATCATTTTCTGGAAGGCAATGCCATATAATAGTTGAGGGTGGTTTCTGGAGTCATTGTGTGTTGAATCTTTTTTTTTTTTTTTTTTAATTTTTATTGGAGTATAGTTGCTTTATAATGTTGTGTTAGTTTCCGCTGTACAGCAAAGTGAATCAGCTATACGTATACTTATACCCCCTCTTTTTTGGATTTCCTTCCCATTTAGGTCACCACAAAGCACTGAGTAGAGTTCCCTGTGCTATACAGTAGGTTCTCATTAGTTATTTATTTTATACATAGTAGTGTATATATGTCAATTCCAATCTCCCAATTCATCCCACACCCCCCTTTCCGCCCTTGGTGTCCACACATTTGTTCTCTATGGCTGTGTCTCTACTTCTGCTTTGCAAATAGGTTCATCTGTAGCATTTTTCTAGATTCCACACATTTGCATTAATATACAATATTTGTCTTTCTCTTTCTGACTTACTTCACTCTGTATGACAGTCTCTAGGTCCATCCATGTCTCTGCAAATGGCACAATTTTGTTCCTTCTTATGGCCGAGTAATATTCCATTGTATATATGTACCACATCTTCTTTATCCATTCATCTGTCGATGGGCATTTAGGTTGTTTCCATGACCTGGCTATTGTACATAGTGCTGCAATGAACACTGGGGCGCATGTATCTCTTTGAATTATGGTTTTCTCTGGGTATATGCCCAGGAGTGGGATTTCTGGATCATATGGCATGTACATTGAATCTTGATTCTCATACTGGTCATCTGTTTAACCTTGGGCAAATTCCCTAACATTTCTGTGCCTCAGTTTTTTCATCCTCAGAATAAGGAGAATAATTTACCTGTATCATGGTTAGAAAATATACTTAGAAAATATGGTTAGAAAAGTGCTTAAAAAAACATTCTGGGGCTTCCCTGGTGGCGCAGTGGTTGAGAATCTGCCTGCCAATGCAGGGGACACGGGTTCGAGCCCTGGTCTGGGAAGATCCCACATGCCGCGGGGCGACTAGGCCCGTGAGCCACAACTACTGAGCCTGCACGTCTGGAGCCTGTGCTCTGCAACAAGAGAGGCCGCGATAGTGAGAGGCCCGCGCACTGCGATGAAGAGTGGCCCCCGCTTGCCGCAACTAGAGAAAGCCCTCGCACAGAAACGAAGACCCAACACAGCCAAAAATGAAAATAAATAAATAAATTAAAAAAAAAAAATTCTGGCGCATAATCAGCCCTTAACAGTCACTGGCAGTATCATTAAATCAATTTGTGAAAATAATAATATTTTTTATGCACTCTGCCTAAGTGAAATAAAGTCATGACAATTATGTAGATATTAAAAATATTTTGCCTCAATCATCTGAAGCATTTAGCTCAAAGCATATTTTAAGAATTCATTATTAATATAATTTACTTTCTGAAAATTAACAAGACATTAATTTTATTTATTTGACAAACTCCAATTAAGTCAAACGGAATATTACAATAATTCCAAAGATCAAGCTTAGTTTTGAATTCTTCTCTGTCATTTACTAGGTCTGTGACCCTGGGCAAGTCAATTAAAATCCTTGGCTTCAGTTTCCACATTTGTTAATATGGGCGAAAATTAAATCTATGCTAGTAGTAGAATATTAAACGTAGCACAGAATCTGGCACATAACAGATCTTAATAAAAGGAGGTTCAAAAAAAGATTATCAAATGTATAAAATCTAGAGAACAGTGTTTGTGACAGAACTATCTCAATTTATATAAAACTGAGTGAGAATTAAAAGTGAAATTATGTTTTTCCGACTCCAAGTTCAATCTTAAGCAAATAAATTAGAAATTCATATTTTAGAAGTTATTTTAAAACGAGAACTTAATATGAGAAATATTGACATTTGATAGCAAGTCACTCAGCATATGACTTCCTTTGTATCGCTAAGTATAAAACACAGAGCCTCTTAATACCAGTTTAAGAGATGCAAGTGTCTCTTTAAAATCAACACTTCTGAATTCCTTAAAATTCAATGTTATACATACAATCCTCTCCCTCCCCTATCCCAATCAATTTAAATTTACGGAGGTACTGAGTTAAGAAAGATGTACAAAAACCTTGTGATACATGTCTTCAAGGTCATTGTTATCTAAGAATGTGTTACTAATGTTTTGTAATATTGACCATGTCAGACAGTCTTGTACAACATTGTTAAGTACCAAAGTAGGGTCATTGGATGCTGCACTTAGTGATGGTGGAGAAGATGGGAAATGCTTCTGCTCAGGTTCTCTAATCAGAGTTTGCTGGAGCCACAATGGGACAGCAAGCATTTCAGGTCATCCCAGGGTAAACCACAGACACTGGGTTCTACCTTGTGACATGAAGCTCAACTAAGTTTTTTAAGCCAGATCGAGACTGGAGTACACATGTCTAGAATTGCACATGCCCAGGAGCAGGGGAGTCTGAGCAAACAAGACATTATGCTTTAATGAGTGTAAAGAATCTCAACACAGTCTCCAAACCCCAAGCACTCCCATTTCAGAAAATAATTTTAGAAACTGTGGCAAGTAACGTCTCCAAGCTTGCTACTACTTTGAGTTGATACTCAAGTTTTCTATGTAGAGAGCAAATGATGGAGATAGGATTGAGGATGGGGAGTGTACAAGAAAACAGTTCATTAACTCCCAAAGTCTTGAAAATGCCATGAACACTGCCAATGTTATAGGGATCAGAATGTGGATACTGCCTATACAAAAGTTGTGGTGTCCTTCAAAATTCCCCTGCTTAATGTACCATAATATTGAAACACAGAGACCAATACAAATAACATTATAAATATAATAATGTGATGCAACTAATCAGGGCTGTTACTAGCCCATGGGACACCTTTGTATTGTGCAGTCTAGCTCCAGAGCATGTGGCTTAGTCAAAGGAGCACAGACCCTGTCACCATCCCTCTCCACGGGATTGAGAGTGCCTTCTGTATGTCCAGACTGTGCTATGTTCTTAATGTGTTTGTAGTTTATAAAGTCTTATGATCATCATCTTGGTTTTCAAATGCTAAATCTAGAGAATGCCTGAGGGGGAATTTGAATCTGTATCTGCTGATATCAAAATCAATGGATTTTCTGTTAAAGCAAGCTGCCTTCTACCTCTACCTTCTTCTTGTCAAAAAATATTTATTAAGAGTTTTAATCTCCATGACAGAGCTCTAAGTCTTATTCAAAGTGTAGAGATATGTCTTTTGGACAACCTCAGATCTAATGTTGTAAAGCAAAGACTTTACTATGCTATTAGTGGTCCGTTTCAAGTAGCACGTGTTTCTTAACCATTTTCGCTAAACATAGATGTGTCCAGTTTAGTCTGTAGTAATAATTCTCACTGTTTCCACAATCAGGACCTCCTCTCCCTTTTTAAAAAATAATTTTCTTCCTCACAATGCCCATATTATTGAATACATCTATTAAATAAATTGCATTCACTATGTAAGAATTTATTTTTATATGAAAAGATCTAATAAAGGGTACACGATTTTAAAAGCTAAAGAAAACAACTGATGATAAATGGCAGCCAAAATAACATGAAATTTATTTAATAACAGATGATATTTAGGTAGCTTGTGCAGCAAGCTCTTATCAGAAAGATCTAGAGTTGAATTCTAGTCCCTCCACTTGTTTTCCATGTCACTTTAGCATCCTGAGACTTATTTTTCCTTTTCTATACGTGGAGTGGTGATTCCAGTATCATCCAGTGTTTATAAGGATTTGAATGAGAGACTATAGGTAAATGATCTGGCAACACACTGCCTACTTTGTATACAGCATCCACTATTTTTCTCCTGTGAGACAATATAAAAGCTAGAAAGCCTTTTTGAATAATAAAAATAACTCACTCTTGAAAATTCCTGACTGAATCCCTAGGGGTGGGAGACTTCTCTAGATTGAGAGACAACAGTGTGGGTCTAGAGCCTCCAGTGCCTTCTAGGAGTTAATGGGACCCATCATGAGAAGGAAGCAGTGGGGCATTGCATCGCTGTGTGTGTGATGGGATGTACCGTTCAGACACAAGCTGCTGTCTTTCCTAAAAGTTTTTCAAAGACTCCAAAAGAGCAAGGCTGTCTTCGTCTATTTGGAGTGTCCTGAGGAGCTAGACGTTGAAGGCATAGGAAAGGCCAAGAGACCCCAGGGTCTGGGTCAGCCATTTGTGTGAGTCTTCTGTTTCCGGAGTGTCCTAGCAGATCAGAACTAACCAGACATGTGGCTGTTCTTCCTAAAGTGACTAGGTTTGTGCCTGAATGGTATGTTATAGTGCCTAAGGAAGGAAGCTCCTGTTTAATTAATAGATTTTGTGTCTATTTTGGGGAGTAAACTCATGCTTTCCTTTCCCACATCCTCACCAAAGTGACTTTGTTCACCATAAACATGTTATATTAAAATGACGATTCAAAAGCAAGACGTATTTCCTTCCTTTTGCTAAAGACGTAATTGATCATCTAAGGGAAGATCTTCAAGGACAGCTAAAACATCATTTTTTTTCCCCCGAGCCCAAAGCTTTAAAAATACAATAAATTATTTGAATAAGTCATTTGCAGTTTTATTTTCTTTTTGTTTTTTATACATAGACCAAAACCACCAACCCAAAAGATTTTTTTCCAGTGTACAAACTATGCTCTGAGAATAAGTTGGCCACTTCTGGAAGATATTTTAACTTTATCAGGACAATAAAAGGCCATATAGGAAAAAAAAAAAATACCAGACTGACTGGAGTTTAAGTATTAAAGTCAATTTATATTTATTTGTTCAACACACATTGACAATTTCCATTACACTCTCCTAAGAATTCAAGGTTTTCATGCTTTTGTATCAATTATCAACCACCAATGAGCAGACATTGGAGAAACCAGGATGTCATTCTACATGTAGTATTTTTCTGTTCTCCCTTTTGCTTTATTCCTGTGTTTCCTAGGAAAATGATATACAAACCATTGATTTTGAGAAGTAGTAGTATCCTGGAATTCCTTTGTTGAGAGGAAATTTTTCTTGACATTATCTGGTCATTGAGAATTCTCTGAAAATCAACTATTGAATGTTAAATCCCTCTGACTATGGATATTGGTACTTTAAAGTGTAGCATTGCCTCCAAATCGGTCAGTCTGCCTAGCTATGCTGTTCTAACCTGCTAAATACTTGGTTTGAGTTCTTCCTATTTATAATAAAAATCTTTCTTTTGCAAATGTTATGATTTATATCTTAGTTCTTCTACTACAAAAGCCTAGCTTTGTCACGCTTGCAAACTGGAGTCAAAGAATAAAAATAATTGTGAAATATTGTAGCCAAAATCTCTGCCTCATTGTTGATAATTATTTCTGATAATCCTTAGGTCTTTAATGAGCTTTGCCTGCATGGATGTAGACAGCCTGCCTATCCAACAGTGAGTTGAGATCAGCCTCAGTCTTCCCAGCAAGTGAGAGTGAAGGCTGGTGATGTCCACATGAAAAGTAACTCTTTTCTAGGTTTTGCAATGGAACAGATATGGTTGCTCTTGCTTCTAATAATTAGAGTGCTTCCAGGGTCTGCTCAGTTCAATGGCTACAATTGTGACACCAACCTCCACAGTAGATTTCCTGGTAAGTCTGAACCCAGTCTTTTCTCTAATTGTATCTGGAAAGAGCGATTATGTTTGAATAGTAAATCATTTAAATACATATGGAAAATGAGGGGGATATCTGTCTATATTAAGTGGATGTTAGCAAATGGCAAATGACAAAAGACATTTTTCTGAAGTTGTAATTTATAACCACATTAACATACAGTGTTCATTGTAGTTTATATTATTATAGTGACTGCTCACAGATGTGAAAAACATTGGCTAATGGTTGATAAAATTGGGAGAGGCTAATGTCATTCAAAATTTGTCTAATTGAGGGATTTTTTCTCATAAATTAATTCAGACTTTAAAAATTGCCCTTTTATGCTGATAAATTTATTTAGGAGGAATACTCAGAAAATGGCTGTGAAATATTATGCAATACTCAAAAAAATACTATTTCAATGAAATGTTGGTCACCACCAAAGTACACACGCCAGCTTCAGAATGCATTTCATAGCAACCCGTCAATATTATGACAGACATGAGATTTTGACCATATTGATGGACGTGTCCCACAGGTTCCTAAAATCTGCACTTTTTAGGGGTAATTTAAGGTTTCACTTAAGTCATCTTTTTATATCAGCTAACGTTATAGAACCACAGTTCAATAGTTACAAAATAAGAATTAGATGATCTGAAACTACTTTTCTACTTATGTATTGCAAACTGAAATACCTTCTGCAATGTTTTACATGCTCCTGTGTTTGGAGCATGCCAGAGTAACAACACACCTGCACAGAGCAATCAGTAGGTAGTTAGGTAGTTAATGTGAAGTTTCTAATTTATTTGAGGAGAGGTAATCTGGCTTGCTCCAGAATAAAGACAAAAGTATGTAAGAATGGCTTCATGAGCCCAGACCTAGTATGAAAGTACTTGACTGGTTAAGTAAAATAAGGAGGTCAGGATGGGGAATGTCCAAAGGCAAGTTTACAAGGGTAAGTTAAGGCAGGGTTCTTAATGATTTTGAACACCAAAAATGATAGGTTTTTTTTTTTTTTTACTATGGAAAATTTCAAACATATGCAAAAGTAGAAATTAGTAAAAAAGTGCTCATAGTAATCATACAGCTTCATCAGTTGTCAACATGTATAAATTTTGTTTATCTCTCCTTCTACTACCTCCATCTCTGAAATATTTTAAAATACATTCATTATTCATGTTTCATTATATATATAAGTGAAAAGAACTTTAAAAAGTCATTACACTTATATATCTAATAAACTTAACAATAATTACTCAATATCATCTTATTCTCAGCCAATTTGCCTCTAAATCCACATGGTGCATTTGTTGACGTGTTTCTTAAGTCTGTCTTAATTTATAGAAGTCCCTTGCTTTTCTAAAATGCCATTTATCTCTTTAAATCATTTGGTAATTTGTTTCTTAGAATTCCAACACTCTGGATCTGGTTGACTGTAACTCATGTGTCATTTAATACGCTCCTCTTTTCCTGTATAACCTGTCAACTAATGAGAGCTAGAGGTTTGAATAAATTCAGGTTCAATTGTTTTGGCAAGGATACTTTTTGTATTATTTGTTTAATAAAAGTGTTTTGTCTTCATTTTGTAAGCAATGAAGAGCCATTGCATCTTTTCAAACATACCTTTTTAAGGATTTGATGTGGTCACATTTTGTTTCAGAAAGCAGACGTTGGGGAAAGTGTGAAGGACAGAATCAAGTTAGAAGAACTAGAGGCAGAGAGAAATGTCACGAAGGCAGTGGCAGTGGAAGCAGTAGAAGGAGACAGTTATTAAGAGATGCAGTATTTTGTGGTGGACCCGCCAGAACCTGAGAACTGATTTGACTTGGGAAGTGAGAGAAAGAGAAGGCTAGAGGCTGTTTTGAACTTAGATAACTGGATGTCGGTACTGTTAACTGATGCCAAAAGTATAAGGCATTTGCATGTTTTAGAAAGGAAGTTTGGGTTCGAAAATAATGACTTTGAAGTGCTCTTAGAAAGTAGAGGCAGCCTCTACTCAGAAGTAGGAAATCTGGACCTGGGTCCGAGGAGAGAGGTTGAAACCGAAAATAGCTGTGTGAGAATTGAATCCCTGTGCAGTGAGTGAGCAATGAATGAGGGGTAGGAAAAGGAAAGTTGTGGAAACAGACTACTATTTAAATAACCCTGGTGGTGAAAGAAAGGGAGGAGTAAACTGAGCCAGCAGTTTAAATGAGAAAAGAGATTTTTGGATTAGAGGACTAGAGACACCTGAGTCTACATGAGCAAAGAGAAAGTATTCAGAGACTAGGAATACTAACAAAGAAATAATTGACGTAATGAGGAAAGAAAATATGGAAGAGATCAAAGGTACAGGTGGAGGAGTTAACCTTGGAAAAGTGGCAGCTGTTTGTTTGATTTAGGAGAGAAGAGAAATAAAAGACAGAGGCAGAGAAGTTGAGAGATGCTAATTATGTTCATCTTCTTGGTTGAAGTGGAAGGCAGAGACCCTCAGAGAGTGAGGGGCCAGAGGCCTGGCTGGGGCCTGGGAAGGGTAGTTAAGTCTTACCCTGTTATGGATAAAAAAGAAGGCCAGAATGTAAAAAGATTGCTCGGCAGAGAGGAACTAGCTGATGATGTATTATACTTGTAAAGGTAAATAAAACCTGTAAATAAGCCAAGAAGTGACTAGGACAGCAAAAGGAAGTATTTTTCATATGGTAAAATTTAAAAATTATGTTAAAACTTCCATTTACAATGGTGCCCACTGACCATCAGCATCAAAATCACCTGAGATAGTCGTTCAGTGTGGACTTCACTGCTTTCCCCCAGATATGTAGTGTCAGAATCTCTGAATATGGTGCTGGGAATTTGTATTTTAAACCCTGCAGATGAGTCTCATATGCATTATGATTGAGAACAGATGACTGTATTCTATTATTTTCTTGAATCCATTATTCCAGTTAAAAGCACAGTCATGTTTGGGGAAATATAACTAAAAACAAAATCTTCTCCCAACCCAAAAATTCTTTCCACAAAGATAGTAGAGATGAGAACACATTTATCACCGAATAAGCATTAAACCAGAATGTGATGCTCAACACAGGCAATTCATTAAAAGTTTGCAAAGACAGAAAGGAATCTCACTCTTTTACATAGTCAAGCAGAGGCAACCCATTGCATACATGGTTTCAAAATAAATAATAATTAGTCCTCAAGTAAGAGGACTTGACAGCACCATTTGTCACGTATAGTTCATCCTGAATTTATCTGGTAATTGAGGTGACCATCTGTGTTAGTGTATTAGCTTTCTCCAGAGGGAAGATAAAATTCTCCTATCTTTATGAAAGGAGGTACTTTTGTGATTTGGAACAAGGCTCCCACCCTCCCCAGACTGTGAGATAAGGATACTATTTTCCTTGATGTTTACATTTCTAAGAGATGGTTCCCAAGTCCTTGAGAAAGACGTCCCTGCATCATAAAGCTGACAAAAGTCCTATCTAATTTTCAAAAGGATTTATATACATTTCAAGGAGAAGAGAAAGTACATACAAGTTTTCTGATATAAATGGTCTCTTCCTTTATTTTCAACAGGGAGAATTAAACCTCTTCTTTTTAATTAGTATTTGTCCTTACACATGTTAGCACTTTTAGTACTTTTGGGCTTAGACAACAAATATCCAAACTTTCCAAATTTGTACACACACACACACACACACACACATTGTTGCAATTTAAAATTTATATTAAAAAAAATCTAAAATTCAGATAAATCAAAAGTTTCATGAGAGGCTTTAAGTTTATATGGGTAGTCTTTTCAAGTAAGCCCATTTTTGCAGGTTGTTAGCAAAAGAAGACTAGAGTGAGCAAATAAAGCCTGAAGGTTAATTGCTCACTCCCCTCTTGACTTGTGGCTTCTCTTCCACATCAGGATCACCCTTGATGTCATTAGGAGCTCCACAAGCTGCTCAGATACTAAGCAATGGGCTAGAATGAGAATGAGTCTGGCAAAGGAGAGGAGTTATCTAAATGCAAAGTAATGTTAATAATGATGAGTAATCATCTCACCCTATCTGACCTTTGCTGTTTCATGACATTAGAACTATTTTCTTTAATTTCCATGCCATTTATCCTTGAGCCAAGGGAACCAACATGGTCTAATTCATTTTAAATTTAAAGGGATACCATTTAATATTAAAGGTAGTTAACTCTTGCCTATCCAAGCTAGTAGCAGGGAATAGACTCATGCCCAACTGACATTATGATTATGCTCTTCCAAGAATAAAATGCAATCCATAGTTGACTTTTAGAGTACCAAAGAATTATTTGGCCAAAGTGAAACATACAGATAAATGCATTTGGCCTCTGCAACTAATGGATACCTTCTGGAACTAGCCCCTCTTTTAGAAGATGGTATATGTAAGGGTCGGCCTAAACTTTCAAGCCTCTAAAGAAGTCTTTAATGATAAAGGCACAATCAAGGAGAGATTAGGTTAATGACACCAGAAACTTTGTGGCCTGACATTGTTTTATGGTGAACTAACCAGTCATGGGAAACTGAACGTAAGTCAATGTTTTATAACTTGTCATTTTGTATTCTATTTGAAATAGTGTTAAGAAGGAATAAATTCCATGTATAGAATGCTAGGCACATTATGTAATTCTCTCTTTTATTTCTTACAATAAACCTACAAAACTTTTTAATTTTTACTTTATGATATGGAGATTGAGGATTAGAATTTGTCTAATACTGCAAAGCTAGCAATTGTCAGAGATATAACACTAGAGCTCTTTCCATCAAACTATGATGCCTTAAAGTGAATCTTGAATACTAAGTTTAAAAAATGATTTATACCAAAAAGCAAATAATCCAATTACAAATGGGCAAACAAATGAATAGACATTTTTCCAAAGAAGACGTACAGATGGACAGTAGGCACATGAAAAGGTGCTCAATATCACTAATCCTCAAGGAAATGCAAATTAAAACCACGATGAGAGGGCTTCCCTGGTGGCGCAGTGGTTGAGAATCTGCCTGCTAATGCAGGGGACACGGGTTCGAGCCCTGGTCTGGGAAGATCCCACATGCCGCGGAGCAGCTGGGCCCGTGAGCCACAACTACTGAGCCTGCGCGTCTGGAGCCTGCGCCCCGCAGCGGGAGGGGCCGCGATAGTGAAAGGCCCGCGCACCGCGATGAAGAGCGGTCCCCGCGCCGCGATGAAGAGTGGCCCCCACTTGCCACAGCTAGAGAAAGCCCTCGCACGAACCGAAGACCCAGCACAGCCAAAAATAAAAAAATAAATAAATAAATAAATAAATAAATAAATAAATAAATAAAGTAGCTATAAAAAAAAAAAAAAAAAAAACCACGATGAGATATCACCTTACACCTGTCAGAATGGCTATCATTAAAAAGACAACAGATAAATGCTGGTGAGAATGTGGGAAAAGGGAACCCTTGTGCACTGCTGGTAGAAATGTAAATTGGTGCAACAATTATGGAAAACAGTTTAAAGATTTCTCAAAAAATAAAAATGAACTACCATATGATCCAGCAATTCCATTTCTGGGTATATATCTGAAGGAAACAAAATCATTATGTCAAAAAGACATCTGTACCCTATGTTCATTGCAGCATTATTTACAATAGCTGAGACATGGAAACAACCAAAGTGTTTATCAACAGATGAATGGATAAAGTTGTGAGATACACACACACACACACACACACACACACACACACAGTGGAATACTATTCAACTATAAAAAAAGGAAATCCTGCCATTTGTGACAACATGGATGGACTGCAAATGTTATTATGCTAAGTGAAATGTCATACAGAGAAAGACAAATACTATACGATCTCATTTATATGTGGAATCTAAAAAACAAAAACAAAACTCATAGAAAATGAGAAGAGATTTGTGCTTACCAGATGCAGGGGTGGGGGCACAGGAGAATGGATCAAAGTAGTCAGAAGGTGCAAAGTTCACACTATAAGATAAATAAACACGGGATGTAATGTACAACATGATGATTATAGTTAACACTGATGTATGCTATATTTAAGATATATTAAAAGTTGCTAAGAGAGTAGATCCTCAAAGTTCTCATGACAAGGAAAAAAGCATTTTTTTCCTTTTTTGTGTGTCTATATGAATGATGGATATTAATTAAACTTATTGTGCTAATCATTTCACAATAAGTGTAAGTCAAGTCATTATGCTGTCACCTTAAACTTATATAATGCCGTATGTCAATTATATCAATAAAACTAAAATTTTAAAATTATGTGTAAATGGAGAATCACAATGGAAACTGACACATTAAAGAATTTGAAAAATCATATGGTAGGAAAATTTGTTTAGCTTTTTCAGGACCAGCTTGACTAAGGAAATTTTTTCTCTGATAATATTTATTAATATTTCAATGAGTGCCAGTGTTCCCCAGGAAATAAAATAGAGAATCACCTATTTCAGTGATAGACTTCATGGGCAGGTCAAGTAAAATGAGCTGCCTGATTTTGTGTTAGGCTTTGCTTAACCATTGCACTGTTCTGTGCCCAAAGACAAAGTAAGAGTGATTATGGAATAATTATCCCAGGGAATACGTTCTGGCTCTCTCTGTAGGTAAGAAAGGCCAATTCTGCTGCCTTCTTACATAGTAGTAGTGTTTTGGTCTCCAAGCTGTGAAGAGGATGCCTGCTTTCGCTTTGCAGCTGTGACTGCAATTACTACACCAGATGAGGCAGAAGAACTGATCGAGGCAGTGACTGCAGATCACATCCTGATTAACCTTCAGTGATAAAGTGCAGTGGAGAGAAGAGGAATTAGTCAGCAAGTTCAGTGACTGAACAATTCAGAGTTCTGAATTGTTCTTCTTTATTTTAATAACAAAGTTCTTTATTGCATGGATTTTTCATTTCCTCTACTTGTATAAGTAAAACCTATATGCTTTCTTCTGCTTGAAAAAGATGACCAAACTCTTCTAGTTCTAGCAAGTGTGAATAGAAGCCTGCAAAGTTTATCGAGGACTGCGTATGCATTTCTTTCAGCCCTGCAGACAACAGCTTGCATTTGCTAATGAGAAACAGAAGGGGAAAACTGAGGTGGTGAGCAACCACCACCTTCAATACAGAGGGGAAACCTGAATTCCTAATCCACTTTAAATTCTTCATCAGCTGCTGGTATTTTGGGTAGATGAAATATCAATTCGCCTTTTAAACTTCTTGCTCAATATTGTATAAAAACTTGAGGAGAATTAACTTTAAAAATTGTGTTAAAACAACAAATATCTGTTTTCTAAGCAATTTTAAGTTTATGTAGTGCCACATATTGCTACTCTCATTTTATAGAGATAGAAGTAGAAATGATATATAAATTACTTTTATAATCTGCTAAGAATATATAGTCTTGGAATATCTCTTGGAGTCCAGGAAATAAATTAGAGTTGACCTTCCATATCCATGAGTTCCACATCTGTGGATGCAACCAACCTCAAATTGAAAATATTCAGAAAAAAAATTCCAGAAAGTTCCAAAAAGCAAAACTTGAATTTGCTACATGCCAGCAAACATTTATATAGCATTTACATTGTATTTACAGCTATTTACATAACATTTACATTATATTAGGTATTACAAGTAATCTAAAGATGATTTAAAATATGTAGGAAGATGTGCATAGGTTATATGCAAATACTGCATATGCCATTTTATGTAAAGGATTTGAGCATCCATGGATTTCTTTTAAATTTTGGTATCCAAGGGTGGTCCTGGAATCAATCCCCCATGGATACTGAGGGATGAGTGTCCTGTATTTCCAGGTGAGATTTCTGTGGTACTACAAAGCAGCGCAGTCTTCAGCCTACAGAAAAGACTCCTCCTGTTATACTGAATAGGTTTTGTTTATACAATCAGTTTTAAACCAATGTTACCTTTAAGTGTGTATAAACCAGCCCATGGATCCAGGTGCAATCATATTCACGGGAATACCTGCATCTGAACTGCACAGAGCCGTCAGTTGCTCACAACAGACTCACCCAGGCTCACACGTCTCCTTCAATTGTTTCGAAGAGTGCCCAGGGCATAGTTGCCATTTGAGGTAACTGTCCTGCTCCTCTGGTTATTAAACTGCTATGGTTTGTAACATGGGGTAGAGGTGGGGAAGGAGAAGACTGACCTTCTTCCCAATTTTATTTCACACATTGCCACCTGAGCACTAAAGTAGACTCATTTGTGTTCAGTCTCACAAAGTCTTTCACAACCCTCTTTCAATTCATTGTAATTCAAACCAGTTAGTTCCTCAAAAAGGAAGGGACTCAGACACACACCCATCCTCTTTACAATTTGTTTCTCTCTCTTTCCTGTCCCTTTTTCATCCAAACCTCTCCCTCTTGTAAGCCTATAAATCATACAGTTTGGTGGGAGTGCTTAATCCCACCTGATAGAACCCACCTAAGGATTAATTCCTGCCCAATCAAAATGTATAGTTATGATTAAGTAACTCAGTTGGTTAAGAGACTTGTTTAGGGGAGGAAAGATAATTTTCCCTCTACCCTTCTAGGTTCTTAGATGAAGCCCCCTATAATAAAAGACAGATTAATAGAAAAAAAACAAATAGAAGTTTAATAACATGTAAACCTCCTATATTCATGGGTGATACCCAGGAAAACTGAGTAACTCCCTGAAATGGCCCAAGCCACCACCTTAAATACCATCTCAAGCTAAAGACAAAAGAGATGGTGGTGGGGAAGCCAGTTATGGGAGGTCATCAGGTAAATCACAGTAAACAGGAGTACAGTTGTTATGCAGATTTAGGTCTGTAGCGTCCATTTGTAAGAGTTTCTGGAGGTTTAGTTGTTCCCCTCTTCCTTCCTGGTACAGAGAAGGAGATGCACTTACAAATGGAGATTTCCCTTATAAATGTAAATGTCTCTTTCAGAAGAGTAACTTCCATTTGTTTTCAGGGATTCTCCTATGTCTGCCATTTCTTCTTTCTTTTTAAAAAAAATATTTATTTATTTATTTAGTTGCATTGGGTCTTAGTTGTGGCACATGGGATCCTTAGCTGTGACATGCAAACTCTTAGTTGCAGAATGCATGTGGGATCTATTTCCCTGACTAGGGATTGAACCTGGGCCCCCTGCATTGGGAGTGTGGAGTCTTAACCTGTGTGCCACCAGGGAAATCCCTGCTGTTTCTTAAAAATAATCAATTTAAGGTAATCCTTATGCCAAAGAGGCATATTTTGGGGTGGCATATTCTGCTCCCCTTCACTTGCAACATTGGCATCACCTGGGAGCTTGTGAGAAATGTAAAAATCAGGCACCATCCCAGATCTACTGAATCAGAATCTGCATTTTAATAAGATTCTCTGTAATGCATATTCATAAGAAGTGCTGATTGGAGCGTGGTACTCATGATGTCTTGCCAGCTTTATGTTGTTACATACCACAGTGTTTATGCCAACCCCAACTGGCTGTCACGCACTTGCTTGCTATTAATGACAATAGGGATTAGCAAATCCCTTGCTGTTAAGGGGAAATGATTTTAAAAATTTATTATTAATAATAAAGCAAGATAATTAATTGCCAGACTAATGCACTTAAAAAAGCTAAATACCTAAACAAATAGCAAAAATCCATTAATTTCATATTATTTAGTGTGTTGAATTAGAAAATATCTGACATAGAGAATTTTGATGTTCATCTAAAAGTCTGAAAACAGGAATCATCTCAGGCAGTTGGCAGAGTACAGATAGGAAATATGAGTTCTGGATGAACAGTCAAGATGAACCTATAACATTGAGCACATATTTTCTTTGTGAATCTTGAAAGTTGATACTAAAAAGTTAGAAACCGTGCATGCTGTTTGTGAAAGAGTTTAATTAAACATATTTTAATAAACACTTGCTGAGTGTTTGTTAGGCATGCTGGGAAAACCCAGAGCTTTCAATGAGTTCATAATCTAGTCAGAAAGAAAATATCCACTCCCAGGTATAATGTAGGTGATATTGTAGACTCATAGTTAACGTGATGTGGGATAGAGCAGAAGAGAATGACTATATATCATTGGAAAAATGAAGTCTTATGAAAGGAAGCCTTAGAAATTGTTTTTCTGTTCTCAGCCCATTTCTCTTACCTGAGTGCTCTCAATGGGTATTTCATCTATTATTATTGTTTATAATTGATATACTAAGTATTGGTGATTATCAAATTTATAATTCTTACTCTTTTCTATCCTCTAAATATTAGACTCTTATTTCCAACTATCTGCTGTATATCTCTGCTTGAATCTCCCATATGTACCTCAGCCTCTCAAAAACTGAGCTCATCATCTTTTTCCTTCCTGTATTCCTTATCTCAGGGAATAATCCACCCAGTCACTAACGCTAGAAACTTGAGCATAAGTTTGACATCCCCTTCTCTTCATGCCATCATCTAATCAATTTCTTATAAAATTTAGCCAGTTGGAACTGTTTCATTTCTTCCCAACAATCCCTTCCAAACAGCTGTGCCCTACCAAGACATGGTTATATATAACGTGGTATTCAACCCTCTATCATATCATTATCGACTGCATTGCAATTGTCTGTTTTTTTCTCTGTGTCCTTTACCCAACCGTGAGTCCTGGAAGTGAAGGAGTCCTGTTAATGTCTTTATCCTCAGAGTTTAGCACAGAAACTAACATACTGTATATAAACAAATGCTTTTTTTGGATACTTTGTTAACATGAAGTGGCATGTAGTTTAGATCTTGAAAATAAATAGGACCAAATAGCCTCTAGCTTGTGTAAAACTGATGGTACTGATTTTTTGTGTTCAACTCCTGTGCACCCTAACCTTTTTTTACATTCTACACTGACACCCAGAATTGCTTTTCATACAAATTTTTACCTTTTCAAGTCAATAGTGAAGGAACATTTTGAGCCGCTGCACTGCAGTGCTGAGTTCAGTTCAATTCTAGGGTGTTTGTGTTGCAGAATATATGTGTGCAAATTATTTGAATACTTGCATTGATCTGTGCCCTTATTAATCCAGGTAATAATTAGAACATGTTAAATATTCTGACACTACTGAAAGGAAATGTAGGTCTCAAACTTAATAGTATTGAGATGAGATAAAAATCATTCCATGTATCAAAAACTAGGAATCATGAGCCTCATCTGGATGCCATTGGATGTAAGCCAGTTGAGTATGGAATCGTTGAGAAAAAGAAAATAGATATGTTTGTTAAATATGTGAATCATATGCTGAGAATATATTGTCATTAATTATGTCTAAAGGGAAAAGTATATTAGGTGTTCTAGGAATGGAACTTTCTTGGAGATAAATAGGTAGAGTGATGTTTTTATTCACATATATAGAATTGGATCCATTCCCTTTTTACTCCATTTATATGGTAACCATATTCTATGAACCCCATATCAGGCTATGTTTTTGTACATGGTGAGATAGATGGTGACAGGATATTTAGTGTGACAGGATATTTAAATTTGCATAATTTTAGAAAATCTGAGACAAACTCATTGCCTGATTGGTAGGTAAGAGGAGTGCAGAACATCTCTTTATTTTTATCTGAATTCAATTGAATACTGCATTTTAAAATTTCCTATGAAGAACTTAGCTTGGTTAAATATCAGGGGAAAAATCACCCTTTTGGCAGCATAACTGCACATAAACTCTGTATGCAGGCCTACCATTTTAGACATACTTAGTATCTTTAGACAGAAAACACTAGAAACCAAACATCTAAAGATGTTTATTCCTTGATTATTTTTTGTCGTTAGCTTGTATTCATTGGATTGTTTAATACTGCAGTGTTGTTCAAAGGGATATTACAATTCAGGCCAGGGATTGGACAATAAAAAGGCTAAAAAAATTTAGTTGTTGAGAGCAACTGTTATTCAGTAACTGAAAACAATTTCTCTACTTTTGGCAGAAATTGCTCTTTGGCAACTTGAAGTAGCATTTTTGTTTCCCTCAAAGCCTCACAAATGGAAAAGTTGTGCTGAATAGATGTCTTTAGTATCTACAACCAGGGAAAAATGTGTTCCTTGGTAGGGACAGTGAAAAGTCTTTAGAAAGCTAGGTTAGGATGGATTTGAACAGATCCTTTCTTACACTGTAAAGTCTTTAGTTTGTTATCATTCCTCCAAGTGAGATCAGCTTGTAGCAAATTCAATTCCACTGCAGGGGTTACAAGTCTCCAGTTATAAAGCAGAAAAGGGAAGAGAGCACTACGTCTGGACAAAGCAATCACTGCCATTGTTAAGCTAGCATAGGTATCAATTAATTCTCGAACAAAGGTGAGGAAGCTAAAATCTTTAGTTGGTTTAAGTTAAGGGAGTGATACCTCTTTTGTAACATATTTAATGATATGTATTAACTTCCATACATTTATGGTATGCCAAGTAATGCAATGATACTCATTCTCTATTTCGCCAGGCATAAAGAGTTCTTAGTGCATGCTCTGGTAGTTGAGAATTTGATTTCACATTTAAGTAGACATTTTGCTACCTTACAGAGACCATTTTGTATGTGAAGGTTTCCTGTGATCTTGCCTGTGTGCTTGCTACTTGGCCTTATTGCCTACCATTTCCTCCTTGCTTTTTTTTTTTTTTTTTCTTTAATTTATTTATTTTTGGCTGCGTTGGGTCTTTGTTTCTGTGCGCAGGCTTCTCATTGCAGTGGCTTCTCCTGTTGTGGAGCACAGGCTCTAGGGGCGTAGGCTTCAGTAGTTGTGGCATGTGTGCTCAGTAGTTGTGGCGCATGGGCTTAGTTGCTCCACGGCATGTGGGATCTTCCCGGACCAGGGCTCTAACCCGTGTCCCCTGCATTGGCAGGCGGATTCTTAACCACTGCACCACCAGGGAAGTCCCCCTCCTTGCTTTTTAAATTCAAATGAAAATGGAACTGTCCAGCTCCTAACCATCCTGAGCATATTTATTTCATACTTCTGTCATCATTCATGCTGTCCCCTTTGTGCTGTAAGTTTCCCACTACTTTTTGTAGCTAACTCCTACCGATACTTCAAAACTCAGTTCAATGCCATCTTCTCCAGGAAGTTGTTCCTAGTCAACTGGTCTGGGTAAGGTTCTCTTTCTATGCCACCCCATGGTTCTCTGTCCAATCTTTCTGTAAATGTGGGCCACATCTATCTCCTCTTATGGACAGTGATCTACCTAAGAAAAAGGACCACTACTTTGTACATCCTTAGTGCAGTCTATTGCCCCATACTTTATGTGAGTAATTAATTAATAACTCACTGGAGTACATCAATGAATATCATAGCTTCCTGCCTTCTGGGACTTCCAATTTATTGAGAAGACAATTATACAAATACATATGTGATTCCAAGTCGATCTGACATCATAAGCAGAGTAGCATAATTTAGATTTGGGATCAGGAAAGTCTTTGGGAAAAAGACAATGAAATTCGAGACCTGAGGGATGAGTAGGAGTTCCTCAGACAAAGATTGGGAATAGGAGAAGCATCCTACAGAGGGGAAAGAAAACTGATTGAAGGTCTTGTGTAACCTATATTAGGCTTTTTAAAATACGGTATTTTATTGAGGATTAACATATAAAATAAGATGCAGCAATTTTAAGGGTGTGGCTTGAAATTTTAACATATGTATACACTCATGTTATCACCACCCAGATTGATAGAGAACCATTTTATCACCCTCCAAATTTTCCTTGTTTCCCTTATTCTAGGCAGTTTTCCTTCAGAGGTAACCACTAATCTGGCCTCTATGATTCAGTGTGATACTTTTAAAGAACTGAAAAGAATTCTATGAAACAGATGTAGGGAGCAAGCGAGATAGTAGAGAGGAGATAAGAATGCAGAGGTAGACAGGTGGTGGATCACAGAGACTCTTGAGGACCTGGGTCAAGATTTGGACTTTTGGCCTGAGTGAAATGAATAGCTGTTGAAGATCTTCACAAAGAGGTAACATGATTGGATTTACGTTTTAACAGCTGTACTAATTAGAGGGCATTAAGAGTAGAAATAAAGGAACCAGTTAGGAGGTTAATGTAATATTCTAGGGGAAAATATAATTATGGCATAGACCAAGGAATAGCATAAAGATGGAGAAAAATCAACAGATTTAAGATGTAATTTGAAGTTTGAATGTTTGAAACACTCAAACATTTGTTTAAATGAACTCATTATTTTAATAAGAGCATCATTTAAAAATTATATTTGCATTTGAACAGCTAATGTTGTTGAAAGCTAATAGACATATTCTCCCAATTTTAAGTGGTATTTATTATTTTCTGTGTTGGCACAGTATACTTCATCTGTGGAATATCATTTTATTTTCCACCTACAAAGGGAATATTGCTTGGAGTTTTCCATACTAAGTAGCCTAATATTTGCCTTTTGGCCATGAAAAAGATTTTCCATCTTTCTATCTTTTGCTATGAAAACAATTTTTCTTTTTTGTATTGAGTTTAAAATCATAATCAAACATAGAAATTTCCATTTTGATTGATTCGTATCCTCAAAATATGATTCACTTTACCAACAAAAAGCCAGTATGCAGAATAAACACTCCAAAGAAATATGCTGTTGAACACTGTTACCCATAGATTAGAAATGATATATTTAAGCAAATTAACTTTATGCCAAAAAGTCATGAATGACATTTACATATTAGATCATTTACCAAAAAAATATTTTATTTTGCTTGTTTTTCCTTTTTTGAACAATAAAGGTGATTTCTCCAAACAGCTTAATCCATTTTTATTTGTTTGTTTTCACACTTTGCAAACCAGATGTATGTTTCAGATTCTTTATCTCAGTGGTAAAAAATAAGAGTGTTAAAGAGTGGTAAGCTTACTGTATTAATTTCCTAAGTCTGCTGTAACCATGTGGCATAAACAGAGTGACTTCAAACAACAGAAATATATTTTCTCGCAATTCCGGAGGCTGGAAGTTCAAAATCAAGGTATCAGTAGGGCTAAACTCCATCTGAGACTCTGGACAGAATCCTTCCTGGCCTCTTCCCAGCTTCTGGTGGTTTGCTGACAGCCTTTGCTGTTCTTTGGCTTGTAGGTGTGTCACTCCAATTCTCTGTCTTCACATGACATTCTTCCTGTGTCTCTGTCTCTTCACATGATATTCCTTTTAGAACACAAGTAGTATTGGATTAGAGACCCGCCCTACTCCAGTATGACCTCATCTAAACTAATTACCTCTTCAATAACCCGATGTCCAAATAAGGTCACATTCTGAGGTACTGGGGGTTAAGAGTCAATGTATTTTTTTTTTTTTTTTTTCTGGAGGGAGGGAAACAATTCAATCTGTAACAGTTGCCAAAACCAATAAAACTAAAAGCTTCTGACACTGGGGAATTACCTAGCAGCAGCCGAATTCTCCATTTTCTACATATATTTTCCTCATTACATGCAGAAAAATAACTAAATAGAGACATGAAAATTTTGTGTGTGGGCTGTGTGTGTGTGTGTGTGTGTGTGCCTGCTCACCTCTATAGACCTGGAATGGACCCCATCACTGATAACTCATGGAATCATGGAAAACTGCAAATTGTGAATTTACATTTTCATGCCTAGTTAATTGCTTTTATTCAGGCATAGTCATTGGCAAATTTTTCTTAGGGTAGACTGCATATCTGACAGTAATATCAACAGATAAGTTTTCATTCTCTTCCTCTCTAGCATAATTTAATAAAATAAAATGGAATCTGCATGGATGGCTTTTGTTTATACATCCTGGATGAGATGGGTTACAAAACACCGAAGTGCTCAGCAATTTGGCTTAGGATGGATTTTAACTGCTTCTTCCTTACACTTGAGAAAATGCATCATTTGTAGTGAGTCTCACTACTCTAGACAGGTGATCTAAATAATTCAGTTACTCTCTTCTGAACTTCCTAAGTGGCCTAATTTTTTCCACTCAATTCTCCAATCATTTTACACTACCCGATCAACATTTAATGCACATCCACTGTGTACCAGGCAAAAGGAAACAGAGATGAACTATAATCTCTACACTCAAAGATCTCTCCTGAAATAACTAAATCAAAGACTATTTTTCCTAATACTTTCACGTTGGATTATGGTGTACTCAAGTATAGGAATGAGTTAAACAGACCAAGGGGATGAAAATATCTCAGGGGATGTTAAAGTTATTCTTGGACCCCATGCTGTGCTTTCGTGACTTGTTTGTTTTTTTATATTTTTTATTTCAGCTGAAAGAGACATCAATGTCTACTGTGGGGTCCAGGCCATTACAATGAAGATTAATTTTTGCACAGTACTTTTCTCTGGTTATTCTGAAACAGACCTGGCACTGAACGGAAGGCATGGGGATTCCCACTGCAGGGGGTTCATCAATAACAACACCTTTCCTGCGGTGGTCATTTTCATCATCAATCTCAGCACCTTGGAGGGCTGTGGAAACAATTTAGTGGTAAGATTAGTGTGAAATTGTGTGCTAGGTTTGGGGATCATAACTAAAAAAACTCCCAGTTTCATGAAATAATCAGAAGCCCAATCTATCTTTCGAGAAAAAATTCCAATAAAACTGAACAAATAGCTTTCCTTTGCCTGTTTGAGGCTTCTGCTCCCAATCATACAATTTTATTTTCCAATAGTGGTTCTGTTTATTGTAGCTGGTGGTTGAGGGACCTGAGATTAACTGTGCTACTCTAACCAACATTATTTTGTGTGAGTAACACTGAGGAATATGTCTCTACAGTTTATCATTAGCTATGTTCCTCATGCTTTTTATGGAAGTATCTTTTATATTCTAGTGAGTTTGGCAGTGGATCACTTGGCCTATTGTTTCTTAGTGACCTCATTCAGGAATAAAGATGAAATATAGAATGAGAAACTTAGAATCTTCTAGGTATCATGTTTACCATTGAATGATCCACACCACTGTTCTGTAAAAGAGGGCTGTTAGCATTTCCAGTGTGAAATTCTTCATCCTGTGGGACTGTCCTTTGAGTTTCAAAATGTTATCATACCCAGTCTTACCTATGAAATCCCAGTAGCACGCTCTCTCCAGTCATTGTGAAAATCAAAACACCACTTCAAATATTTCCACCTTGAATGAGAACCACTAGTCTACACTATTCATTTATTTATGCATGCATTGAACACCAAAAATAGAATTGAAAGAGGCATTCACTCTCCTGGGAATTAAAATTAATTGAAGTAAAAATATTGTGATTTGGGGAGTGTTACACTAAAATTCATTTAGCACTATTTTTTCTTTTGCTTGTTTAAATAGAGTCTTATTGGTTAATCCTAGCAAAGACAAAAAGAGGATTCAATGAGCATGACGACTCAGCCCAGTGAAGAAGGAGAGATCAGTTTTTCCTCTTGATAAATTATTGTTTGGGATTAAGGGGGAAAGCTTGATTATTCTAAGGGCAGGGCTTTTAAGACGTGGTGGAAGATAGGAGACAGGAAAAAGAGATTTCTTTGAATCTCCTTTATCTTTTCCTGGAGGGCAGTTAGAATATTGTGCCCATGACCATTTCCAAGTCTACAGCTTGAGTATTCTTGACTCTTTTTATTAAAAATGTTTATTCATCTCTCTGGGTTGTGTGCAGAGAGGTTATGAAGTGGGCCTAAGGGAGAGAGGGAGAGTGATGCAGGTTGATTATTACACATCCAAGGTTCCGTGTGGAGGGAGGGAGCCCATGTGGAGAGCAGCAGCTCTGCCCCTCCTCCCACGGTAGCCCAAGGCCTCTTCTTCAAGGAGCTTTCTACTCTTGACTTCAGTCTTACCCTGCTGCTGGAAAAACAATTTGGGAGAAATGCCAGACAAAGCCTGTGTGTGTGTGTGAGTGTGTGCGTGTGTGTGTGTGTGTGTACGTGTTCATGTGTGTACCTTCTTTTTTTTTTTTTTTAGAGCTGAATTACTCTGGTATAAAAATTGAGATATATATTATGTGTATATATATAAATATATGTATATAATTTTTTTTCATAGACAGAATTTGCATGTTTAGCTAGCCAGTCAGGCAAGCAATGTGTAGACAGGAAGAATCACTTACTTTTTTATTTTTGTCTTAGATGTCACCACCTTTGGAGTCTGCTCCAAGGATAGTCCTGTATGGGAAAAATTAAGTAGACTACTAAGTCATCTGGATTAGAATCAAAATGTTTTCATTCATAATGATTTTGGTTCTCTTCATGAGTCAGCTAGATAATTGCTTCAGCTTTGCCCATGTGCTCCTAGGTTCATGTATAAAGTATATTCTATTGTTGAAAATTAAATGTTACAGGTCTCCATAATATCTGCTAAAAATATTAATTGAGCATCATATTGTATTTGACATGGTGGGAGAAGCTCAATTGTATTATGAAGGTCAAGAACATTATTGATTATTCCTGAAATGCTGGTTCTTAAATTTTAGTGGGATTGGAGAAATGAAAGCTAATCAGTCCCAGGGACATATACACATGGACAATATTTTTATATAAATTCTAGGAGTTCATGATCCCTCTGCAACCCACCTATGAACTATTGTCCTGGAAGGGGATGAGAATCTCCATGTACCACAGAGGAAGACCCTGAGAAGATCGACCCTAAGAAAATGTGTGACCTTAATTCATTTGTTCAGAATTTATCTCGAGGACCCCAAGATGCTGGTGTCACTGAGCTATGCTGAAGGGACAAAGGCAAACAAGACCAGGAGGGTCCCCTGCCCACAAAGAGCTCTGATTATGGATGGGGGTGTGCTGAGTCAGACTGCTCATGCACTGTGATTGCATGAATAGAAGCTGTGGGGCTATCAGGAGAAGTTTCCAGGGAAGATGAGATCCAGGGGAGGAGTGGGATATGTCGTGGTGAGGAGGGGAGAGTGGAGGCAGGAGGGATATGCACAAAGGCCAGAGCAACAAGGGCCTTGGGGCTGGGACATTATTAACCAAGAGTGGGAGCCTGGAGATGTGAAGCTAACATGGAAAACAAGATCAGATTAACAGGGGTCTTTTAGGCCATGCCACGGAATTTGGACTTTACCCATGAGCGTTTTCAAATTACTTGCTATAGCACAACGACTAACATATAGTCTCTCTACTTTCTTATTTATGAAATATGAGTATAGTGTCTTTGGTTATATGAAGTTTTATTTAGTTAAAAGACACATATGAGTCAGACAGAGAAAGAAATACCATATGATATCGCTTGTATGTGGAATCTAAAAAAATGCTACAAATGAACTTATTTACAAAATAGAAATAGAGTCACAGATGTAGAAAACAAACTTATGGTTACCGGAGGGAACGGGGGGGGATAAATTGGGAGATTGGGGTTGACATATACACACTACTATATATAAAATAGATAACTAATAAGAACCTACTGTATAGCACAGGGAACTCTACTCAATACTCTGTAATGACCTACATGGGAATAGAACCTAAAGAAGAGTGGATATATGTATATGTATAACTGATTCACTTTGCTGTACACCTGAAGCTAACACAACATTGTAAATCAACTCTACTCCAATAAAAACTAATTAAAAACGAATAAAATCGCCCTCTTTATGAGAAGAAGAAAAAAAAGACGTATGATTACTTATAAGTAGCATTATATGTGTATAATTTCAAAACCATGCCATGTTATAGTTGCAACAGACCCTAGAAATGATCTGTCTAATGTTTTATTTTGCATATGAAATGCCTAGATTTACATGTAACTATTTAATAACTGAGCTTGATCTACCATTCTAACAGGTATCCACAATTCCTGGAGTCAGTGCTTATGGAAATGCAACTTCAGTACAAATAGGAAATATTTCAGGATATATTGATACTCCAGACCCATCAACAATCATCAGCTATCTACCTGGACTTCTTTACAAATTTAGTTGTAGTTATCCATTGGAATACCTGGTTAATAATACCCAGCTTGCTTCGTAAGTCGCATTTTATTCTTGCTTTCTCATATTGTCTTTTGGTTTGAGTCATTTTTACCCTTGAGGGACTTATAAAGATAGCAGGATTTGTTGAGAATAGCTAAACTCAATCTAATGGAAACCATATAAGGTCTTATCTATCTATCTATTTACCTACCTATCTACCTCTCTATCCATCTGTGAGTGTTATTGTTATGATGCATATCAACAGCTCAGTTTTAATCCTCCCCCCCTCCAATTAAAATTGGCTCAAACTAGTCAGCCTTGGGTTCTCCTAGCTCCCTTCAGAACTAACTGCCCAAGAACCCAAGAACCCTGGGTGCTTATGCAGTCCAGAAGGGCCTGTCCTGTTTCCAGTGTGTAGAACATTCGGTCACTGCATTGTTGGGTCCTGTTTGGCTTCATTCTCTGCCGTATCTCTCACTGGTGGACTCTGCTGCCCAGAATCTGAGGTCTCCATGCCTCCTGCTGAGGTGTCACCTGCACAGTTGCTGATGCTTCCCAGGAAAGGTGGTGTCACCCAGAGCCAAAGAGCCTCAGACATGGACTGAGGTCATTGCCTTTTGTTTATAGTCATGTATTCATTCATTACTCCCAAAGCGCATACTCCAAGACAGTTATACATCCACATTACAATATAACCATATGGATTTGTGAAATATTTTTGACAAGATGGGGTGATTGAATAAGAACTTTCCCTCTCCAGTTCTAGGGTTTTCTATCACAAAAGTAAAGTTATTGTTTAATCTTAGTCACAGGGAACGTGGAGGACACATTTTGCTTCGGGTAAAAAATATTCATAGATGATTTAATGGCACAATGATGACAAACAACTTGGTCAAAAGCAAGATTTTGATGTGGAAAAAATGAAAAGAAAGGCCTTGAGTCAAAAGGATACAGGTGCAGAGGGAAGGAGGTCATAGTCTTTCACTCTGCTCCCCTCAACTTTCCCACTAAATACACTCCTGAACTTCAATGCACATGGAAATGTATTCATTTATTCAATAAATATTATACACCTACTACGTGCCATGCAATGTTCCAGCAGTGAACAAAGTAAAACAAAGTCCCTGATCTCATGAAACTTCTATTGAAGTGGAATTGATGAAAATGTATTTGCATCAGATTCAATTTTTTTTGGAATGACGTTTTTCTGCAAAAGTTTCATGTAAGTAATAACAAATGTAAAAAAGCTTCCTTTATAAATAAAAAGATCATAAAGAACGGTTTGTCTTTACTTAGTCCCTCTTGCTTTTTGATTATTTATCTGTTCAGTAATTTAAACAGTATGCACACTCCAGACCTAGTTAAAAGTATGTCAGGATTACTCAAGAGTTTTTTGCCTTAAATCTAACATTAAGGTATAACTGAAACTTTAAAAATCTCATCAATGCCTTCCTTTTCCGCAATCTGTTTTAGGTCCTCAGCTGCTATTTCTGTGAGGGAGAACAATGGTACATTTGTCAGCACTTTGAACCTGCTCCTTTATAACGTAAGTTGATGGGCTAAGGATGTTATCTCCTCTTTCACTGTTCTGAGGAGCCATTTATGAGAATGGCTTTTATATAAAAATCTACCAAAAGCCACATTAACCTTGTTATACTTTGGTAAC
The DNA here is from genome assembly GCF_949987535.1 of Balaenoptera acutorostrata. NCBI lineage: Eukaryota > Metazoa > Chordata > Mammalia > Artiodactyla > Balaenopteridae > Balaenoptera > Balaenoptera acutorostrata. The sequence goes on along the minus strand of NC_080067.1, from coordinate 101,518,866 downwards.
ACTTATTCATCTTTACCACCATTTTCATATATCTTAGTGATAAAAGTATACTAAAAACTCCATTTTTTCCTAGAAGTTGGTGTTTGATTTAAACTTTATTTTATAAATGTGATTCTGCATAGTTACTCCAGGTGTCTATCTACATTTATACATATATATTTATTTATGTGTGTATGTGTGTGTGTGTAGCCATAGTCAGGGTCAAGATTTTGGAAATAATATATTTGTGATGAAAAGATAGGAAAAGTCCAAATGATACTTGACTTGAAAGCACGATGCTTGGTGATGAATGTGTTAATATTTTCAATGTGGGTTTTGGCTGATGTCAATTCTGTCACATCTGAAATAATTTGGGTTGACTGCACAGTATTGTATAAACTTTTGTCATTTAAATATCGACAGTGGCAGCAAAAATGTGAAAAATACATGAATTTCTAATTATAACTAACATTAATCTCACAATGATATTTTCATGTTGATTAAAAATTTTTATTCATACATGTTAAATGCCTGATTTAAATATCAATTTTCAATCTATCAACCAACATTTTTGTAAATTATGAATCTGATTTTTACATTATTATTCATGTCATCATGGCACTGAGTTATAATTCATGCAACTGATTTAAAAGTCATTGCATTATACTTTGAATATAACGTGTTATAAATATTGTAGTAAGACATTTTCCAAAGGCATTTTAAAAAGTCATGTTTATAAGTTTGTAGTCTGACACCACAGAGTTCTAAACAACAAATTAAAATGTGTTGGAATGGAGATTGCCTTTCTGTCATTTCTAAACTTTCTTCTGTAAGGAGAAGCTGCCAAGATACTTGGTTTTACAATACTCAGCAAATATGGGTCAGTATTCATTCCCAGTATGGCCAGATATTTATTATTGTTGTGAGCAATATTTTTAAATTGGAACATTTCTGTTAATTTATACGTGTAAGGTCCCTCAGATAGAATTGCGATGAATGATTTGGATTCAATCTTATTTGTTATAATTGAGTGAAACAAAGATGAGAATTCCTGATCCTAAAAAAGTGAAAAACATACTCACATGACATTTAAGGATACCACTATTTTCTGTGAATTTAAACTGTTCTCTCAGCAGAAAAGCAGAAAATCAAACCTTAGAACTGTGGATTTGAGGAGAGCTTTGCTATTAAGCTCTTTCCTTTATCATTAGAAATAGTATCGTAGTCCTGTTGCTAACTAGACCTAATCCTTCAAAGAGTTTCTAGAATCTTAATGCCAAGTAAAAGTCTATAATTTGATGATAACCTTAAGATTTTAATTCTATAGTAAGTAATTGATATCAGAATATAAATGAAATACATAGTGCCAAAATCCTTCTCATTTTTAACCAATTTGCAATGAAAGTATTACTAATGGTTGAATTAATACATTAAAATTTAAAAGTTATTTACTAACCAGTTATTTAATAAAATTCAACCACTTCCCTACAAACTAGTGTTTTAAAAATTAACAGACAATTTTTTTAGAGCAGTTTTAGATTTACAGAAAAATTGACCTAAAATGTACAGAGAGTTCCTATAGACCTCCAGTGCCTGCATACAACTTCCTCTATTATCTGCACCTTGTATTATGGGTCATATGGCATATTTGTTACAATTGATGAACCAATACTGACATATTATTAAGTAAGGTCCATAGTTTACATTTAGGTTAATACTTCACGTTATATATTCTATGAGTTTTGACAAATATATATGACATGCATCCATTATTACTGTATCATACAGGAGAGCTTCACTGCCCCAAACTAGGTTCTTAACATGGCACCATTGTAGTAGTTTGCCATCTTACAGGACATTAAAAAAATTGTAATTTATACTGAAAAAATTTTTGTATACTTTGACGAATTGATCCAAAACCATATTTATTATTTGTTTGGAACACTAACATTTAGCTACCCAAATGTAATTTCATTGCAGTATTTCAAACTACGTATTATTTTACAACCATTGGGGGCCATATTTTCCTATTTTACATGCAAAGTTTATGATTTCTAACCCTTAGGAATGATGAAAATTATATTACATACCTACTGCTCTTATTCTATGGTTAGTTACTTGGGGAAAAGTGCAATTCTTTATTTCTATGTGTTCTGGGATTCAGTGAATGTACTTAGGAAAATTTTACTTATAATAAATAATGACATTTATTGACTGTGTGATTTTAATATATGGAGTTTACTTCAAGTTGAACTATGACCTTATTTTTGCATGGTATAAATAGATCAGTTTTCTCCTCTGTGGAAACTGAAAGTGAGGATGACCTTGTGAATTTGAATTGTACCTAAGTAATAGTGTCTTCTGAGCAGATAAAGAAACAGAGTAAATCTAAAACTGGGTTATGTTAATTGTGAATTATTTTTTAAGTTGAAGAAAAAATTTAAAATAAATATAATTGGTTTTAGGGACAATATTGTGCTAACAGGAGTAAAGGCAACTAAACAAAATAAAATCAAAAGATCACCTTTTAGAAGAATAAATTTGATAAGTCATGATTAAACCACAGCTGAGTCATATCACTTGCAAATGACTTTATAGTATAATACTTGTAAAAAACAGTAAACATTCTTCTGGAGAATATTGATGCAAATACAAGATGAAAGAACTATAGTTAATGACATGTGGATAACTTGGAGAAGTTGGAAAAGGGAGCCAGAAAGATAATGAAATAAAAATACTACCTATCAGAAATGGTTAGAGGAGCTATTATCATTTATCACAGAAATATAGAAAATAAATACAGCATATAATCCCTCATTTATCAGGCTTTATTTGAGAATGAAATATTCCACATGAATGCAACTTTTTCAAAAGTGAAGCATCCGAATTATTATTGTTTTAATTTTAAAAATTCAATATCTGTTGTTTTCTTCCCAACCTTCTTAAATAGAGTATGCTCTGTATTTTGCCTTTGCTTGATGATGTTGAGATTTCATAATGAACATTAAAAATTCCCCTTTGCTGCAAAATAGCATTATCTTCAGAGTTACTGAATTTGGGGGAAACAATTTGCCTCCATGCTAAATGATTTGACAGCTTAGATTTTGAGAAGTTTTTTCTTTAGTCTACATTTTTTTCTGTTCTTCTTTACTATCAAATTAAAGCTGTCACTTCTCAATTTCTAATTTGCTGCTTTAATCTACTGTAGATTGGGAAGTGATATAAATAAACTCTCCAGAATTGGTCTAAACTTAGGGTAAAAGGTAGAAATGAAGTCCTAAGACACCCTTCTATAAGTCTTTACCATGTAATCTAGTACAGGAATTCCAGGGCATGCATTTTGGCAACTCAGAGACCATACTGGTCTCTTTTTAGGTTTTTTATTAAGTTTTGGTAATTTCAAATTGCCAGATAAGTGACTCTGGGTAAATGAGACATTATTTAAAGTGTAAAGACTTACAACTCCAATGGCAAAGGGCTTAAACTGAAGCAGATATAATTTAAATAAACTGAATATTAGCCACTAATATAATTTAAATACTGGAATATGAATTTAAATAAACTGAATATTGATAGTTGAATATTAGACAAAATAAATACTAACCTCTGACTAGTAACCATTGCATATAATTTAAATACACTGAACATTAATCATCATAAATGGTAAACTATGGACACAAAAAGATTTATGCATGAATTTGTTACTTGGATATGATTTAAGAACAGTTCTGCCAAAAACTAGAGGATTAATTAGGTCCTTTTTGGAGTTAGTTCTGTAAATTGATGTTGATTCGATCCCTTTTCTTTTATAGGACATTATTGTCTTAAGTAGATGTGCTGTTGGGAAGGCAATGATAGATTAATTGCTTATTTTTTTCATCATTAGGATTCAACCTACAGTCAGCAGTTAATTATCCCGAGTATAGGATTACCTTTGAAAACCAAAGTATTTGCAGCTGTACAAGCCACTAATCTGGATGGCAGGTATTTTCAAATCCTTATCTTTTGTTGGTTAAAACATTTTGGCTGCCTAAAGCCTCATGAATCATAAAGTTAGCTCATTCACTTTAAAAAAAATATTGCCATTGCCATTCCATTTAGAAATGCTAAACAATGGCTCTTAAAGAAGTAGTCAAGGGGGACTTCCCTGGTGGCGCAGTGGTTGTGAATCCGCCCACCAGTGCAGGGACATGGGTTCGAGCCCTGGTCTGGGAAGATCCCATGTGGCACGGAGCAACTAAGCCCGTGTGCCACAACTACAGAGCCTGTGCTCTAGAGCCCGTGAGCCACAATTACTGAAGCCCACACGCCTAGAGCCCGTGCTCTGCAACAAGAGAAGCCACCACAGTGAGAAGCCTGCGCACAGCAACGAAGAGTAGCCCAGCTTGCCGCAACTAGAGAAAGCCCACGCACAGCAATGAAGACCCAAAGCAGCCAAAATAAATTAATTAAAAGAAAAAAAAAGTAGTTAGGGGCATAGGCCTGAGGCCACTCCCCTAGGGATTTTAATACAGCTCCTGCCCTAACCAGGTACAGACATTTTGCTCTCGCCATCCATGGCTACACATTTTTGCCAAACATAGCAAGGCTTATGCCATTGCCTCTGACCAGATTCTATCTCCACCACCAACTTCTTCCCTCACACACACCCTTCCATTTTATTTCTGCCAGCTCAAATCCTACCCAGTGTTCCTGGCCCTGATCTAGTGTCATCTCTGTCTGATATCTATCCTTATCACTCCAAACAAGAGAGCAGTCAGAATGGGGTGAGATTAATCAAGGGAAAAGACACGTATTTAAAGGAACAGAAGAATATCAGTGGAACCACTGTTCTCCCAGTTTCCAAAATGGGAAACTCGACCCTACATTAAGGTGACATAACCTCACCTTAAATGTCCAAAAAACTTCTCAGGAATTCACCCCATCTTATTCTTCAGTTTTCCTTCCCACGTGCCTCTCCTATTATGTCTATTATTCTTCCACCCATGCAGCCACCCTCTGGTCCAGCTGTCAGCATCTCAAAACACCTCCTGCACTCTCTAGCACCCCAAAACATCCCTGCCAGAATGGGGATTGTGACCTTCCTTCATCCTGCTGCTTCTCTCTAAAAAATGTCAGCACCTAAGACCCCTTTCCAGATTTTCCAGTGTCTCCGTGCTGCTCGCATCTCAGCCCTCCCACCTGATGCTCCCCATGAACCCCAGGACCTTCCTAGTCCCTTCTGGTTTTTTTTTTCTTTTTATTTAAAATATTTATTTATTTATTTTTGGCTGCGTTGGGTCTTTTTTGCTGTGCGCGGGCTTTCTCTAGCTGCGGTGCGCGGGCTTCTCATTGTGGTAGCTTCTCTTGTTGTGGAGCACGGGCTCTAGGCATGTGGGCTCAGTAGTTGTGGCTCGTGGGCTCTAGAGAGCAGGCTCAGTAGTTGCGGCACACGGGCTTAGTTGCTCTGCCGCATGTGGGATCTTCCCGGACCAGGGCATGAACCCGTGCCCCCTGCATTGGCAGGCGGATTCTTAACCACTGCACCACCAGGGAAGCCCTCCTTCTGTTCTTTCACACCTTTGTTCACATTACTCTTCCCACCTGAATGGCCGCCCACCCACAATCGCCACACCTTCTGAAGCCATAGACCTCAGATTCTCCAAGAGAGGGATGATTTCAAATATTCTGCCTCCTGTCAAACTGTATATCAAATCATGTACCCCAATTTTTGGTTTAGAAGGTAATGCCTATATTTTTTAGTTTGCCTATATGTAAAAATACATATATTTTACATATTTGCCTAAATTAAAACAAAAAAGAAATGCTAATAAGTAGAAATAACATATTACAAGGGGGCTTCCCTGGTGGAGCAGTGGTTAAGAATCCACCTGCTGGTGCAGGGGTCGTGGGTTCGAGCACTGGTCCAGGAAGATCCCACATGCCGTGGAGCAAATGGGCCCGTGCTCCACAATTACTGATCCGGCACTCTGGAGCCCACGTGTCACAACTACTGAAGCCCGTGCGCCTAGATCCCGTGCTCCTCAGCAAGAGAAGCCACCGCAATGAGAAGCCCGTGCACCACAACGAAGAGGAGCCCCCGATTCCCAGAACTAAAGAAAGTCCATGTGCAGCAATGAAGACCCAATGCAGCCAAAAATAAATAAATACATAAATTTATCTTTAAAAAAAACCAAATTACAAGGATTAAAGGGTGACACCCACTTTATGTCATTAATTGGAAAATAGCAATTCTTCCCATAAAGAAGGAGGGGTAGTGACTGGAAGAGGGCATGGGGAGAGCTTTTGGGATACCAGAATGTTCTATGTTTGTCATCTGAAAGGTGATTAATCAGATGCAGTCATTTTGTGAACACTTATGATTCATGTATTTTCTATGTGTGTTACTATTCAATAAAAGTTTATTAAAAAACAAAAGAACTCTCCCCGTAAGAATCTGGGCCAAAATTATATAAAACTATCTCTAGAAACATCTCTGCAAAATAACAAAATCAATCAAGTTTCATCTGACACTTAGAAAATCCAGAATGATCAGAATTGAAAGGAAATTCAAAAGTAAAGATCCATTTCTGCCCTAGTAAAAAAATTGTAGCATGTAAATAGTTTATTTCGGGTTTCTCATATATTATTATTTAAACATTGCATCCTGAAGAGATTAGCACACTCTAGAAATCTGGTTCTACTTTACCTTCTCCCTTTTTGTCTTCTTGGCATTTTTATTCTTGGTTGTATGTGATTCTTGATGTGTGACAGCAATTTGTTGCAGACTTTTAAATAGTTTGAGTTTAGGAGAAAATTTTAATAAACAAGAAGTCTCTGCAAATAATATAAAACTATGTTCCCTGGGATAAGATGTTTGTCAATATCTACTTCCCTTGGATTAGTAACTAACATCCAAAAGGAGATTCTGACTCTAGATTATTCTTACCTCTTCCTGCAGATGGAATGTCTTAATGGATTATTGCTACACGACCCCATCAGGGAACCCAAATGATGATATTCGATATGATCTCTTCCTTAGGTAAGTGTCTAAGTCTTGTATTGATAGCAATAATCCTACTGTAGATAATTAAAATAGAAAAGCTAAGTCAGATAAACAAATTATAGGGTACTTTTATAGCTTTTAAATTTAAAGTTTTACATTTTGAACTTTTAGTCCTTATATAGTTGGAACTATAAAAGTGGAGAAAAATTTTCAACATGAAATGCTGATAAGGCTGTTGTTGAATGACAGTTACAAGTAAGTTTGCTCCATCAAAGATGTTTTATTCATGTTTAGGTCATGTGGGAATATTTCACTGTCTTAGGAAAAGCATGGCTAGGGTACTATGGACAATATGAGAAAGGCAGTGAGAGGGTACTATTTTTCCAAAACTAGACTGTCTCATGGTATATCAAAAGGAGAATAAAATTAAAGTAATGGGCTAGATAATTTAGACCTCAAAATGCTTTTCTTCATTTATCAGTATTTAATATGAAAGTGTAATACAGTCTACCACTCCTTTTTTATCAGAGCCAATAACTTCAACTTCATTCCCCAATAGACAGTGATAGAGTGAATGTAATCTACATTTGGGGAAAGGGGACATTGATCATAAAAACATTCAATCATCTCAGTTCCTTTTCAGCATCTTTATCTGACAGGAGAACAGACTTGAGAGTCAAGCAATGGCTTCTAATTATGCTTATAAAATGCAGTTGGCTCTGATCACTGCCACTTATTGACACATGATGGGAGTAATATGATGGGAAACCAAAAGAATAAGTTTTACTGGCTAATCAATGTTAAGATGATACTCAGAGGGTATGATCAAACTGACACTCATATTCTATTGCTGGAAGTGTTAATTTGGTTAACATTTTTGGGAAAAAATATCAGTATGTATCAAAAAACCTTAAAAGATTTCATATCCTTTGATTCTACTTTTGTGAACTGGGAAGCATATTCTAAAATATTTATGACTTTCTTGTCTATCAGTGCTATTTAAAATAGTAAAACATGAGAATCGACTGCATGTTCAGCAGTAAGGAAATGGGTAGGTGAATTATGGAGAACCAGTAAGTTGAGAGCTCACACAGACACAATAATCATATAAAATTATTTATAAAATAGAAAAAAATAGTTGGTTCTATTTTATCTCTTCCCCTTCTGTCTTCTTGATATTTCTATCTTTAGAAATATGTGGTTCTTTAAAATTTAAATGTATTAAAATATGAAGTGAAAGAATTGGCATACACGATTGTACAATTGACCTCATTTATATAATACATGATAGAAAAGACTATAAGGAAATACATCAAAAGGTTCACCTTTGTTATTTATGCACAGTGAGATTGTGGATCATTTTGTTTTGACATTTTTCTTATTTTCCAAAATTTCTATAATGATTACGTATTGATAATCTAGAATAAGATCATCAGACTTCTGGTATGACTATGGCTTCAGCTTAATTCTTTCAGTTTTCTTCTTGGAAACTATAGAGACTGAAATGGATAACTAAAAAAAGTCCCCTAAATGCCATTTTCAGTGAGATTAGGAGGAAAAGAAAACCTAGAAATTCCAAAATATGTGTTAGTGTTGATAAAAACAGTTAAGATCAAGACAAAACAGAGCAGGAAAAGGCTGGCAGGAAGCAGAGTGGGAAGAAGTGGCAGGAGAAGCAGGGAAGAAAAGTGATTGCTGAGGGGTCCCAGTGCCATAGATCCCAGAAACAGTCAGGAGAAATGCATACCTACAAGAACAGAGCTTTAAAAGTGATGGAAGAAAACATGCAAAATATCTTTAGAAATTTGGAGTAAGGAAAATCCTGTTTAACCCACATACTAGAAGCCATAAAATAAAATATTTAAAATTAAATTATGTAAAAATAAAATTTCTGTGCTCAAACACACACACACACACACACACACACTGGGAGGAATGTCCAAAGCCAAACAACAAAGTTAAAACAATTTACAACTTACGTAACAAACAAGGAACCACTCTTCCTAAAAACCAAGAATTTATAGGAATCTTAAGGAAAAGGCCAACAGTACAATAAAAATTTGAGCAAGGAACATAAAAAATTTTCAGATAAAGAAACACAAATGGCTCTAATATATATGAAAAATGCACACATCCATTCACACTAAGATAAAGGTGAATTGATATTATATGGTGACGGTTTATTGTTCCTACCAAATAGGGAATAATCCAAAATTTCATACATATACTTTGTTGATGTAGCTCTGAGGGAAATAAGTATTTTTTATACATTACTGGGGCAGTACAAAATGCAACAATATTTATAGAGGGCGATGTGGCAAAATCTGATGAATGATCCTACAGATATATAGATAACCCTGCACATGTTCAAAATGATGTATTGTAAGACCATTATTACTTTGTAAAAATGCAAAAGATTCAAAACAATGCAAGTGTACATAAATAGGGCACAGGTTAAATAAACTGTGACGTGTGCATGATGAAATAGTGTACAACTGTGGAAAAAGATGAAGGAGGCTCTCTAAATATTGATATGGAAAGACCTCTAAGATACATTGTTAAATTTAAAAAAAGGCAAGGTACAAAACAATATAGAGAGTGTGCTATCATTTGTTTAAGAAGGGGGGAACATTGAGAATATATTGCTTCTGCTTCTATTTGCATATGCCCTGTGAGGTTGCAGTAACATGTGAGGTCACCACGGGCAGGTTTGTGTATGGACATGGGAGAGCATGGACAAGGGCAGAGATGTGGGGAGAGACTTTTTACTATATATATTTTATACTGCTTGGATTTTTGAACCATATGAAAGTATAATTCCTCTAAAATTTGATAATAATATTATAATCAGAAACTGATCTGCTTAAATATTGTGATCTAGGTCACTTACATATCTGTTGAGTTAGTTTATTCTCCTATTAAGTATCTATAACATGACATAATTTTGTTATCTCTTAATGTAATGGGGTACTCTTAATACTGCAGAAATTAATTTACAAGTCACGGTGGGTTGGTACTTTCCAGTAATATCGTTTTCACATTCTTTAACGTGTAGCTGTGACAAAGATCCTCAAACAACCGTCATTGAAAACGGCAGGAGCCAGCAGGGCCGCTTTTCCTTTGAAGTGTTCCGATTTGTGAAACACAAGAATCAGAAAATGTCCACTGTCTTCCTGCACTGTGTTACCAAGCTCTGCAGAGCTGATGACTGCCCCTTCCTTATGCCAGTATGTTTTTAGCAACTTTATTCTGAACTGTTGAATTGATCTAAGCTGAAAGTTATCAAGTGTTAGGAACTAATTTCTACATAGAAAGTGGATATGCATCAGGTCAAATAGTTTGAAGTACAATTTTTTCATTCATCCAGGAAAGATCTATTGAATGCCGCTTTGTGCCAAGCATTATACTGGGAATACAGAGATGCATGAATGAGTTCTGAATTCAGTTAGCTTATCCTTTAGGATCATGAGATAATCATGGAATAAAATATGACAAAATGTTATGGTGCAAAGGCAGACATATATATGGGCTGTAGTAAAAGGCATTATTCATCATTGTGAGAGAGATGAAACAGGAGAGGCTGGGAGGCTCAGTGGAAGAGATATGACTTTGAAGACAGATGAACCCCAAAGAGGCAAAATCAAGAGTATAAGAGACACTCCATGCCAAAGGATGGTCAAAGTCACAGACACATGAAACAGAGTAACCAGGGAACTTCCAATCCTTCAGTAGGGCTATGGAGCAGAGTAGAATATCTAGACAGTAGGCCCCCTAGTGTTACAGCAATATTAACCTGAGAAAAATGCAGTCATGTTTTTTGATTTGAGATAGCTTTAATGTGTTTATATGTGTGCTCTAATTCATGCATTTCTTCACAATCATTAATTGCTTTAGTCCTAAGTAGCTATATCAGTTGGGGTTAAATGGAGATTCCACATTTCCTTGGCTCTGTGCACATTTCCTTGGCTCTGTGCTGACCAACATTTCAGGGAAAGATTTATTAAAGCCTTGAGAGAAATGAAAGTAGAAAAGTTTGATAAACACAGCCCTTTTTCAGGGGAGCCATTGAGCTATGTAAATTAATGAGGCAATGCACAATTACAACGGGAGGAAATAAGAAATGCGGCCCAAGCCAGGATAAGAAATACTGTAGCAGTTATATGCAAAGTAATTAAATAAATGCACAGAAGTAAATGAATAAAATTAAACATGTGGTATCTCTTCTAAAAGAATCTGCTTTCCAAATGGTCATAAAGAAACAATTTTGTGCCGGTGTGGAATTTCATTTGTTTTCTTAACTCCTTAGATTTGCGACCACAGAGAAAGGCGAGATGCGGGGAGGAGGACCACCTGGAGCCCCCAGAGCACTTCTGGAAATGCTGTCCTTTCTGCAGGGCCCATCATTACTCGGAGTGGTAAGAGCGCTCCTCCTTCTGTGTGTAGTAATAGACGGTTCCAAAATGGCTTGTTCCTTGGCTTCTAAGGAGAACTCAAAGTGATTCTTAAAGAGCACTAATTAACTGTGAGACAAGATAAACTGCTAGACAACTTTAATTTCATGGTAGTTTCCTGTTTATTCAACTTACTAAGGGAAATATTGTCTTTACCACATTTCCCTTCACACACACACACACACACACACACACACACACACACACACACACAAAGTATACGGTGCTGGACATGTTTCATTTGCCCATCCGGATCCACTCTGCCCTTCCCAGCCCCTCTCTGGCTGCCTTGCCAAGTAGTTTCTGGTTGGACTTGGCCAATAGGTGGCGCTGTCAGAGGTTGGGTGTGAAGTCCACACAGCTCCCACCAGACAACTCTCTCCATTCAACTACTCTCAGAGTTCTGGAAACTCTCCCTTTAACCCATAGCCCAGGTAACTTGACTTTCTCTTGTGAATTCCCTCCATCTTTAAAAATAGTCCTATTAAATCTCCTTAAATTGCTAGTTTGAATACCATTTGCTTCCTCCCAGGATCCTGAATTGTAATAGTATGTAAATACGCCCACCAGTGCACTCATTTGTGCTCATGACTCTAATGGACACAATTGTTTATACAATACATTTTCATGTATACAAATATTTGTATATGCATGTGCATACACATACATATACACATACACACACACTCTCCAAAGGGATACTGCTTTACAAGCGTGAACCTGGAGATATCCAGAATCAGTTGGATAAAACAGATATGCATTGTAAACAACACACACTGAAGTCTGAAAAGCTGGTTCTAGTTCCAGCTTCTGTCCTAATAAGCTGTGGAACTTGGGATTTTCCTCCACTTCTCTGGGCAAACATTTCTTTCTTTCTTTTTAAAATAAAGGGTTTGAAAAAGTAGGCTTTCAGATTCTTTCTAACTCTATGGTTCTAAATTTGTCTAAAAAGGGAAAGCAGAATCCTGATTTGGACTATATGCTAATAATTTTTCTCTATTTTATAATAGCCATAGGCTATTATTATGTTTCAATTGTGGGCCTCCTGTCCCACAATGAAAAGAAAGTTTTGTCTGAAAGAGGTAATTAAGCAAAAGTCATTTGGGCCTGAAAAATCCAGACAATTGCTTTAATTAGTCACTCCTTCGTGTTTGTGTACACATATTAGTATTTTTTTTAAAAGCCTAAGAGGCCCTTTAAATAATGCAGAAATTTATTAAATATAAAATTTCAAACTTAGTCTGTACTCCCTGAGGGTTTGGTATGTTTTGAATGGTTTGAAAATGACTGGTTTGTGGTTTGTCAGAGGCCCAATCCTTATCTCTATCTAGCTGTCGGAAATAGCTCATAGAATTACACTGCATGGAAACTCAGCTCTTGCTGCCAATAATTAGGAATGCTTTTGGGTAGGCACAATAAAAAATATTCTTATTTCTATGGAGCGTATCTGGAGTCAGTTTGCCATAAGAAAAGAACCTTGAAAGTGACATTTCTCTGTCCATGTTGAGTAGATGACTCTTCCTCCTTATTAACTTCTTTGCTTCCTTCTTACCTGGACGAAATCAAATTTAAATATTACAAATTTTAAATAATTTACTACTGTAATATAATTTTAAAACAGACCAAAATTATTAAGATCTCCAAATCCCAGTAAAGATTACCAAGCAGCAGTTTCTAATCCTACTGTAGCTCACCAGCTATCCAGGTTTATAGGTTTCTTCCACATCACGTCTAGTCATCCGAAATATCTATGTTAAAACCTCAAAGAGCTAATGCCTTTGATAACAATACCTCTGATGTCATGCCTGGATTTCTTCCTTTCCAATTTCGACTTGTTTCCACCTCAAAGATGACATTTATTTCCCAATGCACTAGTCACCTAGTCATCTTGGTCTCTCCACCGGTAAAGCCCCCAAAGGATAATGGTTAACCTTCCTTCATTTCTCTCTCTCTCTGTGGATTTTTTTTTTTTTGTAACTTTGATAAATAGCAGTAGGATGGTCCTTATTTTTGGATATCATGGTGGCCTCACTGCCTAGAGGACCATGTGTAACAATGATTTCATTATAATACTATAATATCCTTAAAATTTTTTAATTTTAAATTCCATACAAATACAACTCAGAAATCAAGCTATAGCCATTCACAGGCAAATTCTATGTAAATTTAATGTCCAGCTTAATGACCAGGTCTACCTTCTTCTCTTAGTTTTACTTTATTTTTTACCTTAATTCAGCTAGAATTTATCTCTGCAGATCCTGTGGCTGATTTTCATAGACAAGTCCAGTTTCAGGCTTGATTTGTTCTCTTCAAAGCTCTCTGATACTTGGAATTTTTGCTCTGTTTACTCACTGAACCACGCCTTCCCCTAGACATCTGTCTTGGATCAGGTTTAATAAGTTGTTAAACCTCAGAACTCCTGTTTTGTTTTGTTTTACTTTAATGAAGTCAAATCCGTTGTGGTTATTTTTACCCAACATTGTTAATCCTTTTTTTAGTTGACTTAGGAAAATATTCATATCCTCAGAATTCAAAATCCTCAAAATTCATGAAATGTTCTTATTTTAAGCTCTGAAATGCTAAAACTATTCGGTAGGGAAATGCTTATCATGGGGTACAATCCTGGAAATTTAAAGGTATAATCACTGGAAAATAGTAGTACCTGATTTTTTTTTTTTTTTACAAAAATTCATATGGAGGAGTTCAAGCCAAACTCTTGTCCAACTAGTGTCATTGAGTTTCATTGAATAATTCATTCTAGCATATTTATTTAGCCCCTACAGGGACAGCCACTCTGCTAGGAACTGGGAATAAAATAGAGAACAGGCCATAGTCTTTGCCCTTGGGGAATCTTAGAATTCAAATGTAGAGATAGACTATTAACGAACATGACCCAGTGGAGAGTAAAAAGTTTTGAAGCTCTCAACCTGAAATATGTGGTTCATTTTACCACATAGGTAAATTGAAGACTTAAAAAAATAGTTTGTGCTTAGAAAGGAAAAATATTCATTCTGCATATATCTTTGCACTGATGTTCACTTTTTCCATTTATTTCAGCTACTTATCTGAGAGAAAAGCAGAGAATGACAATTTATCTTCCACTTCTGGCTTTTAAACAGCTGTGGTATTGCTGCTATCACTTTCCTCCTGTGGGTCCTCAACTAGCTATATGTTTTTTGAAGAGCTCACCAAGTTTAGAATTCCAATCTGTCTGAATTCCATACGGTTTCTTTTAGTGTACATGTGTATAAGACCAAATTGGTGCGAGAGAAAAATAGAAGTGTGTGGTGACAAAAAGCTCCTGAAAAATCTCTACCTCCCTTTTCTAGACAGTTCTTTGATTTTCTTTTAATTGCAATGATCCTAACATTGCAGGACACCAGAAACAGAAGATAACAGATAAATTTATTCTCGCTAAGCTTATTCAGTATCGAGTACAATTCCAAACAATATTCAAATATTACACACTCTGATTTCAGCCATCTACCAAAGGTAGGATGCTTTCAGTTTTTCAGAGTCCTGGAGCCTGCAGCTGATGTGGCCCATTTGGCATCTTTGTCCCCACACAGAGATTTTGTCCACAGCCAAGTCCTTGTAGATGACAGCTGGGATGCTGTTCTTACAAAAGTGCTTTGGTAATGTAAGAGAGGAGTGGATATTCTGACTTCTTTTGTTAACCTGAAATTGCAGAAAATAGTGGGGGCATACAATCATAGAACTTTTGCTTAATTTGGGATACATAGGAGGAAACTTTCTATTCTTTAATAGAAGCCTTTTTTTTTAAGAGCAAATAAATGTAATTCCTAAACAAAGAATAACTTTTAAAAAGGAATTTTATAGCATTATATATTCTCTTCCATGTTCCAGTGAGGCAGCTTGTTTTGGGAAAGGGGCACTCAGATCTTTTGGATGAATTAATCACAGTGCATACATCCTGTCTATTTCCATGAGAAGCTATTGTCCTTGTAGGATGATACTGGTTGGAGGTTAGGATTTTCCTAAGGGCGTCTTATAATGAAAATTTGTATTTTTTTTTCTTTTTGTCCTATAGCAATGCATTGCACCATTCTAAAGAATCCTATGAATGAGTGCTCTATTTATTTTGGACATTGTACTTCAGGATCAAACAGCAGAACCATCATTTCTGCCAAGACTCATATGTCTGAAAAGAAATGGCATCAGGTGTTTTATAAATATCTCACCAGGTTCTCCCATCAATTATTTCAAATACTAATCCTGGAGTTTTATAGTTTGAGATATTTATCTCTTTTACTAAAAATATTTCCACACTTGCTAGTTTATATTATTTTAGAAAAGGGACTCTGAAACTGATCTTTTATTTAAGCTTATGTTTACTTTATCATGGAGGCTGTGACAGATGAAAGTTTCTTCATCTGTAAAATGGGAGCAGCAATAATATCTAAACCATATGGCAATTATGAGAATTAAATGTGATAACATATGAGATAGCACTTTGTAAACTGTATGAAATTACACACATATTAATTGTAATAGTATTTATACTCCAGAATCAAACAGCCAACTGCACACATTTTATGGTTCAAATAACAAACACTCACAGGCACATATACACCCATGTATTTAAACACAAATATAAAATCCACTCATTGTGCATGTTCAAGGGTTAATTGCTATATGATTACAAAATGGGTAACAAAAACTGGGAAACCAAGTGAATGTGTTCATTGCATCTATTATGTTTGTCAGGGAAAAGTGAAAAATCAATGGCTTCAGTCTTTTACTTAACAGATGCAAATAAAACTGCAACTCAAGTTCAGGAATGATTTTTCTTTTCATTTAGTTATTAAGTACGAATTTATTTTCTTGGAACTTGATGTCTTTTGCAGATTATAATGGACAAATTGGCATCACTTAAAATAGAGTGGCACTAAATAATGAATGTTTCTCTATAAAAGAATAATAAATGGCAGGTTATAGGGCTTTAAAAAATGTAATAGCTGTTAACAATTACTGCCCCCACTAACCTGACTGGAGAGATAATGATGAAGCAAAGTCAGCAGGAAAGAATACAGAGCAGTATGTTTTACGATTTTATTTGTATGCCCAGGGCAGTGGCGGGGTGTGGGCTTGGAGGAATAGATAGATGATGAAATCTTGGACACATGGAACAGGAAATGAGAAAGCAGACGGTTTAGCGGGACTTTCGTTATTGCCTTTCCCAGGGAGCCTGTGGGTGAAGGTGAGGGGACATATAGGTAAAAAGTAATTATAGAACTATAACAGACATAGATAAATATTTGGAGACACAATATTGCTTTTCTTTTTCTTTTCTTCCCCCCAGATGAGACTCCAACCAACAATTCACAGCTTGGTAAGATAATTAACATATATTGAAAATTAAAGTATAATTTTTTTAAATGGTAAGTATTTTTTGGTGATTAGTTACAAGACTGTAATCAACTAAAAATAATGAGCTCTGGTTTAACAAGCTTGTTATATTTTAAATAACAGTTCACTGAGGATTTCTGAACTCATATGCAACCTGTTGGTCAATTTTTAGAGCATTTTATAGGTGACTGTTTTTGGCTGCCGGGGGGATACCAGTCCTCTAAACCATACAATCCTTTGGGTATTGAATTGAATTATAGTCAAATAAATTGTAGCATAATTGTCTCATGCTGTTATTCTACAAGATACTGATGACAGATGCTTTGCAGGTTTAAATTGGGATAAGGTGAGTTAAATCTGATGCTGGACCTTCCCACTGTGCGTGTTTATTACTTTCAGGTTCTCCAAACGAACCTCATTTCCAGCTGAACGCCATCACCAGCGCACTGATATCAGGAACGGTCATTCTGGGAGTCGTGAGCTTTTCCCTCCTCCTGTGCTCACTGGCCCTTCTACACAGGAAGGCACCCAGCAGTCTGGTATTGAATGGCATACGAAACCCAGTCTTTGACTGACTGTCACAGGCTCCTGCTCTCGGGAGAAGGCTTCACTGACTCTGCAGTGTGTGACTGCAGTCAGTGTTCTATCTGAATTGAATGCCAGCCAGCATTTGATATTTGTAGGTTTGATAGATTTCAGTGTAGCTTGTTAGCATGACATTAGTGAGAGAATTTTGATAATATTGCTCTTGTCACTTACGTTTGTGGTCAGCCCTGTTTGTATGACACCCATGGGTATACTGAGAATAAGCAAACAATATTCAGGTCTTAGATCTTATAGGATCTGTCATTATTTCATTTCATTTCAATTTTCTTTTGGTTATTGGTTTTATAGATAAAAGGTGACCATAGGAAAAAAAATAAATTTGTTGCATTTTATCCCCTAAGCATTAAAAGCCATTGTGATGGCCCTTAGATTTGCATATGTGGTCCTGAAATGAAAGTTGCTTTTTGTTTTGTTCCAGATAATTGCAGCTTGGGGATAGGTTTTAATTGGACCAGCCAATTTGGACACCTGAGATTTAATTTCTCATTCTATGACCTCCTGTGTTTTTGGCTGATTTCCGTGTCTGAAAACATTCATTTGAAAAAAAAAAAATACAACTCTTGGGTATTGTATCCTAACCTGGAGGGAGCATCCATTTGTGTAGCAAACACTAAAAATAGTCGTTAACCTCTAAAGGATACTGACACTAGGTCGTTATTCATTTGACAGAAGAATCTGTGATGCGTTTTCTCCTGATTCAAGTGAGAACATCAACTCGTGTTCCCTCTGCCCCCAAGTAAACCACTCAGCTGCTGTTGCAGCTGTGCTTCCAGACTGCAAAGATTATTCTTAATTCAGGAACAAATACGTGAGAAAACAAACAGTAGTTGTGGGAGAGGACATTGTCCCCACACACAAGCATAGCATTCCTATGGGGTTTTTTAAAAACCTAAGTTCCGTTTTTTTTCCTAGAACAAAGAGGAAACAGGTTAAATGTTTTTGCAGAATTTTGCTGGAGTCTCCACGAAAAAAAATGTCGCTTTCCTTACAAATTTCTGATGTAGACAAAACATATAGTCTGGAGGAGGCCTACTTTTGCAGGTGTCTCCTTTAAGGCGTCATGAATGCCATGGAAGAAACAGTATTTTCCTCTAATAGTAAACTGCAAGAAGCATTTTATTTTTTATCAGTTTTGCAAAAAATTTTAAAAAGCCAAGTTTTAAGCCTATATTCTTACCAAAAAATCAAGCTTCCCTTTGTTCAATCTATCTACACAATGGAACAAATAAAACAATTCAATGACAAACACCAGAACCTAGCATGTGCAGCTACTAGAAGTGCTGTTTATAACTGTAGAAATTGCTGTAGAGACTAATTGTTATTCAACATTTGTGACCTATTATTCAGGACTTAATTTTACTACACTACATGCAAATCACTATGCAAGCTTAGATTTGTTTCAAATGAAGTGTCTATGCTCTGATGTTAATAATTAAATCAATCATCAAATCAAAAAAATACCTTTTCTCTAATTTGCCTGAATAGTTCAGAAGAAAGTATTTATATTACTCTAATTAGCTATATAATTGCTTCAACTTTCTCTTTCAAGGTATAGACACAGTCAGAGGGAAATGGGATCTGAAAAGTCTCCTGATAATTTCTTCAATATAACAGAGTCTAACAAATACTTAAAAAGCCAATCTCCTCTTCCTCATGTTACTTCAAAATAACTTTGAAGTGACCATTCTGAACTTTATCAGTGTTAGCAATTTATTTACTAATTTAAAGGGGGAAATCTTACAGAAAAAAATATGGACCATGCTACTTATGTGACCCTCCATGTACAGGGATAGTATTGAAATATTCTGGTAAATCTATTTCAGATACTTTAAGTGAATTGCCATTGATCCAAGGATTAAATCCTGTGAATAGGACATTATATCATTGAAACTGGTTTGTCAGTTTGATTTTTGTGCTTTGGGGATAGTTACTGTTTCAGCTATTAACCCGTTAAATTCTATACACCATTTTCTAAAACTGAATAATGCACATATCAGTTTGCAAGCAACTTAAATCTCATATTATTTTTTGCCACCTTTATAACATAAGTGGGATGTCCAAAGCTATAATGAGACAAACCAGGTTTGCTTTAAATAGCGTTGTTCTTGTAAACCTGCAGTTATATGTAGTGTTTAGTTATACTGAATATTCCAGTTACTATAGTGTGAAAACCTTACAAAATATGTGCAAATGTTCCTTCAGTTTTAATACCTCAAACTGTTTTTTGCACTTCAGGGGTAAGGTCTGATGACATGTAAAAGATGATTGTTCAATAAAATAATTAAGTGATATCTTTAAAACAGTGATTTTTTTGTTTGTTTTTTATTTTTTTTGTTTTTAAGATATATCTCCATCCTTCTCTCACCATTCTGTTCCTACTTTCACAAACATTAAGAAAGGTTAAACTTAAAATAAGCTGCCTAATGCAACAGGGAAGGGCAGTAGCTCTAGGCTAGATGAAGACTGCCCTCTCCACGCTGAACTTCCGCAGCCCTGTGTTGGGAGCATATTCATGAGATCGGCTGAGGGTAAAGAAGTACTTTACCTTGCATCTGAGCTCTGACTAAAACTGAGCCTACAATTTTTAAAACTTTGAGGGGAAAGTAAAAACTGGAAAGACAGGAGCTCAGCTTCTGCCCAGAGTTGCATAGTCTCTCATGACAGTTCCGTCAGGATCTGGCTGCCACCCCTTGTTTTGGAATATGACAAAGAGTTGAGGAAAAATCCTTTTCCTCACTCAGGGAGAATCCAATCTTCCAGAACTGAGTACTAGTCTGGGTCCTCAAGTATTGGCACTTAGCTTTGGGAGCATGACAGACATGATGATCCACGAAGGGGTGTTGTTAGCTGTGGAAAATGTAAGGCAGTGAACTTCTAGAAGTGAGAAAAGAGCAGGAGAAGAAGTATATGGGAGACGTTTGTGAACACACACAAGGTGTAGTTTGAAGGATTCTCAGAGCACTTGGCAGGAGAGAACTGTAACAGGATGGAGAACCTTCTGTCAAGATGATAGAGGCTATTAGGCTAGCACACATTTGCTTTCATTTTATATTTATAAGGAAAACAGCAAGCTGACCATAGATCAATTGCTTTTGAAAATGAAGTTCCTCAATTATTTACAAGCAGGGAGACATTTAATACAAAACAATCCAAATTTGTAGTTTAGAAAAGTATATACTTGGGTAGTAAACAAAATAAGTACCAGGATTGGCTGGCGTCTTAGGGTTCCCCAGAGAAAAAGAACTAATAGGATGTATGCATATAAAGAGATTTATTTTAAGGAATTAGCTTTCATTATTATGGAGGCTGACAAGTCCCAAGATCTGCAGTGGGCAAGCTGGAGACACAGGAGAGCTGGTGATGTGTTTCCAGACGGAGAGCCAGCAGGCGCAAGCCCCAGAAGAGCTCTTATTTCAGTTCTAGTCCAAAGGAAGGACTAAACCAGTGTCCCAGTTGGAAAGGCAGTCAGGCAGGAGGAATTTCTCGTAGTCATGGGAGAGTTAGACTTTTTGTTCTATTCTGATTTTCAACTGAATAAATAGGGTCCACTCACATTAGAGAGGGCAATCTGCTTTACTCATGTATTCAAATGTTAGGTCTCATCCAGAAACATCCTACAGACACACCCAGAATAATGTTTGAACAAATGTCTGGGCAACCCGTGGCCCAGTCAAGTTGACACAAAATGAACCATCACAGCTGGTAAACTTGCAAACACACCATTATTATGTGTCACACTACTAAAATATAAAATGTCCTAATGAACCCAGCCACATTAAGGGAATGAATAAATAAAAATATTACAAAATTTGATAATCTCCTCTTGAAATTACTTTGAAATATTTAATGTCTGGAGGTAAGGGCTTGTGAGCAGAGGGTCCTCTTTTATATTAGCTAAAAATATGGATCAAACAGAGAAAAGACAGGGCTATGAGTGGGTGGGCAGTGATGTGCTTGGAAATTATGCTGAATTATCTCTCCTTATCATGAGAAACAGGGCAGAAGGAGGCCTGGCATCAAAGTACTGACTGGACCTACATCCTGCAGGGTTGGTATTGAGGGGGCGGGTGGCCAAGGAGCGGAGTGAGTGATGTCATCAGCAGTGACAACAGGCCAGAAGCAGTGAAAAGCATAAAACAGCAAAGCAGAGATAATAGGGGGCAAATGAAACAAGGCAAGTGTTGAACCCTGGGAGGAGAGGCAGCTTCTCAGAGGGCATGAGTTCACTGGTAGAAGACAAAAACAAATCTCTGGTAGCTGTTACCCATGTTTCTCATGATGGTGACTTGTCTCCTCCAGAGACTCAAAGGAAGTGGGAACTGGATAAATATAAGTTATACTTTCATGTTTGTGAGAATATCTTGCCTGATCTTTACAAATTTGAATAATACAGGAGAACTAAAATTGCCTTGATTAATACCACTTTTTGCTGAGATAGCAAGGAGAGAATTGGTTTGGGTATTAGACACAATATTTGGAAATCTCTGTTCAATAAACTACATTTAAAAATGCTTTGTATTCTTGGTGAAGTGAAATTGAGAACTCAGATTGTTATCTGCATAGTTCAAACCTCTAATTCCCTTTTGCCTCAAGTATCTGTATATTTTTTGTTTTACTTAAATTGCCAACATAATTATCTCAATTTTCCCTTTCATTTTCTATGTTGAAAAGAGAAGTGACATCATTATATGGAGGTTTAGTCAAAGGGAACTTGGATCAAATGTTGAGGTTAGTTTTCATCAGGAGCATAGCTGTATTAGCAATGCCCAAAGCACAATCTATTACTGAATAATCCTGCTCCTTTGGCTAATCAACTAACACTGGAAGATCCCGGGAGAGTTTGGGTTTGACAATTTCACGCAACTCTGGCTCAAAGTTATACAGGTCCTGAAGCCATTTCTCCCTTTGTCTGTAGTTTTCTAACTTTAGAAATTATTTACCACTTGGGGATTGGAACTGATTTTATTTTAAAGGCTATTGTTTTGCTAACATATATTTTGTTGTTCATAAAATGAGATGGCAGAATGCCCACTGAGAGAGAATTGAACCCAGTTATTTCTCTTAAATTCTATAAAGATAAATCACAATTAGTCTTTGCATCACCCTCACTCTCAAAAATGCAATATGGAACACGGGTGATTCATTATCTCATTAAAAGATTTATCAAAACTTTAATGCTTTCTTTCCAGTTTGTCAATGGATCCATAATGAGAATTTCTCTTATTTCACACTTCACCATCCCTGGTCTGTAGCCCTTGTCTTGTGATCCAAAATGGAGAAAGGTCCAAAAACAGAGGCAAAGGACATACACACATCGTCAATAGTTTAAGGAAATTTCCTGGAAGCTGCCACAGGAGACTTTCTCTCATTTTTAACTTGCCAGAACTTAGTCACATCATCACACTACCAGCACAGGTGTCTCAGAAATGTACTGTGGGTGTCCATATGCCCAGCTATCATCAGAGGATCTGACAAACCTATGTTACTCAAGTCATGTCATCATTTACTCACAGCTTTGAAACATGAGATACATTGATTTCTGTACAAGGATGTTTATCACTATTATTTTTAATAAAAAATATTAGATGCCACTTAAATGTTTCCAAATACAGAATTCTTAGATGTATTATGGTCCTTTGCTGTGCTATAATGATATGTAAACACTAAAGTGAGTTATAAAAAGCCTTTACCCAAATGGAAAATGCTTATGCTATAACATGAAAAGAAAAAAGCAGAATACAGAACTGTATATATAATATGAGCTCACACAGAAAAAAGACACGAAGGAAACTGATAGAAAAGTTAACTATGGTCAGTTAGGAAGAATAATTGGTTTTGATATTAATCTTCTTATACTACTACTCTCTAGAATGTTTTCTTTTCTTTTTTCTTTTCCTTTTTTTTTTTGTTTTGAGAAAGTATCCAGATAATTTAAATGAGAAAGTAATTTTAGTGGTCTGGTAATTTGGAAGTTGAGGAAAGTGTTTTGTCTATATTATTGACATAATTGCATCAATTCTCAACTTTATTTCATCTACTGAAAAAAAAATTCTTTGCACTTAATCTAATGAGCATGTAGGAAGAAAACAAAAATCCAAACCTTTCTGAGAGACAGTGGAAATGCAACTGCTTTATTTATTCCAAAGCAATTCTAACATTTTATTCAACATGCAAATGGTCTGCAATGCACTTAAGATTATACAATGGCAGACACTAAGCAGATTTGGGGAACTCTGGATTCTATTGACAGCAACGAATGAGCTATCTGACTCACTGTTTTTCATTTGTGCATTTGTTTTTCCCATATCACTAGCATTCGTTATAGTCACACAGCCAGGCTCACACTCAAACCGAGTTTATGCTCTGGGAAATGCTGAAAAGCATTATCATCTTCATTATTGTCATCGGGGAAAATTATGTTCGTCCATGCTCTCTGGAGTTGATGGCTGGAATGTTTGAAAACAACATCTAGGCATTTTCCCTCTCACCCTGAGGAAAAAAAATACATACCAGTGTTATTTTTTTTTTTATTTTACTAATAATCTGTTTTTCCTTTGCCCTTTAGAGTTGACAAAAGCTGCATGTAATGAATGCTATTTGTACATAAAGGCAATCTCCAGAATAAGTATAATGTCACTGCCTGGCATATGAAACAGATACAGAAATTCTCCAGATCAGCCCCTTTAGTTGAACACTACTCATATTTTGAAGTAAACAAATAACCACTTCCTGTGCATTTTCGCCTCACCCCATCACCTCATCAGAACAGTGATAATTGCTTTGGAGACTCTTGGTATTCCCTCCATGCCCTACTCAGTATCCCTTGGAAAGGGTGGTCAGGACTCCATTGGAAATACAGCTATAAGGTCCGAATTCCTCCAGGTTTGAGGAGAAAGGTTGTAGCAGCTTTCCTGCGCTAATTCATGAACTTTTTTTTTTTTTTTTTTTTTTTTGGCTGTGTTGGGTCTTCGTTTCTGTGCGAGGGCTTTCTCTAGTTGCGGTGAGCGGGGGTCACTCTTCATCGCGATGCGCGGGCCTCTCACTATCGAGGCCTCTCTTGTTGCGGAGCACAAGCTCCAGACGCGCAGGCTCAGTAGTTGTGGCTCACGGGCCTAGTTGCTCGGCGGCATGTGGGATCTTCCCAGACCAGGGCTTGAACCCGTGTGCCCTGCATTAGCAGGCAGATTCTCAACCACTGCGCCACCAGGGAAACCCCCATGAACTCTTTCGAGTTACATTTTTTCCTCAAAAAGGGATCTTTCCTCAAAATGGCAACCAGTGTAAGTAACTTTGTATATACCCAGAGGGTTTGAAATAATGCCTTGAGGACTGTGTGGTTTTTCCTAAATTGTCAACTATAGAGTTCAAAGGGATCACATTTTGCCTCAGCTTAAGACCAACACTTTTCTTTCTTTAAATAGGATTAAGAGAATCACTGAGCCCTGCGGGCGCAGGGTGGGGCCGCCCTGGCGTGGGGCATGCTGGGACCAGCGCCCGGGTTGCTGGGAAGGGGGCGGAGCGCGGCTGTTCTGGAGCGTCTAGAGGGAGAAGTAGCAGCCTTGAGGGACGGGTTCCTCACGAGAATGCCATGTTCACGGACGCCAAGGAGTCAAGCACCGTGTTGGAGCTGAAGCGCATCGTCGAGGACATCCTCGGGCGGTCGCTGGACGAGCAGCGAGCGGCTGTACAAGGACGACAAGCTTCTGGACGACGGTAAGACATTGGGCGAGTGTGGCTTCACCAGCCAGACAGCAGGGCCTCAGGCCCCAGCCACTGTGGGACTAGCCTTCCGAGCAGATGAAGCATTTGAGGCCCTGCGCATCGAGCCCTTCTCCAACCCACCCGAGCTGCTGCATGTGATGAAGCCGCAGGACTCAGGAAGCAGCCCCAATGAACAAGATGTGCAGTGAGAGACCCTCCCCCCACTGCCCTTTCCCCCCCCTTAAAAGATATTTGGGTGTCCAAAAAAGAAAAAAAAGAGAGGTTATTCTCTTAATCCCATCTGAAGAAAGAAAAATGTGTTATCATGTTTCGCTCTTCAGTTTAAATGACTTCTCCCAATATCTGAACTCTGTGCTAACTCTAAATGGAAGCCAAGAAGCAAAGAATAATGTGCTGTTTTAAATGTAAATGGAAGATAAGATGTTGAGGGTAAATTTTAAAACCACACCAAGATATATGCATTCTCCTCTCACATTTAAATAATGCTCACATTAAATAATTGTTCCAAAGGAACTGTCAAATGAAACAGTCAGTTATAGCTTTCCCTAGCTGAGCTCTGACAACTAGAAAAGTCTAAGGCTCACAGTGAAGTTATGAAAATAATTTTTTAAAAAACTCATTTGCAAAACATGAGCAAAACCTTATTTCTATCTGATATTGGCAGATAAATGAACAAGTTCTACAGTATTGATTAGGTGACGCTTTCTAGATTATATTGATTATGCAGGGCTAGCCCAGGGAATCTAAACCACGTAGGACGAAATTGAGTTTTGAGGACCTGTGCATAAATTGCAAAGGTATAGGCATTATTGTTTTTAACTTTTATCTTAGATATCATCTTTATTTGTGCTTTCTATGCTCTGGGAAAATGTGGAACTGACTATGAAATGCAGAAGCTCTGCAAATCAGTACCTAGAGCTTCCTGGGGGCCTTGAAGTCAAGGAATTTGAGCACATTGCTTGTAAAACAGGTTGCTCATTCCTGCGAGCTGATATATTATGGCCGGCGTTGGTTTGGAGTAAAGAGAAATAAATTGGAAACTTACAATAACTCTAGAACCCTAGTCCTGGATGTATGATCCCCTGACCCTCACCATCAGTCTTACCCAGTAACTTGTTAGAAATGCAGTTTCTCAGAACCCAGTCCAGATCTACTCAATCAGAAACTGTGGGGGTGGAGTCCCCTTTTTTCTGTTTAGCAGGCCCTCCAGTTGATTCTGCTGCATGCTAAAGTTTGAGAACCACTGCTCTGGAATAAGACTGAAGGCAATTCCAGAAAGCTGAAAAGAGATCACCATAGATATATGGAAGTATCTGTATATCCCCAAACAGAAAGAAGGAGCCATACTACCTAGTGTCTAGAGCTGGAAATACACCTCTATTATGAAATCCTCTATTATGTATAGCATTTTGACCCAAATGGTTACACTTACCCATCATTTATGATCACCAGGGCTGATTCACCAGACCTGGCTGGGCAGTGGTGTACTTTCTCCCTCATTTCTCCTTGTTTATTATCTATGTTTAGTATTTTATATGCTTAGTGAAGGGATGAACGTTCCAGATCAAGAAAGATGGTTCTTTGGTCAAAGACATGAACATCCCTGAATTCCTCTGTACTATATTCCTTAAAGACAGAGAATGCTCCAGGACATGGAAGATTTCTGTGGTCTAGATTGTGTAGATTTGGTCTCTAGAAATATTCTATATAGAAAAACCCTGTGCTTTTGGAATCAAAAAGACTTGATTTGAATCAGTTGTCACTTGTTAGGTGTATGACCTTGAGGAAGTCATTTAGCTTCTTTGAACTTCAGCTTCCTTATCTATGAAGTGAAGATTCTCATACCAACTTTTGGGGTTAATTTGAGGACTAGGGATAATCTGTGGAAAGGCCTGGCACTTGGTAGATATTAGAGCTTCCACTTATCCTGATTTCCTCACTGTTGCACCTGTTCTTGGCCGTTATTGTGATTTCTGACTTAATTTTGTTTCTACATAGTGTGGTGGGAGGTTAAGAGCATGGACTGTGGGTCAGCATACCTGGGTTTGAATCCCAGCTCTGAAATATATTTTGTGTTTTCCTCATGTGTTCAATGTGAAAAATACTACTACTTACCTTCACAAGTTGTTCTAAGGAATAAATGAGTATAAGGTGCTTCTCAAATGACTGACAGAGAGTAAGCATGCCATTAATGTTAGCTGTTACTGTTAACCTCATTCCTCAGCCCTGTTGTAACTTCACTTTTCTTCCTTATCCTACTTGTGCCCTAAAAATAGTACTTTAGTGGAAAAAAATCATCTACTCACCCATTCATTCAGCAAATATTTTTGAAGATCTACTATGTGAAAGGACTTGAGCATGGGTAGATCTCTGCCTCAGGTTTTTGAAGACATTTCATTTACCACTTCTACTCCAAGTTAGTTTCCTAATCTGTAAAACAGGGATAATAATAATTCTTTCTGTATCCATGTTAGAGTGTTGTAAATAAAATGAGATAGTAAATGAGATTCTAAAAACTGAAATGAGAAGCCTCAAGACCTTACACATATAATCAAACCATAAACACCTTCCCAAATAGCATAGAGTCAAGGTAGAGGAGTACAACTACTGCTCCTCCTTTCCAAACACATCCCCCAGCTTCTTATTTGTATTTTCTTTAGCAGCCTTCATGCTCTTAGTAGGATGAGATGAGTGAGAAGAACAAACTATTTAACAAGTATGAAATAAATAAGTAGAAGGACCAAGTTCAGAAGGTTTTCCTCTTTTTCAAAAACTTAAAGCTCTAGACACTACTGTAAATGTGTTGTATATTACCAAATTTATTTGTTGGAAAGAATGTTTATCTACCACCAAGATTACACTCTGAAAACAAGAACTCGATTTTTGAGCACTGAATGATATTAGAGGTTCAGGCTGCTGAACTGCAGGTTACTACAGATCCATTTTGGAGCCAAGGAACCTGGCAGTAATAGGGGCCCCTTCTCCATCAGGGTTGTGATGATAGGGTCTTAAGTTTGTCTTGCTACTTCTCAGACTCATTGCCTCTGGACCTCTGGGAACTCCCTGGACATCTGTGTGTCCATCAGGCTGCACTCTCTCCTGTTATTTGTCACCTCTCATGACTGGACTTCAGTTCTAATCCCTGACTTGTTCGTCACTTTCCTGACAGCCTGCACAGCGCTTTTCTCTGCCTCTACTCCTATCAGTTGCTACCAGGTCCTGTCCTGCTATAAACTAGAATTGTGAGCTGCAGTGCTCCTGACCAAAGATGTCACCAGTATTGGAAGATTCCTCTTTGGGGTCTCTTCTCCCCCATGGAATTTTACACCAGCCCAGATCACGTCTAAGTCTGACCCAGGTTTGATTTTTAATTTTAGATGGTTGACCTCCTCCAGGGGAGCCAGTGCATGTGGATTCTTAACCGTGCTTACTTCTCTTACGCTATAGTCTGCTGAGCAGTCTCAGAATCTTACAGCCGGGATCATGTGCGTCAAGACAGGGAATCTATTGAGGAGAAAAAGAGTCATTTCAAACTTCCCTAGACAGCAATTTAAGTGACCCAGTCCATTCAAATCATAAAATTTCTAAGAAGGCAAGCAAAAATATTGTTAATTAAATGTTTAATCTTTATTATAACTAGCATATTAATTTTAAGTAGTTTTAATTTGTATTATAGCACAATTTTATTTATGTGCAGCATGTAGCCTTTATAGAGTAGAGTGCCCTCTTGTATAATCAGTGTGTATAGGATATTTATGCTCATTTTATTGGACTCTCAGCAGAATTTTAGTATTAAATATATGGAAGAATTTTATGCTTTTTTTTATGATATCATTGGCCTAAGCTAGCCTTGCTTTTATGCCAAGTCTCTTTCCAAGAACACAGCTCTCAATTTCAACATTATTTCTCTGGGAAAAATACATAAATACACTGTCTTTCATGAACATTTGCTTGTCTGTAATTTCAGTAAACCTAATGCACAGAGACCTAGGTTTTCTTCTTTCTGTTGGAACTTTTTTTCCTTTGGTACAATGATTTCCCTTCAGGTCATGTGATTATGCTATGTGGTGGTTGAGCCTTTTACTATGAGTGAAGCATTCATTTCCTTGAGTCACAAAATTCTCAGGAAACTAAAGTTCTTAAAAATGCATGTAAGTGTGTGGGGGTGGGGGTGGGGGGGGCTGTACATATAAATGTAATACAACCAAGAAAAGAATCCTTAATTAGAAAACAATTTCAATTTAAAAGAAGGCTTTTGAAATAGAAAATAAAAGTTGATTTAACCCATATCTGTCTTTTATTGTTAGTACTTATTCTCTCAGTGTATTTTAATTCACAGCCTTGTTCAGAGACCTAGATTTTATATGGCCAGTGAGGCCTGAAAACCCTCTTCCTGGTCATCTGGAACAAGATGGAATCTGACAGATGCAGCTGCAGTGCATAATATCCTCAACAACACTGAACATCTGGTGGTCGATAACAAAGTAAGTTGTACCCAGGGTCTCAGGTAATATGCAAAGCAGTAAGAATTGGTTTTATGTTAGAAAGAAAGTTGAACAAGAAGCTGGGAGACTGACATTCACTTTGGCAAATCATAATCTCTCTAAACTTCTATTAGATTCCGTACTGTGCTTTATTAATTTCCTGTAAGAAATGCAACTGGCATTTTTTCTGCTTCATGCATCAAACTACTTTAATATATTAACATTTTAATAAAAATAGTATAATTACATGTGGAAACATATGCATTGCAACTTTAAGTTGTCTGTGCTTGGAGAGAGCAACTGTTAAGCCTAACCATGAAGACTTAGGTTAAGCCAGCAATAAATGTAATTTGGTATTTTAAAACTCCCATCTTCAGACTTTATGGAATAACATATACATGCTAGAATAATAAGATCTCATAAATAGCAAATACCTAATCATCTTTTGTTTGTAATTGAAAGCTTTTAATTTTATGCCAGTTGTCGTCATTATATATTGTAAGATGCAAATCCTCACAACCATCTTTTTCTACTATTGAAAAGTCTTATAAATTTAGAGACTATTTCATTTCATCCATGCTATGTTCATTTCAATCCAGAGTAAGCAAACATTTCACATGCACACAGTGAATCTCTTTTAGTCCCATTTTAAGGTTGTCAAGTATTCTGATTTCAATCCTATTTGATCAATTTAAATTGCAATTTAAATGGTTAGATTCTACCATTAGATTTTAATTACCTTCAATTCTATCAGAGTGGGTTCCAACCCTTTGTGGCAGATTCATTTCCTGCTCAACCAAAATGACAATACTCTTTAAAGAGGCTTTTCCCTGCTGCTAGTGCTTTCTTTCTGTGGAAAGAAAGCGTTTTAACGCATACTGTTGTTTATTTCCTCTCTTACTCCAGGACAAATTTATGTATAAAATAAGTAACACGCCATACAAAGGAAAGACAAGATGAGAAACATGATAATATTTACTTTGTGAAAAAAGATGCTCATCATTTCTTTAATATATGTAACTGAGTGGATTTGTCATTTTAACTAGGAACTGTAAGCGCTCATAATAATATGACTCTCCACCTTTAAACCTTCCTTTGCCTAGGTCATTTCAAATACAGCCTCTCTCTAGAGAATGTAATTGTGTAATTAAATGAAATACATAGAGAAGAATAAATCCTTACTTACTGGCCTATGATTTCAAGCACAGCATAGAATAAAATCATAGAGAATCCATCTGAAGTGTACACATGTACACTTATATAAAAATCACATTGTAAAAGATGTAACAATAGAAAGTTTCATTCTTATTTTTGATGCTATCACCAGGTACTTCTGGACAAGTCATTAATTGCTTCATGCCATCAAGGGCCACTTAGTGGATTAAAGCAGTAACCTTCTGAGTTGTCCCACTGGCCAGAAAGATTTAGGTTAGGCTCCAGAAGAAACCCCCACAATAGTTTGTACAAGAGTGCTGAAAGTCGAGCATGTTGGAAATTACTTTGTGACTGCATATAATAACTTTGGGAATACAGATACTGTCATATGTGAATAGGTGGTTAAAGGAAAATAGTTTTCTTTCCTTGACACTTGAGGATTTTCCATGTAACAACGTCCAGAAGTGAAGGTGACTCTATTATGATGCTACAGCATTTTGGCAGAAAGCTTCCCACTTTTTGTACACCCTTTTAATTAAAATCTAGTGTGGCAAGAGATTGCCAATTTCTTTAAATGGGATCTGTTGCCATTATAATCGATTCTGACAAGGCTCCCAGCTCATTTTTAAAAGAAAGTACTGTTTATTCTTGAATCAAATAATGAATAACCTAAAAAAAGTCAAATTAAGTTCTTTATAAGATCTGCATATCTTACATAGGTTATACGGATATAAACAGTTTGCTTCTTTGCCTGTCACTGACCAGTATTATGGAAGTTACTACAAGCTAAAGTGGTTGACAGCTTTGGATTCAGACAAGTCTTGGCTCTGCCACTTGCCAGCTATGTGATGGACAAACTTCTTAATATTCCCTAAACCTCAGCTTTCTCATCTATGAAATGGGGTGACCACATATAGCTGTGAGAATTAAATGAGATCATCTAATATAAATTTTTAGCACAGGATCTAAGACTTAGGATGTCCTCAATACATTGTTGGTGGTGATGGTGGTGAATAGCTCTCAACTCAGACCGAAGTCCTTTGATAGTTTTCCCATTGTCCATATTCAGGCAGCAGTCAGATCCTTCAGTTCAACCTCTGTCTTGTATCTGTGCTTTATTTTTAGTCCTACCTTTCTGCCCTATATCAGCCTGTATTCAAACGAGAATGTATGCGAGAGTGAAAGAACTTTGTAAATTCTAACACACTAAAGAATTATTGGTTATTTTTAATATTTTACTGAAACTTACCAGAACTAAAGTAATTTATTAACTGGTATAATTCACTACACATTCTAATCCATTCTTAACAGTGCTGCTGTAGGTACATTTTAAAGCATTTCTTTTTAGATCACTCCCTTCCTCAAATACTTTCTATCACCCGTAGGCGTGATGGACAACAATCTACCAAAGTGGGTCATTGTCTCTCTTTATAACCTTGTCTTCAGACATTTCCCCTAAAATGCTACTAATACTCTGCTCTCCAGCACTTCAGAAGATGTCCTCCTCTAAATTTGTTCCAACATTGCCTTATGTGAATAGTTAACTTTTATTAAGTTAATTATTTTTAAAGATTTACATTTATTGAGGTATAATTGAGATATAACATTATATTCATTGGTGAATACTTAGGTTGTTTCCATATCTTGGCTATTGTAAATAATGCTTCAGTGAACATGGGGGTGCATATATCTTTTTGAGTTAGTGTTTCCATTTTCTTTCAATAAATACCCAGAAGTGGAATAGCTGGATCATATGGTAATTACATTTAAAATTTTTTAAGGAACCTCCATGCTGTTTTCCATAGTGGCTGCACCAATTTACATTCCATTATATACATACTAGTTAATTCTTTAATTGGATAAATATTGGTTAAAAAATGTTTGCATACTTTCTCTCTGTATTGAATGGTCTGTTACTCTTTTGACTACTTAAATTCCTGTCCTCTGAGGCTCTACTTAAAATTTGTTGTTGTTGTTTTTTTAATTTAGCTTTCTTGGATCTCCCAGGTGGGAATCAACCTCTCCCTAACCTGTTCTCCATTTTCTAGACTGTATTCATGTTCACCCTTTTATCTTAGTTTGCCATTTACAACTTAATCTGAGAAGTCTGGAGGGCAAGGACTGGGTTGCTATTTTCCCTCAACCCTCCACAATGCCTTGTGGAACATCTTTCACAGGGAAGGTGCTAAATCAGGAGAAAAAGTATTGTCTTTTTCTCTATAGATGTATTTGCTAATACTAAGTTGTAGTAAAGGAATAGAGTAACAAAAGATAGAGCAGCAGCTGAATTTAAAAAAAATCCCCCAAACCCGCAGCGGATAGAGAGATTGGCTTTGATGCTTCCTTCTCTTTTTCCATGTACTCCTCTTAGGCTGTACATTCTTTTGATATTTATTTTAACTGAAATTCACTAGGATAAAAATGGTGGGTGAAGGTCATGGATGA
Source organism: Balaenoptera acutorostrata (assembly GCF_949987535.1). Lineage (NCBI taxonomy): Eukaryota > Metazoa > Chordata > Mammalia > Artiodactyla > Balaenopteridae > Balaenoptera > Balaenoptera acutorostrata. The sequence goes on along the minus strand of NC_080067.1, from coordinate 101,485,669 downwards.
AAGATGGAGGGAGAACAAAGTTTCTCCCAAAACCAAAGTTCAACTGTGGACTGAGTCTTTGTTCGGAAGTGTTTTACTAAGACCTATGACCATCCTCACCATCATATAGCAACAACAAAAAGCACCTCTATAACTCTGAATTTTTTTTTGCCATTTGATGATGACTTGTATTAGCCTGACCTGGTCAGTTTGGTGTTCAGAGTAAGGTGAAAATTCATCACAGAACAACACAGCATTTTATCAATGGCCATTCTCCTCATTTTGTGCATCCTATCTCTACCCCAATATTTTGTGGTTCTGTTTAGCCCCAAACTGCGTTTTCGTGCGAGACGTTTGTGAGAAGATTGAAAGATGCAGTTAGAAAATACTTTTTTGGCCTTCAACACCACCAACGTGCAGGATTATCAGTGTTTACCACATCTACCAATTAGGCAACATTGAGAGGATCGCTTCAGGCTTCTCAAATCTTCTTTCATCCTTCATGTAAATCACTGTGAACTCTGCAGAAGATGTAATGGGAAGGGTCATTTGGGGACCACAGTATTGATAGCTGTGGGCAAGATACTGTTATAAGTTTCCGTTGTACCTTTCATAGAGTAATTATCTGGATAAATAGCATTGTCCCTTTAAGGATTTTAAAATCCAGCCAGAGCCATTCATCTTTCTAAATACATGAATGAAATTGGTCATCAGCTACAGTTGCATCTCGCCTTATGGACAATAAAAACTAGTCATCTTTTATTGTGAGGAATGTATGATCTTAATAACCCCTGTTTTAAATCCCAGCTTAAATATAAGAATAGATGGACTGAAGGAAAAAGAAAATACACTCATCCTCAAATTAGCAATTATGCTGGGCAAAACAAATAAGTTTGTTGTTGGCAGACTGCCTGACTGACAAACTAAATCAGAGTGGAGAAGGCATTGCCTTTTTTTTCCCATTTGTCAAAATGTTCTTCTGGGTTCCGTGGTTCCTGAAATGGCCCTATGATGATGACTTTCATTCTCCTGATATCACATGAGTCTTGCTTTGCATCAGATTGGGGAGAGAGATGTACTGAGTGCTTTTGTTTCTGTGACCAACTCCTCTCCTTTCATTTAAAGGTGCATTAAACACAGTTTACAGGGATATTCAAATCACACAGGTTTTCCTTTTAAAGTTTTCCACTTGATAAAACAGAGCAACCATATCATAGCTACATTGCTATTTGTACTGAATCCACTGTTTCAGAAAGATATTGCCTGCAAAATTGCTGCTAGCTATAAAATGAATAAAATATCAATCCTGCGCTACAAGGTACACGCCAGATGTAGCCATGCTTTTCTGGAAACTATGCCCACCAACAGGAGCTACATGAGAAATTGGCCCTGAGCTCTTTCAGCCTCATAAACAGGACTCTAATTAGAATGCTGATAAATACTTCAACAGCTAGCATACAGAGTAAGCATTCTGTGGTTTAATTTATACAGTTCTTCCAACATTCTCTGGTAGGGAATGATAAACCATACTGCTGATACCAGGCTTTCATGAAAGCAATAATAACATTAGCCAAACTCCATTTACAAAATAATCTCATTAAACCTCAATCGTGAATATCCCTGAAAATGCTGAACAAGAATAGCTTGGATAAATGCAATTTATAGATACTCATATAAACTTTTAGTTTTCAGTTTTAGATTACTTGACCTCTTATACTTTTACCAAAGTGCTTTCTATAACCTGAAATATGGACTGATGTGGGCTTTACCGTCACTCCCTTCTGCCTACTGTTGCTGAGCTACACCAGGCTTTTGCATATTCAGGAATAAGCCCATTTTGGACCAGATACAACAGGTTGATTTTATTTATTTATTTATTTGCATTATATATATATATTTTATTGAAGTATAGTTGATGTACAATATTATATAAGTTACAGGTGTACAATATAGTGAGTCAGTTTTTAAAGGTTATACTCCATTCATAGGTGGTATAAAATATTGGCTAAATCCCCTGTGTTGCACAATATATCCTTGTAGCTTATTTTATACCTAATAGTTTGTACCTCTTAATAGCCTACCCCCTCTTACTGCCCCTCCCCCCTTCCCTCTCCCCTCTGGTAACCACTAGTTTGTTCTCTATATCTGTGAGTCTGCTTATTTTGAGTTGTATTCACTAGTTTGCTGTATTTTTCTAGATTACACATATAAGTGATACCATACAGTATTTGCCTGTCTCTGACTTTTTTCACTTATTGAAACTTACTTGTGTTAGGCTCTTTCAGGTTGCAAGGAGCAGAAAGATATGAAGTTTTCTTTTCATAATATGAGTTTTTGGTCTGGATTCACGTAGAGGAGTCAAGGAAGTGTTGAACAGTCTCAGAAGATACATCATCAGGCCTCATGGAGAACTGGAACTCAGTAAGAATTCAAGCTACTCTAGTGGTCCAACAATAATTCTAGTAATGAATTATGCCCATCCCAGTTTTATACTTTCTGTAATTCTTTCTCTACTTCTGTTACTGCTATCAATTGGCATCAGGGTACCTTCTTCCATTTACTGACAGTTCCTTCTGTCTCATGGCTCCTGTTTATTGCAAACTCTCCATGTGTCTTTCCTTCTGTGCTACTATACCTTCTGTGTCTCTCTTATTTTTATTCAAGTTTCTCAGGAGAAGGGATCTAATCAGGACAGATAATTATGGTTCAGTATGGAGTACCTACAATGAATAGATGTTTAACTCTAGGACGCATCACAGGCTGTGTAAGTCATTGTAAGGTTGAGTGCCTTTGGTTTAGGGGTCCTTCAACTATAACAAAGATGTTGGGGTGACATGGTCCAAAGCATGGTGACATATATGCATTGGAATTGAGCATCTTTGGTTATGGAGAAGACACTTGAGCTCTTTTTTGCTTTTGAAAAAACTTAGGTAATTAATAAAGAAATTGTCAAATTGTTCACCAAAAATACAGCCTATAATTGTTAAATTTAGAACTTCGTTTGCATGAGATTGAGAATAGCTTCAAAAAAAAAAACTAATTTGGCTGTCCTGCCACTCTACAGGAAGTCAGGTATAAGTACCCTAGAATTTTATAACTTAATAATTATAAGGGGATATAAGATGGTCTTACCCAAACCTCCTATTTTGCAGTTGAAGAGTAGGCTAAGTGAGTGGTCCAAGATCACACAGCTGATTAGTGTCTAGCTGCTGCATTATGAGGGACAGAAAACATTTTCCCTCTAGATTCTGTGTTTTAGAACACTGTGAGCAACACTTCTGCATGCTTACAGGAGAATCCTATTAGTTTCGAGTGATTACTTCACCACTTAAAACCCTTAATCAAAGAAGGGCCACAGAATTCATTTGAGTTACTGACAAATTGCTGAAATAGCTATTTTTCTCCAGATTAAAAATGCTTAAATTCATATATTCCTCCATGTTGTTTATACACACTAAAGAAACTTTAAATTATAATGCCATTTTACATTTTTCAAAGGATGTGATCTTACTGCGAATCACAGCATCAATACAATTCATAATTACTCTTTCTTTTTGGTTTATTTCATGGGCCACATTGAAACTTTGCAAAGATACATGCAAGGCCTTAGGCCAGGAATCAGTAGCATTGGAGGATTTCACATACTCTGATTACCCTTTATTATAGACATTGTTATTTATGTGCTCCCAATTACCATTCTGTAATTTTACCTTCCATGGAAAATATATCACATTAAGCCAGCCTTTTAAAGCACAAGAAATTAAATCAAGCTGAGAAATCCTGGGGTATAAATTATGTTCATTTAGGCACTTTCAGGCGCCCAGCTTAAGTGATAGATGTCTTCTTCTCTCAGGTTCACCCTTTTCTCATCCCTATGACAGGCAGCTCAGCTTTCTATTAAATTCCTGGTCCTTGAGAAAACAAAGCCAGCCTTTCTGCTTCGTTTGGAGGGTACAGTCCTAGAGTGAAGATAAAATCATTTTCCATATCACTAACACCCCAAGCTGAGCAGAGTATGGCTTTGAGGGTATAAAAGCAAAAGTGGAATCTCAAGGAAAGAAAACAAATACACCTGTTGGAAAATAAAACAAAAACCTTTCTCCCATCAAATGACCACTCTAGCCAACAACAGAGTTTAAAGTGCTTCATAGAGCCATCCTAAGCTGGCAACAGTGAATTACTGGATTCAAATATATTGTTGGTATACAGTCTCAGAACAATCCTCAGGTCTCAGCTTTGCTCCACTTATGCTCATATTTTCAATAAGTTATGGCCAACAATCACCTAATATGTTTTGACTGTCAAACTTTTATGCAGTTGGTAATGATCCTTCCAGAATGGTTTCTGTAGCCAGTGAAGCTTTCACCCATAAACCATAGACTCAGGAAGGAAACAGGGAGTGACCAAGGCATTTTGTGTTTGCATTTGTATTCATTTGTATACAGACCCATAATTCCTAATGGTGCATCCTTTCATTCTCTAAATGTCACTCTTAAATGATAAGGTAATGGTTCTGAATAACACCAAGGATTTAAAAATAAAACTCTTGTCCTTGTTAAATCTTGGGCTATGATTATATCAACTATAGCCAGTTAAGACAAAGACATGGGGTTGGTAAGTCCCAAACCTAGGGACTCCTCCTACTTAACCTTATAATAAAAAAGATTGTAATATTCAGCAGATGTAGCACAGTTCATCAGTGGGTAATTCAGTAAAGCTGTTCTTATCAGGGAAGTTAAGGATGTGATCATTGTTAGTGGACCCCAACTATGGGGAATCTGGAACCAGGATTTATGAACAAGAATCCAGCCTCAGGAAGATGGAGCGTAACTGGCAGGATTGTTCAAAGGGAAAGGGCAGAGGAGTGGATTGGGGTAGTGGTTGCAATAATAATAACACCAGCAGCAGTGATCACAGGCATAGTTAAAGCTCTTACTATATACCAGGTGCTTTGCTAAACACTCTTCCGTGAACTAGCTCATTTATTTATTACAGTAATTCTGTAGGTTTGTTATTTTCCTTCTAAAAGTAAGGAAACTGATGTTTAGAGAAGGAACTTGACCAAAGTCCCACTGCTTATTTGTGTTTTTATCTACCGTTTCAGATAGGCTCTATTTGCCCCTTGGATCCTTCTCCACCTTGATCTTTACCCTAAGAGACTGACAGGAGGAGAATAGAGGGAAGTTGGAGAGAAGTAGGGAAGAAAGTGAAGTCAAAGTATTTTCCCCCAGGTCCCTCCCTATAGGCTCATGTCAGGCTGCTTGTGTCCCTTGTCACCGAGCATCTGATATTAGAGCACATGGGGACACAGTGTCTAGCAATGTGAGATGCCCAGTTGTCATACTCTAGAAAGGGTTCAAAGAGAGCTGAACAACAAGGGGTGCAGAAACCCAGAATGTGGGGCAGGAACTTAGATCTCCTTTGCCTATGATCACAGACCTGGGTGGACTGGATCTGCCTGCAGGGTGAGTCAACTAGCTTCATCTGTGATGTCAGCAGAGCACCACCGACTCAGGCAAGGCTCAGGAGCGATTAGGCTTCTCTTGACATTGTGTGAGTTTGACTTTCTACCTGCTGGGAAACATTTTTTAATCTTATTAGTTGTTCTTTTATCTAATTGTTGTTATGACATCATGATACAGTGGGGCTTCCCTTAGGAACTTTGAAGTGAGGAAAATCTAATTGCCCTCCCTGCTCTAAGAGTAAAATTTTAATGTCAATTGAGCTGAGAAACGCACAAAACTGCCAAAGAGGCAAACTAGCTCCTAGGTCTGCAAGACTTGATAGTAACTCATTGAAGTATATAAATACCAATTAAAAACAATGAATCTATGGAAAGAGGGCACTAACAGTCTCCAGGACAAAGAAAAAGGAGAGTTAGGAAGGTAAATGGAGACTAGATCCATGTTGGCACAGTCTGGTAAGTGGAAAAAGATCTTTGGCCAATGATTTTGACTATTCCTTCTGTCCAGACTTTCCTTATAGGAGATGGTGGCTTTATATGAATATACAAGTTTTCAATTGTATTCTCGTTCAGGAACCTTTTGATTATAATTGGACTTCTCATGTTTTGTCTTTAGGGAAATAGTGTGCCAGCTAGAATTGAGAAACTGAATCAAGTAGATTTTATACTAAAATAAATCACTTGTCACTCTGGTTTTATTTATCAGTTTTGTGAGTTCAGTTAATGTACGTCTGCATCTGAGAGATCACTGTATGTGTGCTGACAATCAAGGCTTCACTGTCTTCAAGATGAAGGGCCAGGGGCTGCCATGGGAAAATTATTAAACTAATCTCATCCCACAAAGCATTTTGGGAGGAGAACAAGTTGGTTTACCACAGGGAACCCCTCCCCCTCTACGGTAATCTGGGCTTTGGTTATTTATTTATTTATTTTTAAAGGTGTTGAGTATCCCTAAAGGCACTTTGCTTTGTACTGGCAACATAGTGGTGTTCAAGACACAGTCCTGGCTGTCAAAGACCTTAGGGTCTAGTGAGATCACAAGCATGCAAGGCCTCTTCTGTCGTAACTTCTGCCTGACTGAGACTGCGAACACTAAGGACAATTTAGATGTGTAAGATGCTCTGGGACCCTGTGTGGATAAGTTGCGAAGACAGGAGGAACATCTCTTGGTTCATAAAAATACTTGGTTGCCAAGCTTCTGATATGGTAGGAGTATCTACAGTTTTGTAGGATCCAAGATTTACCCCTGCCTGCTCCCTTAGATTTGAATGTTCAGAGCTTGCCAGGTATCCTGGGCCACCCTCACCTGGCACTGGGACTCAGTTCCCACCTTGCTCCTTGCCACAGGTGAGCACGCCTGCCTTCTCCTGTCCACAGGACAGAGTAGATCCACAGATATTCTTTTTCCTGGAAGGAAGGCCAGATAATATTCTAAACATCCTATCAACTATTATGACTGTTGATATATAAACATTAAAAAATCATTCTTTCCCTTGGTTAATGATTCCATTCATTAATTCATCCATTTGTTCAATCTATGTCCTTTGAACAAGTGCTATATGCAAGGCTCACCGTTCTTTCATTTTACTGCTTCATTCTAGAAAAAGAGATAAGCCACATCTTATTATTGTATGTAAGATATTTATACAGATTTCTTGTGGGAACGTTGGAACATTAGGAGCTTTGTGTGGTAGGTGGTATTGAGATAGATCTTGAAGTGTAAAATATGCTTTTACAGGCAGAGACAGCAAAGACTCAGGACAAGGCAACTATAGTCATGGGGAAGAGGAAAGAATGCTGTTTTTGAAATCCAATTGACCTCCTAGCCCAGCTCTGCCAATTGTCATATCTTTGACCCTAGAGAAGTCAATTTATCTCTTTCAAGCTTCCGTTTTTTTCTCATGAGCAAAATGGTATAAAAATACCCACCTTCACACAGTTGTGAGGATTATGTGTAATGATATATGTTGAAGTTTTCTGTAAACTTTAAGTGCTATGTAATGGTGGGATTTTGTTCACACACAGTTCATGAAAGAAAAACTCAAAGGGCTCACGTGATGTGTTCTAGGAATTGCAGGTGTTTTGGCCATGAATTCTGTTTAGGTATTGAGGCTCGTTCTCATTTGAGTGACCCTAGAAAACGGTTACCTTTTTTTTCCCCAATTACTCAGCTGGAAAATGGGAATGCTAATTTCCACTTACCGGTGTTACAGAGACACTGTGATTACTAAAATTAGATTATATTATAAAATGCAATGAGCATTTGGAAGTGAAGAGCTAATGTAAATAAGCTCAACTGAGTACATGTTTCAGCAAAGAAATATCATGCTAAAGAGATTTCTTTTAATGTGATACTGTTCTCCTTTACTAGGAAAACAGGATTTGTGACAAAGCTCTTGAAATGATGGCAGACTAAGTAAATGCATTAAAATGTGATCTATAGCAGGTGACTGTCTCCTTTTAAAAATTGTCAGCTTGGTTTTAAAAACTTGCAATATTCCAGTACTTGATTTTGGTTAACTACCACCAGAGCCATTTGGGGGTTTGGGCACGAATTTCATTTTAATAAACAACATCGGCCTAATTTGGGAATGACTTTTATTTCAAAACTGAATTCCTAATGTAAATGTCTGAAAGAATCCTCTATAAAACAACACGGGGGACCGTAAAGATGGCGGAGGAGTAAGACATGGAGATCACCTTCCTCCCCACAAATACATCAAAAATACATCTGCATGTGGAACAACTCCTACAGAACACCTGCTGAACACTGGCAGAAGACCTCAGACTTCCCAAAAGGCAAGAGGGTGGAAGGGAGACGCAAGAGGGAGGGGATATGGGGATATATATATACATATAGCTGATTCACTTTGTTATACAGCAGAAACTAACACAACATTGTAAAGTAATTATACTCTAATAAAGATGTTAAAAAAAAAAACAACACATACACAGGAGTTATGTCTTTGTAATGTAAACACAGCCTAAAATTGCAATAAAGATACAAGAATTTTGGAACAAACTTTTGTAAATGATTGCATAATTCCTAATGTTTCATGCATAATTCCTAATGCTTCATCCCTTTGTTTTCCAAATGCTGCCTTTATATTCTGCTTAATCATTTCTCTGACAGTTGGGGGTGTTGTATGTCATCTATGGAAGAAGTATTTTCTTCAGTATTGCCATTATGAGTAACATCTTACTATATAAAAAATGCTATGAGCAATGCTAATTTGAATGGCTTCTGAGCCAACATCAACATTGCTGACACCATGGCATCATGTACATGAAATCTAATCACTCCAGTAATAGGATGCCTCAGTAAATCTGAGAACATTAACAGACAGTTGCATCAATGTAGCACTGCCTTGTGCTGCAGTGTATTGACACAGAAACATGCAGGTTTAAGAGCAGAAGCGTTCAAACATAGAATGCATTTATAATGCATTTATAGTTTGTAATGTGGCTGTCTGTCCATCATAAACTCTAATATGATGACACTCTTTTTCTGTATTACCTCCCTGAAAGATTTTGCACATACTATTTCAAAATCGGATGTGTCCATTTGAAAGACATGATTTGCCTTTTTTTGTGACATGAGACATACATGCTTACTTTGGAAAACATTATCAATTCAATTTCAAATTTATAAAAGAAATTGACTAGGTGGTAATTATTTCCTTACTAGATAGATTATTTTCACGGAAAAGGAAATACCTGTAGGACTTAAAATTCCCTTATGGATGTGTGTAAAATAGAACTTATGCATGAGTGTTGAGAAACATAAAATCATTTACACCAGTAATCTTCCAGTCTGCCTGATGTCAGTAAATGGTATGCAATATACCCACATAGAATTCCTGCATATCTAAAATAATTCATCTTTGCTCAAGCTGTCAGTGGTGAAAAGACACCCATATACTAGTATAGAAGTAGAAAATTACAATGAAACAAAAAATGACTAAGTCACAACTGTGGTGCTGGCAAAGAGTTTGCTAGTAAGTAGTATTCTGGTCCTTGAATCAAAAGGGCAACTCAAATGAGTACATGTTGCTCTAAAGTAGTCAACGTTTCTTAAAGAATTTAATGGGATGTATTTTTGGGGACAGAATTATCTTCTAATGGATTTTTCTGCTGTGTTTTGTAAATACTGCAGATAGTAGTAAGTCAGTATTATTTTGATGGTAAAACATTTGTAGTTGAGGACCTGTCTGTTTTGGGGATTACCAGAATGTTGCTTTTATCATTGAAGGTTTAGTCATGAGTAAGTCTTGGAACCAACTCTTGAAATGAAATTAATATGAGCTTTGTTGCCTTATTTCCACAAGCCACATAATAAAATGCTTTTATTAGGACTGTTCTTCTGACCAGAATGTGGTGCATTCCGTGAGCAGAGCTTTCTGAAAGGGGTCCCTGTGGGCTCAGTGTAGGTTACCTGGACAATAAGGCAGCAGGGACACCAGAGCCTATTTCCCCTCTCCTGGTGGAAGGGACTGCATCTAAACTCAGCTTCCCATGGACTCTTGACAGCATCCTACAGGCCATGAGGCTTCCAGGAGTTGGGCAGCCAGCTTTCTCAGACAGTCCCTGTAAACAGCTGATAGCCAAATTCTAACTCTCTAACTCCTGGTACCAAATAGCTGTGTATTCCTGCTCTGACAAGGCTACTTTCTCATTCTTAACCTATAAGAAGGTGATCCTTGCTGCCCTCCCCGACCCCAACGCCAAAAGCAGCAATTCCACGTTGTAACACAGGATTGATTAAGCAATGTACCCCAATACTGGGTACAACAAAGAGCAGCCCTGAAGGAATTCTCTGGACGTGACATGATGCATGTGGCCTAGTCCCTAGGTGGTGCTATTTACAAAACCTTTTGAAGCATCAGGATCCATGGATTCCCAGAGCTCTCAATTGTGCTATAAAGGATAAAACTACAATCATATATTGGTTGCTGATTAAGCAATTTTATAGCTACTTTATTTATTTATTTATTTATTTTTGGCTGTGTTGGGTCTTCGGTTCGTGCAAGGGCTTTCTCTAGTTGCGGCAAGCGGGGGCCACTCTTCATCGCGGTGCGGGGACCGCTCTTCATCGCGGTGCGCGGGCCTTTCACTATCGCGGCCCCTCCCGTTGCAGGGCACAGGCTCCAGACGCGCAGGCTCAGTAGTTGTGGCTCACGGGCCCAGCTGCTCCGTGGCATGTGGGATCTTCCCAGACCAGGGCTCGAACCCATGTCCCCTGCATTAGCAGGCAGATTCTCAACCACTGCGCCACCAGGGAAGCCCTAAGCAATTTTGATAATTAAATTCTGGGAGAAAAAATATATTTTATAATAAGCAACCTATAATTAGTAATGTTCTATTCCAGGTGGTAATAGGGAACTCTCAAATTGGGAGGGCTTTCTCAAATGCCCAGCAAGCCCACTGCAGTCACAACTAGGCACAATTCCAGTTTTACTAGATGGCAGAATCAGAGACATTAGAGGAGAGAAGAAGACATTTATAAAGACTGGCAACTGAAGGGATTGGCTCACCGGTATGGAAGAACCCTTTAGCATCTCAGCGTGGTGGTTTCTATCATCATGGCAAGGACAGATTTCAGATTCTGGTAGTTTGTCATTTTATTTTTTTAATAAATTTATTTATTTATTTATTTTTGGATGCATAGGGTCATTGTTGCTGCGCGCAGGCTTTCTCTAGTTGCGGCGAGCGGGGGCTACTCTTCGTTGTGGTGCGTGGGCTTCTCATTGTGGTGTCTTCTCTTGTTGTGGAGCACAGGCTCTAGGCACGTGGGCTTCAGTAGTTGTGGCTCGTGGGCTCTAGAGCGCAGGCTCAGTAGTCGTGGCGCACGGGCTTGGTTGCTCTGCAGCATGTGGGATCTTCCTGGACCAGGGCTTGAACCCATGTCCCCTGCACTGGCAGGCAGATTCTTAACCACTGCACCACCAGGGAAGTCCTAGTTTGTCGTTTTAAAAAGCAAGCTCTGGGGTAGAATTTTTTTCTGAAATACATATGTGATTTCCACTAGCATTCTCTTACAATGTGTTCCCTCTAGTTAGGAAATTCATATGAAGTAATGGCTGGTGTAATCCAGTAGAAAGGTACAAACTACTGTGTGATGTACACATTACTCTGCCAATGCATATTTGTGTTATTTGAATCTTGGAGTTTAGTGACTCCAGTAGTTGAGTCCTTTTCTTTGAAGGTCTTTACTGCCACCCTTAGTGCTTGAATAGTTAGTTACATTAATGATGACTCATCTCCCTTATGTGATGATGGTAATGGCAGAGCAAGCCAGGAGACACAATTCAAAAATGTCTCAATTTCAACAGTATGCAAAAAATTTTATATACAATGGATTCCATATATTCCTATGCATTGTACTTCTTTTTCTCCCTACTGCATGATAGTCTGCCCATTTCTAAAAAAAACAAAAGTAAAATAATGGGAACAGTGAATACTAAATTCAGTTTGATCCCTATAAATTTGGTTAAAGGGGAGAATAAAAATGAAAATGTTCAAGGCTTTTGCTTACGTATTTGGTGAAATAGTATAAATAAATACAGCAGGGAATTCCTGCCTGATCCAGAGGGCACGAATTACATTGGAGGATTTAGAATTGTCTCTTGAAATTGCTTTGTAGACAGTTAACATAGTTCAGACTAAAGCATCTACCTTTATCTCTCATGGGCAGTAAATGCTAAATGGTCTAAGGTCCAAATTGGCTTTTTTCACAATTCAAATTCACTGAAATATTTAATTGCCAAAGCTTAATTTTGTGTTGGCAGGAGAAAGAAGAGGAAGATGAAGCTCTTCAGAACAAAAATCCATCTGCCAGCAATAACAGCCTTTGTATTTAAAAAGCAGTCAGTAATAATATAACTTTCCTTCTTTGTTACTATTTTTGTATTTTAGTAATTTGGGAAGAAGAGCATTTAAAAAATTGACACGCTATCAAAGTCTGATGCAATGAAAATTAAACTGCATGGACTTGATGAGGAGATAAAGGGAAATGTAATATGGTCAATGTAGGGCCTCCCAACCTTGCCCATATCCTATGTGTCAAATAGAAATGAATGGATTTTGGTGATATTTAGCTTTGTAGTAATAATGACTGGAAATGTTAACATCAATAACTTATTACTGCATAAATCACATTTGGAAAAAACATCTCTTTGAGACAGTATTACTTTGGCTGTTATTCAAATGAGCAGGAACAAATGAGGCATTTATACAGTTATTTTTTTTTTTTTCTTACTCAGATCAAGCTAAATCTCATTAAGAAATGATTTTACCAAAATGAGCTTGTGCAATTAAAAATAACTTAGATTAGAGATAATGTATTTGACAAAAGTATATGTTCTATATATAGATGGACTTATTTATCATATAAAACAGAAATCAATTTTCTGTTAAGGGGCCTTCACTCATAACTGAGGCAGGTTAGATCTAATGAATGGATACATTATTTTTTTTTCCTCCAGGAAGTTCAATTATCAAACAAGGAAGTAGATTAGTGAAACCTAAATCCATTTGATTAAAAAAATAAGAATTTCTCCCTCTTTTTATGTTGCTCATCCCATATATGTATTTTTAAAAATATAACTGCAGTTTGGCTGCTAGTTATCTACAAGTCAGTTGGAAAAACTTTAATATGCTACTTTAAATCAGATATAGGGAAAGAGTGACCCAGTGAATTGAATCAAGTGCAGGAAGGCTGGCAATTGCAAAACTAATCTCAGTCTTGCCCAATTATCTGTGACCTCTTGGCAGTTATTTTAGTCCTTATGGCAGAATCTGTCAGTCTGTAAGAGGGGTTCTTCTACCTCCCATCTCCAGCTGCTGCTGCTTGGAAAATGATGAATATAACTTTCCTAATAGTATCTTAATTTTATTAAATTATGTTGGCACCTTCGTTGAAATAAATTGATTTATATGTGTAGGTCTGTTATTGGACACTGTATTTTTTTGATCTGTATGCTTACCTTCATGCTAAAACCACTCCCTGATTACTGTAGCTTTGTCAACTAAGTCCAATAAGTCATTCAACTTTGTTCTTTTTCAAAACTGTTTATTTCTATTCTAAGTCTCTGTGTTCTATATAAATTTTAGAATAGACTTGTCAATGTCTGCCAAAGGAGCCTATTAGGATTATATTTGGGATTGTGTTGAATCTATAGTTCAATTAAAAGGAATGGCCCCAAATATTTCATATTTTGATGATATTGTTTTTCAGATTTTAAATTCCAAATGTTAATTGCTGATCTATAGAATAAAATTGTTTTTTTGTTTTTGTTTATATGTTTATATATATTTTTAATTTTTATTACAGTATAGTTGATTTACAATGTTGTATTAGTTTCAGGTGTACAACAAAGTGAATCAGTTATACATATATTCACTATTTTTCAGATTCTTTTCCCATATAGGCCATTACAGAGTATTGAGTAGAGTTCCCTGTGCTACACAGTAGGTTCTCATTAGTTATCTATTTTATACATAGTAGTGTATATATGTCAATACCAATCTTCCAATTTATCCCTCCCCTGCTTACCTCCTGGTAACCATAAGTTTGTTATCTACATCTGTAACTCTATTTCTGTTTTGTAGATTAGTTCATTTGTACCTTTTAAAAACATTCCACATATAAACGATATCATATACTTGTCTTTCTCTGTCTGACTTACTTCACTCAGTATGACAATCTCTGGGTCCATCCATGTTGCTGCAAATGGCATTATTTTGTTCTTTTTTATGGCCCAGTTATATTCCATTGTATATATGTACCACATCTTCCTCTGTTAATGTACATTTAGGTTGCTTCCAGGTCCTGGCTATTGTAAATAGTGCTGCAATGAACATTGGGGTGAATGTATCTTTTCGAATTATGGTTTTCTTTGGATAGATGCCCAGGAGTGGGATTGCTGGATCATATGGTAGCTCTCTTTTTAGTTTTTTAGGGAACCTCCATACTGTTCTCCATAGTGGCTGCACCAATTTACATTCCCACCAACAGTGCAAGAGGGTTCCCTTTTCTCCACACCCTCTCCAGCATTTGTTGTTTGTAGATTTCTTTATGATGGCCATTCTGCCTGGTGTGAGGTGATATCTCATTGTAGTTTGGATTTGCATTTCTCTAATAATTAGTGATGTTGAGCATCTTTTCATGTGCTTTTTAACTGTATGTCTTCTTTGGAGAAATGTCTATTTAGATCTTCCACCCATTTTTTATTTGGGTTGTTTGTTTTTTTGATATTGAGCTGCATGAGTTGCATGAGCTGCATGAGCTGTTTGTGTATTTTGGAGATTAATCCCTTGTTGGTTGCTTCATTTTCAAATATATTCTCCGATTCAGAAGGTTGTCTTTTCATTTTGTTTGTGTTTTCCTTTGCTGTGCAAAAGCTTTGAAGTTTAATTAGGTCCCATTTGTTTATTTTATTTTCATTACCCTAGGAGGCGGATGGAGAAAGATCTTGCTGTGATTTATGTCAGAGTGTTCTGCCTATGTTTTCCTCTAAAACATTTTTATACAATCCGGTTTTACATTTAGATCTTTAATCCATTTTGACTTTATTTTTGTAAACGGTGTTAGAGAATGCTCTAATTTCATTCTTTTACATGTAGCTGTCCAGTTTTCCCAACACCACTTTTTGAAGAGATTCTCTTTTCTCCACTGTATATTTTTGCCTCCTTTGTCATAGATTAACAGACCATAGGTGCATGGGTTTACTTCTGGGCTTTCTATCCTGTTCCATTGATCTATATTTCTGTTTTTATGCCAGTACCATACTGTTTTGATTGCTGTAGCTTTGAAATATAATCTGAAGTCAGGGAGCCTGATTCCACCAACCCCATTCTTCTTTCTCAAGATTGCTTTGGATATTTTGGGTCTTTTGTGTTTTCATACAAATTTAAAAATGTTTTGTTCTAGTTCTGTGAAAAATGCGGTTGGTAATTTGATGGGAATTCAATTGAGTCTGTAGCTTGCCTTGGATAGTATAGTCATTTTCACAATATTGTTTCTTCTAATTCAAGAACATGGTATATCTTTCCATCTGTTTGTGGGTGTGGGGTCTTCAATTTCTTTCATCCACATCTTATAGGTTTCAGAGCACAGGTCTTTTGCCTCCTTATGTAGGTTTATTTCTAGGTATTTTATTCTTTTTGGTGTGATGATAAATGCAATTATTTCCTTAATTTTTCTTTCTGATATTTCATTGTTAAGTGTATAGAAATGCAACAGATTTCTGTATTTTAATTTTGTGTCCAGCAACTTTTCCAAATTCATTGATTACCTCTAGTAGTTTTCTGGTGGCGACTTTAGGATTTTCTGTGTATAGCCTCATGTCATCTGCAAACAGTGAAAGTCTTACTTCTTTTCCAATTTGTATTCCTTTTATTTCTTTTTCTTCTCTGATTGTTGTGGCTAGGACTTCCAAAACTGTGTTGAATAGAAGTGACAAGAGTTGGCATCCTTGTCTTGGGCAACCTAACATTATGCTTAAAGCAATTAGAGAAAGAAGAGTAACAAAACCCAAAGTTAGTAGAAGGAAAGAAATCATAAAGATCAGAGCAGGAATAGATGAAATAGAGTCTTAAAAAAAATAATAGAAAATGTCAATGAAGCTAAAAGCTGGTTCTTTGAAAAGATAAACAAAATTGATAAACTTTTAGCCAGACTCATCAATAAAATAAGGGAGAGGACCCGAATCAATAAAGTGAGAAATGAAAAAGGAGAAGTTACAACCGACACCACAAAAAGAAAAAGGATCATAAGGGACTGCTACCAGCAACTCTATGCCAATAAAATGGACAACCTAGAAGAAATGGACAAATTCTTAGACAGGTGCCATCTCCCAAGACTGAACCAGGAAGAAACAGAAAATGTGAACAGACCAATTACCAGTACTGAAATTGAATCAGTAATTTAATAACTCCCAATAAAAAAAAAAGTCCAGGACCAGATGGCTTCACAGGTGAATTTTACCAAACATTTAGAGAAGAGTTAACACCTATCCTTCTGAAACTATTGCAAAAAATTGCAGAGGAAGAAACACTTCTGAATTCGTTCTATGAGGCCACCATCACCCTGATACCAAAAGCAGACAAAGATATCACAAAAAAGAAAATTACAGGCAACATCACTGATGAACATAGATGCAAATATCCATTGCATTAAAAAGAATAAAATACCTAGGAATAAACCTACCTAAGGAGGCAAAAGACTGTACTCTGAAAATTATAAGATGCTGATGAAAGAAGTTGAAGATGGCACAAAAAGATGGAAAGATATACTATGTTCTTGGATTGGAAAAATCGATATTGTGAAAATGACTGTACTATCCAAGGCAACCTACAGATTCAATGAAATTTGTATCAAATTACCAATGGCGATTTTCCACAGAAGCAGAACAAAATTTTTTAAATTTGTGTGGAAACAGAAAAGACCCCAAATAGGCAAAGCAATCTTGAGAATGAAGAACAGTGCTGGAGGAATCAGGCTCCCTGACTTCAGACTATACTACAAAGCAACAGTAATCAGAACAGTATGGTACTGGCACAGAAACAGAAATATAGATCAATGGAACAGGAGAGAAAGCCCAGAAATAAACCCATGCACCTTTGGTCAATTAATCTATGACAAAGGAGGCAAGGATATACAATGCAGAAAAGACAGTCTCTTCAAAAAGTGGTGTTCTGAAAAGTGGACAGCTACATGTAAAAGAATGAAATTGGAACAATTCTCTAACACCATATACAAAAATAAACTCAAAATAGATTAAAGACCTAAATTTAAGCCTGTGTGGTATAAAACTCGTAGAGGAAAACATAGGTAGAACGCTCTTTGACATAAATCACAGCCTTTTTTTTTGTTGTTTTCTTGGATCCATCTCCTAGAGTAATGGAAATAAAAACAAAAGTAAACAAATGGGACCTAATTTGATTTCAATTTGCTTGTTTTTCTACCTTCTTAATGTGAAATATTAAGTCATTTTAAATCTGTCTTTTCTAATAGAGACTTTTAAAACTATAAATTGCCTTCTAAATACTGCTTTAGTTGATATGTTGTGTTTCCATTATCCCTCAATTTGAAATTTTATTTAAT
Organism: Balaenoptera acutorostrata; assembly: GCF_949987535.1. Taxonomy (NCBI): domain Eukaryota; kingdom Metazoa; phylum Chordata; class Mammalia; order Artiodactyla; family Balaenopteridae; genus Balaenoptera; species Balaenoptera acutorostrata. The sequence goes on along the minus strand of NC_080067.1, from coordinate 101,468,120 downwards.
TTCCCTTGTGATTACTGCTGTGATTTTAGGGTTATTTAGAAGTGTATTAATTATCTTTTGAATAATTGAGGTGGTTTTCTACATATCTCATTGTTTTCTTTAGGTATCTCATTTTAATAATCACAGAACATACTCTATGACTTAAACCTTTTGAAATGTTTTGAGACTGATTTTATTGTCTGTGGATGGACTGTCTTGGTGAATGTTCCATAAGCACTCTATATTCTGGAGATATTGGATGTAGTGTCCTATAAATGTAAATTAGGACAGGTTTATAGATAGTGTTGTTTGGACAATCTATATACTTAGTGATTTAATTAAAAATTTTGTTTTTCTATCCATTACTCTTAGGATGTTTAAAAATTTCCAGTGATTTGTGATTTGTTTACTTCTGCCTTTAGTTTTTTCTATTTTTGTTCTACTGACTTGGACATTCTTTTACTAGATCCATATAATTTTAGGATTCTGTCTTCCTTATAAATTATCTTTTTTAAATCATCATCAAATATCCTTCTTTATCTCTTGTAATATTCTTTTACTCTTATTAATATAGCCATTACAGTTTTCTTAAGCTTAGTATTTTTACAATATGCTTTCCCCCGTCATCTTTTAAATTTCAGGCTATATACCTGTTTTTTTTATGTCTTTTTATATAAAGTCCTTCATATGGAGCCACTATTCTGTTGGGTCTTCCTCTTTATCCAGACTGGCATCTCTGTCTGTTAATTGAATTGTTTAATCAATTTACATTTAATGTAATAGTTCTTAATGTGATTGGGTTTATGGCTACCATTTTGCTATTTTTAAAAAAAATATGTTTCATGTGCACGGCATCATAATTCAATGTGTGTATACACTACAGTTATCACCACCATAACTCTAGTTACCATCCATCATTATACAATTGACACACTTCACCCATTTTACCACCCTCAACCCACTTCCCCTCTAGTAACCACTAAGTTCTCTGCATCTGTGAGTTTGTTTTTCTTTTATTTTGTTTGCTCATTTGTTTTGCTTTTTTAAGTTCCATATATAAGTGACATCATAAAGTATTTGTTTTTCTCTGTCTGACTTATTTCACTTAGCCTAATACCTTCAAGGTCCATCCATGTTGTTGCAAATAGCAAGATTTCATTCTTTTTTTATGACTAAGTAACATTCCATTATGTGTGTGTCTGTCTATATATTTTACATGTATATATTATATATGTGTATATATATGTGTATATATAATATACAGCATCTTCTTTATCCATTCATCCATCAGTGAACACTTAGTTTGTTTCCATATCTTGGCTATTGTAAATAATGCTGCAATGAACATAGGGGTGCATGTATTTTTTTTTTTTTTGAATTAGTGTTTTTGTGTGCTTCAGATAAATACCCCAAAGTGGGGTAGCAGGGTCATATGATAGTTTTATTCTTAATTTTTTGAGGAATCTCCATACTGTTCTTCATAAAACAGTGGCTGCACCAATTTATAGTGTCACTAGTAGTGTATGAGTGTTCCCTTTTCTCCACATCCTCTCCAGCATTTGTTCTTTCTTGTGTTTTAGAGAATAGTTATTCTATGAGGTGTGAGGTGATATCTCATTGTGGTTTTGATTTGCATTTCCCTGGTTACTAGTGATGTTGAGCATCTCTTCATGTACCTGTTGGCCATCTCTGTGTCTTCTTTGGAAAATTCTCTGTTCATATCCTATGCCCATTTAATTGGGTTTTTTTGTTTTTGATTTTGAGTTGTATGTGTTCTTTATCTATTTTGGATATTAACCCCTTATTGGATATATGATTTGTAAGTATATTCTCCCATTCAGTAGGTTGCCTTTTTCCTTTTGATATTTCTTCTCCATTTATTTCTTTTGCCTTTTTATTTCTCTGTATTCCTTTCCTCTTTCTTTGAGACTAATTCAATTTTTTTTTAGCATTAAATTTTATTTCATTTATTTCTCTTCATTTTTTAAGTTAATTAATTAATTAACTTGTTGTTGTTGTTGTTGCTGTTATTGTTGCTCTAGGCCTAACAGCATGCAACCTAACTTATGAAAATCTATGTAAAGTTAATATTGCATGAATTTCTACTTCCCACTTTTCATTTCACATCTGATACTTTCCACCTTCCATTTCCTTCTTGATAAATGTAAAAACTTAACAATAGTTTAATTTCATTTACCCACATATCCATTTTTGTACTGTTATTTTCACATTGTTTTCTTCAACACATGTTATAAATACCACCTTACAATGTTATTAATTTTGCCTTAGAGTCAGATGTCTTTTAAGAAAGTTATGACCAGAAAAAAAAAGTAGTAGTTTATTTTACCTCTTTATCTACCATTTCCAGTGTTCTTTATACCTTCCAATAGATATGAGTTTCCACCTTGCATTGTTTCCCTTTATTCTGAAGAAAATCTCTGTTTTTTCATTTTTTTGTGAAGTCCTGCTGGTACTGAATTCTATCAGATTTAACTTATTTCAACATGTCTATATTTCATTCTTATTTTTGAAGGATATTTTCACTGGATCAGAATTCTGGGTTGACAGTGTTTTCTGTTTTATTTTTCTTTTTGCACTTTAAAAATGTTCTGTTATCTTCTGGTTTCCATTATTTCTCATAAGAAATCAGTTATAATTTATATCATTGTTAGCTATCAGTTCATTGTTTGCTTCATGTATGTAATGGGTCTCTTTTTTCTATTTTTCAAGAGTTTCTCTTTATATTTTCTTTTTTAGTAGTTTGAGTATGATATTCTTAGATATTTTCTTTGCATTTATCCTATGTGGGGCTTGTTGAGTGTATGTGTACATAAATCAATGTTTTGCATCAAAACTGGGAAAAAATTGACCATTATTTCCTCAAATACTTCTTTGTTACATTCACTATCTCTTCTGCTTCTAGGGCTCAGGTTACATACATGTTAAGACCATTTTTCTATCATGCAACAGGTCACTATTGCTCTCTTCAGTTTTCTTCAGTCTTCTTACTATTCTTCAGATTGGATAATATCTATTGACCTATCATCAGATTTACTGAGTCCTTCTCCCCTCTGTTGATAAGCCCTTTCAGTGATTTTCATTTCATTACTTTTCAGCTCTAGAATTTCCATTTGATTCTTTTATTATTTTAAATTTTCATTTTTCTGCTAAGGACCCCTTTTAGTTTACTTATTATTACCATATTTTCCTTTAATTCTGTGCCTCTATTTTTCTTGAGTTCTTAGAATTTATTTACAATAGTTTGTTTAACATCTTTGTTTGCTAAAGTCAACAATAAGCCTTTCAAAGGACTGGTTTCTATTGATTGCTTTCTTTTGTGTCTATGGATCACATTTTCCTATTTCTTTGTATATCATATAATTTATTATTATATACTACATTTTGGATAATACACTGTAGAGAATATGGATTCTGTCATCTCCTTCTAAGTGTCTTAATTTTGTGCTAGTAAAAAAATTAATTATTAATTAAACACCTTGAATTTGTATAAGCATAGTTGTCAGTTGGTTAATGTAGATCTGACAAAAGCATAAAGTATTTCCCAAGATACTGCAACTTTCAAGGACTCAAATTCCTCCAAATTATATATTCCCTGAGGTTTTTTTTTGTTCAAAGCTTGGTTTTTTCATTTTATTGGGCCGATCTAAAGAAGTCTGTACTAAACATTGTGATGTCTCAACTGGATTCCCAGGATACCCCTAGTGTTTTATAGGTCTGTGATCTATACTGTCTATATGGACAAGACTACAACCTGCAGCACTGTTCGACAACTAATGTTGAGCTCTGAACCCTATACCAGCTGTTTTCTGGTAAGTCTCATGAAGTCTCACCTTGCACATTTGCAGCCAAGCCTTTAATGAAGGGCTTGCCTGAACCCTCATGCAGACTTCTGTCCATCCCCTCCACGGCTTCTTCCTGTCTGATGCCCTCAGATTCCAGCTGTTCCAGCTCCCCTAAACCCTGATATCTACCTCCTCAGCTCATTAGGACCTCCATATCCTCTCTGAATTCCAGCTCACTGTGCCAAAGTCAGACACAGTGGAAAAATGTGGAAAAAAGTCAGTAAAGTCAGGAAATTTTCTCCAGGCTGAGAACTGGGGTGACTGTGGGGCTCATCTCATGGGCTTTCTCTTCCCTCAAGGTTTATAGTATTGCACTGCCTGTCATCCAGTGCCTAAAAATAGGGTTCTCATACATTTTGTTCAGCTTTGTAATTATTCATGTTAGGAGGGATTGATTAGTATTAATCAATCCAGGTACTTTATTATATCTGGAAGCAAAAGTCCCCTCTACTTAATTTTTTAAAAGATTGCAATATTCTTGTATAAGTCTTCAAGGATATATTTAAAAATCCTGTTTTACTTGTTCTATTAACTGTGCTTATCTCAGGTACAAGTTATTATCTTTGTTGAATTTGGCGTTGCTGTTTCTGAAGTATTTGGTGATTGTTGCTTGCATGCTTATATCAGTTAAGATCATAATAAGAAACCCACAGCACAATTGAAATAAGATAATTAGAGGATAGTTAATTTGCAAAGGTGTGGGCTTAGGGCAATCTTAGGAATTTTTAGTCTTAAAAATAACAATTCAGTATCTGTAATGGTATTTGTAAGACATGTAAACATGGGAATATTTGGTACCTATGTTTTCTACTATGTGTAGTAAGGAAGAAAAATAATTGAGCCAGTATGCAGAGAGAGAGAGACAGAGAGAGACAGAGACGGAGGGAGAGATTGAGAGAGACACAGATTGAGAGAGACAGAGAGAGAGACAGAGAGAGAGGGAGGAAACTCCTTATTGTAGTCAACAATCTGACTTTGTTCTAGCATCTGTATATTTCTTGTGGTTTGTTGGTTCAGTGCCATTGTTGATGTTGACCAATAAATATACCTGTTTTCCTTTGAGTTAGTTTAACCTGGGTCTGTCACTTGCCACAAGGGTCCTAACTAATGCTGATGATAAAAGGTTGATGGAAATAAAGATTGATTCAAGAGAATGTATTAAATGTGAATGGAGCAACCTAAATTTTGCTAGTTAGATGGATTTTTTTAAAAGGAATTTAGGCCCTGATACCTGCTGTCTTGCTTATGATAAAAAGATTAAGTAAGTGTGTCTTTTTAGTTTTTTTTTTTTTTTTCATTCTTTCCCACACTGCTAAAAGGGAAATATTATCTGAGAGTCTGTATGGTATAGGCCCCATTTTGCGGGGGGAGGTTTTACTTTGGATTTCTCAGATTTTATTTCATTAACTAAATAGGAATGAAACGTATCATTAAGTGTGCTTGTTCACCAGCAAATATTTCACTGGATATTTCATATCCTGTACATGTTAGTCTAGGGTTTTGCTTGATTAAAATCTTTAAATACTCCACATATTTTAATGCTTATCTTAAAAATGATTCTACTCATAATCTTAGGCAAAATATCTATGTCTCAGCTCTTTAAAGATTACCAATTTTATCATTACTTATGGAACAAGAAGTTAAGGTGTTTAATGATTGTCAAATCCCTACTAATGGAACAAAGAACTTGCTATTTCCTGTTCAGGAATTGAAGGTGGTTAATTATTACATTGCCTATCTTCATACAGAATAATTAGAACTTGGTATAGAAGCTGCCACATAAACTATTTAATTGCTTACACAGAGTTTTAAAAAGAATTATGTTTGTTAACATAAGAAAGGCATAACATATTCAAGTTTAATACTTATTAATTAACTATGTTTAAATAAAAACTTACACAAGTCTAAGCCATGAATATAATGCTCCCTTCCTTTTAAATTTTTATTTGTACTATTTATATGAACAGGATATGGTAATGAGATGAGGGGATGCATTGAATAAGACAAATCCAAATTTTATAGCTTGGTTAGGGGAAGGAAAACACTAGAGCTTTTAAAATAAGACTTACAATGAATGTTTATGGAATTAGAGTCAGGAGAGGCTGTTAAGTAGCTGGATGTCTTTAGCTCACCAAAGGGAAATAAATAATTTTATCCATCATGGTGAAAAACTAGCAGATCCAAAAGTATGTTCAAATCGTTTATCACTCATGAATTTAATCAGAAAATTAGTGTGGCATCTAATTTATGTCTCAGTTTGGTGGGTATGCAGGGAATTGGAGACTCTGTCAGGTGGAAAACAAGTATGGTTTCTGTTGAGGTTTGGTTATACAAGATGTGCATCTGATTCACCCACATTTCCTAGCCCTGTGTCCTCGCCCTGCAAGCCATTTTTATCTCTTACTATTTTTTTCCTGCATTACTGAACGTGAGAACAAAAACATCTGTCTGAAAAATATATATTTCGGAAAAGTCTATGTAAGGCAAGTTCATCCAAGCATACTGTGTTATTTGCTCCCAAGACATTTTTCCACTTTGTTTTGATTGCCTCTCTTAACTTGCTGTCAGCTTCAGTGCTAGATTTTTGTGTTTTTTTTGTTTTTTTAACATCTTTATTGGAGTATAATTGCTTTATAATGATATGTTAGTTTCTGCTTTATAACAAAGTGAATCAGTTATACATATACATATGTTCCCATATCTCTTCCCTCTTGCGTCTCCCTCCCTCCCACCCTCCCTATCCCACCCCTCTAGGTGGTCACAAACCACCGAGCCTTGTGCAAACCTTGGTGTGTGTGTGTGTGTGTGTGTAATGAGGTGTGGAGGAGTGTCAAGGTGAAGAGAAGAATGATTACAGGATGATAAAATACTTTTTTTTTTGATGAGTTTTTTTTTTTAATTTATTTATTTATTGGCTGTGTTGGGTCTTCATTGCTGCGCACTGGCTTTGTCTAGTTGCGGCAAGTGGGACTACTCTTCGTTGCGTTGCGCGGGCTTCTCATTGCGGTGGCTTCTCTTGTTGCGAAGCACGGGCTCTAGGCTCATGGGCTTCAGTAGTTGTGGCTCGTGAGCTCTAGAATGCAGGCTCAGAAATTGTGGCACACGATCTTAGGTGCTCTGCAACATGTGAGATCTTCCCAGACCAGGGATTGAACCTGTGTCGCCTGCATTGGCAGGCAGATTCTTAACCACTGCACCACCGGGGAAGTCCGATAAAATACTTTTTATTGAGGAGGTTCATAACGCCAAATCCTAGGGTAGTTCCACAGTTGCCAGCACCCTCTCCAATAGAGTCATGTCTAATCGAAGCCAGAAAATTTTCTTCCTGAGTATGCTCTGTCTCATATTCACATAGCCCTAAACCCTCCCACCATTCATCCCAGTCACTGGTGCTTGGACCCCATCAGTCCTTACCTGATGGTAAGAATCTACAAACACAGTGTGAATCAGAAATAGGCAGGTTCTTCATTTCCAGCCTTTCTCCATTGTCAGAATTTTGTTTCCATAGCTGCCTATGGTAAACCTCAGAGGTTTACCAGGGAGTTGGACAAGCACTTTGAGAAGTACTATTCTTTAGGGGCATTGGAACTTTGACTGATTTTTTGAAAAATTTTGTGGTATTTCTATAAATGACTACTGGATGGATTTCCACCATTATCAGGAGTTGGAAGAAATAAATGAATCATTCATTAATTGGCTCAGTGAGCTATTGACTCTGAGCTCAAATGGCTAGACTGTGACTTTTGCCAGAAGGAAGGGGTAGACATCAGGCTTAGGCCAATAATTCAAACTTAAAAGGATAATACCATGGCAAAGATGGAAGTAGGCTTGAAATAGAGAAAAATGCTCCAGGGGTTTAAACCGCATTAGGTCTGAATTATTATTACTGGTACCCTTCAGAAAGAGGCCTCTGCTGGCTTTGTACTTCTTTACCATGAGTCTATTATGGAACAATCTTGTTAGTAAAACATAATTATCCATTTTTCTTCCTTTGTTTTCCTTCCTCTCTCCCTTCTAGCAATAAAACCATGGCCACCCTTCTCTGATTATGTTCATGTTGTTTAAAGGAGAGTTACCTCCAAGACCCTGCCACATTTGGATTCTCCGTACAACACAAGGTCAGGTAGAGCCATTTCCCCTGGGCTCTGTAATTCTTTCCTCAGATTGGCTTTGATTGCACCTCAGTTTAACAGCTTGTCTCTCCCTGAAGGATACGTTATTTATAATTGTGTAATAGCACTTTTGAGCTTCTATGTGCCTGGCCCTAGGCTATGACATGGGGATATATCAGTGAAGAAGATGCAGGGACTATTCACCCATTTTCTAACCACTTAAACATAACTGGCATGCTTCCTTACAAGTAAAGTCAGCCTGTTCCAGGCATTCACAAAGGACCTTTCTTTCCTTCATTCTATCTTCACACTCCTGCAAGCTCTTACCTCCCTGGCTTGCTAAAGCCCATTCTTTGCCTGGCTTTCAGTATCCATGGCTGGCACCCCAAGTTTGTTTGCCTAAATTTCCCTACTTCCTCTTTTGCCTTATCAGTCTTGAACTGCAAAGTCCCTTAATTGTGGCATTATTGGTAATATGTAGTGAAAGTAATCCACAGCAGTCTTCCCTGCAGAAGAGAAAAAATGAAGAATGACTATTCGTAGCTCAGAAGGAAGGAAAGGAACTAATATTGGCAATTATTATGCATTAAACACAGTGAGAAGTATCTCACTTATATTATTTTAATTTAACTTAGTGGCAGAAATATATAAAATATGTTATGCCAAGTGAAGGAGAAATGGAAAAAAAAACAAAAATAAATGGAACCTAATGAAGCTTAAAGTTTTTGCACAACAAAGGAAACCATAAGCAAGATGAAAAGATAACTCTCAGAATAGGAGAAAATATTTGCAAATGAAGCAACTGACAAAGGATTAATCTCCAAAATATGCAAGCAGCTCATGGAGCTCAATATCAAAAAAACAAACAACCCAATCCAAAAATGGGCAGAAGACCTAAATAGGCATTTCTCCAAAGAAGATATACAGATTGCCAACAAACACATGAAAGGATGCTCAACATCACTAATCATCAGAGAAATTCAAATCACAGCTACAATGAGGTACCACCTCACACCGGTCAGAATGGCCATCATCAAAAACTCTACAAACAATAAATGCTGGAGAGGGTGCGGAGAAAAGGGAACGCTCTTGCACTGTTGGTGGGAATGTAAATTGATACAGCCACTATAGAGGACAGTATGGAGGTTCCTTAAAAAACTAAAAATAGAACTACCGTATGGCCCAGCAATCACACTACTGGGCACATATCCTGAGAAAACCATAATTCGAAAAGAAACATGTACCACAATGTTCATTGCAGCACTATTTACAATAGCCAGGACATGGAAGCAACCTAAGTGTCCATCGACAGATCATTGGATAAAGAAGATGTAGCACATATATACAATGGAATATTACTCAGCCATAAAAAGAAACGAAATTGAGTTATTTGTAGTGAGGTGGATGGACCTGGAAACTGTCATACAGAGTGAAGTAAGTCAGAAAGAGAAAAACAAATGCCATATGCTAACACATATATATGGAATCTTAAAAAAAAAAATGGTTCTGATGAACCTAGGAATAAAGATGCAGATGTAGAGAATGGATTTGAGGACACAGGGAGGGGGAAGGGTAATCTCGGGCAAAGTGAGAGAGTGACATGGACACATATATACACTACCAAATGTAAAATAGATAGGTAGTGGGAAGCAGCTGCAAAGCACAGGGAGATCAGCTCAGTGCTTTGTGACCACCTAGAGGGGTGGGATAGGGAGGGTAGCAGGGAGGCACAAGAGGGAGGGGATATGGGGATATATGTATACATACAGCTGATTTGTTATACAGCACAAACTAACACAAAATTGTAAAGCAATTATACTCCAATAAAGATGTTAAAAAAAAAAGAAAAAAAGAAAAAAAGAAAGGGGTAACATAACAGAGAGAGTGAGTTACTCTATCTGAGCATTGATGGGGTGGTTAGATGCTCTTCATACGTGAGGTGAGTGTTGACTTATGACACATGAAGATGGTGCTGGCCAGCTACTGGGTAGCCATAGCATGTTAGCTTCCCTTCTGGCTTCTCTTCTTGCTACTCTACAGTTCATTCTACACATAGCAGCCAGAGAGAATAAAATCTCAGTGACTTCCCATCACACTGAGATGCTCAAATTCTTTCAGTGGTGGACAGAAATATAGATCTGGCCTATCCTTCCAAATTCAGCTCTGGCCATCACCACTCTTCTTTTACTTCTTTCACTCCAACCACATTGGCCTTCTGGGTTCTTAAAAATACTAGGTGCTTTCCAGTCTGGGAGACTTTTTAATGCCTCTGTCCAGCATGTGCTTCCCACCCTCTCTTAAAGAATGGGTGGCGCTCTTGGAGTAGAGCTTGTATATCATGTTGATTACCAGATTAGAGGCATTTCAAACAAGTCTGTTCATCATGTACAAGAAATTCTTATCTAACAACCTGGTCTGGTAAGCAGTTTCATTTTCTAAAGCCTTATTTGTTAAACGGAGACCTTCTGTTTACCTCAGAAACATTAGCCAGTGAAAAGGTTGAGTTTGCTTAGGGAGAGGGTTTGTTTATGGTTGTGGATATCAGTTTTGGTCTTTAGCTTACCTTTCACTATTTAGACCTGAAAGTCCTTGCTTACATTACCAGTGTTGTGCATGTAACTGGTTATGACTTTGAATTTCTGATCTCTGGTTACTGATGCCATATTTTGTGTAATTATTAGCTGTTATCAAACAAACAATGAATTAATTACATTTACTGTAACTGAAATTAATACTGTGCTACCACCAGTCTGCTTTACCTAGATAACCTGGATTTTAGGGATCATTTTACTGTTGGAATTTTAGGGATCATTTTACTGTTGGGAAACTCTTAAGCTGTCTAGGAGGACTTGGTTTAGTTGTGGCTGTTTCTCATAAGCTGTGTACTTTTTCTCTACCACGTTTGCTTGAAAATCCCAGTGGACATTATTTGGTAAATGTACTTCTTCGGATGGAGGTTGGAGAGTAACGGGATGATTAACAAAGCAGGTGATTTTAGCAGAGTGGGAAACTGTCAGTGGGACAAATCTGATGGATAAAGTGAGTAGTTATCTGGTGACTCCTGTGGGAGTTTGGATTTTTCAGGGCTGCTCTCTGGGGCTCAGTGATGGCGAGACAAGATGGGCTGATCTAAGTGATCAAACAGAAACAGAAAATCCTGTAGGATAGTCTGGTGATGCAGAGCTACATCAGAGTCAAAGCATCATAGAATCCATAGCCCTTCAGTACAAGCTCTCACCCTTCTGTTCCTCTCCTTTGTCCTAACAAAATATTAAAAGGTACCATAAACCCATCAAAGAAGGAAGACGACTTTTAAGAATTTAGAAGTGGAAGTGGGGGGAGTGGGGTAACGGGGGGAGGGAAAGGAAAGTGTTATTCTTTTGTAAGACATTATAAGACAACTTTTATTAAAATAGTATGCAGTGTTACATAGTAATAAGATCAGGAAAGGTTGTTATCTGATAATCAGGGAAGAAATATTTGAGCCCATTTTGCAGCATTTTAAAAAAATCACGTATTTAAAGGAAAGGCTGAGAACAACACTCTTCACTGGGCGATCCTTTTTTTTTAATTTTACATCTTTATTGGAGTATAGTTGCTTTACAATGTTGTGTTAGTTTCTGCTGTATAACAAAGTCAATCAGCTATATGTATATATATATCCCCATATTTAAAAAAAGAAAATATTTATTTATTTGGCTGTGCCGGGTCTTAGTTGTGGCACACGGGCTCTTTAGTTGTGCCATGTGGATCTAGTTCCCTGAGCAGGGATTGAACCTGGAACCCCTGCATTGGGAGCGTGGAGCCTTAGCCACTGGACCACAAGGGAAGTCCCCACTGGACAATTCTTGATAGGGAAGTTGGACTAATGGGAAATGCAAATACTGTGACATCTATTATGAAATAGACTGGGAAGTGCATTGAAGGAGCAAAGAAAAACCACTTTCATATAGATAAAAAATGAGCTTAAGTAGAAAGTAAATTACCAAAAATATTGTTGTCCAATAAGGCTAGATCTGAGGAAAATAAAGTCACCATGACTTGAATTCGTTTCCCATAATGTGCAGCTCCACCTTCATATTTCTCATTTGCCAAGAAATCTCTTCCACATTGATGCAAATGGTAGTAAAAGTAAACCATTCAGAATCAACTTGCACTAATGTATACTCAGTAAGACACCACAGTGCTGACTCACCAAACATCTTGGAAGCATACAAATAGAATATGTGACAGGAAAGAGGGAGTGTGTTTTGAATAGATGTTAAGTAATGGTAAGCCATTTAAGCACTGCATTTGCCAGAAATCAACAATCAGAAATTTCTGTTTCCAACTGAAGCTATGAATGGCAAACCAAGATCAAGGAAGGAAACAGCTGAGAAATGAATTAGTATGCATATTGATAAATACAAATCACATGAGCCCTTTGTTCTTTGGTTGTCTATGTCACAATAAAATGAACTATCATATAATTTCAAACAAAACATCATTGTTTACTACCCTCATGTGATAATAAAAATTATCAGGGAAATTAAACATACATATTCTTGGAATGAAACCAGATTTCTGAATCAGACTCTTCATGGAAAATGTCTAGTGTATATTCTTCATAGGAGTCTCCATACTGACTGTATGAGGGATGAACATGCAGCTTGATGATGACTGAACATGGATGACTTATGTGGTTATAAGACAGAGTAGCAGGAGCAGTTCAGTTGGTATTTATTGGAAAATGCCCATTTTCAAATATTAAATTTGGGTTTTCTTTGGACCATTTGCTGCCTGAATTGGTTTCTATTACTTGCTTTACTCTTCACTGGAAGACATCCACTTTGTATATTGTTTTCCAAATAATTTTAATTTTTGAAAAAACCATGTCAGAGAGCTTTATACAAGTGTTACATTTTATGCCTCTCTATTTGATTTCAGCTTTTTTTTAAAAGGAGGTTTTTTGGTAAAACTCCAGCTTTGTATTATGAAATCATGATTCCCAGAATCATAAAATATAACGTTATGAAGGAATCTTAGAAATTATCAAATCTAATAGTTCTTAAATTTAGCTTGTTAAAGATCACATATGCTAGATCTACTGAATTATGCTCTGGGGATGGACCAAGGCCAGATATTTTTAACCACTTCTCAAGGTGATTTTAGTACAAAGAGTGAAAATCATTGTCTATTCTCCAGAGAGATATTTCAGTTCTAGAGAAATTCAACAACCTAGCCAAGGTCACAAAGTTGGTTTGGACAAGTAACTAAAATTCAAAGCTTTGGACACCCAGGTCAGTGAGAATTTTCTTTCTAAAACATCAGCAAGTTAGACAAATTAAAATATAAATGTTTTCTCACTATAAATGTACCAGATACTAGTGACTTTTGCACTTTGAAGTGATAGTTTTATGTTATGTGAATTGTACCTAATAAAAACAATATAAAAAAGTACTAATTTTATTTAATCTGCATGTAGGCAAGTTAATTCATTTTCTAGATATCACCTAGAATGGGAACATATGTTATATCTGGCTAGTGCTACAGCCGTCAGGGAAACTGTTGATATGGATCGTGCAAGCTACTTAGCTAGCCTTCTGGTCTGTAAGATGAGGGAATGGGGACAATAATGTCTTTGTTGTTAGATTAATGTAAAGCTTTGAAAGAGGATATATATAGTGTGCCTGGCACATAGTAGATGGTCACTGCTCGTTTTGCTTGAGGATGTATAGCATGTTATATGCTTTATTCCCTCTCCTCATCTTGCCTACCACAGTGTCTTACACATAATAGGTGATTAATAATTTATTTATCGACTCACTGATTGATAGACACACATAGAGATCAGTACAGCCTTTTATTGGGTAAAAAAAAAAATGCCTTGAAACCTCCATTTGAGGGAGAGCTCAGCAAATTCCATTTAGTCCATATGTGAATGTTCTGCTTTCCTGAGTCTGATTAGGTTACAAGTTGTAAAGGCAGGGCTTGTTTTTGGGTAATTACAGCATTAAATGCACCCAGAAGGCTATTACACACTAGCCATATCCAATGCATATAATAAATAATTAATTGGACAAATAAAAAAATAAAAATTACAGCTCATAAAAGCTCCTCATTAACTTGCCCAGTACTAGTCTGGCTCTTGCAATTAATTTTAAACTCTCTTGTTTCTCCTTTATTAAGTAAGCTGAAATGAAATAGAAATGATATAATTGTTTTTGCCTTCTCATTTGGAGAAATACTCACGTGGGCTCAGTTCTCACAGCACAGAGAAAATGAGACTAGACGATCCCCATGCAATACACAAATAACCTCCTTATTCCAGTGAATGTATATATTCCAATGCAGAAGATATGATTCCTACAGACTTAGAAAAATAAAAATACTTGTTTTGTCATTACCAAATCATTCCAGGGGAATAATTAGAATTCACCCCTCTTTTATAACCACTGTTTTGTGAAGCTTTGATATTAAGCCCATTTCCTCTCTTTTAGTGGGGAAAAATGCACATGGGTACACTTGCCATAGATCCATGTCTTGGGGATGATTTGTATTCTCCATCCCCAAATTCCTGATGTGACATAGTCAAAGGATGGAATATGAGGACCCAGAAATGAAGTTTGCCAGTATGGCTTCCAGGGAAAGTATTGAGTGAATGATTCTGTCTGTTCTGTGAAGGCCAGCTGATGTAATATTTTGAAAAATGGACATGATGTGGTATTGTTTTATGGGATTTTGTAGATCTTAAGGGAGTGTGGTGGTGGAAGTGAACAGTGTTCGAGAGAGAGTACTCTCCTCACGACTGGTTTTATAAACTCTCCTGCAGGAAGTTGTGGGTACTCAGGCAGAGGACACATTCTATTCCAACTCTGACTTGGTAGATAGATCACTGATTGTCCGTGCAGAAATACCTCTTTAAAGCTCATTGTTTTGCGTTCTAAGAGCTTCAAATGCAATTAATGATTATTTTTCTAATCCAAAAATCAGTAGGTGAATAATGTCCCACATAATTCATTTGAAGGGATCTTAACTTGATTAAAATGAATCACCCAGGCTTATAAAAATGCCTTGCACACAATTTTATTTTGAATTGGCAATGTGGCTTAGTGCAAAGAGAAGTGGCCTAAAGTCAGGATGGCTGATCGAGGCTGGAATCTTCCCCAACAAGCTGTGTGTGATGTTTAACTCTGTGTGTCAGTTAGACTGAGCCACAGGGTGCCAGACATTTGGTCAAACATTATTCTAGGTGGTCTGTGAGGGTGTTTCTGGAAGAGATTACCATTTGAATGGGTAGACTGAGTAAAGCAGATTGCCCTCCCTAATGTGGGTGGGCCCAATCCAATCACTTGCAGGCTGAATAGAACAAAAAAGCTGGCCACACCTCAAGTAGGAGGGAAATTCCTCCAGCCTGAACAGCATCTGGGACATGGTTTTTTCCGTGCCTTCAGACTTGAACAGAAATATTGGCTCTTCCTAGGTCTAGAAGCTACCAGCATTCAGACTGGAAATATACCACTAGCTCTCCAGGGTCTCCAGCTTGCTGACTGCAGATCTTGGGACTTATCAGTCCCCATAATCATGTAAACTAAATCCTTATAATAATAAATATGTATATAATAAATATTCCTCCATATATATATGTATAGGCAGTTGACCCTTAAACAACAAAGGTTTGCACTACTCAGGTCCACTTATATACACTTTTTTTTTTTTCAGTAAATACGTATTATAGTACTACATGATCTGTGGTTTGTTGAATCAACAGATGTGAAACTGTGTTTACAGGGAGGGCTGACTGTAAAGTTATAAATGGATTTCCAAATTTATGAAGGATCAGTGCCCCAACCCCCACATTGGTCAAGGGTCAACCCTGTGTGTGTGTGTGTGTGTGTGTATGTGTGTATACCAATACTTATATATGTATATATATGTTCTTTTTCTCTGGAGAACCCTGACTAATACACTGTGACCTTGAGAAAATCAACACAGCTTTTTTGAACCCTGGTTTTCCTTATCTGTGTAGTGAAAGAATTGGACAACATAAGGCCATTGTAGCTCCAAGGTACAATCTGGCTCAAATTTATAATTTATATGACAATTCTGGGCTCCTTCAGAAGAGAAATTTTTGTCTCATTATCTGTGGAAGTAAAGAGAATATATTTGTTTTCTTTCATCTCTCCATTTGTTAGAGGCCTTTAAAATATAACTATGTCTCCCTCCTTGATGTTCTGTTTTAATCTAGGCTACTCTGTGGACAGAGCAACGTTATCAGTTGGGAAACCATGATTGGCTATACTCACCTCTCTCTAAGCTGGTCTGCTAAAGAAGAGGCATTTTCTCAAATAGAATGGCTAACAATATGTTAGTTATCTTGGAAAAAAACATCAAGTTTATACAAATGTCATGGTGCTCAGTGAAAGAAGCACTGAGAGTACCACCTTGCTGGGGTAGGTGGGTTTTCTGGTATTACTTGCGTGGTTGTGAACATAAGTTCTCCCTGGTGCGGACTACCCAAGCCAGCCTGACGTTGTTTCTCCTCAGGGTCGGTAGTTGTAGAGTGCAGTGGAACAGTCAGTTCCTTGGTTGTCCTCCAAGGTGAGCAGGGTCATTTTTAAACAGCTTTGCCATCAGACAGCCTCATATTTTACTCCAGGTCCTGACCTCACAAATCTTGAGGCTGGCACTGAAGTCAGTGAGTCCTCGGCAGCCCCATTCCCCACGGCAACTTCTCTCCTCTGACAAACAGTGCCTCATTATGGCTCTGCCAACCCACACAGGTTTTCAGGGAGCAGAACTGCAATTAGTCAGTGCAGCCATAATTCAACTGTAATACAGTATTTGCTTTCACCAAGCATCCTGTTTCTCAGTCCAAATTGAGCACCCACGAAAGGAAAACTACCCTTGAAAGTTTGGCCCTTCATATTAAATCACAGAGCTGACTTTGAGCTTCGTCAAATGATGGTCATAGGAGAGGGTGAGATTACACAGTCATTTGCTTATTAGCATTTCATTTAAAACATTACCATATCAAATTGACATAATTCTTCTCAGGGTATAAATATTTATATTTTCCAAACTCCCATTATGTTCCTTGCCCCCATTTTATTCTTCACACAAGAAAAAAATGAACATGAGCCACAGAAGTGTCTGTTAATCTCACTTAAGGCAAGGAGGAGGCTGAAGAGGAATATTTCCTTCTTAGGATGCCAGATGTCCTAAGAAAGAAATATCTCCAAAATAAAACTTTTATACCAGCTCCTGTTTTCTTAAGTGACAGGGATGTTTCCAACTAAAATTATATTTGGCATTTAATTTCAAGTAAATGAGCTAAATAATGATGTTTGCAGATAGATACCTGTTAATGTGTAATAGGTTACTTGAAGATATTAACTATCAGGGCAGAACCCTTTTGGGGTGTGCCCTGTTGATTCCAGTCTGCTCCCAATATGCCATTGACATCTCTAGGTCACCAGCAGGAAGATAGACGCTCCACGGAAACAATTCTAGGAAAGGAATTAAAAGGTCTAATTTCCATTTCTGCTTCTGCTTCTAGGACTATGGACCAGTAGAACACTAAGGAACCTGTCTATATGGATGGGGCATCGTATGGACCATCTCAGAAAGATTAATTGATGCTTCAAGTCCTCTGAAGTTAGTGGGCAGAGATTGGACCAGAAGGATGGAGGTAAATAATTTGCTTGTCTGGTTCTTGATTTCCCTGACCTTGTGGTCATTCTCTCATGGTTGACACCTGCATCACTAGTGCTGAGCAGCAACTAAAAGTTGAAGATTTATGAAGAAAACACTTTATAGCCTGTGAAGCATTTTACAGAATCCTGGGTAGATGAGGCATGTGGCATTCCACATCTAATGCTATGAGTTTTTTTTTTTCCTGTTTCCTTTGTACATGCTGCTGTGTAATCAATAGGACTGAGCCCTGTGGTGACCCATGGGATAATTATAAGTATAGCAATGCTTGTCTTTGGTCTCTCTGACAGAAAAAAAATATGAAGAGGTATGGTTATTGTGCCATATTAAAGTTTAGTTGTATACCAATGGTCCAGGAGAAAATTGCCAACATCTGTTGAGTAGGGCTTTACCTGAAGGTATGGTCATTCTTGTTATGAATCCACTGGAGAATCTACTACTCTTAGAATGAAGACAAAAACTCAGAAGGTACACCGTAGGTGGGCTGCAGAATCTGAATCTGTCTTTCTGGGTCTTGATCATAAATATATCATATATATATATTATGAAAAATTATAGATGTGTTATATGCCTGTGTTTACTTTATGTGGAGGCCTTATTTCCCTCCAAATTTTTCCAAAATGACTGAAGTATTCTTTAAAATGCAGTTCTTATGTCAATCATCTATGATACTTTCTTTACCATAGCCTTCTGTGTATTTCTTCCTTATAAAACTCTCTTCCTTTCAGTCTCCTGCTCTAACCCTCTATCACTTTTACTCAGTACTGTCCCAATCCCTTCTATCTCATTACCTTATTTGTTTTCCTCACTTTCATTACTTCTGCTTCCTTTGTCTCTCCCCAAACAGTGAGCAAGACCTAAACCCCAGGCCTTGCCACTCTCATCAGTCTGCCACTGTCTCACCCCCACAGAGCTCTTTCACGATTTCTCCTTGACCTTCTTTACGAGGCCCATCTCACACCACTCCCTCGTGTGTCTTACACTTTAGGCATTTTGAACATTAGCACTCCTTTGACTCAAACTTGGTCCTTCTCATCTCTGTGCTGTTACACATTCTCTTCCTCTGACAAGAAGGTGGGAATATATTTCTAAAATGCTTAGTAACCTCCATTCTGCCCTTGGAACAAGTTGGAAGAACATTCTCCATGGCCTACTATGAAGCCTCCTCAGGTTTCCTCTGAATGATTGATTGATCCTTCCATTGCACTTTTGATATAGAATTGATTTTATTGTATTGCAAACACAATAGGTGTCTGTCTTTCTAGTGATGTATCTTTTTCATGTCTCTGTCTTTCCATCCCAGTGTTTCACAGTATCTAACATATAAGAAGTCGATCATACTGAATTGACTGGCTGAATTATTTAATTCTTGTTTTCTTTTCCCAACTATTAACTCTATGTAGGCAGCTATTACATATTTCTCTCTAATTCTTTGGCTATATAATCACATTTCATATTGCCTCCTAGAATCTATACTGTGAATCCTGTGGTCACCTTAATAGTAACATTCCTATAATCATACTTATTGCCTTTCCCTCTCAAATTTCTTTATCTCTTTCAGTGAAGCCATCATTATCCCAGTTACCAAAACTAACCTTTGTCCCTTTCATCCATCCACATCAGCCAATCTTAGATATCAGGCATTTTTTTTCTTTCAATATTTCTCTATGGTTTATTTTAATATATTCTTACCGCCACCTTCCTAGCCCAGACCTTTCTCTCCTTGTGTCTGAATCATCACCTTGTTATTTTATGTTTCCTGAGTTTATCTGTTTCCCTTTCTAATCCCTCCTACTCTCATCACCAGGCTAATCTTCCCCAAACTACTCTTTCACAGTGTTGCTGTGATACTTCCAGAAATGCTGTTTGCTGTCAAATCAGATCTACTCTTCTGCCTGGTTCTCACTGCCTTCCCCAACCCAAACCCCACTCTACCCTTCCCACTTTACTTCCCACTACTAAGTAGCACCCACCCTCATTTCTAATTATCTCCTTTCCTCATTGATTCTAGCTCAAACAAACGCTGGTCCAATCCCAACTGCAAAGTCCATCTGTCTGGACCTTCTCCTTCTCGCCCCTTTCCCTTCTCATACATCAGAATCCTCCCTTTCTTCCAGGCTGTGTCACAGTTTTAATCCTCCATCATTGTTCTTTGAACTTAATCCCATCCACTCTACTCTCTCCTTTGAACTCTGATTGCAGATGTATTGTCAGAGCCACTTTTCACTAATCACTTCCATTTGTGCTTTACTAACAGATGTGCTTTTTGAAGTTAGAAACTATGGCTTATAGTCCTTGGTTGTCCTCACAGTGTCACAATGTCCAGCACAGTGCTGACCATGTAGTAGGTGCTCCAATATAAGTAGGTGAATTGTATGAACTTGTAGTGGACATTTTCTGGGTAATCACCTATGGGCCAGTGGAATGGTATTTTCTTAGGAAAACTCAGGGTGGCAAGGAAAAAAAGGAGGCTTCTCAGTGTCTCCAATTTCCAGGTGAGGTGTTTCCTACTTTGGTTCTGGATATTGGAAAATACTAATAACTAGCATTTTTATGGAATTTAACTGCTTATAAAGTACTTTCATTGATATTTACTTATTCATAATTTTATAACTTCCTCCAGGATTGCTATGCACTTTGAGGCTGGAGGTACAGTGTGTGAAGATGGAATAAATGGAGGAAGTAGGGGGTGAGGAATTTGGATTTACAAAAATATTTGATAGCAGATTGCACCTTTTATTGGCCCTAAGAAGTGTTGATAAATATGAAATATGTGTGTGTGTATATATATATATATATATATACACACACACACAAGAAAGAGTTTGCTTCTTTAATGTTTAAGCGAAAAAGAGAATTCCAGATATACAGACATATAAGGAATAAATATCAATATTGGTCAGCCCTCAGGAACCAATGATAGCAAAAGACTGAAGATCCAATATTCAGGACATACTACAGAGGGATTTTGAACTTCTCTTCCTCAAGCCAGCTTGAATGGTTTAATAGTTTTCTGTTACAAGAATGGGGCAGATGACACAAAATTTCAGAGTGAAAGACAACAAAAATGAAAGCAAGAGAAAAGTAACATTGGAAATGAAAAAATGTGTCAGTGAAAAATTGGAGAGCTGAAACTTTTGCACCAGAATGTGGATGCTTATTTTTAAGATTATATCGCCACCTAGTAAATCAGCATAGAAATACATCCACAGCTAACGGCAGCATCAGCATGGTGTTGAGCCCTAATCCTCTGGTTAGCAGTTCCCGGCAGACACCTTTATAAACATCTGCACACACAACAGGACAAACACACAACCTACACCAGCATCTCGAGTTCTCAGTGCTCAGCCCCCACTCACATTCTCCTGCTCCTCTGGAGTTATGGAGTGGAGAATCAACAGCACACATTTTAGATACGAAAATGTGTCAAGAATTTCTCTCAATCTGTTATGCATCCTTGGAAAATGATTAAACAGTGCATATTATCATTTGCTTGTTCTAAATAATTTAACTCTGGGCTGTTAATTAGTAAAAACATTTTACATTTTTTACTTTCATTTCTGCCTAGTAAAAGAAGTGGTCTGATCATGAATTTTTTTTTTTTTATTTAATGAGGAAGCATTGGAATTGTGGAATTAAAAACACTAAACAGAGAACCCTACTTTTTGGTTGTTAAAGCCACATCTTCGGTTTTTCCATATCTTGTTTCTTCTGCAGTGGTTTTTGGCACTGAATGCTTGATCACTCACCTTGGTTTTGTTTTTATAAGGAGATCCTTAGCTTGATAAAATATTGCACGGGTTTTAAGGCTTGGTGTCTACAGACAATTGGTTACCAGAGGTGGCATCCTGGCTATATAGACTCCTTGCTAGTCTCAATTTTTCCATCTGTGAGATGGGGACAAAAATAGTACATACAGCACTGGGCTTTTAGGAGGAATAAACTAAGCAGAAGTGCTCAAAAATGTTAGCTATTATATTAACAACAAAAATACATTGATTAAGAATGGTAGAAACAAAGAATAGAAACTAATTTCATCTTGCCACCCACAATAGATCAAAACGCTTTAGCCAGACAAATAGACACAGAGAGAGGAGGAATATATTCTGAGGCCAGAAAACCTTCCATTAAAAAAAATCTAAACGATTAAATTTTTAAAAAATTATTAAAGTTTTTAATAATTATAAAATTGATTGCATTCAAGTGCTTAAAAGACCTTGAAAATGCACCTCCATTCTTTTTTCTATATGTTCTTCCTTCCTTTTAGAAACCTATCCTCGCTTCAGCCTTCCAAATATATCTCCCCTTCATTTTAACGACTACTTAGAATATTTTGACTGAAGGAATTAACCAAGAGTTTAGGGTAGAAAGTAGAGGAGGGGAGATTTCTATTGTGGAAGCCTTTCCCATGGGGCAGTCAGTCATAGAACTGTCAATTTAACTTCAGGCATGGGAGAGTATGCCATCTGTCTTCTTTTTCTTTTAAAGATTTTTTTTTGATGTGGACCATTTTTAAAGTCTTTATTGAATTTGTTACAATATTGCTTCTGTTTTATGTTTTGGTTTTTTTGGCCCCGAGGCATATGGGATCTTAGCTCCCCAACCAGGGATCAAACCCACACCCCCTGCATTGGAAGGCGAGGTCTTAACCACTGGACTGCCAAGGAAGTCCCTGCCATTTGTCTTCTAATGGCTATTTTTCTTTTTTCCTTAAGTTAACAGAACTTTTGGCTGGCACATAACCACAGAGATAAATATGTCTAGTTTCCTCCTGAAGTAAGTGTGGCCTTTGGACTTGTGATATGTGTAGCATCTGGGTCATACCCTTATGAAGAATGTGTGTGCCCTCCTCCCTTGCTTCTTTTTCCTTTGCTACTAACTGGGATGTGGATATGATGGTGGGACTAGAGCAGCCATTTTGGCCAAGGGGTGGAAGTTAAGTTTAAAGAGGAGCAGAGCAACAAGGTAAAAACATCCTGGCTTCCCAGCACTGCTGATGTGCCCTGAGTCCTTGGAATGCCTATGCAGACTTGTAGATGAGAGAGAAACCAATTTCTGTCTTACTTTAGCTTATATATTTTTGAGTCTCTTTGCTATAGCAGTCTAAGCTGTAATAGACTGCTAATAAATTCTAACAGTCTCAAGAGTAACAAGCTATAAATATAAATGTAAAATTACAGATTTTAAGTATGAAGAATGCACCCTGCAAGGCACTACTTCCCAAAGACTGGTCCTTTGAGGATGTTGAACTAGAAAAGACTTTTCATGTATGCCAAGAAAAAAGTTCTCTTCTTAATAGTTGGTAGGAGAATTCTATTGTGTGGGGCTAGGGAGGAGGAGGGTCCTGCTTTCTTAAAAAGAAGCTGTGAAGGAATTAATTCAGAAGTGTGGCTTGGCTGACACCCAAGTTTCATACTGAACAGAGAAACAACTATGCATAAAAAGGAGGGGAAAAGGAGTGGCTATATCTGAGCACTGAGTGCAGAGAATCACAGAAAAGGCCATGGTGGATGGAACATAGAAGGCATTCAAGAGAAGATAAAAAATATTAATTGGGGTTTATTAAGATATTTGCTACCTGGATTACAAAGTAGTTATCCATCTCCTCTAACAATAGCTAACTATTATTGAATGCTTCCTATGTGCTGGACATTTTTCTAAGGGTTTTACATCTATAAAATATGTAATCCTTACAAAAACTCTCTGAGGCAGGTGATATTATTATTATTTTGGTTTTCCAGATAAATAAACTGAAGCATAGAGGGGTAAATTAATTGGCAGAAGTTGCACTTGATAGCAATGTTTGGGATTTGAACTCAAGCATTTTGCTCTAACCAATATGCTCTACTATCTTTTTTAAATGCTTACTCAATTCTTTATTGTTAACCATTATTTTCAGACAAGTAGAATTTAGTTACATAGGAGCTGGAGAGAGAGGGCATAACTGGACACAGTGTTATATTTAGTTAATCAATACACATTAGCATACTGAAGACTTCCCAGTAAATAAAGCTGCTTAACTCTGTTTAATTCAGAAGTTCCCAAGTGTACTTTATCACAGAACTAATGTTTTAAGCACTGCCTATTTACACCCCAAGAAGCTAGTGTCACACTGAACATACTTTTTTGAAATTCTAGGGGAGAAAAATACATTGACCTGGGGGTCAGGAGACCTACAACATGGTCCTGATTTGGTGAACTTATTTGTTCATGTGGCTTTGAGCAAGTCACTGAAGATTTCTGGGCTTAGATTTCTTGATTTAGTGAAATAGGGGCCTTGGTCTTGGTGAAGAGATGACCAGTGACATCTGATCTGAAGAACGAAGCTTGTATTTGGAAAATGCAAAGCACAGATGCAGCTATGAAAAAGTCAGGTAATTAAGTCAAATTTTAGGTGGAAAGGGCAGAAGTAGAACCAGGGAGATTTTCCCTTAAGCATTTGAGTATTGGCACCAAAGAATATATATGGAGATGCTGCATAAATATTTGGGTTCCACATTTAGGCTTCATATACATGGGAATGTCACTGATTTCCATGTTATCTGAGATACCACTACATTTCCTATCAGTATCTTTCTCCAACTTGTGACCCAGAACATCCAACCAGTTATTTTATATTTATCTTGTTCATGTAGGACCTTGACAAAACTGGAAAGGAATGAATCAAACAGAATTGACAGTTGATCCTTGGCCAGGTGTACAGGGTAGAGGAAGATATTCCAGCAGAGGAAGTAGCATATGTGAAGGCTTGAGTGAAGGGGACAGTGAGGTGGGTTCAATAATGAGTAGTGCAGTGTGTGAGTTCAGGGGATTGTAGGTGTGAGAGTCAGTGAAGAAGGAGAATTACATGGAGAAGTAGCTGGAAATATAAGCTGAGTCAGGGTGGTGGAGTTTGTTCCATGTATTGTATTGAGACTGCCTCTCGGCATAGATTCAAATTTTAGATCCATCTCAATAGAAGTTTCCAACAACTAAACACAAAATAAAACTCCCTTCATGCTGATCAGATTCCATATCTTTTACTTTATCTTTTTTAGAAAAATGAAGATAGAAGTTAGGATACAGTTAATCTTCCAGTTTTGTTCTATTTGAATAATTCAATCATCGTGATGCTGAGATGGGATATATCATGAATTTTCAGATGTTTGTTTATTTAGATGGAAATAACTTCCCCTCCTTCTATAATATAACTTCTACAATGAGTTCCTCATGATGTGGGATGTCTTATAGATAGGTGTACTACCTATGATGATGTCCTGTTGGGGCTACTGTAACTAAATTTATCTCCGAGTGAGACCAGAATAAGAGAGATTTGTGTATTAAATATAATGGATACTATTGCTGGGGACCACTGATTAAGGTAGGTTTAGTCAATGCAGAGGAAACCTTGACTTACAAGAAACAAAACACACTCCTATTCCTGGTCTCGGTTACCAGTTCATTCTCATTCATTTCCACCCGCTCCTTCCTTACCTCAAAGTCCCACTCATCTACTCTCTCTTCACTCTGGATCCCCCACTGCTCCCCTTACATTCCTGCCCTTTCATGCTAAGCTTTTAAAGATGCTGTTTTCTCTACCTGGTCCAGGTAGGGGCTTACCTTTGGCTGTTTTAATAGTGCTTTGATACAGTTTAAGTAATTCTCGACATCAATTCCTTACTGTCAATAGGATCAGCTATTATTAGTCTTGCAGTTTGATTGGTGGAGGAAAAGGAATTGGAAAAAAGGAGAGGAATTGGGAGGGGGTGGGGAAAAGAGGCTCCTCCCTCAACTTCTCTTTTCAGAGGTAACTTCTGTAATCCACATTCATAACTAGCAATTTAGAGGAGAAATATCCCTCATTAAAATGCACCTGGAGAAAAAGAAGGAAAGAAGGAAAGGAAGGAGAGAGAGAGAGGGAGGGAGGGAAAGAAAGAGGTGTGAGGGAAAGGAGCAAGGAGGAAGGAACCTACTTCATATCAGGTCCTCTTCTTCCTGAATCAGCACACACGCTTTCATGTAAACCTTGCTATATTCTGTGAGCTTGGAATCACTATTTCCATTTTACTTTGAAGCATAGAAGACTCAAAAAGTAAATAACATTTCCAAGGTTATGCAGCTATTAAGATAATGAAGCTAGAATTTGAAATTCTCTGGCAGTCCAGTGGTTAGGACTCTGCGCTTTCACTGCCAAGGGCCTGGGTTCAATCCCTGGTCAGGGAACTAAGATCCTGCAACCCACGTGGTGCTGCCAAAAAATAAAATAAAATGAAGCTAGAATTTGAATCCAAATTTTAAGACTTAAACTCTACCTTCCTTTCCATTTCAACAACTATCAACAACTCTGATTACTGCCTTATTACAGATAAAGGTAGGAAGTAAATGGAATGAAGATGTTCTTGAAATGGTAATTTTGGTCTCCTGATTTATAGCCCAGTGTTCTAGCTCTATTGCATTTGAACTACTGTCTTTTGGATGGGAAGACACTGTCCTACATACTTTGGTTGTGGTCATCAACATTAACCATCTACCAAATGGTCATCTACTGGATTGACTTGGCACATGGCATTACTCATATATTTTTCTTGGAAATGATTGGAAATATATAATTTTTGGCTATCTGGTATAGACCAGGCAGCATGCATTATACATCATTGGGTAATTCTGCATCTTAAAATTATTCTTGGTTAAATACCTTGCTCCCTAGAATATACTGAACTAAACAGAATGTGCTAACGTAGATGTTAAGCTTGGAATTTAATAAGCCATATTCTAAAATCCCTTGATGCTCTGGGTTCTTTGGTTATACTCTTTAGAATTACTGTGATAATGTGTTACAAAATAAAGGTAATGGGAAGGATAAAAGGGGAAGGAGGAGACTTCTATAATGTTGAAGGTGGTTGCATGTATAGTGACTAGTAAGAATAAGCTTGGATGTCCTCTAGCATCAGACAATGACAGTACAAAAAGGAACACTGTAATAGCAACATTTTAAGTGAGAAAATAGCTTTGCTTTATCTCACCCTGGTTTATGTAAGGTGTTTCATCCTTCCAGTTGATTGAATATATAAGTTCTTAATAGAATCCTCAATAAAACAACAATAAAAGTAATGGAAATAAGAGTAGGATATAAATGCTTTCAACTCCACTGAAATTCAAGTGGGCATGTGATATGTAAGGGTTAACTTCTTGCCTTTAAATTTTCTAATAAACTTGGTAACAGGCTGTTAAGAGTTTATTAGCTTGATGTTGGTTAATCATCCTTATTGTTTCTGTTCTGGACCACAGTAAAGGCACACAAACCAAATTAACCTGCACATGAGCCCTTTGTAAGAATCTCTTAAAATAATTTATTTAGCTTATTCACTCCCACATTTTTGAGTTCTCTGAATTATAGAATTCTCCAAATGAATCAGTACCTCAACTTGTTTGCCAAAATATAAAGATGAAAAGAAAAATGAGCTCTCTTACAATACCCTCTGGAACTAATTACACTGATCTGACTAGACTGGTTGTTAGATCTGAATTATAGTCATGAATAAGTTGGATCCTAGTTAAAGTTATGTATGGGGTCCAAGAGGCAATGTCATACAGGCAAAAAAGCTGTTTTGTAATAAGTGGAAATTAGTACTATAATGCTTTATGAGAAATTGGGCTCCCAGTTAGAAACCTATCTGCTGAGATGTATAAGAAATTTCAGGCTTAAAAAATTAACCCATCTTCTTTCACTATATATGGGTCCCTTCTAAATGTTCGGCTTAGAGCCATGTTAATTGTTGGGTTTCCAGTAACACGAAGGAAATAATGTATTTTCAAAATTAGCTTATCCTTGTTTATTTTCTTTTACCTGCAAATTTATTTCAGCTTTTATTGACGCTTTTTTTTTTTTTTTAATAGTAATCTTTTATTTATTTATATTTTTTATTTTTGGCTGTGTTGGGTCTTCGTTTCTGTGCGAGGGCTTTCTCCAGCTGCGGCAAGCGGGGGCCACTCTTCATCGCGGTGCGCAGGCCTCTTCACTGTCGCGGCCTCTCTTGTTGCGGGGCACAGGCTCCAGACGCGCAGGCTCAGTAGTTGTGGCTCACGGGCCTGGTTGCTCCGCGGCATGTGGGATCTTCCCAGACCAGGGCTCGAACCCGTGTTCCCTGCATTGGCAGGCAGATTCTCAACCACTGCGCCACCTGGGAAGCCCCTATTGACGCTTTTTAACTTTCCTAATAGTTCCCAACATCTAATGTGGATAAGAGACACTGGAGCAAGAAAGATTTTGGTTGGTTAGATAATATAGGAGAGAATTTCCTGGTAGTAGAAAGTGTTAAACATTACAAAATAGATCTGGAGTAAATAATGGAATTTTCTTCTCTAGAGGCTTTTCAATTTAAAGAAGGTTTGTGTCACCCTACAATTCATATATTAAAATCCTAACCTCCAAAGATAATGGTATTAGGAGGTGGGCCCTTTGGAGGTGCTTAAGTCATGAGGTTGGAGTCCTCGTGAGTGGGACTGGTGCCTTATTATAGAGGCTCCAGAGAGATGTCTAGTCCCTTCCACCATGTGAGGACAGAACAAGAAGTCTGTGACCGGGAAGAGAGTCCTCACCCGACCATGCTGGCACCCTGATCTCAGACTTCCAGCCTCTAAAACTGTGAGAGCTAAATTTCTTTTGTTTATGAGCCACCCAGTCTGTGGTATTTGGTTATAGCAGCTCCAATGGGCTAAGCAGCTACATTTGAGTTTGGCCTCTAGTGCGCCTGTTTCTTATCCCAGTCCGCCCTTAAACACAGTCATCTGAGTCATTTGGTGAACTGGTTATGAATTTACTATCATAATTGATTTAAAAGATATTTTGGCATCCTGACTATTCAACAACCTTGTTGCAAAACATATCTACTCTCATGGTAGGTGGTTCTTTGAATGGAATTAACTCAAGAGTGGTAGGAAAATTGAATACAAATGATAACAGACATGGTTTTTGGATTTAAGCATTTAAATCCTCCCCTGAAGCACATGCACTTAGATCAGGACTCTCAGTATCCATTGCTGGGGTTCAGGCAGGTCCAGGCGGAGAGTACTAGCAAAGGCAGTAGAAAGGATCTGAGGAGCGAGGTCTTTGCAGAGAAGAAGCCAGGTCTGAGAAGCTGAACGATATTTTTTTTCCACCCAAAACCCAAACAGCTCTGAAAACAATGATTTTTTCCTAAGTTTCCTGCAAACACATATGGTGGGAAAATCTGAAGGGAATTCATGCATATACTTGACCCTCTTAGAATATTCCTAAGTTTCACTGCAGAATGTTGGAGCCTTGACTACAGGTGTTGCCCCAAAAGCTGTGGGGAGGTTTATGCAATACACGGTGTGGACACTATGGAAATTAAAATTTTAAATTGGAAAAATTCTGAATTCTGAAACACACTTGGATTTTAGGGAAGGGATTGTGGACTTGTGATATTTTGCCATGCAGAGTTTCCACGTTTTTCTACTAACTGATTTGCTTTAGGCCCCAGGTTTGTGGTTTTGAACCTGCTTACTGTCTTATCTCTGACCTGACCTCTTCATTTATGCTGAAATCAGTAATTAGTGAAAAGGCTAAATGACGGTATTTATCCTTCTGATTTCTCCTCTGTATATAAAACAGATTAAAGGTAATTTTTGGTTGTTGTTTTTGACCTCCTCTGGTACCTTGAGTTTGGAGAAACAGTAAAAACAACCCAATTGGTCAGAAAAGGCAAAACAACAAGAGTGATGGGTATGTCTGGAGAACTCGGTGGCACTTGCGGTGTGGATTCACCGTGGAGTGCATGAGGCTAATGACCTCTCTATCACTAAGATTGTTGTCATGGGTGTAACTCACTGAGAACTGAGAAACACCCTCTGCTGTCCAGTATTTCCAAACCTTTTATTTTTATTTTTAAAAAATTTTTATTTATTTTATTTATTTATTTTTGGCTGCATTGGGTCTTCATTGCTGCACGCAGGCTTTCTCTAGTTGCGGCGAGTGGGGGCTACTCTTCGTTGCAGTGCGCGGGCCTCTCATTGTGGTGTCTTCTCTCGTTGCAGAGCACAGGCTATAGGCACGTGGGCTTCAGTAGTTGTGGTTCATGGGCTGTAAAGTGCAGGCTCAATAGTTGTGGCGCATGGACTTAGTTGCTCCGTGGCATGTGGGATCTTCCCGGACCAGGGCTCGAACCCGTGTCCCCTGCACTGGCAGGCGGATTCTCAACCACTGCGCCACCAGGGAAGCCCTCCAAGCCTTTTATTGCTTGATTTGTTCAGAGGTACATCAGGTAAATGGACTGCTTATAATTGTAAGTGTAGTACCAACCATTAAAGCAAATATATTTACAGCCCCTGTAATTATATTTTGGTAAAAGTTATACTGGATGGCTTGACAGGACTCCTCTCTGGGTAGTATGTTTACTTCGATATTTTCTCCAATGATGCAGAACGGCTTCTAGTCCAAACATTTTCTCCTGATGATACATTTATTTCTGGCATGACCTTCTTCTCTTTCAAGTCCAAAAGAAAAAAACACAATTTATAGAAACATATAGTGACAGATAAATGTAATACACTACAGGAACCTATTGATTTATTGACCAACAGTCACATTTTAAAAGATCTATAGGGGCTTCCCTGGTGGTGCAGTGGTTAAGAATCCGCCTGCAATGCAGGGGACACGGGTTCGAGCCCTGGTCCGGGAAGATCCCACATGCCGCGGAGCATCTAAGCCCATGCACCACAACTGCTGAGCCTGTGCTCTAGAGCCCGCAAGCCACAACTACTGAAGCCCGCACACCTAGAGCCCATGCTCTGCAACAAGAGAAGCCACCGCAATGAGAAGCCCGCACGGTGGAACGAAGAGCAGCCCCCGTTCGACGCAACTAGAGAAAAAGCCCACGCGTGGCAACGAAGGCCAAACACAGCCCAAAATAAAAATAAATAAATAAAAATAATAAAAAGATCTATAATTCAAAGCTAATGAAAGAGGGAAGGCACAGTAAGTATGATATAAATAAAGTATGTGTTCAGGCATGATGTTTGAATTCTTACCCTGATGTACTTGTTCTTGGACATTCTTGCACAGATTTTTCTATTGCTTAAGCATTTATGTAGAACAACAGGGCCATAGATGCTATGTAACAGAAATACTGTATTACAGCTTTCTGTTCAATGACAGTGTGAGCTTTCTCTTGGGAGTGTTTTAAAGCTTACTTAATTAGGTCACCTTTGGGCAGATTGAGTTTCGGGCAGATTGAAAGGTATCTAAATTCTTTTAGATCACCTCAGTACCATTTAGTATCCCAGTGTGTTAATTTGCCAAATGGAACACCAGGGAAGAGAATAATTAAGTCAATAAATAAAGAAAATAAGTAAATGCTTACTTATTCTTGAAAACATCCTATATTTGTATACGATCTTTGATTTGTTTTATGGAATATGATATTAAATATTTGATGAAATGAGTTTCATTATAATTTTATAACATTTGTTTTTTTTTTTCTTTTTTCAAAATGCATTTCCATGTTTTTCCCCACAAAGTCTTCATAGGTTATAAGGTCACTGGAAGAATTATTTTCTCTTTCTTTTATAACTGCTTATAATGCTTAATATGGTGCTTTGAATAAATTGTGAGTAACTGCATTATGTTGGAACAGTAGACGTCTAGTCCTGTAAAACTCAGGATTCTGGAGTCAAGTTAGAAACAAAAATATAAATTAATATGTCTCATGGAATTTTTTGATCACTTAAAGCAGTGGGATTTAAGTGACGATTCTGGCCTTTCCAATACCTATTTTCCAATGGAAGATTGTCTCTTTTCTTTCAAACATGTAATACAACATGTCTATTAATCTGTGTCACCCAGTTCCTGACAACAGGAATTATGCCCTAGAGTTCTCTAAATACAGGCATTTTTCCCATTCCAAGTAGAATAGACACCTGTAAAGGGGTCAATTAAAACCTTTTTATGACATTTTACATATGAATGTTAAGAGAGAGGGATTCTTCCTATTGAATGGTAAGCTGTAAAAAATGTATGCTTGGATCAACCAGCATCCATCTGTCCATATAGATTAAATCAGTTTGTTGAAGAAGACAATGAGGCCAACATACAAAGAGCATCAAGAAATGGAGCCGAAATATGAAAAGAGAGCCACTTAACTCCTTGATCTAGCCATACCTGACTTCACTTTTGGACTTCCTAGTTATATGGCTCAATCCCCCTTTATCTAAACTGGTTTCAGCTAAGTTTAATTCACATGTAACTTAAAGTATCCTGACTCATAGATGTATTAAATTTATTCAATATATTATTTTGACACATATTTTAAATAAAGACACATGAAAAATTTTAAAAATGATACACATTGATTTTCATTTTTAGCAAATCAAGTAAAGATTTGTAAACCAAATGTTTATAAATTATAAAATTACTTTTAGGACCCTAGGTTTTTTTCCAATTATTATTAATCATCATCTTGTCATAATTAGTTTGTAAATTCATGAAAACAGAATTTGTTTTGGTAAATGCAGTGTGATTCAGAGTGCTGTCAGTACATGGTCACTTGACAGTTGTTTTAACACTGACAAGCCTGCAGCAAATTTTAGGATACATTAAAAGGTGTTTATCATACCCAGTATCTGATAGATGTAATCACACAAAGGTTTTTCAAGCCAATTCAGAAGATTCATTTTATAGGCACAGGTTATGGTAATTTATCATTAATGTTATCTTCTGGATGCTATAGTTTTGGTTAAAGTAAAGATTTGCAGTTTCACATCTCCCCGTCCATGGTCAGTGTTCATCTAATATAAATCTAACCTAAGATTAGATTTATACATTTGTTTTTGGTTCAAGGTTTCTTGATCCCGCTGGCAAACACAGATGCTCCTTAACTCCTCTCCACCTGAATGTGCACAGAATATAATTATGATGGGAACTAACATTATCTGAAATACATTCTGTTTATGCTTGTAGACCAAGGTCAGAACAATTAATCTGAAAGATGGTAGCACCATGGATTATGCCAAACAATATTTACCCCAGGAATGTAATACCATATATCACAAATAGGCAAAATATTCATGCAGATCCTCTGCTGGCCTCTCTGTCAATCCAGGTTTACTGTCACTAAATATGAAGTTTACAAAATAGACTGCAGGGAATACAGATGTTTCTAGTGGCATGTGTTTCTTGCATATGTTGAAATAACATTGTGATGATGCATTTTATTCAGCTTTATTGAGATATAATTGATATATGTAAGTTTAAGGTGTACAATGTGATGATTTGATACATGTATATATCGTGAAATGATTACCACAATAAGGTTAGTTAACACACTGTGATGGTTAAATTTATGTGTTGATTTGACTAGGCCATGGGTGCCCACCTATTTGGTCAAACATTACTCTGGGTGTTGCTGTGAGGGTGTTTTTGGATGAGATTAATGCTTAAGTAGATAGAATGAGTAAAGCAGACTGCCCTCCATAATGTGGGTGGACCCTTTCCAACCAGTTGAAGGCCTGAATAGAACAAAAAGACTGACCCCTCCCCCCCACCCCGCCACACACATACCCCAGAGTAAGTGAAATTCCTGCTACCTGACTGCTTTTTTTTTTTTTTTTTTTAATGATTATTCTGTGTTTATTTTATTTATTTTATTAATGGCTGTGTTGGGTCTTCGTTTTTGTGCGAGGGCTTTCTCTAGTTGTGGCAAGCGGGGGCCACTCTTCATCACAGTGCGCGGGCCTCTCACTATCGTGGCCTCTCTTGTTGCGGAGCACAGGCTCCAGACGCGCAGGCTCAGTAATTGTGGCTCATGGGCCCAGCCGCTCCACGGCATGTGGGATCTTCCCAGACCAGGGCTCGAACCCGTGTCCCCTGCATTGGCAGGCAGATTCTCAACCACTGCACCACCAGGGAAGCCCCTACCTGACTGCTTTTGAACTGGAACATCATTTTTTCCCCCTGCCTTTGGACCCAAACTGAAACATTAGCTCTTCCTGGGTCTCAAGCCTGCCAGCCTTTGGACTAGAACTAAATTTTTGGCTCACCTGGGTCTTCTTATTCTATCTATCGGTCTATCTTTCCACCTATCTAACTACCTACTTACCTACCTACCTATCTCCTATTGGTTCTGTTTCTCCGGATAACCCTGACTAATACAAATATTATATTGATGATCAGTAAAATGGTAATAGTATTCTTTGCTCTGCCTATCTGACGAAGAGTCTGGGGATGTCCCAGGTCCATTGTAAACATCCAGAATGGCAGGTATAATGATATTGAATAGTATCATATTTAGTGTCCCCTCCCCCCAGTTGCCCAGGGCAATTTGTGACATTGAGATGACACTCTTGGACCATTAAGATTCTCTAGGTAAAGTCTGGCTCTCTCGGTTGGTTAAGACATAAAGGCTCAGGTCCACTAGGGTCCTGACACTAAATCATTTCCAAAGGAAATCTTATGACTCTAATAACAGATTATAACTGGCCTGACTTAAGAAAACAGAAAAATCATGTTCAACTTTACTTATTTTGAAACATTAAAATTTTTGCAACTAAATCAATTTAAAAAATAATTTTCCTTTAACCTTGAGCTTTCTGAGAAACAGGTAGGATGACAGTCATAGCAAAGATATGGTTATTGGTGATTAACTGGCACGTTTCATGGGTGCGGTTGCTGAAAATCCACTTCTGCTATGGTTGGAGGAGGGGCTGGTTTGGGAATCTCTGTAATAGGAGGTGCAAAGTTTGCCTGTGCATTAGAAGCCTCCACAATTGTCTCCACATTAAAGTAGTCCTCAATTGGCTGTAATTTGGGGTTAAAACAAACTGATAAATCAAGTTAGTAGGGTAATAATCAACAGAATTGGAAGCTCATGCTTTAAACTGCCTTTGACAAAATCATAGAATCAATCAGTGCAAGAAACGGCCAGTCTTGTTACCCATGGACCTTTCATTATTACCATTTCCTATCACTCCTGCGGGCGTCAATTACTTCATACTACAGGGCAAAGGTGTTAGGGAGAGGTAGACAGAAAAGTCTGGTGAGCTGATGACTCTACTTTGACAGCAAACTGCAACTATATTTTAAAACTAATCAGCCCTATATAAATTTTTCTGTTGTGTGGATGTGATCTAAAACACATAAAATATTCTGGGGCTTGAAAACACCTTATGTCAGTCTAAAAAACATGTTCTTTTAAATAGATTTTAAAAGGCTATATAGATAGCCTTATATAGGCTACATTCTGGGATTTGACTTTTATTTTTAACTTTAAATCTTTATTAAAGCAGGTTATCATCAGAAAAAAAAGTCTGTATCAAAGAGCAAAGGAATTTGATCCTGTAAGTGATTGTTGCTAAGGGACCATTTCATGCAAATTAATCTATAAATATTTAGCGGTTAGATACCTGATGGGAGGGGAGAAGAGTGGAGAAAATTAGTCAGGTGGAGAGCAAGAAAATTACTCCCATCTGATTAGAAAAAGATAATCATGGTGTTTTCATGCAGACCAGCAGTATCATGATGTTTCTTTAATTTCCCTTTCATTTTTGCTTGCCTTGGGGTGAGAGTAGGGAGTGCTGAGGAATATGAGGAGGTATACCTGGTTGCCTGGAAAAGGAAGGCAACTGGATACATTCCAGGTTAAGTCATACCTATTCAGGTGTCTCAATAAAGAAAAGATCAAAAGCTGGGAATATACTTGTCAGATTCTGCCCACCCACCCCGGCCCAAAGCTCATTGGAATTTTCAGAGTTGCCAACAAATTCTGGTTGAATTAGAAAGGTGTGCTTTACCAACATCTGAGGGAAACCAAGAGCTACTTACAGCCGTATTTGGGATTGGTCAGATGTTATCTGTAAAAGATGCTTCCAGGAAACTCATTTTTTTCTTTTAAATATTGTGATAAATATTTACCTTTAGAAAAGTATAGTTTTAGAAATTAGTAATTAGTTATATTTAGTGTTTTTCTTATTTATGTGATTATTTAGGGCTTAAAATATTTATGTAAGTTGAAACTGAACTAAGAAGACTATTTTGCTTAATTGTGCCTGAGTTTGGAACATGTAACCATAATTAAAATGTTGTTAAAGTGTACATTTACTCTAGCAATCTGAAGTTGAAAACAATGGATAATTGTGATGGTATTGCGCTATATCTTGCCCGTGGTGATGGTTACATGAATCTGCACATGTGCTAAATCACATACACACACACACACACACACACAAATGCATTTAGAACTAGTGAAATCAGGATCAAGTCAATGGATTGTATCAATGTCAATTTCTTGATTGTGATATTGTACTGAAGTGATACAAGATATTACCATTGGGAGAAATGGGGTAAAGGGCTTGCTAGAGCTCCCTGTATTACTTCTTACAACTGCATGAGAATCTGCAGTTATCACAAAATTAAAACTAAAAACAAGTGTGAATATCATAAAAATATTACTTTTTATTCCCTTCCTTGAAAATTGATATTTAAGCATTGTAAAAGCTAACACATTGAAATTACTCTTTGAAAAACTATGGAAGATTCCAGAAACTGCAATTTTTCTACATAGCAGAAAGCAATAAGATTTCCTTTATATGGTTCCAAAAGAAAAATTCTGAATTATTGTTATGCTCATGCACCATGCTCATAAAATTGGCAACATATAACAAATATAACTTGCTTTAAAATAATCCAACAGGACAGAGCAGAATACAGTGTAGTCTATATAAAGGCCTACTTACTCTAAGTGCATGGAAAACTATTACTTTCCACCATGATGTCTGTGGGTGAGTCAGTTTGAGCAGTTACATTAAAAATTTTAGAGCACATTGAAATATATTTTTTCCAAATGATTATCAAAAATATAGATAAGTTAATAAAATAAAAAGAGCATCTATTTACATTTTTTACTATACTAAATGACCCTGCTGAGTATGTGCAATGTTAAATATTGAGACAACTAAGCAACTTTTTCCTAATTCTTAAAGATCATTATAAAATATGCATCAGTTATTTTTTCATTAACCGTTTTTGAATACCTACAGTTAGGCACAGTGCCAGATGGCACAGATATAATAGTAAACAAGAAAACTGGGCTTTAACTTAATGGTGCCTTCTGACCAGCTAAGAACTTATAACAATAATGCTATAATAATAACATTTATTGTTAACTATTAGTGCCAGATCTGGTGCTAATCCCTCTATATTCATGTTTTAGTTAACACTCACTATAAACCTGGGAAGTAGGTGTCTAGGATAACAGAGACTGTGATATCAATGATAGAATTAGTTAGAGCTTGGAAGAACTCAAGGTTCTGATAAATACCATTGGTGAAATAAAAAAGGGAAAATCCATTGAAACTTAGAGAAATAAAATTCTTTTTTAAACCATATAGGAGAGACATGGGCGCCCATGATACTGACCTATACAGAAGGAAATATAATGCTAGTATACTGCTTGATGCTTCAGGAAAAAATAGCTGCATAGTCATGGTAATGGAAACATAGTGTCCTGGTCCTCAACTTTTAAATAGTCTGACAGATAAATTACAAAAAACATTTAAATGATTATAGGGGAAAATGTAAATGCCAACATAAACTTATAGTTGATGGGGTCTGGGAGGTGGAAGGGAATAAGGGAAGATATTAGATTGCACAGAGAAGGGCATAAAGGAGACCTTCTGTAGTTGATGGAACAAGAGTTGGGATTTAAGGATGTTATTTGAGGTCACAGAGATCACATCTACTAAGGTAGAGGAAGGGAGATGTGGGAGGTAAGAGTTAAAACTTCTCTACTATAGCAAGAAGTTAGTAGACAATGTCCTAAGTTAATAAGTCAAACATTAATACATTAATAATAGTACAATTTTGTGGGAAAAAAATATCACACCCAGAAGTGGCTAAACATGATTGTTTCTGAAATGTAGAAAGGACTGGAGATGAATATGAAAGTTTCTTTTTATCACAGACCTTTATATGCTACTTGATTATATTTTTCTTTAAAAATAAAGCAGAATCTTTTGTTTTATGTAAAAATGTTCCCCTTTAAGAAATTCTTGAATTTCAATTCTTCACTTAACATGAAAACCATTCATTGAGCATATACTTTATGTAAGGGTGAATTTTATTTAAAAGAAAATAAGATTTTTGAGGATGATGATTCATACTAAGTGTATTTAGCTGAAATGAATTTCTGGTCTGAAAATTTAGATTTGTGTATTTGTGTATATATATAACATATTCAATATCTGAGAATGTGGAAAATGACATGATTAGTATTATAATCAATGTATACATCTAAGATTTGATAGTCATTATGCTATTTATTTTAATGTTTTCATGCATCCAAACTTTATTCTTGATTTTTGTTCTCAGAAATCATGAAAATGTTTGCCAGTCAGCATCCAGCTCTGTCCATCACCTTGACCTAGTGTCAAAGAAATCTGACCCCAGAAACTCTCATTCCTTACCTCTGTTAAAAAAGAAAAAATACTTATTTACTATCTATGGTGCACATGGCCCTGACTACGAGATTATAGTTTGTGAGCATTTCATTTGGTGCAAAAAAAATCTATTGAAGCATTCTGGTGTGGTAGCAATGCAATGTCTGTAAAGAGAATGTTTCCCAATTTAAAACCTATTCAAATCTTGGGAAATTGTTGAAAATAATTGTTGATCTGAGGTAATTTGTTTTAAAAGATTAGACTTGCAACATAAAACACGATTTTTGCATCTGTTATCAACATTATATTAGTTTAAAAGCATATAGTCAGGAAGGAGTCCTGCTAAATAAAGCAAGTACCTAAAAGGCAAAGTTTAGGAGATGATAATGGCAGTAATTTTGTGATAACAGCTGCCTCAGATAGGAAGTCTTACCTCCAGAGTCTGCTTTCCTGTGACATTTAAGGGAAAGGGCATGGGCTTTGCTATTACTAGGCGAAAGTAGAACAGGCATTCAGGAACATAACTCAGATTGTCTTAGTTTTAGTATATCTGCAAAATGGTGAAGTAATAGTATCATTAACTGAATCACTAACAACACTGTTGAAAACTCAGTAGTAGTAGCTAACAGGGCCTGGGTACTTACTGTTAAGTGCTTGTCTGTGAATCTCATTTGATCCTCCCAACTATTAGAATCCACATTTTAAAAAAGAGGACAATGAGGGTCACGGGGGCCCTAGTTCTCCATAAGGTTAAGCAGCAGGAAAGAAACTGAAACATATTTCTCTGATTCCACAGCCCTTGTACTTAAAACACTACCCTAAATTACCCACTGTATGTGAATTTAAGGGTTCCCACAGTTCAGATACTCTGTTAGTAGCCCTAATTCCTGTGCTCTGGACCCTGTGGGTGAGGGCTCACAGCTGCTGTAAGACATTCACAGTCCACATGTGTCCAGAGCAAAATTTATAGACTGAATGACATTACATACACACATGTACTATGATATTTCAAGAGTAAATGGATGCCATATGATTAATAAAAGGATGAATGTAGTTAAATAAGTATGAGACGTTTATTTTTTTTCTAATCAACAATTTCTAAAAATACAATTTATATCACTATGGGAAGTGAAAGATGTTTTGATGTTAAATAGGGATCATCAGACTCTGGTTCACTGCAGAACTCCAGGGGTACCATTTCCATAGTCCCCTATGTGAGTAAGGTCCCGTGGAGTTGTGTCACGCACAAGTTGTACCATTGTATGTGCCCAAATTCAAAGTCTGGAAAGGAGCGTTTTATTGAAATAGGCACTGAAAAGTGAAACAGCATGCTTCATTGTATTACCTTTGTTTATACTATCAGGAAGGTGCCTTTGGAGATATATACTTAAGACTATTTGATTAGAAGTAATAGAATACAACAGAAATAATGATGAAAAACAAGGTAGATGTTTATTTCTAGGACTGGCATGTTGCTTCATGGTGTCAAGGACCATGTTTCTTTCCCATTGCCCTGCCATTCTCAGCAGGCAGCATTCTGCCATATGACTGCTGAGTTTCCAGCAATCATGCCCACATTCCCGACCATAGGAAAGAGGGCATGATGAAACAGGCATGCATCTCTCTTTAAGGACCCTTCTTGGAAACCCCTTTGCCTATATCTCATTGGTCAAAACTTAACCACATGATTCAAGGGGGCTGTGTGTATTCTACCTAAAACCTGAGTTAGCACTTGTGAAGGAAAGAAGGGGAGAATGAATATTGGAAAAACATTAGCTGTCTCTGCTAAACATATTGGTTTCTGGTCATATCCCTTTCCTTTAGTTCCAAAATTAAGGCTGGGAAGCATCTCCCAGGACTTCATATCCTACTCGAATTTTTAAGATTTGCTCATCTTTATTAGTGGTTAGCCCTAAGGATTCAGTAATAAAACTCTTAGGGTTTCTTTTAATATTAAACCCAATAATAAATGTGGGTACACACTGATATACCTTAAAACTTGGTTTTAAGTGTATGGTAATATCTTACAGATGCAAGGAAAAGTAGGCAATACTTGAATATGTCTGGTTGGGATAATGATGTTTCTCTTCCTCATCTCTGGATTGTTCAGAAATGGACCATAAATCTTCATTCTGCCTGTGTTAGTTAGCCAGGACTGCCATAACAAAGTACTACAGACTATGTAGCTTAAACAACAGAAATTGATTTTCTCGCAGCTCTAGACTAGAAGTCTGAGATCAATGTGTTGGCAGGGTTGGTTTCTCCTAAGGCCCCTCTCATTGTAGATGGCTGTCTACTCCCTTTATTCTTACATGACTTTCTTTTTGTGTCTGTGTCCTAGTCTCCTCTTCTCCTAAAGAAAGCAGTCGTATTGGATTAGGGTCCACTCTAATGACCTCATTTTAACATAATTTTCTCTTAAATACTCTGTCTCCAAATACAGACTCGTTCTGAAGCACAGGGGTTTAGGACTTCAACATATGATTTGGGGGGAGGACATCTGTTTGCCTGCTACTTCCCTGGCTTTTCCTTCATAGGCATGTTCTGGCTCTACTTCTTTTTGTCCTCTGTTTTTTTCTATCTACTTTTACTTTTATAGGCCATGCCATCCAACCTCCCCCTAAAGCTTCAGACTCCAGGGATTCTAATGGATAGCTGTAACTCAACACAGCCAGACAGAACTCTTGATAATCTTTCACCTCCAGTCAATTCCTTGTCTGTCTCAAAAATAGCACCACCAACTGATACTATCACTGCTGAGAACCAAAACGTTGGAATAATCTTTTGTATTTCTGGTTTCCTCACACCTGTATTCAGTAAAGCAAAAAAATTCCTATTGTCTCTACCTTGAAATGTAAACTCCAATTTCCAACTTGCATTTCTCACCACTTCAAGAAGTTATCATCTTATTTCAAGCCTCCATTATCTCTTTTACATAAACTATAGTCATCTCTTCCTTACTAGTCTCCATGCTCTTTTCTTGTGTTTTAATTGTTCCCATACCCCCTACAGTGATCTTTTAAAAGCAGAATTCTGAGTGGTGGTTACATGGTGTATACTTGTGTAAAAAGTCATTGATCTGTGCACTTAAGGTTTTCTTATTTTGCTTTATGTAAATCTTTAATTCAATTTCAGAGAATTCAGAGAAAGCAAACATGGTTCAGTTCATTCCTTGTCCCTGCTCAGAGCATTTCAGTGGCTAAATATTACACTCCAAATATTCTTCAAGTTCTGTATTATATGCCCAGTTGAGACCTCCAACTCTATTTGTCACTGTTACTTACTCCACCCTGTTCACACTGGCCTTCTTGCTGTTTTTTGAATGTACCAAGTTAATTTTTATCTTAGGGTCTTTTTACTCTGACTCAGACACTCTTCTTTTTAAATCACTGTGCCTTCACTTCTTAAATATCACTCCTTTAGAGAAAGCCCTACTTGATTGCTCTCTATCAAATAGCATACCCCTGCCCATTAGTTTTTTAATCTTCTTTCACTGCATTCTTTTCCTTCACAGAAATTATCAAGCAACCCTGGATATTATATCATGTATTTATTCCATCCCTTGATTTCTGTCTTTTTTCCTCACAAGTGAGGAGGGGGGACCTTCAAGGTGGCAGAGGAACAAGACGTGGAGATCACCTTCCTCCCCACAAATACATCTACATGTGGAACAACTCCTACAGAACACCTACTAAACGCTGGCAGAAGACCTCAGACTTCCCAAAAGGCAAGAAACTCCCCACGTAACTGGGTAGGGCAAAAGAAGAAAGGAAAAACAGAAACAAAAGAATAGGGACAGGATCTGCACCTCTGGGAAGGAGCTGTGAAGCAGGAAAAGTTTCCACACACTAGGAAGCCCCTTCACTGGTAGAAATAGGGGGTAGGCGGGGGGGAATCTTCTGAGCCATGGAGGAGAGCTAAGCAACAGTGGTGCAGAGGGCAAAGCGGAGAGATTCCCGCACAGAGGATCAGTGCTGAACAGCACTCACCAGCCCGAGAGGATTGTCTGCTCACTCGCTGGGGCAGGTGGGGGCTGGGACCTGAGGCTCATGCTTTGGAGGTTGGATCCCAGGGAGAGGACTGGGGTTAGCTGGTGCACAGCCTGAAGAGGGATAGTGCACCATGGCTACCTGGGAGGGAGTCAGGGAAAAAGTCTGGGACTGTCTAAAAGGCAAGAGACCATTGTTTCGGGGTGCACGAGGAGAGGGGATTCAAAGCACCACCTAAACGAGCTCCAGGGATGGGTGCAAGCTGCGGCTATCAGCATGGACACCAGAGATGGGCATGAAATGCTAAGGCTGCTGCTGGAGCCACCAAGAAGCCTGTGTGCAAGCACAGGTCACTATTCACACCTCCCCTCCCGGGATCCTGTGCAGCCGCCACTGTCAGGGTCCCGTGATCCAGGGACAACTTCCCCGGGAGAACACACTGCGCGACTCAGGCTGTTGCAACGTCACACCACCCTCTGCCTGCCGCAGGCTCACCCCGCTTTCCATACCCCTACCTTCCCCCTGGCCTGAGTGAGCCAGAGCCACCTAATCAGCTGCTACTTTAACCCTGTTCTCTCTGGGCGGGGAACAGATGTCCTCAGGGAGACCTACATGCAGAGGCAGGGCCAAATCCAAAGCTGAACCCCAGGAGCTGTACGAACAAAGAAGAGAACGGGAAATCTCTCTGCACAGCCTGAGGAGCAGTGGATTAAATCTCCACAATCAACTTGATGGACCCTGCATCTCTGGAATACCTGAATAGACAATGAATCATCCCAAAACTGAGGTGGTGGACTTTAGGAGCAACTGTAAACTTGGGGTTTGCTTTCTGTAATTAATTTGTTTTTGGTTTTATGTTTATCTTAGTTGAGTATTTAGAGCTGATTATATTCGGTAGATTTGTTTATTGATTTGGTTGCTCTCTTTTTTTTTTAATATATATATTATTCTTTTTTCTCTTTTTCTGAGTGTGTATGTGTATGCTTCTTTGTGTGATTTTTGTCTGTATAGGTTTGCTTTTACCAGTTGTCCTAGGGTTCTGTCTGTCCTTTCTCTGTTTTTTTTTTTTAGTATAGTTTTTAGCACTTGTTATCATTGGTGGATTTGTTTATTGGTCTTGTTGTTCTCTTCTTTCTTTTTTTTTTTTAATTACTTTTCAATTTTTTTATTAAATTTTTTTTATTTTAATAACTTTATTTTATCTATTTCTTTTTCTCTTTTTCTTTTTTTTTTTTTTTCTCCCTTTTCTTCTGAGCCATGTGGCTGACAGGGTTTTGATGCTCTGGCTGAGTGTCAGGCCTGAGCCTCTGAGGTGAGGGAGCCAAGTTCAGGACATTGGTCCACTAGAGACCTCACGGCCCGACATAATATCAGTTGGCAAGAGCTCTCCCAGAGATCTCCGACTCAACGCTAAGACCCAGCTCCACCCAGCGACCAGCAAGCTCCAGTGCTGGACACCCCATGCCAGACAACTAGCAAGACAGGAAAATAACCCCACCCATTAGCAGAGAGGCTGCATAAAATCATAAGTTCACAGACACCCCAAAACACACCACTGGACATGGTCCTGCCCACCAGAATGACAAGGTCCAGCCTCATCCACCAGAACACAGGCACCAGTCCACTCTACCAGGAAGCCTACACAACACACTGAAACAAACATACCCACTGGGG
This sequence comes from Balaenoptera acutorostrata, assembly GCF_949987535.1. Taxonomy (NCBI): domain Eukaryota; kingdom Metazoa; phylum Chordata; class Mammalia; order Artiodactyla; family Balaenopteridae; genus Balaenoptera; species Balaenoptera acutorostrata. The sequence goes on along the minus strand of NC_080067.1, from coordinate 101,424,383 downwards.
GCAGACACAAAAACAATGGAAACTACAAACCTGCAGCCTGAGAAAAGGAGACCCCAAACACAATAAGTTAAGCAAAATGAGAAAACAGAGAAATAACAGCAGATGAAGGAACAAGGTAAAAACCCACCAGCCCAAACAAATGAGGAGGAAATAGGCAGTCTACCTGAAAAAGAATTCAAAGTAATGATAGTAAAGCTGATCCAAAATCTTGGAAATAGAATGGAGAAAATACAAGAAAGGATTAACAAGGACCTAGAAGAACTAAAACTATGACGAACAGCACAATACATGAAATTAAAAATTCTCTAGAAGGAATCAATAGCAGAATAACTGAGGCAGAAGAACGAATAAGTGACCTGGAAGATAAAATAGTGGAAATAACTACTGCAGAGCCAAATAAAGAAAAAAGAATGAAAAGAGTTGAGGACAGTCTCAGAGACCTCTGGGACAACATTAAATGCACCAACATTCGAATTATAGGGACCCCAGAAGAAGAAGAGAAAGAGAAAGGGACTGAGAAAATATTTGAAGAGATTATAGTTGAAAACTTCCCTAACATGGGAAAGGAAGTAGTCAAGTCCAGGAAGCGCAGAGAGTCCCATACAGGATAAATCTAAAGAGAAACACACCAAGACACATATTAATCAAACTATCAAAAATTAAATACAAAGAGAAAATATTAAAAGCAGCAAGGGAAAAGCAACAAATAACATACAAGGGAATCCCAATAAGGTTAACAGCTGATCTTTCAGCAGAAAATCTGCAAGCCAGAAGGGTGTGGCAGGACATATTTGAAGTGATGAAAGGGACAAACCTACAACCAGGATTATTCTATCCAGCAAGGATCTCATTCAGATTCGATGGAGAAATTAAAACCTTTAGACACAAGCAAAAGCTAAGAGAATTCAGCACCTCCAAAAGAGCTTTACAACAAATGCTAAAGGAACTTCTCTAGGCAGAAAACACAAGAGAAGGAAAAGACCTACAAAAACAAACCCAAAACAATTAAGAAAATGGTAATAGGAACATACATATCGATAATTACCTTAAATGTAAATGGATTAAATGCTCCAACCAAAAGACATAGACTGGCTGAATGGACACAAAAACTAGACCCATATATATGCTGTCTACAAGAAACCCAGTTCAGACCTAGGGACACATACAGACTGAAAGTGAGGGAATGTAAAAAGATATTCCATGCAGATGGAAATCAAAAAGCTGGAGTGCCAATTCTCATATCAGACAAAATAGACTTTAAAATAAAGTCTATTAAAAGAGACAAAGAAAGACACTACGTAATGATCAAGGGATCAATCCAAGAAGAAGATATAACAATTGTAAATATTTATGCACCCAACATAGGTACACCTCAATACATAAGGCAAATGCTAACAGCCATAAACGGGGAAATTGACAGTAACACAATAATAGTAGGGGACTTTAACACCCCACTTCCACCAATGGACAGATCATCCAAAATAAATAAGGAAACACAAGCTTTAAATCATACATTAAACAAGATGGACTTCATTGATATTTATAAGACAGTCCATCCACAGACAACAAAATACACTTTCTTCTCAAGTGCTCATGGAACATTCTCCAGGATAGATCATATCTTGGGTCACAAATCAAGCCTTGGTAAATTTAGAAAATTGAAATCGTATCAAGTATCTTTTCCAACCACAGGGCTATGAGACTAGATATCAGTTACAGGAAAAAATCTGTAAAAAATACGAACACATGGAGGCTAAACAATACACTACTGAATAACAAAGAGATCACTGAAGCAATCAAAGAGGAAATCAAAAAATACCTAGAAACAAATGATGATGAAAACACGACAACCCTAAACCTATGGGATGCAGCAAAAGCAGTTCGAAGAGGGAAGTTTTTAGCAATACAATCCTACCTCAGGAAACAAGAGAAATCTCAAATAAACCACCTAACCTCACACCTAAAGCAGTTAGAGAAAGAAGAACAAAAAAACCCCAAAGTTAGCAGAAGGAAAGTAATCATAAAGATCAGATCAGAAATAAATGAAAAAGAAATGAAGGAAACAATAGCAACGATCTGTAAAACTAAAAGCTGGTTCTTTGAGAAGATAAACAAAATTGATAAACCATTAGTCAGACTCATCAAGACAAAAAGGGTGAAGACTCAAAGCAACAGGATTAGAATTGAAAAAGGAGAAGTAACAACTGATACTGCAGAAATACAAAGGATCATGAGAGATTACTACAAGCAACTATATGCCAATAAAATGGACAACCTGGAAGAAATGGACAAATTCTTAGAAACGCACAACCTTTTGAAAATGAACCAGGAAGAAATAGAAAATATCAACAGACCAAACAGAGCAGTGAAATTGAAACTGTGATTAAAAATTTTGCAACAAACAAGCCCAGGATCAGATGGCTTCACAGGCGAATTCTATCAAACATTTAGAGAAGAGCTAACAAACACTTATCCTTCGCAAACTCTTCCAAAATATAGCAGAGGGAGGAACACTCCCAAACTCATCCTACTAGGCCACCATCACCCTGATACCAAAACCAGACAAAGATGTCACAAAAAAATCAAACTACAGGCCAATATCACTGATGAACATCGATGCAAAAATCCTCAACAAAATACTAGCAAACAGAATCCAACAGCACATTAAAATGACCATACACCTTGATCAAGGAGGATTTATCCCAGGAATGCAAAGATTCTTCAGTATACACAAATGAAACAATGTGATACACCATATTAACAAATTGAGGGATAAAAACCATATGATCATCTCAATAGATGCAGAAAAAGCTTTTGACAAAATTCAACACCCATTTGTGACAAAAACTCTCCAGAAAATAGGCATAGAGGGAACTTACCTCAACATAATAAAGGCCATATATGACAAACCCACAGCCAACATTGTTCTCAATGGAGAAAAACTGAAGCAATTTCTACTAAGATCAGGAACAAGACAAGGTTACCCACTGTCACCACTGTATTTCAACATAGTTTTGGAAGTTTTAACCACAGCAATCAGAGAAGAAAAGGAAATAAAAGGAATCCAAATTGGAAAAGAAGAAGTAAAGCTGTCACTGTTTGCAGATGACATGATACTACACATAGAGAATCCTAAAGATGCTACCAAAAAACTACTAGAGCTAATCAATGAATTTGGTAAAATAATCAGGATACAAAATTAATGCAGAGAAATCTCTCGCATTCCTATACACTAATGATGAAAAATCTGAAAGAGAAATTAAGGAAACAGTTCCATTTACCACTGCAACAAAAAGAATAAAATACCTAGGAATAAACCTACCTAAGGAGACAAAAGAACTGTATGCAGAAAGCTATAAGACACTGATGAAAGAAATTAAAGAGGATACAGACAGATAGAGAGATATACCATGTTCTTGTATTGGAAGAATCAACATTGTGAAAATGACTATACTACCCAAAGCAGTCTACAGATTCAATGCAATCCCTATCAAACTACCACTGGCATTTTTCACAGAACTAGAACAAAAAATTATATAATTTGTTTGGAAGCATAAAACACCCCGAATAGCCAAAGCAATCTTGAGAAAGAAAAACGCAGCTGGGGGAATCAGGCTCCTTGACTTCAGACTATACTACAAAGTTACAGTAATTAACACAGTATGGTACTGGCACAAAAACAGAAATATAGATCAGTGAAAAAGGATAGAAAGCTCAGAGATAAACCCATGGGCCTATGGTCACTTTATCTTTGATAAAGGAGGCAAGAATATACAATGGAGAAAAGACAACCTCTTCAATAAGTGGTGCTGGGAAAACTGGACAGCTACGTGTAAAAGAATGAAATTAGAACACACCCTAACATCATACACAAAAATAAACTCCAAATGAATTAAAGACCTAAATGTAAGGCCAGACACTATAAAACTCTTCGAGGAAAACATAGGCAGAACACTCTATGACATACATCACAGCAAGATCCTTTTTGACCCACCTCCTGGAGAAATGGAAATAAAAACAAAAATAAACAAATGGGACCTAATGAAACTTAAAAGCTTTTGCTCAGCAAAGGAAACCATAAACAAGATGAAAAGACAACCTTCAGAATGGGAGAAAATATTTGCAAATGAAGCAACTGATACAGGATTAATCTCCAAAATATATAAGCAGCTCATGCAACTCAATATCAAAAAAACAAACATCCCCATCCAAAAATGGGCAGAAGATCTAAACAGACATTTCTCCAAAGAAGATATACAGATTGCCAACAAACACCTGAAAGGATGCTCAACATCACTAATCATTAGAGAAATGCAAATCAAAACTACAGTGAGGTATCACCTCACACCAGTCAGAATGGCCATCATCGAAAAATCTACAAACAATAAATGCTGGAGAGGGTGTGGAGAAAAGGGAACCCTCTTGCACTGTTGGTGGGAATGTAAATTGATACAGCCACTATGGAGAACAGTATGGAGGTTCCTTAAAAATCTAAAAATAGAACTACCATATCACCCAGAAATCCCACTACTGGACATTTACCCTGAGAAAACTATATTCAGAAAGAGTCATGTACCACAGTGTTCATTGCAGCACTATTTACAATAGCCAGGACATGGAAGCAACCTAAGTGTCCATCAACAGATGAATAGATAAAGAAGATGTGGCTCATATATACAATGGAATATTACTTGGCCATAAAAAGAAACGAAATTGTGTTATTTGTAGTGAGGTGGATGGACCTGGAAACTGTCATACACAGTGAAGTAAGTCAGAAAGAGAAAAACAAATAACGTATGCTAACACATATATATGTAATCCAAAAAAAATATGGTTCTGATGAGCCTAGGGGCAGGACAGGAATAAAGATGCGGACGTAGAGAATGGACTTGAGGACACAGGGAGGGGGAAGGGTAAGCTGGGATAAAGTGAGAGAATGGCATGGACATATATATACTACCAAATGTAAAATAGATAGCTACTGGGAAACAGCCACATAGCACAGGGAGATCAGATCAGTGCTTTGTGACTACCTAGATGGGTGGGATAGGGAGGGTGGGAGAGAGACACAAGAGGGAGGGGATATGGACATCTATGTATGTATATAGCTGATTCACTTTGTTATCCAGCAGAAACTAACACACCATTGTAAATCATTTATACTCCAATAAAGATGTTAAAAAATATATATAGGTGAAAGAAATCATTTTCTAGAATAATACAGCAGGGACTTCTATTTTTCTCTCCCACATATAAGGAGTTTGAAAGTTGCCACTCTGTCCCAATAGCAAGTAAAAAGCTGAAAAGACTGAACCCTGGCAAATATTACCCCAGATGATCAAGGCTAACATCATCAATGATAAGTCATGCTGATAGTGTGGGAGCTTGGTATGAAGTAATGAGAACAGCACTTTAACTCTGTGGTCTTCTTCCTAAAAATCTAATTTAACCATGAGAAAAGCATCAGATAAACAAACCCAGATCCAGGGACAGTCTACAAAGTATCCAACCAGTACTCCTGAAAACTGTCCAGTTAATCAAAAAGTTGGAAAAATTGTCACAGACCAGAGGAGGCTAAGGCAGCATAAGGACTAAATGCAATGTGATTTTGTGGGTAAGATCTGGAACAGAAAAAGGACATTAAGGAAAATCTAGTGAAATCTGTATAAACTTCAGGAGTTAGTTAATGGTAATGTATAATCAATGTTAGATCCTTAATTCTGACAAGTGCACACATGTTCCCTATGTATCCTAATTAACAATCAGGGAAACCAGGTATTAGCACTCTTTGTTCTATCTTTGCAACTCTTGTAAATCTAAAAGTATTCTTAAAGTTTATTTGTTAAAGAGCAATTAAACTTCCATGTCTAATAGAAAAAAATGTTCAATATGTATTTGTTGAATGACTTTACAAAATTTATGTGTAAAATCAAAACAAATTTTAAAAATCGCTGACCACAATTTTGAGACTGTCTGTTTCAAATATAGTTTAGGGTTTTAAATTTCCTCTCTTTTTCACGTATTCTTCATTTTCCTTTGCATGAATAGCTTCAGCTTAAATGGAATCTGCTTTCAACTTTTTTGTAATTTAGACAGTTAAACTTTACTAAATTTGGTAAAAAAAATAATTGGTCTCAAATACAATCAGGCAGATAAAGCTCATTGGGAACATACATGCTTTTACTCTAAATATTTGAAGTTAAATGAGTCCCATTACTTAAAAGACATTTTCAAAAGAAAGAATTATGCAAATACAACTGTCCTTACTTTATGTAAACAGTGTGTCCCAAAACATGCCATGTAATAAATTGTTATCAATTTTATTATATTGGGGGATGTCTCCCTATTTATAAAAATAACACTCTAAAGGCTTTTGTAAAACAAAATGGAATTTTGTGATATGAATAGTTGATCTCTAAGTTTCTATACTTAAGTAATCTTGGGAAAATCTTAATTTCTTTGACCTCTTTATGTATAAATATATACATATACAAAAATATATACATACGTATACATAAAGAATGGTTCTAATAGTAATAGTAATAACAATGAAATGATCACAGAGTAATTATAAGATGAAATAAAATAATTATGAGAAAACACATTGTAAAGTACTTTATAAATGCTAGAAATTATCCTTTAAATCAAACAAGAAATATTTGAAGGCTTATTATTTGAAATACACTGAACAAACAAGGAAAAAATGAATTTTAACTCCAAAATAAGAAAACCATGTTGAACTGAAAGTTACAGAAACTTTTTCAACTAGAAGCTGATGAATGTCCTGATAAATATAACTGATAAATCTTGAAATAAAAGTAAATTTCATAGCCACTTCTATTTTTTTCTTAGTTTTAATTTTGGTGCAATTGATTTTCTAGAAACTTAACTTAGGCATCATGTTCTCACATTTTCCTTCTTCATTGAGAAACCAAAATTGAATTGCTTATCTTTCTAATTCTCAAAAAATATTTTTCAGAACATTGATTGAGACTGTGGAAAAGCTAACCAACAAGATCCCAGGTAGAGATGCTTTTATTATTTACCTACATATCCTTGTTCTCTCTAGCAAATAAAGTTATACTTCTTTATATACTCAAATCACAATGGCACAAGACCCCATGCACTTCCTTGCCCGAAATTATCCTCCAGAGAAGATCCTTCATGTATTTCTGAGAATGTCCCCAAGGTACTGCCTCACATGACAGCAAAACAACATCCTCAGATTCCTTGACTCAGGACTCTTTCTTGACACTGATCTGCTACAGCTGTTGCTGAAGATGCTTGTGAATTATGAGTTCTGCTGGGCACAGTTGTTTGTGTTAGTGATGCCAATTCTGCCCCTATTTCCATTTCTGGTGGAGCAGCTGCTCACTCACCTTTCCAAAGGTCAGTCTTAACTCCTCTTACCTGCTGCCCCGTATGTTGGCTTGTCTGGAAGTCAGGTCCTGTACCACCCTGCTGTGACTGCCAAGGGCAACCTCCTGCTGTCCTGCTGCTGGCAGAGTAGAAGCTCATTGCCTCCACTCATTTCCACATGGCTTCCACATGACCAGGGGAATGTCACCCCACTCTAGCAATCACTCTAGGCCTTTCCACTCTTTGGAGTCTGCAATGTTTAATTTTATATGTCAACTTAACTGGGCTAAGAGATGTCTAGATAGCCGGTAAAATTTTAGTCCTGGGTGTGTCTGTGAGAGAATGTTTCCAGAAGAGATTAGTATTTGAATCAGTAAACTGGGTAAAGAAGATCCACTCTCACCAAGGTGGGTGGCTATCATCCAATCTGTTGAGAACCAGGTAGAACAAAAAGATGGAGGGAGGGTAAATTTTCTCTCTCTCTTCTTGAACTGGGACATTCATCTTCTCCTGCCCTTGCACACTGGAGCTCCTGGTTCTTGGGCTTTAGGACTCTGGGACTTATCAGCTGTTCCCCACCCTCAACTCCTACACTTTCTCAGGCCTTTGGCCTCAGACTGGGAGTTACACCATTGACTCCTGTAGTTCTCAGGTCTTTGGACTCAGACGAAATGATACCACCAGTTTTCCTGGTTCTCCAGTTTTCAGAGGGCAAATCATGGGATTTCTTGGCTTCTATAACCACATGAGCCAAGCCAATTCCAATAATAAATCTCCTCTTATATATCTATATATGTCTTGTGGGTTCTGTGTCTCCAGAGAACCCTGATTAATAAAAAGTCCATGACACTTTGGCTCCAAGCCGTAGAGAAAAGTCCCTCCTCTATTGTCAGTTCAAATTGTTGCCTAGTAATCTACCCCAGGATCAACCACAACCTGGGATGATTGACAGTGGATATATATCCACACACTTCAGAGGTAATTCCATCTTTATCCACCAGCTCACGGACTTGACCCATGGCTTTGATAAAGACATTAAAAATTAACCTGAGATTGGTAAATTTCCTGAAATCCAACTATTCAGTCTTTCTTATGGTCATTTTGGTCCTGATATAAAACCAGACTGGTACTAGATATTTTGAGAGCTTTTAAAGTTTGAGTTGAATGACTGTCTAGGCTGAATAAAGTTAATAAATCTTAGCATTGAAGCTCATTTTGTTAAAGGCTACCAGTAACTAAGTCCATAATGTTTTATAGTGTACCTAACATTCTTTATAATTTAAATATAGGCAATAGCTCACATATCTGCTAATTTCCAGATTTTTTTGCTGATCTTCAGAACATACTGGTTGTAACTTAGTGATCTCATCAGACATGTCTTCAATAGTAATGAACTTCAATTTGCAGACTCCTTAAGTAAAAGATACACTATAAACATGCATGTTCAGAAATATTGGGGTTTAGTTGATACATGAGTGTGGATGTAATGTATAATCATTGTCTTTACAGGTTACTACCTTTTACAGGAGATAATGATCTCACCTGGAAACAAATCTTACATTCAAGTGCTCTTCGTTCTTATCACTCTGCTATTAAATAATTGCCTAAGATTTGGGAAGTGTCTAAATGAGAATATTATGTAATAAGAATTACAGGACTTAATTCTGTTCTCAGATGTTCAAATTCATATAGACTTTAACTCTTCTCCTCAGAACATCTATTATATGTGACCATTCATATACAAATGAGGCTAAGTAATTATGCAGGGTATTAGCATATTTGTGCTCAGTGATGTGAAATGAATTCCAGATTTTTTATAAGAAAAAATATTTTCCTCAGTTTTTATAAGAAAATGGAAAGAAACTGATACCCATTCCGTTACCACATACCACAAGGGATGCTATTTTATCTCACTAAGAGGCATTTCTTCAAGCTAACTTTAAGATCATAATGTTCAGGTGCAAGTACAGGGAAAGTTACAGAACCCCATACTCCATAGTGTCCTTTTGTATCTCAGAGTCTGTCTAGTTCACAGTGGAAGCTCAACTATGATTTGTATTTGGAGTCAGGCAATGCATCCTGGTGTGTAGTTCTAGTTTTATGTATTTTTTTGCCAAAGACTTTGAGCACCCTAGTTAATAACTTGTCCATACGGAAGGATCAGAACTACGTTTGAATATCTGTTGATCTTAGGAGAGGGCCCAAGTAAATCTAAAGTACAGAGAGTGCTTTGAGATCCTGGGGAGAATTTGCTAAGGGACAAAGAATCTCATGGCATGAACCAAATTTGGGGACATAGCATGAAGTGTAGGGAGTTAGTGATTCTAAGAACAGAGAGAGGCTGCATTTGAAATCACTCTGCCCAAGGCCTTCTTGCCATTCCTATGTATCCCTGAGTCCCTCTTGCCTGTGGTTCTTGGAGCTTTTCACCGTCAGAATTCATCTTTTAATCTTTGGTGCTTTTTGCTCTTCTAACAGTAGAAAAATCCTTCTTAACCCTGAATTATATTCTTTTAGCAAGTCCCCACAGTGGTATTATTTAGTCTTGGTAACTGTGTATCCAGATTTGACTAGAATAGTCAGGATATGTTTTTTTTCTGAGAGTAATTATATATAACACCTCCTTTAATTCTCAAAATTGTCCTATTTTGGACAACAAATTATAATTTCACCCTATTGAGGATCCTGGTTTTCAATGTTCAGACCTCTTCTTCTACAAGGTACAAAGGAGCCCAAAGACAGGTCATGAAGGCAAAGATTTCTGAGCTGCATTCTAGTGTCTGTATAGTGGTCTGTGTGAAGGGTGTTGGCTGGCAGCAGTGGCCTTCATGGAGCAGCCTGAGGGTGTCCATGCAGTGGTGCTGTGTAGCAGTGATCTCTCAGGACTGTCAGGCCATGAGTGGCTCCAAGCAGAGCAGTGCCACAGCATGGGTGGCAGTGTAAGAGGCACACATATAGTGACCAGTTGGCCTGGTTTGCTTGAAGTGATCCAGGCATAATAAATGTTAATGGTGATCCTGCAGTGGGTGCTGTTAGTGACTCACCCAGATTCTTTTACAGGCTGATGCACCCATATTTCAATAGCTGTGAGTGTGGACTGCTAATGGCTTACAACTGATACCACATCAGCCCTCCCTGCCCAACACACAGGCTCACACACATGCACAAGTACACACACACACAGAAGTGCCCTCAGCTAAGAAAGGAATGGTCCTCCAGGAGTGATTGATCCATAGTCAATGGCCGACTAGGTGCAAAAGATTCTCCCCTTAGCTCAAGTTGGGGACATCTTTCTAGAGCAATTTATGCCTCAGAGCCTCCTGTGGATCAGGCCAAGACCATACCTCACTGAGACCACATCCTTGCTCAGTTCATCCCTCTTTTCCTTCTCTACTTCCCTCGCTCCCTTATAGTTTTATCCTGAAGAGCTTTTCCTCAGTAAATCATGTGCACATGAATCCTTGTCTGGGGGAAAGAGGGCTCTACTTCTAGGGGACTTAACCTAAAGCAACCTCCTCTCACTCTCAAGAGTGTTGAAATTTGGATGATAAATTCACCCTTGACATCAGTCTAGTGCAGCAGAGGCAAGCAGAGTAAAGATTGAATGAAACAGAGAGATTGCAGGAGAGCAACAGGAAGGCAGGGAGAAATGGGAAGAGATGGTGGGGCAGACCATATGTGACAGCCCCACTCTAGGAATTTCTGCAACGATACTACACAGCAGAGGGATAAGTTCCTGTGTTAGTGTGCGAGAGCCAGTGACCCAATGGGCTTTGGGTCTAAATGTTAAAATGAATGTATTTTGTGTATCCTAGGGGATACTGTTTATATAGATATTAATGTAACCTAGATGTTAGTTGAAGTTATTCTATCCTTTTTAGTAAGATAAAATTAGCACAGTTTTATTATCTTGCATCTCAGATAGTCTAATATGCTGCCCCGACACTTGTGCAAGTTTTGATTGCTTATAGTCTACATTGGACTCTGGGTTTTGCTTTTGCTGGAATATGTGACACTCACTGTGGCAATATGAAGGTCGGTGGTAACATTAATTGCGAGCTGATTTAGTGGAGATGTAGGCAGGGGTTGGGGCCTTGACTGGAAGAGTGGGAGGTGAGGAAGTGGAGATATGAGAGAAGACTATTTTGAAACGTTCACAGGAAAGAAGATTGGTGAAATGGGACTATAGATGGAAGTTGGCCTAGTGTCTAGAGAGGACTTTTTCAAATATGGGAAATATTGAAGTATATATATATATTTTTTAAAGATTTATTGATTTATTGATTGATTGATTGATTGCTATGTTGGGTCTTCATTTCTGTGCTAGGGCTTTCTCTAGCTGTGGCAAGCGGGGGCCACTCTTCATCACGGTGCGCGGGCCTCTCACCATCGCGGCCTCTCTTGTTGCGGAGCACAGGCTCCAGACGCGCAGGCTCAGCAGTTGTGGTTCATGGGCCCAGTTGCTCCACGGCATGTGGGATCCTCCCAGACCAGGGCTCGAACCCGTGTCCCCTGCATTAGCAGGCAGACTCCCAACCACTGCGCCACCAGGGAAGCCCTTGAAGTATACTTTTATGTGAATAATAAAAATAGCTCATTCTTACTTAACTAACCATGTGCCTGAAACTGTGTTCTGAAAACATCAATTTGTTTAATTCTCAATTTTCATAAGAATCTTTCATCTTACAGATGAAATTAACTCACAAAAGAAGTCAGTAGTGAGCTCAGTGTCATGCAGCTACTACAGGGTAAGACCAGGAGTCCAATCCTAGCATTCTATTTCCAGAGCCTGTGTCATTTAGAGTATAGGGCACTGCCTCTCATAAAAATAAGAGTGATCCTGTAGGGAGAGAAAAGGTGATGAGGAAAGAATGGGGAATATTGCAGGAGCAAAATCCTTAAGGATGAGAAGAGAGTTGGGATCAGTGTGTAAGTGGAAGGATCTATCCCTTAGAAATCAAAACAGTCTATTTGATGGACTGTGGATGCATGGAGGTTGTTAGCCTTTGTGGTGGCTGTCCTCTAATTTTATTTTGCTTATTTCCTCAGTGTAGTTAGAGTTAGGAGTGAAGTAGAGAGGAGAGGGTGGTATTGAAGAAGAGAGGAAAGGTGTGAGATACTGTATGCAATATAATGACCTCATTTCTCTCATTCCCTACCATAGATCTTGAAGAGGCTGTCAGCCAAATCAGGGACCTCTTAAATTTAGGACGTTGGCTACTTCTTGCCATATAGCTGGGTTGACGTCCATCTGTGCTATGGCTACTTTCTTAGTGATCCAAGAATTCTCTCCTTCATGAGGGTTGAGCTCCTTTTCATGGCCGGATTTCATGAAAATGGAGGAATGTCTCTTTCCAAAGAATCGTATTAAGGACATATGGGAATTAAAATAAGGTTTTAAGGTGGCCATGGGGTAAATGGAAGCATTTCATGTGCCTCTTTAAAACAGAATACCATAATCGAAAAAGAATGAAACTTTAAAACCAATTGTCTGAGACCTCACCTCAGGAAATTTTATTTGCCTACAGATTAAGCATGTCTTTTCATTTTCTTGGAAAGAGACCTACTTGTAAATGTGTTTTATGTACAGTTTAAGTGCCATTAGTGTGGTGTCACAGGAAAGTGTGTGTCGCTTTGTGAATGTTCTCCGAATCTTTCCTTCTTGCTCCCTGTCAAGATGTGTCTTTAGCTACTGATCCATTAATGCCCTAGATGTTCAAATATACAAACACATGCACTAAGAACTTGTTGAAATTTTGGCAATCATCCCTTCTGCTACTCATACTTTTAGTTGTAGTGAAGCATCCTTGATCTAGGCTCTTCAACATGTGAGTCTGAATGCCAGGACATTTTTGGTGCCATTTCTAAACCAAAACACACAACCATTCTGAGAAGGAAACAAAAGTTACAAAGGTTTTTTGGCCTCACGTGTCTAAATGACCAACTTTATTTAACCAGTGACAAGTTTCCTCAAAGGTGTTCAAGAAGCCATTTGGCTCTTTTATGTTTAATTGGAATTTCTAGCGAAACTGGTTAATGAGGGTACACTTGTGAAACTAGCCATAAAAGTATTATATCCACATTCTTATAACCTCCCTCCTTTGTATCTACTGCCAGAGTCACCACATCTTGCTTGATTGTTGGGGGGCAATCATAGCCTTTAACTTCCTTCTGTTTGTCTCTTGCTAATTTCCTGTTAGTGGCATTCCCATACCTCAGCTTTCACTCTTTCATCCAACATCTCCATTTTTCAGAATAACATCAAGATTTCACATCTCTATGCTGACCTAGTAGGGTGTACACACAGGTGATGCTGAACCAATGCACTTAAAGAAAAATTTATGAGACAACTATTAAAATTGATGTTGAAGATTTCCATCTATTGCTGTGGAAAGATACGTACAATAATATGTTAAGAGACAAAAGCAGATTATTTAAGAATACATATAGTATGATTTCATTCTGTATAAACTTGTCTTTAAGTAGTTTAGAAGGATTGGTATCAGAATATAAGCTGGTTAACTCTGGTAGCATGGTGATAATCCAAATCCCTTAGAATTTTATTCATGAATAAAAGTACTTTACTCATTTAATATAAAGCATGCGGGAGGCAAGGAATAGTTTTCCTTTCCATATGGCCCTTCATCTCTTGGGGTGCCTTTTAGCTCTCATTATTCTATTTATTCAGGTTAGCATGATGGTTATATGCCAGAGCTACTTACTATCTCTGTGAATGTATGCTACTCACCTAACTTGTATGTACCTCAGCTTCCTCACCTATAAAATGGGATAATAATGGTACCTACATCAAAGGATTGATTTGAGACTTTAATAAATATAAAAGGCTTAGAACAATGACCTATATGTTTTTTTTTTCATTCTTGTGTATTTAATCCTGACATGTTAAACAATATGCTAGAACCTGAAACTAGCATAGAGAAGAACGTAGAATCAATTTCTGTTCACAGTTTAGTGGAAGAGAGAGACAAACAAGTAGATGATTACAATAAATAAGTTGATTGCCACAGAGGGACTATAAAGAGTGTTATTGTAATGTTTAAGAGAGGAATGCACCCCAAAGCAGAAGGCTTCCTCTAAGAAGTAATGTGGAAAAGGAAGAACTGTTTTGGGGAGGTCAAATTCCAGTTATGTGGGCCAAGGTCCAAAGCCAGAGGGTAACAACACCAGTTTCTTCTACCTACAATCCAACATGCTGTGAACTTGATCTTTTAATGCTGCTTTAAACATCCCAGTTTCTCCATCCACTTCTAGTATTCTTTGTGATGGAGACATTAAATGCTCCCTGTCTTCTAGGAGCTATAGAGAAATTATAATAATTTTTTATAAAGAATACTGAAAACTCATTTGTAAAATCTCCTTTGGGAATGGAATGGTTAATCCTCTAATAAATAACTTTATAAGCCAAAAGAAAAAAGACAAATTTTAGAAAATTAATCTGTAATCCAAGACCCTGGCTTTTATTGGCCACTTATTAGACTTTTCTTGAAAAGGAATTTTTAAAATTTTAAATTGAAACCTTTGAATGAAAAGAGATAAAGAAGGCAAAGCTAATTTCTGTATGCACTGAGATAGCATTTAATGGTATAATTAAGATGCAGATTAAGTGGTAGATATAAGACCTTACTATTCTGGGTTCTAATCAGGGAGTTAAGAAGATTGTATTTTCATTTTGAGCAAACAGATGCAAACAAAGGAAATCTTAGTCGATAAACACCGGTGTTGCCAAATTGGTAAATTACCTACAATATGTACGATGATCCTTTGATTCTTTTTTGTAACTTCAGATCTTTTTTTAAAATAATTTTTGTAGTTCATATCTAATATACTTTTGGGGTCTTTTATAATTTCAGACATAACAAAGAAAGTAAACTTCAGAGATTTCCCTTTGACTATAATTAGGTACAAATTATTTTATTTATAAAGAAATACTAAAACAGTTAGCCCTGACTTTGTTTTCAAATTTTTTCCCTTGTCTTCAAACATACATAATAAATTTATCATCTTAACCATTTTTAAGTGTACAATTCAGTTATATTGAGTACAATCATATCGTGTAGCCATCACCACCATCCATCTGCAGAACTCTTTACATCCTGCCAAACGAAGCTCTATATCCATTAAAGAGTAAATCCCCATTTGCTCCTCTCCCTATTTCCTTGACTTTTAAATAATGTGTTCTAAATGCTTTTTTTAAAAAAAAAATCTGAACCATAACTTATAATAGGAACAACATAGTAAGTGATGATTGAATTCTCAATTCACAAAAAGCCTGTTTATAGACTGGTTCACAAGACCTATTAAATTGATAAAAGAGACAACTTAACAGATAGGGTTAGAAATCATAATAGGCAATAGGCTGAAATTTGCAGTGAAAGGGTTAGAAATCATAATAGGCAATAGGCTGAAATTTGCAGTGAATGAAAGATATTCATACAAAACTCTCACTTTATTGGGTGCAAAATGATCTTTAGGCAAAGTTCGGAAATGAGCAAAGTTTGTGTTTGATAGCAGTCATGCCTTTCGTTGTGTTTATCTCTTATATTCTGGTGCTTTTCTCTCCAGCTCCTAAGCATTTACTTCCCTGATACTATCCGAAGTCTGAATGTTATGCCTCACACAGGTCTCTATCACTTTCAAAGTACTTCCTTCTTTTTGCACATTTCATTTGGAGATTTTCAAAAGTGAAGATGGGGGCTTGAAGAATACCTGCAAACAACATTTACAAGTTGTTCTTCACACTCTTAGAACACATGAGAGAATTCAGAGGTAGTTTTACATTGCCAGACAAAGTGTAAGAAACAGATTTCATCACACCATGCAAAATACTAAATGAAAAACATTTACAAGTAACGTAGTAGTGATGAGATTCATTACAGCCTAGTCTCCTTATCAGCCATTTTTCAGATGCCAACTTTGTGACTTACAGAGAAGCTGCTCTGTTATTAAACTTAAAACATATTAAATTACATTTGCTACAGTTGGATTATAGATATTGAACTTTAGAAATTCCCTCTAGTCAGAATCTCAATTTACTTTCTCCATCCATTATCCTTTCTGTGTTTCATACTTCTTGAGGAACTTTGACCTGTGATGGTGATGGGGGGATGAAAGTTTAAATTGCAGATTTTGGAGGAAGAAGGGTGATCGCAAATCCCTAGGCTGGAGGTCATTCCTCTAAACTTCTATGGGAGGGTTGTATACAAGGGTCTACATTTAATAATCCTCATTGTACTGGGAATCACTAGCTTCTCATATATACTATCAGGAAAAGACAGCAGGCACATTGTTTTGTAAGCCAATAGTCATCCAAATAATATTTTATTTTCTATATTAAGGTATCACATTCATCATTATTTCGGGTGAGAATTTCAAGCTTTCTGGTATGTGTCCTCATCTATCCCTGACTGAGTGATCTCTAACTCATGAAGTTTGATTTGCTGGAAAAACGACAGCCATTTATTTTTTTATGTGAATTCTTGCTTTTTGGCAAAGTTTGGGTGGTGATAGTTTGCCCTGCGATCTCTGGCAGCATGTAAACTTCTTTGGGGAATGTAGGAAAGGGAAAGATTCCCTTGATATTTAAATGTTGAAGATTTGGGCAATTCCCAGTGTTTCCTCATGGTACCCCTAAGTGATAGTGGTTGGGATAGACTCATAAGAAAAGAACAGCTTTTCTGATCCAGTTATTCCATTTATTCTATTCAGTTCTGCTCACTTTGCCTCTTCTTCTGTAGCAAGAGAACTATTGCTTACCTCTGACTGGTGCTTGAAGGTCAGTCTGTGCTTGAAGGTCATCCCTCAGCTGACTGTTACCTTTTCTTGCTGGCTAGGACATTTCAGCCCGTGCCTTTGTTCTGGAAAGAAATCATGCAACTGTTTTTACAGAATACTTTGTCTGGTAATTAAAATAACCACAAGTATTGTGGTCACAAACCTGTTCCATGTATTATAGTATACTATTTTAATAATATTTCAATTCTCAAAGGTTATTTCTCTACTGATGACGATGCTGAAGCATACAATTTACTCTCGTACTTAGAGAATAGTATCCATTAAGGCTTAGATGTTTGAAAGGAATATTTTTCAGTAACACTAACTCTTTTCTTTTTACTCTTTTATTTTAATCATTGCTGCACTTGTTTTAAAACTGTGAAATCTTCACATCAGTAATTCTTATAGGTATAATTCCAAGTTAAGTTATCCTTTTCAGTTCAAAACATTGCCGTAGGATAAAACTAAATCGGGGTTAAAGAAACAATATAAAAGTAAATCAGAACAGACATTTATAGGGAAGAAATAATATTTTTATTGAATGGCCTACAGCAGCAGTAATGTTCAGAAATGGGAAAATGCCATCCTAAGGAAAATAGACAATAGGAGACTCAGTTTGAAGAACCAAATACTTGTAATTCTTAAATTTTCTCAATGTTATAAACTTTTTTTAATCAAAAGAGAGGCAATTATATACTAAGTCTGGTCCATATAAATAAAAGAAAATGGAAATATGTAATAAAGTTGATCAGTTTAAGCAGCTGTTCTAGCTTAGTCTTATATATCTTTACCCTCTATATATTTGATTTCTCTATATATTTGGTATCTGTTATTTATCTCAATTAACGGTGAATATGACAAAGTCTTTGGTCTTAGATTATGACTATATCTACCTAGCCCTATTGATAGAAGCTGATTTTTTTTTTTCTAACCATTCAATTATGCTGTTGTAACAGTCACCCAGTGGGTTTACATCTAGGAGAGATGGGTTGATTAGAGAGGAATAGAAACCATTAAATAAAAATATTTGGTTGCTATTATGCCCTATTTTAGTTATTGAAAATATTAGTTTCAGAGTTATTTGATACAGTTACAGTGAACCATTCTATGAATCGTCTGGAGTATTCAGGCAAAGCCTATAAAACCCTTGGCCAAAAAAGTATTACATTTAAGCCTGAGTCTGGCTCTGCATATTGGTTGCATTTACATGACAATTCACCAATAATTTTGTAAACCTTGGCCTATATCCTACAATGACTGGAAGGGTTCGTGAGCTCAGATTTAACCAGAAATAACCCTGTAATTATTCGTAATTACAGACACACTCAGTTCCCAGAGTTCAGCACACAAGCATTTATTTGCTAAAGGGAACCTGAAAGTCTCTTCCTTTCTTTTCTACTCCCTTCAGGCTACTACCTCTGTTTGGCCTCAGCTCTTTGTGCCCCAGGCCAAGTTCTATTTATTCTTTGAGACCAAGGCTCTAAAACCCTGTTTGCTCCAAAATTTCAAAATCTTATTTATTTACAAGACAACCAAGCCCCTATCTGTCTTGATAATATTTTTTGCCTTCCTAAGAACAGCCTATGCTTTACTGTGCTAATATACCCATTGCCCACTAGGGATTAGAGTGGGTCAGGGCAAAGTAAGTGAAGGCTCCAAAGATCTCTGACCCCCACATCTTCCATGGTTGGTGTAGAGATGACAGTAGAAATTAACCTGTAGTTTTCAAACTGGTCTATTGATTAAACAAAGGAGAAAAGAGAAGACACAGTGGCTGTGTTCTAAATGATAACATCAATTTGTTCATAGTTTTCCTATGTTACCCTTTACTTATAAGGTACATTTTTAAAGATTGTGCTGTTAATAGGCAACATTTCCTCTAGTTTTATTATATACTCTTACATGCTATATCTTATATACTCTTACATATGGAACTGAATTTACCGTACCCAAGGTTGACTTTACTGAGAGCAGTGCCTTCCTTTTCTATACTTTAGATATGGAAAAACAATCTTTGCATTTCTCATTTTTCAATTAATTGTGTATGGGTAAAAATATCCTCTTATAAACATCTCACCAACAGGACTTTCTACTTGCAAATGGAATTTTAAAAACTTGCTAATGTGATATCTGGATAGAACACTCGTTCTTGACAAATAGGTCTCATTTCCTACTGTCTTGAGACCACATCAGTAGCATTTGCTGATGGAGGTCATAAAGTAGCACTGAAAGAAGTAAGTTTAAAACATTCAGAAGAATGCTGAAAGGTTTGAAGTTGAGTTTGGAAGGGCATATGATTAGCTGGCTTGTAGGTTTCAGTCACTCCTGAGGTATTGATGGAAGACTGCATTATCTGAAAAAGCATTTCACTGACTTTCAAAGAGAGAAAAGGTCTAAGATAGGAGCAATAAACTGTGTACATCACAACTTCACCTGATGAAGACGTGAGCTTGTAGAAGGGAGACTGCAAGAGGGTCGCTCAGTAGAGCTGATGTGATAGTTCTAAGATCTTGGTTATTAACAAATTGATTACTGCATACAAATCTGTATTTACTATTAGAGACTCACTGGCTTTTGAAAATGTCCTCCAGGGCTTTCTTAAAGCACACAAGAAGCATCCCAAACACCATATGGGAGGCATCAAGGTCAGAAAGACCCAAGGCATTAAAATTTGCCATATGCGTTCTGGAAAGTGGGAATAAGATATCTTCTTGTAATTCACATGGAATTTCTTTGAAAATACTATTATGTCTTTTGCTATATTCAGTATTTTAAGAGTTGTTTGAATATTGTCTAGAGAAAGAAAAGCATGTAAATGTGTTGCTTCCGGACTCCTTCTGACTACATAGTTGTTGTCAGTTTAAATTATCAGAGTAACAGCTATCATTTTTTGAGTTTTTATTAAGTATAAGGTATTACACTAAGAATTCTATATTCCTTCTTATTTCGTCCTGGAAATGCTCTTTTAATCAGGAAGGTACTATTATTATCTCTAACAGAGAAGGAAACTGAAATAATTGACTTGAGCAATTTAAGTAAGTAAGTGCTATATGACTACACGGTAAAGGGTATCCTTGTCCTTTTTAAATTTTAAGGTCTGTCAAGAATTTTTAACTCTCTGTAGTGCTGAATTATAAGCTAAACTGAAAAGCAAAATTATGCCCTGTGTCTTCTAAAAAAATTCTAGGTAAAATGGCCCAAACTTATGAGCTGTCCATAGAGAAGCACAAGGAAAAAACAGACTTCAGACATATATCAGACTCACAAGAGTGCAGATCAAACATAAAAGTACAGTTTTTACTTTTTGCACATTTATATTTCTGAGCTAGAACATTCATTTGATCCATATTTATTGAGCACCCGTTATATACTAGATACTAGATACTTTGCTAGATCCTAGAAGAGTATGTGTGTGTGTGTGTGTGTGTGTGTGTGTGTGTGTGTGTATTCCTGACTTCAATGACTTTACTCTCTACAAAAGGAAATATAAATAAAGAAGCAAACCCAAAAATTACAAATTGAGATAAGAACTGTGAAGAAAACAAACATGTTTGTAAGAGAGAATAACAGGTGAAAAGAACTAATTTAGATAGTGTGATCAGAGAAATCCACTCCTGAGAGTACATTTATGTGGATCTGAAGGGTAAGAAGAAACTATTCAAGTGAAAGAAACAAATTCCAAAAACCTCGCAGAAGGATGCTTGAAATAGCGGAAGAATTCAAAGACCACTGGGGCTGAAATATGGCTAACAGATAAGTTGCTTTTAAAAATGGTGGGTTAAGGATTCAGTTAAGCATTTCCAGTTATCCTAAAGGATTTCAGGAGATAAAGCGTAATGTATTTGATTATCCAAGGAAGCATAATTTTTTTTAATAGCTACATTATTTATTTATTTATTTATTTAATTTTTTTAGCTGTGTTGGGTCTTCGTTTCGTGCGAGGGCTTTCTCTAGTTGTGGCAAGTGGGGGTCACTCTTCATCGTGGTGCAGGGACCACTCTTCATCGCGGTGCACGGGCCTCTCACTTTCGCGGCCCCTCCCGTTGCGGGGCACAGGCTCCAGACGCGCAGGCTCAGCAGCTGTGGCTCACGGGCCCAGTTGCTCCGTGGCATATGGGGTCTTCCCAGACCAGGACTCGAACCCGTGTCCCCTGCATTAGCAGGCAGATTCTCAACCACTGCGCCACCAGGGAAGCCCAGGAAGCGTAATTTTATAGGCTCACATTTCTACCTAGACAAAGATGACCTCTACAGGCCAAAAATCAGAGCTTGGAAGGGAAGAATCTTATAACTCCTTCCTTTCTAATCCTGGGAAAGTGAAGCTTATTTATCTTTATTACAGATAATTGCCCATTGATTGTTGGGCTCCTCCAATGGCTTCATTCAGGCCACAGCTAAGAGATCTCTCAGAGACACATGAACAGTTAATTTATGCTTGGGAAAACTCAGGAGTTCCAGTGGCCAGGATATTTCTTAATTCTAGGATTTCTGAAAGTTTGGAATCTTATTTTTTTTCCAACTCCAGGTTTTTGGGTTGTTTTTTTTTTTTTTTTGCCATGAATTTGAAGCTCTCATTCTATTACACACTTTATAATATACACACTTAAGATGTTTGGTTTTGGTTTCAAAACTATGTATTCAGCTAAATGCCATCACTACCACATATCTTTAATTCACCTCTGAACCTTAAAACTTGCACCCTTTCTCTTTTAATTTTTTAAAAAGTTTCTTTCACCAAAAAATTAGCTTTCTCAGTTAATACTTCTAGAAATAATCCCTGGTAGGAATTAAAAAACCCAAGAGATAGTTGTAACATCCTGTCTTAGAACCACTGGCTGGGGAGCATTCACAACTTTTGGTGTCTTCCCTTGTTCTTTGGGGGAAGTTATACACGTCTTACACAAACATTACACATCCTTGTACATCTAAGCAGGATTTCTAAGCTCAAATAGATAACCTACTAGCTGGATGGGTTAGGAGAGGGTTTTTACATTTGTCATTTTTCATCAAGAGAAGACTGAAATCATCAATGATCTTTTCTTGAGGACTGCATTGGTCCTGGGTAGGGATGGTTTGGGGGGATGAGAGAGAGGGATTAACAGTCAATTTTTCCCACTCTCTGGCAAAGCCCACACATGACATTTGTTTAGTTGTTACAGGAATATTTTGACCCTGCAAAGGACCTGGAAAGCTGTAGCTGTTAGGAACAGAAACATTGACTCTATGATATCCTGGCCTAATAGTCGAGAGAACTGGCTTCTGGTGCCATTAACCTTCTGTGCTTTGTGGAACAAGTCACTTAGCCTGTCTTGGCCTCAGTTTCGTTGTCTGTTAAATATTACATGAGTTGAATTCAGTTCTCTTTGGAGCATCTGTATTACTTCATTCACCAAATATTTAGTGGGCACCTACAATGTATAAATACTTCGATGAGTGCTAGGTAGTCAACATCAAACTAAAGGCACTTTGGGCAATTACTTCTCCAAGGTCCAGTTTTTTTCACATGTAAAAGAAGTGTTTCAAATAACTCCTATCTTACAGGATTTTGAGAATAACCTGTGTATGTGGGGTACTTTATAAAGAGGCATGCCACATAGGATGTGCTCAAGGTGTAGTAGCTATTACTATGCCTGTTATGAGTGGGGATTGTAGGCCTTGCCCTCGTGGGACCTTGTGGAGGGGATACAGATAATTGCTATCCTGTGATAAGGGCTAGCGTAAGGAAAAGTTTCTGAAGATAGCTCATATCCCACCCCCCCACCGCCAACAGTTGCCTAAAAGCAGCCTGTGATTTTAAACTCTGAACCTCAGGGTATCACTTTCTCTGCCTTTCATAGTCAAAGTCATACACAGGTTCTGATCTACTGTAGAGTTGGTAAAATGTAGTCTCCAAACTCAGTAGTCATCACTTTCTAAATGTCTCCAAATTTTCTTAGCATAAGAACCCTTGATTAATGTCAAAAACTTTGGCAGATTTTATTATATTTATTTTACTATTTATTATTTGTGAAAATATATAATGACAAATATTACTACATAGGAATATATTTGAAATCAATTTACATGTTTAAATCCCAATTATATGTACACACTTGGAAAAATAGTATTGTATCAGAGCTTTCCAGAGAAACTTAACCAGTAGTTATGCCATGTATGGCTTACATTATTATGGGGGCTGGTAAGTCTAAAATTTGAGGGGGCAGGCTGGCAGCTGGAAACTCTTGAAGAGGAGCCGATGTTGCAGTGTTGAGGCAGAATTTCTCTGTCGTCAGGGAATCTCAGGTTTGCTCTTAAAGATTTTCATCTGGTCAGATGTGGCCCACCCACATTATGGAGGATGGCCTCCTTCACTTAAAGTCAACTTATTGTAGATGTTGACCATATCTAAAAAATACCTTCACAACACCTACATTAGTGTTGATTAAATAACTGGGTATTATAGTCTAGCCAAGTCAACTTATAAAATTAACTATTACAAGTACATATTTCTAAAAAATATTTTGTTCGCTCATTCTACAAAAAACATTTAGCATGCATATGGATTGAAGGGACTCTCTTTGGTGTTCTTGGGGACAAGGACCACAGATTGGCCTCCATAGGATTAGATCAATGAAGATGGCACGGTTCTTTAAGACCCATGACTGTTCTACACTAAGGGTACAACAAGAACATTAGGCAAAGTGTCCAATTGCTTTTTCCAGGGAAGACGTTGATTTTGCTTGTATCAAAATTATTGGATATGCCTGGCTCACACTGGGACACTGCCCAGCAGAATGAACAGGCTTCTGAGAACTCTGTACTTGTGATTCCTGTTTTGTTGCTGAATACTTTTCCCAGCGATCAAGATATGACTGCTCCAGCTGGCCAACAAAGGCAGTACAGAGAGAATTATGAATTATTACTAAAGCATATTGATTTTTTGAAATGCTGGCTATGATTTAAAAGGAAGTATAAAAGTCAAATCCTTGATAGGGGAAGGCTGGCCCTTATACAGGTAGAGAAACATCTTTATAGACATCTCTAGGAAAGATATATACTTTTATAAAAATAGGTCTTTCCATTATAAATACATTTTCCCATCTCTTTCTCTCTCTGATTTCTCTCTCTCTCTCCCTTTCAATTCCTCTGGTCAAAGATTTTATAAAACAGTGTGAATGTTATAGGCTTTGGTCCAAATAGATTGAAAGCAGCTAAGAAGAATTATTGCTGAACAAATATTTACCTATATACCTGAGAAAGTCCACATAACATATTAGTTTTTGAAGTTGCATGGTTTTGTCATTACAAGAAGATTGAGAGTGAAGAATACTTTTTCCAATTCTAGCCTAACCTTAGCACTGACCAAATATATTGCATCTCATGTTAATCTTTTAAAAAGTAGTCCAAAGAAGGGAAATAAAAATGATCATAGAAATTGAAAAGTCATTTGAGGAAAAGTTAAACTCTGGTGAGAACTCTAAGGGCAAATTTGATTCCTGTCTGTGAGACTTTGTAGGACATTTAGGAGGGGAATGTTGGCCAGTTATACTCTGTCAACAAGGAAATAGTCATGAGAAAATAATCTTAAATCCATGGCAAGTGAGAGCTCTGTTGGACATGGGGGTTACTTGATCATATGGTGATAAAACCCTGAAATTGCCTGCTGAGAGCAGCAGAGCTGCTTTTTTTTCTTGAGCATGTAGTATACTTGATAACAAATAGCTCTCATTGATGACAGATTTCCCTGCCTTAATATGGGAGGCTGTACCGCGTATGCTTTCAAACTCCCATGCAACTCACCAGATTGCATTGAACCTCTTATGTCCAAAAGCAGGTATTTATTGAATATCTACTATGTAAGTTTTTCTATGTTTCCCTATAAAACTATCACAAACTTTTTGGCTTAAAATAACACAAATTTGTTATCTTGTAGTTCTGGTGGTCAGAAATCCAGGAGGAGTCTCACCTGTTGGCAAGCTCTGTTTCTTTCTAGAGGCTCTAGGGGAGAAATAGAGTGCTGCAATGATGAACTTTGTTTCTTGTTGGAGTCTGAGAAAGTGCATTAAAGGCAATGTTTAAATAGAATCCTTTAGGATGAATAGGAGGAAGGTATTCCAATCCAAGGGAACAGCCTGGAGAAGTGAAGTGCATGGCATGGTCAGGGCTGTAAATATAGGGGACATGTGTGAGTGTGGCAAGAAATTCTAGAGAGGTGGGGTGTCTAAGGAACTTGGATTTTATCTTTTTGGCAATGAGAAAAATTTGAAGAGTTCTGAACTAGGATGTGAAGATCTGATTTTCATTTCAGAGAGGTCATAACACATGTAGTAACAATAGGGGTAAGAACTGAGAAAATAACTCATAAAACATTTACTAAGTAAACTTAACAAGTTTTGGTGATGAATTTCATGTGGTTGGTAAAAGAATGGGGAGAGGGAAGGTTGATGCCCAGGTCTCTAAGCTGAATGACTAAGCTGAGGATGGTGCCACCACCCAAAGTAGGGAGTGGAGGAAGAGATTGATGTGGGAAAATGAGTCAGTTCTGTACCTGTTGAGTCTGAGATACTTGTGAGTGATCCAGGAACTGAGGCCTGAAGCACAGAGAAGAGATTTGGGCTGGAGATAGTAAGGATATGACAAACAAACTCCTAGAATAGGAAGATCCCCAGAGGGAACATACAGAGCGGCAAGAGAGCCAAGGTAAACTAGCAACAATAATAGGGTAGACAAAGCATGAGAAATCTATCACAGAGACTGAAGAGGAAAGGAGATAAATCATGACTAACAGAGGAGAAGAAAGTCACAAAAAGAAAGAAGCCATCTTTTCAAGTCATTTTTCAATAGTGTCAATTTTAATGGATGGATAAAATTAGCTTGCCCAGATTTGGTGATAGATTTGTAAATTAGGTCATTAGTGACCTTAAATTGGTGGTCTCAAGGGCAAAAAGTAGGGTACTTAGGTTGAGAAGTGAAAAGGAAAAAAGTAACATTTGAAATAATCAGTGAGCAATAATAGTATTAAATCATAACTACCTATAATAACTATAACTATAATAACATAACTAACTATAATAGAACAGGAGTTTGAAGAAGTGATATGTGATGCCTGGTGAATGGAAAAAATATAGAGATAGATGCAGAAATTGAATTTGTTGCTGAAAGATGGATAGAGTGGTGACAAATAAATAGAGTCGTGACTAGGGAAAACCTTCTAGGTGAAGGCAAGCTCCACAATTGAAGACATAAAAGTGGAACTGGGCCTACTGTATGTGTGTGAGTAGAGTTTCTGTAATAGAAAGCATGGGCAATAATTTGAAATAGAAGAAGTGAGACGGCATTATGTAAACTATGATGGTTAAGGATAGGAATTTATATAAAGTATAACAATTGGGCAGATCATGAGGGTTTCAGAGTATGGAATGGCATGATTAAAAGATGTCTGAACATGTAGCTTGAATATCATATCAAAGGACAGGTGTTTCTCACCCTTTTACTTTTCTACTTGCCACTGCCTACCCCTACCACTCCAGAAACCACACCTTGAAGATACTTTCTCAAGAAATTGTGGTAAAATAAGGAGTGTGGGACTGGGTGGGGGAGTCATCCACAGTGGGGGGTGAAGTTGGGGTTGAGAGAACAATGAACTTTGATAGGTGTCTTACATAAGTGATCTCATGTAATTGTTCCAACAGGTCTGAAAGGAAGGCACTTACACTGTGTTGCCATTGTACAGGTCAGAAAATTTGGTCTCAAGTAGTTATTAAGCAGAAAATGTGTAAATCAAATTGAGGTTCTGTCTGCCTTCAAAGCCCAAGGAGTACTAAAATAAGAGGTATACCTTCAATGGTCTTTCCCTTCAGCGATAAGGGACTTAAGTAAATAAGGTATAATTGAGTTAAGGCTTGTATTTAATTTGAAATTACAGAGTATTTGGAAATATAGAAAACTTATAGGACTGTATACCATGGTTTTTGATGTCCTGTCTCCCTGTGTCGTTTCTACTTATTCTGTAAGTTTCAGTTTCTGAGAAGCTTTTCAGGGCTCCCCAGGTAAGTTAGGAGGCTTCCTAACTGTGATCATATCCATCACAACACTTACAAGACTGTTATAATTAATGATTCACTTGCCCTTCACTGTGAATGTCTTCAAAACAGGGAATGTATTTTAAATTTCCATATTTGCTGCCTAGTTTCAGCATCTTTACATAGTAGGTACTCAGTGGTTATTCAACAAATCAGTGGATGATAAAAGCTAAATGTATCAATGAAAATTAGTAGTAACTTCTGGTTTAATTTAATGAACATTTATCCACTACCAGTGCTTTTCTAGACAGTATCATCTGTGCTATGTTTCCTGTCCTGTAATTGTTGCCAATCTAATGGTCATCATACATACAAATTATTCTAAATGAAAGACAGACCGTGATAAATTATCTAATAGGTGTATAAACAAAGAACTATGGAGATGAAATTGAGGAGGTGATTGTACCAATTGAAATTCAATATTTATAGTCTGACCTGTGGTTTCCAGAATTGATAATTTAATAGAGATGTCTATTACTAACATTTCTTAAAAAGATCACAAAATATTTTAGAGTCAATATTTTATTAATCCTACTTGAAATCTAGATGATAAATATCTGTAGTTATAGAGGATTTATAGGCACAAACAAAATATTGATGATCTCCACTATAATTGAATTCATCTCAGCCCCAATTGTTTCCCCTTGTGTAGTTCTTTCTCCTTTAGTCAGTTCTTCACATTGTTGCAGTATTAATTTTCTGGAAGCAATTCTCTTACTATCATGTCTTTTGTTAAGCACTCAGGGCCAAGCTTAGAAGTCTTAGCTTCCTACTGAGGCCACCATGATATAACCTACCTTTTTAGCCTCACTTGCTTCTGCTCTTAATACTTCATCTAGTCTGGGAACCACTGTTCTCTGCGTATAGCCTGTCCTTTGCTGCCTCTGTGTCTTGCTCCCGTAATTCTCTCTGCCTGGATTGCCTTTGCCCATTTCTTCTTGTCCAGGTTCCACCCACCTTTAGGGTCAAACTGGGAGGAATACCTGTCTCTCTTACATAATTAATCTTCAATTATTTTACTTCCTAATCATTTTTATATATGCCTTACTTAATTGCAAATTCTTTTAGGCAAAAATCTGTATCCAATTCATCTTTGCATTCATTCAGTGCTCAAAACAGTTCTTTTAAGTGGAAAATGTAGATAAATGTTTGACAGATAATGCTGAACATATAATGAATTAATGGAATATCTTTCATTTCATCTGTTTTAAAATATTTCAATAATTATAATGTTAGTGAATAAAACATTATACACTTATAAATCAAATACTCACTTGTGGTATACAATCAACCGATACTTGCATTTCTTCCAAGACAAGTGCTATCATAATGTTAGATTTGGATGAAGACCAAGGTTCATACTGAGGAAGGCACTATGCTAAGTGCTGAAGATTCAGAGGCATAGAGTAGCCTTCCTGTAATCTAGGAGTTTCTAGATATACATGGAGTAAACAAGACATGTGCTTCAAAAGTTACCTAACAATAACCAGGAACAGAGGTTAAGCCACAACTGAGCAGTGTACTCAATGACTGTTTCCAGAAGTGAGTTTTTTGGGGAATTACCATGAGGTAGTTATAGTTTAGGACACACAATTTCACGTTAGCAGGTCTAGTTTTGAGCCTTGACACTGCCTAGCTACGTGACATCAGGTAAACTGCTTAATTTCTCTGTGACTGAATCTTCTGATCTGTGAATTAAGATAATTAGAATACTATGTACTTCATACGGTGGTTGTGAAAATTAAATAAGATTATATGTATATATTTAAGATTATCTATCTATCTAATCTACCTATAGAGCACAGTGTTTGGTACTTAGTAAAATGTTACAATATAAACATTTTATCATTATTTGTGTATAAAGAAGATTGGGGAGCCTTCCTGGAGAAGATAGAATTTAGATCTGAATCTGAAAGATAAGGGAAAATTTTGTGGCAGGCGAAAGGCATGGAGAGGAGGGTTCAAGGCACTGAATTAGAAAAGAGGAAATTCAGCCTTTAGTGGTCTTCTTTCTTTCTGATGCATCTCCAAAAAGTAAAGTGCTTTTAATTCAGGAAGGTTAAGGGAATGTAAGAGAGTGCCTGAAATTATTCTTCCAGTATGACTGGTAATGCACTTAAAAATGGCTTTAGTTTGTACCATGGGACTCTTAACAAGAGCAATAACCATCAGAAAATGGATATCAATAGAATTAAAAGGTCTTTTTTTTAAGAAGAAATCCATAGTGTACCTGAGCATTCAGATCTTGTAGATCATCCTGATCTGAAATAAAGTGCTGAGGTTGAGCACAATGTCACACTCCAGGTGACCTAGCTCACCTGTCCTTTCTGTCTCTTCATTCAGAGATTTTAGTGATTCCAAGTCTTATTCCAGGAAAGAAGCCCCTGGGGAAACATGCACTTTGCCCTTATTCCCTGGATGCCTCTGGGCAAATGAAGACCTCCTCCTACTTTGAGACGTGGTTCTGACAATGGGGTGGGGACATCCTATTGCCACATTTCTTAGGAGACAAAGAAAAGGTAGTGAGTGTCCTGGAGGAGGAAATTTTCTCCTCTACCCTCTTGAGTTCTTGTGGCTGGACTAATAATAAAATTGACAGAAGACAGATTAATAGGAGAGAAAGAAATTTTAATTCTTGCGCATGGAGGTCTTATAGAAATGGGACCTAAAAAGTGGCTAAAGCAGGCAGCTTTTATACTTTTTAGACAACGAAACAATACATTTGTGAGGAACTGACAAGACAAAGAAACTTAGGTTTTGGGTACTCAGTTAGTGAAGAATCTAAACAGAGTTTGTCCTTGGGGTAGTAAATTAGCAAGTAACCGGGTTTGTTTATATAGGCTTTTCCTGTCTCTGGTGATAAGGGTGTCTTTCTACATCCTCATGCAGGGAGGGCACCTTTCACATGGGAGATTTATTTTCTGCTTTCAGGGAGACAGAAAAGAGGGTCAGAGTGTTCCTCTTGCATTGGCCATTACTTCAGTAACTTTAATTCAAACTAATCAGTATGCCATTGTGGCATACATGAGCCCTTGATGAGCCCCAACCATAGCTTCCATTCTTTGGATGCAAAGTGAAGTTTCTGCCAAATGTCTAGGGCTATAGGGTCAGTGATGAATTGCGCTGCAGGATAACAAAGCATAGGCTTTGGACCAGTCATGAGTGATTCAAATCATGTCATGCCTCATCACCCAAATGACAATGATTGAAATGGAAGGTACAGGCTGGGTTTAAGAACACCATCTGTACATCAGACTGCCTGGATTCAAATCTCTATATAGGATGATCAACCCTCCAGAAATATAGGAGAGAGATTTCCTGAAATATAGGACATTCAGTGCTAAACCCAGGACAGTACTGAATAAACTAGCATAGCTGATAACCCTAACACACTGGCTGTGTGACCTTGGGCCACAATCTTTTATGCCTCAGTTTCCCCTTCTATAAAATGTGAATTATAATACTACCCACTTATTAGGTTTGTTGCATAATATTTTTTAACAGAACCCAGAACATTGTAAAGCACTAATAGTTATTGGCTAGATGTATGTGTTAGTTTTCTATGGCTGCTGTAACAAATTACCACACACTTGGTGGCTTAAAACAATTGAAATGTATTCACTTACGATTCTGGAGGCCAGAAGTTTGAAACCAGTTTTATTAGGCTGAATTCAAGGTGTTGGCAGGTACGCACTCCTTCTGGAGACTCTAAGGGAGAATATGTTCCTTGCCTCTTCCAGCTTCTTTTGGCTGCTTGCATTCCTTGGCTTGTAGTCTCATCATTCCTATCTCTACCTCCACCTTTGTATTACCTTCTCCTCTTCTTGATGTGGTATAATCTCTCTCTGCCTCTCTCTTACAAGGACACTTGTGATTACATTTAAGGCGCACCTGGATAATCCAAGATAATTTTACCATCTCAAGATTCTTAAATTAATCACTTATGCAGTGAAGTTTTTTCCAGATAAGGTAAGATTTACAGGTTCCCAGGACTAGGACCTGATCATTTTATATACCAATATTCAACCTACAACAGTGAATTATTAACCTTCTTTATCTTTCTGACTTTTGTCTTTTTTTCATTTGTAAAATAAGCCTCACAGTCTTGTTAACAGTAATCAAAGGAAATAAAAACTGGGCACATAGTAGGTGCCTACTCTAGACTGAACTTTTTTCCGTATTCCTTTCTCTTTCTCCATTACTGGAATACACATGCTCACATACTTTGTGTTGAAAGGGAGTAGAACTAGGATGTATATGCATTAGCTACTTCAAGTTTCTCTATGATATTGGTTGTTTATACTGCTTGCTGAAACTGTAGTGATAGATGCAATGGTTTCCAAAACAAAATACGTAAGACCCTATGGCCACTTAACCTGGTGCTAAGGAATTATTTCTCACTCCACTTCGTACACTTGCATTTTTCTTTGTTGGAAACTTGGCTTTAATTTTTCTGAAAGTCTCTGAGAGAAGGAGGGAAGCCAAATTATTTACTGCATTTCCAATGATTCTGAGCTCAAGAGGGATTACAAACGAGTGGCAAGCAGAGTACAGAAATAGTTGTGAAATTCCACAAGGTATACAGTGTCTACTGGCTGATTTAATTTTCCAAGAGCGCTCATTGCTTTTTTGGAAGACTATAAGTGAAATTTTCTGTTGCCTCCCTAGCGTCCTGTATCTCTCCATCTTCACCAACAGTGGTGTGTTAGTTTCCCAGGGCTGCTGTAATGAAGTACCACAAACTGAATGGCTTAAAATAACAGGACTTTATCATCTCACAGTTCTGGAGACTAGAAGTCTGAAATTAAAGTGTCATCAGGTGCATGTTTCCTTTGAAACCTGTCGGGGAGAATCCTTTCTCGCCTCTTCTAGTTCCTGGGGTTTGCCGGCAATCCTTGGTGTCCTTCGCTTATAGATGCATCACTACAATCTCCGCCTCTGTCCTCACATGGTCATCTTCTCTGCGTGTCTATGTCCAAATTTCATCTTCTTATAAAGATATGAGTCATATTTAGCGTTCACTCTAATAACCTCATCTTAGCTTAAATACATCTACAAAGAGCCTCTTTTCATTTAAGATCATGTACAAGTACTGGTGGTTAGAATTTCAACATATCTTTTTTTTTTTTTTTTTTTTTTAATTGAGGATCTTGAATCAGATGCGTATGTTTGATTGATTGATTGATTGATTGATTTTGGCTGTGTTGGGTCTTCGTTTCTGTGCGAGGGCTTTCTCCAGTTGTGGCAAGCGGGGGCCACTCTTCATCGCGATGCGCGGGCCTCTCACCGTCGCGGCCTCTCTCATTGTGGAGCACAGGCTCCAGACGCGCAGGCTCAGCAGTTGTGGCTCACGGGCCCAGCCGCTCTGCGGCATGTGGGATCTTCCCAGGCCAGGGCTCGAACCCGTGTCCCCTGCATTAGCAGGCAGATTCTCAACCACTGCGCCACCTGGGAAGCCCTCAACATATCTTTTTTGGGAGAAACAATTCAACGCATAACAAATAGCTTAATTTTCTTTTGAGAAACCATCAGACTCTTAATCCTCAGGCATACATTTTTAATAGGATTGACTTGACCAACTCTCAATTCCAAGGAAGGACTATGAGAGGTTTAGTCAGAGAATCCTGCCCCATCTCCCTGGCCCCTCTGCTTGGTTCTGGGTGTGTATATATTTCAGTCACAACTGTTGAGACACTAGGAGACATTTGCTAGAGTTCTTGGAAAAAAGCGGGTTTCTTTCTTTCTTTATTTCTTTCTCTCTCTCTTTCTTTTTCTTTCTTCTTTCTTTCTTTCTTTCTTTTTCTTCTTTCTTTCTTTCTTTCTTTCTTTCTTTCTTTCTTTCTTTCTTTCTTTCTTTCTTTCTCTTGGAGAACAAATACAGTATAAGGATTTGAAATCTGGGTTGACTAAAGCCATCTCACTAATACCAGGGGCATCAGAAAATGGATAAAGCCAACATACAGCCTAGAAAGGATACCAACAGTTATAGAGAGCTATACCATGATGATATTGTGCCCCAGCCAGTCAGTATTCGAAACCATCCCCATTACTAGACTTTTCTATTTTCTGAGACAAAAGAAAATATATATTTTCATCTGAGCTAGTGTGTTTGAGTTTCTATTCCTGCAACATGAGTCTTCTAATTCAATTATGCTGGCATTGGAGATGTAATCCTCACATTTATGGCAGTCATCTGAGAAATAAAAACAGCTAAAATTTATTGAATGGTCACTATATGCCCAGCTTGGCACCTTGTATACATTAGGTCATTTAATAGCTATGACAGTCCCAGAGACTGTTATTATCTCTATTTTATAAATGAAGATGCTGAGGCACAAAGAAATTAATTTCCTTATTTGAGTTCACACAGTGATTAAGTGGCAGAATAGGAATTCAAACTCTATAGCTTGGCTCCAAGGCCCATTTTCTTAGCCACTATGCAGTACTGTCTCCTTCTTTGCTATCAGGGCCTATGCAAAAGGCAGCTTTGAGAAAATCCAAATATTTTATATACATACCACAGAGGAGTCATTAACATGATTCAGGATCCCAACCATCCCCCCCTACACACACCTCCCTCTTTGTATGAGTTTGCTATTGCTGTGTAGCATATTAACACAAAGTTAGCAACTTAAAACAACATCCACTTAGGACCTCCTGTGAAGCAGGAGTCCCAGCTGGGTCCCCTGCTCAGGGTTTCACAAAGTTAAAGTCAAGGTGTCAGCTGGGCTTGAGATTTTCTTCTAAATTCATGTGACTGCTGTCAGAATTCAGTTCCTTGTAATTATAGGACTGAGGATCTCAGCTTAGAGGCCACCCACTCTTCCTTGCCATGTGGCCCTCTCCACAACATGCCAACCTACTTCTTCAAGTCCAGCAGGATTGACTGTCCTATCACATTTGCCATATAACACAACTTAAGAAAGAAACTTTCCCATCATATTCACAGGTCTCACTCACACTCATGTAGAAAGAATTACACAGGGCATGTACACTTTGGGGTGGAAATCTTAGGAGCCATCTTAGAATTCAGGCTTCTACAAACTCCCTGCATCCATAAAGGGAATGGGTTTTTATGGGGAAGGATGCCATGGGAGACACCACGTGTGCTTCCTGCCTCAGACTTGCCAACAGGCTCCCAAAGAGAGCAGAATACAAATCTGGTATTCCTCATTGAGATATTGTGGGAAAACATGGTCATCTATCTAGGGCATTATGAGATTAAAAGACCTGGGAAATTATGGAGAGTTTTTAAAATGAAAGAGGACTTTAAGAACACCACATCCAAAAAAGTATTACCTCCATGGTTATGATTAAATTGGGCAGGAGCCACCTTGCAAAATGGTCATTACAGTTAGTTGCAGCTCATTAAGACTGCTTTGTGAGTAACTCTACTAGTGTTTCGGAACCTCCATTGCTCATGGGGTCAGTCCCACTAAATCTGGCCTGCTGTAATAAGAAATCCTTTGGTAAAAATCTATTTGGACTACAAGTATTTAGAATCAACCAAAATTTATTAGCCTGAATTCAAAGAGGATTCTTAATTCTAAATCTGCTTTAAAATGAGTATTAGTTAAAATAGGTTTGTTTTTCATTAAAAGAGCATTTCCATGAAAGACTAACCTTAAATTACCTTTTTTATTTAACTAGAGTCTGCCTAGGAGAATCAGAGGTAAATAAATGCATTGTGTTATTGAGCAATTTTTATCTTTTGTTTATATTAAGTAGGCACAGCAAGACTATCATTATTGCAAAGAAAATTGCATTATTCTATTGCTAAATTTCAAGTGTTGGAACAGAAACTAATGTAAGCTTTTAAGCCATGGTATTCAAACATATATTTCCAAGGAAAATTGATTGGTCATTTAGAGTTTTTTCAATCATTAACTGTGCTCATCTTTTTTTCTGTTTTGATTTTATTTTATACTGTTCTGTGTAGAAAAAAGCCTCTAAGAGTTATGTGAGGCTGATCTTATAAAGAAGCCTTAAAATTACTATCGATCATTTTCAGTGTACTTAATCCATTTAAATGTAATTTCAAATATGCAGTTATCTTATATGCATATTTTGTAGACATTCTTTCTTGATGCTGATTACACTGCTATAGATTTAAAGGCTCTGTGCCTAACTGCCTTATTCAACTGCTTCCAAGGCTCTGGCTTTCTCATCCATTTTAGCTGACTGCAGTAGCTTGCACTGAGGACCCTGTTGTCCATAGCTTCTCTGAAACTCCCTGCATCCTGATAGAAACCAGTCATCAGCTTACTAATGACCCTTACCCTAGGAATCATTGGGAGAAGAAGGATTGTGATGGTGGAAATAATCTTGATTTTTTTTTTTTTTTTCCTCATTCCCACTTATCAACACACTTGAAGGCAAGTCTCTAAAGCCCAAGACTTTTTGTGCAGATGCCCAGAATTCTTTTCACTTATTGCTGGCCTGTTTTTGCCCCAGGCCATCCCTATCAATATTCTTGCCTCCGCAGTTCAAACTTTAAACCTGTTTCTAGCTTTTTTAATTCAGTGATTGCTTTTGATCAACTCTTTTTAAAGACTGACTTGCTGCACTCCTCAGCGTCATAACAAACTGGCTGCCTCAAGAAGGAACCCATGCTCTAATTTGGTTCCATGGAACCAACTTGCTGCAACAGGCAGGGACAGCCGCATCCCTGAAAGAAGGGAGAACGGAGGCCAGAAAACATGAGAGTTGGTTTGGGAGACAGCACTAGTTGGCACAATTCAAATGTCTACCCACCTAATCCCTGATGAAATACAACACATATTCTTCTAGACTAAAGTCATTCTTTGGGGGTGCTTAGTAAAAAGAGCTCTAACACTAGAAGGAAGGAAGTTTCTTTTTCTGTTCTCAGTGATAGCTGCACTAATTAATGACTACAGCAATTTTTTCATGAGATACTATCTATAGAAGGTTTTGATTCTTATAGTCATGGTGTAAGTACTTGCTGAATGTGGAGCTTTAGCTATATTCCTCCACTAGCTCAGGTCTAGGCTCATCCCAGTCATTTCATGACTTAGATTGGAAACAGTCTCAAAATTGAGAATTGCATGTGAAAGGTTTATTGGGGGCTGCTCTCAGGAGATATATCTGCAAAATTGGGCAAAGGGAAAATCTGTGCCATACTGAAGTAACTAATGAGGCATCAATCAATCTATGGCAAGCTCTGGAGCTGGGATGGCCCTCAGTGTTATCCCAGATTGAGGCAAAGAACAAGTACATTTTTTCTCCAATTAATATAGTAATTTACTTCTTTGGATAGAGCACTTCAGTATCCACTGCAGTACATTGTTACATAAAGAAACAGTGCACAGATAACTGTAATAGCAACATTTGACCTATAATCAAGCAACTTAACACGGTAAAAATCATTTACATTAACTATCATTAAGTGCATCTGCCATTAGGATTTATGGCCAATGTGTTGGAAGAAGACAGAATTCACCTCAAATAGTTCAAATGATGGTATTTATATTAAAGTAGCAGTTCAAATACATGGACAGGTCAGGGGATATATAGGGATGATGAGGTACCGAGAGATAGCAACAGTAGGATGCAATTAACTCCCTTGGGGTAGAAAGGACAAGACATATAAAGGGAGATACAGAAGCCCAATGAGAGTTGGAGTCATGGAGGAAAGTCTATACCAGAAGGAGCTATAGTCTTGGAGATGAAAAGCTACTGATAGAAAGGAGATAGATGCCAAAGCCCTTGATTACATACTGGTGACTTCCCATTGGCCAACCCAACTGGAAGGCAACTAACAAGTGAGTCTGGGAGATGCAATGCACAAGGGTTAGTCTCCTGGGGCAAAGAGTAGGATTAGAATGATAAGAGCAAAGAATGGATAAGACTTGCAAATACAGAATAATCATCACAGTTCCCAAATAAAATGTAGATCACTCTCCTATCCACAAAGCAAGCCATTTTCTCTAACATATTTGACAAATAATCCCTAAGTAAAACACTTAATAAAGAGACACCACCAACTGAGATCCGTAGGTCTCAAGAGAGGAAAACTTCATCTACTCATTTTATTTTATTTTTTCTCTTTAGAATAAGCCCTCAGTAATGAAATTTTGAAAGAAAAAAGTACCTCTAATTGCTAATTCTATGTTGTAACTGCCAGTCCATTTTATTTGTTGGGCAGGTGCCATGCAAACAGTGCTGCTTTTGAGAACATGGCAATTACAGATACTAGAGAAGCCACCAGGAGAATAACTAAAAGAAATAATTATTACTGAATGTTCAGTGTGGTATGTGTGGCTTTTACAGTACAACACCTATTAAGTGAGAGTCACATGATTAAACCTTATACATATTTTTTCCAAATTTACCTCCTAAGGGGCAAATTACCAGCACAGTTCTGAATAACATTATTGTAGCTATTAGTCTTTGTGTGCATAATTCCCCATCCATGATGTTTACAATTTTCTCCTTAGTGTTTCTTTGAAAAGTGGCACAATTACAATATTTTCACTATACTATGGCTTACACAGATAATTAAACAAATAAATACGTTCTTACACAATTCATTTTAAGCATTCCCAATCTGTATAAAACTCCCTCATTTTGGAAGAATAAAGACATACTCTATACCTGCAATTTTTATTTTCTTTTACAAAGGCATCACCTGGAAGATTAATAGAACTCATCAATTTAAGTTATAACCTTAATAATTCTCTTTCTAATGAGAAAGTAAACTAGCGCAAAATAATAACAATCTCACAGCTTTTACATGGGGATGGTAAGAACAGAATATTTTCATTTTAGAGGGATCGGGGAGATTAAAAATGTATTTCTCACAGTGTATTGATTTTATTATTGAGGCTGTAGTTGAGTTAGTTTTAGGTGTTTAGTACATTTATGAAAATGAATTAAACTCTCAAAATTTGGGGCTTTTAACATATCCCATTTTTTGTAGGTGCTAAATCTAGTAAAAACTGGCACTTAGCTATTATAAGCAAACTTCCAAAATATCTAGATTTTACTTTCAAATAATAGAATATTAGAGTAATTTGGAAAGATAAGTTTATTTTGCCAATAAATACACCAAGTCTCAGAAATATTAAATGGCTTTCTAGGGTCTCACAGCTGGTTCCTTCCAGAGGCAGAACTGTAATAGGCAGTCTCCTAAAATGCCATGCCTGTGTCTTTTCTCCTATTCATCATGCCTCTTCCAGGGGACTTTATACTTTTTCTTTCAATAAGCATTTTTGAGCCCCTACTGTGTGCCAAGTACTACTTGGGGTGATGGGGACAGGAAAGTGAGTAAGACATGTTCCCATTTCTTTTAGAACCTCACAATTTAGTGTAAGAATCAATTGTGTAGATGAAAAATTGTCCTTTATTATGAATTATGGAGCACAGAGGAGGGAGTGCTAGCTCTCTCTTAACTCTCCCTGGCTTTGGGGTTTGATTTCCTGTCTTCAACTAATACAGTTACTGAGATCTTCAAACACAGCAAGTTCCTGCTCTTACCAGGCATGGTGGTGGTTTCTTACACTGTTTTTTTTTTTTTTTTTAATTGAAGTATAGTTGATTTACAATGTTGTATTAATTTCGGGTGTATAGCACAGTGATTAGGATTATATATATAATATATATGTATATATTCTATTCTTTTTAAGATTCTTTTCCCTTATAGGTTATTACAAAATATTGAGTATAGTTCCCTGTGCTGTACAGTAGGTCCTTGTTGATTATCTATTTTATATATAGATGTGTGTATATGTTAATCCCAAACTCCTAATTTACCCCTCTCCCCCTTTCCCCTTTGGTAACCATAAGTTTGTTTGCTAAATCTGTGGGTCTATTTCTGTTTTGTATGTAAGTTCATTGATATCATTTTTTAAAATATTCCACATATAAGGAATATCATATGGTATTTGTCTTTCTCTGTGTGACTTACTTCACTTAATATGATAATGTCTAGTTCCATCCATGTTGCTGCAAATGGCATTATTTCATTCTTTTTTATGGCTGAGTAATATTCCATTGTGTATATATACCACATCTTCCTTATCCATTTATCTGTTGATGGACATTTAGGTTGCTTTCATGTCTTGGCTATTGTAAATAGTGCTGCTGTGAACATTGGGGTGCAACTATTTCTGTTGGCTTTCTGTGTTTTCCTGCCACTCCCACCAGTCCTGCTTTTTTCCCTGTTGTCTCATGCAGCAGTTGCTGTTTATGTGCTACTATTTCTGATTTTGGAAATTTGAAACCATCTGCAGCACCAGAAGTGGAAGCTGCTCTCTTAAAGAAGAGAGAGTACTCTACTCACAACAGTTACTGCTTCTTCATTATGCTTCTCAAAGGACTGCCTTTTCCTTCAACCTTTGACCCCACCCATCCCCAAACTGGAGAATGGACTTTCAATGACACCATCCAAATGTTACACCCTAACTGACTAACTGAATGTGACTGATGACACTGATAAGCATGACATACTCCCATGCATGTACCAAGGATTATGTACCCCAAACACACAAGGCATAACCTACCTTTTTTTCCACTCCCGTAGGAAAGCCCGTAGGAAAAAAGGAATGAGCATGTTATAAAAAAATTAATACCTCATAACTATTTATATAAGGTTGTGGAGTCACCTATGAGCAAAACCACTAAATAATGGTGTGTTTCTCCCATTAAAATGGCCTCTATAACCTTGGCCAGAAATAGCATTTGAGACTAGAGGAGAATTAATGTTCAGTAATTTTTGAATCCTTATTTAAATGTGACTTTCAAATATCTTTCCCAGGAGGAGCACTTAAAAAGATCCATCAAAAGCAGTCGTGCTAATAATCTGCCCTGGGACCTGGGCAGTAGGTTAAGAGACTCACCTCTCATTAATTAGGTGAAGGATTCACCAAATGTTAGGAGTGCACCTAAGCCCAGTATTCATTTTCAGGTGAGCGATCTATCCAAGAGTGAAATGATATTGGAATTATCAAGCATGTAACTGAAGGGAGAAGAAGGGAACGGAACATTAAAAAAAAAAATCCAGAAGTCATAAGTTTGAAGACAGTGAAATTGTTTTCTGTTTAAATGGTTTAAAAGGATATTTACAATGGAATCATTTTGGCATTCACTAGAAAACAAAGAGTGTCTTTGTGTATATGTGTCTTGGAAATGGAAATCCAAATGGGTATTAGGGAATACTGTATTCCCTAATTATTCTGAGGGAATACTATTCTAAGTATTCTGAGGGAATACTTAGTCCTAGCAGCAGCTCTGAATTTCTAAGTCCCACGCTACCACTTCACCTTTTGTCTGTAGCATCTATGAGTCACCAATAAAATCTTCCATAATCACCTTGCCTGGGTGGTCCTCCAAGCACTCCAGGGAGGTGCTTGGTGGGTATTTAAGCCTCTAGCATCTGTTGATTCATTCAGTCCCTTGAGGTGTGGGTTTGAAGAGGCAGAGTGGAGGTGTAGGAAGGAGAGCAGCTGAAAACAGGAGTCCTGTTCTCTGGCCCTGAGGAAGTCAGGCCATATCTTTTCAGGATCAAAATTATTTGC
This sequence comes from Balaenoptera acutorostrata, assembly GCF_949987535.1. Classification (NCBI taxonomy): domain Eukaryota; kingdom Metazoa; phylum Chordata; class Mammalia; order Artiodactyla; family Balaenopteridae; genus Balaenoptera; species Balaenoptera acutorostrata. The sequence goes on along the minus strand of NC_080067.1, from coordinate 101,383,636 downwards.
CAGAGACATAATCATCTTTAGAAGTGAGCTGGAAAAGAATGATTTACCCACCATACCAAACCTAGGAACTTTTTTTGTTTGTTTTTGGCTATCCCTTTACTGACAGATGTATGGAAGAATAAATTCTGACTTTGCAGAAACTACCATTCATTGACTTTGAAAAATACATAGGATAGAGTTAAGGGCTAAGTTCAACAACATTATTTTGAAAAGTATTTGTAAATAAGTTACCTGTAAAACTTTGGTCATTAAGGAAGTTGTGTAGCAAAGGGTTAATGAAATAAGAAATAAAACGACCTAAATTGCATCTCTTCTCCGCCCTAAGAGTTGGGCTGCTTTGTTCAGTCTCCACTGTCTTTTCCCAGATCCCGCAGTTATTGTATCACCTCTAGTTATGTTAGACTCTTGAAGTACACAAAGGGCCTTTATTTTATCAGGAAGGAGTGAAGGAATCCATTAAGGTCAATTGGGTATTTTTTTTTTTCTGCTGTCAACAGTTTATTCAATATACAAACACCATTTTGTACACTGCAATTAAATAGCCAATTGGGTATCTTTAATGTTCCTTATGTTCTATGGAGACATCAGATCAGTGTGAAACTAGGAGAGAAGAGTAACACAAGGGACACCAGTAACCACAACAAATAACCTCAATTATCTAACGGGGCAGTGTGGCCGTGATGATGAAGGTGTGTCTGAGTAAGAAGTCAAAGGGTCTACAGAAGTGGTTTCCTATGTCAATTTAAACTGGCTGGGTTCATGCAAAATCAATACACAGTTCTTTTAAAGAATCAACCTTTGTGGTGGTCTGTGATCTTAATTAGCAATCACAGGCCTCCTTCTATTCTTCATATGTCTAAAACAGAATTGCACAAACGTTAAGAATGGTAAAGTCATTAAGACTGCTTGGGAACACTTCATTTCTTTTCTAGTCCTACAACCAGTTTTTTGCCTATTAACATTTCCAGACTAAGGCAGAAATGGAGTTGAATGTACAAGGGGTTCATAACCGTGCTTGTAGAAGATAAGAAATCTTACCCTTTACCTTGCAAAACACTGAAAATCTCGTATGTTTCCAGCCAAATCTAGAGACTGGGAATCCAAGATAAGCAATTCTTATGTCCATAAAATAAGTCTCTACATAAAAGACCATAATGTTGAATTTTCCCTGCACCCTTTGTTTCTGGTAAACAATGAAGTTGAAAGGAATCCCCTCACCCTTATTTATTCTGAAAAACCATTTACTGCTAAGAACCAGCCAACCCCATATCATTCAGATAAACTTAGATAATGCTCTGGGATGTCTCCTTTGCCTTTGACAAGGCCAGACTCAAGACACTCCAAATTCCCTTTCCTTGCTTCAAACAATTAGCTGAACTGCTTGTTTCTCTTCTAATTAATCAGAAGGAACAAAGTGCTTGTTAACCAAATTTGGGGTAAGATTGTCTCCTTCTCCCAAACGTCTGAACTTTGGCCTACCCTGAGCCTGATCCAGCACAGAAGCCTTCTTAAGGGCCCCTCCAGAAAAAATAGAAAAATAGACTGGCCTCAGTGTGAAACTTTCTCTGATCTTCTGTCTGATCCCACTGCGTGTCATCCCACTTCCCCACATCTTGCCCTCGAGCCTTGTTGACTTCTCTCTATAATAGAAAAATCCTTTCTGCCTAACTCTTGCGACTCTTGGAACAGATCTTATGGCCGCAGCTTCTCCCTGCTGCCATAGTCCCCCTCTTCCTATTCCAATAGTCCCTCCCCCTTACAATTATTCTTTTGAATAAAGTCTCTCCTTACTAAATCCAGAAATGTTTTTTATTTGATAAAAGCATACAAGTTTGTTCCAAAAATAATTTTTGTATATTTTTATCTGTGGTTTGTAAGAGGGATTGTGTTTCTGTATGTTCCACGTACAATTTAAATGCCGCTTTTATATATCAGCTAACTCTATGTCAGTGTTGAGAGAACAGAGGATTGAGTGGGTCTCTCCAGAGTTTATCTGTTTTCTGTATTGGGAACTGCTTCTGAAGTAAACTGGGCAGAGAGGATCAGGTGTCAAATACCTCTTTCAAAGACTTCAGAGCTTTGGAAAACCAGACAAAAGCCTAGCTAGAAGCGGGCCGACTGCTTGAGACATTTTTAAATCTTTTGAACATTCAGAATTTACCCAGGATTTGGAGAGGATCCATGATTATATTGCTGGATATGGGATTCTGTCTACTCCTAATGAAAGAGGACAAAAAAACATTACTTATTTGGGTCATTAAGAACCAGGGATTTGGATGAGGGAAACTGACACAAAAGTGCTTCCTGAGACAGATGCCAAGTTCTGGCAAATTTTACAGGAGTGAGGTTTCATTTGCAACTGTTTTCATTAAACAGCAAGAGCCTTTGAGTCATGGTACGGGGTAATTCTGAGATAAATGACTTAAGAGAGCATGATATGTAAATGTAAAATGGGTTGGCTCATTGACCCAATCATTGTCTAAACCAAGCACCCTTTGTGTTGTTTAGTACAATTACTGACTCGAAAAACCAGCACTCCCACCAAGCTGCAGTCCTTGAGTTTTTAGTTAACATGTTAAATCTTCCTACTCGGCTGTTTTTACTACTGGTTTCCCTACTGAGTCCCCAGAGAAACGTTGGTTGAATATCCAGCTATGCCTGGGGCAAGACGTTGATTACCGAGCAGTCAGAAGCAAAAGAAACTGTCTGCAGATATATCAGAGAACAAAAATATTGGCTTTGGAACAATGGAGAAAAATTGTAATTAGGCTTTTTCTTCCCCATTTGCAAGCTAGGCTGTACCCTACATTATTTATTGTGTATCCTTGTCGATTGGTCTTCTGGCCTATCACAATGCTTTCTACATTTGATAGAATGGCGATAAAAGGGCAAACTTATTTATTACTTTTGTCTCTTAATTGAATGTCAATCACTTTCCATTCAAAAAGAAATGGCTTTCTTTGTCATTGAGAACTTCACCGATCTTTTCCTATTCTGCTCTAATATTTTAGTACATACATTTCCTTTAACTTTACTATTTATAGAGTCGTTATAAATCAAACCAACTGCAGCGTAACAGGAAATGGTTGACATTTTCTATCTCAAAGACTCATTCATAATTTCCCAATTACATGTAGTTTAAATACATAGCATCCAATCTGCAGTCTTTGAAATGGTGCCAAATTCCATCTGCTTTCCTGAATATTATTATAGTTATTTCTGAGCATGACATGAGAGAGGGCTTCTAAGAATTCTAACTTGAACACAAACCTCTCTCCTCCATAGAACCTTACTGTTAATCTTGCACTTTTCTGTTCAATAACCCTCTCACATAAAAGCACAGTTTTATTGATTTCCCTATCTGGCTGCTTACTGACCTCCACTAACAATCTATCAGCATTTCTTTTCCATTCAAACAAGGATGAGCGGATACCTCTTTCAAAATTGCCTCAAATTCATAAAAAGTTGATTCTGAGGAAATGCCAACAAAATTGCCAATTTTTTATTGGCATAACACTTAATCTTTTGATGCAATTCTTAGGTTATATCTCAAAATTCTACCCAGAAATATGAAGAATTTAAATTACACTGAGAAAGTAAATCCACTTCTACATACAGTGTCACTAGTAAATTATCTTTATTTTATTTATTTATTTATTTATTTTTTAACATCTTTATTGGAGTATAATTGCTTTACAATGTTGTGTTAGTTTCTGCTGTATAACAAAGTGAATCAGCTATGCATATACATATATCCCCATATACTCACCCTCTTGCATCTCCCTCCCACCCTCCCTATTCCACCCCTCTAGGTGGTCACAAAGCACCAAGCTGATCTCCCTGTGCTATGCGGCTACTTTCCACTAGCTATCTATTTTACATTTGGTGGTGTATATATGTCAATGCCACTCTCTCACTTTGTCCCAGCTGACCCTTCCCCCTCCCCGTGTCCTCAAGTGCTTTCTCTATGTCTGATCTTTATTCCTGTCCTGGCCCTAGGTTCATCAGAACTATTTTTTTTTTTTTTTTTAGATTCCATATATATATGTTAGCATACGGTATTTGTTTTTCTCTTTCTGACTTACTTCACTCTGTAAAACAGACTCTAGGTCCATCCACCTCACTACAAATAACTCAATTTCGTTTCTTTTTATGGCTGAGTAATATTCCATTGTATATATGGGCCACATCTTCTTTATCCATTCATCTGTTGATGGACACTTGGGTTGCTTCCATGTCCTGGCTATTGTAAATAGTGCTGCAATGAACATTGTGGTACATGACTCTTTTTGAATTATGGTTTTCTCAGGGTATATGCCCAGTAGTGGGAATGCTGGGCCATACGGTAGTTCTATTTTTAGATTTTTAAGGAACCTCCATACTGTTCTCCATAGTGGCTGTATCAGTTTACATTCCCACCAACAGTGCAGGAGGATTCCCTTTTCTCCACACCCTCTCCAGCATTTATTGTTTGTAGATTTTTTGATGATGGCCATTCTGACCGGTGTGAGGTGATATCTAATTGTGGTTTTGATTTGCATTTCTCTAATGATTAGTGATGTTGAGCATCCTTTCAGGTGTTTGTTGGCAATCTGTATATCTTCTTTGGAGAAATGTCTGTTTAGATCTTCTGCCCATTTTTGGATGGGATTGTTTGTTTTTTGATATTGAGCTGCATGAGCTGCTTATATATTTTGGAGATTAATCCTTTGTCAGTTGCTTCATTTGCAAATATTTTCTCCCATTCTGAGGGTTGTCTTTTCATCTTGTTTATGGTTTCCTTTGATGTGCAAAAGCTTTTAGGTTTCATTAGGTCCCATTTGTTTATTTTTGTTTTTATTTCCATTTCTCTAGGAGGTGAGTCAAAAAGGATCTTGCTGTGACTTATGTCAAAGAGTGTTCCTCCTATGTTTTCCTTTAAGAGTTTTTCAGTGTCTGGACTTACATTCAGGTCTTTAATACATTTTGCATTTATTTTTGTGTGTGGTATTAGGAAGTGTTCTAATTTCATTCTTTCACACTTTGCTGCCCAGTTTTCCCAGCACCACTTTTTGAAGAGGCTGTCTTTTCTCCATTGTATATTCTTGCCTTCTCTATCAAAGATAAGGTGACCATTTGTGTGTGGGTTTATCTCTGGGCTTTCTATCCTTTCCATTGATTTTTATTTCTGTTTTTGTGCCAGTACCATACTGTCTTGATTACTGTAGGTTTGTAGTATAGTCTGAAGACAGGGAGCCTGATTCCCCCAGCTCCATTTTTCTTTCTCAAGATTGCTTTGGGTATTCGGGGTCTTTTGTGTTTCTGTACAAATTATGTAATTTTTTGTTCTAGTTCTGTGAAAAATGCCAGTGGTAGTTTGATAGGGATTGCATTGAATCTGTAGACTGCTTTGGGTAGTATAGTCATTTTCACAATTTTGATTCTTCCAATACAAGAACATGGTATATCTCTCCATCTGTTTGCATCCTCTTTAATTTCTTTCATCAGTGTCTTATAGCTTTCTGCATACAGTTCTTTTGTCTCCTTAGGTAGGTTTATTCCTAGGTATTTTATTCTTTTTGTTGCAATGGTAAATGGGAGTGCTTCCTTAATTTCTCTTTCAGATTTTTCATCATTAGTGTATAGGAATGCAAGAGATTTCTGTGCATTAATTTTGTATCCTGCTAGTTTACCAAATTCATTGATTAGCTCTAGTCATTTTCTGGTAGCATCTTTAGGATTCTCTATGTGTAGTATCATGTCATCTGCAAACAGTGACAGCTTTACTTCTTTTCAAAATGCCAATTTGTATTCCTTTTATTTCTTTTTCTTCTCTGATTGCTGTGGCTAAAACTACCAAAACTATGTTGAATAATAGTGGTGAGAGTGGGCAACCTTGTCTTGTTCCTGATTTTAGAGGAAATGCTTTCAGTTTTTCACCATTGATAATGATGTTGGCTGTGGGTTTGTCAAAATGGCCTTTCTTGTGTTGAGGTAAGTTCCCTCTATGCCTACTTTCTGGAGAGTTTTTTTCTCCCTCAAATGGGTGTTGAATTTGTCGAAAGCTTTTTCTGCATCTATTGAGATGATCATATGGTCTTTATCCTTCAGTTTGTTAATATGGTGTATCACGTTGATTGATTTGCGTATATTGAAGAATCCTTGCATTCCTGGGATAAACCCCACTTGATCATGGTGTATGATCCTTTTAATGTGCTGTTGGATTCTGTTTGCTAGTATTTTGTTGAGGATTTTTGCATCTATGTTCATCAGTGATATTGGCGTGTAGTTTGATTTTTTTTTTGTGACATCTTTGTCTGGTTTTGGTATCAGGGTGATGGTGCCCTTGTAGAATGAGTTTGGGAGTGTTCCTCCCTCTGCTGTATTTTGGAAGATTTTGAGATGGATAGGTGTTAGTTCTTCTCTAAATGTTCGATAGAATTCGCCTGTGGAGCCATCTGGTCCTGGGCTTTTGTTTGTTGGAAGATTTTTTATCACAGTCTCAATTTCAGTGCTTGTGATTGGTCTGTTTATATTTTCTATTTCTTCCTGGTTCCGTCTAGGAAGGTTGTGCTTTTCTAAGAATTTGTCCATTACTTCCAGGTTGTCCATTTTATTGGCATATAGTTGCTTGCGGTAATCCCTCATGATTTTTTTCTGTTTCTGCCATATCAGTTGTTACATCTCCTTTCTCATTTCTAATTCTGTTGATTAGAGTCTTCTCCCTCTTTTTGTTGATGAGTTTGGCTAGTGGTTTATCAATTTTGTTTATCTTCTCAAAGAACCAGCTTTTAGTTTTATTGATCTTTGCTATCCTTTCCTTCATTTCTTTTTCATTTATTTCTGTTCTGATCTTTATGATTTCTTTCCTTCTGCTAACTTTGGGGGTTTTCTTTTGTTCTTCCTTCTCTAATTGCTTTAGATATAATGTTAGGTTGTTTATTTGAGATTTTTCTTGTTACTTGAGGTAGGATTATATTGCTATAAACTTCCGTATTAGAACTGCTTTTCTGCATCCCATAGGTTTTGGCTGGTGGTGTTTTCATTGTCTTTTGTTTCTAGGTATTTTTTGATTTCCTCTTGATTTCTTCAGTGAAGTCTTGCTTATTTAGTAGCGTATTGTTTAGCCTCCACGTGTTTATATTTTTACAGTTTTTTTCCTGTAATTGGTAGTCTCATAGTTACCATAGTCTCATTGCTAGTCTCATAGTGTTGTGGTCAGAAAAGATACTTGATATGATTTCAATTTCCTTAAATTTACAAGGCTTGATTTGTGACCCAAGATATGATCTATCCTGGAGAATGTTCCATGAGCACTTGAGAAGAAAGTGTATTCTGTTGTCTGTGGATGGAATGTCTTATAAATATCAATTAAGTCCATCTTATTTACTGTATCATTTAAAGCTTGTGTTTCCTTATTTATTTTCATTTTAGATGATCTGTCTCTTTGTGAAAGTGTGGCGTTAAAGTCCCCTACTATTATTGTGTTACTGTCAATTTCCCCTTTTATGGCTGTTAGCATATGCCTTATGTATTGAGGGGCTCCTAAGTTGGGTGCATAAATATTTCAACTGTTATATTTTCTTCTTGGTTTGATCCCTTGATCATTATGTAGTGTCCTACTTTGTCTCTTGTAATAGTCTTTATTTTAAAGTCTATTTTGTCTGATATGAGAATTGCTACTCCAGCTTTCTTTTGATTTCCATTTGCATGGAATATCTTTTTCCATCCCTTCACTTTCAGTCTGTATGTGTCCTTAGGTCTGAAGTGTGTCTCTTGTAGACAGCATATATACGGGTCTTTGTTTTTGTATCCATTCAGCCAGTGTATGTCTTTTGGTTGGAGCATTTAATCCATTTACATTTAAGGTAATTATCGATATGTATGTTCCTATTACCATTTTCTTAATTGGCTTGGGTTTGTTTTTGTAGGTCTTTTCTTTCTCATGTGTTTCCTGCCTAGAGAAGTTCCTTTAGCATTTGTTGTAAAGCTGGTTTGGTGGTGCTGAATTCTCCTAGCTTTTGCTTGTCTGTAAAGGTTTTAATTTCTCTGTTTAATCTGAATGAGATCCTTGCTAGGTAGAGCAATCTTGGTTGTAGGTTTTTCCCTTTCATCACTTTAAATATGTCCTGCCACTCCCTTCTGGCTTGCAGATTTTCTGCTGAAAGATCAGCTGTTAACCTTATGGGGATTCCCTTGTATGTTATGTGTTGCTTTTCCCTTGCTGCTTTTAATATTTTTTCTTTGTATCTAATTTTTGATAGTTAGATTAATATGTGTCTTCGCATGTTTCTCCTTGGGTTTATCCTGTATGGGACTCTCTGTGCTTCCTGGACTGGATTGACTATTTCCTTTACCATATTAGTGAAGTTTTCAACTATAATCTCTTCAAATATTTTTGCAGACCCTTTCTATTTCTCTCCTTCTTCTGGGACCCTTATAATTAGAATGTTGGTGCATTTAATGTTCTCCCAGAAGTCTCTGAGACTGTCCTCAATTCTTTTCATTCTTTTTTCTTTATTCTGCTCTGTGGTGGTTATTTCCACTATTTTACCTTCCAGGTCACTTATCCGTTCTTCTGCCTCAGTTATTCTGCCATTGATTCCTTCTAGAGAATTTTTAATTTCATTTATTGTGTTGTTTGTCATTGTTTGTTTGCTCTTTAGTTCTTCTAGGTCCTTGTTAAACCTTTCTTGTATTTTCTCCATTCTGTTTCCAAGATTTTGGATCATCTTTACTATCATTACTCTGAATTCTTTTTCAGGTAGACTGCCTGTTTCCTCCTCATTTGTTTGGTCTGGTGAGTTTTTACCTTGCTCCTTCATTTGTTGCGTATTTCTCTATCTTCCCATTTTGCTTAACTTACTATGTTTGTGGTCCCCTTCTCACATGCTGCAGGTTTGTAGTTCCCGTTGTTTTTGGTGTCTGCCCTCTGTGGGTAAAGTTGGTTCATTGGCTTGTGTAGGCTTCCTGGTGGAGGGGATTGGTTCCTGTGCTGGTGGGTGGGGCTGGATCTTTTCTTTCTGGTGGGCTCGACCGCATCTGGTGGTGTGTTTTGGGGTGTCTGTGAACTTAGTATGATTTTAGGCAGCCTCTCTGCTAATAGGTGAAATTGTGTTCCTGTCTTGCTAGTTGTTTGGCATGGGGTGTCCAGCACTGGAGCTTGCTGGCCATTGGGTGAAGCTGGGTCTTAGCATTGAGACGGAGATCTCTGGGAGAGCTCTCGCCAATTGATATTACATGGGACTGGGAAGTCTCTGGTGGACCAATGTCCTGAACTCGGCTCTCCCACTTCAGAGGCTCAGACTTGATGCCAGGCCAGAGCACCAAGCCCCTGTTTGCCACACAGCTCAGAAGAAAAGGGAGAAAAAAAAATAAAGAAAAAAGAAGGAAAGAAAGGAAGAAAGACAGAATAAAATAAGATAAAATAATTTAAATTAAAAAATAAATACATAAATTATTAAAATAAAAAATTTAAAAAGTCATTAAAAAAAAAGAAGAGAGCATCCAAACCAATAAATATATCCACCAATAATAACAAGAGCTAAAATCTAGGTTAAGATAAACATAAAAATCAGAAACAAGTCAGTCGCAGACAGCAAACCCCAAGTCTCCCATTGCTCCCAAGGTCCACCACCTCAGTTTTGGGTTGATTTATTGTCTATTCAGGTATTCCACAGATTCAGCATACAAATTGATTGTGGGGATTTAATCCACTGGTCCTGAGACTGCACGGAGAAATTTCCCTTTCTCTTCTTTGTTCACACAGCTCCTGGGGTTCAGATGTTGTTTTGGCCCCACCTCTGTGTTGTAGGTTGCCCTCAGGCTTCTGTTCCTGCCCAGACAGGATGGGGTTAAAGCAGCGGCTGATTAGGGGGCTCTGGCTCACTCAGGCCTTTGGGAGGTAGGGGTACGGTAGTTATAATTGGAATGGGGGGTGAGCCTGCGGCTGCAGAGGCCAGCGTGACACTGCAACAGCCTGAGGCACGCCATGTGTTCTCCCGGGGAAGTTGTCCCTGGATCACAGGACCCTGGCAGTGGCAGGCTGCACAGGCTCCTGGGGGGCACGGGGGGCATGTGGATAGTGACCTGTGCTTGCACACTGGCTTCTCGGTGGCTGCAGCAGCAGCCTTAGCATTTCATTCCCGTCTCTGGTGTCCGCGCTGATAACTGCATCTCGTGCCCATCTCTGGAGCTTGTTTAGGCAGTGATCTGAATCCCCTCTCCTTGTGCACCCCAAAACAATGGTCTTTTGCCTCTTAGGCAGTTCCAGACTTTTTCCCTGACTCCCTCCCGGCTAGCTGTGGTGCACTAGCCCCCTTCAGGCTGTGTTCACGCAGCTAACGGCAGTTCTATTTCTGGGATCTGACCTCTGAAGCTGGAGCCTCAGCTCCCAGCCCCAACCTGCCCCAGCATGTGAGCAGAAAAGCCTGTCAGGTTGGTGAGTGCTGGTCAGCACCAATCCTCTGTGTGGGAATCTCTCCACTTTGCCTTCTGCACCCCTGTTGCTGCGCTGTCCTCCGTGGCTCTGAATCTTCCCCCCCACCCACTCCTTTGTCCACCAGTGAAGGGGCTTCCTAGTGTGTGGAAACTTTTCCTCCTTCACAGCTCCCTCTCCGGGGTGCAGGTCCCATCCCTATTCTTTTGCCTCTGTTTTTTCTCTTTTCTTTTGTCCAACCCAGGTACATGGGGATTTTCTTGCCTTTTGGGAAGTCTGAGGTCTTCTGCCAGCGTTCAGTAGGTGTTCTGTAGTAGTTGTTCCACATGTAGATGTATTTTTGATGTATTTGTGGGGAGGAAGGTGATCTCCATGTCTTACTCCTCTGCCATCTTGAAGGCCCCCCTATCTTTATTTTATTATTTCAATTTTTCTTTAAGATTTCTTGGTTTCTCTCCTGCTGATAGCAGTGATTTTCCAGAGTACTTGTGGTGTAATACATAATGTATGCTTGCATTTTAAAAAATAGGCACATTGAGTTGACTTTGAGAATTTAAATTTCTTCTGGAAAATTATAAATATTCTAGTGCTAAAGTCCGATATCCCACAGACACACCAAACAGCTGAAACAAATGAGAAAAAAATCTTGTCTTTTATGCATTAGGACTAAATCATAATAGATTTATTACATAATCTCCAATACATTCTATGTTGAACTCATAGCAAAAGCTCTGTTATTCCTTAAAAATTTGACATGATATTTCCTGCAGAAGTACCCTGGTGTTTTCTCATTCATTTTAAAAATTTTGTTTTTTTTTTATCTGATTTTTATTAAAATGCTAAAAGAAATATTAAATATTGAGAGCATATATTGCCTATATGATTACTTCTATTTTTTAGATAAATTTTCGAAAGTTGGGCCCTTCAGCTGGGTTTCTGTTATCCTTCTCCTTGGATCAATATCTTCATGTCTTCTACAAGTTGTTTGGACTTTCCAGAACGTTTTCTGTCTCTCATCTCTCTAGCAATATCAACCTCCCCTCAAAGCCCTCCACCCCAGTGCTTTCTGTGGCAGCCAAGAACTGTCTGTCCATCCGTGTTAGCAATAATTTTTAAACATGGCGCAAATTTCTGTGGGAACATTCTATACTAGTGAGAGGAGTTACACAGTAATGATTTTCCATTTCTTAGCAGTTTGGCATCGATTCCAACCAGGTATAGACCTCAGGCCAGAAACTTAATTTTGCAAGAGATATTGTAGTTTTTTTCATTGTTTATGACTTAACATTATTTTGATTCTAAGCCCTTATCTAGCTGGCTAGTGAGATATTCAAGGTTCATTATGCTTTGGGCTTCCCTTCACCCCCAGAGATGACAGGGTTTTATGCAGTGCCACCTGCATTCTTGTTAGGGGCAAAGGGGGCACCCTCTGGTAATGGTTGTGTGACTACACAAGTAACTACCAATATGTCCTTTGTGCTCATCACAACAGGCCATTTCAGATCCAGCTCCTCTCTGGACAGAGTTATTTCATGGGGCTGGGTACTCCAATATCCATGTTACCTCTTTTTAGAAATACCACATGGGTTCTCTTTTGCTGTCTTCCTGGAGTGCTGATCTAGGATCCATGTCCTCTTCTTTGCCATCCTGAAACTCTAGTCTCCACATTGCACATAAGATTTGGAAATATTTTTGAAACTCCCTATCCCCAAGTAGTCTTTTCCTGGCCCTGGACTCTCCTATGAAACACGTTACCAGGGGTCCGTGTGTCTGGCCAGCAACATGGAACAGTTGGAGAGGAGGGACTCAGTTCTGTGGGAGTAGGCTTGGCTGTCCCCACAATACCTAGGAAGGCAGGGTGTGTCAACAGCATCTCAGGCACCTGGGAATGGGCTTGCCCAGACAAAATAAAACATGAAACAAAACAGAAACCATGCCAGGAGTTTATATGGAAAAAAAAGGGGGGAGAAAGTCAGATTCTCAACGCCTGTGAGCATTGCTGAAACACCCTGATCTGGTGCCTGATTAGAAGTCTCAGGGTCACATCAGAGTCCTCTTGAGAGTAGAAGCATGATCTATGTTTAAAGTTGGGCTGACTGGCTAGTCTGAGAGATGTTGATCAGATTTGGCCTTGGCACTGGGACATGACTAGTTTTCAGAAAGGAGATCATAGATCACATTCTCATAATTTCCTGATGGTAGAGTAAGGGCTCCAAACCTTTTCTGTAAAGAAGAATGTGGTTCATATAAAGTCTGCCACCAAATTCTTGAATTGCTTCCCAATCTCTTCTTGTGTCAAGGAATGTATTAGAGTTGACTACTTTATAATGGTTTCCATACTGGCAGGCCAGATAAAACATAAGTTTACAAAATCAGATACCTAGAGTAAATTCCTCTCAAATTCAAATCCTCCAGCCCCACTCTCCTCCCTTTCAAGCACCAAAGTATCCCACTAGCACCTTCCAAGTCCTCCTTCCGTTTAGATTGTCTGATGTGTGCCAGTGTCTTAAACAGGCACTGGAATGTCCTTTTCCAGTTATTTTAATTTGGATGACATTTGTTCTTCCTCTTTCTGGGCTAAGTTTCCTTCTAGATCTTTAATATCAATTCTATTTTTTTCTGGGCATTGACATCCTCCTGCAATGAACTCATAGGATTAGATGAATTTCTAAATCAATTTCATATGTTTAAGACAGTTAACAATTTTGTACCAAAGGTAATATTTCTCCTGTAAGACCTGAATTTTTCCATTGTGGGAAACGAATTTGAATGTGGCATAGTGGGGTGGGATTCTTTTAATATAAGCAGAAGTTCCTGGGACTTCATAATAGTTTTTTTATAAGACATTAACTTATAGGAGACAAAAAATAGTAGAAAGATAAAGAGAGAATCATGAAGGGAAATAAGGGGATTTAACAAAGAGAAAGAGTTAAAGTACCTTAGGGAGTAGAACTTGGGAGAATCGTCCTGCTTAAAATACTCCTAAGGAATAATGACAGAATCCAAGGAATGGATTAATAAATTTTCAGGGTCTTTTGGAGAGAAAACATGTAGGCATGGGGCTTCCTAACATCACTTAAATCAAAATCTACATATGTGCATATGACTGACTCTGACAAGCTGTTAGAAATACTGTAGCTTAAAAATTTGTCTTACTATCTGATTCAGTGTCTACTGTTTTTCTTTAATATTTGTAAGGTGATTAATTTAACACCTGACTTGCACACAGTATGAACACAATAAATGATAGCTCCTAGATGAATTTTAAAATCATTTGATTGAATTTGAAAAAAATTGCTGATACATTCAGAGCAATTGCTGATTCAGTACGTAAAGCAGGGTAAGTCTTGCAATCAAGCATGGTAAAGGAGAGATAGGAGAGAAGGAAATATGAAATAATTGGATTGAAAACAAACAATGTAGAAAATAGAGACAAATAGTATACTAAATTTAGAAAACATTGTTTTTGAGGAAATAAAGATTTTAACATGTAGCCTTGTCAAAAAGTTATCTAAAGATTCTGAATGACCCCTTTTTGATCTTATCTGTTCTTTAAATCTTTAGTTTCACAAGGTTCTAGCAGGCATGTAGGGCATTGGGGAGGTGTAGGGGAGAGAGTCTGAGTAGCACAATATACTGTTAACTTTTCTTTTCACAATGCCTTTAACAAATTAACATTCACAGATGCATTGACTTATTTGAACAAAACACATCAGCATTCTAATTCAAATGGAATAGAGGTGAGTGACTCAGTCCTGGAAGAAGCACAGGAGGAGACATTTCATAACTGACCATGGATACTGGCTCCTCTTTTTTTTTTTAATCTCTCTTTCAGTTCTGATCCAACGTAATCCATTAGACTGTCACTATTCACACTTGCTTATTATTTATTTAGTGAGCTCGATTGAGTCCTTGAAGACCTGTGAGCAAAGCTCCTTGACTTGAAAGACTGCATTGCTGAGGGCAAAGGTGTTAATATAGATTTTGGCCCCTCGACTAGAAAAGCACTTAAAAAGACACAGCCAATAAATGATTCAATTAGTGTAACCTCCCACCTGCCCTTTTTAAGAAAAGAGACTCCTATGCCATAGCAGTACCCCAAGACCATTCCCTTTGTCCACACTGCTCAGAGTGGAGTTGTTTTTCCAAGGTGATAGCGTTTGTAGGACAGATCTAAGGGTACAAGGAAGAAAAAAGGGTTGCTGATGATCTAAGGCCAATACTCCGTAAGATGACTTGAACTATTTTACCATCAGATCCTATACTACTAGATTATAAACTGTTAAAAACAACATCAACAACAAAAAAACTATAAACTGTTAAAAACAACATCAACAACAGCAAAACTAGCTTGGTGTATCAGTGATTTGACAGTTTTCATGATGTGAATTGGGTTTACTAACCAATTGTGGATCCCCAGCCCTTTACATTACACAGTAATTTCCAGGCAGTTTAATACCACTTCTGGCCTGCCCTCTTTCCTTGAGTCTACTGCTGAGTCTAAAAGCCTTCTCGATTCCCCTGTGTTTATTACAGATTCTTTTTCCATCTGAAGAATCAATACTAAATGCAGGCATAGAAAGACAGCATTTTATGCTTGGCATTTGGAACAATGGGAGGTCATCATTTATCAGTATTTTTTCAGGCACCAGAACATTATAAAACAAACTGAATTTGTAGGTTAAACAATTTTTCAGTTACAGAGGTTATGGAATATCAGCTTCTTAACTAGATATACATACTTAGAGAAAGCCTTGATAGAAAGTGTAAAGACCCTCCGAAATGAACATTGTTACCATTGTAAAACTGAGGAAAATATCTTGTCTGCTTACTTCAGAATTTTTAAAGAAACCTAGAAGCAAGAGATACTTGAGAAGTAACACTGTGGGACAACATCTTCAAAATTTTTTGTTAACGAGAAGAGTGAGGATAGTGATTTACTTTTTTAAAAAGTTTTATATTTGGGGCACACTTCGGGAAATTCACTAGTTCATACTGAATGTGAGACACTGATAAACTTATAAAACGGTTCCATTTTTATACTCTCAATTCCAACAATACTTATCTATGCTTTCTATAACCTGTCATTCAGCAAGGCACTGGGAACACAAATGGTCTTATTAAAGTACTCCTTTCAAAATGTTTTCCCTGAATAGACATTGGAAGAGGTTTCCAGCTAAACTGAATACAGAATAAAGGGACAAAGTAACAAAACATTGAATTTAGAAATACCTTATTATAGTTTTAATTTTGGATTTAATGTATCCATCAGATGTCAATCAAATCTGCTTGCTATATGTTTCCAAATCATGTCTACTTATGAAGTATATCCCAATTGAGAAATTATGCTTTTAAAAATAATCATCTAGCTCCTGTCCTTGCACCCATATAGAGAGAAAATTTAAGACTAGAAAGGACCTAAAACTGTATGTTTCATCCCACTGTACACCTGGTACATATTCCTCTGACAAAATGTTCTAAAAATGGTTACAGAAGTAAGAAAGGGGGGAGGGATACTAGCATTTCATAACTCATAAAATGCACTAGGCCACATGTGAAGTCTTTACAATATTCTTTGCTGCTTAAACTTTCTTCCAACAACCGTGTGAATGAGGTGTCACAGTCCTCATTGAACACGTGGATGCTAAGGCTCAGAGTCATTGAGTCACCTGCTCCTGGTCCTATGCTCAGTTGGAGGTGGAAGAGATAAACAAAACCAGAACTTTGCTACTGAATTCTTCCTTTCATCCAAAATGCATTTTTGAGAAACAACTTGTAATGTGTCCATTATTGGATCGCCAACTAGGAGGATAAAGCATCATTTGTTCAGAAAGTGAACTTTTATTTTTATTACAAGTTATCTCATGAATATAACTTAGAAAAAAATAGTGCTCACCTACTAGGTGCCTTGATATTGCTTGAGGATCACTTTGATCAATTCTCCCAATGCAATCACTCCATCTGCCTCCTTTACCTTTGACCTGCAAGGCTCTCTAGATGACTTGGACAACATTTCCCAAGGATTTAGCTTTTTTGGTTTGTTTCCCAAATTGCCCTTGTGGGCTTAAAAAAAAAAATGTATTCTCATTTAAGAAATGTCAGATGACATCTTAGCAGAAGATTCTACTGTGAGTACCAAATATTGCCCATCTTACCTAGACAATCAGTTCTGGACATCTATTCCTAAAATCCCAGTCAACTGATTTTCTCTCCCATGCAACATGAATAATTTCTTTCAACTTAAACTTATGTCTCATAACTAAATAAGGTGGAAACCATTTTACTTTAACCATATACCAGTCATTGAAAAATCTAAGTGTGGAGAGAAGTAAATACTAGTACTGCTACTGCTGCTACTAATTACTTGCCCATCATCACTACCACACTACCAGTCTGACCACGTAGTATCCAAACAGACACGGTTCAAAGGACTCTACCTACTTTATCTCATTTTGTCCTCACAACACTTCTACTGAGAAAGTACAGTTGACCCTTGAACAACGCGGGTTTGAACGGCATGGGTCCACTTGTACCCGGATTTTTTTTCAATAAATTTTTATTTTACAGATCTTTAAATTAAGTGTAGGGAAAGGTTTGTGTTTGATTAGAGAACTAGGGTTTAAGTCCTGATTCTATCCAAACTGTTTCAACTTCCTGCCCTTGGGTGAGTCATTTATCAGTTCCTTTGTTTTTGAGGCAAAGATGGCAGAGATTTTTGACTGTGTGTGGGAGGTGGGTTGCCCCAACCCCCTTATTATTCAGTGGTCAGAGGTACCGTTAGGACCCTCATTTTATAGATGATAAAATGAATCAAAACTTCACAGAGTTTGGAAAATTTGCCTCAGGTAAAAGAGGCATAATACAGGTCTACCTGTATATAAAAAACCTCTTTCAGGAAAATTAACCAGGGGAACCTTGTTAATGACGATTCCAGCTCTGTGTGGATCTTCTTGTGCTGGAACACCCCTTTTATCCTAAACTCTCTGTGACATATTGAATGTCAGAGGTAATTCCTGCTGCCAGGCCTCTCTCGATTGTACTAATTTTTACAAAAAATCTTAGCGAAACCTATAGTTAGATTTCAATTACCCTTGAGGAGTGACCCTGATGGAAATTTTGTGGCAGTTATACTAAAATATTATTTTTATTTAAAAAGAAGTATAATATAGCCATATTTTTATTATCTTGGAAAGTAGAAAAATGAGACTGTTATCTATAATTTATATATTTCCACCCTATGTTTCTCTCAGTTTTAGTTGTATCATAATGAATCTGTAATTTTGCATTTGGCTCTTTCACTTAATATTATATCAAAAAATCCAATTCATTACTAAGTTCTCTATATTTTACCTCCTAAATATCTTCTGCCTGTGTTCATTTCTCTCCTTATTTTCCACCACCATCCTAATCTAAGGTACTAGTTTCTCTTTCCTGAACTTCAGCAATACCTTCCTAACAGTTCTACATTTTGGTCCACCTCCATTCTATGTTAGAATGTCTTTCTCAAAAATACAAATCGAATCATATTATCATTCTTAAAATCTTTCCAAAGGTGTTTTTATTGATCTTGATATAAAGGCAGTCTTCTGCAGAGGGCCTCTCACCTGCTCCTCAAGCCTCGTCTTAAACCAAATTCTACCCTTTATTCTCAACTTCAGTCACATTGCTTGTATTAGTCTGTTTGGGCGACTATAACAAAATACCAGACTGGAGACCAGAAGAACAAAATTACAGTGTCAGCAAGACCTTGCTCCTTCTGAAGGCTTGAAGGGAGA
Source organism: Balaenoptera acutorostrata (assembly GCF_949987535.1). Classification (NCBI taxonomy): domain Eukaryota; kingdom Metazoa; phylum Chordata; class Mammalia; order Artiodactyla; family Balaenopteridae; genus Balaenoptera; species Balaenoptera acutorostrata. The sequence continues at coordinate 101,365,444 of NC_080067.1, read as the reverse complement.
ATCTTTCCTTTCCTCTTCCAGCTCATGGTGGCTCCTGACATTTCTTGGTTTGTGGCAGCATAACTCCAATCTTTGCCTCTGTTTTCACAAGATCTTCTCTGTATATCTCTGTGTCCTCTCCTTTTCTTATAAGGACATTAGTCATTGGATTTAGGTCCCATCCCCCCAAATCCTAGATAATTAATTTCATCTGAAGATCCTTAACTAATTACATCTGCAAAGATCCTATTTCCAAATAAGCTTCCATTCTGACTTTCCAAATGGACATAAAGTTTGGGGAGAAACTATTCAATTCACTATGAATATAATACCACTTTATCATATGTAATGATATGTATTATAATAATGCATAAGGATTCCCTGAAAAATATTTTAATAACCAAAAAACTAGATTCCTCACATTACTCTGTTTTTCTGGTGCTTTCTTTCTTACCATTTCCACTTTGCTTATTTTTCCATATGAACTTTATAATAATTTGTCTATCTCTAGAAAATAATCCTGCTGGTGATTTTATGAAAATAAAATGTATAAATCAACTGAGGTGAGGGGCAACTGGACATCTTATGCTTTTGCTATAAATTTATCCATATATTGATGTTTCAAATCTATTAACATATTTTATGCAAAAATAATCTCTTACTTTTAAATTTTCCTCTGGCTTAATTGCTATATTTTTGTTGTGATTTTGTATTTTGAATATTTGTGCTTTCACCCCAACCTTTATTTTTATTAGGTTGGTTATTGGTTTGTATTTTTAAAAGACGTTTATTCATTTTCTATTATTTGTTTTTTATCTTATTATTTTATTATTATTAATTTTTTTATTCTGCTTTTATTTTATGAACTTTGTTGATCTTTTTCTAAATTCCAAAATTTAGTGTTATTTTTATCTTATTGTTATTACTTTATCATATTGAAATAAGTATATAATTTTACTGTTTTAATTGGTAAAAAATAAGTTTCAGATAAAGGTAAAATCATAATTCTCATAGAGATATAATGATAAATAATATATTAAAGATTTTTGTTCTACTCAAGGAGGGAACCAGACAGATGTTACAGCTGGCTCAAAGGAAAAATCAAAACTGCAAATTTATATGGAGTAAAGAAATATCGAGATAAATTATAAAACTTCTTTTCATAGTGGAGAGGGAATTCAGTAAATCTCTACATGATAGATTTTGCATATGTATCAATTACCTGCAGTTTACAAAAAGGTGCAAAATATTTCAAAGACGATTAACTGTGCTAGAATCAGACAGACCCAGATGGTGTGCTATAGCCAATGCACAGATTTTCATTGAAGTATAATTTTTTTAACAGAGATATCAGTAATTTTTAAACTAGGATGTTTAATTAATTTACTTTCTCTATTCATTGTATTACTGTAAATACATAATTCCACTGATATATATAAATCAATAGCTTTGGAAACCAGATTATTAATTTGTTTTTCAGTTTTATTGTTAGTATTTTATTGATGCTATAGAATTTCCTCTGTGTACTACTTTAGCTAAATCCCATAGATTCATAGGTATGTCATGTTTTTAGTTTTGTGATTTTCTAGAAATTTGGCAATTTTGTATTGTGTTTATAGAGAATTTAAAAATAAATTCAGGTAGAAGGCTTCTTGTTTTTATGACTGAGTATTAATTTCCAATTTTATCACATTGTAGTGAATTTGATAAATGTGATTTGCATTTCTATTATACTGAAAATTTTAAGACCTTCTTTTGGGCTAATATTGGGTAATTTTCACAATGATTACATGTGCTCTTGGAAAAAATAGATATATTTTTAATAACTGAGAAACACAGTTTAATATTTTTTTCTATGAGGCCTATGTGTTGTGTATGTTTCTGAGATGTTCTGTATCTTTACCAACGTTTTTGTCCTCTAACTCTGTCTAGATCTGAGAGGTGTGTTAAAATGTCCTATTAGTGAGTAGTGTACATCCCTGATAATCCTTTTATTTCCTGTAGTTTTTACTTTATGAAAGTTGTTGCTGTATATTTGACACAGAGATGTTAATAGCATTATGAAGGTGTCCTTCTTTGTTCCATTCAGTATTTTTGGTTCTGAATATTACCTTGTTTGACATTGACTGCATTTTGTTAGGATATATTATTTGCATTTTCATGGTATATTTTTATCAGTTCCTTTAATATTTGCCTTGTGAATAAATTTGATTTATGTGTGTACCTTGTAAATAGCATAGAGTTTATCTTTGTGAACTGATATAAAAAAATCTTTATTTCATCAGTAAGGTAATCCCTTTTCCATTTATTAACATAAATTATGTATATAGTTTCAGTTGTTTCACGTTTTTCTATATTATGTTTACTAAATTTTCCATCACAGGGACTGTTTAAATACTTTGTTTTGGAAACTTAGGAAGGTTTGTATTTCTTTGTAGTGGTATAATTCTATTAATATCTCTTTGTTTAGAATCTCCCATTTGGTTTCACCATGAACAATAATGGAATCTGCTTCTTTACCCTTACCTGTCCCTTACCTTCCAATTTTACATTACTAGTGTTATTTTTTGCTTTAATATACATGATATTAAATGTACTTAAGCTTATTCTGTTTGTTAGCTTCAAGTGATCAACTTTTACTCTCAGATAATACCTATAAATCAATTAGCATGCTTTATCTGCTATAGATTTTATCTCTTTCTTCTCCTCTAATTTTTTATTATTTATATTATTTCTGCATGGTCAGATCATGTATTTCCTAATATTATTATGTCATACTTAGCTCTAATATTGGTAACTTAGTTAAATATATTTAATGCTAAACTGCAAATCTTAGGTTGACTCTTATGAAGTTATTCTGTAGTTGTCTGCAGCTTATTTTCTGTTATATTTCTCAGGTAAATCTCCTGGGATCAACATTCTTAGGATCTTGCATGTTAATAACTAACTGTCTATGGTCTTTATACCTGAAGGACAGTTTGGCTGGATATAAATATTTTTACTCATATTTTCTTTCCTTAAAAATATTTTCTTTGGGACTTCCCTGGTGGCCCTGTGGTAAAGAATCTGCCTTCCAATGCAGAGGACGTGGGTTCAATCCTTGGGGAATGATAATCCCACATGCCACGGGGCAACTGAGCCCATCTGCCACAACTACTGAGCTCGCGTTCCTCAATGAGAGAGCCTGAGTGATGCAAACTACAGAGCCCATGCGCTCTGGAACCCGTGGGCCGTAGCTAGAGAGAGAAAACCCACACGCCACAACTAGAGAGAAGCCCATGCACCACAATGAAGAGACAGTGAGCTGCAAGGAAAGGTCCTGCATGCCTCAACAAAGACCCGATGCAGATAAAGATTAATTAATTAATTAATTAATTAAAGTCACTTAAATTATTAAAAAAAATATTTTCTTTGACGGAGCTCCCTGACGGTCCAGTGGTTAGGAATCAGCACTTTCAGTGCTGTGGCACGGGTTCAGTCCCTGGTCAGGGAACTAAGATCCCACAAGCCATGCAGCCCAACCAAAAAAATAATAATAATAGTAAAAATTGTCTTTTCCTTTGAGAACTCTAATAGAAATCCAATTTTCTTTTCCTTATTAGTAATTTGAATTTTTTTCTGTATGTTTATAGAACTTCTTCTCTTATATTAAAGTCTCAATGTTGCTCATTTGAAGTCTATTTTCACAAGTATACAGTGTGCCCTTTATATATGTGGTCTTCTTTTATTTCAGGATTTATTGCTCTAGCAACTCTTTTGAAACATGAATACACACTTGAATTACTGACAACATGAAAAAAGTGAAAAAACAATTAATACATAAAAAAAACACATACAAATGACATACTGTTTTTTTAATTTATCAGCTCATTGTCTATTCATTCCACAAAGCTAGTTGTAGTAATGTTAAGATGACTCTGGTAGTCAGTATCATTTACTATCAAAGTGCACAGGTACTGGCATTAAACTACCTGAATTTAGATACTAGTCCCGTTGCTTTATTAGCTGTGCAATCTTAGGCAAGTTTTTTAACCCTCCTTCAATTTTATCATCTATAAATGAAGATAATAGTGCATACCTCTTAGCATTTTTGTAAAATTAAATGAGATAAGGCAACACAGTGCTTAAACATTGATAAGGCTGATACCAAAATGCTATAAGGGCCATAAGTATTCATTTCAGTCCACATTTTAATGAACTTCATTGGCTACAATCATCAGATAATTTCAGTCTTCAAATTTTTTTGTGTAATCACAAAATCCCTTTGTATAAGGGATGTAGTGTAAGATAACGGAAAGTAGACAAGCCAAAATAGAGGAAATACAATATAACTTGCAGTTTTGGAGTTACTATGTGCTCGAGTCCATCTATTAATTATTTGTAAGATGGGTATAATATTTGCACTGAGCTCTGTTTTCTCCACCTTTCCCAGGCACCCATCTCGTTCTCTTTGTCTGGCTATCTTGTTCTTATCATTGAAGAATCTGGAGGTAATAACTTCCTTCACTGGGTAAGACCCTTGCAGTGTGCTTACTAACTTCTAGTTTAATTCTCATTATATTCTGTGGTGATTTTCTGATTACATGGTGGTATCCCCCAGAAGCAACTTAAGGCAAGGAGTGTGTTTTTAAACTAGTTTCTACAATTACTGATGTTTTGTGGTTGAACAATATATTTTTGTCAAATTTATATTCTCTAAAGAATGACTGTAAGGATAAAATGGAAAAATATAAGTGAAGTTTTCCTGGAAACATATTTAGTGTAAAATGTTTAAATTATAAATAATGGAACCCAGCTTTAGAGATTTGAATTGAAGGAATTGTGTCATTCAAAATCTAAATATATTCACCACTGTAAATAGAGGAATCAAGGACAGCCACTTCATTTTAATATGCCTTTTCAAACCAAACAACAGTAGTAGTATATTAAATAGCTTTAAAAGATCTGAGTTACCTTTTTAAGACGGAAGCACATCTTTAAGTGTTAGTTTATCATGTTTTCATTTGTTTGAGGAGCAAACAATAGGCTATTCATTTTACCTTCCTCTGTGATATGTATAAATATCCCCAAAAGCCTACAGCTTATCTCTGAGCTCCTTAGCATTGCCTAATTATAAACACAGTTGCAAATCTCTTTGCCTTGTTAACAAAAATGCAGGACCACTTCTTCTCCTATTAATGTAGGGTATAAACTTTCCACTAGTAATCTTATGCTTATGAAAGCATCATTGCTGTGGATAAAGGGTAAAAGCTGTACAGATGGAAATTATTTGGAAAATATTAGTTCAATAATGTAAAGTTTGTCATTAGCTTTTTCCACATCTTTCTTGAGTATCTTGTCCATCTCCAACACATCTATAATTATCATAATAGTGATGGCAGTAATAGCAGATTGGACAATGAGTCTTAGAGAACAATTAGGAGATAGTAATGGTATAAACTGCATTAACTCACACAATGGTTCACTATTCCTTAATAAATAAAGTTTAACTTATTTAAGAATTCAACAATTATTTGGATATTTTGAAAATTTTTGTATTATATTACTCTGCAAGATTCTGCTCTCAGACCCCAATGTCTATTTTTTTTTAACATCTTTATTAGAGTATAATTGCTTAACAATGGTGTGTTAGTTTCTGCTGTATAACAAAGTGAATCAGATATATATATATACATACATCCCCATATCTCTTCCCTCTTGCATCTCCCTCCCTCTCACCCTCCCTATCCCACCCCTGTAGGTGGACACAAAGCACCGAGCTGATCTCCCTGTGCTATGCGGCTGCTTCCCACTAGCTATCTATTTTACATTTGGTAGTGTATATATGTCCATGCCACTCTCTCACTTCGTCCCAGCTTACCCTTCCCCCTCCCCGTGTCCTCAAATCCATTCTCTATGTCTGTGTCTTTATTCCTGTCCTGCCCCTAGGTTCTTCAGAACCTTTTTTTTTTTTTTTAGATTACATTATATATGTGTTATATATATATATATATATGTGTATATATGTGTTAGCATACGGTATTTGTTTTCCTCTTTCTGACTTACTTCACTCTGTATGCTAGTCTCTAGGTCCATCCATGTCACTACAAGTAACTCAATTTTGTTTCTTTTTATGGCTGAGTAATATTCCATTGTATACATGTGCCACATCTTCTTTATCCAATCATCTGTTGATGGACACTTAGGTTGCTTCCATGTCCTGGCTATTGTAAATAGAGCTGCAATGAATATCTATTACTAAATGTTTACCCATTCTTTAAGTAAGACACACATCCATTATTCTTCCCGTTCACTTCTGGCTTATAATTTCCATTTTATGTTTATTTCTGCATTGTCTCTTGTGTGACAATTGTTATTCATTCATTCATTTATGAAAGCCATATTTATTGGGGTTCCTATATGCAATGCACAGTGCTTGGCACTAGCAATTCAACTGGAGAGTAGATATACACGGTCCCTGATGGTCTAGGGAAGCAATGAGCAGTCAATAGAAGTTAAGTTTTCCTCCATTTCTGGCACTGTACCAGACATGCAAAGAATTTTACTCTTCATCACTTCCCTGTCTCCACACTACCTTCTTAAAGAATCTGCATTTTCTCTCTTTTCAGAAAGCCTATATCCAGAACAACTGATAAGTAGGCAGTGGATCATGTGACCCCATAATTTAGCCATTGGACCAGAGATATAGTCATGATCCAAGCTAGGACAAAACATTTCCCTCTCCAGGATCTTGGAATTTGAACTCAAAATATACTTAGTCTTTGTTGGCACTTAAATTACAAGATGGTAACAAACAGGAAACCTATATAGCTAGTCTCTGCTATGTTAATGAAGAGTCAGGAAAAAAGCCACTGTTGAAAGAGAGAGAAGACTAACACAGACTTTCTGAGAGAAATAGAAAATTAAAGAATCTTGGTTCCCAAATGTTTTCACTCTTTGGGTGTCTTGGCTACCTCTCTGATATTCTTCTGATACATTTTCCAATTTGCTTAAGTGAGTCTGTATACCTTGCTACCAAATGGTAACTTGACAGAAATTTATCAGACAGTAAGGTTGTAAGTAACAGACCCCTGGGAAAAATTGTGGAACATTAAGGAAGTGAAAATTCCTTCATTTGAGGGAATGGTCTTGCTTATGGATGATGAAACAATAAACTGTTGCCCATATTTCCTTGGTATAAACCAAGACTGGATCTTACAGAAAAGGTGGTTTGCCAGCCAGAAGAAAAGTATAGCACTGCAAATACGAAAATCTCTTATGAAAAGCTTTATCTATCTGTAAGCTGTCTAAAAATACTGAAATTGCTGAAATCCAGAGCAAGAAATCAGTTAAGTGCCATGTTGAATTGCAGCTGTTGAATTCTCTGTCTTTTTGCACATCTGTGGCCAGACTACACAGTTCAGCAAAAAGTAGGATTCTGCCTTTTAGACTGATATGAGGGGGAAGGTGCAGGTGATGGGGGAGCCCAATTTTGCTAGGTTATTTAATGTTTTTCTTGTGGACATCTCATGTTGAATAAACTTGATAGAGTTTCTCAGTGTAAAGTGGCTTCAATAAATTGGGCTAGAATTCAGTATGGACCTTGGGGGAACTGGCATTCCTCATATATCATGAGAACAAATTGTAGAACTGTTCATTGTTTTCTTGCCTCTGTTGGCTGTATCATCCATTTATTTATTAATCTTTTCATTCATCAGTTTTCTTTTGAGCTGTTAGTGGGTTCTTGGCACTCTTCTGAGCATAAAGCATGCAATAGTGAATAAAGCACACTTTCTCTTCATAGAGCTTATATTTTTATGCGAGAGAAATTTCAGACACTGTGAAGAAAATAAAATAAAGTAAGGGAATAGAAAGTGATTGTGGGGGTGGACAAGATAACACATTACCTAAAGGGATCAAGGAGATTCTCTCTTACAATGGGATAACTGAGCTGATACCCAAATAAAAAGAAGAATCCAAAGAGCATTCTAAGGAAAAGAAATACAAGTGTAAAGACCCTGAAACAGGAACTTACTTAATGTGTTCTCCTGGCAGAAATAAGGTTCAGAATAGCTGGAGCCCAGCAAAAGATGGTGAATACTGTGAGAGATTAGATCAGAGATATTACCAAAGTCACATAATATACAACCTTACAGGCCATGTTAAGGTAGTTGAATTCTATTTCAATTATGATTACAAACATACTAAAGAGTTACAAGCAGAAGAGTAATATAAACTCAACTGAGCTTTAAAAAAGGACACTCTGTACGTTTTGAACAAGAGGAACTGAAGTGGGGCAAGGGAGGAAGTAGGCTTTGCAATATTCTAGGAGACATGAGAATGGCTTGGGCTACACTGGAGATGCTGAGAGGTGACCAGGAGAATACATTGGATATGAGGATAAAGTAGAAGAAAATGACTAATTATCTTTAGGTCTGTGGCCTGAGCATCTGGGAAGATATTATGCCACAACTGAGATTGGAAAGGATGAAAGAGGAGGGATGGTTATCAAGAATTGGGTTTTAGTTGTGCAAGGCTTAGGATGCCTATTCACAAGCCAAGAGTAAAGGCTGAGGAAGCAACTGGATTCATAACTTTGGAGCTCATGGGTGCATTTTGGGTACAGAAATACATATTGGAATCATCAGCATATAGATAATATTTAAAACAAAGAGCAGGACTGGATGAGTAACTGAGTGAAGTTTAGGTGAGTGAAAATAGGTAAGAGGTCTAGGATTGTGCTCTAGGACACTGAAGTGTTTTAAGTCAGGAAGAAAAAGAGAAGCCAGCCACGGACACTGGGGAGTATTATATAATCAGAGGAGATGAGGGGAAAATGTATCTCAAGGAGTGAGTGGTCAAGAGATTGGGTAAGAAGGGAATAGAACCAACCATATGATTTGACAAGATGGATGCCATAAGTGACCTGAATAAAAAGATGTAAACCCAACTTGAGTGGTCTTTAGGAGAGAATAGGAGTAGAGAAATGGAGATAGTAATTGTAGACAAGTCTTTTGAGGAATTCTGTGCTGAAGAGTTATGGAGAAATGTGGAGAAAAATCAAAGAATGTTCTTATTTGAAAAACAGAATAAAAAAGTGTCTTTGCGTGCCAATGAGGATGATCCAGGAATGAGAGGGAAACTAATGTTGCTGGGAAGGGGGGCAGTGGGAAGTGGCAAGAAGGGATAGGATGTGGAGTAGTACTGTGCAATAGAAATATAATCTGAGCCACATATGTAATTTAAAAATTTTCTAGAAGTCACATTAAATTTATTTAAAACGTAAGTGAAACTAATATAAAAATATTTGATTTACCCCCAAACATCAAAATATTATTATTTCAACATGTATTAATATAAAATTATTGAGATAGTTTTCCTTCTTTTTATCATATTAGGTCTGAAATTTGGTGTGCATTTTATGCTTACAGTACACATCAATTTTGATTAGCTGTGTATTAAATGCTCAGTAGCCACATAAAACTAGTGGCTGTTGCGTTGGACGGTACAGATATAGAGCATAGCTAGAAGGTTTGGCATGAGATAAATGTATGGAAATTTTATCCATTGTAACATGAGGAAAGGCAGAAATATGTATGCAAATAGCTGTGTTTGGTGGTGGAAGTTTGAGATAGTTCTCTTCTGACTATACATGTTTTTAAATGAGGTATGAAGAAGTGTTAGAGATTTTAAAGGAAGGGGATAAGGAAGTACTGTGAAATGGCTATTCTGGAGAGTGGAAAGGTAGATCTATTAGTCTTATTAGCTCCAGAACATTGGAATGGATAAAGTCCTAGTTCAAGTTTTTGCTTAGACACAGAAGCCTAGGAGTAGTAGCCAGATTTGACTTTCTGTTTTAGAGGGGTTGCATGTCATAGAGCAGTAGAACCTTGTAAGATTTCTAGCATTTGCTTGTCATCAGTGGAGAACTCTAAGCAAAATTTACTGTCACAGAAAAAAAATCCAAGTGTGATGGATAAGGGCCAGCACTTGAACTCAAGTCCCCATATCCTCTCTATTTCTCCCCTGGATCTGGTATTAGGCATAATAGAACCAGTGGGTAGAGGATGGCAATTTTCCACTATGTGAACAGAACAGTGGAAGAAGCTTCTTTGCAGAAAGAGTGATGAAGCATGTGTAGAAAGAGTTAGAGATGAGAGACCAGCAACCCCAGAGAGATTGGAGAGAATAACTTTGGTTCCAATCCCTGGTTCCAATCCCTTTTCAGGTCCACTGCTTTTCTTGGTTTTGGGTTCCAAGACATAGCCCCTATCCTACTACTAAATAAATCACTCCTTTTTTATTGTCCTAGTTGAAGTGATTTCCATGATTTGCAGCCCTGCCATCCTCATATGGAAGGATAATGAGGTCCTGAGTTGAATGTGGATTTAGTGGGTCAGTTGTAAAGAATGGCATCACAAGGGGCTGACTGAGGAGATGGGGCTGGCATGTGGACATGGACTAGAGAGGACTCATGGTGCCGACCACTTCATCTTATTTTAAAAATATTTATTTATTGACCCAATTGATGCATCATTGTTTTAGAATAAAGAGATAATGCCAAAGGTGAAATTAGGAAAAAAACACCTATAACTCTAATAAACAGAATTGACTACTGTTTTCTTTTTGGTGTATCATTTACTGAATTGAATGCACATATATCTCTGGTCATCATATAGCTCTTTTTCACAAAGATCTTTTGATTATTGTAGAAAAACATCCCTGTAAAGAACTCTCCTCATCCTCCTTGCCTCCTTAATTCCATTTGACCTCTTTTTAAATTTCGTTTCCTTAGAGAATTGTTACCCTTTATTCCCTCAACTTTCTTCATTGTACTCTTCACAACGGAAATGCATTTTCACCGTGGAAATGTAGGCATGCTCTTGGAATCTCAATGAGAAATTCCACTCAAGCTCTTGCTGGATCCTGCACAGAGATAGGGCTGCTGCTGTCCAGGAGATTTCTAGACTAATAGTATTTTTAATTTCTTCAGCATTGAGCAGTGCTTCCTTGGGAGCTCCTCTAATGCCTCAGCTTAGAGATGTCCTGTGGAACTGGAGGCCAGCTCAACAGAGCTGTCACTGTAATAAACAACCTAAACAGAATCTTGGAAAAGAAGAAAGAAAGCTTTGCAGCATTTACACAGGGTTTCTGCAAAGGCTCTTCTTCTGGGTGAAGTAATTAGTCTGGGGCATTACCTGTCGATAAAACAGCATCCCAAGAAGCTAGAGTTAAATGCCAGAGACTTCTGAAAACAGAAGAAAGGCTATCCTCAATTTCAAGGTCTTTGCTTTTGGCAGCTCCTGTGGTTGTGTGGTGGGAGAAGAAATTTTCCCTGGACTTGGCACTGTGAGGAGTATGGACTGTGAAATCCTTTTTTAATAAGTCAATTTTCTATTACTGCAATGAGCTAAGTAATGCAGCCTATTCACCGGCCCAGAGAGGTATTCAATTTTGTTTTTATTATACTGAAAACCCTCTTAATATTCACAGTGAGTCTGTAGGGAAGCAGTAACACAACCTGTATCTGCTTCTTCAATTTAGGAAATCTTGTTGAATATGTAATGGGGCAGCTGGGGTGGATTTTTACAGAAGCCACGTACATACATATAAAACCAGGCACGTTTTTCTCATCTACCTCTTTCATTAGCTAGCTTTCTTACTCTGTAGAACTTGTCAGTACATGTATCAAAATACTACAGTTTATGCCAAATCAGCCACATTTGTTTTCCATTTAGCAAAGACTCACCTACATGCAGGTGATAGTTTATGGTGTGGCCAGGGGATTTTCTTTTCTTTACCTTGAATGCGTTTCTTATTCCTTTAACAAATAAAATACTAGCTGCAGTTCATTGGACATCTATGTATTTACTATACCGTCTACTAGAATGTCTCACGAGGTCAGGGATTATCTCTGCTTGTTCACCCCTGAACCATCAATACTTGTGATGGTTACAAAAGTGTTTATTGAATGAACAAATTACAAGCATTCCTCAGAGGTACTGTAACGTCAGTTCCAGACCACTGCAATAAATCGAATATGGCAATAAAGTAAGTCACAGAAATTTTTTCATTTCCCCATGCAAATAAAAGTTATGGTTACACTATACTGTAGTCTAAGTGTGCAATAGCATTATATCTACAAAAACAACGTGCATAAAAATATGCGTTGTTAAAAATTTAAAAATACTTTATTGCTAAAAAATGCTAACCGTCATCTGACAATGCGGGGTTGCCACAAGACTTCAATTTGCAAAAAATCCAATATCTGCAGAGCCCAATAAAGCAAGGGATGCCTGTACTTGTATTCACGTGTTGAAACACCCTTGCATAAATAGATATTACTGTCTGCATTTTGTAAAAGGGGAAACAAAGTCTCAGATAAGTTACCACGCAAAAGTCACACGATGAATAAGTAAAGAGCTGGCCTTCAAAACAGTTTTATTTGCCTCTACCATCCTTCCCCCTACCCCACCGTGCTTCCTCAAATATTACTTTGATGTGGAAGTCAACCATTTTTCTGACGGGTTCAGTGTTAACCCCATGCTTTATTGCCCTTAAGGGAGCCATGCATGAGGTTTCCTCACCATTCAAAAATTAGAGAAAGGGAGATACTTGATGATTTTTCTCTATTTACTCAGACATATGAAGGCAGTTTATGTGAATGTGTTAACTCAGTTGTTTAGGTTCAAGTTTGCTTTAGAAACTGAGTCAACTACTCCCTTTTCCTGTGCTTCTCCAGTAAGCCTGTCCTGTTTCTCCACCCACCATGTCCTGTTCTAAAAACCCACTTTCTAGGTGGGTCCTGCATAAGTTTCCACAATAGTGACAGACAGGATTTGGTTGGCAGTCTCTTATAAATATAACCTGAAAAAGTCCCACCTTTTAATGAGCAAATTTGGTCTGATTAAGGTTCTTTATTCATTTCAATTTCACAAAATCCTTGAAAATCTGTGAAAAGTAACAGTAAAATACACCAAGACACCTAGATATCAGAGCCCTCATTTTCATCCAGTTAGTACCCTCATTTTTCTCTGTTGAATTCCTACATTGCTTGAAATTTTTATTCTGTTCACTTGAAGCCATTTGAATTTCTCCAGTATTACTTATTTGCATCCTCCTTTCTCAGTCCCACCTCAGTTCCATGTTAGTTTTAAATTTATTTATTTATTTTTGCTATCCTCCCTCCCCTCACCTTTCTGGGATTTTTCTGCTCCTATAAAAAGCACATTTAATTCTCTTTTCATCTATATACATATTTAATGTGCTGCTTGGAAAATATCTTTAGTAGGAAGAAAAGGCTGCTAGCTATTTCTCCATTAACACTAAAAAATAACAGCGCTAACCACACTAGCAACACACACACACACACACACACACACACACACACATACACACACACATGAGCTTCATGTGGAAAAGAGATATGAAGACATGTATGTATAGTTTATTTCTTAGGGGTCTGTTTTTCCTCTCTTTACATTCCCATTTTTGGCTACTATATCCCGTCATTATGTCATTTTTTTGTAATGCTTTCATCTCTCTCATACATTTTTCCCATGATACTTTATATTATCCAAAGTGAATAGATCATGTTAAAAGCATTAGAATTCTGCTGCATTTTATTTCCCTAAGAGCTAGGAAGAAAACTGCTTGCCGTTCTGGTATTTTCATTAAGGTGAACATGCCAAACTGGAAGAGAAATATTAATGCCGGTAGTCTAGTTTCTATGTGGATGAAGACAGGTTCTGATTTTTATCTCACTTCTCCAGATATCACTTTTTTTTTTTTTTGGCAAAGAGGATATGAGGGTGCTGAGATTCTGAGGACTGGGGAAATTAAATAACTAATTTGCTCATTTGATGAGTGGCATGAATATCAGTGCCTCTCACATTTGGCACCATGAATATTTCTGACTACCAATCCAAATACATTCAGCTGCTGGGTATTAGCTATGTCTGCTCAGGAATATTGCCAGCTGCAGGTTGGAGCAAAAATCTTGAACTTGGAGTGCATGATATTATTGTGATGGAAAACACACTAGACAGGAATTGATATAGTCATTAACAGGGACAGAAAGCCTTATTGAGAAGAGATTTAGGACATATGGAGTGGCCCGGGTCCTTCTTTCAACTTGCCCTGTGTTCCAGGACAAAGAAATATTTCCATTAATTGGGTTCAGGGAGACCTTGTTCTCTTGACCTTTCATTTGGTACTTATCATATACTGCTTTCTATTCTTTATACTCTTATGCATTATGGGACATAAATGTCCTATCTCTGAAATAAAACAATACAATTATTTAATTATCTCTATCCAGGGTCTTACACATAATTCATCCTCAATCATAATTTCTAATGGTGATTGCCACTCAATTTCCACTTATTTTAAATTTGAGCTTCAGTTGTGTTTTCTCTTTTTACTTCTAACTTATAAAATTTTTCCTAATTTTTTTTATCATTTATTTTTCTTTGTTCAAATCTTTGGAAAGTGTGAGTTTTAAATCTGATTTTAAGGAGCTCAAGGGAAATAGATTGCAATCTGAAGATGGTAGCTAATTGTGCAGGGCAGTCTAAGGAATAATTTGCGAAGGAAATGGTGAAGAGCATAAAGCTGAGTGCTAGAGCATTATGGGAAATAAAAGTTGGCTGGCTAAGTAGAGACAGTTGATAAAGGCATCACTATCCTTGTTTTGTAAGACAGTAAACTAGAAAGTATTCTTGCCTTTTCGTAACTTTATTCTCATCACTTTCAATGACCTGTCAATTGCACTTCTAAATATCTCTTGAAGCTGTCCAATTATCTTCATGTCCATTACCTCTATTCTTTCAGTGTTCCCACATTCCCTTGGTGGAATCCTATAATAGCATTCTAATTGTTCCTCACTCATTTATTCATTTGTTTATTATCTCATCCAAACATTATTGAGTACCTGTGCAGGCATATAGTAATGCACAAGAAAGATGCTTTCTCTGCTTTAATCATGTAGTCTAGTGAGAGGAATAGCCTTTAAACAAATAAGCCGAGCAAAGTGTGATGAATACTGTGACATAGAAAACACAAGGGCTGGCCTTTTCTAGCTATGAGTTCTCTAAATCACATCTGGAGTGAGTTTCTTAAAATGCAAATATATGTGTTATTTCTGTGATTAAAATTGTCTCAGTGGTTCAACATTACCCTTCAGATGGGTGCAGCACTCAGGACCCTCTGCTGGCCTCTGCTTACCCTTCTTACCTCTTCTCATCTCTTTACAAATTCTTTTAGGTTTTCTCTCCTGTGAAAACCATTTTTGACCTCAAGGCCTTTTTAAATGCTCTCATCTCTTCCTGCAAATCTCCCCTCCACCCCTTTCCTCTTAGGTCTCAGTTTAGATTTTATTTCCCCAGCAAAATATTCCCTAATCTCCTGTCTAAGTTTGGAGACTCTGTGCTCTGCTGCCATAGCAACCCATCTTACCCCATCAAAGCACTTACATTCCACTGTAAAAGCTTGTTTAAAGTTCTGTCTCTCCTGTTAGGCCATATATTCTATGTCTGTTCAAGTTAGTTGTATCCCTAAGGACTAGTAAACTGCCTAGGTAAAGTGCTGAAAAAATAAGTGAATCCATTTCATTCAATGTCATTGCTATGAGTCCATTTTTCCTCTTGAGAGCCTTTCAGATTAGTCCCTTCCTTTTACCATCTTCTACCTCTTTAGTTCAAACTTCCATGATAACAAGTCTCTCCAAACCACTCATTTTACCTTTAATTGGTGTGACTTAGTCAATTCTGTATGTTTCAGCCAGAATGATCTCCAAGTGGCAAACATGATCATGCTATTCCAGTTCTTTAAGAAAGCATTTGCGGCTTCCCATTGCCTAGGACATAAATTCCCAAATTACTGGATGGTGTAGACTCTAATTTTCCCTTGGAGTACTTGGATCTTGTTGGTTCACGCTGTTTCCTGCCTCTTTTGTTCCTATATTCTACTCAACTGTCTGTTTGGAAAATTTCTATTCATCACAAAGAACTTTCCCAACTATGTTCTCATTTTAAGAACTTCCTCCAATGCTAAGGAAAGTTAGTCTTTCCCTCCTTTGTGCTACCAGTGTGCATTGTTCATCTCTATTACAGTGTTTGTACATGCTTTTTCAAATATTCATGTAGCTTTTTCTTTCCTACTGGACAATTCTTTCATTCTCAGTGTTTAAAATAAGATAACAGGCCCAAAATGGAGTCACTTATGCTAAGCACCACCTCACCAAATCAAAACTTGATTATAGTTTCAGTCTCCCAGAAATGGAATCTTAAAGCAGTCAATCAGGAATCACCTGATCAACACTAGTTAGGTCACCTGCCTGATAGACCCCCTGCCATCACCTAAGGGAAAATATCCTTGTAATGACCAATCCTCTTTTTTTGCCTAATATAACTTCCTTGTTCCTACTCCCTTTTGCCTATAAAAAATCTTTCATTTTGTACAGCTCCTCAGAGCTCCTTTCTATCTGCTAGATGGGATGCCGCACAATTCATGAAATGTTAAATAAAGACTATAAGATCTTTAAAATTTACTCAGTTAAATTTTGATTTTTGGCATTAGCATCTAGTGTTTTTATTGAATGAAAAATATTGAAAATGCAGAGCAAACTGCTGTAGCAGCTATAATAGAATTAAGATATATTAGAGTTGCATTATCTAGACACTTTTGGCAAAAGACAATTCTTGCAGTTAAAGTTACTGGCACAGAAGGTATCTATAGGCTGAGATGTCATCAGTCTGTCTTCTATGACTAAATGATGTTCTTGATGCAATTTTCATTGCTGACCTTTTGCATAGAGATATGCTCACAACTCTGGTAAGCTCCTTTTTTTCATATCTTTACAAATAAACTTCTGACAGTGCAGTGGGTCTGGGGGGGGCAACTTCTATAGCTTTTCATAATAATTATAACTGTTATTATTAAGAGTTCACGTACATACTTCAGTAACCATTGTTTTGGTGCAATATGTCTCAAAAGTAAGGCTAACTATACATAACTGCTGACATTAAGAACAAACAAAATAAGCAACACAAACAAGAAGCATGTGAAAAGCATGTGCCTTGTCTGCACTCAGTGTCAGGATGGACATAAGTTTTAATTCTCTTAATTATTTGATCAACGTACCATCTGCTGGTCTCCATTCACATCCCTGCCATGAGGAAGGACGAAACAAAAAGATGGTCTATTAGTTTGTCTTATCCTCAGTAGTATTTGCATAGAGTTAGATTTGAGTGGGACTTTCATTCCCTGATTTATTAATTTTCATGGATCCTATAATTCTCAAGGACTGGAGGAACATTCATAGCAAAAGAGGCACTACAAAACCTATAAACAAGTAGAAAATACACAGCCAAAGCTAGTGTAATCTCTGAGAAACTTTAATGGACACTGCTTTCTTTGCATTCCTAGGAAAGGGGTCATCTAAACAATTTATGAAGCACTAGCCAGAAATTAGCTATGCATCAGCTTCCATTATCATAGGCTCTACTTAAAATGGACCATGGCATGAAATATATTTCCCAAATTGAAGTCAAGGTCAAAACATATTTTTGAGATGTATATGGCATATAAAGGAAGGTTTGATTGCAAAGGAATATACTTTGTTGAAAAGAAGGTTCTGATAGGGTTAGGGTTAAAATAATTCTGCTAAGCATGCCAGCAACCAGGCAGATTTTGAAACTGTTAATGTGAATCATTTTCTTTCTATCACCTTTAAAGTTTCAAAAGGTTTGACTTAGTCTAAAAACTACTGGGGAAATGTCAAATTGCCCCTTGGTATAGTTCAACAATCACTGAGGCTTCTCATCTTAGAGCGAAATTTCCATTTCAAAAACACTCTTCTTATTTCCGATGAAAAGAAACATAGAGATCATATATTTTAAAATCTCATTTTCAGAGTGTAAAGATATGCAGAGAATTTTAAAACTGGCTAGTTACAGGGCCACAACTAAAAAAATGTATGTATGTAACCTGGTTCTCTCAATGGAATTATTTCTACTATTCCTTTGACATTTTCACGTAAGAAAAACAAATCAGTTAAGATTAAGGAATTTTAAATAATTTAGATAGAGACTAAACTATTCTTCATCTTGTTTGGCAAATCCTTTCTTTATAGATAGAGAACTCTGCAGTTTTTATCTACTTGTTTTGGCCAATGATGATAGAAATATTCCTCATGCATAAAGAGAAAAATTTTTCCTGATATGAAGTCTGTGACTCACCAGTAATTGTTTTCCATGCAAATTATTTTACTATATTCTCTAATAAAATTTTTTAACTTTCAATTATTATTATACTCTAAAAATAAAACTATAATTCATTATATTATTCAGACTATCAATAAATACCTCATGATTTTTTTATTCCTAACAGGAAATATTTTGTTTTATTCTGCATTCATAAAAATCTCTTTTACTCAAGGATTTCCAAATATTTTATAAGCATTGGTCTCACTATGGTTTGGTTAAAAAAACAGTATGGTGTACTGAAATTTAGTACTTCCTTGGTAATCGAATGTATGCTTCCTTTTCCCACTGCTATCCTCTATGAACGTGGATATCTCACTGTACCCTTTTGCAGTTAGAGAACACCTTTATGTAGAGCCTCACATGCAGTTTCTTAGGAGGACACAAAGTTTTCTAAGAAAGAGTCCTTTCCTCAAGGAGCTAAAAATCTTTAAAGAAGATAAGACATGAATTAAAGTGAAAAAATCTACAGTACCAGGAAGTATGTATTAAGTATGTGGGGGTAAATAGAGTATTACTGGGTGATCCAAGCGGACTTCATGGAATAGATGGCTTTGGGTTTGAGCTTAGAAGGATGACTAGGTAGGGAACAATAAGGGAACATTGTAGTGTAAGATATCCTATGTCAAAAGAAATGAAGATTAGAAAGTATAAGGTATGGCTAGTAGTTCCTGTTTGGGGGAAGGGATGTGAAATGGGTCACTTTTTAATTCAATTAAGATACTAAAACAAAGCCAGGGTTGTTATGTACCATCCTTTCTAAAATGGCAGCCTACATGACTCACCATTCACATGTTCTCCAGTATAATTCAAGCTTTTCTTCTCTGTGTGTAGTTAGAAAACTCTGTAATTAAAGAGAATTCAGAGTCCTATCATGGAAGAACCAAACCTCTCACTCAATTGGGATTTTCTAACAAATGGAGTGGATAACACCATTTCACTATAAAACAGTGCTACTCAAAGTGTGTTCTGGAACATTTAAAACTGTTGGGAACCAATCCACAGAGGATAAGTATATAAATTGAGAGTAGGGTTTAGAAAGTCTATTGGCAATACAATATTACCACAACATTCATGCCCATGATTGGTGGCCTCATTTTGTTGAACAGGGTATAGAATGGTTTGAGTATACTGAACTCATGTCCTTGTTCATAGGTGACACAAGCTACATTTTGATCATGTTTGGGGGACCACATACCAGTCTGTGATGGGTTAGAAATGAAAAAAAAATTTTTTTTTACCACAGATAGCTAGAGAAGCCCGTTAATAAAGAGTTAAGAGGAATGTTTATTCATCTATTATCAGCAAATATTTATCTCATACCTACTGCACACTATTTTTTAGTTGTAGATTAGTATGTTTCATTCACAGGGTTTGCTGGGAGAATAATTTTCAGCTTTTTCTCCTAAATTCAGCTACCTTTCACCTAACTATGGAAACTAGAGATCAGGTGTTGTTGTCCCAATAAATAACTCAGTATTATGCTTATAACAACACTAAAAGTTTTTGAGCACTTACCATGTGCTATACAATGTTCTAAGCATTTTACAAACATCCACTTATTTTATGTCAGGGCCCAGTCAGAAAGCTAATAACCACAATAGGTGTTCGAGTACGGGTCATTTAACCTAGGGAACTGGTTATACAGGTGTGGGAGAGCTGAAGAAAGAAACAGAGATAATAACCATATGGAAGCAGCTACATGTACTTTACTCCCCAACATCTGGGAGAGCAACAGAGTTGGGTTTACCAGAATCCGGTAGATCACAGGAGGGTGCTCAGACTTTTGATGAGAGGGTTACTCAGCTGTAGTTGACATCTCATGAATTTGAGAAATAACCCCATAGAGCCAGTGCTCCATTCTCTGAAACAATGGCATGGACAGTCTATTGCTAGTATCTCTAAGAGGGCAGGTGTGTTGAAATAAGTTGGAGGCTCAAATAAATGGGCATAAATAGTACTGACAAAAACAGCAAGAAACAGGAGGAGGTCCTTTCTTCATCCTCCTGCTTTCCAGTCTACCTCTTTGTGCCTTTTATTGATAGAACAATGAGATGTCCACTGGCAAAGGGGTCTGAGAAATATAGTTTGCAGACTCCCTTCTCAGCACCAGAGAATAGAGGAGAGAAGAGTAGATTTGGAGTGAGAGACAATAGACAAATAATAGGCACAATCATTTAACCTCATACAATCCTGTAAGGTAGGTGCTATTATTATCTCTATTTTCAGATAAATAAACCAAGA
This sequence comes from Balaenoptera acutorostrata, assembly GCF_949987535.1. Taxonomy (NCBI): domain Eukaryota; kingdom Metazoa; phylum Chordata; class Mammalia; order Artiodactyla; family Balaenopteridae; genus Balaenoptera; species Balaenoptera acutorostrata. Next base: position 101,344,979 of record NC_080067.1, on the reverse strand, counting down.
GACAGAGATTTTAATTAGTTGTCCAAGGACAACTGGTGGCGACAGTGGGTATGAACCAAGGCAGTCTGACTCTAGGGCCCCCTGCCCTTGCCTTGTATGCTGTACTGTCTCTTTGTTAAACTGGGTAGTAGGTCTATTAAAGAGATTAGTTGATAAACACCATGTATTTACATACACTTTTCACTGTTTCTCTGTTTTTATGATTCCTGTTAAAGTTTTTCATTTTGAAGTTAAAATATTTTAAAATTATTCTAGAGCATCTAGAGGATGCTGCCATTATTCTATCTACAAGGAAGAGAAAATAAGAAAAGAAGCTTTGTACTTCTGATGTATGTGAAGCTTTATATTTCTCATGAGGCTGTACCTTTCTGTAATATGTCTTAATATGCTTAATTAATTTTATGTGTATGTGACTGGAGTGGTATTGGGTAATGGGGCACAGTGTTAGTAGGGCTTATTCATTCATTTATTTAACATATTTATTGATCCATTAATCTATTTCACATATTGTAGATGATGTTGAAGTAGCAATGAATAAGACAGACATGGTTCCAGCTTTCATGGAATTTATATTTTATTTGTTCAATAAAGTAGACTGGTGAATTAGTGAAAGGCAATACAGTGAATTGCAATGTATTAGTGGCCTTATTTATTTATTTAAATGAGTAATTGGACCAAGCACAAAGGTTGCTTTAAGATGTAGACTTAATTATTTTTGTCTTTGCATCCCAAGCAAGAGAAGGGAAGTAGGTTAATGGCCAGATGTCAAGTGACCATTTCTTTAGGACTTCAGAATATAATATGCAGAGATAGAGAAATGGCCTCATGGGAAAGTGCTCTAAAGTAATCAGAAACATTCAACTGGAAATACATCAGAAATAAAGTTAAAGTCTCTTTAGTAATTTTTTATTTGCCAAAGGAAACAACCCTCAACAATATAAGTTCAAGATAAAAGAGCAAGTAGTTGAAAAATTTATGAGTGTTCCATCATTACCTTCAGAGATTTTCAACCAGAGCCTAGAAACATTGGAACATGCCTTAATTTTTGGTAATCGAACATGTTTAACCACCAAGACAGAAAATGAATTACGCTAAATAGATTCTTGGTTCTTCTTTATGGTAGACCTTTGCCACGTTTCTAGTTATAATGGGAAGATCTGAGATTGTATGTTTCAAATATTGGCATTTCTGGAACAATATATTTTTGTGCAATTAAGAGAATTTTTGACATGAAAAAATATATTGTAAAATCCAGTATGATATCACCGTCCTTCTTATAATGATTATATTATCACAACTAGCTAGACCCTTAACTCCAAGAATTTTTGTAGATATGTTAAGGCAGAAGCTTAGAATAAAGATGAAAACATACAAGAATGTACATTAATAAATATGAGATGTAGGATGAGCTAATAAATTGAAGAGCCATCTCCTCCAGTCCCCCTACCACAAGATAAGAAAGTCTCTACAAGAGACCCACTTCAGACCTAGGGACACATACAGATTGAAAGTGAGAGGATGGAAAAAGATATTCCATGCAAGTGGAAATCAAAAGAAAGCTGGAGTAGCAATACTCATATCAGATAAAATAGACTTTAAAATAAAGAATGTTACAAGAGACAAGGAAAGACACTACATAATGATCAAGGGATCAATCCAAGAAGAAGATATAACAATTATAAACATATATGCACCCAACATAGGAGCACCCCAATACATAAGGCAACTGCTAACAGCTATAAAAGAGGAAATCGACAGTAACACAGTAATAGTGGGGGACTTTAACACCTCACTCACACCAATGGACAGATCATCCAAACAAAATTAATACGGAAAAACAAGCTTTAAATGACACAATAGACCAGGTAAATTTAATTGATATTTATAGGACATTCCATCCCAAAACAGCAGATTACACTTTCTTCTCAACTGCACATGGAACATTCTCCAGGATAGATCACATCTTGGGTCACAAATCAAGCCTCAGTAAATTTAAGAAAATTGAAATCATATCAAGCATCTTTTCTGACCACAACGCTATGAGATTAGAAATCAATTACAAGGAAAAAAATGTAAAAAAACACAAACGCATGGAGGCTAAACAATACATTACTAAATTAACCAAAAGATCACTGAAGAAATCAAAGAGGAAATCAAAAACTACCTAGAAACAAATGACAATGAAAACATGATGATCCAAAACCTATGGGATGCAGCAAAAGCAGTTCTAAGAGGGAAGTTTATAGCTATACAAGCCTGCCTCAAGAAACAAGAAAAATCTCAAATAAACAATCTAACCTTACACCTAAAGGAACTAAAGAAAGAAGAACGAACAAAACCTGAAGTTAGCAGAAGGAAAGAAATCATAAAGATCAGAGCAGAAATAAATGAAATAGAAACAAAGAAAACAATAGGACAGATCAATAAAACTAAAAGCTAGTTCTCTGAGAAGACAAACAAAATCAATAAACCATTAGCCAGACTCATCAAGAAAAAGAGGGAGAGGACTCAAATCAATAAAATTAAAAATGAAAAAGGAGAAGTTACAACAGACACAGCAGAAATACAAAGCATCCTAAGAGACTACTACAAGCAACTCTATGCCAATAAAATGGACAACCTGGAAGAAATGGACAAATTCTTAGAAGGGTATAACCTTCCAAGACTGAGCCAGGAAGAAATAGAAAATATGAACAGATGAAGCACAAGTAATGAAATTGAAACTGTGATTAAAAATCTTCCAACAAACAAAAGTCCAGGACCAGATGACTTCACAGGTGAATTCTATCAAACATTTAGAGGAGAGCTAACACCCATCCTTCTCAAATTCTTCCAAAAAATTGCAGAGGAAGGAACACTCCCAAACTCATTCTATGCGAACACCATCACCCTGATACCAAAACCAGACAAAGATACTACAAAAAAAGAAAATTAGAGACCAATATCACTGATGAATATAGATGCAAAAATCCTCAACAAAATACTAGCAAACAGAATCCAACAACACATTAAAAGGATTATACACGATTATCAAGTGGGATTTATCCCAGGGATGCAAGGATTCTTCAAAATATGCAAATCAATGTGATACACCACATTAACAAATTAAGGAATAAAAACCATATGATCATTTCAATAGATGCAGAAAAAGCTTTTGACAAAATTCAACACCCATTTATGATAAAAAATCTCCAGAAAAAAGGCATAGAGGGAACCTACCTCAACATAATAAAGGTCATATGTGACAAAACCACAGCAAGCATTATACTCAGTGGTGAAAATCTGAAAGCATTTCCACTAAGATTAGGAACAAGACAAGGATGTCCACTCTTGCCACTCTTATTCAACACAGTTTTGGAAGTCCTAGCTTTGGCAGTCAGAGAAGAAAAAGAAATAAAAGGAATACAAATTGGAAAAGAAGAAGTAAAACTGTCACTGTTTGCAGATGACATGATACTATACATAGGGAATCCTAAAGATGCTACCAGAAAACTACAAGAGCTAATCAATGAATTTGGTAGAGTAGCAGGATACAAAATTAATGCACAGAAATCTCTCACATTCCTATATACTAATGATGAAAAATCTGAAAGAGAAATTAAGGAAACACTCCCATTTACCATTGCTATGAAAAGAATAAAATACCAGGAATAAACCTACCTAAGGAGACAAAAGACCTGTATGCAGAAAACTATAAGATACTGATGAAAGAAATTAAAGATGCTACAAACAGATGGAGAGATATACCATAGTCTTGGATTGGAATAATCAACACTGTGAAAATGACTATACTACCCAAAGGAATCTACAGATTCAATGCAATCCCTACCAAACTACCAATGGCATTTTTCACAGAACTAGAACAAAAAGTTTCACAATTTGTTTGGAACCACAAAAGACCCCGAATAGCCAAAGCAATCTTGAGAAAGAAAAACGCAGCTGGGGGAATCAGGATCCCTGACTTTGGACTATACTACAAAGTTACAGTAATCAACACAGTATGGTACTGGCACAAAAACAGAAACATAGATCAATGGAACAGGATAGAAAGCCCAGAGATAAACCCATGCACATATGGTCACCTTATCTTTGATAAAGGAGGCAAGAATATACAATGGAGAAAAGACAGTCTCTTCAATAAGTGGTGCTGGGAAAACTGGACAGCTACATGTAAAAGAATGAAATTAGAACACACCCTAACACCATAAACAAAAATAAACTCAAAATGAATTAAAGACCTAAATGTAAGTCCAGACACTATGAAACTCTTAGAGGAAAACGTAGGCAGAACACTCTATGACATAAATCACAGCAAGATCTTTTTTGACCCACCTCCTAGAGTAATAGAAGTAAAAACAAAAATAAACAAATGGGACCTAATTAAACTTCAAAGCTTTTTCACAGCAAAGGAAACCATAAACAAGACGAAAAGACAACTCTCAGAATGGGAGAAAATATTTGCAAACGCATCAACAGACAAAGGATTAATCTCCAAAATATATAAACAGCTCATGCAGCTCAATATTAAAGAAACAAACAACCCAATCAAAAAATGGGCAGAAGACCTAAATAGACATTTCTCCAAAGAAGATATACAGATTGCCAACAAACACATGAAAGGATGCTCAACATCACTAATCATTAGAGAATTGCAAATCAAAACTACAATGAGGTATCACCTCACACCAGTTAGAATGGGCATCATCAGAAAATCTACAAACAACAAATGCTGGAGAGGGTGTGGAGAAAAGGGAACCCTCTTGCACTGTTGGTGGGAATGTAAATTGATACAGCCACTATGGAGAACAGTATGGAGGTTCCTTAAAAAACTAAAAATAGAATTACCATATGACCCAGCAATCCCACTACTGGGCATATACTCAGACGAAACCATAATTCAAAAAGACACATGCACTCCAGTGTTCATTGCAGCACTATTTACAATAGCCAGGTCATGGAAGCAACCTAAATGCCCATCGACAGACGAATAGATAAAGAAGATGTGGTACATATATACAATGGAATATTACTCAGCCATAAAAAGGAACGAAATTGGATCATTTGTAGAGACGTGGATGAATCTAGACACTGTCATGAGTGAAGTAAGTCAGAAAGAGAAAAACAAATATTGTATATTAACCCATATGTGTGGAACCTAGAAAAATGGTACAGATGAACCAGTTTGCAGGGCAGAAATTGAGACACACATACAGAGAACAAACATATGGACACCAAGGGGGAAAGTGGTGGGGGGGGATGGTGGTGTGATGAATTGGGAGATTGGGATTGACAGATATACACTAATATGTATAAAATGGATAAGTAATAAGAAGCTGCTGTATAAAAAAATAAAATTAAAAAAAAAAGATAAGAAAGTGAAAGGAGGGACTTAAATCCAGGAATCCGCAATACAAAGACCTGCAATAGATCCATCAGAAGTGCTGACTGGGTTGCATATTGTGGACTGGTTTGAGCAGTCACCTGTGAAGTCCATTACGAGGATAAGGCACTATTCCACCTTTCATCTAAAGGTGAAATGCTCTTATCTGCAAAACCCTCCTTCTGTTATCCACTTGTTTCTTTGAGACATTTTTTATTTTTTCAGTTTTCTGGTTCACTCTTCTACTGCTTCAACTCTTCAACTTTAAGGAATGATTGATGACTTTCTTGGAATTTGACCTTTAACTGTATTTCCTAGTTCCTGATTTTTGTATCTTTCCTTTGTCATGATGCCTCTAAAAGTTAATCCTTTGGTTAAGGAGTTATTTGGCTTAGCTCTTGGGTTTCCAATGCATCTGAGCTGCCATTACAGACAGCCTTATAGATGGCCTGGACACTTACTGAGCTAGTTACCAAGATCTCTTGGCCTGTACTTGTCCATATGCAAAGAATGCCTGGTGTTGGTAGGCAGTAAAATAAGATTTGACTACAACTGACATGTATCCTTTTAAGCTCTGAAACTTTCTTTAACATTTTCAACTAATTTTGATTTACAGAAATCCAAACATGTTTCACAAACTTTCTTGCTTTTATAAGCAGAGTATGATGAGCAAAATATAAGCATTTCTTGATGACTCATTTTAATTTTGAAAATTAACTACTATACCACAACATAAAAGAGAGTAAATGCACTTTACTAAATGGTCCCAGACAGCTATATATTTTGCATCCTTATGTCATAATTATTTTCTTTTTCTTTTCCAGTTGTTAAGCTATCAAATAAACCATTCTCCAAGATCTCCCTGAGATGTTGTTTGTAATTGAAAAACCAGATAACCAAACTGATTAAAATAATATCACTCATAAAAGTAGGTGACCTCTGGGTCATGGCTGATGGACTTTACTTTTAGCCAGGAGCCTAGAACCAACCTCTGCTCCCCACTCCTGCCACCCCCCCACCAAGTGATTGCATTTTCCAAAACATAATTTCAGTGAGGCAGAGCCTGTTAAAGGCCAGTGAGGATAATTAAATTAAATCCAGGAGCTTGGGACAGGCAAGCCAGAGTTAAGACTGTGAACTTGAGTGGTACCAGTTTGAAAGGCAGCATTAGTTCTTTGGCTTCTGATGAAACAATCATTTTGGTGCTACTTTGGAATATCTTTTCCAGTTGCTAAAACAGCCAAAGTCTGTGACTCTAGTCCCTGGAGAATATACCTTTGGGGACAGTGCTTATTCCTTTCAGAGTCCAAGAACCTTGTCTTCTTACATTTGTAAGCAGTTGAAAAAAAATCAAAAGAAGAATAATATTTCATAACATGTGAAATGTATTTAAAATTCAAATATTTATGCCCATACATAAAGTTTTATTGGGATACAGCCACACATTCATTTATGTATTATCTATGACTGCTTTCACATGGCAGATGACTCTTAGGCAAAGCCTAAAATATTTATTATCTGGACTTTTACAAAAAATGTTGCTGATCTCTGCCCAAGTAGATTGCATGAGTCTCTCCTTTTACCCCAGCATCATCCATCTTCTTACCTTCATTTTGTAAATAGGATCTTTCATAGCAACAACAACAACTACAAAACACATATATGCTTTAAAATAGTATGTTTAAGGAAGGGAAAACATATTGCAGATATGTCCGTGACATTCCAGTGCAATATAAATTGCTGAATGTTGAATCCCCCCATTTTGAATGATAGCAAAGAATTTAATCATGGGCACGTTTTCAGGAAGTGTTCAGAAATAAAGTCCTCATGGGCATTGCCCCTCTGAAAGCCACATGGTGGATTTATTTAGTCTCCACTCCCTTGGGAATGCTTAGTAATATACCTGGGCTAATATTTGTTGTGGCTCAAGTCATTTTCTCTCCTTTATCCTGGGGGAAGGGAACGGCAACCAGAAGGAACATGCTGCTCCCACACTGTGAAACTGCCAGGAAAGGGGGGAAAAACTATAATCATTCACTTCTCTTGTACGAGGCAGAAGTGAAGGAATAACCAGGAAACAAATTTATCAAGTGTCCCTCTGTGCAGAGTGCACCATGCTTAATTTAGCTAAATACACGTATACGCGAAAGGCACAGCCCTTATTCTGTAGGAGCCTGAGCCTGAAATCAGAATGTGAAGGTCAGACTGGTGTGTATTTCTGACTCCACAACGAAGCCCTCAGGCCTGCTGCTGTGTGTGGCCTTGTTGGCTCAGTCTCTCTCTCTACCCCATGTCTGCTTCCATATTCTGCTGGTTCTGGAGCACTGTAGGGGGTTCTCAGGGCATCATTCTTCTCTCTAAACTTTTGCCCACTCTGGACCTTCCCCAGGAATACCCTGTCTACTACATCCCTCTTAGGCAAATTCTATGCTAGACTCAAGAATCCAGAAAAATTCCCACTTAAAAAAATATATGGCTGCCTTGAAACACACCAAATGACTCTTCTAACTTCTTATCATTCCATCCATTGAGTATGGTCTTCTTATATTTTCAGTTTATATTTTCTTTAAGTATTTTATTTGTGCTAGTCCTAATTCTTCAATTAAATGTCAACTCTTGAGGTCAATTAAAGGTTGTGTCTTTATTTCTAAAATGGAAAGTCCTAGCATTTACAGACACACACACACGCACACGCACACACACACACACACACACAGTTTATCCTCATTGTTCATAGATTTTGTATTTGCAAATATACTTATTTGCTAAAATATATTTGTAACCGTAAAATCAATACTCGTGATACTTTCGTGGTCATTTGTGGATATGCAGAATACACAAAAATTTTGAGTTTCCCAAAATGCATGTTCTAGTCTCATACTGTAAACAAGTATTCTTTTCATGGTCTAGTTAGTGCCATGTTTTAGGTAATTTGGTGCTTTTTGTTGGTGATTTTGTTTTTTAGAATCCCCTTAAGCATAGTGCAGAAGTGCTGTCTAGTGTTCCTCAGTGTAAGAAGGCTGGGATGTGCCTCACAGAGAAATTATGAGTGAGATAAGCTTTGTTCAGGCATGAGTGATAGTGCCCTTGGCCATGAGTTCAATGTTAATGAATCACATTATACATTAAATAAGACGTCTTTGAGCAGAAACACACATAAAATAAGGTTATTTATTGATCTACTGATGAGAATGTGACCAGAGGCTCACAGGAACCTAACCCTGTATTTCCCCTAGGAGCAATTGTTTGGTATTTACTAGTTCAGTGTTCCCAGTGACTTTATAGAACATAATTTGTACTACTGTGAATAATAAGAATTGATAAATATATATGCGTGTATATAGGTATATAAACACGAATGAACTTTTGGGCCAACCCTATATATATATAGGGCCAACTCTGATACATAAGTTGTCCCACCCTCCATCATTCACCACTGTCAGAGTAAATATGCATCTAGCCTCAGTACAACATGTGAAAAATCTGTTATTTGATGAGCTTCAGAAGCAGTTTAATGGATTAAGTTTTGCTGTTCTTCAACATCTAGACCTTCAGGATGTCCTAGTTATTCCTGTTATTGGACCTAGGAGCAGTTTGGGCTTCCCTGGTGGGGCAGTGGTTAAGAACCCTCCTGCCAATGCAGGGGACACGGGTTTGAGCCCCGGTCTGGGAAGATCCCACATGCCGCGGCACAACTAAGCCCGTGCGCCACAACTACTGAACCTGCGCTCTAGAGCCTGTAAGCCACAACTACTAAGCCCACGTGCCACAATTACTGAAGCCCGCATGCCTAGAGCCCGCACACCACAGCGAAGAGCAACCCCCCACTCACCGCAACTAGAGAAAGCCCGCACACAGCAACGAAGACCCAGTGCAGCCAAAAAAAAAAAAAACAAAAACACATCCAAAAAAAAAAAAAAAAAAAATATATATATATATATATTTATTTTCTTCCCAAGAAACCTGGGGTTATTGGTGGCTTCTTGGGCACTTTTCCGTACACTTTATGGACCCATGAGCTTGCATATCTAAGTCTTTAGTTGTTCACTTTCCCATTCTACGCTTCCTGTCCCCCTCCAGATACATGCTTCTGACATTGGGTTTCTAGTTAAACAATTGAGATGAAAAGGAGCATGTCATTTTGGTTATTGTGAAAGAACTTGATGCTACCTGTCTGTTGTCAAACCATAGTTTTCTCTCCATTTCAACATGAATCAACAGCCTGCCTTTACTTCAGTATCAGTTGGTTCAATATCAGTCAAGGGAAAAATAAGCTTTCATTCAGAGGTGACGAAAATACAGCCCCCTTGCCACCTCTCCCTTCTTGTTCGTGGTTCATGTCGCTAATTGCTCGTGGTACTCCTGCTGCACCCTGATGTAACTGTATTTTACAGAGAGAGGAGAGCTTGCTTCCTCTCTCTGCTCTCCACCACGTGCGGATACAAGGAAAAGTCAGCAGTCTGCAATGTAGAGGAAGGGTCTCACCAGAACTTGACCGTGCTGACATCCTGAACTTGGACTTCCAGGCCACAGAACAGGGAGAAATGAAATTATGTTGTTTATAAGCCAACCAGCATGTGGTTTGCAATAGCTGCCTGAACTGACTATGACAACAGTGTGCTTGTAAAACAAGCCAAGCCCACCACTATTTGGGCTTGTTTTACAGTACATTTTATAGACTCACAAGAGAGATAAGGATTGTAGATGTCAGTTAATTCACCCACATAATGGTTAAATTTCTTCTGCAATATCCCTGACAATAATTCATTTGGCCTCAACATCTCTAGTCGTGGTGAAATCTCATTGTATTTGGGAACCGCTGCAGTTTTGTCTGTCTGTGGATCAAGCATCCTTATGGTCTGCTTCTCTCTAATTTCTCCCCAACATTCCTCCCCAACATTTCTTAGCAGCATTTCTCCCCAACATTCCTCCTCATTCTGTTCTTTGAAGCTAAACAGGCCAAGCTGTTCGCTCTCTTTTACATGAGAATATTTAAATATCTAAGTAGAACACAGATGTTTTCCCTCTTTTCTTCCTTCAAGACTCCTCATTCCCATTGACTCCAACTGAAAAAGAGGATTTCAAATCCTGTCAGGACAGAGGTCTCTTTTGAACACAATTAATTTGTCCAGGTGGAGTTCAGCTTATACCGAGTAGAATGGGAAAATTGTCACCTTTATTTTTGGATACCCTGCTTCTAAAATCCACTCCTCCCACTCCTGGGTCACCTTTTCCTGGTGGAATCCTATTCCTTCTGTGGAATTCAGACATCTTCCTTTACATCCTGTCCCCCTCTTCTGTTCTTAAAATCACCTTATATATACATCTTTATTTTGGCATATGTCACATCGAATGGTGATTTACTTATTCATTCATTCATTCATTCATTATTTATTTATATCTGTTTTTCCCACTAAATGCTAAGCTCCTTGAGACAAGGACAAGGTGTTATTCATCACTGGATTCCCCTTTATGTCGGGTACAAGCTAGAGACTCAATAAATGATGTTGACTAAATGGATAAGTGACTATGGACTAAGACTCCCTTCAGCCTTTTTTAGCAGTTGTATTACATGGTTGGGTCATGTTGAGGACCTTGCCAATTTACGTTTCTGAAACCTTTTCACCTTTTCACTGAAACCAGCTAAGCCAGGTTTTCTTCATCACACTCACGCCTACATATATGTATTTTAATCTTACATGTGTATTGAAAAATTAAGGTCTGAGAAGCATATTTTAATTAAAATAATTCTAAATTATTTTAAGCTATTTATTAATCCAGAGTAGACTTTATATTAACTCATGGTACCATAGGTACTTGGAAACAATGAAACGTTCTTTCTTTCAACCAGTGTTTCACTCTTTCAGATTACCCTCCTGTAGGAAAATTTTATTAGCTATTTATATAAAACTTCCTGAAATGTCAGCCATCAAGAACCTGAGAATCAACAAAGACAACAAGGTTAAGCAGATTTTTTTGTTTTTGCTTTTGCTCTATTTTGATAACAGAGAGAAGAGTGAGAGCAGAGCGAGCTTCTCATGCCTATCCCCAAGCCCTGTGTTTTGGACCATGTGATCCCTTTGTGGGTTCACATCCGTAGCATGTCAGAGAATCCTCTACTATGTTTCTGTGTCTCTTCCTCCCTGAAGACCAGATCAACTTTTTTTATTTTTGAAAGCAATCGTTTGGCAGAAAGTGCTACAAAATGACATCTAAACAACCAAAGTATGTTCTCAAGCCATAGAATGCTGGGCAGGTGTAATAGAGACTCACTTCCCCATTTGGGATTTTCGGTTACTTTGAACTGTCCTTTACCTCCCTTTGACTTTTCATGTGGTTGTGTAAAAAAAGGCAAATAAAAATAATCCTGGTTAATTCCATTCATAATTTCTATGACACATCTACTTGATGAATAGAATTTATTATTGCACATCATATTTTAAAGTATATGTATGGTGTGCAAGCTATGGTCAAAAAACCTTATAATTCTATTTTAAGCATTTATTATAAAATTATTATTTTCCCATTAACCATGTCATTATTTTCTGGATGCTCAAGTATGCTTTGTTTCTCTTCTGGATCCATTCCCCCCACCCCCCCACCCCACCCCGCCGTCGGAATAAATGCTTCTAGTTATATAATGGATCTCCATGGGAAAACCAAGTCAAGTTATATTAAACTTATTGGACTTGGCTATTTAAAATTTGTCATTGTAAGTGCCTGAGAACACAAGGAAAAATGAGAAATAAATGTGAGGAATCAGGTAAAGATTACTGGAATGTCTTGAAATGAGTCTGAAATAGCTTTGTCTGTGGTCTAAACTATTGCTTTAACATTTTTAGAGCATTTATCTAAGGATCCTTTATTGTACAACCAAAGGCAATTTTTCAAACCCCTTGATGATTATGTTCACTAGAAATGAAAGCGTGTTCAGTAACAGTCTGATTTCTATCTATATGTCATCAAGATTTTAAGTAGTTTTCCTCTATTTCCCACTCCCTATAAACTCCCTAAATTCAAAGTTTGCCTTCTTTCTAACATTTAGCACATTGTTGGTGCTCAATAAATGTTTACCAATTGGGATACTTACATATACTTACATTTATCAGCTGTAACCTTGACTCCAAGGACAGCTGCATTTTAATGATGTGTGATGTGATTTATATGTAAGCTGCTCAAACTCATAACTAAAGCACTTAGCACTTTAGGCTCCCCTAGGATGAAAGGTGATAGATTAAGGTAAAATGGTACTATTATTTAACTCCAAAAGAGGTAAATTACACTGGCAAAATGCTATTTGATGTTGCTGGCAAACCGCTGTGGTCTAATGCTTCGCTGCCATCAGGAAACATGGTTCAGTGGTTGGAGCTGTGGTGTAGGAGGGAGGAGCCCTGGGTGCCATTTCTGGTTAATTCACTGACTTCCTGGGTGACCTTGGTCAACTCACTTAGCCTCCCCATGCCTCAGTTCCCTCCTTAGGAATGGAGAAGGGCAAAGCCTTTCAAGATTCTGCTCTGAAGGGATATTTTAAGAGTACAACTTTGAAATGCTTCATCAATAGCATTTTTGTAGTAATGAGTTTTTTTGTTTTTCTTGCAGCTGTGCTGTTGGCTGTAGGAAGGCAGTATATATTAATATGCCCTTAGCCAGAACACACAAAGTCAGCCCTCAGAGTGGCCATGGGCTCAGGATTCTGTATTTCAGAACAGGACCCCCCCCCCCCACCCGCCGCCATATCACTGCCTCCAGACACTTTGATTCCACACCTGTCCATGCACAATTCTTACCACTTGGTCCTTACCATTTAAAAAAGTAGATTTTTAAGAAAAGAAATAAGCACTTTCCTGAATCCATGGTTGTGAGAACAGTGTGGATTGTGAATCAACTCCGGCAGTAATCAGAGAAGAACGTGTTCATATGTTTGAGAAAAATAACAAGCAAACTCCCAAACTTAAAGCTTCTGTTGACTTCTGAGTTGTACAACAGAGTAGGGGACAGTAGGGGGTCCTCATCTCTGTCTCTTTCAACCTGGTGAGCCTATTGAATGAGGATGTCCTGTAGTGGGAACAGATAGCATTTCAGATTTTGTAGGACCATATCTTGAATTCTGACCATCTTTCTTCACTCTGAATTCCTGGAATGGCTACTTAGGCTGCTGGAATCCTGACAACACCTAGACAGACATATAGCAATTCATCCACACTACCTGTCAGATGTAAGTTCCTTAGGAATTTGGTAGTATGAGGTATGAGATATAAGGAGGAAAAAAGGATAAGAGAAGATCAGTATATAAAATATTTTCGATTTTCTTGATTAATTGACTAAAATGTTCCAATGAAAGTCTTTCTTGATGACTTTTTATCACTTATGAAAATGTATTGGGCTTTTCTTAGGGGAATGGACAGTGTCTGTCACTGACTTGGAATCTCATTTTAACCATCTTTACAAACACAGTAATTAGCATGTACTTATATAGTGCAGTGGCTCCCATACAGGGAAACTGAAGTAACCTTGAAGGAAATTGGGAAATAATAGTGATTTTAAAGGAAAAAAATATATATGGTGAACATAAATACACACAGCTACATTTTTGAGGTTATGAGTTACGGCTACTGGATTGCCATCACATTTTTTATTTACTGATTTTAGTTATAAATTATACTATGATTAATTTCTATTTCTTGATTACTTTTTTTTAAAAACATCTTTATTGGAGTATAATTGCTTTACAGTGGTGTGTTAGTTTCTTCTGTATAACAAAGTGAATCAGCTATACATATACATATATCCCCATAACTGCTCCCTCTTGCGTCTCCCTCCTACCCTCCCTATCCCACCCCCCTAGGTGGTCACAAACCACCAAGCTGATCTCCCTGTGTTATGCGGCTGCTTCCCACTAGTTATCTATTTTACATTTGGTAGTGTATATATGTCCATGCCACTCTCTCACTTTGTCCCAGCGTACACTTCCCGGTGTCCTCAAGTCCATTTTCTACGTCTGCGTCTTTATTCTGTCCTGAAGGTTCTTCAGAACCTTTTTTTTTTTTTTTTTTTAGATTCCATATATATGTGTTAGCATATGGTATTTGTTTTTCTCTTTCTGACTTACTTCACTCTCTATGATAGACTCTAGGTCCATCCACCTCTGTACAAATGACTCAATTTTGTCTCTTTTTATGGCTGAGTAATATTCCATTATATATATGTGTCACATCTTTATCCATTCATCTGTCGATGGATACTTAGGTTGCTTCGATGTCCTGGCTGTTGTAAACAGAGCTGCAATGAACATTGTGGTACATGACTCTTTTTGAATTATGGTTTTCTCAAGTATATGCCCAGTAGTGGGATTGCTGGGTCATATGGTAGTTCTATTTTTAGTTTTTTAAGGAACCCCTCCATACTGTTCTCCATAGTGGCTGTATCAATTTACATTCCCACCTACAGTGCAAGAGGGTTCCCTTTTCTCCACACCCTCTCCAGCATTTATTGTTTGTAGATATTTTGATGATGGCCATTCTGACCAGTGTGAGGTAATACCTCATCGTAGTTTTGATTTGCAATTCTCTAATGATTAGTGATGCTGGGCATTCTTTCATGTGTTTGCTGGCAATCTGTATAACTTCTTTGGAGAAATATCTATTTAGGTCTTCTGCCCATTTTTGGATTGGGTTGTTTGTTTTTTTGATATTGAGCTGCATGAGCTGCTGTATATTTTGGAGATTAATTCTTTGTCATTTGCTGCATTTGCAAATATTTTCTCCCATTCTTAGGGTTGTCTTTTCATCTTGTTTATGGTTTCCTTTCTGTGCAAAAGCTTTTAAGTTTCATTAGGTTCCATTTGTTTATTTTTGTTTTTATTTCCATTACTCTAGGAGGTGGATCAAAAAAGATCTTGCTGTGATTTATGTCAAAGAGTGTTCTTCCTATGTTTTCCTCTAAGAGTTTTATAGTGTCCGGTCTTACATTTAGGTCTCTAATCCATTTTGAGTTTATTTTTGTGTATGGTGTTAGGGAGTGTTCTAATTTAATTCTTTTACATGCAACTGTCCAGTTTTCCCAGCACCACTTATTGAAGAGGCTGTCTTTTCTCCATTGTATATCCTTGCCTCCTTTGTCATAGATTAGTTGACCATAGGTGCGTAGGTTTATCTCTGGGCTTTCTATCCTGTTCCATTGACCTATATTTCTGGTTTTGTGCCTGTACCATATTGTCTTGATTACTGTAGCTTTGTAGTATAGTCTGAAGTCAGGGAGTCTGATTCCTCCAGCTCCGTTTTTTTCCCTCAAGACTGCTTTGGCTATTCGGGGTCTTTTGTGTCTCCATATAAATTTTAAGATTTTTTGTTCTACTTCTGTAAAAAATGCCATTGGCAATTTGATAAGAATTGCACTGAATCTGTAGATTGCTTTGGGTAGTATAGTCATTTTCACAATGTTGATTCTTCCAATCCAAGACTATGGTATATCTCTCCATCTGTTTGTATCGTCTTTAATTTCTTTCATCAGTGTCTTATAGTTTTCTGCATACAGGTCTTTTGTCTCCCTAGGTAGGTTTATTGCTAGGTATTTTATTCTTTTTGTTGCAATGGTAAATGGGAGTGTTTCCTTAATTTCTCTTTCAGATTTTCATCATTAGTGTATAGGAATGTGAGAGATTTCTGTGCATTAATTTTGTATCCTGATACTTTACCAAATTCATTGATCAGCTCTAGGAGTTTTCTGGTAGCATCTTTAGGATTCTCTGTGCATAGTATCATGTAATCTGCAAACAGTGACAGTTTTACTTCTTCTTTTCCGATTTGGATTCCTTTTATTTCTTTTTCTTCTCCGATTGCTGTGGCTAAAACTACCAAAACTATGTTGAATAATAGTGGTGAGAGTGGGCAAACTTGTCTTGTTCCTGATCTTAGTGGAAATAGTTTCAGTTTTTCCCCATTGAGAATGATGTTGGCTGTGGGTTTGTCATATATGGCCTTTATTATGTTGAGGTAATTTCCTTCTATGCCTGCTTTCTGGACGGTTTTCGTCATAAATTGGTGTTGAATTTTGTTGAAAGCTTTTTCTGCATCTGTTGAGATGATCGTATGGTTTTTCTCTTTCAATTTGTTAATATGGTGTATCATATTGATTGATTTGCATATACTGAAGAATCCTTGCATTCCTGGGATAAACCCCACTTGACCATGGCATATGATTCTCTTAATGTGCTGTTGGATTCTGTTTGCTAGTATTTTGTTGAGGATTTTTATATCTATGTTCATTAATGATATTGGCCTGTAGTTTTCTTTCTTTGTGACATCTTTGTATGGTTTTGGTGTCAGGGTGATGGTGGCCTTGTAGAATGAGTTTGGGAGTGTTCATCCCTCTGCTATATTTTGGAAGAGTTTGAGAAAGATAAGTGTTAGCTCTTCTCTAAATGTTTGATAGAATTCGCCTCTGAAGCCATCTGGTCCTGGGCTTTTGTTTGTTGGAAGGTTTTTAATCACAGTTTCAATTTCAGTGCTTGTGATTGGTCTGTTTATATTTTATATTTCTTTCTGGTTCAGTCTCAGAAGGTTTTGCTTTTCTAAGAATTTGTCCATTTATTCCAGGTTGTCCATTTTATAGGCATATAGTTGCTTGTAGTAATCTCTCATGATGCTTTGTATTGCTGCAGTGTCAGTTGTTACTTCTTTTTCGTTTCTAATTATATTGATTTGAGTCTTCTCCCTCTTTTTCTTGATGAGTCTGGCTAACGGTTTATCAATTTTTTTATCTTCTCAAAGAGCCAACTTTTAGTTTTGTTGATCTTTGCTACTGTTTCCTTCATTTCTTTTTCATTTATTTCTGATCTGATTTTTATGATTTCTTTCCTTCTGCTAACTTTGGTTTTTTTTTTGTTGTTGTTCTTCTTTCTCTAATTGCTTTAGATGTAATGTTTGGTTGTTTTTTTGAGATTTTTCTTGTTTCTTGAGGTAGGATTTTATTGCTATAAAATTCCCTCTTAGAACTGCTTTTGCAGTATCTCATACGTTTTGGGTCGTCATGTTTTCATTGTCATTTGTTTTTAGGTATTTTTTGATTTCCTCTTTGATTTCTTCAGGGATCTCTTGGTTATTCAGTAGTGTATTGTTTAGCCTCCATGTGTTTGCAATTTTTACAGATTTTTTCCTGTAAGGGATATCTACTCTCATAGCCTTGTGGTTGGAAAAGATACTTGATATGATTTCAGTTTTCTTAAATTTACCAAGGCTTGATTTGTGACCCAAGATATGATCTATCCTGGAGAATGTTCCATGAGCACCTGAGAAGAAAGTGTATTCTTTTGTTTTTGAATGGAATGTCCTATAAATATCAGTTAAGTCCATCTTGTTTAGTGTGTCATTTAAAGCTTGTGTTTCTTTATTTATTTTCATTTTGGATGATCTGTCCATTGGTGAAAGTAGGGTGTTAAAGTCCCCTACTATGATTGTGTTACTGTCGATTTCCCCTTTTATGGCTGTTAGCATTTGCCTTATGTATTGAGGTGCTCCTATGTTGGGTGCATAAATATTTACAACTGTTATATCTTCTTCTTGGATTGATCCCTTAACCATTATGTAGTGTCCTTCTTTGTCTCTTGTAATAGTCTTTATTTTAAAGTCTATTTTTGTCTGATATGAGAATTGCTACTCCAACTTTCTTTTGATTTCCATTAGCATGGAATAACTTTTTCCATCCCCTCACTTTCAGTCTTTATGTGTCCCTAGGTCTGAAATGGGTCTGTTGTAGACAAGATATATATGGGTCTTGTTTTTGTATCCATTCAGCCAGTCTATGTCTTTTGGTTGGAGTATTTAATCCATTTACATTTAAGGTAATTATCGATATGTATGTTCCTATTACCATCTTCTTAATTGGTTTGGGTTTGCTTTTATAGGCCTTTTCCATCTCTTGTGTTTCCTGCCTAGAGAAGTGCCTTTTGCATTTGTTGTAAAGCTGGTTTGGTGGTGCTTCTCTTAGCTTTTGCTTGTCTGTAACAGTTTTAATTTCTCCATCAAAAATGAATGAGATCCTTGCTGGGTAGCGTAATATTGGCTGTAGTTTTTTTCCTTTTCATCACTTTAAATATGTCCTGCCACACTCTTCTGGCTTGCAGAGTTTCTACTGAAAGATCAGCTGTTAACCTTATGGGCATTCCCTTGTATGTTATTTGTTGCTTTTCCCTTGCTGCTTTTAATACTTTTTCTTTGTATTTTATTTTTGATAGTTTGATTAACATGTGTCTTGGCATGTTTTTCCTTGGATTTATCCTGTATGGTACTCTCTGTTCTTCCTGGACTTATTGATTGTTTCCTTTCCTATGTTAGGGAACTTTTCAACTATAATCTCTTCAAATATTTTCTCAGTCCGTTTCTTTTTCTCTTCTTCTGGGACCCCTCTAATTTGAATGCTGGTGCATTTAATGTAGATCTCTGAGACTGTCCTCATTCTTTTCATTCTTTTTTCTTTATTCTGATCTGTGGTAGTTATTTCCACTATTTTATCTTCCCGGTCACTTATTTGTTCTTCTTCCTCAGTTATTCTTCTATTGATTCCTTCTAGAGAATTTAAATTTCATTTATTGTGTTGTTTATCATTGTTTGTTTGCTCTTTTGTTCTTCTAGGTCCTTGTTAAAGCTTTCTTGTATTTTCTCCATTCTATTTCCAAGATTTTTGATCATCTTTACTGTAATTACTCTGAATTCTTTTTCAGGTAGACTGCCTATTTCCTCTTCAATTGTTTGGTCTGGTGTGTTTTTACCTTGCTTCTTCATCTGCTGTGTATTTCTCTTTTTTCTCATTTTGCTTAACTTGCTGTGTTTGGGGTCTCCTTTTCTCAGGCTGCAAGTTCGTAGTTCCCATTGTTTTTGGTGTCTGCCCCCAGTGGGTAAGGTTGGTTCATTGGCTTGTGTAGGTTTCCTGGTGGAGGGGACTGGTGCCTGTGTTCTGGTTGATGAGGCTGGATCTTGTGTTTCTGGTGGGCAGGACTGCATCCGGTGCTGTGTTTTGGGGTGTCTGTGAACTTATTATGATTTTAGGCAGCCTCTCTGCTAATGGGTATGGTTGTGTTTCTGTCTTGCTAGTTGTTGGCTTGGGGTGTCCAGCACTGTAGCTTGCTGGTCATTGAGTGGAGCTGGGTCTTAGCATTGAGAGGATATCTCTGGGAGAGCTCTCGCTGATTGATAGTACATGGGACCAGGAGGTCTCTGGTGGACCAAAGTCCTGAACTCGTCTCTCCCACCTCAGAGGCTCAGGTCTGACACCTGGCCAGAGCACCAAGACCCTTTCTGCCACATGGCTCAGTATAAAAGGGAGAAAGAAAAAAAAAAAAAAGAAAGAAAGAAAAATAAAATAAAATAAAGGTTATTAAAATAAAAAATAAAAATATATTAAAATAAAAAAATTAAAAAGTAAAAAAAAAAGATAGAAGAGAACAACCAAACCAATAAACAAATCTACCAATGAATCCACCAATGATAACAAGTGCTAAAAACTATATTAAAAAAAAACAACTGACAGACATAGGTCTAGGACAAATGGTACAAGCAAACCTATACAGACAAAATCACACAAAGAAGCATACATATACACACACACAAAAAGAGAAAAAGAAAAAATATATACATATATATAAAAAAAAGTAAGAGAGCAACGAAATCAATAAACAAATCTACCAATGATCATAATCTCTAAATACTAAACTAAGGTAAACGTAAAACCAGAAACAAATTAGATGCAGAGAGCAAACCCTAAGTCTACAGTTGCTCCCAAAGTCCACTGCCTCAATTTTGGGATGATTCATTGTCTATTTAGGTATTCGACAGATGCAGCATACGTCAAGTTGATTGTGGAGATTTAATCCATTGCTCCTGAGGCTGAACGGAGAAATTTCCCTTTCTCTTCTCTGTTTGCACTGCTTCTGGAGTTCAGCTTTGGATTTGGCCCTGCCTCTGCATTTAAGTCACCCTCTGGCATCTGTTCTTTGCCCAGACTGGAGGGGGTTAAAGGAACGTCTGATTAGGGAGCTCTGGCTCCTTCAGGCCACAGGGTGGGAGAGGTACGGAATGCGGGGGGAGCCTGCAGTGGCCGAGGCCAGCATGATGTTTCAACAGCCTGAGGTGCACCATGTGTTCTCCCGGGGAAGTTCTCCCTGGATCACGGGACCCTGTCTGTGGCAGGCTGCACAGGCTCCTGGGAGGGGAGGTGTGGATAGTGACCTGTGCTTGCACACAGGCTTCTTGGTGGCTGCAGCAGCAGCCTTAGCATTTCATGCCTGCCTCTGGGGTCCTCACTGATAGCCGCGGCTTGCGCCCATCTCTGGAGCTCATTTAGGTGGTGCTCTGAATCCCCTCTCCTTGCGCACCCAAAACAATGGTCTCTTGCCTCTTGGGCAGTTCCAGACATTTTCCCGGACTCCCGCCTGGCTAGCTATGCACACTAGCTACCTTCAGGCTGTGTTCCCGCAGCCAACCCCAGTCCTCTCTCTGGGATCTGACCTCCGAAGCCTGAGCCTCAGCTCCCAGTCCCCCACCCATCCCAGTGGGTGAGCAGACAAGCCTCTCAGGCTGTTGAGTGCTGGTCGGCACCGACCCTCTGTGCGGGAATCTCTCTGCTTTGCCCTCTGCACCCCTGTTGCTGCGCTCTCCTCCGTGGCTCCGAAGCTTCCCCCCTGCCCAACCCCCGTCTCCACCAGTGAAGGGGCTTCCTAGTGTGTGGAAACTTTTCCTCCTTCACAGCTCCCTCCCAGAGAAACAGGTCCTGTCCCTATTCTTTTGTCTCTGTTTTTTCTTTTTTCTTTTGCCCTACCCAGTACATGGGGAGTTTCTTGCCTTTTGGGAAGTCTGAGGTTTTCTGCCAGCATTCAGTAGGTGTTCTGTAGGAGTTGTTCCACGTGTAGATGTATTTTTGATGCATTTGTGGGGAGGAAGGTGATCTGCACGTCTTATTCCTCTGCCATCTTGAAGGTCCCCCCCCATTTCTATTACTTTTTAACAAGAGTATCTTATGTCAAATTTGTGCTTTATATATTTTGAGAACGTGTGCTAAACTTTATGACTGTCACACATGTGGATTGAAAAGCAAACAAAGAATTCATTAGTTACTTATTTCCACTTTTAATCAAGAAATTTATGATGCAATGAAAATAACTTTTAATCATAAAACTACTTTTAATATTAAAATTCCCACAGGAAAACAGTTTGATATTGTTGAGTCTAAAACTCTGATTATAGAACAATAGTGTCTGAAACTCTATTTTCCCCCATTATAATCATTGCTTGTATAAATATTTTGGTTAATTTAAAGTTTCTTAGGAATTTAACTTTTAGATTTTGGCAGAAAAGGCAATATGTGCTAAATGCCAACAAACTCTCATCTGAAAAAATATGTGTACATACAATACTTATATTTAATAGAGGTAGTAAGAAACCTAAAGATTTTATGCTAAATGAAATAAAATGTTAGGCAAGGAGGGAGTTGGTAATGATAATTAAGTAATTTCATTGTTGATTTCATTATGTTGATTATGGGGGTATTTTGAGGAGACATTAATACATCAGTTATTGTTGGTGAAGGTGGATGTTAACCCATGAGAGAGGTATTAAATAGAACAGTAGTTTTAAAAAACCATTGCGTTTTATAAAATTAAGGCATTAAGCCAGATTTATCCAATAGCTAGTTTGCCTCAAATCTTTGTGACTCAGTTAAATCAGACAGAACTGAATTATTTTGATTTGCTTGACTTATGAGGGTAAAAACAATACAATAACTGACTACCAGGTTTTATCAACAACCCTATGAGGTATGTATTACTAACCACAAAGAAAAGTGAAGTAACTTGTCCCAAGATCACACAGCCAGTAGATAGTAGTAGGGTTGGGACAGCACAACATCACTCCTCAATCTGCACTCAGAACCTCTAAACTGTATTTCCATCTTTAGGAGTCTTATGAATGCTGCAGAAGTGGTGGGACCGGCCTTAGGCATGCTACGGTGTTGCCCGTATTAGCAAAATTACCTTAGGGAGATCCTAATTCAGCTCTTTTCCCCACAACACACACAAACCCAAATACAAGCACAGACACATACATTATCAGTTTGTAAGGTAATTCAAAGTGTAACAATACTACCTCAGAACTGTAAAGACCCACAAATAATAAAACAATGTTCACACTAATGTTTTTATGTCAGGAACCCTGAGGGTCTGAAATATTATCCTATGAAAAGACATGAGATTCTTGGTTCAGAGACAAAAGACTTGATTATTCATGGCAAGACAGGCAGCATAAGCTTCCTGTTTGCATTGGTTTCCATCTCCACCCCCAGATCCCAAGGTGGTCACTTGGAGATGGACCCAGGTAGATGCTTGGCATGAAGTGTATTTGTGTCACAGATAAGAAATCCCAATCTTTAAAGGGGTTGCAAGCAAACCTGTCCAACCTTTGCCCAGAGGGAGAGCTCACTATATTTTTATTATCTTTATTATATTGGGCAGCAAATAAATCTTCCCTCTGCCTAGGAAGGTGATGCTATTTCTATCTTGCAAGGCTGTTTTCCACTCTTGAAAAGAATACCTTGAAAATACATTTTTGAAATGATAGTCTGGAGTAAAAGTTATCAGTAACTCTGCTCATAAGACATGTATATACACAAAGGAGACCCATAAAAAACCATTTCCAAAAAATATATATTCTATAATCCATGCTAACTCATTTGACACCCATAGGCACTCATTTGCCTATTGAGATTAATAGGCAAACCTTATATTTTCTATTTTATAGATTTTTCTACTTATAAAATGATTCTCTTGGCTAGGTAAGACTAATGTAGCTTTCATAACCTAAAAATAATTTAGTTGATAAAATATATATAAATATTTGAAAAAAATCTCAAGTACACAAATTGATGTTTAAAGGGAATAATTCTCATACAATAAAGGATTAGTATAAAAAGGCTTTTCTCTAACACTATTTTATATTCTTTGTTTATTTTCTACTAGCTACTTGACAAGGGGTAGATGAGCTAAGTGTAAGGTTATGCATTGGGATCACTGGCAATCAAAGAAGGAATAGAAATAAAGATAATACACTTCCTAGTTTATATAATGAATCAATAGAAAAAGATGATCTGAATTGATACCCTATGGAAGACTACACTTATTATGTCAAGCAACAACAATCTGTATTAGAATACAGTTATATGCATAATGTGTTAGGTTCCCAGTTTCTAAGGTGTGGAACTTCTAAACGTGCTCAACTTGGGACCAAGGCATCCTTTATAATGGGAAGAATTTAAACCTGATGAATGTGGTCTACTACAGGAATTTCAAAGGGATTGACTTACTATTACTAAGCTCTTTTATTTAGGCAAGGCAGCTTAGATTTCAGCCCACTTTAATGGGCAAAATTAAGCCACAGAAAGTTGGTTATTTGTCTAATATTACTGAGTAAAGAAGAGATATTAATATGGTGTTGCTGTGTAGGGGATATGTGAGAATTGGGGTTGGGAAGGCTCACATTTTCTATTTCAGCTCCTACCTAGAAAGAGGCAAGGGAAGAAGTGAAGGTCGCTGGCAGCTTGAGGTGAATTAGAGCAAGCAGCCAAAGGGCAGTAAATGGTGTTGATCATTTACTCAGAAGTACTCTTTGGGGCTGTGGCTATTTCAACACCAAATGAGCTTATTGTTTCTCATTGTAGGGAGCCCTTCCGTTACTATTGATGACTGACACACAAACTGAAAAATGGCCACAATTGTACAACATCCAAAATACGTTTGCAGTAAATTCTGGAAGATTTGGCCTCATCCATCAATTGAATAGGTTGTCCTAAATACATAAGATCATTCAACCCACAGCATCTTTGTAGCAGTTGACAAGTTATCCTTGTTCAGTGGGACATTTAAACCTTGTCCTTCAGGACTGTGAAATGAGAGGAATGTTCTTATCAAAAGTCAAAATCTAAAAAGCAAAATTCGATCTGTCAAATGGTTAAGTATGTTAAAGCTGAAAAATAAAGCTGCTAAGACACTTAGGTCATTTTTTAGATTCTTGTTTTCCTGGCAAGTGAAGAGTCTTTCTGGGACAGACTCTTTTTTACTCACAATTCATAATTCTTTGTTCACCTATATGTAAGCTCTTAATAACATTAAGGTCAAATTAAAAAACTTACAGGTTTCTAATCACTGTGTGATTATTAGTTTGGGGTATATTTAAATGACTAGATCTTCAAACCTTCTCTGCTTCTCACCAGCTCTTAGCTCTAGATATGTGTCGCAGAATAAATGAGAATTCACTATGACAGATCAGTATGGACTTAATTTAATTCAATGCCTAGGATATTACCACTATTATTAGTTATTCTTTTTCTAGTGTTTATCATACCAACACCTGTAATAATAGTCATGGTAGCAAACATGATAAAAATAATATATTTTTCTCATAGACAACTTCATTTCAGGTTAGTGCTAATAGAAACTTATCTAAAATTTTGCCATTACTTGGGAGTGAGGTAGGGTTTTCAAATAAAAAAATACAAGATGATTAGTTAAATTTGAATTTTAGATAAAGGATGATTTTTTTAAAATTTTAATATAAGTATATCCTAAATATTGCATGGACATATTAAATAATTGTTAGTTTAAATTTAACTACGAGAATATATATACACACGTATATATGTATGTATATGTATATGTATGTGTGTGTGTGTGTGTATATATATATATATATATATATATATTTTTTTTTTTTTTTTTTTTAATCTGGCAGCCTTAGGATAGGAGAAGCCAATGTTTGAAGAGAAAAAGACATCTATTGAGGTCTCAAATAGAAAAGCTGAGGACATACTTGTAAAGGCAGCAAGGCAGCTCTGGAAATGTTTTCTGTATCCTTCCCTTTTTACCAAAGAAGGTGGAAGCTGTTTACTAAGGCAAAAAATATTTGTCCCCATCACAGTCCTGGCTCATTTTGACAAGTACTGTTGACTCTTGAATGACACCGGTTTGAATTGCATGGGTCAACTTATATGCAGATTATCCTTTTCAGTAAATACAGTGCCTGTATTTTCATTTTACAGATTTTTAAATTAAGTGTGGGAAAACGTTTGTGTTCAATTAGAGATCACAGTTTGTGAAATGAAAAGAACTAGGGACAGGACAAGAATAAAGACGCAGACATAGAGAATGAACTTGAGGACACGGGGAGGGGGAAGGGGAAGCTGGGATGAAGTGAGAGAGTAGCATTGACATATATACACTACCAAATGTAAAATAGATAGCTAGTGGGAAGCAGCTGCAAAGCACAGGGAGATCAGCTCGGTGCTTTGTAACCACCTAGAGGAGTGGGATAGGGAGGGTGAGAGGGAGGTGCAAGAGGGAGGGGATATGGGGAAATATGTACACCTATAGGTGATTCACTTTGTTATACAGCAGAAACCAACACAACATTGTAAAGCAATTATACTCCAATAAAGATATTTTTTAAAAAAAGTAATGGAAAAGAATATTTTAAAAAGTAAACAAAACAAAATTAAAAAAAAAAAACAAAACGCTGTCCTACTTAGAAAAAAAGAAAAAAAAAAAGAAAAGAGCTAGGGTTTGAGTCCTGATTCTATCTAAACTGTTTCAGCTTCCTGTCCTTGGGTGAGTCATTTATTAATCCCTTTGTTTTTGAGGCTGAGATAGCAGTACCTGATTTTCAACTGCAGGGGTTTGGGACCCGTAAACACCGCATCATTCAAGGGTCAACTGTATTCTCTTTTCCCCTAGAACTTAAAAAAATACATGCACCACACTGCGTGGAGGGAGATTGATTTAGTATATTTCCTCTGAGTATCACGAAGCCACTAGATGGCAGTATCAGCTCACCATACCCCATCCCCTCCCCAGCATCCTGTAGCCAATTTTCTGTACCTTGTCCTCTTTCTCTTCGCGGGTTTCAGCTTGTCGCTTTTCTTCTCCCTCTTTGTTTTCTATTTTTACTTTTATTCAAATGCCAGGAAAACCAGCTGGTTGAAGAAGTCACGCGGTGCTCCGCACGTTTTGTCACAGGGGTGCTTTGATTGAAAAGCTAGGCTGCTGGGGCTGAGTATCAGGCAGGAGAGCAAAGGGACATTTGCACTGGAAGCTGTGGCAGGGTTGATGAGGGCACAGAGTTTGATTATGCTTTGCTAAACTCTGTGGACCCAAGATCCAGCCTCCTGTGTGTGGGAATCTGTCTCAGTTGTTGGCAGACAGCCAGGTGAGAGTAGCAGGTGGGGCACAGGACCTCATATGAGACTTCCCAAAGACTGGAGTTGGAGTTTTAGTGGCTGTGAGGTGTTCGTTCTCAAGACATGAAGTTTATTTTTACAGTAAGAAGACCATTGACTTGCAAAACTGTATGCGTGAAAGGGTTAGGAATTGAGTTTTAGTTTGTAGAGTGTGTACTCCTTAGAGATTTTTTAAGTTGCAGGAAAGGAGAACTTCTCCATTTTGTTAAAGACAGAATGCCTTAGAATTCTTTCTGAAAAGAAGGAGAGAGATGGAGAATACTGTAAAGAAAATGGGTTAAATGAGTTCGAGTTCCATTCTAATCCATACTAAGAGCATGTTACCCATGTGGTGAGGGCACTCCTCACACTGAAATTCCTTTCCCTCCCATCTGTATGTACCCTCTCTTGTGCTGGTCCCTAGCCACTGTGATGTCCAAAAAGGTCTGAGTGAGGAGAGGTCTATGCAGAAGCCTTTGTTATTGATATTGACTAAAACCCCTCTCTCAGAATCCATATTTTAGTTCTTTACAGGGATATAGCTTCTTTCATTTAAATATTTCAAAGCAGATTACGAGCATACTTTGCATATTAATTGCACTACTTCATTGTTCTTCACATTTGCCAACCTAAAACTAGGTATGATATTTTTTTAGCTGAATATTTCTCCTCATCCTTTTTCTTTCATTTAGTGGAGAAAAACAAGTATGACACTTGTCTAACATATTAGATATAGGTATATACCTCCTGAATTCTTTTTTGAGCTTGGAAACAGTAACTCTTGCCAA
This sequence comes from Balaenoptera acutorostrata, assembly GCF_949987535.1. NCBI lineage: Eukaryota > Metazoa > Chordata > Mammalia > Artiodactyla > Balaenopteridae > Balaenoptera > Balaenoptera acutorostrata. The sequence goes on along the minus strand of NC_080067.1, from coordinate 101,317,562 downwards.
GAGAGTCTTGTCGAAGCACAGTGGACTTTATCTTTGCCACCAGTGACAACCAGCTGCTTAGCAACGAACGGGACTGTGGAAAGCGGAGCACCTGGTACAAACTCCTGGAACTCGCCACAGTGGCCAGGCCTCCCATTCATTTTAGATCTGCCATCAACTCTTCCTGGAGGAGTGGGGCAAGTTCAAGGATGTTTTGCCATCATGAGAATCTTCAACCCCTGGGTAGCTCCTGGATCTAGGAATATGTCAATTGTCAGGTTCTTCTTGCATGGAACATTTTTGAAAAAGGACTTCTGTATGTAAAATTCTATCTTGTAATTATCCATAAATTATTTATTTTATTCTGCACTGATAATTATAAGAAAATGGTTTTCCTTAAAGGAGCCTTTAATACCATATACCACGAGATTGACAAACGAACAAACACAAGTTACTTTTCAAAAATATTTTCCATTAATGGATGTATAATTTGGGGTGTTTGTTCATTCATTCATTCATTTATATTTTATTCACCTATGGACACATATTTATTAAGCATCTTCTATGTGCCAAGCACCGTGCTAACAGTTGGAAAAACAAAACTCAAATGCCTAAATGGATACTGCCCCACCTTCAAGGAACTTAAAGTATATGAGATGGTTTATTTTAATGGGAGTTGTGTATGCACTTAGTGATTTTAAAATCAGTCAGTGGAATGTTGTGGAACAAGGAAAACTAATATTTAATGAGTGCCTCCTATTTAATGAATGTGTTATTTCTCACCTTTCACTCTAGTATGCTATCTTATATCATGAACATCTAGATCAAACACATTTACCACTTTTAAACAATTGTTTTTAAAGTTTATCTGGTAGGAAATTGTCAGTGTATTTCCTAATTATAAATTCTATCCATGCACTATTCAACAACAAACATTTGTTGAAAGACGGTCGAGTGTCAGATGTGCTCTAGATTTAGTGGATGGAGCAGTAAATAAGATGGACCTCTTCCTGCTCTCATGGAGATATTCCCATAGGGGTAACAATTATACATTAGAACTATGAATTTTACTGTTTTAGTATTAATGAGAACTAATTCATCTTAGTGAAGAACAGAGCTTCTTTTTTCTGTGGAAACTGGATTCTTATATCTATATCCTAGAAATCTGTGAAACCTATTCTGCAGGACTGGGAGAGTTAGTATGTGAGCAAATGGAGACAGCAATCTCCTCCCACACTCGGGTCTCCAGCAGAATGCAGACTATGGGTCTGATGCCCAAGATGGAATCTGTCTTCCTTGCTCCTCTACCTATTTCATAACAAATGCATATCAAAGCAGGAGACAGGATTTATAGAAATAAGTAGACATTTGCCCACTCTCTTCTTTCTGTGTTGAAAAGTGATGTTTGTTAAAATGTTTTTTTCAGAGAATAGTAATAATAATTTTGACATTCAAAATAATATTTGGTGGGCTATCAGATATCTACTCATTTACTTCTATTGAGGTGCACTTTCTCTCTCTCTGTCTCTCTCATTATCTATCTGTAAATTCTAAGATTTGATCACTAGGAGTATTCAAAAAGCTCCTGCTGGAATCCAGAGAAGCAAGCAAGTATCCTATAGTCTAAATTGCTTAGCTACAGGTGGTGAAGAAAATTTCTTACAAGGATATTGAAATAAACTTTCCTTTCAAAATTCAGCTAAAATGCTGGAGGACAGCTTTCTTCACAGGCAAAGCACGACGGAACTGCGGTTTTTATGACTTTCTGAAATCGTATGGATTTTCGTTGTCTCTCAGACCAGGACTTCAGAAAACTTTGTTCCTGTTTCATCCCAAAACTTGAGCTTGCAAACTCAATGCCGCTAAATATAAATGTAAGTGTGGATGGAACTTTTACCCCTTCACATAAAATGCTTTTCGCTTGATTTCTCTTCATAGCTGCCAAGATGAGTAGAGAGACACATTGCAGCTTGTGGTTTTTGGATTTTGTTGCAAATGTTGAAGCGAGGGGTTGATTGCTTGGTCTAAACGTGCAGCAATGGCAACAGCTGCTTTACAAAAGCATAAGAGGGAACGAAATGATTTAAAATAAACAGTAGTTACATTTATGACATGCATACTGCCTGGATATTTTTCATTTTCCTTGCCTTTGCTAAAAATGAAACACTGGTACAGATAGCAGTAAAATAACTGCATTCTAAATTCAAGTGTTCATGCCTCACAAGTGAGAGCCTTCTTTCAGACCTTTTTTAAAATTTTATTTCAGTGTCTTTCTTTATTGCATTAGGCTTAATTTCACAGTAAATGTAACCATATTTATTTGCATTTTGAAAATGCAACAAGTTTATATAGCACATTGTAAGCCCTTCCTTAATCTTGACTTAAATCAATAAAACATTATTGCTAAGTATTTGCTTTGTTATTATACTTACTTACCTTTTATTTTCATCAGTCAGTGATGTCATAAGTCATAGAATAGCTGTCATCTGATGTGGCATTTTGGTTTTTTGAAAATTCTCAGACTTTTAAAGATGGATCTTTGAGTGATCATCTTATAAGTATGGAAACCTTGTTTCCAGGGTCAGTTGGGTTTTAATGGTCTGATATATGACAGAAAGTAAAGTACCTTCTCTAACTTTGGGATCAGTAAAAAGAACAATTGCCTTTAACATCTTTTTTAAATGAATGTTTTCTGTTCATCTTGTTCACAAAATAAAAGATTGTGAAAATCTAAATGGACATCAGGTGGTCCTATCCTCCATTATTCTGATGTGAGTCTTGTTGACTGGCGATGTTGAGAATATAAAGAAAGTGAGGGAAAGAGCCAGAATTAGAACCCAAAGAAAGTGAGGTTAGGGTAAGTAGAAGGAGATGATTCCACCTGTGTTTTAAAGGCTCAGGAAGGGGTTTACCCAGATTTATAAAGTGTTGAAGCTTATGTACCATTTTGGTGGGCTACCTTTAAATATTTTTTTCTTGAATTTATAAATGTAAAATTAAGATAAAAATAAATATTTATTTAAGATGAAAACAAAAATAAACCAAGTTAAAGATTTTCAGAAGACGAGAAATACCACAAACATCCAAAATTTTTTTCAAAATCTAACATTTAAATTAACTCTCTAGTGCAACTTTGTATATAATACTCCTTTTCTCTATATATACATATATTTTTTTTTGCTGCATTCTCTTTAGAACTTTATATGAAAATGACTTTATAGTATCACTTCTATATCAAGAATAGAAAAATCTTTCCTCTATCATGAGTGATTAAAAATTTTTTATTAATGATTTCATGTACAGTTGTGCTTGTAGTTTATAATGTTGTTGCAGGTTTGTGACCTCAAACACAGGTTTCCATGCATTCTATTTCATGTAATTACCTTAATAATGTGTTATACACTTATAGTTTTATATGATGTATTGTTAAATATATTCCTCACAGATGGAACTTCCAGTTTGACTAGGTGTTAATGAGAACTGAATTTTCTGCTTATAATTTTACATCTCTGATGAATGGAAGAATTTTCCATAGACTGGCTTCTGACACATTATCTTTCAAATCTTTCTTCCCTGCTCATCACTTGCTTCTGGTGCAGGGCACTGGGGGAAACATTCATATAGTAGTACGTCAAGGTGCAGGGGAATCAATAGAGGAGGTAATAGGAATATTCCTAGAAACCATTCCTACACTGGGATAGCTAGCAACAACTTATCAAGGATGGAAGTGACTATGAAACCACAAAAATAATACACTAAATATATACCCAGACTTCCTGCCTGCCTGCTAGACTTCCTTCCTTCCTCCCTGCCTCCTTCCTTTCTTCCCTCCTCTTTCTTTTTTCCTTTCCTGTCTTTTCTTCTCTCTTGTTTATTTTTTTTTAATTTAAGGACTTTGGAAATACAGAATTAGTTTAATCATAATTTTTAGTTCATTATGCATCATTATCTTTCTTGCATACATTGTCTTTTTATATTAACTATTTCTTTTGATTTTTAAATAATAAAATAACATAATGAACATTCCAGTGAATATCTAAAACAAATCAATAATTCACACAAACTCTGTTCCTCCACTAGCCTTCAACTTCCCCATAGAGATCCTTGCTATCCTAAATTTCGCGCTCATCATTCTCTTGAACATCATTATATGTCTAAAGGATATATTGTTAGCTTTATTTGTTATTGAACTTCATAAAAGGGTGCCATACTGTTACAGTCTTTGGGGGCTATTTTTTAAATTCAGTTTTATGTTACTAAAATCACTCCGTGTGATTCCATGCTACAACATTCCATTGTGTTAAATTGTTGCATTATAGTCATTGATCTTCCTCTTGGTGGGAATTTATATTGTTTTCAGTTTCTAGTAATTACAATTAGTGCTGCAGTGAATATTCTTGTTGTTGTCGTCCCATGATGCTCATAGGTAAGGTATCCTTGAGTATTTTCCCAGTAGTGAAATTATGGAGCCATAGTCTGCCATTGTTTAGCTTGTAAAGATAATCTGAATTTGTTTTTAAGACAACTTGTAACCATCGCCTTTATATCTGCAATGTAAAAAGAGATCCTCTTAATCTATTTCTCCTTCAAAACACAGTATTGTTAAACTTAATTTTAGCCAGTTGAATAAGGGGAGTTAAAAGGGTATCTCATTGTGGTGTTGCTTTCCTAATTACAACTGAGATTATATCTTCATATTGCTCAAAAAGATTTTGTTTTTCCCATATTTTTATTGTTGTCTTTTTAAAAAGATATTTATAAGAGTTCTTTTTATGTTCTTGACACTAATCCTTTGTCAGTTGTATATATTATAAATACTGTATCTTCTTTTAGTGTGGCTTGGTTTTTTTCATGTTTCCTTTAAAAATATATGTTTTAATTAATAGAATTTATTAATTAATATACATATAATTTTCATCTTTTTTTCTGGTTAGTGAATTTTGTGCCTTGTAAATAAAATTTTCTTACAACAAAGTCAGTAAAATATATATATGTTTATTTAATTTTTTTAAAAAAGTTTTGCTTTTTACATTTTAAAGTCTCAATCTACTTGGCATTGATTTTTGTTGCTGTTGTGAGATAGGCTTTTAATTCCATTTCACTGTTATATAGAAAACTGTATTTCCAATTTTTATTTATTGAATCATTTTTTGCCCCTGCCCTTTCCAGTGACTTCCATGACCTTACACTTTGTACATGAAACTTCCATAAATTTGGGGTTGGTTTATAGGCTAAGTTTTCTTCTATTGGTTAGCCTATTCCTGTTCCAATCTATACTGTCATTATAGTTGTAGATATTGTTATAGATTATAACAATTTACAACAACATAATATAATTATAATATAATGCACAATTTATTTGATTTCTGTTAAGGTGAGTTCCTTTGACATTCTTTTTCTCCTGTGTGTTTATGTGTGTAATCTACCCACAGCTACACTAACATGGATACTTGTTTTTAATCAGGGTCCTTAATACATTTGCAGTTTCCACTAAGCTCTGATTTTAACAAAATCCTCATGAACTGTATGGGTAGGTAAATTGATGTCTCCTATATACAGTAATTTAAAAGAAGACCTGGGTCTACTTATCACCTTAGATGATAGGTGCTCAAGCTTCAGCATGTCTTAAAAATCTACTGGGTGGCTTGTTCAATTCAAGATTGATGGGCCCCACTCACAGATTTTCTGATTCAGTGGATTTGGATGAGGCCCAAAGATTTGCATTTCTTTCAAGTACCCTGGTGAGGTTAATGCTGCTGGTCTGGGGACCCCACACTGACATCAACTACCTTGGACTAACTTTGCTTGTAAAGTCCTTATGAAATTGTGTTTTGATTCCTCCTCAGAAAGGATTCCGGTCCTTTCTGACCATGGCTTGTGTCTTTGTTTTCTCACCATGTGGAGGCTGTGAGGTGTGTTAAATTCTGCTTCTTTGGGAAGACAGAGAGTCAGCAGAAAATTATCTCCCTAGGGAGATAATTTAAAGAACATTTAAAATAACAGGCCATCTACTGACCTTGCAGTGTAATAGTATGTAACACACCTTGCTGGCTGCAACACCTTGGGTTTTTACCCTTCAACCATTTCACATACACTGTTGTGAAAAGTATAGAGGGGCTTTGAGTTCTATGGGGTGGGGGTAGAAAAAGGCAATAGAAAATTCACAGCTTGTGTTCCCAGAGGGGAAAGGGAAATTTATCCATTCCAGAATCGATAAATAGTTATCCATTCTGGAATAACTATTCACAGGTGACTATCCATTTATAAAGCAGTTACTTAAGCTAGTTAAAAGTAATCTGGAGATTTAGAGAATATTTCCAGGATTTTGGTAGTAGCAGCTTCCTGACCTTATTAGCTATGCCTATAATTTATTAGCTTTGGTCTCAGCAGAGGCTTGCTCTAACTGAACGTCATGATTAATAAAGTCTTCTTCAAACTCTAGCTATTAGCTTTGCAATTCTATTTGCCATTGAATGAAGGATATAGAATTTTAACCCCACCAGTGGAATTTCAGATTCACGAATGCTGAGTTTTATCTAGTTTTTGAACCACTGCTCAGATGTGCATTGTGGAGAACTTATTTTTCTGTAAACTCAGTTGCTCTATTACAATGGTACATAACAGAGGAAACCATGTTAACAAAGGCAACTCTATTATTCGTTTGTATGGTAAAAATTAATTAAATGCTACTTTGTGCAGGTTTTCTGTATGGTAATGGCAATAAAATGATGGCCTTGATCTCATATTCTTGCAGGGAAGACAGATAAGTAAATACCAATACTTACCAATAAAACGCTGTATGGTAAGTAAAATGTTAAACATGTTCCAGGTGGGGCTGATGGGTCAAATGGGATCTGGCAGTGAAGGGATTCAGAAATGCTTTGGCATAACGAGGAATGTGACACAACACACACACACACACGTAAAGGAAATGAGAGCCATCACCACTCGACTTCAGATAAACAAATTGCTACTCTTTCTCATACAGCCAGCCCTTCTTTTGCTCTGTTGGGCTGCAGCCCGCAGGCATGCAAGCCCTGTACTTGCCCAGCCCCGAGACTGAAGACAGAGTCCAGAGTCAGCGACAGAGACATCGATGGTTTAATAGATGGGAGATCTTACATGTCTAAAGCAAGAGGGTCCTGGAGCTACACCCCACCATGGATGGTAGACAACAGGAAGGACACGGCGGCAGCAGTCTTTGCTGGGGGAAGTGGGGTAGGATAAGGAGACTACCAGTCTACCAGTTATAGGGGGAATTGACTTCAGATTGGCTCATCCATTACCAGGGAAACCAGCAGAGGGGCACACCTCTCTTAGCCCCTGGGCTAAGTACCTTCCTGGAGCAGTGGTCTTCTCTTTGCTAAACTATCCTAAGGGAGCCATTCTGATCTAAAGATTAGAACAATCACTAGCTGGAGTGGGAGAGGGTGAACAAGTATGTAGGTATTTACTGATTAAGCTCTGTGATTAAGAGGGAAGTTCAGTCGTGTGAGTAGGGTGTAGGTGATGCAGGGACTGGTCCAGCAGAGGGTGTACAGAGAGCAAGCAAACAGCCATCTTGAATGGCCTGAATACACATGTTCTAAGCTGCCAAACTTTTATAATCAGTAAACATTCATGAGTAAGTGTCTTGTTTGGAATCCTGTCTCAAAGGGCAGGCAAAGGAGACCTACATCCCTCAGGAATAGTTAGCATTCCCATAAAGAAGAGCAGGAACAGCCTCTCAGTTTAGTATACCAGGAACTAGGTAATCACCAACCAGTTATAATAGAAATGGAAATTCAGAAATACTTAATGACCTTCTAAAGTGGAGCATTTGGCAAAGCTTCTCCAAGAGCAAGTAGGTGTTAGGGCTGTTGGACCCCCTCACTCTTTTGTTGTTGTTGTTTATTTTTTTAAAAATTCATTTTATCTATGGCCTGAATTTCACAGCAGTGATCAACTATTGTAAACCAGAGTAATAGCATCTTTGGCAGAATTACTTGCAAAAATAACAGGGGAATAGTAGGAGACCTGCCATGAGCACTCTAGGGGGCTGAAATGCAAAGCTTCATTTACTTGTAAGATAATGGGATAAAATTCCCCTTGGCCACCTACTGTGCAAAATAAGGTCCCTTGTGGGATAAAATCCCACCACCACCCTGCCCTTCTTTACCAGCCTTGACATTCTTTCTTCCCACCTTGCCTTTTGACTTGTCTAGAAATAAAATGCAAATACCTTAGTCTTGCAGTAATTAATGTGCTTCTGTTTTTAAATACATCTGCAATTGCAGGAAGTATTCATAAAACTTGCCTTTTACTTGACCCAGCATCTTCGACTCTGGTACTGTCATCTTCCTTCAAGTCCCTTGTCAAAGAGGTGCCTGAATGACTGACACTGATAAAGTGAAAGAGTGCTTTAGAAAGGAAGAAAAAGAAGAAATGTAAATCTCTCCTCTAACATCAACACATTTCATCATGCTTGCAGACTTCATAAATCAGATTTGGTAATGAGGGTTGAAGGCACATGCTATGTGAGAAGAAAGGATGGTAAGTTCATGTCTGAAAACAAGCGTTCTGATCATGAACTGAAAATTCCTGAGTTAATCAGAAATTAATGTTAAATCTGTGTAAGGATGGGGGTGCAAGGATCATATCTACCTCTTTGTATTTAGTATATTTTCAGTGCTCTAAAAGTGTTTAATGTTACTATTTATAAAATTATTCTGAAAGTCATAGAATTTCAGAGATAAATGCAAAACTATTGTATGGCCCTTGGGGTATCATTCTAAAAAATCACACAAGTAAGAAAAATGCCTGTACATGTGCACACATCTTTAGGTATTAAAGTTGAATATGCCCTTGCTTGTGTGCCTAGGTAGAAACATGATCCATTGGGAAAAATTGGGGGAAAAAATGAATATTGGTTTCCTAAAGGTTATTTCATTTTACATTACATAATTGCCACACTTATCTTTCTTTCCACTATCTGAAAATCAAATGTATATTTTTCTACAAGTGTTCTGGAGGTTTAGTTACAAATGAATTTCATAATCTTGCGCTGGAGGTGTTCCTTTGTACTAAAGCTGAAAAAATTGTACCATGGAGTTGATAAGAACTTTCCAAGGTATAGTAAATTAATGCTTTGCCTCTCTGCTCCTGGTGAGCAACATTTGGATCTTGATTGGCTGGTGGTCAGGAATACAGGAAATTTTGCCAGGCTTAGTTTAGAAGATACTGATTGATTTAGCACTAGGCATTTAGAGGCATGACAGATTTTTCTCAACCAAGTGTTAAGGATAGCAATAAAAAAGCAAAGGTGCTACAGGTGATGACAAATGAGTTTTACCAGTAAAGACAAAGGGAGCTAGAGTGAAATTTTACGCTGTGCATGTACGTTGTGTTTATAGAACATTTTTCATTCCAACATCTCAAAACAATTTAAAGCATACTTATCAGTTGGAAAGAGGTTATTTCCCTGCTAAGGCATCATTATGCTCACTCACTAGGTTCATAACTAACCTAAGGCCATTTACTACATTGCTATAAAGGTCTAGGGCATGGAATTATAAATATTTTTGACTCTCCAGGTCAGATTGGCCCAAATCCTGCCATTACAATCTCTCTACACCCTGAACCTAGTACTTTCTCAGGGAGAGAACCAGGAGGAGACTGAAGTGGAACTCAGATCTAGAATCTCTCCTGGATGGGCATAGACACATTGAGAGCTGGGGATGAAAAGGAGTGTCTAGATTCATCTTTTAATTTTTAAAATTTTAAACCATGTAATCTATTGAAATAATCTATTAGGATCAAAATATTTGATATGAAGAAAATAACATTCTTAGATGATAAACTCTGAATTGAAATGTACTATGAAATATTTTGGAGCTGAGTGCTTGGCTGTTGACCCTGTTAGAGAGCCGAGCCTGAGATTCAATTTAAGACTGAAGTTTTATACCTATGCCCAATGCTAAGCACGTAACATTGATGTAATATAAATTTGTTTGAGAAAATGATGTATAAAGTTAAATAAATTATTAATTCAAACTTCTCCATAGCATACCATTTATGCTAACCTCTACTATGGAACAACACTTCACAACATAAAATATAAAAAACAACAAAAAACTACCCAAAATACCTTTGATTAGATATTATTGCTCCTGCTTTCTTTTTCTAATATTTGAAGTAATTCTGAGCTACATCAGTCTGTGTTTCTTTTCTGATGAATATATAATATACATTCATATGTATATATTTTTTTATTGGAACGTAGTTGATGTATAATTTTATGTTAGTTTCAGGTGTACTACCTAATGATTTGACATTTGCGTACATTATGATATGATTGCCATGATAAGTCTAGTAACCATCTGTCTCACACTATTATAATAATATTGACCATATTCCTTATGCTGTATATTACATCCCTGTGATTTATTTATTATATACCTGAAGGTTCGTACCTCTTAATCCCCTTCAACTATTTTGCTCACTCCCCCACTAACCTCCCTTCTGGCAAACCCTGTTTGTTCTCTCTACCTATGAGTCTGTTTTAATTTTGTTTTATAAGTTTGTTTGTTGTGTATTTTAGATTCCACATATAAGTGAGATCATAGGGCACTTGTCTTTCTCTGTCTGACTTATTTCACTTAGCATAATATACCCTCTAGATCCATCCATGTTGTCACAAATGGCAAGATTTCATTTTTAATAGCTGAGTAATATTCCACTGTGTGTAGACACTTGGGTTGCTTCCATATCCTGGCTATTGTAAATAATGATGCAATAAACATTGGAGTGTATGTATCTTTTCAAATTAGTGTTTTAATTTTCTTCAGGTAAATACCCAGAAGTGAGGTTCCTGGATCATATGGCAGTTCTATTTTTAATTTTTGAGGAAACTCCATACTATTTTCCATAGTGACTGCACCAATTTACATCCCACCAACAGTGCATAAAGGTTCCCTTTTCTCCACTTATTATTTGTTGTCTTTTTGATGATAGCCATCCTGGCAGGTGTGAGGTGGTATCTTATTATGGTTTTGATTTGCATTTCCCTGATGATCAGTGACATTGAGCATCTTTTCATATGTCTGTTGGTCATCTGTATGTCTTCTTTGGAAAAATGTTTATTAAGATCCTCTGTTCATTTTTTAACTGTTTCTTTGATGTTGAGGTGTATGAGGTTTTTGTGTATTTTGGATATTAATCCCTTATCGGATGTATCATTTGCAAATATCTTCTCCCTTTCCATAGGCTCCCTTTTCATTTTGTTGATAGTCTCCTTCACAGTGCAAAAGTTTTTTAGTTTGATGTAGGCCAATTTGTTTATTTTTGCTTTCCTTTCCCTTGCCTGAGGAGACATATCCCCCAAAATATTACTAAGACTGATGTTCAAAGAGCATACTGCCTAGGTTTTCTTCTTGGAATTTTATAGTTTCAGGTCTTCCATTTAAATCTTTAATCCATTTTGAGTTTATTTTTGTATATGGTGTGAAAAAGTAGTCCTCTTTGATTTTTTTACATGTAGCTATCCAGTTTTCCCAACACCATTTATTGAAGAGTATGTAGTTTCCCCATTGTATATTCTTGACTCCTTTGTCATAGATTAATTGACCATATAAGTGTGGGCTCATTTCTGTGCTTTCTGTTCTGTTCCATTGATCTATGTGTCTGTTTTTATGCCAGCACCATAGTGTTTTGATTACTGTAGCTTTGTTGTATAGTTTGAAATCGGGAGTGTGATACCTCCAACTTTATTTTTCTTTCACAAGATTGTTTTGGCTAATTGGAGTCTTTTGTGTTTCCATATAAATTTTAGAATCATTTGTTCTCTTTCTGTGAAAAATTCCATTGGTATTATGATAGGGATTGCATTGAACCTGTAGATTTCCTTGGGTAGTATGGCCATTTTTAACAATATTACTTCTTTCAATCCATGAGCACAGTATATCTTTCCATTTTTGTGTCATCTTAAATTTCTTTTTCAATGCCTTTTATTTTTCTGAATACAAGTCTTTTAGCTCCTTGGTTAACTTTATTTCTAGGTATTTTATTCTTTCTGATGCAATTGTAAATGGGATTGTTTTCTTAATTTCTCTTTCTGATAGTTAATTGTTAGTGTATAGAAATGCAATAGATTTTTGTATTAATTTTTTACCTTTCCACTCTATTGAATTAATTTATTAGTTCTGATAGTTTTTGGCAGTGTCTTTTGAATTTTCTATATATAGTATCATGTAATCTGTGAACAGAGATAGTTATACTTCTTCCTTCCCAATTTGGATTCCTTTTATTTCTCTTTCTCGTCTGATTACTGTGGCTAGGACTTCCAAGATTATGTTGAATAAAAGTGATGATAGTGGGTATCCTTGTCTTGTTCCTGATCTTAGAGGAAATGCTTTTGTCTTTTCACCATTGAGTATGATGTTGGCTTTATGTATGTCATATACAGTAAGTCCCCTACATATGAATGAGTTCCGTTCTGAGAGTGTGTTTGTAAGTCCAATTTGTTCGTAAGTCCAGCAAAGTTAGCCTAGGTACCCAGCTAACACAATTGGCTACATAGTACTGTACTGTAATAGGTTTATAATACTTTTCACACAAATAATACATAGAAAACAAACAAACACAAAAAATAAAGAAAATATTTTTAATCCCATAGTATAGTACCTTGAAAAGCACAGTAGTACAGTACAACAGCTGGAATACAGGGGAGGGCATCGAGTGAACAGGCAAGAAGAGTTACTGATTGGAGGAGGGAGAGGAGGTGGAAAATGGTAGAGCTGAAAGATCATCAGCCATAGGAGTTGAGGGCAAGCTGCAATTTCACTCATGCCTGACATTGATGGTACATGTTCTTGTTCCTTGCTGGATTCAATTCTATCTACCCTCTTGAAAAAAATGATCCAGTGATGTCTGGGTAGTAGCTCTATTTTTCTCATCATAGATTACATGGTAGGACTGGATTGCATTCTGAACAGCTGCTGCAACCTTCATGTACTGTGCTACATTTGGGTCCTGTGCCTCAAAAACTAACAGTGCCTTCTCAAGTAAAGGGAATCCACGTGCCATTTCTTGCATTGTGAATCTTTTTGGTTCTGCAGTTACTTCTTCTTCCTCTTGTCTCTCTTTGTCCTTTCTCTGGGCCTCCAATTCCTGGTGCTTCTTAGCAGTACCAGCTACATCACTGCTACTTTTATAGTTGCTTCCAGACATCATGGGCTTGAAATAAAGATACTGTACTACTGTACTCTATACAGTACTGTACAGTGAAGTACACAAAAGCACAACCACTTGTAGAGGATGCATGCACATGACAATGTATGCCACACACATTAACTAACTTACGTGACTGGACATGCAAACACGTGTTCACAGCTTTGAAAGTTTGCAACTTGAAGGTTCGTATGTACGGGACTTACTGTATGGCCTTTATTATATTGAGATATGTTCTCTATATACATACCCACTTTGTTGAGAATTTTTACCATAAATGAATGTTGAATTTTGTCAAAAGCTTTTTTCTGTATCTGTTGAGATGATTGTATGCTTTTTATTCTTTAATTTGTTAATGTAGTATAGCACATCAATTAATTTGCAGATGCTGAAAAATCCTTGCATCTGTTGGATAAATCCCACTTGATCATGGTGTATGATCTTTTTTTTAAATTAATTTTTATTGGAGTATAGTTGATTTACCATTTTGTGTTAGTTTCTGCTGTACAGCAAAGTGAATCACTTATACATATGCATATATCCACTTTTTTTTAACATCTTTATTGGAGTATAATTGCTTTACAATGGTGTGTTAGTTTCTGCTTTGTAACAAAGTGAATCAGTTATACATATACATATATCTCCATGTCTCTTCCCTCTTGCATCTCCCTCCCTCCCACCCTCCCTATCCCACCCCTCGGTATCCACTCTTTTTTAGATTCTGTTTCCATATAGGTCATTACAGAGTATTGAGTAGAGTTCCCTGTGCTATACAGTAGGTTCTTATTAGTTATTTATTTTATATATAGTAGTGTGTATATGTCAATCCCAATCTCTCAATTTATTCCTCCCTACCCTTTTCCCCCAGTAACCATAAGTTTGTTTTCTACATCTGTGACTCTATTTCTGTTTTGTAAATAAGTTCATTTGTAGCATTTTTTTGGATTGCACATATAAGTGATATCATATGATATTTGTCTTTCTCTGTCTGACTTACTTCACTCAGTATGACAATATCTAAGTCCATCCCTGTTGCTGCAAATGGCTTTATTTCATTCTTTTCTATGACTGAGTAATATTCCATTGTATATCTATGTACCACATCTTCTTTATCTATTCCTCTGTTGATGGACATTTAGGTTTAAGTGGTGCTGAGATAACTGGACAGCTACATGTAAAAGAATGAAATTAGAACACTCTCAAAACTGCGGTGGGGTGGGGATGGTGGTGTGCTGAATTGGGCAATTGGGATTGACATGTATACAGTGATGTGTATAAAACTGATGACTGATTAAAAAAACAAAAAAACAAAAAAACTAACAACTATGTTTTATGTGAGATTGCTATAAAAAAAAAAAAGAACACTCTCTAACACCATACACAAAAATAAACTCAAAATGGATTAAAGACCTAAATGTAAGGCCAGATTCTATAAAACTCTTAGAGGAAAACATAGGCAGAACACTCTCTGACATAAATCTCAGCAAGATCTTTTTTGATCCACTGCCTAGAGTAATGAAAATAAAAACAAAAATAAACAAATGGGATCTAGTTAAACTTAAAAGCTTTTGCACAGCAAAGGAAACCATAAACAAAATGAAAAGACAGGGCTTCCCTGGTGGCGCAGTGGTTGAGAAGCTGCCTGCCAATGCAGGGGACACGGGTTCGAGCCCTGGTCTGGGAGGATCCCACATGCCGCGGAGCGGCTGGGCCCGTGAACCACAATTACTGAGCCTGCGTGTCTGCAGCCTGTGCTCCGCAACAGGAGAGCCTGCGATAGTGAGAGGCCTGTGCACCGCGATGAAGAGTGGCCCCCACTTGCCGCAACTGGAGAAAGCCCTCGCGCAGAAGCGAAGACCCAACACAGCCATAAATAAATAAATTAATTAATTTAAAAAAAAAAAAAAGAGTTCTCATCACAAAGGAAAAAACTTTAAAAAAAAAATGAAAAGACAGCCCTCAGAATGGGAGAAAACATACAAAGTGACTGACAAGGGATTAATCTGAAAAATACACAAACAGCTCATGCATCTCAATATCAAAAAAATAAACAACCCAATCAAAAAATGGGTGGAAGATCTAAACAGACATTTCTCTAAAGGAGACATACAGATGGCCAAAAAGCACATGAAAAGATGCTCAACATTAAATTATTAGAGAAATGCAAATCAAAACTACAATGAGGTAGCACCTCACACCAGTCAGAATGGCCATCATCAAAAAATCTACAAACAATAAATGCTGGAGAGGGTGTGGAGAAAAGGGAACCCTCCTACACTGTTGTTGGGAATGTAAATTGGTGTAGCCACTATGGAGAACAGTATGGAGCTTCCTTAGAAAACTAAAAACAGTGTTGCCATATGATTCAGCAATCCCACTCCTGGACATATATTTGGAGAAAACCATAATTTGAAAAGATACACACACCCTATTGTTCATTGCAGCACTATTTACAATAGCCAGGACATGGAAGCAAACTAAATGTATGATCCTTTTAATGTATTGTTTTATTCGGTTTGCTAATATTCTGTTGAGGATTTTTGCATCTATGTTCATCAGTGATATTGGCCTGTAATTTTATTTTTTGGTGATATCTTTGTCTGGCTTTGACATCTGGGTGATGCTGGCTGCATAAGAGGAGTTTAGAAGAATTCTTTCCCCTTCAATTTTTTGGAATAATTTGAGAATTATAGGTGTTAATGCTTCTGCAAATGTTTGGTAGAAATCTCTTGTAAAGCCTTCTGATCCTGGACTTTCATTTATTGAGAGTTATTTGATTACTGATTCAATTTTATAACTGGTAATTGGTCTGTTCATATTTTCTATTTCTTCCTGATTCCATCTAGGGAGATTGTATGTTTCTAGGAATTTTTCCATTTCTTCTTGGTTGTCCATCTTATTGTTGTATAATTATTCATAGTAATTTCTTATGATCCTTTGTATTTTTGTGGTGTCGGTGGTAATTTCTGCTCTTTCATTTCTGGTTTTATTTATTTGGGCCCTCTCTCTTTTTTCTTGATGAGTTTGGCTAAAGGTTTATCAATTTTATTTATCTTTTCAAAGAAGCATCTCTTAGTTTCATTGAACTTTTCTATTTTCAGTCTCCATTTCATTTATTTCCACTCTCATCTTTATGATTTCTTTCCTTCTACTAACTTTGGGTTTTGTTTTTTCTTCTTTTTCTAGTTCCTTTAGGTGTAAGGTTAAATAGTTTATTTGAGATTTTTCTTGTTTCCTGAGGTAGGCTTGTATCGCTATAGACTTCCCTCTTAGAAGTGCTTTTGCTGCTTCCCATAGATTTTGGATTACAGTAAGTCCCCTACATATGAACAAGTTCCATTCTGAGAGTGCATTTGTAAGTCCAATTTGTTTGTAAGTCCAACAAAGTTAGCCTAGGTACCCAACTAACACAATCGACTATATAGTACTGATAGTACTGTACTGTAATAGGTTTATAATACTTTTCACACAAATAATACATACGTAAAAACAAACAAACATAAAAAATAAAGAAAATATTTTTAATCTTATGGTACAGTACCTTGAAAAGTACAGTATACAGTACAACCACTGGCATACAGGGGCTGGCACACATGTTCTCATCTTTGGAAGTTCACAACTTGAAGGTTCGTATGTAGAGGACTTACTGTATTGTGTTTCTATTTTCATTTTTCACCAGGTGTTTTTAAATTTCCTTTTTGATTTCTTTAGTGAACCTTGGTTGCTTATTTGCATATCGTTCAGCCTCCATGTATTTGTATTTTTTGCAGTTTTTTCCTTATAGTTGATTTTTAGTTCATAATGTTGTGGTCAGAAAAGGTACTTGATATGATCTCAGTCTTAAATTTATTGAGATTTATTTTGTGGCCTAGCATGTGATCTATCCTGGAGAATGTTCCATGGGCACTTTAAAAGAATGTGTATTCTGCTGCTTTTGGATGAAATGTTCTGTATGTACATCTATTAAGCCCATCTGCTGTAAGGTGTCATTTAAGGCCAGTGTTTCCTTATTGGTTTTCTGTACGGATGTCTGGATTTTTCTGTCTGTTGATGTAAGTGGAATGTTTAAGTTCACTATTATTATTGTGTTTCTGTCAATTTCTCCCTTTATGTTTTTTAATATGTGCTCTATATATTTAGGTGCTCCTATGTGGAGTATTTATATATTTATAATTGTTGGATTGATCCCTTTATCATTATATAATGTTCTTCTTTGTCTCTTGTTACAGTCTTTCTTTTAAAGTCTATATTGTCTGATATAAGTACTGCTACCCCAGCTTTTTTTGTTTCCATTTGCATGGAATATCTTTTCCATCTCTTCGTGTCCAGTCTGTGTGTGTCTTTAGATCTGAAGTGAGTTTCTTATAGGCAGTACATATATGGGTGTTGTTTTTGTATCAATTCAGCCAGTCTTTCATTTGATTGGAGAATTAATCCATTTACATTTAAAGTAGTTATTGATGTGTACATACTTATTGCCATTTTGTTCATTGTTTTCTTGTTTTTGTAGTTCTTTTTTTGCTCTCTTCCCTTATGATTTAATAACTATCTTTTGTGTTATGTTTCTATTCCTTTCTCTTTTTTGTGTTTGCATCTATTATAGGTTTTTAGTTTGTGGTTACCATGAGGTTTATCTATAACAACCAGTATAAATACCTGATTATTTTAAGTTGATGATCTCTTAAGTTCTAACACATTCTAACAGCTTTGCATGTTTACTCCCCCTCCCTTATGCTTAATATTTTTGATATCATATTTCACATCTTTTTGTTTTGTGTATAACTTAACTACTTTTATGGATGTAAATAATTTCACTACTTTTGTCTTTTAACTTTTTTCTATTAGCTTTGTAAGTGGTTGTTCTACTACCTTTACTGTATGTTTGCCTTTACCAGTGAGATTTTTCCTTTTGTAATTTTCTTTTGTAATATTTTTAATTGTGGTCTTTTCTTCTCCACTTAGAAAAGTACCTTTAACACATCTTGTAAAGGCAGTTTAATGGTGCTGAACTGTTTTAGCTTTTGCTTCTCTGTAAAGCTCCTACCTCTCCTTTAAACTGAGTTAAATGTAGAGTATTCTTGGTTGTAGGTTTTTTCCTTTTATCACTGAATATACTGTGCTATTTCCTTCTGGTCTGCAAAGTTTCTGCTGAAAATTCAGCTGATAGACTCATTATGAGAGTTCCCTTGTACATAACTATTACTTTTCTTTTGCTGTTTTTAAGATTCTCTCTTTATCTTTATTTTTTGCCATTTTAAATATAATGTGTCTTGGTGTGGTCCTCTTTTATGGTCCTCTTGTTTGGAACTCTCTGTGCTTCCCGGACTTGGATGTCTCTTTCCTTTCCCAGGTTAAAGATGTTTTTAGCTATTATTTCTTCAAGTAAGTTCTCTGCCCCTTTCTCTCTCTCTTCTACTTCTGGACCCCTATAATGGGATTGTTAACATGGGTGAGATTGTTACAGAGATCTCTTAAACTGTCATTTTTTAAAATTCTTTTTTTCTTTTTCTCTTCATCTTGGGTGAACTACTCTGTCTTCTAGTTCACTGATCTGTTTCTCTGTATCATCTAATCTGTTGATTCCTTCTAGTGTTGCATTTTTAATTTCAGTTATTGTATTCTTCAGCTCCATTTGGTTCTTCTTTATATTTTCTAACTCTGTTGAAATTCCTACTATGTTTATCCATTCATCTCCCTAGTTTGTCCAGCATCTTTATGATCATTACCTTTATCTTTATCATATAGATTGCTTATTTATTTTTACTTTGTTTATTTCTTTTTCTGAGGTTATGTCTTATTCCTTCATTTGAAATATCTTCCTCTATCTCCTTATTTTGCCTAATTCTCTGTGTTTATTTCTATGTATTAGGTAGGTCTGTTACATTTCCCAATTTTAGAGAAGTGGTCTTATGGAGGTGATGTTCTATGGGGCCCAGCAGCACACTCCCCTCTGGTCACCAGAGCTATGTACTCTAGGGGTGCCCCCTATGTGGGCTGTGTGAGCCATTTCATTGACAGGTCCAATTTCTGTGGGTGTGCTAGTAAGTATGGCTGGCTGCAAAGCCTTGCCTCATGTGATGGTTGCTATTCCACTTGTAAGCATGGCCAGGTCTTTAGGCAGCCAGCTACATGACCCAGAGAGCCCTGGGTGGTGCCAGCCCACTCATGGGTAAGGCTGTGTCCTGGGGCAGTCAGCTTCAGGACTGGGAGGAATCCTAGAACTGGTGTCCACTGGATGGTGGGTGGGTAAGTCCTTGGCACTAATAGGCTAGACAGAGGATTTCAAAAGGATGCTTGCCAGCACAAGTTTTCTCCTGGTAGAATGAGTTCCCCCAAATAACTGCCACCTGCATCTATGCCCCCAGGGGTATTCCAAGTTGCCTCCTGCCTCTCTGGTAGGCTCTCCAAAATCAGCAAGTGGGTTGAACCCATGCTGTTTTCAAGTGACTGCCTCTGCAGTGGGACTCGGAGTGTGTGAGATTTTTGTGCATGCCCTTTAAGAGAAGTCTCTGTTTCCTATAGCCCTCTGGATCTCTCATTCACAAGCCCCACTGGCCTTCAAAGCCAGATGTTTGGAGGGCTCCTATTCCTGGTACAGGACCCCAGGCTGGAGAGCCTGATGTGGGGCTTGCACCCCTTATCCCTTGGAAAGAACCTCTGCAATTATGATTATCCTTCCATTTGTGGTGTGGAGAGGTGTGGATCTTGACCATACTGTGTCTCCATCCCTCCTACCAATCTCATTGTATTTATTTCTTTATATCTTTAGTCATGGGAATCTTTCCTGGTACTCTTCAGGTCATTCTCACAGATAGTTACTCTGTAAATAGTTGTAATTTTGGTGTGCTTGTGGGAGGATATGAGCTCAGGGTCTTCCTACTCTACCATCTTGGCCACACATCTCCCTGTACATATATTTTAAAGGTGTGTTAAACTTCTAAGATAATAAGGCTGGAAGCAATATGTGTTGTTTTCATGATGTCTAGAATAACCTGCAAATCATAATGACACAAACCATCTTACTATTTTTTTTAGCTCTGGAACGTGCAGAGGTGCCCAGAGGCTAATAAATTATGAGTGAATCTCATAAATGTAATAAATACATAATAACTAACTAAATAATAGATATATAGTTTTGCTATTGACTTTAATGCGACATACTTGTGTATAGGAAGGAGAAATACAGATTGACAGTTTTAAAAGTGCTTTATAAAAGGAACCATTTAAATATAATATATTGCTATTATTCTAGAGCCAAATACTTCCTTATAAGTAAAGGCCCTGTCAGCATTTCTAGTGGAAGCCTTCATTTTAAGGGTGTGGGACTCAACCCTAAATTGTGCTGTCAGCTGAAATATGGTGTATAAAGTTTCAGTTTCATTGCCATTTTTTTCTACATTCCGAATCACAAAACCCCACTTTTTTTCACATGTGGACATTAATTTAAAGCAGAAGTCAGTAATTGCCAATGCTAACAAATTTTATTCTGTCTGAATAAGATGATATTTCCTAAGAAATCAAGGCTGCCAACACTAAGGAGCATACATAAATAGATTTTTGTGATTCTGCTTGATGTCAGTGTTTTGGTCAAATATAATGTGTAGGTGGATGCTGTATTTCTGGCTTCCAAGTCATTTGGAGGAAAATAATTATGCCTGGGGCACTGGAAAAATTTCAATTTTGAACTAGAGATGTGAAAGCATTAACAATCACGCCTACTGAGATGAACTATCTACTGGTGACATTTAAAACTAGCCTATTCATTTCTATTCTTTATGGGCTAGATGTCTATTTCAGGAATTTATGTCAAACATCTGATCCAAAAGTAGTTATGTTCTTGACAACAAAAAGTGATAAAGAAGCTGTAGAGAGCAATGAAAATTGATGGGGAGAGAGACTGATAAACAGCAAAAGAGACCCATTAAGGGCCAAATGATTGGTAAAGCCTGAGGAGAAGGGACTCAGAGGTAAATTGGAGTGCAGGTTAATCATTTCACAGGTGCAATCAGCTAGCTCTTACCCACTATTTCTGGTTTGTTCAGAATTGAAATCTGAAGGCAACTTATTAGATTTTGGGTCTGATGTCATTCTGTACTTGTGAGAGGAAAAGAAGGACCATGACTCCTGTGTTTACGGAACTCACTGTAATAAAATCAGTAAGTTTCAAGGTAAGTTCACAGAGTTTTTTTTTTTTTTTTAACCGGGATTGAGCAAAATAAAATTAAACAGAAGTGTGAAATGTAAGTTTCCTGGAGTGTGTGGTTTCTAATGAGTTATAACGTTTAAAAGGATAGTATGATCTTCTATTCAGATACTAGGGACTCATATTTGGTCAGTTTTCCTTTTCAAGAGAAGACTTAAAACAGAACACTGGTGTTTTAGAAGCAAACTTTAAGAATGTACTTCTCTTTCCCTTCAGCAAACAAAAATAAAGACCTCATCATATTTCCTCATCAGTCTCATCACCACTGTGTGAAGAAATTTGATTATGTTCTATTTTCAGAAGCAGGTAGATGGAATGCCTACTAACTTCCTGGGTGTTTGGGGCATATTAATTCATCTATTCTATCCATACATCTATCTGAAGAAGAAATTAATTCCCATTTATGTAGATGAGGAAGCTTAAGCTCAAAAAGATGAAAGTTGCCTGCCAAGTTCACATAACTAGTAAATTACCAGAGATGAGTCTGGCTTCGAAGTCCATTCTCTTTCTATGAATGCTAATTATACACCATGTTATGTAGGAAGTGTTAACCTGATACGTTATTTTTAGGATAAGCAATTTTCCTGAAAAATTAAAATCTATTGATTTTTGTTTCAGCAGTTATTTATTAGTATCTACTAACAAATGTATAGCATTTAAGTATTTAAAAAGTGACTTTTAAAATATTCTCATTAGAAATTCATGACATTTTTTTTTGGTGTTTTGATTGGACTGTTGACTGCTTCCAGGCACAAACATTGTCTTCCTTTTCTACGTAACTCCTTTTCTCCACTTCCAGTGCACTGTTGGGCTTGAAATAAATTCTCAAAGAAAAGTTTCTGGATAGATTTAAATGTCATCTGATAGCCTACATGAAGAAAGAGATGTTTATGTAGCTTCTTTTGTATCTACAATAAAGTATCAGCTCTCTCTGTTTTATTTTTCTTTAGCATGAGGCAGATGCCTGCATTTGTGTTGAGACTTGTCTTTGAATCAACTTGCCCATCCCAACAGGATGCTCATACTGTCTATTGGCTTCTTTGTACCCTGGCTTCTGGATTGAGCTTGGGTACAAATATAAAACCCCTTCGCTCAGCCAAAGTATTAAGAACAAAGAAGGGAGTGCTAATGGGCACAGCATCCTTTGCCTCATGGTGAAAGTGGCTTTATGGCAGATGCAGAGTTACATGTGGTTCCTGGCCCATGAAGACCTGTACTAGCCCTCTACAAATCACCTGTCCAGTGGGGAGTCATAGAAATAGGAATGGATATCAGGGTGGAGCCAGAAGAAGGTGGATGACAAACACAGAAATTTAGGTCTGGAATCAGAGATCAAGCAGTTAATAGTTTTTTCAATAGGCCCCTGGCTCCCTATTAACCTCTTTTCTGAGCAGGTCTTCCCTGGCACCTCCTCTCTTAAAGGTATCTCCCAGAGGTGGTGTATTTCCTCCTCAGACTCAGTCAGAGGAATGGGAGTTTAATTACCATTGATTCCATTTGTATATATTAATTATGAAGATATATGAGAAATCTACATGTTTGTTTAACCAGGGAAAAGGTTTTCTCAGGTTCAAGGTATGTGAAAAAATACTGTTTACCTAACTTCTAATTTTATATTACTAAACAAGAAAATCGTAACAATATTCAGTAGTTGAATTCCCATTTTACAAGCTTGCTTGTGCTTTCCTTTTCCTTTCCCTCCAACATCAAATAGTAGAAGAATTTAAAGAAATATCCTGTGCAATTTAAATACTTAATCCAAAAATGGGATTGCTTGAATTGGCATAAATCTCTTTTAATGTTCTATTCTGAAGTAATTTTAGGAAATTTTTAATGTTTTATATTTTATGTATTTTAATTCACAATGGCTCCTGAGAATAGGGAAATAAAAAACCTTCCTGTGTGGCCCCCTGATGGTCAAGATCCCTGTAATCTAATAGTCTAGAAGTGACCAGAACAAGACCTGGTGAAAGTGACAGGGCACTGTGCTAAGACCGGAAACTTTGACTTTAGGCTGGGAATGGAAAAGGAACAGTGTCCTGGAGAAAATGGGCAAAATGTGAGATGAATAGCTCTTTGCTTCCCCGCTTTATTCTTTTGTGTTATCATACTGACAGAAGCAACTAAAGAAAGTAAAAGCAATGGTATGAAATTTTATTTTATAATATGTTAAAGAAGACAAGTGCCTTCCAGACTGAAAATGAATGTAATATATACTAAGTTTCACCTGGGAGCAATTTTTTCCCTCATAGACAGTTATAATAAGCTTGTTCCAGAAGTTTATGAGTTTTATAATGGAAATGCTGAACCAAACTTAACAGAGGCATCATGTGAGAGCTTGGATATAATAACAGCTCCAAAACCTCCAGAACAAGAGGATGATGAAATCCTCAGTGAGTAGGAGGGAAAGACTAAGAAGTACATAAAAAACGCATGCCAAAAAAAGAACAAATATGTGTTTTCAGTACTGCAGCCCAACAGTTGGAATTATTTGGGGGGATGATTTGGGTGGCTGTCTTTACAATGGACTGAAATTGGTTTCTTATTTTAGCCACTGCATTGGTTCAGCTTCACTCTGTTCCATTCTAAAAATGCACCAGCGTATCAGTCAGCTGCAGGGCACTTGACTCCGTGTGCGTGCCTGCTATGAGATTAGGGTAAGTGATCAAAACTTGAGAGCACAGATTTTGAAAGTTTACTGTGATAGGTGGTCTGAACAAGCTAAGCAAGGCAAATCAGAGCTAGCTCCAATCTCTACCACCCATAACAACATTAGCCGTATTTTAAATGGATCCACTTGACTTGGCTCTTTTTGGTTATGTTACACTGAACATTTAAACTATCTTAAACACTTAAATTTTATTGTTGGATTTCCTGCTTATTAAATCATCAAATAAAATAATGGTGCCTTAGCAAGGAAGACAATTAAAATAGAATATACTAATGAAACTGAAGAGTATCAGAATCATCTTCCTTCCTCTTAAACTTGTACAACTGCACATATGTCAGCAATCACAGATTAAAGAAGTAATTAGTCTGAACAGGGAAAACGTGAAGCTGATACTTAATATGCTAACAGACTGTGAGCTTGAGAGCCTCAATTTTTGATACAGTTGCCAGCAGAATTGCAAAAATCTGTTCTATCAAAGTCCATCTTTCTGATAAGATTTTAAAAAGGCAGTTCTGGTAAATTGCATCCCTATGTCATAAATCCACATTTTTAGAGATTTATGGACCCTAGAGTTAACTGACATGATGATTTATATCATCTGTGATTAAAAGCTAAATGGCTTTATTTGCCTTAATGTTGTTTCCAAAGAATTAGACTCCTAAAACAACAAAATGTCAAGGAGCAACATTTAGTGCTTTTCTTCATAGATGACTTCTACAGGGCTTTGGGACCTGTTTATGAGCAAGTGGCACTAGGGGAAAAGGGAAAAGTGGGATGTCAGTTGTATTTACCAAAATAAAGTGTATGGAATTGTTTAACACAAGCAAATAGAGGAGGAAAATTAAGGCAATTTTCATACTATTGTTTCCTATTGTTCTTTCCTCTGCTTCAATCTTTGATTTCCCTTCTGCTCCACTGACTCCTTACTCCCCACCCCCCATCTACCACACACACACACACACACACACACATGCACACACATTTAATTAAAGTCGTTGAACTAGAGGTGAATAGAAATTAGGTTCTCCATGTACATTCTCAGTTCTCAGGCTCATTTGCAATAAGTGATTCCAAAACATCTTGAATTTCTGAAGGCGATTCTGAGCAGATAAAGTGAGCATCAGAATGAGTAAGTTACTTGTGGAATTACTGATGAAATCCACTAATTTAAGGTTTTCTAAGTTAAAATGGAGGAATGCACCAGTACTTTTTTTTTAATTTAATTTTATTTATTTTTTATACAGTACATTCTTATTAGTTATCAATTTTATACATATTAGTGTATATATGTCAATCCCAATCTCCCAGTTCATCCCACCACCACCACCACCCCTGCCCTTTTCCCCCCTTGGTGTCCATACGTTTGTTCTCTACATCTGTGTCTCTATTTCTGCCTGGCAAACTGGTTCATCTGTACCATTTTTCTAGGTTCCACATATATGCGTTAATATACGATATTTGTTTTTCTCCTTCTGACTTACTTCACTCTGTATGACAGTCTCTAGATCCATCCATGTCTCTACAAATGACCCAATTTCGTTCCTTTTTATGGCTGAGTAATATTCCATTGTATATATGTACCACATCTTCTTTATCCATTCGTCTGTCAATGGACATTTAGGTTGCTTCCATGACCTGGCTATTGTAAATCGTGCTGCAATGAACATTGGGATGCCTTTTTGAATTATGTTGTCTTTTTATTTTTTTATTTTTTTTTGTTTCTTTTTTTTTTTTTTTCTCAAACATCTTTATTGAAGTATAATTGCCTTACAATAGTGTGTTAGCATCTGCTTTATAACAAAGTGAATCAGTTATACATATACAATATGTTCCCATTTCTCTTCCCTCTTGCATCTCCCTCCCTCCCACCCTCCCCATCCCACCCCTCTAGGTGGTCACAAAGCACCGAGCTGATCTCCCTGTGCTATGCGGCTGCTTCCCACTAGCTATCTATTTTACATTTGGTAGTGTATATATGTCCATGACACTCTCTTACCCTGTCACATCTCACCCCACCCCCTCCCCATATCCTCAAGTCCATTCTCTAGTAGGTCTGTGTCTTTATTCCCATCTTGCCACTAGGTTCTTCATGGCCTTTTTTTTTTTTTTTTTTCCCTTAGATTCCATATATATGTGTTAGCATACTGTATTTGTTTTTCTCTTTCTGACTTACTTCACTCTGTATGACAGACTCTAACTCCATCCACCTCATTACAAATACCTCCATTTCATTTCTTTTTATGGCTGAGTAATATTCCATTGTATATATGTGCCACATCTTCTTTATCCATTCATCTGTCGATGGACACTTAGGTTGCTTCCATGTCCTGGCTATTGTAAATAGAGCTGCAATGAACATTTTGGTACATGACTCTTTTTGACCTATGGTTTTCTCAGGGTATATGCCCAGTAGTGGGATTGCTGGGTCGTATGGTAGTTCTATTTGTAGTTTTTTAAGGAACCTCCATACTGTTCTCCATAGTGGCTGTATCAATTTACATTCCCACCAACAGTGCAAGAGTGTTCCCTTTCCTCCACACCCTCTCCAGCATTTACTGTTTCTAGATTTTTTGATGATGGCCATTCTGACCGGTGTGAGATGATATCTCATTGTAGTTTTGATTTGCATTTCTCTAATGATTAATGATGTTGAGCATTCTTTCATGTGTCTGTAGGCCATCTGTATATCTTCTTTGGAGAAATGTCTATTTAGATCTTCTGCCCATTTTTGGATTGGGTTGTTCGTTTTTTTGTTATTGAGCTGCATGAGCTGCTTGTAAATCTTGGAGATTAATCCTTTGTCAGTTGCTTCATTTGCAAATATTTTCTCCCATTCTGAGGGTTGTCTTTTGGTCTTGTTTATGGTTTCCTTTGCTGTGCAAAAGCTTTTCAGTTTCATTAGGTCCCATTTGTTTATTTGTGTTCTTATTTCCATTTCTCTGGGAGCTGGGTCAAAAAGAATCTTGCTGTGATGTATGTCATAGAGTGTTCTGCCTATGTTTTCCTCTAAGAGTTTGATAGTGTCTGCCCTTACACTTAGGTCTTTAATCCATTTTGAGTTTATTTTTGTGCATGGTGTCAGGGAGTGTTCTAATTTCATACTTTTACATGTTCCTGTCCAATTTTCCCAGCACCACTTATTGAAGAGGCTGTCTTTTCTCCACTGTATATGCTTGCCTCCTTTATCAAAGATAAGTTGACCATATGTGTGTGGGTTTATCTCTGGGCTTTCTATCCTGTTCCATTGATCTATATTTCTGTTTTTGTGCCAATACCAAACTGTCTTGATTACTGAAGCTTTGTAATATAGTCTGAAGTCAGGGAGCCTGATTCCCCCAGCTCCATTTTTCGTTCTCAAGATTGCTTTGGCTATTCGGGGTCTTTTGTGTTTCCATACAAATTGTGAAATGTTTTGTTCTAGTTCTGTGAAAAATGCCAGTGGTAGTTTGATAGGGATTGCATTGAATCTGTAGATTGCTTTGGGTAGTAGAGACATTTTCACAATGTTGATTCTTCCAATCCAGGAACATGGTATATCTCTCCATCTATTTGTATCATCTTTAATTTCTTTCATCAGTGTCTTATAATTTTCTGCATACAGGTCTTTTGTCTCCTTAGGTAGGTTTATTCCTAGATATTTTATTCTTTTTGTTGCAATGGTAAATGGGAGTGTTTTCTTAATTTCACTTTCAGATTTTTCATCATTAGTGTATAGAAATGCAAGAGATTTCTGTGCATTAATTTTGTATCCTGCTACTTTACCAAATTCATTGATTAGCTCTAGGAGTTTTCTGGTAGCCTCTTTAGGATTCTCTATGTATAGTATCATGTCGTCTGCAAATAGTGACAGCTTTACTTCTTCTTTTCCGATTTGGATTCCTTTTATTTCTTTGTCTTCTCTGATTGCTGTGGCTAACACTTCCAAAACTATGTTGAATAATAGTGGTGAGAGTGGGCAACCTTGTCTTGTTCCTGATCTTAGTGGAAATGGTTTCAGTTTTTCACCATTGAGGACAATGTTGGCTGTGGGTTTGTCATATATGGCCTTTATTATGTTGAGGAAAGTTCCCTCTATGCCTACTTTCTGCAGGGCTTTTATCATAAATGGGTGTTGAATTTTGTCAAAAGCTTTCTCTGCGTCTATTGAGATGATCATATGGTTTTTCTCCTTCAATTTGTTAATATGGTGTATCACATTGATTGATTTGCGTATATTGAAGAATCCTTGCATTCCTGGGATAAACCCCACTTGATCATGGTGTATGATCCTTTTAATGTGCTGTTGGATTCTGTCTGCTAGTATTTTGTTGAGGATTTTTGCATCTATGTTCATCAGTGATATTGGCCTGTAGTTTTCTTTCTTTGTGACATCTTTGTCTGGTTTTGGTATCAGGGTGATGGTGGCCTCGTAGAATGAGTTTGGGAGTGTTCCTCCCTCTGCAATATTTTGGAAGAGTTTGAGAAGGATAGGTGTTAGCTCTTCTCTAAATGTTTGATAGAATTCGCCTGTGAAGCCATCTGGTCCTGGGCTTTTGTTTGTTGGAAGGTTTTTAATCACAGTTTCAATTTCAGTGCTTGTGATTGGTCTGTTCATATTTTCTATTTCTTCCTGGTTCAGTCTCGGCAGTTTGTGCATTTCTAAGAATCTGTCCATTTCTTCCAGGTTGTCCATTTTATTGGCATATAGTTGCTTGTAGTAATCTCTCATGATCTTTTGTATTTCTGCAGTGTCAGTGGTTACTTCTCCTTTTTCATTTCTAATTCTATTGATCTGAGTCTTCTCCCTTTTTCTCTTGATGAGTCTGGCTAATGGTTTATCAATTTTGTTTATCTTCTCAAAGAACCAGCTTTTAGTTTCATTGATTTTTGCTATTGTTTCCTTCATTTCTTTTTCATTTATTTCTGACCTGATCTTTATAATTTCTTTCCTTCTGCTGGCTTTGGGGTTTTTTTGTTCTTCTTTCTCTAATTGCTTTAGGTGCAAGGTTAGGTTGTTTATTCGAGATGTTTCCTGTTTCTTGAGGTAGGCTTGTATTGCTATAAACTTCCCTCTTAGCACTGCTTTTGCTGTGTCCCATAGGTTTTGGGTCGTCGTGTCTCCATTGTCATTTGTTTCTAGGTATTTTTTGATTTCCCCTTTGATTTCTTCAGTAATCACTTCGTTATTAAGTAATGTATTGTGTAGCCTCCATGTGTTTGTATTTTTTTTACAGATCTTTTCCTGTAATTGATATCTAGTCTCATAGCGTTGTGGTCGGAAAAGATACTTGATACGATTTCAATTTTCTTAAATTGACCTAGGCTTGATTTGTGACCCAAGATATGATCTATCCTGGAGAATGTTCCATGAGCACTTGAGAAAAATGTGTATTCTGTTGTTTTTGGGTGGAATGTCCTATAAATATCAATTAAGTCCATCTTGTTTAATGTATCATTTAAAGCTTGTGTTTCCTTATTTATCTTCATTTTGGATGATCTGTCCATTGGTGAAAGTGGGGTGTTAAAGTCCCCTACTATGATTGTGTTGCTGTCAATTTCCCCTTTTATGGCTGTTAGTATTTGCCTTATGTATTGAGGTGCTCCTATGTTGGGTGCATAAATATTTACAATTGTTATACCTTCCTCTTGGATCGATCCCTTGATCATTATATAGTGTCCTTCTTTGTCTCTTGTAATAGTCTTTATTTTAAAGTCTATTTTGTCTGATATGAGAATTGCTACTCCAGCTTTCTTTTGATTTCCATTTGCATGGAATATCTTTTTCCATCCCCTCACTTTCAGTCTGTATGTGTCCCTAGGTCTGAAGTGGGTCTCTTGTAGACAGCATATGTATGGGTCTTGTTTTTGTATCCATTCAGCCAGCCTGTGTCTTTTGGTGGGAGCATTTAATCCATTTACATTCAAGGTAATTATCAATATGTATGTTCCTATTCCCATTTTCTTAAATGTATTGGGTTTGTTATTGTAGGTGTTTTCCTTCTCTTGTGTTTCTTGCCTAGAGAATTTCCTTTAGCATTTGTTGTAAAGCTGGTTTGGTGGTGCTGAACTCTCTCAGCTTTTGCTTGTCTGTAAAGGTTTTAATTTCTCCATCGAATCTGAATGAGATCCTTGCTGGGTAGAGTAATCTTGGTTGTAGGTTTTTCTCCTTCATGACTTTAAGTATATCCTGCCACTCCCTTCTGGCTTGCAGAGTTTCTGCTGAGAGATCAGATGTTAACCTTATGGGGATTCCCTTGTGTGTTATTTGTTTTTTTTCCCTTGCTGCCTTTAATATGTTTTCCTTATATTTAATTTTTGACAGTTTGATTAATATGTGTCTTGGCGTGTTCCTCCTTGGGTTTATCCTGTATGGGACTCTCTGTGCTTCCAGGACTTGATTAACTATTTCCTTTCCCATATTAGGGAAGTTTTCAACTATAATCTCTTCAAAAATTTTCTCAGTCCCTTTCTTTTTCTCTTCTTCTTCTGGTACCCCTATAATTCGAATGTTGGCACGTTTAATGTTGTCCCAGAGGTCCCTGAGACTGTCCTCAGTTCTTTTCATTCTTTTTTCTTTATCCTGCTCTGTAGTAGTTATTTCCACCATTTTATCTTCCAGGTCACTTATCCTTTCTTCTGCCTCAGTTATTCTACTATTGATCCCATCTAGAGTATTTTTGATTTCATTTATTGTGTTTTTCATCATTGCTTGGTTCCTCTTTAGTTCTTCTACATCCTTGTTAAATGTTTCTTGCATTTTGTCTATTCTATTTCCAAGATTTTGGATCATCCTTACTATCATTATTCTGAATTCTTTTTCAGGTAGACTACCTATTTCCTCTTCATTTGTTAAGTCCAGTGTGTTTTGAGCCTGCTCCTTCATCTGCTGTGTGTTTTTCTGTCGTCTCATTTTGCCTATCTTACTGTGTTTGGGGTCTCCTTTTCACAGGCTGCAGGTTCGTAGTTCCCGTTGTTTTTGGTATCTGTCCCCAGTGGCTAAGGTTGGTTCAGTGGGTTGTGTAGGCTTCCTGGTGGAGGGAACTAGTGCCTGAGTTCTGGTGGATGAGGCTAGATCTTGTCTTTCTGGTGGGCACGTCCACGTCTGGTGGTGTATTTTGGGGTGTCTGTGGCCTTATTTTGATTTTAGGCAGCCTCTCTGCCAATGGATGGGGTTGTGTTCCTGTCTAGCTAGTTGTTTGGCATAGGGTGTCCAGCCCTGTAGCTTGCTGGTCGTTGAGTGAAGCTGGGTCTTGATGTTGAGATGGAGATCTCTGGGAGATTTTTGCCGTTTGGTATTACGTGGAGCTGGGAGGTCTCTTGTGGACCAGTGTTCTGAAGTTGGCTCTCCCACCTCAGAGGCACGGCCCTGATGCCTGGCTGGAGCACCAAGAGCCTTTCGTCCACACGGCTCAGAGTAAAAGGGAGAAAAAATAGAAAGAAAGAAAGAAAGAGGCTATAATATAGTGAAGTAAAATAAAGCTATTGTAAAGCAAAGCTATACAGACAAAATCTCACCCAGAAGCATATACATATACACTCACAAAAAAAAGGACAAGGGGAAAAATTAATATCTCCTGCTCCCAGAGTCCACCTCCTGAATTTGGGCTGATTCGTTGTCTATTCAGGTGTTCAACAGATGCAGGCACATCAAGTTGTTTGTGGAGCTTTAATCCGCTGCTCCCGAGGCTGCTGGGAGAGATTTCCCCTTCTCTTCCCTGTTCGCACAGCTCCTGGGGTTCAGCTTTGGATTTGGACCCGCCTCTGCGTGTAGGTCGCCTGAGGGCGTCTGTTCCCCGCCCAGACAGGACGGGGTTAAAGGAGCAGCTGCTTCGGGGGCTCTGGCTCACCCAGGCCGCGGGGAGGGAGGGGTACAGAGGAGGCGGGGCGAGCCTGCGGCGGCCGAGGCCGGCGTGACGTTGCACCAGCTCGAGGCGCGCAGTGCGTTCTCCCGGGGATGTTGTCCCCGGATCCCGGGACCCCGGCAGTGGCGGGCTGCACATGCTCCCGGGAGGGGAGGTGTGGAGAGTGACCTGTGCTCACACACAGGCTTTTTGGAGGCGGCAGCAGCAGCCCCAGCGTCTCACGCCCGTCTCTGGGGTCCGCGCTGATCGCCGTGGCTCGCGCCCTTCTCTGGAGCTCGTTTAGGCGGCGCTCTGAATCCCCTCTCCTTGCGCGCAGCGAAACAAAGAGGCAAGAAAAAGTCTCTTGCCTCTTCGGCAGCTGCAGTCTCCCTCCGGGCTAGCTGTGGTGCGCCAACCCCTTCAGGCTGTGTTCACACCGCCAGCCCCAGTCCTCTCCCTGCGATCCGACCGCAGCCCGAGCCTCAGCTCCCAGCCCCGCCCGCCCCGGCGGGGGAGCAGACAAGCCTCTCGGGCTGGTGAGCGCCGCTCGGCGCCGAGCCTCTGTGAGGGAGTCTCTCCGATTTTCCCTCTGCGCCCCTGTTGCTGTGGGATCCGCGCTGATAGCCGCGGCTCGCGCCCTTCTCTGGAGTTCGTTTAGGCGGCGCTCTGAATCCCCTCTCCTTGCGCGCAGCGAAACAAAGAGGCAAGAAAAAGTCTCTTGCCTCTTCGGCAGCCGCAGACTTTTTCCCGGACTCCCTCCGGGCTAGCTGTGGTGCGCTAACCCCTTCAGGCTGTGTTCACGCTGCCAGCCCCAGTCCTCTCCCTGCGATCTGACCGAAGCCCGAGCCTCAGCTCCCAGCCCCGCCCGCCCCGGCGGCTAAGCGGACAAGCCTCTCGGGCTGGTGAGTGCTGCTCGGCGCCGAGCCTCTGTGCGGGAACCTCTCCGCTTTGCCCTCCGCACCTCTGTGGCTGCGCTCTCCTCCGTGGCTCTGAAGCTTCCCCCCTCTGCCCCCCGCAGTCTCCGCCCGCGAAGGGGCTCCTAGTGCGTGGAAACCTTTCCTCCTACACGGCTCCCTCCCACTGGTGCAGGTGCCGTCCCTATTCTTTTGTCTCTGTTATTTCTTTTTTCTTTTGCCCTACTCAAGTACGGGGGGAGTTTCTTGCCTTTTTGGAGGTCGGACGTTTTCTGCCAGCGTTCAGTGGGTGTTCTGTAGGAGCAGTTCCACGTGTAGATGTATTTCTACTGTATCTGTGGGAAGGAATGTGATCTCCGCGTCTTACTCTTCCGCCATCTTCTCCAATCCCTATGTTGTCTTTTTGAATTATGGTTTTCTCTCAGTATATGCCCAATAGTGGGATTACTGGGTCCTATGGTAATTCTATTTTTAGTTTTTTAAGGAACCTCCATACTGTTCTCCATAGTGGCTGTATCAATTTACATTCCCACCAACAGTGCAAGAGGGTTCCCTTTTCTCCACACCCTCTCCAGCATTTGTTGTTTGTAGATTTTCTGATGATGCCCATTCTAACTTGTGTGAGGTGATACCTCATGCACCAGTACTTCTGAAATGTCCTTTCTGCTCACTGGTCATCAGACCTAGGGCAGAAACCATTGACTTAATTTTATAAAATCAGCACCCTCCCCATTCAACTGGAGTGACTTTTCAAATATTTTTGGTGGAATCTTTTCTTCAAATAACATGCTATTTGGAAACTGGATAATATTCTTAAAAATTAGATATAAAAGAATAAATTGTTTGAAAATAGCTTAGAAAATTATCAAAAAAGAAAATCATTGAGGAGAATCATGCTTTATCAGCTATTAAAATATACTCTAGGAAAATTGGACAGGAACATGTAAAAGTATGAAATTAGAACACTCCCTGACACCATGCTCAAAAATAAACTCAAAATGGATTAAAGACCTAAGTGTAAGGGCAGACACTATCAAACTCTTAGAGGAAAACATAGGCAGAACACTCTATGACATACATCACAGCAAGATTCTTTTTGACCCAGCTCCCAGAGAAATGGAAATAAGAACACAAATAAACAAATGGGACCTAATGAAACTTAAAAGCTTTTGCACAGCAAAGGAAACCATAAACAAGACCAAAAGACAACCCTCAGAATGGGAGAAAATATTTGCAAATGAAGCAACTGACAAAGGATTAATCTCCAAGATTTACAAGCAGCTCATGCAGCTCAATAACAAAAAAACGAACAACCCAATCCAAAAATGGGCAGAAGATCTAAATAGACATTTCTCCAAAGAAGATATACAGATGGCCTACAGACACATGAAAGAATGCTCAACATCATTAATCATTAGAGAAATGCAAATCAAAACTACAATGAGATATCATCTCACACCGGTCAGAATGGCCATCATCAAAAAATCTAGAAACAATAAATGCTGGAGAGGGTGTGGAGGAAAGGGAACACTCTTGCACTGTTGGTGGGAATGTAAATTGATACAGCCACTATGGAGAACAGTATGGAGGTTCCTTAAAAAACTACAAATAGAACTACCATACGACCCAGCAATCCCACTACTGGGCATATACCCTGAGAAAACCATAGGTCAAAAAGAGTCATGTACCAAAATGTTCATTGCAGCTCTATTTACAATAGCCAGGACATGGAAGCAACCTAAGTGTCCATCATCGGATGAATGGATAAAGAAGATGTGGCACATATATACAATGGAATATTACTCAGCCATAAAAAGAAATGAAATGGAGGTATTTGTAATGAGGTGGATGGAGTTAGAGTCTGTCATACAGAGTGAAGTAAGTCAGAAAGAGAAAAACAAATACAGTATGCTAACACATATATACGGAATCTAAGGGAAAAAAAAAAAAAAGGCCATGAAGAACCTAGTGGCAAGACGGGAATAAAGACACAGACCTACTAGAGAATGGACTTGAGGATATGGGGAGGGGGTGGGGTGAGATGTGACAGGGTAAGAGAGTGTCATGGACATATATACACTACCAAATGTAAAATAGATAACTAGTGGGAAGCAGCCGCACAGCACAGGGAGATCAGCTCGGTGCTTTGTGACCACCTAGAGGGGTGGGATGGGGAGGGTGGGAGGGAGGGAGATGCAAGAGGGAAGAGAAATGGGAACATATTGTATATGTATAACTGATTCACTTTGTTATAAAGCAGAAGCTAACACACTATTGTAAGGCAATTATACTTCAATAAAGATGTTTAAAAAAAATAAAAATAAAAATAAAATGGGAAAGCAAAAAAAAAAAAAACTCTAAAGACATAGCAGTAAAAACAGTACGATGTTGGCACTGGAACATAAAAAAATAAGGAGTGAATTAGAATATAGAACCCAGACAAATAAGATATGATAAAGGTAGTTTTTTCATTTGGTAAATAACAGTTTTGCTTAATCAGTAGCTCCAGCACAATTGTCAATCTTTCAGAAAGAAAATAAATCTGGATTTTACTTCATGTAAAAAATAAGCAAGGGATGAATTATGTATTGTAACTTAAACATTTAAAAATTATATAAATCTATGTATAACCTAGAAGTTTGGAAGGCTTATGTAATAAAGACATAACTCTCTACTGGACAATACAAAAACAAAAACAAAAAAGTAGGCATATTTAATCACATAAATGTTTAGAAAATATTTTTAGGGCAAAATGTACCATAAACAAAGTCTGTAATAAATGATTGACTGAGGGAACTATTCAAAGTACATTTGAGAGATCAACAAATTTTGAATAAAATGAGCTCTTACAAATTGATAAGAAAATCACAACAAGAAAAAATATAAAAATGAACAAAGTACATCATGAATAGATAGTTCACAAAAGAATAAATCCAGAGAGCCAATAAACATATTGACAGAGGTCCAGCCTCATTGGTAGTCAGGAAAAGCTTATTTTAAAAAATGACATACTCCTTATACTTATAAGGATGAGAAAAATTGTAAGAGATAACATTCTTTGTAGGGTCATAGTATAAAGAGTAGATTCTTACTTTGCAAGTAGAAATGTTATTTATTATAGTCTTCTTAGAAACAATTCTGGCAACAAGTATTAAAATTGAAAATACGCATACTCTTCAACTCAGCATTGCTTCAGCTGGGAATTTGTTCTACAGAAAAAAAAAACCTCTAGGATATATGAAAACTGAAAACAAAGTGGATGCCCATCAAAAGGAGAATGATTGAATAAATTATTGTAAATTCACAACATAGAATAATGCAGCTAAGGAAAATTTAAGATTTTCTCTGGGAAAGTTGACTTGGGGAGATTTCCAAGATGTAGTATTAAATGATAAAAACAGAAGACAAATAAGCAAATGAATGATAAGCATAAGATTATGGTCACTGTTAGTAAAAAGAAACTCTTATTATTATGTGTTATGATTATGCGTTATGAAGGACATACACCAGGTTGTCAATACTGGCTATTCAGGTGAGTGGGAAAGAGAGGAGAAAGGCAGAGGTGTAAAAGACAAGGGAAGAAATCAATGATAAGAATAATGTGTTTGCTATAATCTTGATTATGGAAATGTTCAACAACATTCTGCTGGTAGTAATTTCAGAGGAGTGAAATTTCAGGGGATTTATATCTCTTAGTTATAGCTGAAGATCTAAAGCTGGGAAAAGGATGAGTCATGTACCATTATAACTCATCATTCATATCCAGGCTACATAAAAGAAGATTTCAACATTGGAGAATGAGAATTTTTTTATCAGATTAAAAAGGTTTTTCTCCTTGTTTCCAGTTGGAGGATAGGTTTTCCCCCAACTCCTCAAGTAAGTGGTTGTGCACCAGAAAACCATCAGAAAGCTGGACATGTGTTCCAGATTATAAGGGACAGAAGGGCTCATAAAATATGTAAGAGTGAGAATTTTGTTGGAGTTGTCTCTGGCAGGAAAGGCTGTGATGTGTTGGAAAAGGCCTTTACTCCCAGACATTGGTAGAGAAAGGATACTTGCATGTTTCAGGTGGGCAAAGAAGTAGATTCCACTTGAGGGACAAGACTGGTGTCATCTTGAGTAGTGCCATGAATAACAGGTCCACTTGGCTGATTCATTGATCCTCTAAGGAGGGGATCTGAATGGTATGGGCTGGTGAGGGCTGGTATCAAAGGGAGATTTGTAAGTGGCGGTACAGAAGAGGTACTCCCTGTGTCATGGAAGAGTTTCAGTGTCAGGGGTCTCTGAAGAATCATCCAAAGTGCTCCATGAAAAAAACAAAAAACAAAGTGCTCTGTGAGAGAGTCAGCTTTGAACATCTGCCACATCCACAGGGCACCCATGCTAAATAACAACAATGCTAGTCAAGGAAGACTTCTTCTGCCCCTTATCTCCCTTTTCTTTCTACCAATTCCTCACCACTGTTCTCTACCCTCATGTCCTGCAACTATGTATAAGAACAATATAGGGAATAGGGACAAAAAGGTGACATGGACAAAACCTACTCTCCTTCCCCTTGAAGTCTTCCCAGTCTGAGCCAGGGAACGTGGAAGTTTTATATTGAATGAGATGCTGAAATTTTGTTCATAGATTGCACTATAGACTTTTTAATTCTCTGAATATTGAGATAATTTGTTAACTAATAAAAATGACTAGGAGAGTTACAGGATCTGCCTGAAACCTCATCGAGAGGTAGAGGAAAACAAGTCAGAAGAGGAGATTCAAAGAAGAATTAGCTAAAAGGAGTAACATTACTTTCTGTTTGCACTCCACTGCATCTCTCTCCCTCAATGAATTAACTACAGGTATATTTTATGCATGGTTAGAGAGTTTTAAAATTCTCATGCGTTTTTATATAATAAGATACAAAATCTAAAGCTGTTTCCTATATAAAAAAAATAGAGAATTCCATTCAGAATTTCAAAATACAAAACAAAACAGAAAACATTGGAGTTGCTCTGATTGAAGACCTCATTCATGGGTCCTCTCCTTCAGCATTCATTTTCACCACCAGCCTCTCATTACCCACTACCACCCCCCATCCAAACACATAGGCATCTCCACAGAACCCAAGGGAGCTGAATTCTACAATTTGAACATCACTGATTTAGAGTGTGTAGAGTAGGTGGTTTCTAGGAAGTTGTACCAAAAGAAAATGTTTCCTGAGTGCCTGCCATGTGTCTCTCACTTTAGCACATTCTTTTATTTCTTTTTTGTTTTGTTCTATGTATGTATGTATGTATGTATTTATTTAACATTGGAGTATAGTTGATTTACAATTTTGTGTTAGTTTCAGGTGTGTATAGCAAAATAATTTAGTTATACATATACATATATCTCTTCTTTTTCAGATTCTTTTCCCATATAGGTTATTACAGAGTATTGAGTAGAGTTCCCTATGCTATACAGTAGGTCCTTGTTGATTATCTATTTTATATATAGTAGTGTGTATATGTTAATGAGAACCTCATAATTTATCCCCTCACCCCCTTTCCCCTTTGGTAACCATAAGTTTGTTTTCTAAGTCTGTGAGTCTGTTTCTGTTTTGTTAATAAGTTCATTTGTATCATTTTTTTTAGATTCCATATATAAGTGATATCATATGATATTTGTCTTTCTCTGTCTGACTTACTTCACTTAGCATAATAATCTCTTGATCCATCCCTGTTGCTGCAAAAGGCATTATTTCATTCTTTTTTATGGCTGAGTAATATTCCATTGTATATATATGCCTCATCTTCTTTATCCATTCATATGTTGGTGGACACTGAGGTTGCTTCCATGTCTTGGCTATTGTAAATAGTGTTGCAATGAACATTGGGATGCCTGTATCTTTTCAAAGTATGGTTTTCTCCAGGTATATGCCCAGGAGTGGGATTGCTGGATTATATGGTAGCTCTATTTTTTGTTTTTTAAGGAACCGCCACACTGTTCTCCATAGTGGCTACACCAATTTACATCCCCACCAAAAGTTGTTGGAGGGTTCCCATTTCTCCACACTCGCTCAAGCATTTATTGTTTGTAGACTTTTTGATGATGGCCATTCTGACCAGTGTGAGGTGATACTTCATTGTAGTTTTGATTTGCGTTTCTCTAATAATTAGTGCTGTTGAA
This sequence comes from Balaenoptera acutorostrata, assembly GCF_949987535.1. Taxonomy (NCBI): domain Eukaryota; kingdom Metazoa; phylum Chordata; class Mammalia; order Artiodactyla; family Balaenopteridae; genus Balaenoptera; species Balaenoptera acutorostrata. Next base: position 101,278,616 of record NC_080067.1, on the reverse strand, counting down.
CATCTTTTCATGTGCTTTTTGGCCATCTGTATGTCTTCTTTGGAGAAATGTCTATTTAAATCTTCTGCCCATTTTTTGATTGGGTTGTTTGTTTTTTGATATTGAACTGCTTGAAGTGTTTGTATATTTTGGAGATTAATCCCTTGTCAGTCACATAATTTGCAAATATTTTCTCCCATTCTGTGAGTTGTCTTTTCGTTTTGTTTACGGTTTCCTTTGCTGTGCAAAATTTTAAGTTTAATTATATCCCACTTATATATTTTTGTTTTTAATTTTCATTACTCTAGGAGGTGGATCCAAAAAGATATTGCTGTGATTTATGTCAAAGAGTGTTCTGCCTATGTTTTCCTCTAAGAGTTTATAGTATCTGGTCTTACATTTAGGTCTTTAATCCATTTTGAGTTTGTTTTTGTGTATGGTGTTAGAGGTTTTTGAAGTTTCAGCTCTTTATGCTGTGACACCATGTGACTTTTAGGGCTAAAATGGAGTTCCTGAAATCCATAAGAAAATTGATTGCCAGAAGCCCACTGCCTTTTGACCATGAGGCAGAACATAAAGATTCTTGAAAGAGGACAGAGTCATGTATTATCATCTTCCTCTGCACTAGCATGTATTTCTTCCACCTAAGAACTTACCCAACACAAAGATTCACCTTTTTAGTGATCTGAGGAGGCACTGAAATGCTCTGTTGAGGTCTGGGAGATAAAGAGAATTTGGTTCATTGACTTGTTTTATATCTATGAATTATTCCTTATATAAGGATATAATTGTGTTCTCTTTCCTAAAGCTGTTAAAGGAATGGGTAAAAGAGAAAACAATCCAGTTCTGAACAATGCAAATGAACTCTCAAACTGGAAGGTTGGTATGAATCACTTGTTCACTCATTCACCCTGTCAGTCAACAAAAACTTACAAAGTATATACTATATTCCAGGTACTTCTCCAGGAACAGAAAATATAGTGAAAAACAAAATCAACAATGTCTGCACCCTCCCAGGTCTTACGGTGTAGTAGAAATGAGAGCAATAAACAAATAAGATAATATTCTTATAATTTCAGATAGTACATTTTTAAAAGAAATGCAAAGCAGAGGAAATAGAGCATGATGGGCAGGTGCTATTTTTAGGTAGTGTCATCTGAAATGACAGTCAAAACCCAAGTAAAGTAAGGGAATAAATCTTGCAGCTCTGTGGGGAAAAGTGTGTTCCAAACAGAAGGAAGAGTAGACACGATACCCTTAAGCATGCTTGTTATTCTACAGGAGCAACAAGGGGGCCAGAGAATGGAGATGTGGATGAGTTAGTGTGAGAGTGGTAGGGAATACTGTCAAAGAGGTAGCTTAGGTGGCTCTTGTATTATGATGCTAAGATGCTGTGGTCCATCTTAACACTCTCTGAAGTATCATATACATATCCTCAGGACAGGAGTCACTTCCCATGGCACTTCTACCCAATGTTGTCTCTCGTTTATTCTCTCTTGATTATGTCCTTGATTATGGAACTTTGATAATAAATATCTATAAGAATATACTCTGGAAAGATGAAGATTTGAGAGGGCAAAAATGCCTTTGTCCCAACTGTGATAAGAAAGAACTCTTTGGAAACAAAAGAAAAATAATTTGGAAAAGAAGGAAAGAATGGCAGTTTACAGCTAAATTAGTTTCTTTCTATTCCTCTGTGAATTGCAGTATTGACAAAGTTTATTGACAGGGAAGCAAAATTTGGTTAAAACTAACTAAGTAAAGTAGGATGATTTCATTTGCCCAGGTCATTGGATAGCAACAGTTAAAGGTATGTTTTTTTCAAACACCTGAGAGACTGGTTGGTAATGGTTGAACAAAAATAGTTGTTCAGTAGGAGAAGAGTATGTCTCTGGGATAAAATCTCTGGGATTCTGTGTAGTTCTGTCTGTGGATAAGAAGTGGAGAGGCCTGAAGCAGAGCTTTCCATTTCATTCCAGGACAGCCCAGAAAACTAGACACCTGTGGCAAACAACAGATCCCTCAAATATTCAAATGTGAGTGTGATAAGTGGGTCCAATCAAAATCATTCTGGGATTTTTAGTTTATGGTTACATATAAACTCTCCACTTAATGCTGAATATCAGTGTTCTACAGCAGTAATTTGTAATAGCTAGTATTTGAAATTGTTCTATCCTGTGATGTGGGGGCAGGGGATAATTGTCCTATTCTGATATTATTACACTCTTATTTGGGAGATATTGTACATGGCTTTCTTTTATAAAATATATAAATCCTAGATGATAAGGGTCAGGGTGGGCCTGCTTTTTTACTCTGTCATTTTAATAGCTTATTTCTCTCTTGTAAAAGAACAATTTCTGCTGTTTTATTGATTAAATATTACACACACACACACACACACACACACACACACATATATGATAATCACCCAAAACCCATAGTTTACATGACTGTTCACTCTTGGTGTTGTACATTCTGTGGGTTTGGACAAATATATAATGACATGTATGCATCATTGTGGTATCACACAGAGTATTTTCACTGCCCTAAAATTCCTCTGTTCTCTGCCTATTCATCCCTCCCCGCAACCCCAGTCCCAACTTCTGGCAACTGCTGATCTTATTGTCTCCATAGTTTTGCCTTTTCCAGAATATCATATAGTTGGGAATCACATGGTATGTAACCTTTTCAGATTGGCTTCTTTCACTTAGCAAGAAGCACTTAAGGTCCCTCCATGTCTTTTCATGACTTGCTGGCTTATTTCTTTTTAGTGTTAAATAACATTCCATTGTCTGGATACACCACAGTTTATCCATTCACCTACTGAAGAACATCTTGGGTACTTCCAAGTTTTGGCAATGATGAATAAAGCTGGTGCAAACATCCATGTACAGGTTTTTGTGTGGACATAAATTTTCAACTCTATTGGGTAAATATCAAGGTGTGTAATTGGTAGATCGTATGGTAGTGGTATGTTTAGTTTTGTAAGAAATTGGTAAACTATATTCCAAAATATTCCAAATTTTTTATTCCCATCATCAGTGAAGAGGAGTTCCTATTGCTTCACATCCTTGCCAGCATTTGGTGTTGTCAGTGTTCCAGAGTTTGGCCATTCCAGTAGATGCATAGCGCAATATTAAACAAAATTTTTGGCCTATGAAATCCCAAAGGATAGGAACTCTTATTTAAAGGTTTTCTTTTGTAAATTTGAATTTTTTGTATTTCTTTGGATCACGGTTACTTGTCTTATATTTTAGATATTCTTATGAGTCATATTCACTATAATGTCAAATACTATTTCATGAAACTATTTACCTGGGTGAAAGTATAAATATTTAAATGAAAGAAGATATAAAAAGAAATGGATTTAAAACATTTACACTAATATTTATGTGAACATCTTGAAGGGGTCAACACTTTTAGATCAACATTTTCACTGTTTAGCAGTTAAGAGGTCTGATTCTTATACCTAAGTAGTCACTGACCAATTGTGCAACTCTGTGTATCTGGTTTTGTCTTTCTGAGCCTCAATTTTCTCACCTCCAGAATGAGAGGGGAATAACCTAATGATTTCTTAGGACCACTTTATTGCCAATATTCTATAATTCCTTGCCAAAGTAGTCAATATGGTCAGTTTCTCTTTATCCACAGCACTCAATGTGGATATTAATATGCTAAAATGGTTAACTAGTTTACTGTTTTCCACATTGGACCATATATTACATGTGTCTGCGGGATAGCAGATTTAAATTTATATATTTTGGGGTCAATATTAAAATGCCTGAGCATTCCCTAAACATCTAAGCCATATTCATAGTAGAAGAGGCAAGTCAGTCTAGCACTGTTAATTCTGAATTAAATTGAGACTAGATTGAATTATACTGTTTTATTTGCTTTTTTCTTTGTTTCTACAAGGTTCAAATTCTTTGAAAAATGACAATGAATCCAAGTTCCTAGCACCAGATTCTAATAGGAATTGATTAAGTACTTACCACGTGCCAGGTACTTGGTAACAAATCTATGAAGTAGGTATTATCATCCCTCTTTTACAGATGAGAAGTCGAGGCTTGGATTAATTAAATAATTTGCCAAAGTTTGCATCAATTATAATGATCATTGCGATCATTGGCAAATTGCTTAATTTTTCTAAGCTTTATTTTCATTTATCAGTCAGGTGTCTGACAGAAAACAGATGGCATGCACAAACAGAGTAATTAAAGAGAATTTAACAAAGGTACTCATTTGAACGTTGTGGGAAAGGTTAAGGAAAACCAGAAAGGGATGATGCTTCACCTCTGGGCTAACAAGGGCTGGATTATCACCAGTAGGTCTGAAGGGCGAGGGGAGGGAGTAGCTCCGAGGACCCCAGAAGACCTATTGCTGTAGCTATATCTGCCTGACAGATGCTGTGACTTTCCACTGAGCAAGGCAGCCACTGCCAACCCCCTGAGCAGAAGTGATGGAGGCAGGAAAAGAACTTGGATCTTTCTCTCTCCCACCCTTCAAGTCTCCTGCTGCCCTCTCCATTGGCCAGACCCCATGAGAATCCAGAGAGCAAAGGGACCTGCGTGAAACAGTCTATAGAGGTCGGCTTCCTGAGGGCCCAGGACAGAATAGAAAATGGGAGAAAGATCTAGTGGGATAGAATATTAGCTGGTGCATTCACCTTCTATAAAATGAAAAAGATATTGCTGCGATTTATGTCAGAGAGTGTTCTGCGTATGTTTTCCACTAAGAGTTTCATAGTGTAAGGTCTCACATTTAGGTCTTGGTAATCCATTTTGAGTTTATTTTTGTGTATGGTGTTAAAGAGTGTTTTAATTTCATTATTTCACATGTAGCTGTCCAGTTTTTCCAGCACCATTTATTGAAGAGACTGTCTTTCCTCCATTGTATCGTCATGCCTCCTTTGTCGTAGATTAATTGACCATAGTGCATAGGTGTATTTCTGGGCTTTCTATCCTGTTTCATTGATCTATATTTCTATTTTTGTGCCAGTACCATACTGTTTTGATGACTATAGCTTGTTAACCAGTACTTTTGTCTGCCTACCAAACACTGTGTTAAGTGCGTGGAGTAGTTCAAAAGTAAAAGATAATGTCTGTGCCCTCAAGGAGCTTAAGTCTTAGAAACAGAGTTTGATACGGCACCAATATGTAGCTAAAATGATAAACTCTAAATGTTAAAATGTTAAGTGCAGGCTCTGGTGTTAGTGTGTAAATTTGGATAAGTAACTTAAAACATTTAGGTATCAACTTTCTTGTCTAGAAAAATAAGAACATAAACAGTACCTTTCTCATTGGCCTATGCTGAGGATTAAATAAGCTGATTCATGTAAAGCATTTAGAACAGTGCTTGACATATTTTAAGACAATAATGTTGGCTATTATTATTATTATCTGCCAAGTGTGATATAGAAGGTGTGAGCAAAGCCTTAGAGCTATTCCCAGAGGAGAGAGCATGACCTTGGAGGGGCTGGATTAGACATCTTTAAGGTCTATTCTAGGTCCTGAGGTTTCATGGCAGTTCCTCAAGGTCACACTATAGATACAGGCAGTGTCATAAATACTGCAAGTTTCCGATGTGCATTTAACCACCTGACCAGGCTTCTTCCCTTCTCTGGGTCTATAGACTGCGCAAAGAAACTCTCCTCAGGATGGTCATAAATGAAATATTGCATCAGCTATTTAGATGTCTTAAAAAGCGTATATTAAGGATGATGGTATTGATGGTACTTACTGGCACTTGAACCCAAAGCAATAAGGCATTTTATAAATCAGCCAACATCCCCTGTACTCCTGGATCTAAATTGTGAGTTCTTGGGCTATATATCACAGATGTGTTTTTGTCATCTATGCTTTTCTCCTTGGAATGCAATTTATTATTTTTATCAATATTAATGTAGTTGCTATTATTTTTTTAGATGAAGTGTATGTGTCTATCCATATCTGGCTTGAACAAATTTCTTTTGGATCAATTAGAAGCATGCTGTTGTCTTTTTCTTTCTCTGCAAAAATGTTCAAATGTTTATTGCTTAGGGTTTTGTTTTTAAGCCAAGTATCACTAAGTAGTTTTTTAAATTTGATTCTATACTTTGATGAAAAGTAATAGCTAGTCAATAAAACACCAGGAATTATCCTTTTGCAAGAGAGAAGTAAGCTTCTAACTAAAATGGCAGAGTAAGAAACCACCCCCTCCTTCCTCTCCCTTTACAGAAGCTGGAGTGTTCTGAAGGTTTGGTTTCCTCCTGTGGTTTTGCCATGCACACTGTGGTAAGAAAGCATAGATAGTGTCTCTTTCCCATGCCATGGTTTGCTTTATTAAGTGACAGTGATATATTTTTAAAATATTAAAGTCTAAAAGGAAGCTCAGAAAATGCTGAAAGAAAATCCTGCCTTTTATAAATGAGAATATGTGAAAATTCAACTTGGTAACTTTGTTTGGCTGACTTTTAAATTTTTTCTCTGTTGCTAAGGTTGCTGAATGGTGGGTATAAAAATGAGCTTAAAGCAAGTTCTTAGGACAGGCTTTTGCCCAACAGTAGTCACAGCGTTTATAAGCGGCAACCTGTCCATATGGAAGAGAGAAAAGCTAGAAGTGAAAATTACATCATCCCTTCCACATTAGACAAGTTAATTAGTTGGTCCATAATCACAGACTCTGCTCCAGATAAAAAGAACAGCTTTTCTTCTTTTGAATGGGAAAGGCACAAAAGGTGTAATACCTGCGTAATTCATTAACAGTAAGAATGTTTTGGAAGAAGAAATTCTGAATTTAGATTATCCTGAACTTCCACTTATAATAGCTAAGGTGGTGGTGAGACCTTTGCAGTTTCCCCAAACAAATTTAAAATGTGAGAATTTCTTTTCTGCCTGTCAGAAGCAATCTAAGTCATTTGAAAGCTTTATGAGGTTTCTTTTTTTGTTTTTTGTTTGCTTGTTTTAAGATATTAGAACACTAGTGTACTGAATAAGCTGTGGAGCCTTGTAATTGAAGAAATAGTTAATAATGTCAGATCCAAACAACAACAACAACTAGATATTGGGAAGAACAACCTGTAACAGAAAGGTGACAAACTAATATCACATGAAACAGAATTCTTAGAACAGATGGACTAAGAATTTAAAATAAGTTTAATTGAAATACTCAGAGATAGTGGGAAGCAGCTGCATAGCACAGGAAAATCAGCTTGGTGCTTTGTGATCACCTAGAGGGGTGTGGTAGGGAGGGTGGGAGGGAGACAGAAGAGTGAGGAGATATGGGGATATATGTATAACTATAGCTCATTCACTTTGTTATAAAGTAGAAACTAACACACTGTTGTAATGCAATTATACTCCAATAAAGATGTTAAAAAAAAAGTTATGAAAAAAAAAGTTATTACAAAAAAATAAATAAATAAAAGAAATACTAAGAGATGAGAAAGATGTTAATAAAATGTTGGAGAAGTCATAAAAAAGAACCAAATGAAAACAGTAAATATGAAAAATATAATAGTTGAAATAAAGAACAGAATAAATAAGATAAATAATCCAAATGATGCAGGTAAAGAAATAATCTGTTTGCCAGAAGATCAGACTGAACACTCTCAGAAGGTAACAGAAAGAAATAAAAAGAGAAATTATAGCAATAAACTATGGGGTTTGAAGACAAGAAATAAAAGTGCTAATATGCAGTTAATAATATTATTAATATTAATATACAGAAGAAAGATGCTGGTGGTCATAGTGGGGGACAAAGGGAAGATATATTTGAAGAAATAAAGAATATTTACTTATCCCAGAGTTAAAAAAATGACAGACCTCTTATTTGAAGGTAAATCATCTGTATCTCAGTTTACCCACCAATAAAATGAGGATAGTAGAATGTTTCTTACTATCTTAAAAAACTAATATGAGGATTAAGTGAATTAACATATGTGTAAAGCCCTTAGAATAGTGCCTTGTACATAACTGCTATTTTAGTATTAGCTATTATTATTACCTAGCTTTATTGTAATTAAATTCTAGAACATCGAAGACCAAGGGAAAATGCTTCCAAAGAGAATAAGCATATCACCTAACAAGGAAAAATGTTTACATTGATATCAGACTTCTTAACACCATAATTACATGGTAGAAACAAGAGCATTATATCCAGTCAGGCCTCAAAATATTGACCAGATGGAAACCCACTTTGAAAAACTCTTGGAGAATGTACTAAAATAAAAAGATACATAAAAGCACAAGGGTGCTACAAGAGATACATGAAGTAATGGTGGCCAAAAACCTAGGGGATATCTTGGTTATATTAAAAAGCTCAGATTGAGGAAAATAAATTCTAAATACCATCAATGTTGTGTTGGAGGTGGGAGGCGGGGAGGAAGACCAAAATGATGTGAAACCTGCAAGATACTAGTATTTTATATTTAAGAAACTAATAAAGGAAATGTAAGGGGAAAACCCATAAATATAGATCTTAGATTAGTTTCAACCACCGTGAGAATAAAATAGCCAGTAAGGATTTTCATGTGTTTCTGGAAGGACTGATGCAGCTATTCTGGGAAGCACCCTGGTAGTTATTCATCAAATTATATATGCATATAAACTATGGCCCAGCACTTTCATTCCTGGTTCTGCACCACAGAGAAATTACTACAGGAGTCCATTTGGGGACAAGTAGGAAGATGCAGTTGGGGTATCATAGACCAACGCTGGATGATGGATGAGTTAAGCAGGGTGACAGCAAAAGCCACTCCAGCAGCAGTGCTGGCAGCCCTGAAACCAGTGCAGTCGGGTAGTGACTTTATTGAAATGCCACGTGGCATACACAACCTGTGGCAGGACCCTTCATGAGTGCCCTACTAGGTAAAGTTTGAACCCCTAGAAGTGGCGACATAGATGGAGAGAGGAAGTCACCAATGGCCGTGAACAGGATACTGACAAGACATGACGTCAGCCTGTGCTTGAGTTGGGGCCATATGGTTGCAGTGAGCAGTGTGTTTTTGTGGACTTTGGGCATCACACGCTTCTCAGTCTTACGTTGCTAATTGTGGATCCACAAAAGAACAAGAACAGGGAAACTGAGGGGAAAAAGACTGGTTTCATCACTAGATGGATTAAGGCAACTGCTCAAACTTGAACTATGAGAAGGGCTCTTAAATATGTATTGGAGTTTTCAAAGGGATCTAGGGTGAAGCAACACCCTTGGTTCAAACGACCTTTTTCTGCACATTTTCAAACTGTTACACATAGTAAAATAGCAATTCCAAAATCTTGCAATACTGTGGAATCAATAATTTTATTGGTATAAAGCTTATCTATCACCTAGTATAAGACCTAGTCTAGTGGTGAATTGCCTGACTCTGGGAACAGATTATGTGTTCAAAGCCCAGGTCTATTGTGTACTATTTTAATGAAATAACATATGAAAAGGACCTGGTACTTACTAACTGTCAAAACAAATGTTTTCCTTATTTCCTTCTGTTTAATCATTAATCTGATTGAAGAGGTAAATTTTCATTTATGTGATTCATAAATCACATTCTATGACTGTGTCCAAATTGGGTAGAGTTAAAGTGTTGGAGTCATCTGATTCTCACTGCTGTTTGGGTTCAACTTAAGACCTAGATTAGTCTCTTGAGACGAATTAGGTTGGTTAAACAGAATTTTGGATTTTATGTTGGATCAGATCTATGGATCAGATCTTTGGTCTATTATTCCATAGCGGGCTCTGAAATTCTTGGTTAATGAAAAGGTATGCAAGTTACAAATAGCCATTTATGATGTGACATAAATTTGTACCATTATCCTTATATATTAATTTATGATGCTAGAGTGTATAATTATAAAAATTATTATTGTCATTTATAACTTCTAAATATGTATTTTTAGGCAAAATTAAGTACTTTTCTACTCTATAATTTTTAATACCTTCAAGTTTCAAGTTTAACTACACCCTTTTTGACATTAGGGCTTGGAATATCATAGTTTATGATATGTACAGTGATGTTTATTGCATATTTGCTCTTTTCTCTAGCTTGAAAGGGATATAATTGATATTGCCAATTTAGCGTGATAACTTAGAAATTCAGAATGAGAAAAATGCTAGAAATAATAATTATATTTGTCAAAGCATATGTAAACATTAATAAAATTTATAATGATTTGGGTGCTTAGACTTGATTTTAGATTTTTCTAATAGTAGTGAGAGACCAGACTGCTTTAAGAGTGTATGTGTCATATATACAAAGAATGGAGGTAGGGAATCTATCCTCTTTTTTTTTAACTTCAATTTTGTGCATGTGTGTGAAAAAAAGGAAGATATATTTAGAAAGGAAAAGTGAGAAGAGTGGGTCTAAGTTACTTTCAGTTTAGTTGATTATTTAAAAATTTGGAAAAATGTAAATAAGACCCATAATATTCTCAAAGATAAGAAAGAAGGCAGGGAAAACCAACCAGAGACTTGGTTCTGTCATAATTATGATGTGAAATTAAAATTCCATTTCTGCTGGGAAGTTTTCCCTGGTCCTCAGCTGGAAGTCATTTCTTCCTTTTCTGACTTTCCAGTGCATCTCCTAAAGCACTTAAGGCCTTGTCTGGTAGTGATTTATGGACACTCTCCAGGGTCTTCTGATATTATAAGATTATAAACTAATTGAATAGAGGATTTATATCTGATTCTGCTTCAAGGTGGAAGGCAGTGGCTTCTAATGGAAGAGCATGGCATTTAGAGTCGGCAAGAACCCAGTTTCAAGCCAAGCTCTTCTACTTCCTGTCTGACTACACATTAATTTTTCTGTGCTTTGATTTCCTCATATATAAAATGATGATAATAATACTTAGTTTATAGCATTTGGGAAAGATTTTATAAAATAATTCCTGCCCTGCTCCTGTTCCTTGCATATATTCAATAAATGTTAGCTCTCTTATTTCATGTCTCTGATAAGCATTCCTTTCTTCCATGTAGGAGGCCTTCCTATGAACAAGGAATGAATCAGGCATTTTGCAACTGCATCTCTCACTATTGGAAAGGCCATGTAACCATTACGTTTGACAAGTATGGCTTGTTGGATGTGATCATTAAGCGCTTTTATCCCCCCCCCCCATGCTCCCACACTGTTATTTTAATTTGTTCAATAGGGCCAGTATTTCCCCTTTTCTTGGATAAAATTTTGGCGAAGCCCCATGACTCTTCTGATTACTTTCAGATAGTCAAGTTCTCTGGCCAGTAATATATAGGTCTCATTTCATGTGATAATTAAAACTTCAAACTTCATTTGAGTTCCAGCTCCTCTTTTCAGCTCACTTCTGTTGCCTGTTAGCCATGGCCTAATGGGTCGGTGGAGGAGGAGCTGATTGGCCTCTTCCACTGACTTATGCTTCTAACTCAAAGAGGCAAGAAAGTTATTATTTGGCTAATACTGTCACAAATTGGTACCAGAGTCTCAGATTATTGCTGTTATTTTGTTATATTTATTTTCTAAGATGGAATTTTAACTCTTAGAACAGTTTTAATGAATACGTCAGGGACCATTCCAACCTAGGCCCTCCCCATTGCTGGAGATTTTCTAACTGCATTCCCTTTGATGTGAATGAGATATGATGTGAATGAGATACTTTCTCTGGCTGAATATGAGGTTCTCATTGGCCTTGGGTTATTGATGGGCCTTTCACACTTTCATTCAAATAATATATCTTGAGCCACTACTCTGTGTCAGATAGTCTTCTAAGTAGATCATTTAGTGAACGAAGATTTCTACCTTGGGAGCATGTATTTTAAAGGAGAAGACAGAAAAACAATAGACGTAATAAGTAAATAACACAGCATGTTAGAATGTGACATATACTATAGAAACAAGAGCAGGTTAAAGGGGATCAGTAGTGCTTGGGTGGGGCTAAATTGTAATTTTAAATAAGGTGATCACTTCAGGTCTTATTGACAAAGTTGTTTGCAACTCTTCCCTTTCAGGTATGCTCACCCCTTTGCAATGTGACTTTGCTGCTTCAGGAGTAGAATCTCTCTCTCCATCTTTTGAGTAGAGGCTTGGCCATGTGATTTGCTTTGGCTAACAGGCATTAACAATTGTGAAAAAGGCAAAGGCTTGAAAATGCTTGTGCATTGGGGTTTGCCCTCTCTTTCTGCTAGGGAATCCTTTACCACCAAGTGAAGAAGCCTAGCTGTGCCTGCTGGAGGATGAGAGCCCAAGGGGAGATAGAGCTCTCAGCTTTCTAAACCATTTTAGCTAAGGTCCCAACTGAGGCTGAAGGCCATCCATCTGAGGTCATTCTAGATCCAGCTCCAGCTGAGCTGGCCTAGACGAGAAGATTATAGTAGCCAACCCACATAATCATGATCATTAACAAACTGCAATAGCTTTAAAGTACTGAAATTTGTGGTTGGCAATACCTTACTGATACAATGATGTTTTAACAAAAATGAAAGGCATCCTTCAAGTTGGAGGTGGGTTAGCTTTCTCTGAGTACCTAGATTTGTGGATGGGGTTGGCTACTTGATAATTTCCAGGTTCTGTTAAGAAGAAGAAAGGTGTGAATTATGCTTGGTTGGTAAGAGTACCCACTGCTGTAGATCCCAAACAGCTACAGGAGAGGAGAATTAAACTCAGTCTGGGTGGTGGAGAGGGATAAGGAAATGAATCTATGTGGGGGTAACACTTAAAATGTAGGTTGGAATTCTAAATAACAGATGGCCAAGACATCTGGGAAGAAAAGGGCAATGAATCCTTACAACAGAAGTGGACAGCTTAGGCAAGGTACAGTGATCTGTGGATCATGGACTTTGGGGGAAATGCAAGTAAGTTGTCTTGTCTGAAGTAGAATTGTGCCCAGATATTTACAACATTATCTGAAGGAATTCATCAGCTTCATCTCTGGTACAAAGAAATATCCAGGAACAGGAATATTGAACTTCAGGTATGATAGCACTTCCAAGAGATTTTCTGGGAAATTAGTTGCCCAGGGAAGGTCCAGGCAAAGGCACTTGTGTGTATCAGCTTACAAGGAATATCTGATATGATATTCCCATGCAGAACTAGAACAATTTCCATTGAACCATTTCTTTAAGAAGGAATATAATGGTGAAAAACTTAAGAACTCTGGGCCCAGACTGAAAGGTTTTGAATCCCAATCCTGCTACTTCTTAGCTGCTTGACTTTGGTCAGTTTATGTAAACTTTCTGGTCCTCAGTTTCTTTTTCTGTGAAATGGGCATAACACACTTCCTTCCTGTTCCCCACTGCCATCCACTGCCTTATTTCCAGAGTCTAAAGTGTAATATTTCATGACCTGCTAGTGCCTAGCTGCTTGACTTGGATGCATATACTCCTTTTTACCTTTCTTATATGTAGGATGTCAGCATTCATGGGATTGCACGTCTGTTCTTGCTCTGCATGATCATACAGAGAGATTTCCTTCCCTGCAACCTGAGGATTACATTTAAAAATTGAATTGATAGCTACTGCTCTGAAGGCCATTTCCCTCATCTGTTCCTGCCTTCCAGGTTTAGAGAATTCAAATATGCATTTAACCTATTTTTAATTGGTTGAATTGCATTCTCTAAAATGATATGCTCAAATCCTAATCCCTGGTACCTGCAGATATGCCCTTACTTGGAAATAGGGTCTTTGCAGATGTAGTCAAGTTAAGATGAGGCCATCCTAGATTAGGGCGGGCCCTAAATGCAATGACCAGTGTTCTTAAAAGAGAGGGAGATTTGGAGACATACAGACACGCTCAGAAGAAAGAAGGCCATGTGATGACAGAGGCACAGATTGGAGTGACGCATGGATTTCTATGTCACTCTGCTGTGGTTGTTGCAAAAGCTATTATCAATATTCCCATCAGGAAGAAATGGATCTATGCAAGAAATTCAGTGTTTAAATACAGAAATGAAGAACGTCGGCAAGGAATAACTTTTTTCCCTTTATACCTTACAGCTAAAACATAGCCTTTCTGCTGCCAACATTGATATTTATCATTATCTTTTTCTTTCTTTTTTTTTTTTTTTTTCGGTTACAGATTTAATGAAGTCTGAAAGGCATGCACAATTGTGTTCAGACGTAGGGAGGCCCCGCCAGGCTCTCCCTCTGCACCTCGATAGAAACGATGTGGATGTGGTGTCCAGGTACCATGGCCAGGCCCAGCACACGGGGTTCCCTGGCAGAGAAGGAATCCGACGGCTTGAGGAACTCCTGCGCCGAGCGCAGGAAAACATTGCAGTCGCGGTTGGTGCAGAGGAAGCAACCGACCAGTGTCCGCCCATCTGTCATGCGAATGCGCATAGTCTTGTTGAGCAGCGCCTCCAGCTGCTGCCTAGCGCGCATAGCCGGCGAGTCCGCGCGCTCCCCATCTGAGTCCCCTGTGCTGGAGCTGCTTTGACGCCGGCTGCAACAGCCATTGTCCTCTCGTAGCAGCATGGTTGGTCCAGCTGCGGCCATTTGTTCCCGGGCCTCCTCCAGGCCCTTCAACTTCCTAAGAACCTTTCGGGTCCGGTGGTCTGAGATCTCGCGAGCGTATCATTATCTTTTTCTTAATTTTAAAAACAATTCTATTAATGTTCCTTTCACTGTATCAGATTAGTTGTGTTGGATGAGAATAATAATGATAGCCAGATCGTCATAAGATGCCTTTATCAAGTTTTGTTTTGTTTTGTTTTGTTTTCAGCAGACTTAATGAAGCAAATCAAGATTTACCAGTCCCCCGGACACTTCTTTGCTCTTTAGCAAAGGGATTTGAATGTAACAGTTACTGATGAAGAATGACAGCATTTTGGTTAGTGCACATAAAATTGTTGTTTGTTTAGCTTATAACAAATACAGTTTAAATTTAATTTCAAGTTTCCTCTTTCTTTTCTCTTTGAACCTTTGCTTTGAAATTCTTCTCACGGCCAAAATGCTTTCCCAAATTGCATAGACACGCCATTGCTTCTGAGACCGAATTAGCCTCCGAGATGGGCTCACACAGCCAGCACCACCCCGGCCTGCAGGCCAGTGCCAGTTTGTAGCAGTGTCCAGGGAGATATCAGCTTCCTAACTGATTTCCCCCTCTTCCCAACCTAATTATTTGGAGACCTTCAAGCTTTCCAGAAATATCTGCAATTAGTCAGATGGTGTCTAGGGCTTTGTTTAAAATTACAATAGAAAATTTATCAAGACCATTTGGTCTAATCTCTCTCATCATCTTCCCTACAGATTTTTCCTCTTCTCTCTGGAGAGTTAGAAATGAGCTGTCATGATTATTATATAATTACAGAGAATAATAACAATAATAATGCTTGAAATTATTATTACACCATGAATAAGAATGATGTGTAAAGATAACTCCTTGTCAGATTTAGAAAGATTTTCTTCCAGAAGCTCAAATAATGAACAGTTTTTAGCTTTACAACCTCTTTTTTGCTGATCGTGGTTGGAGCCCTGGTTTTGTAAACCAGGGGTCATGAGTTCATACTTCACTAGAATGTCAACCTACATCTAGTACCTAAACAAAATGACTTGTACAAAACAGTAGGTCAATAAATATTGTGCATGAGTTAATAGATAAATTAATAATAGGGAAAATTTGGGGGTAAAGATAGATTATATTTCACTATAAGTAATCTCCTTTTTAAATTGTTTTTGGACAGCTTATGTGTATGTAGCAAATATCTGGTTAGGCAAAGTTTAAAAAGAGAAAACACTTAGAATGTAAAACTATATCTTGAGTTTGATTTCTAGTTCTGGTATTTTCTGTGTCCTTGAATAAGCCACACCTCTTGGAATTTCAGTCTTCACATTGGAGTTTCCGCACACGCACGCACACACACACACACACACACACACACACAGAGCATTAAAGGTTTTCTTTAATCCAACTTTAAATATAAACTTGAAAGCCTCTAGTCGCCTATCTTTAGTCTTATTTCCATTCCCGTCTCCCCAGAATCAGCCACTTCATACATTTATTATGAATTCTTCCAGTCACATACAGGAATGTACACATATGTGAATGAAAAAATATAATATTGTGTGCCTACAACTTTTAAAACTTGCACAGATGCTATCAAAGTGTATATAGTATCCTGAAACTTGCTTTCCCCCTCCTCACTATAGTTTTCAACATCTGTTCTTTTTCTTTTTAATATTTATTTATTTATTTTTATATTTGGCTACGTTGGGTCTTAGTTGTGGCATATGGGATAATTTTCGTTGCGGAGCGGGACTTCTCTCTAGTTGTGGCGCATGGGCTCAGTACCTGTGGTGCGCGGGCTTAGCTGCCCCACAGCATGTGGGATCTTAGTTCCCTGACCAGGGATCGAACCACGTCCTCTGCATTGGAAGGCGGATTCTTAACCACTGGACCACCGGGGAAGTCCCTTCAAGATCTGTTCTTGATAATATATACTATTTTATAGCATATATTATTTGATTCTCCAATGCATGAAAAACAGCATACCTTAGTGCTTCAGAGAAAGCATAGACTCTGGAGCGACACCATCTGGGTTTGTAACCTAGCTATACCATTTATTGCTGTGGCATCTTTGGGAAGTTACTTAACCTCTCTTAATTGCCTCAGTTTTCTCATCTACAAAATAGGGATTATAATAGTACCTAGATCATGGAGTTGCTATGTGAATCAAATAATTTACCAATCCTTCAGTATAGTGCCAGCACATAGGAGGATCAATATATGTGCTTTCTAAATGAAAGAAAGCAACTGATGAACGTTTTGTTTTCCATTTTTTACTATTACTAACAACGTTCCAAAGAATGTTTCATGTATATATTTTGGTTCTTTTGTGGGAGTGTTTCCTCAATAGTGTATTAGATATGGAATTGTTAGCTTATAGGGTTTATATGTTTCCAATCTTATTAGATTATCTTGAATTGCTCTCCATAGTGAGTGTACTAATTTATGTTCCTACCACTGTTTAAGAATTTCCATTTTTTCTTTATCCTTGCCCAACTGAGTATTATCAAACCTCTCAAATTTTGCCAATCTGATTCATGTGAAATGGATTTTATTTTTGTTATTATTTATTTCCTTGATGGTAGGTAAGGATAAACATCTTTTCAAATGTCTTTTGGACATTCTGAGTTCTTCTTTTGTGGATTGTGAATTCTGCTGTGCTTGGCATAGGAATCTAAGTTTATTGTTTCCCTATAGGAAACATGCATTATTCCCAAATAACTTCTTGAATCAATCCCATTGATGCATAATGACACCTCAATTATATAACAAATTTCCATAAGTGTACCCATATTTGTTCTGGCTCACCATTCTGTTTCCTTTACTAATTCTCTCATCAATATCACCTTCAAATTACAATAGCTTTAGAAAGATCTTGATGTCTGGTGGGACATTTTGCCTCTTTCATTTTCAGATCTGCCTTAGCAATACAGTATCTGTGACTCTTCCATGTAGATTTGATTTTCTCCTGCTATTTGCACATAGCCCTTTGTTACATTTTGTTTAGTATTCAGAAGTGGCTTTATAGTAAATTAAGGAAGCTTAATCTTCAGGAACACTTACTTGCACAGTCTTCTTCCAAAACTCTAGGAGTTATATATATATATATAGTTTTATATATTTACAATTTGGGGGAGTTTTGGTTTTTTTCAGTGCTTTCTAAATTGCATAATTTTCAAGGCCCCACAAAGCCTTGATATTCCCCTGCTTATACTATACTGATTTAAGTACATGACTATCTTCCCCATTAGAATGGAGAATGTTTTCTTGAATGTTTCCCCCTGCAAAAAAATGTGTAGCTTATCAACTTGCTAATAGTGGGTGTGTGATAAATTTAGGATTAAATGAGCTTCAGTATACTGAGGATTGTTTACAAGAGTCAGAGTTTTAATCAGGAGCAGAGAATGTAAGTACATCATAGCTTGGATGTTTTGTTTTCCCTGTCCTGCAATATTCATTGGTAAATAAATCCTAACATGTTAGTTTCATTTTCCACCTACACACTAATCAACACATTCTAATTGGTATATATTGAATTCCTACATTGAGTAAGGACCAAAAAAACCTCTCACTTCTTATACTTCAAGAAGGCCAGTTTAGATTTCTAGCTCTTCAGTCTAGGAGACTTCCTCTAAAGCAGTGTTGTCCAATAGAACTTTATGAGATGATGGAAATGTTCTGTGACATCTGTGCTGTCCAATATGGAAGCCATTACATTTAAATGTAAATAGCTACACATGACTAGTGACTACCATTTTGGACAGTGCAGCTCTAGAGGATTATGAATAATGTGACTCACTTGGGATGGTTTAATTAAATGAATAAATGCATCACTTATAAATAAATGATGAAAGATCAAATTTAGACAATATTGCAGTCCACTCTTCTGGCAGAAAATTTGTAGATAATGTTTAGCTGCATGCAAACTTGAGAAAGGAAATCAACACACAACAATGTAATGAACTGAAAAGGCAATTTCAAAGCAAATGTAAATAACACTCAGTTTTTTAAAAAGCTATGCTAAAATGAAGACAGAAGGGAAAAAAAGAATCTTTCGAAGGAGCCAAGAATCCACAGTAAAACATCTTTCTCTTATTCAGCTAGAGAACAGAAGCAGAACAAGAGAGAGATTAAGAAGGCCTATAGGTATGCCAGAAATCTCATTGTTTCACTGTGTGCAAGTATTTATGTGGGAAGGGAGAAATAGGGGTAGTGGCTACAAAAACACTGATATGAAAAGGTATGAGCCAACAGAGACCTATGGTGGAAAACAGTACCACTGTTATCTCCCAAACCTCTGGAATTTGCAAATTGCACTATTTACTTTGCTAGCATGACAGAGGAAATATTCCAAATGACATGCTTACTATGGTCAGCACTCCAAAGTTACTGTTTTAATGATTCCTGGTTAAAAAAACAGAAACACAAACAAAAACATCCTAGACCTCTCTTTTTTGTAATCACTCATGACAGGTTATGAATATAAATTCTTTGACAAGAAGATGAAAATATACCCCCGGATGCAAATTAAATTACACTTCCCTGAAATCCTCATTTTGTATTATTTTAGAAAGTGCCTGCATCTGTCATTGCTATTTAGCACATATTTATCATATTATTTCAGTGTTGATGGTGGGGTTTTGGTCTAGAAGATAATCTTTCACATGCAGTTTTTGCAACTTATTTTCACTTGTGTGGAGATTATTTGGTGACTTTTTAGATTTTTAAATGTTGGTCTTTAAATACATGAATATTTCAGCATGAATTTCTAGCTGCAAAGGAGAAAAATGTATATTTTGTTGTTATACTTTATTACATATTGGTAATATTTTGTTGTTTGAATCATTAAGCATGAAAAAAATCTCATTATTTGGCTACTTTTTTATAAAAGTGCACACAGCATAGCCTAAAAGCACAAAACATTTTCTGTATGGGTTAAATAATAATTCAACATGTACCTTGCTTCCTAAAGGATAAACAGCATGGGAATAGCCATGATGTGGGTTCAGAATTTCTTCTTAGCTTAGCTTGTGGAATAAAATGAGTGACACCTGTTAGGCATCAGGACACATTGAGAAGCAGGGTCAGTGTTGTCCAGATGAGATCAAGTTACCTGATGGGAGAGTCCATTTGAGTTTTGCCTGTGTCTTAAAACCAATCTTTTCTTTTAAAAAAATCCACAGTAATATTTGACTATTCAAGAAAATTTTAGTACCAGTACATAACTCTTGCTCCTATTTTAGTTAATTTCTTTTAACTATTTTTGTGTCTAGGCTTATTTTACATATCTTTAATCAGACATTTTCAATACTTATTGTTTCACTTGGCATTAAATGACTCGCCTGTTTCCAATTGATTTATAATTTTAGAAACATTATTTTCTTAATGACTATATACTTGTCAACAAAATCCACAGTGACTGAATGACTAACTCAAAGATTCAAGGAATTATTACCTAGTTTATAGCTTATTCAGAACTCAATGTATGAAATTCCCCTGCTTGTAACAATCAGTAGTAGTAGTTAGTAAGACAAAGAAGATGAATTCAAAGCAGTAAAATTTCCTTCTTAAATACAATCTAGCTGATTCAGCTCTTTTAGACAGAAGGCAAAATTAATTTAGAAAACTAGCCTTAAATTCTCAGACTCTCACTCATTGTAGTCTCCCTAGTTCTGAGTCTTAAAGTAACGGGGAAGCAACTGAGAAGCATCTTCTTAGCTGGCAGAAGAGCAGAGGCATTAACTCTTGGGGATGGAGGATAAAGAGCTTCTCTCACCCTCCTGAAGAATGAAGTAGCACTTGGAAAGAAAAGCAGTAAGCTGCTGGTCTCAGAGTTTCCCAGAGGATATCGACTTTTTTTTTTTGAGGCACAGACAAAGGTGGTCACACCTATCTTGAATATTTTAAATAGTCTTTGCCTCAGTAGGCTAGGGAAAACCAGAAGCCTATTAAAGGTCAGAGAAACCAAAGAAAGGAAGTAATTTCAAGATGTAAGAGGAAGTCAACAGGATCAAATATGCTGAAGAGGTCAAAGAAATAAAGAGAAACTTTATCAGATTTGGTAAGAAAACTGTCTTGTAAGGACTTCCATGAGAAAAAATTTAGTAACACTGTGAGAATAAAAAGTTCATGTAATTAATTAAGAAGGTAGAGATTAGGTAAAGAATTAATGAAGGCAGTGGATATCGATTACAAATTGAGGCTCTGAAATGTATAAGGAATTAGAGAAATAAGATAGTAACTATAGGAGGGGCAGCATCCATAAATACCCTTTTAAGACAGATGAAGACTGTATTAGTTTTTTTATTGCTATTGTAACAAATTACACAAATTTAGTGACTTCTTATAATGCAGTTATGTAGGTCAGAAGTCCAACATGGGTCTCATGGGACTAAAATCAAGGCGTCAGTAGGGCTGCATTCCTTTCTGTAGTCTTAGGGAAGAATTCATTTCCTTGCCTTCTCTAGCTGCCAGAGCTCACTAACATTCATTGGCTTGTGGCCCCTTCCCATCATCTTCAAAGCTAGCAAAGAAAGTCAGGTCCTTCTCATATTACATCACTAACCTCACTTCTGTTGTCACATTTCCTTCTCTGACCTTTTTTCTGCCTCCCTCTTCCACTTTTAAGGATGCTTGTGATTACATTGTGATCACCTGGACAGTCCAGGATACCCTTCCTATCGCAAGGTCCTTAACTTAATCCTATCTACAAAGTCCCTTTTACCAAGTAAGGTAACATTCACAGGTGTTAGAATTAGGATGTGGACATCGTTGGGAGGTTGTTATTCTGCCTGCCACAATACCTGCAGCTATGTATAAACGGAGGCAGAAGAATTCAGTGATGAGGAAATGATTGAATTGCTGAAAAGGGAAAATATAAGTATAGCAGCCAGTTGCTTCAGCAGTCAAGAAGGACAAATTAACCTGAGTCAGGAAGGGTAGGTCATCTTGTCTATCAATGGGACGAAGGCAAATACAGCTTATGCAGGTATAGATATAAACACAGATACACAGTTGACCCTTGAACAACATGGGTTTGAACTGTATGGGTCCATTTCTATGCAGACTTCTTTTCAACAGAAAATATTTCAGTACTACAGGATTCACAGTTGGTTGCATCCGTGGATGTGGACTGCGGATGTGAGCAGTGGGTATGGATGAACCTCGTGTGTGGAGGAACTTCATATATGGAGGGTTGACTCTAAATTACACATGTATTTTAGCTGTGTAGGTCAGTGTTCCTAACACCCATGTTGTTCAAGGGTCAATTGTATATCTATATAGATACATAGACAGAGAGGAAGAGAAAGAGAGTTACTGAAATGGAGAGAAAAGTTAAAAGCTGGAGCTCAGAATATATGATCAGTGAAGGAGACAGTGTAAGGTGAAGAGGTGCAGAATGAGAGGCTTCAAGTGAAAGTCTTACACAGTGTTTTGGGGTCTTGGAGAATTTTAAAAATGATTCATTAAAGGATGGCAAGTAACATTTAGGATCCCGATGATCCTTAATAGGATAAATGTGTGGTGGGTCAAATCTTCGTGATTCTAAATATTCCTTCAACAATGCTCAGCCCAAGCAGAAAAAAGGAAAACAAAACTCAGGAGAGGTGGAGGGATGAGAACCGATTTGTATTGCTTGGATGAGTGGCCTAAGCAGCTTGGAATATACTGATAATTGGAGCACTGAAGTTTCAGATGTTATGTTTGGTCACATCTTACACATAAGAGGCAAGAAAATTTAGGAATTTAATTAAGGAATCTAAGCTCCAACCTTATAATTTTATTTTGTATATAGATATATATTACCTCCAGAGTTTAAAATATATATATATATCTGAATCCCAAAAGGGACTCACCTGAGAATATAAGAACATTGGCTTTGAATTCAGAAATACCTGTATTGGAATTTTGGCTATCATTAATTAGTCATGCAAATTGATGAATTGCAGCCTTAGTTTCTCCTTATGTGTAAAATAGAGATTGTGCTTAATTTGCTGGGTTTTTAGGATTAAAAGGAATAAAACATTACTAATAAAATTTGGAATGTAGAATATATTTAATCAGTTATTTCATGCTATTTTTTATAGCAACATAAATGGAAAAAGTCTAAAAATCCTTATTATAATTTTGATAAATCTGCCTGACTGAAATATTGATAACTAGTTCCAAGAACTGCTTTTTTTCTTCACTTTTACATTCAATAAATGACACATTTGAGAGATTTCCTTTGGGTTTCACAGTAAATTGGCAAAGTAATGATTTTACATTTGGTTCTATTCTTAATGTCTAATAGAAGTAAAATAACTTCTAGATTATTTCAAATGCACTGAAAACATAAATAGCAATAGTTTTCCAGCTGCAAAATTGATGCTGAAGGTACTTAAATGGCACATAGGATGTTGAATGCCCATAATCACAAGCCGATTCAGTGCTGCCACTTGGCTGAAAACATGAGTTAATGTTTTAAAGTAAGTAGAACTGGAGTAGCATCTCTCCTTTAAAGTCTGTTAGATTGCAGTGCAAGATCTTTGAACAAGCACATAAGTTATATGATTTGTATCCGTTCCTGAGTCCCTTCTGTGTTCTTCCCAATAACCCCACCCCATGTGAATTTTAAGTATTGTATGTATACATCTAACGAACTTGATGAACCTCTAGATGACGCTTTTACATTCTTGATGATTTTATTAGTGGTTTGTTTTCTCCATGAATAGATTTGTAGGTGACACAAGACATATATCCCGTTTTCTCAAGTGAATTAACACCGTATAAACAAAATTCACATATTTCAAATACGTGCTAGATCTTGGAATATTTTGTAAATGGAGCCCCCCCCCACTGTGAAAATTTGGCGTTAATGGAAAAGTTATTAAATTTTAACACTTGCCATTCTTTCTCCTCCTTAAATTTTCTGATATCTCTCAGATAACTATAAAACAAAAAAGTTTTGAGTATTTTTTTTCTTGGTTATAAAACAGGTCAGCATCTTTTTGTTTACGTGTTCTCAGAGGTACTCCAGAGTGACACACTTGTCAATAAGGCTGGAGCAGTATTCACAGCTTTGCTTTCATTTAGTTAATGAAATACTTAGATTATGCATATGAACTGTTCCTGTTATTTTTTTTACTGGTATCCAGGCTGTGAACGTCATCTCTGCCCCTTTTATGGATCACCTTTCAAATGAAACCAATAGTTTGGTACTATAGTACCTCTATCCCCTTAGGATCCTAAAATGCTGTAATCTAGTGATAAATAATGGACAGAAATCCATTATACAAATCAGCCTGTAAGCAGCTTTTTGTCCCCTCCCATGCTTTTGTTTTATTTCTTCCTCAAATACAGATATAACTTAAAGTGGAGGAAATTAGTATTGAAACTGTATAGAAGTATTTTTTTTGTACAAATTTCCTTCCTTAACAAACCATCTTGTGTATGAAAATCTCTCGATATGTGTTTCTGCCTTTACTCTGGATCCTGTCATTTCTCACCGCCCCAGGCACATGACAAGATATTGAGTCCTTTCCTCTACCATTTATCTTTAGCTTCTGTCCTTTTCACTAGCTCTTGGTCTGTAACATTCTCCAATCTTTCTCACCCTAAAGAATAACAAAGCAAGCTCTTCCTACAGCCCATCTTTCCTTTTCATTATGGTTTGATCCCTTTCTCTCTAACAAAGCCTTTGTTCTTGGAAAATAAGATACACTTGCTATCTCAAGTCCTTCACTTCCCATTAATTTTCAACTTGTGAGGAGGGCAGTTATCAGAACAACAGAAAGCTTATTTTAAAACACATTTCTTCTGGCATATTGCATTTTGACATTTCCTTTGGGAAGGAGGTACTTCTATTTTGAAAAATACTCCCTAGCTGATTATCATGTGAGAGTCACTATCTTAATGCAATGCCTCACAGTTAAAACTGACCGTTCCCCAATGTCTTCTCACTAAGATGGCTCCCAAATTGCAAACTCCAATGCCACTTTCCAGTCCTATCTTAGCTGAGCTCCCTGAAGCCTTTGAACTTCTTGACTTCTTTGCAATCCTTTCTCACAAAGTTTCCTTTGTACCACTTCTTTTCTGTTTACTGACTGCTGGTACTGCTGTTCCTCCAGCCATTTCTCTCTCTTTCTCTCTCTATGCTCTTCTTACAGGGTCTTGTGTATGCATAAATTTTCAGGTCACTATGTATGCCGACAAGTCTCAAACATATCTGTCCAGGTCACATGTCTTTCCTGGGTCCTAGATAAATATCTGTTACTTCTCCATTCTACTTGGAAATAAATCCAAGTTTTGCTCAAATTTCAAATTATTTAGCTTAAATATTTTAATTATTTACCTGTCTCTCCTTCCTACTATTCTGTGAAGTCTTTAAAAGCAGAAACTAGGTTATATTTATCCTAATATTCCCAGTCCCTTTCACTGTGCTGGGTGAAGAATAAAATATTAGAAAAAAATATTTCATAATCATCTGGTCTGTGAATATAGTGTATGTAAACTCTCTATAGAATGGTCAAATTAACACAAAAGCTTTCTATAGAATTCTCAATTAACAGAAATAACATAAGAATGTCCTATGAGGTAAATGATGAAGAAATAGTTTAATTAAATTTTTCTGGACATATTCATGAGTTATAACTGTTGAAAATATTTTCCTGCTCACCTAAAATATGAGAAATTATTTCATGATAACAATAGATAGTATTAGCCTCTCCATTTAAGTATTTATCAGCTTCTTATGGAGGAAGAAAAACAGATTAAATTGAAACAATCATGGTCTGATATAGAGGTCAACAAACTACAGCTCATGCTGGCAAGACAAATGTGGTCTGTGGCTTGTTTTTGTATGGCTAACAAGCTAAGAATGTTTTTTACATTTTTAAAGTGTTGTTAAAAAAAGAAGTAGAAGAAGAAAGAGGAGGAGGAGAAAGAAGCAGAAGAGGATGAGGAGGTGGAGGAAGAGGAAGGAGGGAAAAGAAGTAAGGGAACAGATTCTTTGAGTTGGCCACATTCAGCAATGCCACATCAGAGCTGATATATATATATATAATACATTTATTTCAATCACAGCCCAATTCAAAATGATTAACTCAAATAAATACATAACTACTTATCAGCTCCATAAAGTAATTAAATCCATAACTTTTCCTATTAGATATATCCAAAATATACTAGTCTTTCTTATACTGGAGAAAAGTCACAAAGACATTATATTTTAGTATTTAATAAAAGCTGGGAAAATACTTAAGACCTTCTGTTTTTTAATAGTGTCTGTGTATATGGAAGTTGTTGAATATCACTGAAAACATTAGAAAGTATAGCTGGTCAAATAAACAGACAAACACAAAATTTACTATAAAATTTTTTTCAGATTTTTACCAGCCATTCAATAATTAAATTTACTTATTCTTAATTTTGACATTCACAGAATGTAGGATATAGATTTTAAAAATTAATTATTATATTTTAACAAATTAGAAATTAGAATTAAGTGAGCCAAGATTCTTATGATGTCCTATGGAATGTAGAAGCACATATCATGCAGCTGGTGCCATTTATAGCAGATTTTATCCCCCACTGGATAACCTGGGTGAGGTTTAGGAGAGTGCTTTTGGGGAAGATTTACCTTTAGCAGCCTCCTCTGTTGTCTAAGTCATTAGGCACTCAGGGAATTGCTCAGTTACCACCACAGTTGCATTTTTGCTGTGCATAAAGCCCAGACCTGCATTTTCCCTCTATATCCTTACATGCTGTTTATTGAAATACCTACTGAAGACTGTGGCAGAAGAAAAGGCCAAGGAAGCATTCTGTGGCAAATTCAGTATCTTTGTCTCTACCTCTTCCTTCTTATGTTCCTCTCAGTATATCCCTATCAATATCATGGCTATATGGTCCCAGGACTAACATTCTGAAGAGCTATATTTGATGATGACTTACATAGTTTGCAGAGGAAGGAGAATTTTTCCTTGTCTCCTTTTGCCTGGGGACCAATAGGTTTATAGGTGGCATATCTGCTTTGTGATTTAATTGGATTAAAATGATTATATAAAATGACAGATAAGTTGTATGAACCTAAATGTAAACAAAGCACTAAAGATTAGCATCCAGTTTTAGAATTATGGCAAGGGAAACAAAAATTGGAGTTTAAAATTGAATTAAAAATGAATGTAGAATCCAAGCTGAGTATATTCCAGACAGGTGTGTTATGTCCAGAACAACTGTAAATGCAGCTCATTGTATTGAAATCATGACAAAATTGAACCTATTTGATTGTTGAAGATTTTGTTACATAGGAGGTATACAAAAAGGATTCACTGTGGTTTTATGAAAGGGAAAGTGAGAAATATCAACTGAGGGCATAATGATTTCACCAGGAGTAAGAGAAGAGATAGCAGAATCTGAGTTACATTCATGGTATATGTGTCAGCTGTATAAAATCTCAGAAGCAAAAGAAGATGCAGAAATTTATGGAATCAATTTATTTACCTATATCAGGAATAAGCATTTAATCATAGTAAAGGATTACAAAGGATATTTGAAATAATACAACTTACCACAAAATGCATTGCAATTGGTCACCTACGAACTCTCTAGAAAAGATGGTTTATGCTGAACAGTTGATCACATGGAAAATAATAGCTGAATTATTGAAATCAAATGTGGTCTGAATGACTATAAGTCTGTTCTACTGCCTGGTAAAAACATTTAGCACTCTGAGTATGAAATAAGTAATTTACAAGGCTTTAGCAAAAAAGATTCCTTTCCAGCGTTGATGAGAAGGTTACAAAAATCCTAAACGGGCTTTGAAAATTATTGACTCAAATAGAAAATTCATGAAAGCTGAGACCAAACCAAATTAAATAGGCCCAACTCAACTCAGCATTAGAAAAGATTTTCCAAAATACTTCTCAAGTGAAACGCAAGGGCAGCAACATTGTTTGTATACAAAATCACTCAGATGTCTCTGAAATCAGTTACTGTGAGGTGCAAAGCAAAATCTCCCAATCCATACATATATTATTTGAAAATTATGGATAGAATAGCCAAGTGTGACAGAATAATAAAAATAATCCAGAGTTATAGAAATGGGTGAGGCTTTTCAATTATTTTAACCACTGGTGAGCATAAACTCAAATGTATCCTTAAATATTGACAGTCACAGAAAATTATATTAATTTCCATTATTGGGAAATATATATACCCCTATAAAATAAATTCACTTATTCAAAATAATTGAATTTCTTTATCTTTTCTACACTGAAGCTGTTTTTGAAAAAAAAAATCTAATTGGCAAGGATGGTAAGAAATGTTGGTGATGGGTGAGAATACAGGAAAAGCAGTAAAGGAAATATTTATGATAAGGAACTAATTACTTAATCATCAAATCAGAGAACATTAGTGCGAAAAAAGTTTTGAGAAATGTCAACTAGTCTGTCTTCTCTGTCTTTAGGGAAACTTAGTTGAGAAAAACAGACAATAATACTTTTTTAAAATTATTATTTTATTTTTTAACATCTTTATTGGGGTATAATTACTTTACATTGTTGTGTTAGTTTCTGCTGTATAACAAAGTGAATCAGCTATATGTATACATATATCCCCATATCCCCTCCCTCTTAAGTTTCCCTCCCACCCTACCTATCCCAGCCCTCTAGGTGGTCACAAAGCACCAAGCTGATCTCCCTGTGCTATGCGGCTGCTTCCCACTAGCTATCTATTTTACATTTGGTAGTGCATATATGTTAATGCCACTCTCTCACTTCGTCCCAGCTTACACTTCCCCCTCCCTGTGTCCTCAAATCCATTCTCTACATCTGCATCTTTATTCCTGTCCTTCCCCTAAGTTCTACAGAACCATTTCTTTTTTTGTTTGTTTTTTAGATTCCATACATATGTGTTAGCATACGGCATTTGTTTTTCTCTTTCTGACTTCATTCTGTATGACAGAATCTATGTCAATCCACCTCATTACAAATAACTCAATTTTGTTTATTTTATGGGTGAGTAATATTCCATTGTATATATGCACTACATCTTCTTTATCCATTCATCTGTCGATGGACACTTAGTTTGCTTCCATGTCCTAGCTATTGTAAATAGAGCTGCAATGAATATTGTGATAATGACTCTTTTTGAATTATGGTTTTCTCAGGGTATATGCCCAGTAGTGGGATTGCTAGGTCATATGGTAGTTCTACTTTTAGTTTTTTAAGGAACCTCCATACTGTTCTCCATAGTGGCTGTATCAATTTACATTCCCACCAACAGTGCAAGAGGGTTCCCTTTTCTCCACACCCTCTCCAGCATTTATTGTTTGTAGATTTTTTAATGATGGCCATGCTGGCTGGTGTGAGGTGATACCTCATTGTAGTTTTGATTGGCATTTCTCTAATGATTAGTGATGTTGAGCATCCTTTCATGTGTTTGTTGGCAATCTGTATATCTTCTTTGGAGAAATGTCTATTTAGGTCTTCTGCCCATTTTTGGATTGTGTTGTTTGTTTCTTTGATATTGAGCTGCATAAGCTGCTTGTATACTTTAGAGATTAATCCTCTGTCAGTTGCTTCATTTGCAAATATTTTCTCCCACTCTGAGCATTATCTATTCGTTTTATTTATGGTTTCCTTTGCTGTGCAAAAGCTTTTAAGTTTCATTGGGTGGTCTGATTTGTTTATTTTTGTTTTTATTTCCATTTCTCTAAGAGGTGAGTCAAAAAGTATCTTGCTGTGATTTATGTCATAGAGTGTTCTACCTATGTTTTCCTCTAAGAGTTTTATAGTGTCTGGCCTTACATTTAGGTGTTTAATCCATTTTGAGTTTATTTTTGTGTATAGTGTTAGGAAGTGTTCTAATTTCATTCTTTTATATGTAGCTGTCCAGTTTTCTCAGCACCACTTATTGAAGAGGCTGTATTTTTCCATTGTATACTCTTGCCTCCTTTATCAAAGATAAGATGACCACATGTACATGGGTTTATCTCTGGGCTTTCTATCTTGTTCTATTCATCTATATTTCTGGTTTTTTGCCAGTACCATACTGTCTTAATTACTGCAGCTCTGTAGTATAGTCTGAAGTCAGGGAGCCTGATTCCTCCAGCTCCGTTTGTCTTTCTCAAGATTGCTTTGGCTATTCAGGGTCTTCTGTGTTTGCATACAAATTGTGAAATTTTTTGTTCCTACTTCTGTGAAAAATGCCATTGGTAGTTTGATAGGGATTGCATTGAATCTGTAGATTGCTTTGGTTAGAATAGTCATTTTCACAATGTTGATTCTTCCAGTCCAAGGACATGATACATCTTTCATCTGTTTGTAACATCTTTAGTTTCTTTCATCAATGTCTTACAGTTTTCTGCATACAGGTCTTTTGTCTCCTTAGGTAAGTTTATTCCTAGATATTTTATTCTTTATATTGCAGTGGTAAATGGGAGTGTTTCCTTAAGTTCTCTTTCAGATTTTTCATCATTAGTGTATAGGAATGCAAGAGATTTCTGTGCATTAATTTTGTATCCTGATACTTTACCAAATTCATTGATTAGCTCTAGTAGTTTTCTGGTGACATCTTTAGGATTCTCTATGTATAGTATCATGTCATCTGCAAACAGTGACAGCTTTACTTCTTCTTTTCCAATTTGGATTCCTTTCATCTCTTTTTCTTCTCTGATTGCTGTGGCTAGAACTTCCAAAACTATGTTGAATAATAGTGGTGAGAGTGGGCAACCTTGTCTTGTTCCTGATCTAAAAGGAAATGCTTTCAGTTTTTCACCATTGAAAACGATGTTGGCTGTGGATTTGTCAAAATGGCCTTTATTGTGTTGAGGTAAGTTCCCTCTTTACCTACTTTCTGGAGAGTTTTTTTCACTCTCAAATGGGTGTTGAATTTTGTCGAAAGCTTTTTCTGTATCTATTGAGATGATGAAAGCTTTTTCTGCATCTATGGTTTTTATCCTTCAGTTTGTTAATATGGTGTATAACATTGATTGATTTGCATATATTGAAGAATCCTTGCATTCCTGGGGTAAACCCCACTTGATCATGGTGTATCATCTACTTAATATGTTGTTGGATTCTGTTTGCTAGTATTTTGTTGAGGATTTTTGCATCTGTGTTCATCAGTGATATTGGTCTGTAGTTTTCTTTTTTTGTGACATCTTTGTCTGGTTTTGGTATCACAGTGATGGTGGCCTTGTAGAATAAGTTTGGGAGTGTTCCTCCCTCTGCTATATTTTGGAAGAGTTTGAGAAGGATAGGTGTTAGCTCTTCTCTAAATGTTTGATAGAATTCGCCTGTGAAGCCATCTAGTCCTGGGCTTTTGTTTGTTGGAAGATTTTTAACCACAGTTTCAATTTCATTCCTTGTGATTGGTCAGTTTATATTTTCTATTTCTTCCCGGTTCAGTCTCGGAAGGTTGTGCTTTTCTAAGAATTTATCCATTTATTCCAGGTTGTCCATTTTATTGGCATATTGTTGATTGTAGTAGTCTCTCATGATCCTTTGTCTTTCTGCAGTGTCAGTTGTTACTTCTCTTTTTTCATTTCTAATTCTGTTGATTTGAGTCTTGTCCCTTTTTTTCTTGATGAGTCTGGCTAATGGTTTAATGATTTTTTTATCTTCTCAAAGAACCAGCTTTTAGTTTTATTGATCTTTGCTATCGTTTCCTTCATTTCTTTTTCATTTATTTCTGATCTGATATTTATGATTTCTTTCCTTCTGCTAACTTTGGGAGTTTTTTTGTTCTTCTTTCTCTATTTGCTTTAGGTGTAAATTTAAGTTGTTTATTTGAGATTTTTCTTGTGTCTTGAGGTAGGATTTTATTGCTATAAACTTCCCTCTTAGAAGTGCTTTTGCTGCATCCCATAGGTTTTGGGTCATCGTGCTTTCATTGTCATTTGTTTCAAGGTATTTTTTGATTTCCTCTTTGATTGCTTCAGTGATCTCTTGGTTATATAGTAGCATATTGTTTAGCCTCCATGTGTTTCTATTTTTACAGTTTTTTGCCTGTAATTGATATCTAGTCTCATAGTGTTGTGGTCAGAAGAGATACTTGATATGATTTCAATTTTCTTAAATTTACCAAGGCTTGATTTGAGATCCAAGATATGATCTATCCTGGAGAATGTTCCATGAGCACTTGAGAAGAAAGTATATTCTATTATTTTGGATGGAATATCCTATAAATATCAATTGAGTCCCTCGTTTGTGTTATTTAAAGCTTGTTTCTTTATTTATTTTAATTTTGGATGATCTGTCCATTGGTGAATGTGGGGTGTTACATTCCCCTACTGTTATTGTGTTACTGTCGATTTCCTCTTTTTTTTTTTAACATCTTTATTGGAGTATAATTGCTTTTCAATGGTGTGTTAGTTTCTGCTTTATAACGAAGTGAATCAGTTATACATATACATATGTTCCCATATCTCTTCCCTTTTGCGATTTCCTCATTTATGGATGCTAGCATTTGCCTTTTGTATTGAGGTGCTCCTATGTTGAGTGCATAAGTATTTACAATTGTTATATCTTCTTGGACTGATCCCTTGATCATTATGTAGTGTCCTTCTTTGTCTCTTGTAGTAGTCTTTATTTTAAAGTCTATTTTGTCTGATATGAGAATTGCTACTCCAGCTTTCTTTTGATTTCCATTTGCATGGAATATCTTTTTCCATCCCTCACTTTTAGTCTGTATGTGTCCCTAGGTCTGAAGTGGGTCTCTTGTAAACAGGATATATATGGGTCTTGTTTTTGTATCCATTCAGGCAGTCTATATCTTTTGGTTGCAGCATTTAATCCATTTACATTTAAGTTAATTATCGATATGTATGTTCCTATTACCATTTTCTTAATTGGTTTGGGTTTGTTTTTGTAGGTCTTTTCTGTCTCTTGTGTTTCCTGCCTAGAGTAGTTCCTTTAGCATTTGTTGTAAAGGTGGTTTGGTGGTGCTGAATTCTCTTAGCTTTTGCTTGTCTGTAACAGTTTTAATTTCTCTGTCAAATCTGAATGAGATCCTTGTTGGGTAGAGTAATCTTGGTTGTAGGTTTTTCCCTTTCATCACTTTAAATATGTCCTGCCACTCCTTCGGGCTTGCAGAGCTTCTGCTGACAGATCAGCTGTTAACCTTATGGGGATTCCCTTGTATATTATTTGTTGCTTTTCCCTTGCTGCTTTTAATATTTTTTCTTTGTATTTAATTTTTGATAGTTTGATTAATATGTGTCTTGGTGTGTTTCTCCTTGGATTTATCCTGTATGAGACTCTCTGTGCTTCCTGGACTTGATGGACTATTTCCTTTCCCACATTAGGGAAGTTTTCAACTATAATCTCTTTAAATATTTTCTCAGACCCTTTGTTTTTCTCTTCTTATTCTGGGACCCCTATATTTCATATGTTGATGTGTTAATGTTGTCCCAGAGGTCTCTGAGACTGTCCTCACTTCTTTTCATTCTTTTTTCTTTATTCTGCTCTATGGTAATTATTTCCACTATTTTATTCCAGATCACTTAACCATTCGTCTGCCTCAGTTATTCTGCTATTGATTTCTTCTAGATAATTTTTAATTTCATTTATTTTTTTGTTCATCATTGTTTGTTTGCTCTTTAGTTCTTCTGGGTCCTTGTTAAACTTTCTTGTATTTTCTTCATTCTATTTCCAAGATTTTGGATCATCTCATCTTTACAATTATTACTCTGAATTCTTTTTCAGGTAGACTGCCTATTACCTTTTCATTTGTTTGGTCTCGTGGGTTTTTACGTCGCTCTTTCATCTGCTGCTTATCTCTTTGTCTTCTCATATTGCTTAGCTTACTGTGTTTGGGGTCTCCTTTTCACAGGCTGCAGGTTTGTAGGTCCCGTTGTTTTTGGTGTCTTCCCCCTTTGGGTAAAGTTGGTTCAGTCGGTTGTGTAGGCTTCCTGTTGGAGGGGTCTGGTGCCTGTGTTCTGGTGGGTGTAGCTGGATCTTGTCTTTCTGGTGAGCCCGGCCACATCCAGTGGTGTGTTTCTTGGTGTCTGTGAACTTATTTTGATTTTAGGACGCCTCTCTGCTATTGGGTAGTGTTGTGTTCCTTCCTGTCTTGCTGGTTGTTTGGCATGGGGTGTCCAGCACTGGACCTTGCTGGTCGTTGAGTGGAGCTGGGTCTTAGTGTTGAGACGGAGATCTCTGGCAATGCTCTCCCCGATTGATATTATGTGGGGCCAGGAGGTCTCTGGTGGACCAATGTGCTGAACTTGGCTCTCCACCTCAGAAGCTCAGGCCTGACACCTTGCTGGAGCACCAAGACCCTGTCAGCCACATGGCCAGCGGCGCAGCAAATGGCAACAGGAAAGCCCAGTGGTGAGAACTGGCACCGTCTTGGCAGTCGCTGTGGCCGTTACCTAGCGCTGCTTGCAGCTCCATGTTTCAGGCCGCGTCGTCTGACCTCGGCCCCTCCTCTGATTATCAGGGGTGCAGGCTGTCCCATACTCCTTTTAAAGACTAGCAGATAAAAAGATTTTCTAAGCTTACCTTCAGTGCTTAACAGACCCCTCTGTCAGCAGATTCTTCCCAGTATCTAACTTATATCCCATAAGCTTTCATTTAAGTCTATTTGTCCCAGTTAGAACACAGAGAAATTAACTTGTTATAATGAAGTATAATAAAAAATTAGTACAATTTCAAGAAAAAGAACAATAAGAGATATTCACAAACTGGTACTATCACTTCTTTATCTTAATCCATATAAAAATTTTTGTTCACTCTTTAACCCTTTGTTTGTAAAAGCACTATTAAATTATGAAACTCCATGATATTTTTAATAAGACAATTTTAAAGACTGCAGTAAAGATTTTTGAGGCTGGTAGCATCATTGTAAAGAGGAACAGACAAACTTCAGCATTTTGATTTGTATAAATCAAAATGATCTTCTTGAGTGAATTATAAATTAAGCCACTTGACAGCATGGGACAGATAATTTTTTTTCTGCTGGTATTACTTGAATTTTATGGAGAGGGAGTTTAGATTCAAACCTAAAGTTTGTAACGCTTTGCAGAAATTTAGCACTTATTGTTCATTCTTTTTACTTATATGTTTCTTTATTTATGCATTTATTTTATAAAGTTTCAAATAGCTTCATTTTATCTTTTGCATTTAGAAACTTAACATCATTGAAACATCACAGATTTTGAAGCAGGAACTAGGAGTTATAAATCTTCTTATCTCCTGACACTTGATTAAGTCATTTTCTTGTGTTTTAATTTAAAGGATTATGCCACAAGTTGCCTGGAGTAGGTTAGAATTTGGGCTGTTTTCCCTTGAAATTATATTTTAGAGAAGACCAGACACAGAATTTCTCTATGAGGATTGTCATATTCATTTGCATATTTGGTTATTTTCACCAGCCCCTTTTAGGATTCTTCTATTGTTCTTTTATAGAGAAAAAGTAGTCATTGAAACTTTATAGCAGTTTGAGGAAATAAGCCTCTACTATGTCTTATGATCTTCACACTTAAAAAATAACATTCTGTTTTATTCTCAAGATTGTATTCTGTTAGTTTGCAATTTTGAAAAGGGCTATAAATAAATAAAAGAAAAATCAAAATAACTGGGTTTCTATTGTGAAGAAACATGGAATGCAAGGAATTTTAACATGTTTTCATGAAGTTGAAAGCATGCTGACTCAGTACTGATAAGCAGCTGTCATTGAATTCCTGATAAGGAAGGGCAAATGCTTATTGACTGCTCTGAAATTACATAGGCAATATCTTTAAAGACTTATTGATGTAAGAATGGGAAACACTGACATGTGGCTGCACAGAAATTTATGCTACTCCAGAAAAAAAAATTTTAAACATTTTATTTAGTAGACAATCATACTAGTTATGGAACAATCACTAAATTATTTGTGAAGTCATCATTTGCCTATAATCCTTAGACCTGACTGTTGAGACTGTCTCAGACATGCCAGATGCCTTCTTCTCCTTCATTGTCCCTCATCACAATTTGGGTCTTTCCCAACATACACAATTTCCTTTAAGTCCTTTTAAGTCCATTGGGTCCATATACAATTGTGAACATAGTTTGTATACTCTCCCAAAGAGGCTATTCTGCTTTCTTGCAAATTGAGGATGTAGCTAGGTACTTTGGGGAGAAAGAAGTAGGTTTATGTAATTCCACAGTTCCCAAGTCCTATCTAGTCATACTCTCAAGCCTTATGCTAACATCCAGTTTTGTCCTATTTCCACTGTTGGGAGAAATAGATTTTCTTCTACCCTTTTATGTTCTTCTGGTTGGTCTAAGAATTCAGCTGATGAGAGATTAACAGGAGAAAATCAAACAAAAGTTTAATAACATGTATACATGGGAGAGACCCAGGAAAACTGAGTAACTCACCAAAATGACAGAACCCCTTGCCTTAAATACTATTTTCAGCAAAAGACAAAAGAGGATACTGGGCGTACTTTTTTGGGACTTCAGAGGGGAGGAAGGCAACTGACATAGAGATGAAAAAGCAAGTGTTTGGTAAACAAATGTTTGCTGGGCCCTGCGGAGACAATTGGACACAGAAAGGAACTTTAACAAACAGACTTTTTTATGTTCATCCTTGTCTACACACTAAATTCATACTATAGGTAGCTATGGTGACAGTTCCCTTCCTGGAAGAGGTCTTCTATCTACAATCTTTAGGCAGTTAGGGGGAAGGTCAGAGTTTCTTCCTGAGTGTTTTGGTCCTTGCTTTTTTCAGTTTGAAAGAATCCACTTGCCAAAGAGACAGTTTGGTGTGGCAATTATTTGTTCCCCTACACCACACACACACATTTGGGAAGATAGTAATTGCATGAGATTTGACCTAGTTTATAATATATAACTGGAAAATACTGTTATCACTTCTAGGGTGGAAGCATTTAAGAAGTGACCAGTGGAACTCCAAATTTCTACCCTCCTGGGTTACCCTAGGTGTGGAACCAGGTGGTTTTAAAACTTTCAAGACACATTAATAGAAGGATGTACAGATGTTCTGTGGCTAAGTGCCTGGCATCATTTTTATTCTAGTCTTCATCCAACCTGCTAGTTACCAGGATGGAACAATTTTATCCTGGTAGGGTAAGAGTATCCATTTGAGGTTTAGATTTTGTCTAAATACTGATTTCAGAATTTTTATTTTTCCACATTGATGGCTTTAGATTTTTATCTCTGTACTGTCAGTGATAGTATTTCAGTAGGTGTATTCACCACAAACCGTAGGGAGATTGCTCTTGAGTTCTCTGGCTCACATGGCAGGAAATATTTGATTCCATTTCCTGACAAACTGGATGAGATTTCTCTTATGATGAGCATTCACACTGTGAATGAACATGCCATATGTTTAGAGACATGGTTGTATTTTTATGATCTTTAAAACTTTTATTTTATGTAGCCCATGGTTGAGATAATCATTTATAGGTTTCAGAATACCAGGACTGGTGCCAGGTTTGAAAGTACTCTGCTTTGGTCAGGAATGAAAGTATTACTTAACTGCAAGGCATGCATTCAGAGAAAAACATATATTATTATTAATAGGAAACTTGTCAGCAAATTCATTTTTTATTAGCACTTGGTGGTGATATACAATATTGTATAGGATAGATGTAAGGGAAATGTTGTCCACATATTGATTTAGAGAGACAGCATTATAGATTGTATTATAGTTAGCCATCCTATGCATTATTGTGCCATGACACTTTAAAAATACATGTTGTAATTGAATAAAAAAAACCCAAAAGATTATTTTCCCCTTGTTTTAAGCTTGATCATTTCTATGTTCCAGTTTTATTAGGACAAATGAATGAACTAGTAAAGTTATAGAAAATATGATTAAAATAAATTAGTATTCAATCTCTACTCATGACTACTTTTGGCAAAGGATCATGTAAAACTCCACCTAGGTGTCTTGAGGATGAAATTTCTTTTCTCTCTGACTGTCAGATTCTTAATTCCAAAAAAGTTAGAGTAAACATAAGCCCCACTATACCAGTTCCTGGTTCTAAAGCAATAGATATATGGAGACCCTACTACTGCTAGCCAATGTTCTAGAGATGAAACAATGAGCAAGACAAAATCTTCCCTTCAAGATTCCAGTGGCTACTTTGTTTGACAAGGACCACTGTAAGGCCAAAGTACTTTATGAGATTAGTGAAGCATCATGCAAAATATAAAATTTTAAAATGTGAAACCTTGTAACATTTAATGTTTATTGTATACATCAGACTGCTTCCAAAATTTTAGCTAGTACAAAATCTTTTTTTTTTTTAATTGAAGTATAGTTGATTTACAATGTTGTGTTAGTTTCAGGTGTAGAGCAAAGTGAATCAGATATATATATGTATATATATATATATATATATATATATATATATGTGTATATATATATATATATATGTATACATATTTTTTTTTCAGATTCTTTTCCCTTATAGGTTATTACAAAATATTGAGTAGAGTTCCCTGTGCTATGTAGTAGGTCCTTGTTGGTTATCTATTTTATATATAGAAGTGTGTATATGTTAATCCCAAACTCCTAATTTATCCCTCCCCCACTTCCCCTTTGGTAACCATAAGTTTGTTTTTTATGTCTGTGGATCTATTTCTGTTTTGTAAATAAATTCATTTGTATCTTTTTTTAAGATTCCACATATAACCAATATCATATAATATTTGTTTTTCTCTGTCTGGCTTACTTCACTTAGTGTGATAATGTCTAGTTCCATCCATGTTGCTGCAAATGACATTATTTCATTCTTTTTTATGGCTGAATAATATTCCGTGTGTGTGTGTGTGTGTGTGTGTGTGTGTGTGTGTGTGTGTATGCCACATTTTCTTTATCCATTTCTCTGTTAATGGACATTTAGGTTGCTTCCATGTCCTGGCTATTGTAAATAGTGCTTCAATGAACACTGAGGTGCATGTATCTCTTCGAATTATGGTTTTCTCCAGATATATGCCCAGGAGTGAGATTGCCCGATCATATGGTAGCTCTTTTAAATCTATTATTTAAAAGAGCTACCATAAGGGAGAAGTAGGGGTTGAGGGTATGGAATCCTGATTCTAATTATATTATGGAGACTTATTTTTCCTAGCTCTACAAAACAAGATAAAGGGGTTGTAAATTTTGTAAATTCTATATAATTTTCCAGTGTATGCCATTAACACTCCTTCTCATTTTGATCTTAAAATATTTGTCTGAATAAAGCATCCAGGGAAGATTCCCTCCCTTCCTCCTCCTCCCATGCAAGGTTGCTAAAGAATCTTGCAGATTATCACTAATTATTTTGTATTTATCAACACAACAGGCATGGTCTTACTGGCCATTTAAAAGTATAGTTATTTCATTCCAAAAAGGAAAACCCTTTGTTCTAAGTAAAGTATAGGGTAATTAGGTTGTTGGATAGCCCAAATACATTGTACTGCTTGTTTGGCACTAGTCTTGAATATTCAGGATGAAGCTGAATCTGGCCTTTGTACTTTGACGCTGAATTAAATCTTGGAGACAGAGTTTTGGGTGAAGTAGAAAAGAAGAGGTTTATTACTTTGCTAGGCAAATGGGGCCACAGCAAGCTAATGTCGTCAAAATGCGTGTCCTGACCTGGAGCGGTTTTGAGAAGTTTTATAGTAATGGTTCAAAGAAGATGTATCAGCTCATGGACATTCTTCTGGTTGGTTGGTGGTGAGGTAAGTGGGAGTCAGCATCAGCAACCTTCTGGTTCCAACCAATCTGGAGTCAAGTGTTTATGAGCAGCATACAGTTAACTTCTCCGACCTGGGGGACTTCAGTATCTGCCAAACAGCTCAAAGATATTGTTATGTATAGCTCTTGAGGGGGAACCAGGACCCTGCCCCAAGGCTGCACTATTGTTTCTTGACTTCTCCTCCCTTGTCTCTGCATCTCCTCCCCCCCACCCCCCCACCCCCGCTTCTCTAATAAGCAACTGTTTGAACTTGCCCTTTGGAACTCAGAGTAGGTCATGGAGGCTGCTTGGTTTCAAGGATAATATTTATCCAAGAAACAGGCAGGTGTTAGGGGCATCTTTAGGGGCTTTAGGGGCATACAACTCTTGTTGCAGTGTTTATTATTCCATGAAATATCCACCAGGAAAATAAATCTGTTGTTCTCTCAGCTTCTACCTCAGCAGTCATCTGTGATAAGCAGGTGATCATTATCATTACAGACCCATTTGCTGCTCGTAGAAAGCCACACCTCTGTGGTAATGCAGTAATTAGAATCGGTAGGAAGTCTTGTGATGCAGAGTTAAGTTTCCAAAGGTGTAAAAAAGGTATATTTTGTTCTCTTGTCTTTAAATATGTATTTTTAATGATCTGACACCTCTTTTTGAATAGTAAACGCCTAAGTGTCTACTATAACTTTATCAGCTTGAATTTGATTTGTTTAGAAACATTCTATCTTGCTTCCTAATATTTTTCCGAGACATACACTACTGATTCTAAAACAGAACCAATTACCTTTGATAGACATTTCGCTGCTTTTAACAGGTTTATAAAAGACAAAGCCATAAGATAAATTACCTCATTTGGTTACTTTGGTGTTCTTTCATAAGCAGTCTATTTAGAAGTTACTTTGCTCAAAAGCAGGCATTCTATGCATACACTCCTGAGAGTTTGTTTTGCCTGAGGCAATTGTGTTTATAATTACTGCAATTTTTTTTCAAAATAAAATAATTTATGTTTTATGGAGTAAAATATTGGACACTTGATCTCTCTCTCTCTCTCTCTTTTTTTTTTTTTTTTGCTGGCCACTTGAAGTTTATTGTCCACTTGGTGCAAGGCACATGGTTATCAGGTGTCAGGAAGGCTCACGTGTGGCTTAGATAGTAACAAGCAGAGTTCTCTCAAATTCCTTTTTGGTGTTTTGCTGTTTTGATATAAAATAACCCAACTGCTTCTGCAGGCCTCTCCCTGCCTAGTCTCCTCATTGGGTGGGGCGGGGCCAGGAGGGAAGGAGCAGGGAGAGGCCCTGATGAGCCCAGGGCCTCAGAAGGAATCCTGGCAGCTGGTGGTGGCCACTCAAGACTGGGCCTGGCCTTGGTTTTGCCGGGCTGGCCACCAGGCTGTTACTTACATGTGGCTTCCTGAGCCAGGTCACAGCCATGCTGCTGGAGGCCCAGGGAGATTCCGAGTGCTCTGGGGACTCCAACAGTGTGGCCAGGAATGGGAGAGCAGACTTTCCAAAAAAGAAGCTCCCCTACCAGTGACAGATTGGGCTTGGGGACACCGGAGTTGGGGAGTGGCTTTCCCATGGTGCTCAGCACTTCCGCAGGAGCTGTTACTGGAAGTGGAGACCAGGCAGCACCAGTAGCCATGAGCGAGCTGTAAGCACGCTTGTGGGCTGGTGGAAACCTTGGCTGCTATGCTTTTCCAGCCTCGGTGCGCAATCAAGTTCATGGATGGTGGGAACAGGGGAACCCAGCCAGCGAGTCCATTTGCAAGGAGGCCACTCCACTACTGAGAGGTGCAGGATTGACCTCTAATTTGTCTATGCACTGGGATGTATTTAATAGACTTATCTGTAGAAGATACTTGACGACATAGCTACAGAGCAAAGATAGGATGGCCTTATATTTAGGTAACTGTCTCCATTAGAGACCTCAACTTCTACCAAATGAATTTTGTTTGGTAAGGAAGACATATTTATGCTCAGATTGCAGCATGGACTAATTGCCCTCCTGGCTTCTTTGGCCAAGAATACAATCTCAAACTCTGCCACTCATTTTTCGAAACATTATTTGATGAAGAGAGTATTCAAGGAGGATTGCTTAAAGTCAAGCAGTCTATTTCCTTTTACAGATGATATAACTTGTATTCTTTGAAGAAGCTAAAGCAACTGAAAGCAGGTCATTTAGTTCATTAATATCTGTTGGAGGAGGTCATAGAGAAGATGTGCCCGCTGGTTGACCCTCAAGCTGTACTCAGGCATTGGGAGGCTCCTCACTCCCTCCCGGGTCCCTGGAATGTACCTTCTGCCCACCATTTGCCCACTAGGAGCTGTTTCAAGGATGAATCTGGAGAGAGTAAATGCTGTTGAGACCATCTGAGCTGAATAAGTGACTGAACCCAGGTAAGGCTATATAAACTTTTAAAATTCTGGCGGACAGGTGCAGAGATCTACTGGTCTTGCAACTGACCAAGACAAGCCTGGTGTGTCTCTTGCTTATGAAAACTGCTACCTACCAATCTGGAGTGGCCTGCTTCTTTCTTAGGTCTCTCCCTGCCTCTTTGTATGGGGCCAATTTCAGATTTCACCTCAAAAGCTACTCACTTTGTGAATGAACAGCACCCCTTTGCAAAGTCTCTTCTCCTGAGTTGCTGTTCTGAATTGGGCTCTGGTGTGATGCCATCAGCCTATATTGATAATTGA
This sequence comes from Balaenoptera acutorostrata, assembly GCF_949987535.1. NCBI lineage: Eukaryota > Metazoa > Chordata > Mammalia > Artiodactyla > Balaenopteridae > Balaenoptera > Balaenoptera acutorostrata. The sequence goes on along the minus strand of NC_080067.1, from coordinate 101,236,831 downwards.
AGTTGTCATTATGCTTATTATATGGCTGTTGTGAAGAATATTGTTTATTTCATTATACAGTGGCCTTTTTATCAGGAGCCTTGGAAGAAATTACTGGTTGAGCTAACCACCAAGGTGAATGGGACTTTTTCCGAGTGGTTGGTTTATTTCATCTATTTTGTTGTTATCTATATGACTGATAATTACATCTTCTGCAAAAGGATTGAATTTTTTTTCTCACAAAATATTTTTTAGTTACTTAACTCTGAGCAAAGTGCAATGATGAGTCCTGGAGTTTTTCAGTGGGAATAACTTGTTAATAATAGCTAGTACAGTTGACCCTTGAACAACATGGAGATCAGGGACACCAATCCTCCCCACCTACTAGTAGAAAATCCAAGTGTAATTTTACAGTCAGTCCTCTGTATCTATAGTTCCACATCTGCGAATTCAACCAAATTCAGATAGTATAGTACTGTGGTCCATATTTATTGTAAAAAATTCCTATATAAGTGAACCCATGCAGTTCAAACCTGTGTTGCTCAGGGATCAACTGTATTAATTAATTACTTTCTATGTTGCGTCAATGTTCTATGCAAGTTAATGTATCAACTCTTTGGTACTATTGTTGCTAATTTACAGATATGGAAACTGAGATGTTTAGAGACTCAAAGAAATTTGAAAATCTTGCCCAAAGACACAAAGCTAGTAAGTATAAGAGCTATCATTCAAGTCCAGACAGTCTAGTGTGGCCACTACATTATGTTGCCCCTCAATTCAAATGGTGATGATATTTGATAGCCTATCTTATCTTATCCTATCTTATTTTACCAATAAAATTCAGAACTATGCACTTAGGCATCAGTCATTAAATATCATTTCATGGTTTGGAGCACATAATAGGCACTCAGTAAATGTTAGTTTTCTTACCTGGGGAATGTTGAGGAACAATGAAGAAGGTATGTGGACCCTACATCCAAGAGCTTATAAAGTCATTGTTATGCTACTGTAACATTTGTACATCTAAAACACAATGCTCGAAGTGTTTTGATTAAGGAAAAGAGGAAAAGAAATGCAAGAATGGGTTTTCTTGTGAAACGTATATACATGCTACAGTGAAGTGTATCTCCTGTGTCATGACCCTTTATTCTTTCAGATAGTTTAGTCTTTTTTTTTTTTTTTGAAATATAGTTGACTTGCAATGTTGTGTTAGTTTCAAGTATACAGCAAAGTGATTCAGTTTTACATACATATATATCTATTTCCTTTCAGAATCTTTTCCCATATAGGATATTACAAAATATTAAGTAGAGTTCCCTGTGCTATTCAGTAGGCCCCTGTCGGTTATCTATTTTATATATAGTAGTGTGTATATGTTAATCCCAGACTCCTAATGTGTCCGTCCCCACCCCATTTCCCCTTTGGTAACCATAAGTTTGTCTTCTATGCCTGTGGATTTATTTCTGTTTCGTATATAAGTTCATTTTGTATCATTTTTTTTTTAGATTCTACATATAAGCAGTATCATATGATATTTTAGTCTTGAATGCACTCATTCCATTTCTCAGAAAAGTTTGTGCTATGGGCCTAGGGACTTTGGTTTTTTGGCAATTACACACATTTGACAGCTTTAATATCCTTCCTAAATGCTGTGATGAATTTGATTTTTGAGGAACAAATACTAAAAGATTATTTAATTTCTTCACTCTTAGAGTTTAAAAAGGATGAGTTTGGGACTGTTATCTTCAGAAATTTGATATATAAACTTCTACAAATTTTAAGCTTGTACTCATATGAAAACCAAAAGCTAACTAGTAGCAGGAGGCTGGCAGTTGATTAATGCTCAACCAAAATGCATCAGAAGTTGAGTACTCCCACATCAGTGCTTTTTAGAGTAAGCATTTGACTAATTTAAATATGCTTGAAGCTGAGAGCTGGCTGAGATCTTACGCAGTCCAAATTTTTATTCAGTGTGTTTCTGGGAGAAGTCTTTTCCAGACAATAAGGAACAATCAGAATGGGAAGGAGTTTTGCTCCCTAGGATCCTTTTCCAAAAGGTAATTGCAGGAGGACAAATAAAACTCCATTATTCTTCAATGGAGTTCAATCCTATGACTCTCTGAACTTAGAAAATCAATGGTAAGCTTTCTTTTATTTCAATGCACTCATCAAGAAAAAAGAAAAAAAAAATCTTTCTGGGAATACATTAATATATCATTAATATCATTCAACCAATATTTTCTGAGTACTCTATCTATGCCAGGTACTAGATAGAGTACCAGTTACTCAAAGATCTTGAGACCTTTTGCTCAAATTTTGAGATATATTAGTGAACAGGAGAGAAAAATATCCTGGCCTCACAACACTCACCATGTAAACTAAGCTAATTAACACTTTGTTATAATATGGCTTCAAACTGGACTGAAAGTATACCATGAAGAATACTTCTTCTAAGCAAAGTAATTACATAAAGAAAATGCACAAAATAACTTCTAACTTTGAGAGAAGCAACAATATGAACTAAGTGATAATTAAGTTCTTTTTTCCTATTAATAGTGGGGGGGTAATAATTCAGTTTCCAAATGTAGCTCCTGAATTCTGTTTCCACACTGTAAACTTCAAGTTTACAAAACTATTTGTAATTCTCTGTATGTCAGATTCTCTTTGGCTCTGTCCCTTTACCCTCATCCTGACACTCAATTAATATAGCTTTCCCACTTTCAATCTTGCCTCTCCTTTATCTGGTTAATGGTTATCATTTTTTTCAGTACTCATCTCAGACAGCAGTTCCTTCTAAGTCCTCAGTATTCCTCATTACACTATAGTTACTTGTTGTTCTCCTAATATCTGTGAGGGACCAAACTGAAGTTTGTATTATCAGTGCTAAATACAGTACCTGAAACATGGTACATACTCATTAGGTGTGCTTTGAAGATTGACTTTGATTGATAGAATGATTGACATCTGATATTTAGATCCCTCCATAATTTGAATTCTGCCCATCTTTTCAGCCTTATCTTTTCAGTAGCTCCATACATAACCAATCTATCCTAGCCAAACTCATCTACTCACAATTCCCTGAACATGGCTTTTATGCCTTTGTCCAGGCCATTCCTAAAGCATATCCAGCAAGATTCTACCCATGTGTCAAATCTCAAATCAAATTCCACTTATACCATGAAGTCTTCTGTGACACTTTGAATTTATGCAGTGCTTAAAGATGGTGTTACTTGTAGACAATTAAAATAAATGACAAATAAAATGAAAATGAGACTACTTGGTTATTAACATGGATCCTCATGAGAAGGCCATCAGGCTGTCTGTAAAAGCCCTTACTTGCAAACATTTTAGTAGTTTACCTTACATTATAAACACTATACAAAGGAATTTTTAAAATCCTTGCTGGTTGTAGAGCTTTTAAGCCATAGTTATCAATGAACATAGAAAAGAGAAGTCAGAGACATATGCTCATTTTTTATCTCACTCATGTTATACTTATTGTAAAAGGCAATAGAGTTGACATAGTTTTAGATGATGCCTAAAATATAATTTGTGAGTTAATATGTTTTAAAACAGTAAAAAATTAAAAAATTTATGGACTTATTTGTGTAAAATTAGTGAGCCTGTCTCATAATTTAAATTGATCATACAGAAAACCTCACTATACAACAGTTTTAGGAATGAGTGAGAGTTGATAATGGATTTTTAATCTGATTGAGGGTAGATATAACTTGAATGATTTTGCAATATGAGTTTAAGTATTTAAATATTATCCTAAGACTAATACCAATGACTTGAGTGGACTAATTTTGATAGTTGAAAGCAAACAGTACCTGGTATTAGCTCTGTTGAACATTGAGAATAGTCAACTTGACCCTAAGTTGGACATTATCTGGGTGTCACTGCTGGAGTAATACAAGTGGCCATCATATATTTGCACAAATCAAGTGGTACTGGTTGTGTGGTTTGCAATGAGTTTAGTAATGCAACTAAAATTAACTTAAGTAAAAATAAAGTTATTCAATTCACTAAATTGAAGAAAGGGCTAAGGAACCACCTCAAGAAGGTAGGTGCCACACATCTCCCAGGACCTTAGAAATGATGCCAGTATCCTTTATCCTTTTTCTCCTTCTTGCCATGGTGGCTTCAATATCTCTAGACACTAAGCTACATAAAATAGAACTGTGTTGGCTGGCAGTTTGTGAGCTCAGTCCTCATAGCTTTATAACTCCAGTGGTTCCCTAAGGGATTTGTTTTTCCAACTATAAAAAATAATCCACAAACAAAAATATAAATATCAAAACAAAACAAACCCTCAGAGAAAGACTCTGGAGCAGCTTAGGAAAGTGTTCACCTATTGGACTAATACTACTACAGTCTTGAGTAATAGTATTATTGGGTCTGCATGGGTCAAACAGGATCTCCATGGCTGGATCACCAAGAAATGTGATAATTGAAAGCCACCACTGAAATCACATGGTTGGACTGGAGGAGAAGGAGACATTTATCAAAGGAAGGAGTTTCTTTCTCTCAAAAATAAGAGGAGGAACTGAAAAGGAAAAAAGAAATTATGTGCTATTACAAGTGAAGGTGCTTTGGCCTTTGAATTCTGGGAGACCTCTTGCCAAGGGTCCTCAGCCAGTGTTTGCTGGTAAGGGGAAGAGAGCAGAGGATAGATCACGTGGAAGGAAGGGCTGACAAAAGCTAGGGATCAGGCACCACAAAACAGGTCAGTCTTCTATCCCATTAGGGATGGGAAAGTGAGCCAGAAAGGTAGTTTTGTTCACTGTTAAGACACTGGTACCCTTATTGGAGTTGTTGGTCATGAATTGTTGGTAGAAGGGTGTTATGACTCAGGAGCTTCCAGTTTCATCCCTGACATGTTTCATATTTGGGTGATTGACATCCAGATCCAGCCACCTTGTGGACAGACAATGAAGATAAATATTATTTCCTGATTTGGATCAGGTCTGGTGAATCCTCTTAGTAATTCCATCTTATAGAAGGCTGGGTAACTACCAGGACCAACATATACATTTTTATCCTTCTCCCTGAGGTCTAATTTAGCCACCTAAATATAAGAGAGAGTCAGTTAAGCAATGGAGACGATCAATGGCTATTAAAATAATAGTGATCCTTGGCTATTGCACGTGGCTAAGATTTGAGAGAGGATTTAATTTGTTCCATACATTTAATGTGGAACAACGGACAGAATAAAAGCAATGACTGGATGAAGGAAAAAGAATAGGAACTAGAGGATAATAGTCATTAGTAGAAGATATATTTTAAGAAAAAAACTTTTTTTGTCTGTGGAAAGAGGAGTAGGAGTGGTGATAGAGAGTCATGGAAAGTTTCTTTATTCTAAATGTCTTTATTCTAAAATCATCTCATCATCTATAAATATTCAAGAAAAACATTACAATGATATTTAAACTCATTTAACTTTGTTTCCCTATTTAGACTATAGACTTTGATATTCATAGATTCCCAGATTATTGTAGTGGGGAGGGGGTGTCCCAGTGAAGAGCAGGAAAACTACTCAGGCAACTTAAGGGCCACACTTTTGTAGTATTGATTTAAAAGAGTTATTTTTAGTACTTCTTAAAGAGCCAGTGAAAAGGATTTCAAAATTGACAAAATATTAGCTGTTTTCTAGCTTTCACCTAAGATTGATGTATCTCTCATGTATATACATAGAGTTAATGAAATACATATTTGCAAGACATCACATTAATAAAAAAGAGTGATTGGAAAAAGCATCATCTGTATTTTGTTAATTTGCTGCAGGCTCACTCTCCCTGCACCTGGCACATATTTTTAATCTTTTTATTTGGCAGGAGAAAACTATCTGTGGTGGGGAAACCAGCAGTAGTTCTTTCCTTTCATGAAGGGAGGGATGCTGAAAATCTGGGTAATTACAACCCCATTTCAATTTTACTCACAGCAATTAAATTATTTAAATGTCTCTTCTGCTGTCAAAATGAATATTTTTTCATTTACAAATATTTTATTACCATTAGAGCAATTTTGTTTCCATTATCTTAGCTTCCCAATTCTGTGTTGTTAAAAATGAGAAATAAACCTCACAAAGTGATTCCAAATTAGAGTTCTGGGGTCAAATTTTATTTATTGATTTTTTTTAGGTTTTTTGACTAGGGGCACTATGTATATATCAATAGATAAGTTACATTCTCTTATATATATTTTGAATTTGAGTCAAGCAAGAAACATTGTATTTCAGGCCAAAAATAAAATCTGTTGTGTGCACTATAGTGTTTCTTCATTAGGAGACTTAATACTACCCACTCTTAAGTTAGAATTTACGATGTAACCATTTTATTGATTATATCATGAGTTTGGTGTCTTGGGGCTGCTGATATTGTAAAGAAACAATTAAGAAGCTTTTTCATTTTTATCCCATTATCTTTTGTGAACTCAGCTACATTTGATTTTTTTAATTTTGGAAAATCATATTTTAATAACTTGAGAGTATTTACACAGAGGATATGAGAGTAAAACTTTGATAGGTTTTGGTTAGGCTCAGAAGTTTTCAGTTCTTATTCTGTTGGTCATGATAAAATACCTTATCTCTCTCTGTGGTTTAGAGGAGGCAACCTTCTTATAATGCTTACTGTCTACATGGGACATCAGAAGGAGATGATGAGGTAATTAGAAATTTTGTTTTATGTGTACATTGACTGCTATGTAAACCTATGCTCAAGAGAATCAACTATACAAAGAGATTTTCAGTTTTTCTTTATTTGACATTCTATATTATTAATATTTCTTACTTGATAGGATATTTGCACTTTTGCATATTGACTTACAAACTAAATTTAATTATACCATTATCAACATTTTGTACTATTATTCCTGGGGCTGAATCTTAGAGCAGTTAAATATCTAATTGCTTAGTGATTAGAAAGTAGGTTCTGTGGTTAGCACTTTGGGATTAGGAATGCTTTTGTTTTATCTAATAAGGCAAAGCAGGTACGAAAAATACCTAAATTGTCCATTTCAGAAACAAGACCTCTGGAATGGCAAAGTAAGCAACTTCAAAAAATCTGCTTCTCCATAAAAACAATAAGGATACTGGAAACAATTGTCAAAGTCAACTTTTTCAGAACTCTGGAAAAATAACAGAATGCTTTACAGTATACAAATTATATTTTAATAAATAAGTTATAAAAAAGTGTTCAATCTAGGTTCACCAAAATAACTTCCTTATTTCTCTCTCTGTGGATGGACGTTTAGATCTCTTCTATTTACAGATGATAGTGTATGTGATGCATATATTGGAGAAAAGTGAAAAATCAGAAATAGCCTGAAAAGTAGACAGACAGACAGTCAGGAATCATGTTCATGGGCATGATGTATGAGTTGTCAGTGCTAGGAAAATCTCAATATTTAACAAGAATTGAAAGAGATCTTGTCAAGCCACACCATGAAAGCTTAGCTTCATTCAAGGCCAAACCCCGACAGAGCACTGAACAAAAGGCTTGGAGTGAGGCAGTAGAGTTTAATGAAGAGAATCAGAGGCATTTGGGTCTGAGTTCATGTCACATCTCACCCACTTATAAGCTGTGTGACTTAAATTATTCACTCTAAGTCTCAATTCCTCATCTGTAAAACAGAAACACCAGTAGGTATTTCAAAGCTCTATTGTGTACATTAAATGTGATAACTGTGAGTAAAACACCTAGCACAAGTCCAGGGACCTAACATTCACTTCCTTCTTCCCCACATCTAAGCCAAAAATAAACAGGTCACTCGGCCAGTTTCTTATTCTTATTCTACTGAGTTGCAACATTAGAGTCAAATTTATATTATAAGAGTGAATTTCAAACTTTACACTCAGATGTATGGGAAATATAACCTTATTTGGTTTAATTTGATTTGATTCTGGATCTACATTCAACCCCAATTATTATTTAGGTCCCCTTTCTTTCTCAACTTTGCAACTGATCTTACGGTCTGTATAATCTACTTTATGCATTATAGGACCAATTGCAGCTCAGTGTAAGGTCATAGGGTCCCTTATAGACCAGTGGCTTTCTACTTCTCTGCCATTCATAGACCCAGAGCAGGTAAACCTGGCTTTTAGGATCCAAACTCCCTTGGCACACTGTGTACCTAGTCCTTTCTAAGATTTGCCCACTTTTTGAGGGAGTTGCCCCATAGAGTTCTCCACTCTGTTGGGAATTTCCCTCCTCCATCTCCATTCTAGGCAGCCTTGTAGACATTGCCACACTAAAGGCAATTTCCATTTGCTTCCCACCTCTCCTCAAAACCCAGCATCCTCTCTTTAATAAGAGTAGGCTTTAACCAAAAACAGATGGTCCCTGACTTAGAATTTTTCAACTTTACAATGGTGGTGAAGTGATACACATTCAGTAGAAACTGTTCTTTGAATTCTGAATTTTGATCTTTTCCCAGGCTACTGATATGCTGTACAATACTCTGGGTTGCTGGGCAGTGGCAGTGAGCCACAGCTCCCAGTCAACCCTGCAACCATGTGGGTAGACGATACACTTAGAACCATTCTGTACCCGTACAGCCATTCTGTTTTTCACTGTCCATACAGCATTCAATAGATTACATGAGACATTCAACCCTTTATTATAAAATAGTCTTGTGTTAGATGATTTTGCCCAACTGTAGACTAATGTAAGTGTCCTGACAGAGCATGTTTAAGGTAGGCTAAGCTCAACTGTGATGTTCTGTAGGTTAGGTGTATTTAATGCATTTTTGACATAAAATATTTTCAGCTTAGGATGGGTTTATTGGAATATAACGCCATGATAAGTTGAGGAATATCTGTATATGAAGCAGTTCTATCATTAAACAGCTTCTGCTTTCAGCCCTTTCAAACTTCCTGAAGCAAGGAAATACAGTACCTGACCACATGTTGGAATTTGAGGGTACGTGGAAGACAAGTGGAGTGCATGTGCGTGCACACACACATGCACACACACACACTATTATGTCAGTAAACTGCCTTCTACAATTTGGGAAGAAATATGATACTGTAGATAAACTCTTCTAATAGCATTTCAGTGAAAATTCTGGTACAATACTATGAAAAACAAGAGGGAAGAGATATGGGAACATATGTATATGTATAACTGATTTACTTTGTTATAAAGCAGAAACTAACACACCATTGTAAAGCAATTATACTCCAATAAAGATGTTAAAAAAAAATTGTTGATGTAACCCAATGTTTTGTACGTGGTAGATGCTGAATATATTAAACTGTTTTTGGATGATGATTTGTTAATGAAATGGAAAGGCAATTTTTAAATTACTTATTTTTCATATAGAGGACAAGATTAAAAATTCAAGTTTATTCTAATCAGTATATAACATTCAACTGATAAGTTCACATTCAGTGTAATGTAGTCAAAAAAGAGAGTACTAAACCGGTAGCCAAGATTCTTGGCTTCTAGTTAAGGCTGTGTCACCAGATGGACAACCTTGAGAAAATTGTTAAAGCTTCTGTGTTTGTGTTTTCAGAACAATAAAGCAGTGACAATCCCATATTTTCTTATTTACCTTATATGGTTGCTAGAAAGACCAAACGAGGCAATATGAATGTTGGGATTTAAAATACAAAGTTACAGAATAAGGAACCCCCATACTGTTCTCCATAGTGGCTGTATCAATTTACATTCCCACCAACAGTGCAAGAGGGTTCCCTTTTCTCCATGCCCTCTCCAGCATTTATTATTTGTAGATTTTTTGATGATGGCCATTCTGACCAGTGTGAGATGATATTTCATTGTAGTTTTTTTTTTTTTTTAACATCTTTATTGGAGTATAATTGCTTTACAATGGTGTGGTAGTTTCTGCTTTATAACAAAATGAATCAGTTATATGTATATATATGTCCCCATATCTCTTACCTCTTGCATCTCCCTCCCTCCCACCCTCCCTATCCCACCCCTCTAGATGGTCACAAAGCAGTGAGCTGATCTCCCTCTGCTATGCGGCTGCTTCCCACTAGCTATCTATTTTAAGTTTGGTAGTGTATATATGTCCATGCCACTCTCTCACTTTGTCACAGCTTACATGTCCCCCTCCCCATATCCTCAAGTCCATTCTGTAGTAGGTCTGTGTCTTTATTCCCGTCTTGCCCCTAGGTTCTTCATGACCTTTTTTTTTTTTTTCTTAGATTCCATATATATGTGTTAGCATATGGTATTTGTTTTTCTCTTTCTGACTTACTTCACTCTGTATGACGGACTCTAGGTCCATCCACCTCACTACAAATAACTCAATTTCATTTCTTTTTATGGCTGAGTAATATTCCATTGTGTATATGTGCCGCATCTTCTTTATCCATTCATCTGTTGATGGACACTTAGGTTGCTTCCATGTGCTGGCTATTGTAAATAGAGCTGCAATGAACATTTTGGTACATGACACTTTTTGAATTATGGTTTTCTCAGGGTATATGCTCTGTAGTGGGATTACTGGGTCATATGGTAGCTCTATTTTTAGCTTTTTAAGGAACCTCCATACTGCTCTCCATAGTGGCTGTGTCAATTTACATAACCACCAACAGTGCAAGAGTGTTCCCTTTTCTCCACACCCTCTCCAGCATTTATTGTTTGTAGATTTTTTGATGATGGCCATTCTGACTGGTGTGAAATAATATCTCATTGTAGTTTTGATTTGCATTTCTCTACTGATTAATTATGTTGAGCATTCTTTCATGTGTTTGTTGGCAATCTGTATATCTTCTTTGGAGAAATGTCTATTTAGGTCTTCTGCCCATTTTTGGATTAGGTTGTTTGTTTTTTTGATATTGAGCTGCATGAGCTACTTGTATATTTTGGAGATTAATCCTTTGTCAGTTGCTTCATTAGCAAATATTTTCTCCCATTCTGAGGGTTGTCTTTTCATCTTGTTTATGGTTTCCATTGCTGTGCAAAAGCTTTTAAGTTTCATTAGGTCCCATTTGTTTATTTTTGTTTTTATTTCCATTTCTCTAGGAGGTGAGTCAAAAAGGGTCTTGCTGTGATTTATGTCATAGAGTGTTCTGCCTATGTTTTCCTCTAAGAGTTTGATAGTGTTGGGCCTCACATTTAGATCTTTAATCCATTTTGAGTTTATTTTTGTGTATGCTGTTAGGGAGTGTTCTAATTTCATACTATTACATGTAGCTGTCCAGTTTTTCCAGCACCACTTATTGAAGAGGCTGTCTTTTCTCCACTGTATATTCTTGCCTCCTTTAGCAAAGATTAGGTGACCATATGTGCGTGGGTTTATCTCTGGGCTTTCTATCCTGTTCCATTGATCTATGTTTCTGTTTTTGTGCCAGTACCATACTGTGTTGATTACTGTAACTTTGTAGTATAGTCTGAGGTCAGGGAGCCTGATTCCTCCAGCTCCGTTTTTCATTCTCAAGATTGCTTTGGCTATTCGGGGTCTTTTGTGTTTCCATACAAATTGTGAAATTTTTTGTTTTAGTTCTGTGAAAAATGCCAGTGGTAGTTGATAGGGAGTGCATTGAATCTGTAGATTGCTTTGGGTAGCAGAGTCATTTTCACAATGTTGATTCTTCCAATCCAAGAACATGGTATATCTCTCCATCTGTTTGTATCATCTTTAATTTCTTTCATCAGTGTCTTATAATTTTCTGCATACAAATCTTTTGTCTCCTTAGGTAGGTTTATTCCTAGATATTTTATTCTTTCTGTTGCAATGGTAAATGGGAGTGTTTTCATAATTTCTCTTTCTGATTTTTCATCATTAGTGTATAGGAATGCAAGAGATTTCTGTACATTAATTTTGTGTCCTGCTGCTTTACCAAATTCATTGATTAGCTCTAGTAGTTTTCTGGTAACATCTTTAGGATTCTCTATGTATAGTATCATGTTATCTGCAAACAGTGACAGCTTTTCTTCTTCTTTTCCGATTTGGATTCCTTTTATTTCTTTTTCTTCTCTGATTGCTGTGGCTAAAACTTCCAAAACTTTGTTGAATAATAGTGGTGAGAGTGGGCAACCTTGTCTTGTTCCTGATCTTAGTGGAATGGTTTGAGTTTTTCACCATCGAGGACGTTGTTGGCTGTGGGTTTGTCATATATGGCCTTAATTATGTTGAGGGAAGTTCCCTCTATGCCTACTTTCTGCAGGGTTTTTATCTAAATGGATGTTGAATTTTGTCGAAAGCTTTCTCTGCATCGATTGAGATGATCATATGGTTTTTCTCCTTCAATTTGTTAATATGGTGTATCACGTTGATTGATTGGTGTATATTGAAGAATCCTTGCATTCCTGGAATAAACCCCACTTGATCATGGTGTATGATCCTTTTAATGTGCTGTTGGATTCTGTTTGCTAGTATTTTCTTGAGGATTTTTGCATCTATGTTCATCAGTGATATTGGACTGTAGTTTTCTTTCTTTGTGACATCTTTGTCTGGTTTTGGTATCAGGGTGATGGTGGCCTCATAAAATGAGTTTGGGAGTGTTCCTCCCTCTACTGTATTTTGGAAGAGTTTGAGAAGGATAGGTGTTAGCTCTTCTCTAAATGTTTGATAGAATTCACCTGTGAAGCCATCTGGTCCTGGGCTTTTGTTTGTTGGAAGATTTTTAATCACAGTTTCAATTTCAGTGCTTGTGATTGGTCAGTTTATATTTTCTATTTCTTCCTGGTTCAGTCTAGGAAGGTTGTGCATTTCTAAGAATTTGTCCATTTCTTCCAGGTTGTCCATTTTATTGACATAGAGTTGCTTGTAATACTCTGTCATGATCCTTTGTTTTTCTGCAGTGTCAGTTTTTACTTCTCCTTTTTCATTTCTAGTTCTTTTGATTTGAGTCTTCTTTTTTTTTTTAATGAATTTATTTATTTCTGCTGTGTTGGGCCTTCATTTCTGTGTGAGGGCTTTCTCTAGTTGTGGCAAGTGGGGGCCACTCTTCATCACGGTGCGTGGGCCTCTCACTATCGTGGCCTCTCTTGTTGTGGAGCACAGGCTCCAGACGCGCAGGCTCAGTAGTTGTGGCTCACGGGCCTAGCTGCTCCGCGGCATGTGGGATCTTCCCAGACCAGGGCTCGAACCCGTGTCCCCTGCATTAGCAAGCAGATTCTCAACCAGTGCGCCACCAGGGAAGCCCCTCCTTTTTTTTTCTTGATGAGTCTGGCTAATGGTTTATCAATTTTGTTTATCTTCTCAAAGAACCAGCTTTTAGTTTTATTGATCTTTGCTATCCTTTCCTTCATTTCTTTTTCACTTATTTCTGATCTGATCTTTATGATTTCTTTCCTTCTGCTAACTTTGGGTTATTTTGTTCTTCTTTCTCTAATTGCTTTAGGTGTAAGGTTAGGTTGTTTATTTGAGCTGTTTCTTGTTTCTTAAGGTAGGATTCTATTGCTATAAACTTCCCTCTTAGAACTGCTTTTGCTGTATCCCATAGGTTTTGGGTCATCGTGTTTTCATTGTCATTTGTTTCTAGGTATTTTTTGATTTCCTCTTTGATTTATTCAGTGATATCTTGGTTATTAAGTAGTGCATTGTTTAGCCTCCATGTGCTTGTATTTTTTACAGATTTTTTTCCTGTAATTGATATCTAGTCTCATAGCGTTGTGGTCAGAAAAGATACCTGATACAATTTCAATTTTCTTAAATTTACCAAGGCTTGATTTGTGACCCAGGATATGATCTATCCTGGAGAATGTTCCATGAGCACTTGAGAGGAAAGTGTATTCTGTTTTTTTTGGATGGAATGTCCTATAAATATCAATTAAGTCCATCTTGTTTAATGTATCATTTAAAGCTTGTGTTTCCTTATTTATTTTCATTTTGGATGATCTGTCCATTGTTGAAAGTGGGATGTTAAAGTCCCCTACTATGATTGTGTTACTGTCGATTTCCCCTTTTATGGCTGTTAGCATTTGCCTTATGTATTGAGGTGCTCCTATGTTAGGTGCATAAATATTTACAATTGTTATATCTTCTTCTTGGTTCGATCCCTTGATCATTATGTAGTGTCCTTCTTTGTCTCTTGGAATAGTCTTTATTTTAAAGTCTATTGTGTCTGATATGAGAATTGCTACTCCAGCTTTCTTTTGATTTCCATTTGCATGGAATATCTTTTTCCATCCCCTCACTTTCAGTCTGTATGTGTCCCTAGGTCTGAAGTGGGTGTCTTGTAGACAGCATATATATGTGTCTTGTTTTTGTATCCATTCAGCCAGTCTGTGTCTTTTGGTTGGAGCATTTAATCCATTTACATTTAAGGTAATTATCAATATGTATGTTCCTATTCCCATTTTCTTAATTGTTTTGGGTTTGTTATTGTAGCTGTTTTCCTTCTCTTGTGTTTCCTGCCTAGAGAAGTTCCTTTAGCATTTGTTGTAAAGCTGGTTTGGTGGTGCTGAATTCTCTTAGATTTTGCTTGTCTGTAAAGGTTTTAATTTCTCCATCAAATCTGAATGAGATCCTTGCTGGGTAGAGTAATCTTGGTTGTAGGTTTTTCTCCTTCATCACTTTAAGTATGTCCTGCCACTCCCTTCTGACTTGCAGAGTTTCTACTGAAAGATCAGCTGTTAACCTTATGGGGATTCTCTTGTGTGTTATTTGTTGTTTTTCCCTTCCTGCTTTTAATATGTTTTCTTTGTGTTTAATTTTTGGTAGTTTGATTAATATGTTTCTTGGCATGTTTCTCCTTGGATTTATCCTGTATGGGACTCTCTGTGCTTCCTGGACTTGATTAACTCTTTCCTTTCCAACATTAGGGAAGTTTTCAACTATAATCTTTTCAAATATTTTCCCAGTCCCTTTCTTTTTCTCTTCTTCTTCTGGGACCCCTATAATTCAAATGTTGGTGCATTTAATTTTGTCCCAGAGGTCTCTGAGACTGTTCTCAGTTCTTTTCATTCTTTTTTCTTTATTCTGCTCTGCAGTAGTTATTTCCACTATTTTATCTTCCAGGTCACTTATCCATTCTTCTGCCTCAGTTATTCTGCTATTGATCCCTTCTAGAATATTTTTAATTTCATTTATTGTGTTGTTCATCATTGTTTGTTTGCTCTTTAGTTCTTCTAAGTTCTTTTTAAACGTTTCTTGTACTTTCTCCATTCTATTTCCAAGATTTTGGATCATGTTTACTATCATTATTCTGAATTCTTTTTCAGGTAGACTGCCTATTTCCTCTTCATTTGTTAGGTCTGGAGGGTTTTTATCTTGCTCCTTCATCTGCTGTGTGTTTTTCTGTCTTCTCGTTTTGCTTAACTTACTGTGTTTGGAGTCTCCTTTTCGCAGGCTTCAGGTTTGTAGTTCCCGTTGTTTTTGGTGTCTGTCCCCAGTGGCTAAGGTTGGTTCAGTGGGTTGTGTAGGCTTCCCAGTGGAGGGCACTAGTGCTTGTGTTCTGGTGGATGAGGCTGGATCTTGTTTTTCTGGTGGGCAGGTTCACGTCTGGTGGTGTGTTTTGGGGTATCTGTGGACTTATTATGATTTTAGGCAGCCTCTCTGCTAATGGGTGGGGTTGTGTTCTTGTCTTGCTAGTTGTTTGGCACAGGGTGTCCAACACTGTAGCTTGCTGGTCGTTGAGTGGAGCTGGGTCTTGGCGTTGAGATGGAGATCTCTGGGAGATTTTTGCCATTTGATATTATGTGGAGCTGGGAGGTCTCTTGTGGACCAGTGTCCTGAAGTTGGCTCTCCCACCTCAGAGGCACCACACTGACTCCTGGCTGGAGCACCAAGAGCCTTTCATCCACACGGCTCGCAATAAAAGGGAGAAAAAATAGAAAGAAAGAAAGAAAGAGGATAAAATAAAGTAAAATAAAATAAAATAAAGTTATTAAAATAAATAATTATTAAGAAAAAAAATTTTTAAAGTAAAAAAAAAAAAAAAATGGACGGACAGAACCCTAGGACGAATGGTAAAAGCAAAGCTATACAGACAAAATCATACACAGAAGCATACCCATACACACTCACAAAAAGAGAAAAAAGGGGGAAAAATATATATCTTTGTTCCTAAAGTTCACCTCCTCAATTTGGGATGATTCGTTGTCTATTCAGGTATTCTACAGATGCAGGGTACATCAAGTTGATTGTGGAGCTTTAATCCGCTGCTCCTGAGGCTGCTGGGAGAAATTTCCCTTTCTCTTCTTTGTTCGCACAGCTCTGGGTTTCAGCTTTGGATTTGGACCCGCCTCTGCATTTAGGTTGCCTGAGGGCGTCTGTTCTTTGCTCAGAGAGGATGGGGTTAAAGTAGCAGCTGATTTGGGGGCTCTGGTTCACTCAGGCCAGGGGGAGGGAGGGGTACGCATGTGGGGCGAGCCTGCGGTGGCAGAGGCCGGCGTGACGTTGCACCAGTCTGAGGCGTGCCGTGAGTTTTCCTGGGGAAGTTGTCCCTGGATCACGGGACCCTGGCAGTGGCAGGCTGCACAGGCTCCCGGGTGGGGCAGTGTGGATAGTGACCTGTGCTTGCACACAGGCTTCTTGGTGGTGGCAGCAGCAGCCTTAGCGTTTCATGCCCCTCTCTGGGGTCCACGCTGATAGCCGCAGCTCATGCCCTTCTCTGGAGCTCCTTTAAGCTGCCCTCTTAATCCCCTCTCCTCACGCACCAGGAAACAAATAGGGAAGAAAAAGTCTCTTGCCTCTTCGGCAGCTCCAGACTTTTTCCTGGACTCCCTCCCAGCTAGCTGTGGTGCACTAGTGCCTTCAGACTGTGTTCACACAGCCAACCCCAGTCCTCTCCCTGGGGTCTGACCTCCGAAGCCCGAGCCGCAGCTCCAGCCCCCGCCCACCCTGGCAAGTGAGCAGACAAGCCTCTCAGGCTGGTGAGTGCTGGTCAGCACTGTTCCTCTGTGTGGGAATCTCTCCACTTTGCCCTCCGCACCCCTGTTGCTGTGCTCTCCTCCGTGACTCCGAAGCATCCCCCCTCCACCACCCACAGTCTCCACCCATGAAGGGGCTTCCTAGTGTGTGGAAACCTTTCCTCCTTCACAGCTCCCTTCCACTGTTACAGGTCCCGTCCCTATTCTTTTGTCTCTGCGTTTTCTTTTTTCTTTTGCCCTACCCATGTACGTGGGGAGTTTCTTGCCTTTTTGGGAGGTTTTAGGTCTTCTGCCAGCGTTCAGTAGGTGTTCTATAGGAGCAGTTCCACATGTAAATGTATTTCTGATGTATCTGTGGGGAGGAAGGTGATCTCCCCGTCTTACTCTTCCGCCATCTTGAAGCTCCTCCTCATTGTAGTTTTGATTTGCATTTCTCTAATGATTAATGATGTTGAGCATTCTTTCATGTGTTTGTTGACAATCTGTATATCTTCTTTGGAGAAATGTCTATTTATGTCTTCTGCCCATTTTTGGATTGGGTTGTTTGTTTTTTTGATATTGAGCTGCATCAGTTGCTTGTATGTTTTGGAGATTAATCCTTTGTCAGTTGCTTCATTTGCAAATATTTTCTCCCATTCTGAGGGTTGTCTTTTCGTCTTGTTTATGGTTTCCTTTTCTGTGCAAAAGCTTTTAAGTTTCATTAGGTCCCATATGATTATTTTTGCTTTTGTTTCCATTTCTCTATGAGGTGGGTCAAAAAGGATCTTGCTGTGATTTATGTCATACAGTGTTCTGCCTATGTTTTCCTCTGAGAGTTTTATACTATCCAGCCTTACAATTAGGTCTTTAATCCATTTTAAGTTTATTTTTGTATATGGTGTTAGGGAGTGTTCTAATTTCATTCTTTTACATGTAGCTGTCCAGTTTTCCCAGCACCACTTATTGAAGAGGCTGTCTTTTCTCCACTGTATATTCTTGCCTCCTTTAGCAAAGATAAGGTGACCATATGTGCATGGGTTTATCTCTGTGCTTTCTATCCTGTTCCATTGATCTATATTTCTGGTTTTGTGCCAGTACCATACTGTCTTGATTTACTGTAGCTTTGTAGTATAGTCTGAAGTCAGGGAGCCTGATTTCTCCAGCTCCGATTTTCTTTCTCAAGATTGCTTTGGGTATTCGGGGTCTTTTGTGTTTCCATACAAATTGTGAAATTTTTTGTTCTAGTTCTGTGGAAAATGCCAGTGGTAGTTTGACAGGGAGTGCATTGAATCTGTAGATTGCTTTGGGTAGTAGAGTCATTTTCACAATGTTGATTCTTGCAATCCAAGAACATGGTACATCTCGCCATCTTTTTGTATCATCTTTAATTTCTTTCATCAGTGTCTTATAATTTTCTGCATACAGGTCTTTTGTCTCCTTAGGTAGGTTTATTCTTAGATATTTTATTCTTTTTGTTGCAATGGTAAATGGGAGTGTTTTCTTAAAAAACTAAAAATAGAACTACCATACGACCCAGCAATCCCACTACTGGGCATATACCCTGAGAATACCATAATTCAAAAAGAGTCATGTACCAAAATGTTCATTGCAGCTCTATTTACAATAGCCAGCACATGGAAGCAACCTAAGTGTCCATCAACCAATGAATGGATATAGAAGATGTGCCACATATATACAGTGGAATATTACTCAGCCATAAAAAGGAATGAAACTGAGTTTTTTGTAGTGAGGTGGATGGACCTAGAGAGTGTCATACAGAGTGAAGTAAGTCAGAAAGAGAAAAACAAATACCGTATGCTAACACCTATATATGGAATCTAAAAAAAAAAAAACAAGGAAAAAGGTCATGAAGAACCTAGGGGCAAGACGGGAATAAAGACACAGACCTACTACAGAATGGACTTGAGGATACAGGGAGGGGAAGGGTAAGCTGGGACGAAGTGAGAGAGTGGCATGGACATATATACACTACCAAACGTAAGATAGATAGCTAGTGGGAAGCAGCCACATAGCACAGGGAGATCAGCTCACTGCTTTGTGACCACCTAGAGGGGTGGGATAGAGAGGGTGAGAGGGAGGGAGATGCAAGAGGGAAGAGATATGGGGACATATGTATATGTATAACTAATTCACTTTGTTATAAAGCAGAAACTAACACACCATTGTAAAGCAATTATGCTCCAATAAAGATGTTAAAAAAAAAACAAAGCAAAAAAGAAACCAAAAGAAAAAACAAAGTTACAGAATAAAGTTGTGAAAGCTTTACTTACTTAAGTATGTAAGAAAGAGGCAAAGGGGTTGTGGTTATTATGTTAACACAGCAGTACTTTACAGATCATTTAGAAAGACAAAGAAGATGATTTAGATTCTTTCTAATTCCTACTAAACAGGGTGGTTATGAGATTATTGACCAACTAACAAATAAACTTTTCTATTGACTAATTTAAAAAGTTCCTTTTGCTAGGAATACTGTTTGTCCCAGGGTTCTATATTGATGTGTTTACTCAGTTCTGGAGTAAGGAGGTAATGCCAATCTGAAATCTGAACAGATGTTAACATGATAGAGTGGTTAGGTTGTGTACCATAGCATTGTCTAGATTTATGGGTTATTGTCCCAGATTACCACAAAGAATGACACTATTGGGAAAGTATAGATCACATCTGTAATTTAGTCTCTATTATCTGAGATAACAATGAGATCAATAACGTCTGAGATATTATATCTATCATTACATGTGTGGTGATTAGTTTTATGTGTCATGTTGAAGGGTATTTCTGGATGAGATAAGCATTTAATTTGATAAACTTTGAATAAGCAGATTGCCCCTTATAAGTAGGTAGGTCCCATCCAAGCAGTTGATGGCCTGAATACAACAAAAAGATCATTCTCCCAGATCAGGAGGGAATTGTCCAGCAGACTGCCCTCAGACTTCATTTGCACCTGGATTTATCTCCTAGATTTCCAGTTTGCCAGCCTACACTGCAGATTTTGGATTCACCAGTATCCATAACACATGTATTGCTTTCTTATAATAATTACATGTATCACTTTCTTATAATAATTCTCCTTCTGTATATTTACACTATATCTACATCCTATTAGTTCTGTTTCACTGGAGAACCCTGTCCAATAAATACAGCATGTATCAACTTTTAGACATGTAGTGAAGAGAGATATCCTGTTTATCAATAATATGAGAGAAAATATCCTACTTTACTCATTTTTAATGTTGATGCTTCTTGAGCAGGAGGACTTTGAGATATACCAAATTGAAATAAGAAAGAAACATATTATATTCAGTATGCATACGAAAGTACAAGGGATGAGGGGAAAACAGACACAAGAAAAACCAAGTGAATGTAAATGAAAAAGTGCATGACTTAATGTCAATTTTCTTCTCAGAATGTCAATACTGATATAATAGTCTACGCTCTGAATTAACCTGATATTTTAATGTGAAAAATTTTTAGAGATTATTGTGTCAAATTCTAAATAAATCAATAACAAATATGGAGATTTTAAACCACCTAGTTATAATTTGAATGTCATTTGGAGAGCTAGAGAGATAAGGTATCTTTATGCTTGTTCAATACGGCATCATTATCCTCTTACCAAAGCAAGAAACAGGCACAGATGTTGTTGAAAGCCTCTCCCATCAGGATACTTTTATTACAATCAGGCAATCTTTGCACTTAGAGCCTACAAGATATTAAAATTTAGAATATTAAATAATAAGATCACATACAACAGCATTTCAATACCATTAGCTTCCAATAAATCAAATTTGCAGGAATTAAAGTATCTAGTTATTATGTTTCAGTGAGAGGAAATATTAAAATTCATGAGTATTCTAAAGGACACCATAACTAAATCAGAATAGATTACAGTTCTGCCAATAATTAGAGCTGGAAATTTCTAATAGGTCTTTACCATGAAATTATCAGAAATCAACAGGAAAATAAATATCTTCACTGAAAAAAATGTGTAGGATTAACTTGAATGTTGGTTATAGAAGATAAAAAAGTTAAAGATGTAATTTAAAAATAGCTGATATCCTTTATAACTACTAGGAAAGAAAAAAAATACCAGCAAAGAGGTTGAAGAGAACATGAAGGGCATCTTAAAATAGTCTAAGGAGAACAAGATATGAAAAAGATGAAATATACCCTTTTAGAAAAAATTGATTATAGGAGACATAGAAATTGATAAATAATAATTAGATTTAGAAATAGCATAATTTATAGTAGAGAGAATATTAAAATTGTATACACTGCTGTCGAAGGTCTTTATATATTATAAAATTGAGAAGCAATATGAATTCAGAAAAAGTAAATCTAAAGAAAAAACTTTAAAAAGTGATATAGAATATTATTTAAATGCTCACCTTAAATAAAGGTATCTCATTGCTAATGATTTCTTTTTTTAATACTGGCAACAAAATCGTTCAATATTTAAATAGAAATATTCATTATATTCAGGGACACTATAAATCTTCTTAATCACAAGCTTTTTTCATTATTAATATCCTAAAAGCATGATAAACTATTATGCCCGAGATGCATCAGTCAATTGAACTGACAAATTGATTTATCTTTTAACTTAAGCTTTCTTGCTCATATACCCTACCCAGGAAACATTGCTAGTGCTTGGATTCACAGTGGGAGATGTTCATAAAGGAATCATTTGGGGATGCTTTAATTTATTAGGTTCTTTTGCTTTAGGGTATAGGAACAGTAATAATTAACAAATAGGTTTAAGCTTTTTCTCTTATGTTATAATTCCCTTTAAGTAGCCCAATACTTTCTGTACATGACACTGTCCTTAGATTTGTGCAACCTAAGACTCAGTTAGATTTTTCTATCTCATATTGTTTCCCATATTGTTCGCTTATATTGAACTTGTATGTCTCTAAAACCTCCTAAGTTTAACTCTTGTGAATGACTCAAGCCAAGTCTTGCCAATAAATTGTTCAATAAATTCTTTTTAACAGAATATCTTCTCCCATTTCCCTTACCAATAATTTCTTTTAAGAATCCTCTTGCTTTTTGCTCCCTCCAGAAGTCTGTGTACTACGTGAAGCTCTCCTGGGATCCCATTTAGCCTGCAGAGAAGAGAAATCTCTGATTATCTAATGGAGTTGAAAAGTCAATCAATAAGCAACGTGGATTTAGTAACAACAAATAAAGCCAAGCACTAAGACTTTGTTGTTTGTTGCAAAACTAGTGGCATTCTGAAAGAAAAGTATTTCTTTTATACTAGCTTTCAGGTAGACTTCTTAAAAAAAAATAAAGACCCAGTCTGAGGCCAAATTGCAGTTAATGGTGGATAAGTCATGGGACTTAACTAAATAAATAATTGAGGCAAGGATTATTTATCACTAATTTAAAAGAGAACAATATGTTTATAATTATAAGTAACAATCTTGGAGAAGTGGCTAGATGTCCTTGAGCATAGCAAAAGAGAGACATAATGATTATTGAAGGCTAAAGAAGCATAACTATAAAGAGAGAGGAAATGAGCTAAAAACATTCAGACTAAAGAAAAGAAGACCAAAAACAAATCAACTATAAAAGATATTGAGGGGGAAACATCAGATACTCTTTTATGACTCCAAAATGAAATGAAAACAGATAAAGTATAAAATTTGCTGCAGAAAAATCTTGAAGTTAAGCATTAGGATTCATCTGAGAATTCAGTCAAGAATACAAGGAGATTTCTGCCAAGAGTGTAGAAATGCCCGCTCTTTGTGAGTCAAATCATCATAAAGAGATTGGTTTATGGATGTCAGTGTGCCGATAGCTCCCTGCCCCTGCAGTTGCTTCCCTTAATTCTCTTGATCTCTGGCTTCCTAAAGATTCAGTCACTGGAATTGATTTCTATGAAAAAAAAAAAAATCTAAGACTTCTAAATCCTAGTTATATCAGTACATTTAATGAGGTTATATTTGCTTACTGAATTATTTAGATTTTTGTTTTGGAAAACCATGGTATATATCAGTTATGGTTTAGGTTTGGGTTCCTCTCGCTAGTCTGGATCCCTACCCAGAGGGATGCTATCCCATCTAAACATCCCTGGAAAGTTGGAGCAAAGGGAAAACATTCCTAAGGCATTCTGTGGAAGCATATCTAGGAAGGGATAGCAGAATTAGAAAACAAAAAAATTAAAAGTAAACTCATGCCTTGAGCATAAAGGGCTGAGGATGGATGCCAGATTGAATAGCAGGACAGGGAAGTGAATGGCAGGGAGAATTAAAATCTGGGTTGCTCAAAAGGAAGTCTTAGGTGAGGTAGTTCTGCATTTGTCATCCAAGAGTAAAACCTGACCATTGCTTTTAGAAGCTTTTGTTGTGGTGTGTGTCAGCTTAAAGCAATTGTATGTACATCTTTGGAGAGCTTATACCTATCTTTCATTGTTTAACCATATACTTCTGTTTCACTAGTCTGGTACTATAAAATGAGATCATGCTCCATTATTACCCAACATGGTTAGGGGATGGATTCATCCCTGATATCCTTCTGGGAAATTAGTATCCCTTTAAGGATAGGATACCTATATTTTATTCTTGGAGTTTCTTAGAGTAATAACCCTACTATGCTCTGGTAAAGGTCCTCCATTTCCTCTGATCTCGTTTCACATCTTCTAGTTTTGTCAACGTCTAGCTGTTTCAACTACTACTTACCCATGCGATTGAGCTCTTGCCTAAGCAAAACTTATCTACTGGCAGCTATTCTGATGCACTGCTTTCAGCAATTCATGACCTACAGTTTTCATTTATTCTCACCTGTTCCTTCCAGCTTAATGTATGATGTTACCTTCTGGGCCATTTGACTCTTCCAATTCTGCCTCCTCATCCCAGATACTACATGGCCTTGAGGAAGGCAACTTTAGTTCCTTTATTTCCCTACAGCACAAGTTAGAGCAAAGTTGGACTTTTAACAAGACTGCAGACACTTTGCTGTAGTGGACAATATATGGAAGAGCTTACAGTTTGTCCTAGACATAATTACTTATAATTACTAACTTGTTGAAACTTTTTTTCAGGATATCTGCCAGGCTCCTGCAAGGTTTCCCTGTGCTACCAGGGGGCAAACTCAGTCCCCTCAATAGGAATCTCCTGAGTCTTGTACATCTCAGTTCTTACATACACTTTCCTTGTGTTCCTCTGAGAAACGCAGAGCTCCTTCCTCCTCCAGCCTATTGGTCTACTGACAGTTCTGTCACAGGAGCCTGACATATTCTCAAGAAATTTCCCCAAATTTCTGATGCCCATTTTTATGTTTCACCACAAATGTGTGGAATGAATTTTATGTACCACACAAGCCAATTATTCTATTCTGTAGTATATTTATCAAAACTGAGTTTTTGAATCCTAAGTTATGCCATTCATTGTGGTTTTGACCTAGTTTGGGGCTGTGCCAAGCCCATTCCCATTCCTTTACATATTGTTTTCCATTACATGAGGTGAAAGTAAGGTCAGGACTCTATTATTCTTAGGACGAAATCTGTTCTAGGGCGTTAATATGCATACACATTCTTCCTTAGAAAGATACACATATACCAAGTACAGATGACTTACAACATCCAGATTTTTTAGAGGAAAACAAAAAAATTGATAATTAAAAGATTTTTCCAACTTTCTATGGGTATTCCTCTGCTAAGGAAACCTATTAAAGTTAATAGACCAAAGATCAAATCTCTCTCTCTCAAATTTTCCTCAAGAACAATAGAGGGGTCTGTTTCTTATATATGTATAAATTGGAGTTCAATTAATCCATCCAAGCCGATCAAAGAGTGGTCTTCCCTAAAAATAAATGCTATTTTTATCCTAGAATACAAAGTGAGATTTGTGAGTCTCAAAGTGGCAGTCTTCCAACCTCAAAATTGAAGAAGACATTCTTTATCACACGCATCATTATAAGGATATTAAAGAACTAAGCATTGAGTATTGATAAGCCTGAATCGGACTCTTTCTTAAGAGGAAATGTTGACTTGGTAAGACCCTCCTTTGGGTTTAGTTTTCTTCCTGAATGTGAAGATTGTGTAGCTACTCTGCTTATTTATGGTCCTCACATGGGACATGGTCTCAGTGGTAAAGTTTTAATTATTTTAGAAAATGTAGAGCTCTTACAAATTTATGATGTTTTCTCATTGGGGCAAGGAAAGAGTTATATAGAAAAATCTGTAATTTTTCCTTCCAGAAGTAGCTATGCTATAAACATTTATATCCATAGCTCTATCTATATCTATGCTATATACATTTATAAAATAAGGTTATTATTTTTATAGTTACATTTTTTGACTCCATTAAGACTGCTCTGGGAAGTAGATAGATTTTCTTGGTGCTGACTATAATCATGACATCATTAGAGGTTACTCTCTCCTTTGAGATGCATATAAAATTGATTTGCATCCTCTATTTTATGTCCAATAAGAAATCCAGTGCTTTTCCCAACATTTCTGTGAATTCCCAGGAATGTGTATTTTCACAGTCATTTCTAATTTCAATATCTGGTTCACTCTGAATTTAATCTACCTATTTGTCACTTCTCCTAGCTGCTTTCTCCATGATCTAGTCAAATAAGGAACATTTCCCATGTATTTAAGTTCTCTCATGTACCACTTACAGAGAGCATTTGTAGTTACAGCAGATTACACTGAAAATTTAGAGTTAAGGGGTGTGTTAAGGGGTAGTTAAGAGTTAAGGGGGTGTGAGAGGGGACTATACATCAGTTCATGTAAAAAGTATTAGATATCCTGTTCTCTGAAGTTCTTTTCTTACCATCCCATCTTTTGCACCAACAGCCAAAAATTTCTAACTGGCAAAATTTTTACAGGGCCTCCACTGGGGTAAATGGATTTTCACGTACAAAGTGTTTTCTGAAATAAAATAGAGAAAATAATCAAGTATAATTAAACATAATCAATTTTTATAGAATTCAGTTAACCATCTAAATTTTTATTATTTTTTAAACTTTTTATACAATTTTAAAAGATATACTCCATTTACAGTTATTACAAAATATTGGCTATATTCCCTGTGTTGTACAATACATCCTTGTAGCCTATCTTACACCCAATTGTTTGTACCTCCCATTCCCCCATCCCTATATTGCACCTCCCCCACCACTGGTAACCACTAGTTTGTTCTCTATATTGGTGAGTCAGCTTCTTTTTTTGTTACATTCACTAGTTATATTTTTTACATCCCACATGTAAGTGATACCACATAGTATTTGTCTTTCTCTGGCTGACTTATTTCACTTAGCTAATGCCCTCCAAGTCTATCCACACTACTGCAAATGGTAAAAATTCGTTCTTTTTCATGGCTGAGTAGTATTCCTGTGTGTGTGTGTGAGTGTGTGTGTATTATATATTGTATATATATGTATGTTTATTGTGTATATATTATATGTATATATCTATATCACATCATCTTTATCCATCCACCTGTTGATGGACACTAAGGGTGTTTCCATATCTTGGTCATTGTAAATAATGCTGCTATGAACATGTATCTTTTTGAATTCGTGTTTTAGATCTTTTTTGGATATATACCCAGGAATGGAATTGCTGGGTCATATGGTAATTCTATTTTTAGTTTTTTGAGAAACCTCTGTACTGTTTTCCACAGTGACTGCAACAGTTTACATTTCCACCAACAGTGTACAAGGGTTCCCTTCTGTCCATATCCTTGCCAACATTTGTTATTTGTGTACTTTTTGATGACAGCCATTCTGACAGGTGTGAGGTGATATCTCATTGTGGTTTTGATTTGCATTTCCCTGATGATTAGTGATGTTGAACATATTTTCATGTGCCCCTTGGTCATCTACATTCCTCTATGGAA
Source organism: Balaenoptera acutorostrata (assembly GCF_949987535.1). Classification (NCBI taxonomy): domain Eukaryota; kingdom Metazoa; phylum Chordata; class Mammalia; order Artiodactyla; family Balaenopteridae; genus Balaenoptera; species Balaenoptera acutorostrata. The sequence continues at coordinate 101,210,211 of NC_080067.1, read as the reverse complement.
AAATGTCTATTCAGTTCTTCTGCCTATTTTTTAATTGGGTTGTTTGTTTTTTGATGTTGAGTTGTATGAGCTGTTTATATATGTTGGATATTACTTAGTTAATAATTAATCCCATTTGCAAATGTTTTATCCCAGTCAGTAGGAGTAGGTTGTCTTTTCCTTTTATTGATGGTTTCCTTTGTGTGCAAATGCTTTTGTTTAATTAGGCCCCATTTGTTTATTTTTGCTTTTATTTCCTTTAGGAGATGGATCCAAAAAAATATTGCTGTGATTTATGGCAAAGAGTGTTCTGCCTATGTTTTCCTCTAGGAGTTTTATAGTATCTGGTCTTACATTTAGGTCTTTAATCTATTTTGAGTTATTTTTGTACATGGTGTTAGAGAATGTTGTAATTTCATTCTTTTACATGCAGCTGTCCAGTTTTCCCAGCACCACTTATTGAAGAGGCTGTCTTTTCTCCATTGTATATTCTTGCCTCCTTTCTTATAGATTAATTGTCCATGGGTGCATGGGTTTATTTCTAGGCTCTCTATCCTGTTCCATTGATTTATGTGTCTGTTTTTGTACCAGTACCATACTATTTTGATTACTGTAGCTTTGTAGTATAGTCTGAAGACAGGGAGACTGACTCCACCAGCTCTATTCTTCTTCCATAAAATTGTTTTGACTAGTTGGGGTCTTTTGTGTTTCCATACAAATTTGAAAATTTATTTGTTCTATTTCTGTGTAAAATGCCATTGATATTTTGATAGGGATTGTATTGAATCTGTGGATTGCCTCGGGTAGTATGGTCATTTAAACAATATTGATTCTTCAATCCATTAACACGGTATACCTTTCCATGTACCATGTATTGTGTAGTCTTCAATTTCTTTCATCACTGTCTTATAGTTTTCTGGCTACAAGTCTTTTGCCTCCTTAGATAGGTTTATTCTTATGATTTTTTATTTTCTTAAATTTTAAAAAAGTTGGTAGTTTTTTCAGGCTAAATTTTGATAGGAAGATTTATCTCAGAGATAAGTACATTTATCTATATCAAATTGTATCAATTATAGCTTTGTTTTTCTTTTGTCACTCTTTTGTATTTAATAATAATTTGAATTTCCCCATGCCAAACTTTTCAAATATAAAATTTTTCTATAAATTGATTTTTCTAACAATTTTTAATGATTAACATGTTTTGATATGTGCGTTGTTGGCCATTGTCAACTTTTTATGTTGGTTATTTCTACCAGAAACATTCATTTTAATTTGAATAAAGACAGCTTAAATTTAACATTTAATTGATAACATTCTCACTTTAATAATTAACAACCATATTGTTTAATGAATTTAAGTAATATAAACCTTTGGTTGTGAAGATCTGTTTATTGTGGTTTCAAATGAAATGGGAAAGAGAAGGGGCATACATAGAGGACTCAGAACCAGAGGTGGAGAAACAGAGAGGTGGGTACAGAAACAAGATCATTGAACAATTCAGAGAGGTGCTACTTCTTTTTGGTTCCATAGCTCTTACTGCTATGCATGGCAGTGTCAGAATTCCCCTAGGGCCAACCTGCTGATGTCAAAAGGATGAAATGAAAAGCTTTCATGGTTCTATTTTAGATCGTACCTCCAAATGCCTCTTCATCTGCTCAGCTCTACTCTTATCCTGTATTCCAGTCTCTACTATATTTGCTACATCCTCCAATTCTCATTGTTTCTTACAGAGAGCAGTTTAGCGAGTTTAACACCTCCAGCTAAAACCCTAGTTTCCCACCTAAAGCAATATGTTCTGCTAGATATGTGACCATCCACCCTGGAGAGAAATTGCTCTCTTCCTTAGGGACAGAATTAACTACAAAAGATTGTGGTGTTCCTTGAATGAGTTAATTACCCTGTTATCTTTACCCTCTGTGCTTGTTCCATTAGCATCTTTGTTTTCATCCCCATCCTCCAGCACTCTTTGCAAGTGCTTCTCTTGTTCCTAGTTCCTAGACTTTTGTTTTCTGTAGGACAGGATATTTCCATTCAGGAGCCTCCTCACTCTACCACAGCCTATTCCAAATATATGTATTCCTTGAGGGGATTTTCAGGGCTGGAACTAGCTGGTAGAGGTGATTCTGTACCCCTCTTTCCAGGTGGTCCCGCTCATATGATACCATGTGTACATGTTATTTCATTTATGTGTAAGGCTAGTGTTAAGGATCCAAACCGTTGTGAGAATAAGTAGAACATACTATACTTAAAGCCTCTATTTGACATGAAGAATATATTAGAAAGTGCTTTTATTGTTCTGTTTTCTTAAAGCTAAGCATTTAGAGTATAATCTTGTTTCTTCAGTAAGCCTGATAGCCATTGCATTTTCTTAATATTCACACCAAATTGCACAAATGAAAGAATTTTACCTCATCGGAAACATCCTGTTAAGTTTATGATTATATTTAAATATAAAATATCTGTCTTATTGTTTAAAGCACATGCACAGATTTGAGTGGGGAGATTTATTTATTTATTTTAAAGTCATGATGTGAATCTATTCAACCATATTTTCTTGCTCCAGGCTCTAGCCTACACACAATTTTTCATTAAAATATTATTTGAACTGAGGACATCTGCAGTTGTCTGGAACATATTTTCTCCAGTACTTAATTTTAAGCTCTCTACACATCTTGGAATTCTCTAAAAAATTCTATGGCATGTTTGAGTATCACTGGACAAACAACAGCTATGCCTCTATCAAGAACAGTGCTAGTCTGAGTGGAAAATTTGCCAGCTTTATTAAGAGCATCTTTAACAGAATTAATTAAGTTTCTTATTCTGTCAATAACACTGCTCTCTGAATAAAGAACTTCTCCATACATAACACATTATTTATTATGAGATAGTTTAAGAATAAAGAAAAATGTAATGAAAATAATAATGAATATCTACCATCATCCAGATTTGTCAAACCTTAATATTTTATCATGTATGCTTCTGATATTTTAATTAAACATTACATATTAATTTGACTCACATTGCTCAATTATCTCCTCTTCCATTTTCCTCTCCTTCTTTCCAGAAGTAACTGATATATTTGTTGTTTATCAAAACAATGTATGTTTACATTTTTATTACATTTGTTTGTATTCTGAACCAATATTTAATTTTTTATGTTATTAAAACATATAAATCTTATCATAATATATCAATTTCTTCACATTATACTTTTAAAGATTGTTTTTCCTGTTAATACTTGCAGGAGTAATTTATTCATTTTTCACTGTATAAGGATTCCATTATATGAACACAGCACAATTTATTTCCCCTTGTCTTGTCTTTCTTACTTTTTTCACAGCAGTTACACTCTAAGGGCTCTTTGATACAAAAACATGTGAGCTTTAATAAATGATTTCTCTTTTAAGCCATTGAGATTAGGAATGTTTTGTTGGGCAGCAATAGTGCTAATTCCTTCAGTGGAAAATAACAGAGTATCTCTTCTTAATCCCTAAAGCACTTTCTATTTCTCATTGGATACATGTTTGTAATGTCTTTGATTGTGGTTATTGAGGGTCTCTGTCTTAGTTCACCACTGAAATGTGTGTTCTTTGAGAGATGGGCCTGGAATCCCTGTTTAATTGTTTATTCCCCTACACCATTATTCCTGGCTTGGCAGTTGTTACAGTTATTTCGTTCCTATAACAAGGGAAACAAGTTAATGTTAAAATAAATTGTGTTAGTGTTTTTCTTTTCTACAAAAGCCTACTCCTTGTTTTCGTTTAAAACTAGTATTCCCCACATTTCCTTACTGAGTTTTTCTAGACTCAGTGCAGACAATCAAAAAGAGCCTATTCTTGGTCCTTTCATTGCCCTCTCCAGTGCTGTCCACCATTAATTTTCTCTGCTCTCTCCAGCTTAGTCCATTGGGGGCATAAGAGCTCCCTCTGAAATGATGAGAAGTCCATTTTATTGGTGATACCAACAACTTGTCTGTTTTTCCCTTTTAGCTTGAGACCAACTCCTGGACTCAACTTCTGACTTCAGCCCTACTTGCTCTTCAGTATTTGGGGTCACCTGATTTTTTAAAACATTTATTTATTTGTTTCTGTTTCCTACTGTGACATTGTAATTTATAAGAAATATGTATTTAGTCATTCAGATGACCAAAATATATTTCTCATATATATTTGGTCTTCACCTGCAGTTCCTGGCTCACAGATGCCAAAATCTTTGGGATTTTTAACTGTTAAAAGTGATAAAGTGTCCTTTGCTGTATTAATGAGGCAGCTTTTGAAAGCATCTAAGGATGGGGGCTGATTTGCTGGGGAAACTGGTCATGTGATTAGAGGGTTGGAACTTTCAGTCTTACCCCCTGATCTCCTGGGAAAGGAGAAGGCTTAGAGTTTGAATCAGTCCCCAGTGGCCAATGATTTAATCAATCATGCCTATGTAATGAAGTCTCCATAAAAATCCAAAGGGACAGGATTCAGAGAGCTTCTGGGTTGGTGAACATGTGGCGATTTGGGGATAGTGGCCAGCGTGAAGAGGGCATGAAAGCTCTGAATCCTTCCCCCATGCCTCACCCTATCATCTCTTCTATCTGGCTATTCCTGTATTGTATCCTTTTACAGTAAACTGGCAATCTAGTAAGTAAAATTTATTCTGATTCTGAGAGCTTCTCTTGCAAATTAATCGGACCCAAGGAGGAGGTCGTGGGAACCTCTGATGGATGGTTCAGTGGGTCAGAAGTACAGGTGACAACCTGGCCTTGAGACTGGTGTCTGAAGGGGGCAGACTTGTAAGACTAAGCCCTTAACCTGTGGAATCTGATGCTATCTCTGAAGACAGTGTCAGGATTGAGTTAAATTGTAGGATATCCTGCTTGTGTCTGAGAATTGTTTGGTATTGTATGCCAACCCCCCAAACCCTCCCCCCACACCCACATTGGAATTGAGTTCAGGAACCTAATTTACCTACTTAGCTTACTTCTTGATATTTGGGAGTGGACTTAGATCTATTTCTTGAACAAATGATTGATTTATTTTTATTATTTGATCCACGGGTAAATTTTAACTCATCCTTAACAAACTTTGCCCTACATTCTTTGTTCCCTGACTCTCCCTTGCCCCTATGAGAGATCATCCTATTTAGTAATTTTTCTGGTATAGTTTTACAAATGAAAAAGCCAATATGTGTGTCTTATAAACATTCCTCCCTTTTATTCTTTTTCTTTTTACTGGAGCCTATATCTTGATTACCAATTGTTCATTTTGAGTACCAAGTTATCAATTTTATTCCTTTAATAGTTGCCTTAATTTGGCCATTAATATGACTTAAAATTACTCAACTGCAAACAATCCATTGTTTATGCTTGGATAATATGAGGGTGATGAAAAATGCCAGCCTCAACATTGTAATTTTTGATTTGATACACTCAATAGATATGGCCCATGTTGAAATAAAATGTTCTTGTTTTACCCTTCTTCACTGTGTTTCCTAATGATTGTGATAGAAAAGTTATCTTATGATTTCTTCATCATTTTAGATACATCACAATCCTGTTGTTAATAATCACAAGATGTTCAATCCTTAGTTCATGATTTAAATTTTTCTTTATTTATAGAGGTTTCATGATGTCCTTACTCATAGTTCCTTCTTTTGCTATTTTCCTAGATCTATTGAAACTCTTGCCCAGTTATATTTTTCTTTAAAAAAATAGATGGTTTATTGGGGTCCATGGTATACTCTGCATGAGCCAAACATGCTAAGCCATCTCTTCTATGGTCTATTTTCTTATCCAAAATATAGATGATGACCAGTAAGTATGAAGCAGTTGGGAAGAATGTTTTCTGAAAAAGCTACTTGGTTACTGATTAACTCTGTTCCTCAGAAAGTGCAAATATCTATGACTCTCAGAATTATTTAGATATTACCAAGAATGGACTCATCCAACCATAGAATATCAGGGCTGAGAAGGATCTTAAAGTCTGTCTAATAAAATCTTATTTTATCAAGGCATGAATTGAATGAAATAGTCAAAATCTGATCAGTTTTGGTTTTCAAAATGTAATATTCATATGGTTCACCTAATAGATGAGGTGGGGAGGCCCCAGTCACTTGTCAATGAGATGTGTCTAGGACAGGGCCACTGCACTATGTAGATTTATCTCTATGATCTCAATGGTACCACCTGTTCTATTACTCACCTTACCTATCATTAAAAAAATTATGATAGTTGATATATATTTGGAATGGAAGAAGAGGGAAAAGAACCACACAAAAATTTCACCCAAGGGAAACTAGGACATTTCAAATGAGATGAACTACCAAGATATATTAGTGCAATTCTTTGCCAGCAGGGAAGCATCCTGGATCGTTTCCTTTGTTCCAAGCCATTCTATTATTATCTAAATAGACTATTCTCAAGTGATGAGTCGGTAGCACTTCAAAAATAATTTGTGAGTTCCTCTAGATCTTGGAAAGCATTTTTCTATACAAAAAACATAATAAATGGTTATTTTGTTCCCTGACCAATATTGCAAAGTTACTTAAATACGCAAGGTACCTAAATATATTGGAATTGTTCTAAATATATCTAACTATTGTATGTCTCATTATTTCTATGGGACAATTGCTTTCATAATTCTAAGTCTTCCCCCTCAGTAGTAGCAGCCATTTCCAGCACTGATGTAGAATAGGGTCTTCATTAGAGATAGGTTGTGGGGTACACCCAGGAACCATTAAGAAACTTTTTTACTCAATCCATTTTTGTATCCGCTTGACAGAAAGGGTGTTTGAGGATAACCACTCTCCAGTTGTTCAGAAGAAAAATAAAAGGAGAGCTGCACCCATGAGGAGCATGCAGCTGTAGACTTGTGTGGAAATGTTTTGTGATACAGTTGTTTATGATGTGAGGACCACCTAATCCTTGATTTCTATGTTCTGAGCTGCCCATTTTCTATCTTGATCTCATTTAAAAAGTGATGCTATTTTGTGACTAGCTTGTGAAAATTTGAGTGCTGCATTTAATTAGAACAGCAATGTTATACTGAACAACTTCAGTATTTCTTGGGTCTGAACTTTTCAAATCGTTTTTTATTTAACCCAATGCTCTATTTTCTTTCAACTTCATGACTTTTTTTAATGTGCACTGTGGTAGCAGGGACTTTCAAAATTAAAAATTAACTCTGAATTTCTGAAAGAAGCTTTGTTTCTGAAAGTAATTATTTGCAATAATTGCTACACTATCTTCTGAAGAGGTAAGATTCCTGGTGTCACATGGCAACCTCATCCCTGGGTCTCCTGCTGGCGCTTGTCAGGTTAATGTGTGCTATTCCCCGGCTCAAAAACCCACATGGGTTCTTCTCCAGGCCACCTGTGGAGGAGGAGAGGGTTTTTAATATTTTCCTTAAATTTCCAGGAAAATGAGAATATCTAGAATGTGAATTGGAGGACAATGTATCACTTACAGTAATGCTGTTTTTTTGAGAATATTCAGTCTCAGGAACAAAACAAGTTGAACTCTGGTCTCACATTATCTTACAGTTTTTCTTAAAGAAATTGACAAGACTTTGCTGCATCTATATGTCCTCCAGATTCTGTTCAAATCTTGCTATCTTCTACTTCCTTACTTTAAATCAAGTTTTATTTAAAAAGGAGTAAATATTGGCTCTTGGTAAAGGTTGAGAAGGTTCAGACATGAGTCTCTTACTTTTTAAATCACCCAGTGGCTGGGTTGATAATATCTGTACTTACCCCCCTGCTGTCTATCATTATTAAAATTTTTCTCAAAGTGAAGCCACCATCAGTGAACTTCAGGTGCTAGAACCTCCTCTCCATTGTTTTCCCTTATTGGGGAGGGGAGAAGCTTGCAAGTGGGGATGGCTGCATTCTTGTCAGGCAGTGTCAGACTGCATTTCCCTTTAAAGATCACCAGGCCAGTATGGATCTGAAATACCAAAGGTGCCAAGTGTGAGGGCTGGATAAGTCTTTTGGATTTGCCATATCAGATATTTGAAATCAATTGTAAACCCTGCTGGAATGTCTTTTAATTTCAAAAAGCTTAACTGCAGCCTCCTGGAATATTTATTTGTTTCTTTATTTCCTCTATTTTAGTGGACTCTCTTCTCTGCAGTTAGGTGAATGGTGTGAAGGTCTACGTGGTTGGGTTTTGATGTGGGAAGTTCTTTATGAGTCATTCCTTATGTTCTCAAGAATGAAACCCTTTATCTTAATGAATATAATTTCCAGACAACATATTCCCTACTTCTGGGGTAAGAGTTAAGCTTTTAATGTTTGTTGACTGAAAAAAATATGTGATGACTGACATTTGCTATAAATTTAGTGAAGATCTTGAATGTATTTTATTAATCACGAAGTCATTTTAATATAACACATGACAAGGAGTATATGTGTATGAAGTATATTTTAGTCACTCTACGGTGTCTAGAGAGAAAATAGATGCTGTGATCTCTAATTCTACCACAGTGGTGCTCCTCTAAGGCACCCAGAGGTTGTCTCTTATTGAGAACTGCAGGCTGTTGTGGCATAAGTTGTGATTGTGTTGTTTTATTATGATGTTACATATATGCTAATCATTTACTTATGAGATGAGTTATGGACCATAAACTATGCTCTATGTGAAATGCACTTCTTAACTTTCTAGGAAAAAAAGAAAGAAACATAAGATGATTTAATGTTCTGGTTCATACCAAATCTGATATTTGTTACAATGCATAAACCTTTACTTAACCCCAGCTCTTAAGTGATACTGTGTTTTGTGTTTATGTGAACTGATCTCTCCTTAGCCCCACTTACTCATCACTTAGGAAGGCTTAGCTCCATTGCTGGTTACTCATAATATTTAGCAAGGAAATTATTTTCATTTCTCAAATTTAGTTCTGGTGAATTGCTATTAACAGTCATCTGCCTTATTGGAGGAATTTCCTACCAGATACATATATATGCTTGACTTTGCTGATAAATGCTGCTAGCAGGGAATATAGAAGGCTTCTAGCTCAGCACGACCCATGGTAAATCCTGCTCATTATCTTCCCAGATCCTTGTACATTTATGTCTCTTTCTCAAAGGGTCTTGCTCTTGGTTTTTTGTTCTATGAGAGTAAAGTTTTGTTTTTTACATGAAACTGGGAACATATTCTTTCCCTTAATACCTGATTGTGACTTAAGGCATAACTGCTTCTAGAGATAGTTCTCTATGGGTAGGGAATGTGCCTATTTTGCCCATTCTGGTATCCTAAATGACTAACATAGGAACCTGCCCCTAGTAAGTCTCAATAAATATTATATGAATGAATGAACAAGTGTCCAAATGACTCTTGAGTAGCAAAACTCATTCGAATATATATTTTTTTCTGAGCCCTCAAATTATACCACTCCTGTTACCTATTAATGGAGCTATGCAATTGTGAAGTCTAGGCATAGGGGCTATTTTGTTGCTTTTCAGAATCTAGATCATTATCTTACAGGCTATCTACTCTCTCTTATTAAAATGCTGTCACCTGATTTTGGTAATTTTTTTAAATTAATTTTTATTGTTGCTTTGCAATGTTAGTTTCTGCTGTACAGCAAAGTGAATCAGCTATATGTATACATATCCCCTCTTTTTTGGATTTCCTTCCCATTTAAGTCACCACAGAGCATTGAGTAGAGTTCCCTGTACTGTAGAGTAGGTTCTCATTCGTTATCTATTTTATACATATTACTGTATATATGTCAACCCCAATCTCCCAATTCATCCCACTCCCACTTCCCTGCTGGTATCCATATGTCCATTCTCTATGGCTGTGTCTCTATTTCTGTTTTGCAAATGAGTTCATCTGTATCATTTTTCTACATTCCACATATAAGCGGTATGATACAGTACTTGTTTTTCTCTTTCTGACTTACTTCACTCTGTATGACAGTCTCTAGATCCATCCATGTCTCTGAAAATTGCACAATTTTGTTCCTTTTTATGGCTGAGTAATATTCCATTGTATATATGTAAATATGTACCACATCTTCTTTATCCATTCTTCTGTTGATGGACATTTAGGTTGCTTCCATGTCCTGACTGCAGTGAAATAGTGCTGCAGTGAACATTGGGGTACATGTATCTTTTTGAATTATGGTTTTCTCTGGGTATATGCCCAGTAGTGGGATTGCTGGATCATATGGTAGCTCTATTTTTAGTTTTTTAAGGAACGTCCATACTGTTTTCCACAGTGGCTGTATCAATTTACATTCCCACCAACAGTGTAAGAGGGTTCCCTTTTCTCCACACCCTTTCCAGCATTTATTGTTCATAGATTTTTCGATGATGGCCATTCTGACCAGTGTGAGGTGATACCTCATTGTAGTTTTGATTTGCATTTCTCTAATAATTAGTGATGTTGAGCATCTTTTCATGTATTTGTTGGCCATCTGTATGTCTTCTTTGGAGAAATGTCTATTTAGGTCTTCTGCCCATTTTATGATTGGGTTGTTTGTTTTTTGTATTGAGCTGCATGAGCTGTTTGCATATTTTGGAGATTAATCCCTTGTCAGTTGCTTCATTTGCAAATATTTTCTCCTATTCTGAGGGTTGTCTTTTCATCTTGTTTGTGGTTTCCTTTGCTGTGCAAAAGCTTTGAAGTTTAATTAGGTCCCATTTGTTTACTTTTGTTTTTATTTCCATTTCTCTAGGAGGTGGGTCAAAAAAGATCCTGCTGTGATTTATGTCATAGAGTGTTCTGCCTATGTTTTTCCTCTAAGAATTTTATAGTGTCTGGCTTGTGGATCTTAGGTCTTTTCTTATTTGATATTCTCCATAAGACTGCATGCATTGGTATGGACTAAGGACAAAGTTATATCAGAACTTAGAATATAAATCCCATTTCACTGGTGAGCAGCTCTGACAGTAATAGATTGCTCATTTAATGGAAGGATCTGTGATGATATCTGCTGAGATCAGCAACAGGGGCCCAGGTAGTGTACATGATATTACCACTTTATCAAATGATAATATGGCTATTAATACATTGACGCTCTTGTAAGTGTTTCCCTTCTCAAGGAATCATAATAGATTCCTTGGGCACATCTGAAAGTAAATATATAAAGACAGAAAAACCCCTCTCTCTCTCTTGCTCTCACTCTCAGAGCTAATGGAGAGAAGCTATGCCTACAGCAAATAGGATTTTTTTTTTTTAGTGACGCTTATCACAGTGACATGACCCACTCAAAGGTTTATAGCATATTTTGCCAAAGCACCATCGTGCTGTCCTTTTGCTCAGCTCCTAATAGGTTTTGGCAGTTATCCATTTTGGGAGACCAGGAAGCTCTGAGAAAGGTCGGAGACTTCATTGCCTTTCAGACACCTTGCTGTGACTTGGAATGAGATAGATCTGCTCAGAAAGGGGAGAGGAGAAAAGGTTGATAAAAATCTTCATCTACCATTGAGAATTTTTTTGTTTGCTTTGGAACCTTGCTTGTCAGAATTTGGAAAATTTAAGGAAAAACAAATGTCCAATCTGCTATGAGGTTGTATATAAAAGGTACATCTTTTGCAACATGATATACTAAAAGGTCAATTGAACTGACATGTTATGCCTAAGAAATGAGATTTTATTTATGCCTCCTTCACAGGAAATAATTGATGACTTTCAACTGTCCCTTGAATATACTTGAGTCGTCATTGAACATGAGAAAAGGAATCAAGGTCCTATTCTTGAAGGTTGACTGTTGATCTCAATTATTGAGCAGAGTTGTCATGACTGTCACATACATGTGTATAGGATATTTGCTAGTGATAGAAATATTTCAAGGAATAATAAAAAATATTGTGTTCTGCTGGTTAAAACCCTGGGATTAAAAGAGCAACTAAATAGTAATTGTCAATATTGAGTTCTTCAGAGAAATGTGCAAGATAAACAAGGTTATTTTTAACCCATTTGTTTAGCAGGATGATCATATTCAGTAATGAGCATTTTTATGTCTCTAAACTCAGAGAACATGGTTCTTCATGAGATTTACATGATTGGGGATAATTTCATGAATATGTGTGTACTATGAGAGCTTCCCAGTCAACAAAGCTGCTTTGCCTAAAAAGAGCTGGGCATCATCTGGGTTCTTTCTGGCCATATAGTTAATATTAATGTTTCACAGAGATCACACCTACAGGACAGTATACACTGATGGTGTAACTTAATTTTCATATTACCTGCTTACTAGTGCTGCTCAAGGTAAATTTGAACATTCATAATTGGATTTTTTTTTGAGCCTTGTAATACCTGTTTCTGTTGGCCACTCCTCCTCCCCCACCCCCAATGTGAGCTTCTTTTCCTTGTCCGGTAGCTCCTACAGGTTAACATGAATAAGAATCACCTTGGAAGCTTGTTATAATGAGATTTTAATTTAGTATGTGAGGATGATCTCAGGAATTACTTTGAAAATAAACTCTCTGAATAACTCCAGTGAATGGTTGCCTACACTTGGAGAAACATAGTTTAGACTTTGCTTTGGTTAACCTCCTCCTTCTGATTAGCATCAGACTGGCTTTCCAGCCTCCTGGATGTGGATTCTGCAGTCTTTTAGCCGCCCTTTTCTTTGCCACCTATACTTTGTAGTGTTGCAGATAGATCAAAAAATAGGGTGGTTGAAGATCGGTGAATATAAGAACTGCTACCTAACATGGCAAGAGGGACTTTGCAGATGTGATTAAGTTAAGGATTTTGCTATAGGGAGACTATGTTGAATTGTCTCACTGGGCCCAATATAATTACAAGGGTCAGAGTGAGAGAGAGAGAGAGAGAGAGAGAGAGAGAGAGCAAGAGCGAGAGAGAAACATGGTATGATACTGGCCGTGAAAATAGAGGAAGGGACTAGTAAAACTCTTTTGTAGACCCTCCAGAAGTAACACTAGCTTGCCAACACTTTGATTTGGGGCCAGTAAAACTAATTTTAGACTTCTGACCTCCAGAATTGTAAGGTAATAAATTCGTCTTGTTCCAAGTCATGAAGTTTGTGGTAATATGTTGCAGTAGCTAATGGGAGTCTAATATATTGTCTTTAAACTTGTTTGTTCAGTTCAATGAAAAAATAAGAAAAATAATTCCTACTCCTTAGAATTTTTGAGCAGATCAGATGAGATACATCACATATAATATATGGGTGCATATTAAATATATGCTGCTGCTGAAGATGGTGATGACAAGGATGCCAGCAACTCTGCTTCTTCACTTCTAGTTGGCGGAGCCGCCACCACTGCTAAAAATGAGGGTTATTCCTAACTCATTCGATTTTAAATCACTTTCTACTTCCCACTGTCCCCCTAGATAATAAACTCTCTCCCTTTTGTGTGTTTCTAGGAAAAGGTAGCCATATTCTTGTTCCCATATTAAATCAATCCAATTAACAAGACTTTTTGATCATCTACCAACTACCCATAGTTATATGTGCCAGGAATCACTTGGCTCCATCATATTTCCCTTGAGTTTCTATAATTTATAGTTTGAAGGTTGGATGAGGCTATTTTTCCCTCCAAGTAGAGCTTCTTTTGAAAGTCTTATGGTCCCATGACTCTCTACTGCTTCTCTTTTTCAGCACCTAGCACGTTCTGAAATGATGTAAATGATTAAAAAAAAAAGGATTTGCCTCTTAAGGAGCTGATAATCTACTGTTACAAGTGTAGCACGATCAGATGCCAATTAAATGGAGTACAATTGAAGAATGGTAAGAACTCAGAGAAGAGGAGCTGTATATTGCTAGCTTTGGAAAAGGCTTTACGGAGGAAGTAAGTCCTGAGCCGTGATTTGATGGATGTGTATAATTTGGATAGAAAAAAAAAGGATGAGACGAGGTACTTTAAATTAGGAGGACAATGAAAAATCCATCGAGTCCATTTAGAGATGACGGTGAGCAGGGATTGCATTGGAGAGGATCAGGGAGGTGGAATTAAGTTGAATCATGATGTGTTCAGGCTTTACAGGTATTGTACGCGATGCTTATTCCATTGTATTCTTGAACCTCCTTAGAAATCCATACTAACACATCTGTAAGTTGAAACAAAAATATATTTCTTTCTTTTTCTTTTGTATCAATCAGATAGAATAGTGTATGCTCTTTTCCATCCACGCTGATTCTCAGCTTGAGATACCAGTGTTAATGGATATTCATCCTCTCTCCTGCCAAATAGCTTGGACCCTCTAATACTGAATGCCATTAATGGTGATGAAGTTCCAATTTTAGATAGTTTTAAAAGGAAAAAAAAAATTATCTGATAGGCATAAGGAGAGAAGAGAGCAGGACTCTTCTAAGTATCAAGGGAACTGTTTTGGAGAAGGAACAAAGCAATCAGCAGTTTATTACTGCTTCTCCCCAGTCACATTAATATAAAAGGGGCCAATGACTCAGTGAAGAAGTAGTGCAGGAGGCATTAGCACCAGAAACCCTGGCAAAATCTCAGCTGCCTTCTGGATAGGAGCAAAAGAATAGGAAGCAAATGGGACGATTCAAGAAAATAGCAGGGATGGTGAATCAGAGCAGTCATAGGCTCCTTCAGAGATAATTTATGTTCATGTTCAAAAGACGGTGACTCTTTGCTCAAAGACACATAATCAAATAAATAAATAACAGAAAATAGTCCATTTCATGAGCCCAGAGTAAGTAAGGAAAGACATGGGGTTTTTAGGCAAGAGGCGTCTTCAAGTTCATTTCTGAGATGTGTCAGAAGAGGTGCATCCCTTACTAAAGAAGTCCCAGGGCGCTTGGCCTGCAGCAGCTGTTGCATGCCACTGCACATGTTTCCTTTCCTAAGGCTTTCGTGAATCTCCGACCATATGCACCAAGATAAAATGAATCAGCACAACACCCTCAAGTTTTTTACTGGCTTAAAAAAATAACATGCAAAAAAGTACATAAAGCAAACAACTTGTTAGTGAATAATCATAAAATAAACCCAAATGTAATGCCTGTCCCAGTCACGACATAGCGTATTGTTAGTAGCACAGGTGCAGCCCCCCACCACCCCGGGGCCCTTCACATCACTATTTCCTTCTGTCCCCCAAAGGTAACCACTATCCTGAGTTTCTTGGCAGTCACTTCGAGTTCTTCTTTATACAGTTGGCACTTATGTATATATTCCATAAACACTGCACTTTTGTTTTACTTGTTTTCTTGATGTTATATAAATGGAATTGTATGATAAGCATTCTTTTGTGTCTGGCTTTTCTTTTTGCCTTTTAATGTTATGTTTATGAGATTCATCTATGGTGTTGCTTGTGGTTCTTGCAGTTGTTTTTGAAGTCACTCTAATGGATATAGGCAGACCTCAGAGATATTACGGGTTTGGTTCCAGACCACTGCAATTAAGTAAATATTGCAATAAAGTGAGTCACAGAGGTATTTTTTTGTTTTCCAGTGTGTATAAAAGTTGTGTTTACACTATACTGTAGTCTGTTAAGTGTGTAATAGCATTACATCTAAAAAAAAGCAATACACATACCTCAATTAAAAAATAATGCTGTTGGAAAAATGGCTGATAGACTTGTTCAACTCAGGGTTGCTATAAACCTTCAATTTGTAAAAAATGCAATATCTGAGCAATAAAGCAAAGTACAGTAAAATGAGTTATGCCTATATTATAGTGTGTACATGGATTATAGAATGGATATGTAAATAGTGGATGTATGTTTCAGATAACATTTCTGTATAGAATCTCAGTTAAGATGAACACTCATCAGCTTCTAAGAGAGTTGTATCAGTTGTATTTCTGCCTAATAAATTCCCACAAATTTAGCAGCTTCAAGTACCACCTATGTAGTATCCCACAGTTCTGGAGGTAAGACATTTGGGAGAGCTTGATTGGTTTCTCTCATAAGGCCAAAATCAAGGTGTTAGTCTATTCTCTGATCTGAAGGTGTGGTGAAGAATTCACTTCCAACTCATTCACATTGTTGTCATAATTCAGTTTCTTGTGGTTGTAGAACTGTTACCAACCAGGGTTTTTGGACTCCCTAATCAATGGAAATTGATAACAGGCCAGATGAGACATTCAGGCAAGGCTTTATTGGGACTCCCGCTGCAGCAGGAGGGAGTGAAAACAAGTAACAGGTTCCCTTGCTTGCTCCCTGAGGGGGGTGAGGTGAGCTGGTCCCTTAAATGGAGTGAGGGTAGGGGCAGGTCCAGGGGTCAGGCTGGAGGGGTGGCTTAGGTGGTCGGCCCACCCCCTTAGTGGTGCTGTGTGCAAGGTGCATGGGCAATACCCTGCTTTTGCTCCCGAAACCTCAGAATTGGCAGTTGGGTTTTTGCTTTTTTTGTATTTTGTTTATAATTTGCCTCAACTGCACATGTACAGTTATTTTAGTCCCTTATATTTTCTTTGTGTTCTGTTGTTGGAAGAGGTGTAAGTATTGCAGCAAAGGGCAACAGGTGTTGGTCCCAGCCTGTCTCAGAACTAAAGTCCCATCTCCTTGCTGGCTCTTGGCAGTAGGTCACTCTCAGCCATTAGAAGTTGCGCTAAGGTTCTTCCTTGTGGCCCCCTAGTCTTCACAGCCAACCAAATCTCAGGCTTCCAATCTCTCTCATTTTCCCTCTGTCAAGAACAGGAGAAAATTCTGGTTTGAAGTGATTAGATTACCCACCAGGGAAATTTCTTTTGTCATACAATGTAACATAATCATGGGAGTGATATATCATCATATTTACAGGTTTCACCCACACTCAAAGGGGGTTTTACAAGGTGAGGATCATCAGGGGCATCTTTGAATTCTGCCTTGTGTAGGAGAAGAAAATAATTTTATTTGTTTAAAAGTCAGTGTTTCTAAACACTACATCCATTGAGTCCCACCGTTGCTGAAGCTTGGCGCTTAAAATGACCAGGGGCACTCATACTTCATATAAAATTGATAGCTATCTTTAACAGGGAAGGCTGATATTTGGCATGCTATTTTTCTCTATTCCTTAATTCAAGTATATTTATTGAGCATATTCTATTAGTAAAGCACTGTGGATGGATACAAGGATGATGTGACAGTTACATAATAACCTATGGAACAAAAGAGAAACTGTAACAGTACTATATTTAGAATTTGATATAAATTCAAGGGAGGGCAAGACTACATTCTCCTAAGGAAGTTAGGGAAGGCTTCATGTTTCAACCAAATTTAATACCCATCCTTTTTCTTTGGTCTATCTCCCTTATTTCTGTTCACCTCACCAATTTTTAAAATCTATTTAACAAACATTTAATTAGCGTTTCCTGCCAAGTACTATTCTAAAGCCTTTATATATATATATGAACTCATTTAACCTCACAACAACTCTATGAAGTAGCCGTATTCTTGTTATCTCATTTCACTGGGAAAAGTACCTGAGCACAGAAGCTAAGTAACTTGTGCAGGTTTCAACAACAGGTAAGTAGCACATGCAGGGTTTGAACCCAGTCATGCTGGCTCAGAGTCCTTGTTTTTAAACCATTAAGCTGTACTGCACCAAAATATAGATAAAATTCAGATTTAACCATGTAATATCCAGGTTCATATCATTATGAACCATGGAGGGCAGTGGTTTTTATCAGAGTGTTTTTTTGTCCTCGCCCAACTGGACTCAATGTTTGGCAATATCTGGAGACCTTTCTGGTTGTCACAGTGACACTAGCATTTAGTGGGTAGAGGCTAGAAATGCTGCTAACTATTCTAATTCTTTGCCTCCCACAACAAAGAATTATCCAGCCCCAAATGGCAGTCATGCTGATGTTGAGACACTCCTGTAGCCCCCATGACCCCCAGGATTAAATCAAAGATCTCAAACATGGCAAACAAGGTGATTTTCTACTTGGCCTGTCCCTTTGTGCTCATCAATCCCTTCCAGTAGTTTCTGTGCACAAGGTGCATACACAGTGCTGGTTCTTGTCACCGTGGCTGTATTTATTCTCTCCACTCCTCCCAGAATGCCTTCTCTACCCATCCTCCCACCCACAACAATTCCCAGCCATTTACTCATCCTTTGGGTCTTAGCTCAGGCCATGGTCATTCTTGAAGCCTTTCCCCTATACTCCAGTCAGGGTGAGGTGCCCCCATATCATCGTTCCACATTATCCTCTGCAGTATTGAAGCGTTACACTTAAGACACTAAAGACTTACTCTTTCCTTGCCCCTCTCAACATGAGTTTGGGAATCCCATGGGAACAAGGACTCTGTCAGACTCACATCAGTGTCAAAAGTACCTGGTAGAGTGTGATTTCTGACACAGATGAATCCATTACATCTTAGTTGAGTGAATTAGTGAGTAAAAGTGTTGTATTCCTCTGCTAGGGCTGCTATAACAAAATACTGCAGACTGGGTGACTTAAACAACAGAAATTTAGTTCTGGAGTTTCAGAAGTCTGAGATCATGGTGTCAGCAGGTTTGGTTTCTCCTGAAGTGTCTCTCCTTGGCTTGCAGATGGCCACCTTTTCTCTGTGTCCTCATGTAGCCTTTCTTTGTATGTGCGCATTCCTGTTGTCGCTTCCTCTTCTTATAAAGAAACCCATGCTATTGCATTAGGACCCCACCCTTACGACCTCATTTAACCTTACTTGTCTCTTTAAAGGCCCTACCTCCAAATATAGTCACATTGCGGGTTAGGGCTTCTGCATATGAATTTTGAGGGGAGATCATTCAGTCCATATCAAGTATGAAATGAAAAAATACAGGAAATAGCAGTTGTTTCAGTTTAGATAGGAAAATGCTTCTCAAATCTAGTCATTTGATATAATTAAAATATTAATAGCTTTGATTGTTTTTTTCTTTCAAATAAATGTATTTATAACTGCAAATGAAAAGCAAGCTTATGTCCTTAAACAAAAGTTACCCACATAAAGGCATGCAATGAAAACAAAATAGTTATTACATTGTAACCAAAAAATGTTGCCCTTGGAAATATCTGGACTTGCGTTTATGCTGTATTTACTGTTAAAAAGATTACCAAATGTTTGAGACATGTAAAGAGTCACTTGCACCAAAGCAATACAGTCAAAAAGAAGGAATGAAAACTGAAAAATAGAATGTCATTCTTACCATGTGAGTCAATGCTGTTTCTTCCACATATTCACCAAACTAGATGCATCCCAAACTTGGTCACAGATTAGATTAGAGCCTAGGATGAGGAGTGTGGGAACTTGAGGCTGCTGAAGCTGATGAGGGCTGAGAGGCAGGAGACTGTGCCCTGACTGATGGCTAGGGCTCTGTTTGTTCACCCTTGTCTGCATTATTTGGTATTGTATAACTAAAAGTTACTTGGATTTCAAGTATCAAAAAATTTTTACCAAAGGTAGTCTTTTAGTACTTAGAGAATTTGCAAACAGACTTATAAGCCTTTTAAAGTTTCAATGCTAATTTGATTCCCATTCCATAATCATGTTTTATTTTTGGTGGTTTCATTCTCCAAGCAGTGCTTTGGAGTGATATTGTAGTGATCTATGGCAAGGAGTCTCACATTTGGCATGCAGCAAAATCACCTGGAGGGCTTGTTAAGACAGAGTTTGCTGGGCCCCCTATTTGCAGAGTATCTGATTAGTAGACGTTGATAGGGCCTGAGAATTTGTATTTCTAACAAGTTCTCAGATGATGCTGATGCTGCTTTTCTGGGAACCCTATTTTGAGAACTACTGCTTAATGGTTCTTCTAAAGTACTGCCTTGCCTCCTTGGAAGAGCCATAGATGAAATGCAACCCCATATTGCTCTTCCAGACTGAGAGATTAAAGCCATATGTAGGTGCAGTTTTTCTGCCAGAGCATTTTGGAAGCTTCCTTGGTATTTTGAGTACAGTTCCTATTTGGACCTTCATCCAATTGCTGAAGACTGATTTATTGAAATTCTTCATCTGCCAGGTTCTGTGCTAGGTAATTTGTATGCAACACTGTGCATGGGTAAGATTGCAGACTTTATAAAGACAATAGTGTTTACAGGCAGCTATGTGGCTATTTTAGTCCATGTGTGAGCTCACAGACCTGGGAATAAGGTTCTGTCTCAGTTTGCCAAACTCTAGCTTTGTGACCTTGAACAAATCATGGAACTTGCCTGGGTTCTAGGTCCCTCTTCTCAACAATGAGATTAGCATCACATTCAGTGAGTCAAATATTTCTGGAAAGGTATGACATTAAAAATATGTCTGGAAAATTATGACATATGATAAGCTCACTTTTTTCTCTCACTAGGTGGCATAATGGTATGAACTGAAACAGTCACTATTAGTAAAACACAATAATAATTTGTCTAGCATTTAAGATTGGTTCATTAGAATCTTGTTTAATCAGAATTACTTCTTCTGCTTGGGACCTGATATAGTGGAAGCTATCTGAAATAAGTGTCAAACATAACAAAAATCAGCAAATTACACTGAAACCATCTGAATCGTCCTGCAGGGCGTCCACCATGAAGTCTCTCCTGTCTCTTTTATGAGGATTAAGTCTACTTGTTGGCAGCCCTGCCATGATTGAGCACACATATGCTGAAATAAGTCAGCACTCTATCTCCAGGCAAAGGCAGAACAGCTATCTAAGAGACATTTGACAGACACCCTCCACACCCCCCAAAAAATCCTGGGTGCTTGGATAAATCTAATGGGTAGTATATGCCATTTCACTCATTTGGAATGGTTGTAGTTTTCTCCTAAAAGTGAACAGAATATTGGCTTTGGAGCTATACGGATTTGGATTTGAATCCTGACTAAGCTACTTATGACTTTGGTGATATCAGACAGGTTACTACAACTCATTCACAGTTTTGTCATCTATAAAATGGGACTAATATAACTCATAGGATGTTATGACAGTTGAACATGATAACACATGTAAACATCTAGCAACATTTGTGACATATTGTAGATGATAAATCCTATTTTATTTATTTATTTATTTATTTGTTTATTTATTTATTCTTATTAGTCATCCATTTTATACCAATCAGTGTATACATGTCAACCCCAGTCTCCCAAATCATCATACCACAGCCCACACCCCCCTCCACTTTCCCCCCTTGGTGTCCATAAGTTTGTTCTCTACATCTGTGTCTCAATTTCTGCCCTGCAAACCAGTTCATCTGTACCATTTTTCTACATTCCACATATATGCATTAATATATGATATTTGTTTTTCTCTTTCTGACTTACTTCACTCTGTATGACAGTCTCTAGATCCATCCACGTCTCTACAAATGACCAAATTTCGTTCCTTTTTATCGCTGAGTAATATTCCATTGTATATATGTACCACATCTTCTTTACCCATTCATCTGTTGATGGACATTTAGGTTGCTTCCATGACCTGGTAATTGTAAATAGTGCTGCAATGAACACTGGGTTACATGTGTCTTTTTGAATTATGGTTTTCTCTGAGTATATGCTCAGTAGTGGGATTGCTGGGTCATATGCTAATTCTATTTTTAGTTTTTTAAGGAACCTCCATACTGTTCTCCATAGTGGCTGTATCAATTTACATTCCCACCAACAGTGCAGTAGGGTTCCCCTTTTTCCACACCATCTCCAGCATTTGTTGTTTGTAGATTTTCTGTTGATGCCCATTCTAACTGGTGTGAGGTTAGTAGTTTTAGTTTAGTAATACTCATTGTAGTTTTGATTTTATTTTCTCTAATAATTAGTGATGTTGAGCATCCTTTCATATGCTTCTTGGCCATCTGTATGTCTTCTTTGGAGAAATGTCTATTTAGGTCTTCTGCCCATTTTTGGATTGGGTTGTTTGCTTTTTTTAATATTGAGCTGCATGAGCTATTTATATATTTTGGAGATTAATCCTTTGTCCATTGATTCGTCTGCAAATATTTTCTCCCATTCTGAGGGTTGTCTTTTCATCTTATTTGTAGTTTCCATTGCTTTGCAAAAGCTTTTAAGTTTCATTAGGTCCCATTTGTTTATTTTTGTTTTTATTGCCATTACTCTAGGAGGTGGATCAAAAAAGGTCTTGCTGTGATTAATGTCAAAGAGTATTCTTCCTATGTTTTCCTCTAAGAGTTTTATAGTGTCCAGTCTTATATTTAGGTCTCTAATCCATTTTGAGTTTATTTTTGTGTATGGTGTTAGGGAGTGTTCTAATTTCATTCTTTTACATGTAGCTGTCCAATTTTCCAAGCACCACTTATTGAAGAGACTGTCTTTTCTACATTGTATATCCTTACCTCCTTTGTCATAGATTAGTTGAGCATAGGTGCGTGGGTTTATCTCTGGATTTTCTTTCTTGTTCCATTGATCTATGTTTCTGTTTTTGTGCCAGTACCATATTGTCTTGATTACAGTAGCTTTGCAGTATAGTCTGAAGTCAGGGAGTCTGATTTCTCCAGCTCCGCTTTTTTCCCTCAAGACTGCTTTGGCTATTCAGGGTCTTTTGTGTCTCCATACAAATTTTAAGATATTTTGTTCTAGTTCCATAAAAAATGCCATTGGTAATTTGATAGGGATTGTATTGAATCTGTAGATTGCTTTGGGTAGTATAGTCATTTTCACAATATTGATTCTTCCAATGAAAGAACATGATATATCTGTTGGTATCATCTTTAATTTCTTTCATCAATGTCTTATAGTTTTCTGCATACAGGTCTTTTGTCTCCATAAGTAGGTTTATTCCTAGGTATTTTATTCTTTCTCTTGCAATGGTAAATGGGAGTGTTTCCTTAATTTCTCTTTCAGGTTTTTCATCATTAGTATATAGGAATGCAAGAGATTTCTGTGCATTAATTTTGTACCCTGCAATGTGGCCAAATTCATTGATTAGCTCTAGTAGTTTTCTGGTGGCATCTTTAGGATTCTCTATGTATAGTATCATGTCATCTGCAAACAGTGACGGTTTTACTTCTTCTTTTCCAATTTGTATTCCTTTTATTTCTTTTTCTTCTCTGATTGCCTTGGCTAGACTTCCAAAACTATGTTGAATAATAGTGATGAGAGTGCACATCCTTGTCTCGTTCCTGATCTTAGAGGAAATGCTTTCAGTTTTTCACCATTGAGAATGATGTATGCTGTGTGTTTGTCGTATATGGCCTTTATTATGTTGAAGTAGGTTCCCTCTATGCCCACTTTCTGGAGAGATTTTATCATAAATGGCTGTTGAATTTTGTCAAAAACTTTCTCCATCTATTGACATGATCATATGGTTTTTATTCTTCAATTTGTTAATATGGTGTATTACATTGATTGATTTGCATATATTGAAGAATCCTTGCATCCCTGGGATAAATCCCACTTGATCATGTTGTATGATCCTTTTAATGTGTTGTTGGATTGTGTTTGCTAGTATTTTGTTGAGGATTTTTGCATCTATACTCATCAGTGATATTGGTCTGTAGTTTTCTTTTTTTGTTGTATCATTGTCTGCTTTTGGCAGGATGATGGTGGCCTCACAGAATGAGTTTGGGACTGTTCCTTCCTCCACAATTTTTTGGAAGATTTTGAGAAGGATGGGTGTTAGCTCTTCTCTAAATGTTGGATAGAATCCACCTGTGAAGTCATCTGGTCCTGGACTTCTGTTTCTTGGAATATTTTTAATCACAGTTTCAGTTTCATTACTTGTGATTGGTCTGTTCATATTTTCTATTTCTTCCTGCTTCTGTCTTGGGAGGTTATACCTTTGTAGAATTTGTCCATTTCTTCCAGGTTGTCCATTTTAGTGGCATAGAGTTGCTTGTAGTAGTCTCTTAGGATGTTTTGTATTTCTGTGGTGTCTGTTGTAACTTCTCCTTTTTCATTTCTAATTTTATTGATTTGAGTCCTCTCCCTCTTTTTCTTGATCAGTCTGGCTAATGGTTTATCAATTTTGTTTATCTTCTCAAAGAACCAGCTTTTAGTTTTATTGATCTTTGCTATTGTTTTCTTTGCTTCTATTTCATTTATTTCTGCTCTGATCTTTATGATTTCTTTCCTTCTGCTACCTTTGGGTTTTGTTTTTTCTTCTTTTTCTAGTTCCATTAGGTGTAAGGTTAGATTATTTATTTGAGATTTTTCTTGTTTCTTGAGGTAGGCTTGTATAGCTCTAAACGTCCCTCTTAGAACTGCTTTTGCTGCATCCCATAAGTTTTGGATCGTCGTGTGTTCATTGCCATCTGTCTCTAGGTATTTTTTGGTTTCCTCTTTGATTTCTTCAGTGATCTCTTGGTTATTTAGTAACGTGTTGTTTAGCCTCCATGTGTTTGTGGTTTTTACATTTTTTTCCCTGTAATTGATTTCTAATCTCATAGCGCTGTGGTCAGAAAAGATGCTTGATATGATTTCAATTTTCTTAAATTTACTGAGGCTTGATTTGTGACCCCAAATGTGATTTATCCTGGAGAATGTTCCGTGTGCACCTGAGAGGAAAGTGTAATCTGCTGTTTTTGGATGGAACGTCCTATAAATATCCATTGAATCTATCTGGTCTATTGTGTCATTTAAAGCTTGTGTTTCCTTATTTAATTTTCTGTTTGGATGATCTGTCCATTGTTGTAAGTGAGGTGTTAAAGTCCCCCGCTATTATTGTTTTCTGTTGATTTCCTCTTTTATAGCTGTTAGCAGTTGCCTTATGTATTGAGGTGCTCCTATGTTGGGTGCATATATGTTTATAATTATTATATCTTCTTCTTGGATTGATCTCTTGATCATTATGTAGTGTCTTTCCTTTTCTCTTGTAACATTCTTTATTTTAAAGTCTATTTTATCTGATATGAGTATTGCTACTCCAGCTTTCTTTTGATTTCCATTTGCATGGAATATCTTTTTCCGTCCTCTCACTTTCAGTCTGTATGTGTCCCTAGGTCTAAACTTGGTCTCTTGTAGACAGCATATATATGCGTCTTGTTTTTGTATCCATTCAGCAAGCCTGTGTCTCTTGGTTGGAGCATTTAATCCATTCACGATTAAGGTATTTATTGATAGGTATGTTCCTATGACCATTTTCTTAATTGTTTTGGATTTGTTTTTGTAGGTCCTTTACTTCTCTTGTGTTTCTCCCATAGAGAAGTTCCTTTAGCATCTGTTGTAGAGCTGGTTTGGTGGTGCTGAATTCTCTTAGCTTTTGCTTGTCTGTAAAGCTTTTGATTTCTCCATCGAATCTGAATGAGATCCTTGCTGGGTAGAGTAATCTTGGTTGTAGGTTCTTCCCTTTCATCACTTTAAGTATATCATGCCACTCCCTTCTGGCTTGTAGAGTTTCTGCTGAGAAATCAGCTGTTAACCTTATGGGAGTTCCCTTGTATATTATTTGTCATATTTCCCTTGCTGCTTTCAATAATTTTTCTTTGTCTTTAATTTTTGCCAATTTGATTACTATGTGTCTCGGTGTGTTTCTCCTTGTGTTTATCCTGTATGGGACTCACTGCGCTTCCTGCACTTGGCTGGCTATTTCCTTTCCCATGTTAGGGAAATTTTCGACTATAATCTCTTCAAATATTTTCTCAGGTCCTCTCTCTCTCTCTCCTCCTTCTGGGACCCCTATAATGCGGATATTGTTTTGTTTAATGTTGTCCCAGAGGTCTTTCAGGCTGTCTTCATTTCTTTTCATTCTGTTTTCTTTATTCTGTTCTGCAGCAGTGAATTCCACCATTCTGTCTTCCAGGTCACTTATCCATTCTTCTGCCTCATTTATTCTGCTATTGATTCCTTCTGGTGTAGTTTTCATTTCAGTTATTGTATTGTTCATCTCTGTTTGTTTGTTCTTTAATTCTTCCAGGTCTTCATTAAACATTTCTTGCATCTTCTCGATCTTTGCCTCCATTCTTTCTCCAAGGTCCTGGATCATCTTCACTATCATTATTCTGAATTCTTTTTCTCGAAGGTTGCCTATCTCCACTTCATTTAGTTTTTTTTCTGGGGTTTTATCTTGTTCCTTCATCTGGTATATAGCCCTCTGCCTTTTCATCTTGTCTATCTTTCTGTGAATGTCGTTTTTGTTCCACAGGCTGCAGGACTGTAGTTCTTCTTGCTTCTGCTGTCTGCCCTCTGGTGGATGAGGGTTTTTAAGAGGCTTGTGCAAGTTTCCTGATTGGAGAGACTGGTGGTGGGTAGAGTTGGCTGTTGCTCTAGTGGGCAGAGCTCAGTAAAACTTTAATCTGCTTGACTGCTGATGGGTGTGGCTGGGTTCCCTCCCTGTTGGTTGTTTGGCCTGAGGCAACCCAACACTGTAGCCTACCCGGGCTCTTTGGTGGGGCTAATGGTGGACTCTGGGAGGGCTCATGCCAAGGAGTACTTCCCAGAACTTCTGCTGCCAGTGTCCTTGTCCCCACAGTTAGAGAGAGCCACCCCCCTATCTCTGCAGGAGACCCTGCAACACTAGCAGGTAGGTCTGGTTCAGTCTCCCCTAGGGCCACTGCGCCTTCCCCTGGGTCCTGATGCACACACTACTTTGTGTGTACCCTCCAAGAGTGGAGTCTCTGTTTCCCCCAGTTCTGTCAAAATCCTGCAATCAAATCCCACTAGCCTTCAAAGTCTGATTCTCTAGGAATTCCTCCTCCTGTTGCTGGACCCCCAGGTTTGGAAGCCTGACGTGGGGCTCAGAACCTTTACTCCGGTGGGTGTACTTCTGTGGTATAAGTGTTCTCCAGTTTGTGAGTCACCCACCCAGCAGTTATGGGGTTTGATTTTATTGTGATTGCACCCCTCCTACCATCTCATTGTGGCTTCTCCGTTTTCTTTGGATGTGGGGTAGCTTTTTTGGTGAGTTCTAGTGTCTTCCTGTCAATGATTGTTCAGCAGTTAGTTGTGATTCTGGTGTTCTTGCCTTAAATGCTATTTTAAAAGTAACTTGTGAATGGAAAACTATTTCAATTAGATTACAGATAATACTTTGGGCCCAGAAAGTATAATAGTATAAGGACATGGATTGCTGAGAACTGCTCCTGCATGGATAACCTGAGGCAGAAGGCAGAAGGCAGAAGGGAGGTTTAGGGAAATATCTTAGTTTGGGTTCTTCTGAAAGCAGAGTCTGAGACAAGACCTTGGCTCCACTAGGAAGTAGGAATTAGAGAGGGGGGAGAATTGGACAGGGAGGGATCAAAGGTCAATATCCAGGTGTGTTTTTTGAGGTTATCACTGTCAGTTCCCCAGGATTGATTCTCCAGGATCTTCTGAGAAGTATGGAGAACTCCTCCTACAAGAGACCAGCTGAGAGATGAGCTGCCAGGAGCATGGGGTGAGGATGGTCATGGGAGCTTTAACCCACACTTCTGGACTGTATTTACACATGGATTAAGGGAGTTCCCATTACCTTGGAGAAGATGCTGAATAGAAAGTGGAAGGTTCATCTAAGCATCCTTGACAGGTAGAAATGCCACCAGCAAACATTGACAGTCTGAGCTGTAGGTGAAGTCAGAGCTTGGCTGAGGGACTCTGACATGGGGGAAACCAAGGCGTCTACCAAATGAGGCTACCGTAGTTTTGCTCAGAATTCTATAAGGCCATCACTTTTTAGAATGATACAGCTAGAATAGGTCCATCCCCTTCACTTTCCACAATTCCCTAAGATTATTAATCTTCATGTTCAACTCAATGAGTACTGCCTTATTTTAAGCATAAACTAAAAGAAAAGTATATACTTGACTTCATACATTTTCAAGTACAGCAATGCTCCTAGGCATAATGACACACTAATAGACATTGTCTAGACAAGTGTTTTGGATAAGGTGACCCTTAAACTACCTACACCAGAATTACCATTAAGACCCACTACATTAAAATCTCTCAAGATAAGGTGTCTTTTCTTTAATAAGCTCTGTACTGGAATTTGGGGAATAAGTATGTTATATTATTTTGAGCTTGGGGTTTTCTTATTTCTTATAACATTCACTGTCTTAACGTTTTCTTCTTAACCCCTTATGTGGTAGAATAGAATTTTAGATAGTTCTCCCCCATGTCTTTTGATGAGGGTATGGGGAAATCATCCATGGAGCTATTTGTTTTGGTTATATTGTGTGCGATATGTGGATGAGAGACTCCTTCATCTTCCTCTTCTATGTGATTAAACATACACACACTTGATGTAGCCTGCATACCTTAGAATCATCCCATCTGCCAAGTATAACAGGGAGAGTAAGGTTGATTATATCATTTAAGGAAACAGAGCTTCGTAACACTTGAATGTTTTATTTCAGCCCAGATACCAAAACGTAGCTCCAGCTGAGATTAGAGCCCTGTTCGATGCCCTAATATTGTTGGAACAACAGCTGTCTGGAAAGTGGCTAATGGTAAATGGCTCATAGGTTTCTTGTTTCATCTTTAAAAGGAGATAACAACCATACACATTTCTCAGAACTCTCTTTTCTCAGACAGACTATAGTTTTCCTTTAGACATTTTATAAAAGTACTTAATCTTATTGAGCATATAGGCAGTGATATCTGAACACAATGAACTGATTTAAGAATAAAGAGAACCCTTAAGCTCAGGATTTACTCTCTTGTCAGCTGGTGTCACTGGCTAGTTTTACCAATATGTAGGGTTTCTAAACATATATTCTCTATGACTAGAAACATGCCATTCAATGTATGGTGGATAAATGCATGGACTGTGTCTGCCAAATTCTCCTTTGTTCAATACCCTCAGAATGTTCTTCTATCATTTCAGGTTCTCAGGACTCAAACAAGTTTGCTAATAAGATCAGAGTGAAAACTTTATTAAATATTGGTTCATGGAAGATTTTATGGTTTTATTATACAGTTTCACTGTACTATCTTAAGACTCTATTGTATAGCTCCCTAAATTCCATGCTCTTGAAATGTTCTCTTTCCAAAAGGGCATCACTAAAATGGCACTGTAATGACAAGAGGAGAAATTAATTGATTTCAGAACATTATATTTAATAACCATTACCTATAATAGGTCAGAAAGTGAATGTTTAGAATTTATTAGATCATACATGAGTAATCAAATATTTGGGTGGTAGAACAGATTGGATAAATGAGATGGAAACTATTGGAGCTGAAATTCTTTGGGGCTGGTTAAATCTCAGTAGCATTGTTTCTATGTAGTTGCTTTAGTATTAAACATACAAAAAGCATAATTAACCTTTATTTTAATACCTCACTTATCAGGGAGATTCTCACTCAGCTTTCACAATGGTACAGAACACAACCTAGAACATAACACTAAAATTAAAAAGTTTTTTTTTTTAAGTGTGTGTGGGTGAGTAGGTATAAATGACAGCAAACCATTACTGAGTTCATATACCTGATAGCTATCGTTTTTCTGCATCTCTCCCCACTGCTAGACTATGAGCAACTACTTCTTTCTGCCTTAGTCTCCTTATCTGTGAGATAAAGATAAATATAATAGTCACCTCTCAATGGGATTGTATATCTATACACACACACACACACACACATATTATGTATATACATTTTGCCTGACATCACACTGTTACAGAGTCTGCATAAACCATCTAGAGGTGATTTGGTATAATTTTACACACAATGCTAACAATGTTGGCTATTTTATTAGTCCACAGAAAATTTTATTAAAGAGGATATTGATTTATAGAGGCATACTAAACACAAAAATTATCATTAATAATAACAATATAGCTTACAGCTGATATAGTGATAGTACCTATTATGGGCCAATCCCTACAAATACTTTGTGTATAAATTGATTTACTGTTCACAAATCCACTATGAGGTAGCTACTATTATAATCTTTATTTTACAGATGAGGAAACTAAAACAGAAAAAAATGATTGCTCTCAGTCTGACACTGGGAAGAGAGGCAGAAAAATAATGATTATCTGGTATATTAAATAAAAAATCAGAGATCTGTAGTTATTTATTGTATGTCAAGGCATCCCTCAGTAAACTCTTCAGACAAAGTAGCGTGTCAGCCAGTAAAATATGTGGGGTTCATAGTGACACTCCTGAAACACACTAAACAAAGGAGCCAGTTGTTGGGACCTTTAAGACAAAGAAGTGTCTCATATATTTCAAAATTATTTTCACCTAACTTTTTCAAGTTTAGAAAACTAAAAAATTAAGTTCCTTTTCATTGGTCAGGATATTAAAGAAAACATCTGTTTAATTATGCCCAGAGTACAAAATATCAATAATATTCATCATAGCTTTCATACATTAAAAAAAATTAAAACAAAGAATTGCAACCACACACATACATACACACACACTCACACGCACACATACACATACACACACACAAGAAGATTTTTTGAAATTTAAGGAGGTAATCTGGAACTTCCTATTTCAAAACAGGTTTTAAAGTCAAGTAAAATTTCCCCTTTGTTTTTCTGCCAATTGTGTTGTATTAGAGGCCTGTCACTCTGCATCAAGCGTGCTTATAGCCATCCACACCTTTCCTGTTAATAATGCAATGAGATGATAACTCATCCATTTATCTAGATTAATATTCACTTTCCTTCAAGTTGATAAATAGGAATTACATGTTATGGAATTCATCTGCTCTATTGATGTTGAACATAAGGGGAGATTCAAGGATGTGCCCAGGATGATTTTTTAAAAAAGGACCATTTATCCTTCTGAAATGAGACTTAGGTACTGAGACCTCTTAGACTTTTTGATTGTAATCTGACCCTACTAAAAAGTGGATTGCATTGACATTAAGGACTTTTGTTTAACAAAGGTGACCAGAGAGAAGTACAAAGATGGGTGATAGGAAGAATATACTTCAGTGTCAAAATAAGGCATGAGATGTAGAGATATCAGGAATATTTAAGGAACTCTTTTAGCAATAAGGTATTCGAGAGAAGAGAGAACTTAGAAAATGAATAGTAATTCACAGAGGTGGAAATCAGAAAGTCCAGTAAACATTTGAAGAGCTGTTTATTCTTACTATTCATCAGGGAAATATAAGTTAAAGAACACTTTGAATTCTCCAGAATGACAAAAATTAGAAAGTCACATAATATCTAAGCCTAGTGAGGATATGGCAAAATGAGATCTCAAGTGCCTGGCTGTTGGTGGTATAAATACTGTAGGGCAGTTTGGCAGTATGTAGTGCCTGTGATCTAACATTGTCCTTTCTGGGTCTGTTCTTTCAAGATTGTGTACCTCATAAGAGAACAGGTAGTGGGATTTTCATATCCACACTTGGGTGATAGCAAGAATTGCACAGTATACAATGACTATCACTATATAACAATAGGAAAAAGTGGAGTGATATTAGAAACACAGTTCAGCTTAAATGAACACCCATCAGCAATACAACAATATGGTTTCAAGGATATAACACTATTCAAAATATCCTTGAATGATAGCTGGGAAGGACCTATATTACTAGCACTAAAAAGTGCTTTTGTGGGAGTAGGGGCTTAGAAGAGAACAAAAAGAGGAGAATCATTTAATAAAAGAAAAGTAGATGATCATTATTTAAATCAATTATGGGATAAGAATAATTAACTCAATTTGAGTATGCATTCCAAAAAAGGAAATAGACAAACAAACAAACAACACTCTACACCATACTATCCTGTCCCTTCATGCAATTTATATGAATACAAGGCAAGGTGGGCTAAGACTGGGGATGGTTTTGAAAAAGAGAAGAGGAATTTTTGTGATCTATAGAAGTCTTGTGCAAAGATCTTTGGTGTTTATTTGTGAGCAGCTTTCAGGCCTCTGATGAGTCTGGCTGGCTTCACAAACATATTACAATCTTCCAGAATAGTAAACTAAGATTGATCTACTTAATCCTTCTATTTATTTGATGATTCCAAGTACCATGATTTCTGATGAGTAACCACTGTCACATGTTACAATACAGAGCTCCTTTTGGATGATATGCTTAACCTGAGAAAGGGTGTAGACGTAGTATTGACCACCAAATGTATTAGAGTTTGAATTGTAGCCACAATGTACCAGATATGAAGTTAAAAACAAGTTGTTTTTTTAAGAGTGAAATATTGCCATCTAGTTTATTTTCCACTGCGTTTGCAATTGATCTTGGCATTTGCAGTTCTAATTAGGAAATGGGTGAACTTAGCAAGTAATGTAAGTTTAATAAGCATACCTTATAAAGAGATCAAATTATATTTATAAAGCATCTCATGCACTAATATAAATCATAATTGTATCAATATATTAATATATTAAAATCTTAACATTAATAGCTTAGAATTGATTTTTAAAAATAAAAGTTGTTTTGATTTTCATGAAATCAAATCTTATTTATTTATGATTGAAAAACAATAGAAGAGAAATATATACATTGTGTTGAAAACTTTACATGTTTAGTAATAGTGAAAAGATTCCAGATAGGGATAGTATACATGACAAAAAGAGTCACTAGTTGTGAATTATATATATGTCAGTGATTTAAAAATGATTGAGCTTGACAATGAATGCAATCAATGACTGAAAACTGGCTACCTGACACTATTTATTTAGAGCAAGTGAATGTTAACCATCAAAAGAAATGAAATATTGGATATACCCCAAGATAAAATAATTATACTTTGAGAATTAATATTAACTTAAATTCAAAGATGACTAATGATCTGTAATAATGCTTATCATGCAACAATATAATTACCTGATTACCGGATTGTCAGACTATCAATATTCTTTCAAGCTATGTATTTTATTTTATTGAATAAAAGCATGAATACATGATTAAATGCATGGACATATGGCTATATTGGTGAAAAGATGAAAACAATAAAAAAATTTAGAATCATCTTAAGTGGGAGAAGACATGACTATCTATTTATCATTACAAATTGAAGAATTTAGGCTGCATTAGTATTTGGAAACAATTCTCAGTTAATCATCACATATAAAGTTCAGAGTCTTACTGAAAATATGGAACTTAGAACCATATTTCCTAAAGTAGAAGTAATGGAATAAAGGAAAAATACAATAAAAGCTGAGAGTCTTGTAGTACTGATCTCATAATTTGCAGTCACTGCCAGAAATAAGCTGTGTGAGTGAGGTGAGGGTCAGTGTCAGAAGGGGCTGTGGCTAATTTTTTAAAAATAATGTACTAGAAGCATTTATGATATCTATAAATGTATTTTATTTTTGACCAGTGGCAAAGATCAAGGTACAGGACAGATTTGGCTATGCTACACTATTTTGGCCGAATGTCAAATGGGAGACATGGTCTCTTATTTATATAATGCAGTAAAGAATATAAATTTTGCTTAATTTGCTCCTTTAGATTGAATATTAAGAAAACATACTTGTGATAAAATGTTTATGATCCTTAATTTGTACTTCAAATAATATGCTATGACAACCATTCCATATGTACTCTGGAATGTACATCTAAACAAGATATCCAGAGTAAATATTTTTTTAAGGTATTTCTCTGTGATTTGAAACACAATAAATGATTATTAGATTTATTTATAGGTTTATATCCCTTATCTTGTTTCCCAAGTGTTTAAAATTTCTCAAAAAGTGTACATAATAAAGGATAAAGCAAAATTTTAGATTAAAGTGGAAATGAAAACCCAATTAAAATATGTAAATGCGGACCATTTTGTACACTTGCTACAGATGGATCTCGGAATGACTCTGTCACAGCGAAAGAAAATATATAAAATTTTTGTTTGTTGGGTTAAAAACCATTTAAAAATCAGTTTAGTACAGCTTTTCTTGATATCAAGATCTGATAGGAAATTCCCTCATGGCTTCCATCAAGGATGTTTTAGCTAATGATATCTCTAAACCTACAGTTTGTATCACTGAGTATGTGTGTATATCCTAAATTCACACACACACACACACACACACACACACACACACACACACACACACACATATATATGTAAAATGCAGTAATGGAAATTCTATTGGGTGTGTTGCAAAATTAGTACAAATTGATACTCTGGTCTCTGATACCATGACTTCTTAATCCAAGGAAATAATTTAGATTGTCTTAACAGGGTTTCTTACCCCAAGATGTGTATCATCATAGGGGTTCCAGTATTGGGATAAAGGAATTTTGTAAGGCACCCAAAACTGTATGTAAATACTACATGTACCATTTTACTTTTCCCCTACTTCCAGTATCATATAGCATTCTCTGTATGTAAATACTGCATATACTGTATGTAATACTGTATGTAAAAACTGTATGTAAATACTGCAAAACTGTATATAAATACTGCATGTACCATTTTACTCTTCCCCTACTTCCAGTATCATATAGCATTCTCAAAATAAACTGTAACATACAAAATTTAGAGAACCATTGTACACAATGTGCTCATTGAATTGTTTTAATTCTGAATTAGCATGTATGGTTATGTTCTTTGATAATTTTTAGCTTTTAAGTAATTTTCTATTGGTATCAACAATATTGGAAATGAAAACCCCTTTATTTTGTGGTATTCATGATATCTTATTTAAAATTACAGATTTAGATATGTTATATGATTTTCTCCTAGAATTTTCCCTTATAGAGTTTAGCATATGGCTGGAAAGTCTTAACTATCACAGAGATTGATTTGTTATTGTAAAAGCCACAGATACATTGTTTATGAATCATTATTTGGAGAAGGATTTCACTTTTTGTTAATATTTATATTGTCTCAATTAATGAAACTCATTGAAACTATTTCTTCATATAATACCCAGGTATCTGTCTGTATAAATCAGCAATATCATTTAATTTTTATGGTATAAACTGTTTTCCCCCAGAGCAGAATTTATACTTGCTATTTTGTGATCTTAATCCATTTACAATCCCAAAGACATGTGGGATGATAGGGGTGGAGGATAGGACAACTACTATCTACGTGCAAGGTAACTGCCTCAGGTGAGGTTATTGCAAATCACCAGGCAAGGCAGGACTTCTGTCACTAGACAGGAGAAGAGGCACTTTTTCTGCTCTTTAAGATAATTTTTTTGTTATTTGTGGGTTAAAATCCATAGATTAATCATAATTCATCCAAATGCCCCATTCCACTTTTTGGAGACTTAGTCAATCCCTTAAATTTTATGAGATCTGGGGGGCTGATAAATCCGTTTATGTTATAATTTAGCAACCTGTAGGAGAAGTTTCTGCTCTGCTTTTCAATTTCAGCAACGTAACCTTGCATCTGCAAGAGATATGAGATACCTTTAGGATAAACATGGGAACTTTCTTGTTCTTCATTATTACTTAAGCTGAGAACTTAAAACCTTGAACTTACCTTTTTTTTTTTAATTAAAAATTCCTACTACCATCAGAATAGCCGGCTGCATTATTTGTATTACTCAGTCTGGTCATAACAGCCTGTCACAGCAGCCAGCTGGTCTGCCAGAGGTTGCCTTCAATGAGCATTTCATTCCAGGGATTTAGAGGATAATAATTTACGGAACTGTTTCAGCACGCATCTGTGGACTAATGGTATCCCATTTTCCAACTTCCAAAACAACCAAGCTAGATAAATCAACTCTATGAGACTCAGTTTCCTGCAACCTCTCTAGTTACCAAATACTCTCTCAGGCAAAATTCTAGGTGTTTTAAACAGAGAGGGGTTTAATTTGGGGAATTTGGTGTCAAAAGGTATTAGAATTGTTTGGTTAAGAAGAGTTGTAAACATCACTAAACCTTTGATTTAAAGACCAAATCATTTAATCTAGAAGTCAGGAAGCTGCCACCGCTGCCATCAGTGTTGCTACCTCCACAATTAGCCTTCATTTATGACACTGAAACTAGATACTGGAACATGAAGTCTACCTCCTACACCCACTCATGCCTTTTAGAACTTGTTTAAGAGCTGTAGAAGGATTACTTCTATTTTATCCCTACCTTTCCAATCTTGCATGGCTGCATCTCAATGGCAGAAACTAAATTGTGTCTAGTACCTTAGCCAAAAAGGAATCTGAGGAAAGGACTCTTAGCCCTTGTAATACAGCATTGGAGCATGGGAAGGATCTGTTTCACTCAGTCTTCTCAGCATCAGTTGACATAGTTGATTTTTGCCTTTCTTAAAGCACTTTTTGCTCTTGCTTTCCATGTAACCGTATTTTTCTGTTTTCTCTCATACATTGCCTGCTATTTCTGAGGATCCTTTTCTGGATGAAATGAATAAGGATAATGGGGGCAGAAGGATAAGTTCTTTATCTTTGATATGATGGCAGGGAAGACTTAGAATAGATACCATCTAAATGGAATACACACATACAAATGTGGGGTGGGTTTTAGGAATAACACCCATCTTTTTCTTTCTTCCTTTCTCCCCTCTTTCTCTTCTGTGGTGACTGTGGAGGCCAAATGCAGAAGGTGGTAGCATCGCAAGGTGGAATTCCTTGGCATCCTTGTGTAACTTCTTGAAGAGGGGCCCCACAAGAGAGAGCTACCTATCATAAAGAACTATGTGGACTGTCATATTAAAAATGAATAATTTTTACTTCGTCTTAAGCTACTTAAAAGAGAGCATTTAGTCTGTTTCATGCAGGTTTGAGGTTTATAAGATAACGCTAGAAGGGACAAGAAAAATGTGGGCATAGGCAATAAAGGGATTGTCATGGTAGACAATGAAATTTAGGTCAAACAGGAACAAGTGGTATTGATGGTTAGTTAGAAAGTGATAGTGTCAAATATGTATATGACATTGACGGATAATAGGATTGTGAGGATATTTGACCAAGTGAGAAGAAGAGTATGGAAAGCTGTTTTAAAGTGTATGTTTGCTGTTGACAGTTGATGCGATGTTCGTTTTCTTGTGATATCAAGATCGAGGGTGTGATCATAGAAGTGAAAGATTGAGGAAATATAAAGGAGAAATGAAAATACCAACTATGAGGAGATCAACAAACTAAGGCCAGAGGTTTATGCAGGATCATTTGAAAGACATGCATCTATTCCAATGTTTAAATTTTTCTAGTTTTATAAGTAGATGAAGCCAGAATAGCAGAAAACTCTTATTGATCCTCTCTGGACCCTTTGCTCTTTATATTTTATAGACTTACTTCTGGTGAAGCAAAGATAATGTTGCGTATAAAAACATGGACATTGGTGTCAGACTGCCCAGCTTCTGATTTTGGTTTAGTCATTCACTAGTTAAGCGGCACTTGGAAATTGGCTTACTCTTGAAGTACTTTTTTTTTTTTTTTTTTTTTCCTGATGTAAAAGGAATTTTGAAGATTAAAGACGATTTTGAACGTCTTGGTTATTAAATTACTATCATTATTGTGTAATATTATGGCTCCTACTTTGCTTGATGACTTGGCATTAAAATTCACCACTAAATTTACTGTAGGGACATTGGCGAGGATGGTATCCACTATATGGTTACCCATATAACTCCTTACTTGACCACACACACACACACACAAAACAGAAACAGAAATAACCTTCCAGATTGAAATGACAAAAGAAATTTGCTTCCACTGAAAATCTGTTGTGTATTCTCAAACTCTCCACAAATCATGCTAACAAATATTCAATCCTTTTTAGCTTTGGAGATTACATAATTAGAGTCAAAATTGTGGCTTAACTTTAATGTAAGAAATGACTCTGTGAATATAGTATACACACTCCCCTCCATTAATTATATACTTTATTTTTATTTTAGATTTAACATTTATTCATTTTTTTATTGCATACATTTTCCAAGTCACCTCAGTTCTTCTGTGTGTGCATATGTGTGTACGAATAACCTCAATAGCCTAGATTTTGAGACCACAAACTATTGAAGGAAAATGTATGTCCAGAAGAAGAAGATTCCTACTGGTATAGAAATACATTTTTTAAATAATGAAGGGTTTTTTATTCAAGGACTAGGATGAAGCAGTTCTTCTTTTGTGAGGTGCAAGTTGAGCCTGTGTTCCATTATAACTCTTTCTACAGGTCCCATTTTCATTTAGAAGGTTAGTTGTGCATCAACTATTGACACCATTTCTTAATTTGTTCCAATCTATGTTATAATTATTATTTCTTTACATCGTGATTCCTAGAGTCTAATGAGGGTTCTAGAGCTCTTTTCTCAATTACATTTATATGGATATTTTAACAGTAAGGGGAGATAAAAAAAATAAGGTACTGTTTCCTACTCTACTGTTGAATCAAGGAGATATCATTTTAATAATGTCCTATTTCCATCCCTGCAAGTAGAGCTTGCTACATTGTGGCTGAGACACTATGTTAAGTAGGATGACTGTGAGCATCTTTGAGAAATTGCTCAGAGATTAAATGTCTGTTACTTTTCATACCAGCAAATGAGCTCATCTTTGACCCATAATATGACATTCTAAGTATAGGTTGTTCTGTATTTTAGTATCATGTGTGATTAAGCTCATTGGATTTCATCCAGTGTCCTATTAACTTTGAAACTGAGAAGGCTGAGGATACGGCATTGAATTTTAAGCCTACGTAAGTTTCAAGGAAGGCAAATACAGAAGCAGATAAAGAAAGTGCAGTTCTTGTGAGTCCTGACAACAACTCTGTGAAGTCTCACACATGATAAAACAATTAGGGTACTCATAAACTGTTCTCTTCTGGACAGATTTATATTTAGTTTTAGGAGACATTTGTTGTATACCTACTGTGTGGAAAATAATAAGTTCTTAAAAGACAAAATAAATGAAAACAAAATAGTCTGGGCTTCAAGGAGCAGTTCTTGTATTCATGGTATTACCCAAGTTCAGAGGGAAAAAATGTGCTTTTTATAATGTGTACCTGATGAGGTAACTTTTTGCAAATTTCTAAGTAATAGAAAATTATGAGTATGTACCACTGGGCACTGAGGTAACTTTAGGAAATAAGAGGTTAGGGGCTAACTGAAATAAGAGGTCAGGGCCTAACTCAAGTTCAGATTCACCATTCATTTGCCTGATTTCTGAGTTCTCTAAAATTTGTCCCTACTCTATATTAGTCAATCTGATTTTCTACTGCATCTGTCTACATCTGATTCATTTAAGCTTATATATTTTAATTCATTCATTAAAAAAATTGAAATCAAAGAAGAACTAAATAAGTAGAGAAGTGTTTTATGTTCATGGACAGGAAGACTCAATACTGTCAAGATGTCCATTCTTCCAATATTTGCTTGTGTTCATTATTATTTCTTTTCTTCTGCTTACTGTAGATTTAATTTGCTCTTTTTCCAGTTTTCTAAAGTGGAAACTTAAGATATTACTTCTTTTCTAATATATGCACTTGGTATTGATTTCACTGCATCCCATGGATTTGGATAAGTTGTGCTTTCATTTTCATTTAGTTCAAAATAGGTTTTAATTTCTCTAGAGATTTCTACTTTGACACATGTCAAATAAGTGTGTTGTTTAATCTCCATGTATTGTGGGATTTTTCATTTATCTTTCTGTTACTGATTTCTAATTTAATTCCATTGTGGTCTGAGAGCAGATATTGTATGATTTCTAGACTTCTAA
The DNA here is from genome assembly GCF_949987535.1 of Balaenoptera acutorostrata. Taxonomy (NCBI): domain Eukaryota; kingdom Metazoa; phylum Chordata; class Mammalia; order Artiodactyla; family Balaenopteridae; genus Balaenoptera; species Balaenoptera acutorostrata. The sequence continues at coordinate 101,170,979 of NC_080067.1, read as the reverse complement.
ATTTGCCAGTGGGTGTTTCATGGTCCATAATTGTGGTTAATGTTCTATATGAGTTTGACAAAAATATATTCTGCTATTGTTGTATGAAGTAGTCTATAGGTGTCCATTATATCTAGTTGATTGATGGTATTGTTGAGTTCAACTATGTCCTTACTCATTTTCCATTTGCTGAATCTATCCATTTCTGATAGAGGGATGCTGAAGTCTTTGAATCCACTATACAGTGGATTCATCTGTTTCTCTTTGCAGTTCTATTGGTTTTTACCTCATGTATTTTTACACTCTTTTGTTGGGTGCATAAATATTAAAAATTGTTGGGCTTCCCTGGTGGCGCAGTGGTTGAGAATCTGCCTGCCAATGCAGGGGACACGGGTTCGAGCCCTGGTCTGGGAAGATCCCACATGCCGTGGAGCAACTAGGCCCTGGAGCCACAACTACCGAGCCTGCGCGTCTGGAGCCTGTGCTCCGCAACAAGAGAGGCCGTGATAGCAAGAGGCCTGCGCACTGCGATGAAGAGTGGCCCCCGCTCACCACAAAGAGAAAGCCCTAGCACAGAAACGAAGACCCAACACAGCCAAAAAAAAAAAAAAAAAAAAAAAGAAATGTTATGTCTTCTTGGAGAAATGACTTATCATTTTGTAATGTCCTTCTTTAACCCTGATAACTTTCCTTGCTTGGAAGTGTGCTTTGTCTAAAATTAATATAGATTCTCCTGCTTTTTTGGATTAATGCTAGCATGGTATGTTTTACTCCATTTATTTACTTTTAATCCTTATGTGAACTTACATTAAAGTGTTTTTTTTTATAGACAACATATAGTTGGGTCTTGTTTCTTGATACACTCTGACAATGTCTTTTAATTTGTGCATTTAAACCACTGATATTCATAGTGATTACTGACATAGTTGGATTATCTACCATATTTGTTAGTATTTTTCTGTTTGCCACCTTTGTTATTTATTCCTATTTTTGTCTTCCACTCGTTTTCTGTGTTTTTAATTGAGCATTTTGTATGATTTCATTTTTTCTTTTTCCTTATGTTAATTTTACTTGTTTCTACTTTTTTTTGGTGGTCACAATATATATTTACAGCTAACCCAAGTCCACTTTTAAATAACACTGTAATGATTCACAGGTAGTGAGTACCTTAAATAATAAAATAATCCTTATTCTTTCCTTCTGACCCTTTTATCATTGCTGTCATTCATTTCACTTATACATAAGCTCATACAAATATACATAAGCATATGATTGAATACTGTTACCATTATTATTTTGAACATACTGTTAACTAATAGATCACTTAATAAGAAGAAAAATAAACTTTTTAATTTTACCTTTACTTATTTCTTCTCTGTTGCTCTTCCTTTCTTTATATAGATCTCAGTTTCTCTCCTTTATCATTTGCCCTGTCTCTAAAGAGTTTTTTTTTTAACATTTCCTGCCAGGTGTTCTACTGTCATTACTGTTTCCAACATTTCTTCTGTTCCATTCTTTCTTTCCTCTCCCACTAGAATTCTCATTAGGCATGTGTTATACCTTTTTCAGTTGTCCCACATTTTTGGATATTTTGTTTCTTTGTTGTTGTTGTTTTTTTTTTCTTTCTTCAGTCCTTTTTCTCATTGCTTTTCAGTTTCAGTGGTTTCCATTAAGATATCCTCTAGCTCAGAGAATCTTTCCTCAGCTGTATCCAGTCCACCAATAATCCCATCAAAGGCATTCTTCATTTCTCTTTTACAGTGTTTTTTCATCTCTCTTTGTCTCATTTATTTTTTTTTTTGGTTCTTTGTTAGAATTTCCTCTCTGCCTTCATTGTCCATCTGTTCTTGCATGTTGTATTTTATCCAATGGAGGCCTTAGCAACTTATTCACAGTTGTTTTAAACTCCTGGTCTGATAATTCCCACATGCCTGCACTATCTTAGCCTAGTTCTGATGCTTACTATTTCTCTTCAAACTTTGATTTTTCTCTTTTAGTATGTCTTGTACTTTTTTCTTCATAGATGAACATGATGTACTTGGTAAAGGGAACTGCTGTAATTAAGCCTTCAGTAGTAAGGTGTGGGTGGAGGGGAAATGTTCCATAGTCTTATGAGTAGGTCTCAGTCTTTGAGCAAGCTTGTACCACTGAACTGTAAACTTCACACAGGCTTCTTAATTTTTTGCCCCTCTTCATTGGGACAAGATGGCTAGAGTGGGCTGTATTTGGGTATATCCTCTCTTCCACATGGAAGGCTAGAGGGGGCTGGAATTAGGTTTTTCCTTCCTCCAGGTCAATTAAGCTCTGATCAACCCCAGCAGTTTAGGCTCTAGCTAAATAGTTTCACCTGAGAGCAGGCTTTTTAAAGACAAACAGGGTGCTCTGGCGTATTTCACAATGGCTCCTTTTCCTCTCTTCCTGCCAGAAGCACAAGGGGATTTTTCTCTGCTATTCACTGCAAGAACCTGGTTCACCTCCTGGAGGTAAGACACAAAAGTGTGGGGATCCCCTGATGTTAAAGGCCAAAGACAATTTGTTATTTCAGTATTGCTTTTTCCCATTTTACAGATAACCCAAGATGCAGGTAAGTTTTGTATTATATTTATTTTACCTGAAGGATGTCCTTTAGTATGTGTTGTGTATTGAATTCTCTGTTTTTGTCTGTGAAAGTTGTTATTTAGCTTTCCTTTTTGCGAAATATTTTCACTTGTTACAAAGTTCTTGGGCTGATGTTTTTCTTTCAGAACTTGAAAGAGGCTGGTCAGTTGTCTTTTGGCTTGTATAAAACTTGAGTTGAGTGTGGACTTTGTTGTAGCTATAGTTACCCTTAGTGCTTATTTTGCTCCAGAATTTTTCAGGGTTACCTTATGCATACGATGCGAGTTGGATTTTTTTCTCAATGCCCCTGTTCTCCTATTACCTTTAAGATTCTCCCTGTGTGCTTCCACATCGGAATAGGTCTCTCTCCATATCTCTCACCTCAGGGATGGACTGCAGCATAAGTCAGCACAGAGTAGCCTGGTGGTAGGGGCAGGGAGGGCCTTCTCTGTTGTCCTGGTCCAATCTCAGGCTTAGATTGGCTTGGTGTTCCTGGTTCTTGGGGATGGGCTTTCTCTATGCTCTTGCTCTGGTTCCTTTTGCTAAATGCCTCTAATAGCCAGAGTCTGGAGAATCTCTAACCCTCCTTCCAGGGTTAGAAATTTTTTTGTTTTTGGTGCCCCAGGTGCAGCTGTTTACTCTTTCCCCTCCTCTTTCCCCAACTCACAGCTCAAGGATTTTTTTTTCCCTGTAGGAGAGAAGTTTCCAAACGGAACTTTGTGCTTTCCTGCAGTGGCAGCTGCTTTTCTTGTTCAGGCTTGAACCACAAAGGGGGCCTTTTGGTAGTGTCTCACTCTGCTCAAAATTGTTTTTGTTGCCCTGTGGTGACATCCACGGAAAACTCTGAGATTGAGTGTAAAATCCCTGGTATCTTGGGCTCTTGGGAATTCTATATTCTCAGGTTATCCTACACTTGGTCTTTAGGAATTTGCTAAAATTTTTAGCTGAAATCTTTTTATTGGCTTATATGTCAGCCCAGGTTTCCTACTCTGCTCTGCCCCAGATAAGCCACCACTTGTATTTCCTTGAAGGTGCCTGTCTTTTCTCAGATTTCAGCCTACTTGCTTCCTCTGTGATCTCAGCTATTTTATTAGCTAAGAACAAATTATAATTTTGTAGATTATTTGGCTTTTTCCTGTTGTCTGAGTGGGAGCTCTTTCTACATTTCTGTATCTTAATGGGAAGCCAATCCTTTCCGGAGAAGAGTTTTTGTTCAGCTGGAAACCATTAAAACTGACACCTGCTTCACATAATGAGAAAGTAACTCATAATTGTTTTTGGCTATTGATACTATTACTTTCATTAGCAGATGTATTGGCATCACCCTTTGAAAATTTAGGTCTTTAACAGGGCAGAACTCAATTTTTCTATGACTAAAATGTGTATGTGATGCTATCTTGTAAATGTGATGCCTTTGGCATATCATTATTAAACTGTTGACTTTAAGTTGCATTTTATATTTTATTAGTAGAGTTACACATAAAATGGATGTTTTTATGTATAAAAAAATCAGAAATTTAACACTATCTCACAGAAAGCTGATTTTATTATCTGTTCATTTAAATTTTGAAATTTTATTTATCTTTAGGACATTTCAGAATGTGAGCACAGTAATTCCTTAGACAATCAAGCAATTTTAGCATATCATAATTCTTAATTCTAATGTATTGCATCATTTCAATTATATTTCATTTCATCACTCTGGCCATTATCACATTTAACTTGATCAGTGTCAAAACTACTTGAAAGTTCAGCTTATATATAAGATACTAATGCACTCTTGACTTCTGATGAATAGAGTAATAGTCTAATGCACTCAGAAAAATGTTTCTCCAAAGCTGTTATGAGTAATAGACAGAAGTATTCTGTATTTACCCAGTTGGGTCAAAAAGCTAGAAGCAGAGTGACACTGAAAAATATAACAGCCATATATAATGAATGTGGTATGGTCTCACATTATCTTTTCATGTTGTCATTTTCAAGAATTGGATGAAGTAATAAGAGTAATGCAAAATCAGTTTAACCATGTGACCTTTATTTGTGAGATAGATGTTGTTCATTAATTCAATATATTTATTGAGTGGCTCTTATGACAAGTGCTGTTTAAGGAACTGTGGAGTCAGCAGTGACTGAGAACAAGCTCTGCTTTATGTATATATAGCTTTCCATTTTTTCAACAAAACTTAAACATATTTATTGCTCTTTTATATTAACTTTCCTGAGGAGATCTCAGGTGGGATAGCTTAACTTTGAATGTCATTTATTTAGCAGTTGACTGCAGATTTGACTGCTATATCATTTCTCTAGCATACATAAATGTGCTATTTTTGTATTTGAACAATTCAGAGTAGTATATATGTATTTTCTTCTCTAAGGTTATCAGTAATATTGAGGAATTATAGTAGAACGTGAAATAACTGGTTCAAATTTAAGCAAAGGCTTATGAAAAGTTTCATGTATTGATTTGCCCCTTTTGTTTTAAGATATTTGCGTGGCTCTTCTCAGCACTCTATGTACATGAGAGAATACTAGGGTTTTAGCACCCTTGGCAACATGAGGAACAGGTCTCCTTATCAGGTCTAGGTTTCAGGTTGCATTTCATTGTCTTGGTTTTTGGTTTCCTGTGGTGTACCAGATCTTACTAGCTTTTTGATAGCCAATTGTTAAATTTTCCAGAGATTGGAGTCCGGTAGTTTAACAGTTGGTAGCTTAAGCTCTGACACACTGAAGTATTTTATTACAGTGGAGGCATTTTATTGTTGTGTTTTGAATCCCCAACACCATTCCCTCATTAAAAGATTGCCTAGAATGATTCGTGGGACTTAAACCTTTAGGAGTAAAACTATATTTTATCACACAGATGTAGTTAAGATAAACAGCTGTATCATAAGGGAAAGAGACATAAGTAGAGTGTGGGTGAATCTGCCTACAGACTTCCTTATGCTTTCTCTCTCTCATTAGGTGTCACATGGAGCACCCGTTTCCCTAACAATGAAAATGCAGCAACATATGTGCTGTGTTTTTGCTAAGGGAAGTTGACTAGAGACTCATGGCCTAGGTTTTTTTTGTTAATTAATTTATTTACTTTATTTATTTTTGGCTGCATTGGGTCTTCGTTGCTGTGCGTGGGCTTTCTCTAGTTGCCGTGAGCTGGAGCTACTCTTCATTGCGGTGCACAGGCTTCTCATTGCGGTGGCTTCTCTTGTTGCGGAGCACAGCCTCTAGGTGCGCAGGCTTCAGTAGTTGTAGCACGCGGGCTCAGTAGTGGTGGCTCGTGGGCTCTAGAGTGCAGGCTCAGTAGTTGTGGCGCATGGGCTTAGTTGCTCTGCAGCATGTGGGATCTTCCCGGACCAGGGCTCAAACCCGTGTCCCCTTCATTGGCAGGCAGATTCTTAACCACTGCACCACCAGGGAAGTCCCTTTTTTTTTAAATTTATGTATTTATTTTTGATGGCCTAGGTTTTTATTGGGAGCTGGTCACATAGGCACTCACTGTCTAGCACATACCAAAATTCCAGACTCCCAGAAGGAAAGCAGATGTAGTATAAAGCACGTCATTTGCACAAGTATTTCAGACACAATATACAATGCTTACTCTTTTGGGAATGGTAAGAATACTCTTGAAATACAAGTTCACAGATACCAGACAAGGGCCAGTTTTGAAAGTAGGCCTTCTAAGGATAGCAGTCTTGGGCCAGCTATGTTAATCCTTTTCTGCACAATTAACTTTGTTTCTAATAGCCTAGTTGTAAAAATCTTGCATGCTAGAAATAATAACCAAGTTTCTAACTACCTATGTACCTTAATTAGAATAACCAGGTTAGAGTTATTAATCAGATCTTATTAACCAGAGTTATCTTTCTACTTTCTACTCTAGTTCTGGTAATAGATCACCCTGCTCCTTCTCTGTGCTGGTCTCATTATTCATTTTATACATTTACTCCTTCAGTAAACATTCACTGCTCTATAGGACATCAACATAATTCAAAATATACAGCAGAATGTACCACAAAGTACCTTCTGTAAAGGAACTTACACTTCCTTGTGGTGAGGTTGTGTGTATTGGAGTATAGAGACTTTCAACTTGTTTAATACTTCGAAAAAAATCTAAGGGGAAGAAAGAGTGACAAAGTTGGATTTGAGTTAGTTTATATGTTGTTTTCAATGAAGGCCTCTCTGGACATTTGAACACAGAAGTGAAAGAAGTACAGGAGTAAATTACACATATACCTAGAAGAAGTTCCCTACAAATAGAATTCCATGTTCCAGAGTCAGAAATTGACAGAAGAAAGACAAGGAGGTCAACATGCCTGATGTAGAATAAACAAGATATTTAGAGAACAAGTGACATAGAGAAGGAAGGGAAAAATGGAAAACATATTTTAGGAATTTGTAGTTCCTGTTAACATCTTTAAATTTTCCTCTGAATGAGAAGAATCCTGGAGATTTTGAGGAAATAAGAGTGACATGATCTTATGTACATTTTAAAAGTCAGAGCAAATAATAGGCTTAAAGGATGAGGATGGAATATTAGGAGAGAATACACAAAGAGACTATTAGGAATATATTGCAATAATCCAGAAACAAAGATCATGGTGAGGATCAGAAGAATAGCAGTGAGTAGAAATGGTAAGAAGATTTGGGCTGGGTATATTTTGACATTTCCTTTTCCAATAGGAAAAGAATAGAACAAAGAGAATCTTTTTGGATGCAACTTTCAAGGTCCTTTAAGATTTTTGGTTGAAATAACTTGAAAGATGTTGATATTAATTGAAATGAGGACAACTGAGAGAGAAGTGTGCTTTGGGGTAATCAAGAATTTGTATTTGGATGTGTTATGTTTGAGATACATATTTGATGACCAAGTGGAGATATTGAGTAAACAGTGGAACATAGGAGTCCAAAGATGGTCAGAGGTGAGGACTTGGAAATCAAAACTTGGGAGTCATCAAATTAAAGATGACATTTAAAACTATGGGAATGGAAGACATCACAACATGTAGTTAGAAAAAGTTACAAGGACAAAGCCATGGAGCATTCTAATTGGTACAAGAGTGGAAAATGAGAACTGCCTATAGTGGAGGCTGAAAGAAGTACAATTAGTCCCCTACATATGAACCTTCAAGTTGTGAACTTTCAAAGATGTGAACATGTGATGTGTGCCAGCCCCTGTATGCCAGCTGCTGTACTGTACTACTGTACTTTTCAAGGTACTGTACTGCAAGATTAAAAATTTTTTCTTTATTTTTTGTGGTTTTTTTAATGTACATATTACTGTGTGAAAAGTATTATAAACCTATTACAGTACAGTAGTATATAGCCGATTGTGTTAGTTGGGTACCTAGGCTAACTTTGGACTTATGAACAAATTGGGCTTATGAACATGCTCTCAGAACGGAACTCGTTCATATGTAGGGGACTTACTGTAGTCAATGAAGTAAGAGAATGTTGCTGATTGTTTGCATTAGGTAAAGCTTGAGAATTAACTGACAGACTTAAGGTAGATGTTCCTGATATTGGCAAGAGCAAATTATATATGTTATACTAATGGTATAAATTCATGTGGGCTCAAAAGAGAATAGGAGAAATGTAAGGATGGACTATAAATACAGATTGTAGATTCAGAAGATTTGGGAGTCAGAAGGATTTTTTATAGGCACTAATACAGCACTTTTTGTGATAAAAATTGTTCAAGAGAAAAACCTGATAAGTCAGAAATTAAAACAATATCATAAATGAGACGGGATGGAATCCAATGCATAATTGGAGGGATTCATCTTGGACAGGAATACTGATACACAGCAACAGCAGAAGAAAAGGTAGAGTATATGAGAATCACAGTAGGTGGGTTGGTGGATGTGTTGTTGGCTGTTTCTGAACGCTTCTATTTTGTCAGTGAAATATTTACAAGGTGAATACCTGAAAATAAAGAATGCCCTGAGGGCAGGGTGGTGGGAGAAGTTTTGTTAATTTGAGGAGAGAGGAAGATGGTACTATGTATCTAGAAGGTTGGGTGTCTGAATTGACTAAGGAAATTAAGGACACATTCTGAGATATGTGATCAGGAATTTAGCAGTTAGTGAGTCAGTTCAGGTCCTTCAAGAAGCAGATGCCAAGGTGGGATTAAACATGTAAGATGGTTATTGGGGGAAATGCCTGCAAAGAGTAAAGGGTTAAGCATAGGTGAGGGGAGTCCTCAGACTGTGATGCAGCTCTGACACCTATGAAATGAAAGATGGGAAAACTGGGTAAGAGAACTTCAGACTGCAGTGCAGATCTGAGAATGTCTTGGCCAGGCCAATGTGCCCCTCAACCCCACCCCAACAAAGGCTGACTATTGGGAGTGTCCCACTTTGGGAAGAAATAGCCCAGCTGTAGTAGTCTCGTCATATCCAGTTATTGGCTGGGAGAAGCCTAAGGGAAGCCCAGCTTTGGTGTGAGCCTGAGAGAGAACCTGTAGGTGCTGCAGGCAGAGGCTCTCAGTCAGTGTGATCACTGCAGCAGGTTCTCCTGAAGGGAGAGCTGAGCTGTGTGCACATGTCCGTGGCCGACACGTTCGATTTGGTTGTATGTTTTCCTCCAACCGTGTTTAGCTGCTCTGATGTATTTGAGAAAGGAAGTAGGATGTTAAATTTAAGTAGATGTGAGAATTTCCAGAGTAGTGAAATGAAGGGAAAGAGGGATAAGCAAACTGAAGCATAACTAAGCAGTTAAAAAGAGGAAGCAGAATCTAAGCTGGTTATGGACATGAGTGCCTGAGGGTGCTATAGTTCTACCCATGCAAACAAGGACCTGGAGTGTCTTTAGTAAGGCTAACATCCTTAATTTTCTTTGCAAGTTTTGGAGCATGAAAGCATAAAAGACTTATAATCACATATACCTACATATATAGAGAGAGAGGGAGGGAGAGAGAAACAATTTCAAAAGTTATCAATTTAAGTATATACATATGACTTAGATATAAGAGGGGAGAGAAGAATTTGTTACATCCTGGGTAGGTTTCAATTCCCATGTGTTTCTTACACACTTAACCACACTGACTTTGATTTTAATTTTCTGTATCTGTTGTACTGTTCCAATGAACTACTTTATCATATGCTCAAATGAAAGCATTGAACCTGTTATGTTTGGAGATGATGTGCAAATCTACAAAGTAGTGCTTTGCTATGAGAATATGAAGGGTACTTTAGGGAATTTAAGGTTTTCCAATGACTAGGTTTAAGACCAGCTTTGAAACTACTGCCTTATACCTGGATTCCCACTTAGTTGACCTCTGCTTGCCTGTGTGGATCCTCCACTCTCTCAGTGAGTATTGTGGAACTAGCAAGTCCTTGGCTACTTGTGACTGTGCCCACCAGATGCCAAGTTCTAACTGCAAGATTGAAATTTATTCTCATTTGTCCTGGGTCCATCACCTCAGTTCTTTTCCTACTTCAATGGACAGGTCTGGTTCAATATATCTTGTCCTACTTCAATATATCTTGTCCTGCTTCAACTGAGAAAACCATGCCTGACTGTCAGATATATTCATAAGTAAATAATAATGGCTATAATTAGTACTGCTCTCACCAGTAAGTACCAGGAAGTAAGTCCTGTTCTGAGAGCCTTAAGAAATATTCACATCCAATCCTCTATAAAAACACTGTATTTTATTATTGTTATCCCTATTGACAGATGAAAAAAATGAAGCCCACATTATATAACTTGCCTAAATTTATGCAATAAATTGTGGAGCTACAGAGAAACCAAGCTGATCACAAATTTTTAATTACTATCTTATACCCTTAGTGCTACACACTAAATATATCAATTAATAAATATCTCATGGCTCACATTTTCGGTACATTCAGAGATTTATCTCCTTTTGAAGTTCTCCACATTAATAAAGAAACAGCACTGTCTACTTAAAAGAAAAAAATAACAATGAGGGCTTCCCTTGTGGTGCAGTGGTTAAGAATCTGCCTGCCAGTGCAGGGGACACGGGTTTGAGCCCTGGTCTGGGAAGATCCCACATGTCGTGGAGCAACTAAGCCCGTGTGTCACAACTACTTAGCCTGCGCTCTAGAGCCCACGAGCCACAACTACTGAGCCTGTGCACCTAGAGCCCATGCTTCGCAACAATAGAAGCCATGACAATGAGAAGTCCGCGCACCGCAACAAAGAGTAGCCCACGGTCGCTGCAACTAGAGGAAGCCCGCGCACAGCAACAAAGACCCAATGAAGCCAAAAATAAATAAATAAATAAATATATTAAAAAAAAAAAAAAGAAACAATCATATGTCTATACCAGGCCATCATTAGGTACTTGTTGATTTCTTTTAGACCCTGAACACGTGGCTTAGTGCTTACATTTATTGATGCTTCAGAGTAACTATTTTTGGTTATGGCAATAATCATAACCCTTGAACGGAAGTGTATGTAATTATTTTCCTTATAGTTTCAAGTCCTATTTTCATTAGAATTATTGCTATAGGGCTTGAGGCTTTTCAAATCATAAAGCTGGTCTCCTAAATCAGAAACAGACTCTTCTACAGGATGATATATGCTTCCAGATGTGTATGTCAAAATAAAGCAATATTCTTGTTGAAGCATGATTTTTACCTATTTCTCTCTTTTTTTTTTTTTTCTGGTCTGAGTTATACTTTCCAAAACTATACCGGAAAATTAATTACTTAAAATTGCAGTGGATGAAAAGCAAATTGAAACTTTAGTAACGTCACTGATAGATTTTCGCTGCTGAAGTAAACCAGTTACCTGTCAGAGACATTGTCCTGTTTCTTTAACACTTTCTATCCATCAATTGTAGCATTTGTTTCTGAATGTCATGAGGAAATAGGTTTATAGCATTTAAGGCAAGGATTTCATTTTAAGTAAACAATTTTATAGAATTAGTCTTTTTCTTGCTTTGTCTCATAGTCTTTGCAGCAACTGAGTTTGTTTTGTTCTACACAGAATTTTTTCCCACTGGATTGAATGTTATGTAGGAGTATTAATTTTACTGGCAAATTTTTACAAAATTCTTGTGTCACATTAATTTTTCTGTTACATAGGAATTAATAAAACAATTTGAGCTAATCATGTTTGGAATAATTAAGGATTAGTTTTTCAGGAAAAACATAATAAAACTTTGAACTTGGTAAGTATATATATTGTAAGAAATATTTTCTATTTTTAAAATGTTTTTGAATTTGATATGAATAGTCTGGGTATGGAGAAATAACAGTTAAAAGGAAAAAAATAAATCTTTCCTATATGTATTCTATATTCCTTACATATCATGAAACTGATTTTGAATTGGCAAACCAAGTGAAAAGGAAGACAGAAATAATTATTTATATAATATAGCAGTGCTCAAAATTAACCATGCTATTGGGAAGACAATTTCACTTCCTATACCTCAGTTTCTTCCCTTACAGTCTTTCATATGCACTTCTTTTATATTATTAATAATATCATCTTAGTCAGAATTTGATAACTTCGCATTTATGTAACTTCAATATGTTTATAATTGCTGCCACCAAACTCTTGCTATTTTCAAACTGCTTCCAGGTGGGTATTTTTAAAACCTCACTTTCACTTGGTTGTCCCTCTTTAAAATTCCTTATCCCTTAGTTTCCACTCAGTCTCACTTGACGGCCCTCTGTCCAGCACTCTTCAGCGAGGCCAGCTTCTCTATTGATAACCATGAATGTTCGGATCAGTTTTGCTGCTATTGTTTACACTGTTCCTCAGATAAGCCGGATGCTGCCTTTCCTTTATGTCCAGCCCTGAATCCATTGCCTCCATAAAGTCTCACCCAATTGATCTGTCTCTGTTTATGATTTTCTCTTCTCTCAGTATTGTATTATCTCAAACTAGACTCTCAAATCCTATGGTATATGGTTGCTTCATGTACCATATTATTTCTCCAGGTAGATAATTTATCTTAGAATATTACTATGTTCTCTACCAAGGCTGTGGAACACTAAGAAACAAATAGATATTTAAATAATTATAAAACATTCCAGTACATGGTCTACCACAGTAATAAGATTTGTTAAAATACAGTAGCATGCAGCATAAAACAGTAAGTGGTAAAATGCTCAACAAGGTGTTTGCTGTTTTGTTTTTTTTAAATTGAAATACAGTTGATTTACAATATTAGTGATTCAGTATTTTTACAGATTATATTCCATTAAAAGTTATTACAAGATGATGGCTATAATTCCCTGTTATACAATATATCATTGTTACTTTTCTATTTTATACATAGTAGTTTGTATCACTTAATCTCATACCTCTAATTGTCCCTCCCCCTTTCCCTTGCCCCTTTGGTAACCACTAGTCATCTATATCTGTGAATGTTTCCGTTTTGCATTTATATTCATTTGTATTATTTTTAAGATTCCACATATAAGTGGTATTGTACAGTATTTGTCTTTGATTTATTTCACTAAGCATAATATTCTCTAGGTCCATCCACGTTGCTACAAATGGTAAAATTTTGTTCTTTTTTTTTTTTTTTTTTTGGCTGAGTAATATTCTTGTGTGTGTGTACGCATACACAATACATCTTTATCCATTCATCTGTTTATGGACATTTGGGTTGCTGTCATGTCTTGGCTATTGTAAATAGTGCGACTTGAACATTGGGCTGTATGTACGTTTTTGAATTATGGTTTTCTCTGGATACATACCCAAGAGGGGAATTAATGGATCATATGGTAGTTCTATTTTTAGTTCTTTAAGGAATATCCTTAGTGTTCCTCAGTTTCCATAGTGGCTGCATCAATTTACATTCCCACCAACATTGTACAAGGGTTCCCTTTTCTCCACATCCTCCAACATTTGTTATTTGTAGGCTTTTTGACGATAGCCGTCTGACAAGTGTGAGGTGACAGCTTATGGTGGTTTTGATTTGCATTTTTTGATCAGTGATGTTGAACATCTTTTCATGTGCCTGTTGGCCATCTGTTTGTCTTCTTTGGAAAAATGTCTATTCAGGTCTTTGCTCATTTTTTTTATTGGGTTGTTTGGTTTTTTTGGTATTGAGTTGTATGACCTCTTTATGTATTTTGGATATTAACCCCTTCTTGTTCATATTATTTGAAAATATTTTCTCCCATTCTGTAGGTTGTCTTTTCATTTTCTCGATGGTTTCCTTTGCTTGCAAAAGGTTTTAAGTTTAATTAGGTTCCATTAGTTTATGGTTGCTTTTATTTCTGCTGCCTCAGGAGAAAGATGCAAGAAAAGATTGCTACAATTTATGTCAAAGAGTGTTCTGCCTATGTTCCCTTCTAAGAGTTTTATGGTTTCCTGTATTACATTTAGGTTTTTAATCCATTTTGAGTTTGTTTTTGTATACGGTGTGAGGAAATGTTCTAATATTATTGTTTTTACACGTAGCTGTTCTCTTCCCAGCATCACTTATTGAAGAGATGGTCTTTAAAAAATGGTCTCTAAAAAATTGCGAGGCAAAGGAGGCAAGAATATAAAAAGTAGACAGTTGTTATAGATGGATATACCTGAAATTAGCTACATCTTATTAAATTTCTTCCAAGTAAAAAGTAGCAAGATAGATCGTATTCTGAATGAAACCTTCCAAATTGATAACTAAGTTCAAACATTACATGTTCAAAATCTCATAAGCTGAGTAAAATATTTTTCAACAATAATTTTTTAATTTTGTTAATCAAATAAGAAAAAAATAACACTCAGCTTTTCCTTCTTAATTTTTTGTTTTATATATAATTTTGAGAACCTGATAATTTGTGGACCTGCCTAATATTTCCCCTTTCCAAATACAATGTACCTAAACACAAACAATATTTTCATGCCATTAGCTTTCACTTGTATTGGAAATAGATTTCCTTTGCCTAAAATATATGCCAAGTTAAAAAAGACATTGCCAAACCCCAAGTTTGAAAGAAAATAATGCCTTCCTTTCAAAAAAAAGACATAAGTAAAAATTGGGGAAGTAAAACCTTAGAGAAAAGTTAATTCTGCTTAAAAGTATACTTAAATGAGTAAGTTGCTGGTACTGGCTTGAATAAGAAGTTACTATTTTGGATTTGACTTTGACATGGTAAAGCTCATGTCATCTTTAATATGCAGTTGAGCTTTTAAACTTTTCTTTTTGATGATAATAAAAGTTGGTAATCTGATTCAGAGAGGTTCATGGAAGCACATCAAATCAGAATCCCTATAGCTCCTGTTGCCAAGCCAGGGTTAGCTTGTGTCAAGGAATTCCTGATTTTCTTCCAAGGCTGACTCAGATTCATGTTAGACTATTTATTATCTTTTCAAATGTATGAGGTCAAATTGTGTGTGTATAATTTTTTTTAATGTGGTATTCATTATGTTATTTTAGTAAGAAAATATTTAAATCTACACTTTAATTTTAAAATGGTAGGAGAATTAAATTTCAAAAGGGTCCTGCTGTATTTTCTGGTATTTTTAGATTTTTGCCTATTAAGAAACTGACAAGTCTTTTTGATTTCTGATTTCAACCTAGAGAAACACTTCTTCCGGTCTTGGAGAGGTCAAACAGTTGTCTCTGTTAACTCTATTAATATTAGTATTAACATCTTAATTACTAAAGTATTATTTGCCTCTTTCACTCTCATATTCTCCTTAGTTTTTCCATGTCACTCAATCTGCCTTTGGTAGCACCAGAGATCAAGGGGATAGTGATAAAAGTCAAGCGTTCATGTAGTTGTCACAAGCCAAACTAATGCATCAAGCCCATCAGGAGAATGGGCTTTCCAGAGGTTTGTCTATGGTGCGGTGGCATCTGATGCATCAGATGAATTCATCACCACCTGGGTCATTTGTTCTTACAATTTTATCTGGAATCCTAATCTGAAAAGCCATTAAAATATTCTTTATTGGCAACTCATATACATCCCCTTATAATAACTTTTCTCTGCTTCTAAAAGATCAAAATTGAGACTTATGGAAGTGGTATTATATCGTTTGGTTGAACTCCAGCTTTTCTTTTTTTGTTGTTTGTTTTGGCCCCTGTCATCTCTCTGATCACACAAATCATAAATGCTGTGCAGCCTCCTTCTCTTTAACTCATTTCTCCAGAATAAAGTATTGATCAAATGTGTTCTAAGTTCACTAATGTGGCACAAATCGTTTGACAGCATTGCAAGTTTGTGTGTATGCACACATGCACACACACACAAGCTTATAATTTTGCCTAAAACATATTTAATAAAATTATTTATGTTCAGCTGTACCCAAAAAATGCTTCCCTCACATGTTCCATGTGTTTACTTAAATTTCCATTATCCCTATATAAAAGTTCACCTTTAACTTCCTACATTCTTCTCTTATAAATATTTTCAATCAGTGTCCTTAAAAATACTCTTCTATTTTAGCCAAAGATTTTCTGAAGCATAAATAAGGATGACAGCTGAACCTTGTTTTGAAAGATTTACCTCATTTTCTATGGCAAATTTAGCTGTCATTTATAGCCAATCCAAGAATGTGCTTTTCTCTAACACATCATTCTGAGAGTTAATTTTTGTATTCTTTGAAAAATATTAAGCTCCATGCTGTGGCAGTTGAATGTGGGTTCAGGCAACTTGCTACTGTAGGATCAGTCATATCCTGAGCTCTTAAGTCAAACTGTCATTCAGTGGAACAGTGATTCCTAAATCATTTTCCAGGGACCCTTGGGGTTCCCTGAGACCCTTTCAGGGAGTTTGCAATGTCAAAACAATTTTCACAATAATTCATAATTTTCACTAAGATTTCATTTGCCTCTTTAACTCTGATTTTCTCATAAGTGAAGAGTGGATTTTACAGGTTATGTAATTTGGTATTGCAACCAAGTGAACGTAGAAGTGGATGTGAAAATTCAGCTGTTTCTGTTATGAGAGATATTAAGCAATATTGTAAAATGTAAACAATGTCACTCTTCACTCTAAATTTTGCTCCAGAAATACAGATTTTTTTAAACAAAACATGTAATTTATGTTAAATGTAATGGTTTCATTGATGTTGATTTTAAAATATTTATTTCATTTAAAATTTCTCAGTTTTAATTTCTAATGCAGTAATTACAGATATAGCTTGCATAAACCAAAGCTCTTTGGGATCTTCAGTATCTTGTAAGAGGGTAAAAGGGCCCGGAAGGCAAACGTTTGAAGAAACACTTTTGTAGAGGCTGCCTACTTCTTCTCGAATATTTAAGTATAGCTGATCTCCTATACATAATTGGAGAACAAATTATAAAGCCAGCTCTAGTCAGTGCCAAATCCAAGTATTTACCCAGATCCTATGTCTAGATGGGTTTCTTGGTCATCTGATCTACATTCTTGTTTTCCTAGACTTTTGACCCTGGCTGAAAGCCCTGTGGTTTTAAAACTTATTTGTATGCCCTTCTCTGCCTTATTGATCCCCGCTTTCTAGTTTTACTCTCCTGACTCCAGTGTTACCAAGGTTTTAGGAGGAAGACACTCCTTGTACCAAAACAAGCTAGAGGAACTCTTTCCAGGATTCAGCTAATAATATACACATCTTTGCCTGCATTTATACATTAGGAGTCTGGAGTAATTGACATTCCTACCAATTGCATATCTGACATTTGTGGATCTAATAGTTGATAATTCCCAACAGTGTCCATGATGTGTTTATTGTCTGTCTTTCCCAAGTTCCAAGTTATAACATTCCTTTATGATTAAAGGTTTTCCTTGCCTCCCCCTTTAATTCATTCTGCTGTTGCCCTCACCCTCCAGTATGTCTACTGATTGGTGTCCTGCCCCTGATGTCTAGTCCTTGGAGCTGGACTCAACCACCTATAATTAGAAGTACCTCTCATTCCCTAGTTTAGCCCTTTCTTATTCCAGCCTACTACTGAAACACCTAATTGACTAATCTGGATCTTCTTTGTTAAAATTGAAAAAAAATGTATTCAAGTATAACATGCATATATACACAAATTATAGTCATTTAGGCTGAGTTTTCACAGATTGAACATATTCAAGAAAACCAAAATTCAGATCATGAAACAACACTGCCAGCATCCCAGAATTCCACTCTATCTACTTCTAGTCACTGTTCCAAAAATAAAACCCACTTTCCTGTCTTCTAACAGTATATGGGTTTACTTGTGTTGTAAATATATATACACATACACACATACATATGATCAAACAATATAAACTCTTTGGTATACAGTTTCTTTAGCATTTATTGTTTGTGAATTATCCATATTTTTATGTATAGTTACATTGTTCTCTTTGCATAGAATTACATTGTGAGAAAATACTGCAATTTATTTCACCATTCCACTATTTTTCAGCTTATCTGTAGTTTCTGAATAGTACTACTATGAACGTTTAGTATTTCTTTTTCATGAACATATGCATGCATTTCTATCAGTTATATGCTTAGGAATAGAAGCTAGATTATAGGATAGGCTTATGTCCAGTAAATCTATTGATAGCATTTTAAATTTAAACTGCTTGCACAAATTTATACTCCCATCAGTAGTGTAAGAGTTCTGACTATGCCATATCCTTACAACACTTCTATTTTCGGACTTTCTGTTTTTGTGTAATAGTAACACATCGTGGTTAAATTTGCATTTCTCAAAAAAAAATTTGCATTTCTCAGAATAATGTTAAGTATCTTTTCATATATTTATTAGCTATTTGGATATACTTTTTTGTGCTTGTCCAAGTATTTTGCCCATTTTTTTTCCTGTTAGTTTGTTCATCATTTTCCTATTGATTTACAGTACTCTGTATATTCGGGACATAAGCCCTTTGTCAGATGTGTTGCAAATATTTTGCCTCACTCTGTGGGTTACCTTTTCATCCTTTTCAGGTCATTCTTGAATGAATTAAAGCTCTTAATTTTCCAATTATCTAATCTGTTATTTTTCTTTACAATTAGCTCTCTGTTTTAGAAATCTTTGTTTATTCAAGGGTCAGAAAGATGTTTTTCTATGTTTCTTCTTACAATATTACTGTTTTACTTTTTACTTTATTGTTTCAAGTAAATTTTAAAATTTTATCTTACTGTTTTTAAAATTTTGTTTAGATTGCAATCCATGTAAAATTGAGCTTTGTATATGGCATGAAATAGGGGTCAAGATAATGTTTTCATATGAAAATTTAATCCAACAACATTTATTTTAAAGATCATTGTTTCCACTGCCCTGTAGTATTTGCTTTGTTAAAAGTTACTTGATTCTGATTTCAAGCATTGTTTTCTATTTCATTGTCCTATGTGTCTTCTATTGTTGTGCCAATTCTATACTTTTTTACTAGTACAGCTTTTTAATAGATGTTATATGTAGTATATGTCTTACAGCTTTGAACTTTATTTTTGCTTTATGTATTCTTGGCCCTTTATATTTTCATACAGATTTAGAACCACCTTTAACAATTTTTATGCAAATAAATATTTGGAATTTTGCTTGGCATTGCTATATTAGGTTAATTTGGGGAGAATTGGTATATTTAAAACATCGAGCATCTGAAGCCATGTATCATGTTATAGTAAGGAAGTTACCTTTTTACCCCTAGTTTATTTAAAGGTCTTATCATCTATGAGTAATGAGTTTTAATTCTGCATATATTTAGAACCCCATAAGACATAGTTTTATATATTCAGTATTTATCTATATTTGCCTGTACATTTGCCCTTTCTGGTGTCCTTTATTCCTTTCTCTATTTGTATGTTTCCAGCAGAGGTAGTTTCCATTTAAAGAACTCCCATTTAGTATCTCTTTTTAGTGCAGGCCAGCCTGCAACAGATTTTCTCAAACTGTCTTGAAAATGCCTTTAGTCAACCCTTATTTTTGAAGGATGTCTTTTCTGTGTATAGAGTTACAGGTTTGGTTACTTTTTTCAATGGTTCATTCCATTGCCATCTGTTCAAGAATTCAGCAGTCTTAGTTTCTCAACTTACACATCCATGAACCTTATTAGAGTTCTCACAGGGCGATAGAGTTGGTTGGTATTAATACCCCTGCTCTCTTCATTTCTTTCACAAAAGTGTAATTTCTTACTTCCTTTTGTAACTTCTATATTCTTAAGAATCATTTACTACCAAAGGTAGCTGAGGAAATTCTAATATTTTTCATTTTATACTTCAAATAAATAATAGACCAAGATAAGCTTTCTCATCTTTGACCTCAAGTTGATTATTGACATATCTATCACTCACACATCCAGTTATACACTTATATAAGGGTGATCTTATCCAAGGGTGGATTTATTTTCTTGTTTCCTATTTCTCATCTTATTCTTAGCCAGGTGCCTTTACTTATATGTCTACATAATGATTCAGTTACACCTGTGTCCCTCTAGTGTGCCCTCAGGGTCATTGGTGGAGATAAGACTGTATGTAATTAGTTGCTTTAACAAACCAAGGAACAACCTTTTTCTCTGTTCACTTCACCCACCTCCATGAAGGGTATGCAACCTTGGATTTTCTGCTAGGAATACAGCAGAAGCTCCTGGCCTCCAATTATGCACTTCTATTATTTTGTGAATGAAGTGGACAATTATGCACTTCTATTATTTTGTGAATAAAGTGAACTCTGTATCATGCTTTAGAATAGTCTTTTCTAACTCTGATTTGCATGTTTTAGAATTTCTTAAACTAGGATCAGTATCTGGGTAGTGTCTTTTAGGAGTAATGACAGATGAAGTAGGCATTTTTCTCTCTTTCCTACTTTAATATTCGGCCGCCACCAAGTGTGTTGTAAGAACTCTATTAAGTTTCTTACAAATTTAACCTCTTTCCCAATATTAACATTAGGCTGGGAAATTCTCTTTTCTTTCCAAGTACTCTTTTTCGATTTTTTTTTTTTTAAACCAGCCATAATCCTGGTGTGAGGTCATAAATGAATCTGGCAATATGGTCTGCATGCTCTCTTGTCCTCTCAGTAGGAGCATAAAGAAAGGCATACAGTTGAAGGGGTCCTCAAGTGATCATATCTACCATATCTTGAGTTAGTGGCACACTGGAGGAAGTTCTGTTTTGATTATCATATAATAAACTCTACTCAGCTGCTGTCCTTACCATTTCCAATGTTTCAGTGCTGCATTACATATTATTGAGAGAGAGAAGGGACCATTTGGCCTGTTGGTATTTACCTCAGACTGGCTTTTACTGAACCTAAGATGATACTTCATTCAGGTTGTTAGTGGATTAAATGCCAAAGACTTCACCTAACTTTGTGGGTCAGCACTCATAACTGAATTTCTCAATTGGGTAATATCAAAGTTGAGCGTGGTTTTCTCCAAGTCCTCAAAAAAACAAAAAACAAAAAAAAAACAAAACACTGGGATGTAAATATAAGCCAGATTTTGTTAAAACTTCAGGCTCAAAGGTCTTATCAGAATCTCCTTGCTCTTTGCTTAATGGTTTCACTATTTTCAAAGCCGTTATGAATAAGTTTTTATTTTTTCCTACAGTTTCTCTTGGCTTTCCTTACTTTTCCACATATTAGCTAATTGATTGCTTTCCTGTTTCATGATATAAAATTTGTTACACCAAAACATGGATAGGTCAGTAACCATTTGCCCATCAAAATTTTATCAGTTCCTCCTCTTTCATACTTTCTGGGGACACAGTATTTATATTTTATTATTCTTTTATTCAGTCAAGGATCTTTTTGTTGATTCTAATCCAGTGAAACCAATCTGCTTATTGTAAGACTTCTGACTCAGTGTCAGTTCAGCCTAAGTATATGATCGATGGAAAGACTCACAAGACACTTTATGTTCCCACCATTGGTTTAATTTTTTTCATTTGATTTTTTTTAGAAGACTTTATTTTTTAGAGCAGTTTTAGGTTCATAGCAAGACTGAGCAGAAGATAGTTTTCCTGTGTACCTCCTTCCCCACACATAAATATCTTCCTCCATTATCAGCATCTTTCACCAGAGTGGTACATTTTTTACCATTGATGAACTGATATTGCCACAACATTATTATCCAACATTCATAATTGACGTTTGGGTGCACTTTTAATGTTGTACATTCTATGGCTTTGGATTAATGTATAATATGTATCAGCCATTACAGTATTAGAATAGTTTCACTAAAAGTTCTCTATACTTACCTTTTCATCCTCCACTATCCACTAACCCTTGGCAACTTCTGATATTTTCACCTTCTCCATAGTTTTGCACTGACCAGAATGTCAAATAGTTGGAATCATATGATATGTAGCCTTTTCATAATGGCTTCTTTCACTTAATAATAAGCATTTAAGTTTCCTCTGTGTCTTTTTACAACTTGATTGCTTATTTCTTTTTTTGTACTGAATAATATTCCATTGTCTGGATGTACCACAGTTTATCTGTTCACTTACTGAAGGACATCTTTGTTGCTTGCAAATTTTGACAGTGATGAATAAAGCTGCTATAAAATCTGTGTGGAGCTTTTTCTGTAGACATAAGTTTTCAACTCCTTTGTGTAAATACTAAGGTGTGCAATTGATGGATCATATGGTAATCATATGTTTAAGTCTGTGAGATATTGCCAAACTGTCTTCCAAAGTGGCTGTACCATTTTGTATTCCCATCAGTAATGAATGAGAGTTAATGTTGTTCTATATCCTCACCAGGATTTGATGTTGTCAATGTTCTTGGTTTTGACCATTCTAATAGGTGTGCGGTGCCATCTCATTGTTTTAATTTCCCTGAAGACATATGATGTGGAACATCTTTTCCCATGCTTCTCTGGCATCTGTATCTTCTTTGGCAATGTTGTTTGGCTCTTTTAGCCCATTTTTTGATTGGATTGTTTGCTTTCTTACTGAGTTTTTGATTTCCTTGTATATTTTGGATGAGTCTTTTCATCAAATATGACTTTTTGTGAGTATTTTCTCTATCTGTGGCTTGTCCTTTAATTCTCTTGACAATGTCTTTTGCAGATCACATGTTTTCCATTTTAAGGAAGTCCAGCTTTCTATCCATCTCATGGATCATGCCTTTGGTGTTGTTTCTAAAAAGTCATCTCTGTGCCCAAGGTCCTCCAGATTTTGTCCTGTGCTATCTTCTAGAGTTTTATAGTTTTGCACTTACATTGAGGTCTGTGGTCATTTTTAATTACTTTTTGTGATTTCATTCGATTTTTTGCATTTGATTTGCTAGGTTGTAAGAGCCGATGTTTAAGTGTGAGCAACATCAAACATGTGAGGCTAAAGCCTCTATTTCTTAACTATTTATAAAGTCTGCTACAAATATCCCAGTCTTATCCTAGCCATTCAGTCTGTAATTTATACATTAGGGGTCTCAAGCCTTTAGGATGCTTGAGACATCCTGGCATACAGTTAATAATTCTCATTTATCTTATGTCACTGCATTTCAGAGTTGCAAGAAAGTAATTCCAGGGACATATTTCCTACTTGTCAGGGTACGAGTTCAGACCCTTTGAGTCTTTCCCTGAGAACCTCATGTAATATCTTATTTCTTAAAACTCTTTTTTAAAAAGTAATGCTGATATTACTTGTCTTCAATTTCAGAGGCTTAAAGTTCTGCAAGCACCTTATCTCAGCTACATATTTTTCTAATAGATAACAAAAGAAGCATTTTCTTCACTTTCTAGAAATATATTCTGTAATATATTAGCTAAACGTGTACATATATCCCCATATCACCTCCCTCTTGTGTCTCCCTCCCACCCTCCCTATCCCACCCCTCTAGGTAGTCACAAAGCACTGAGCTGATCTCCCTTTGCTATGCGGCTGCTTCCCACTAGCTATCTATTTTACATTTGGTAGTGTATATATGTTAATGCCAATGAATGAGGTTACTTAAAAAATTTCAAACCCAAACTTTGTTCAACTGAACCAATATGCCAGCTAATAAATACTTATTTTGAAAAATACCACTTTAAAGTATCCTGTTGAATTGGCTAAAACTAGTGTTGTTGTTCCCTCCACAGAACAATGTTCATATAAATAAACAATATGCTAGTGGAGGTGCAATTTGGTATCAGTGTTTTACATCATCCTACCAGTTTCACTTACTTGTCAACATTCAGTGATTCTCCCAGTGGATGCTGTGCTAAGCTCTGTTATTGTGGCTGGGGAGGATGAATCTGGAAAGATAGAGTAAGAATATACATATAAAGAAACAAAACATATCTGCCTTAGGGATAGTTTTAGTCCATTTGGGAAGTATTTGCAATACACATGGAAATAACCTAGGAACATGTTCTGAATAAAAACATTTCTCATTAAAATTCCAATGTTCTTTAGTAAAGGAGGAGAAAAAAACATATTTTATACTTTGATTTGGTTAGACATCAAACATTTTAAAAAGAGTTTAATATTTACTTATAATAATGCCATCTGGGGCTTCCCTGGTGGTGCAGTGGTTGAGAATCTGCCTGTCAATGCAGGGGACACGGGTTCAAGCCCTGGTCTGGAAAGATCCCACATGCCGCAGAGCAACTGGGCCCATGAGCCACAACTACTGAGCCTGTGCGTCTGGAGCCTGTGCTCCACAACAAGAGAGGCCGCGATAGTAAGAGGCCCGCACACCGCGATGAAGAGTGGCCCCCACTCGCCACAACTAGAGAAAGCCCTCACACAGAAACGAAGACCCAACACAGCCAAAAATAAATAAATAAATTTATTAAAAAATAATAATAATAATGCCATCTATAGGTCTCATTTTATGGGAGATTCTAATCATAATTGAAGAACTTAAGTTCAAGGTTAAAGGGTCAGAGATGCCAAGTTATTTGATCTCAGATCTAACTTATCTCAAAGCTCATGTTACTTTCACTATTTCCTGTTATATAGGAAAAAAGCCAAAAGTTTTTCTAAAATTTTTTAATCACATTGTGGGAAACAAGACAAAAATTATCTTTTAATCTACGTTTATACTGAAATGTAAAACATTCCATTCAGTCTTTTACTAATGGCAATATGACCTGGGAAGGATTTATTGCAAATGAAAATGTATATTCAATGTACATATGAAGACATTATTTAAACTCATGGCCAAATCACAAGGTTACATTCAAACAAATGTACTAGACTTAGACAAGAAGTCTTATTTTTCAAATAGTAAAGTCAAAAATATAACAAGTCATTTTACAAAAAAAAAAAAATCTCAAATATTAGCAAATATTTATATAGGGTTACTCAATCAACGTACATCATAGATAATGTTGATCATAAGAAGGTCCTATTACTGAACAATTAAATATACAAACTTTGAATCACTAAGTATGTGCTTATTAAAAATGGCCTGTAATATCTTTGGGACATATTTCTGACAGAATATAATAATTAGCTCATTGTTTGGGTCAAGATATACTTCTAAGTTTTGTACTAAATTACAAGAATCATAAAAATATGATTTCTTTCAACCCCAAAATATTTCATAGACCTTTACTAAATAAAACTCTTCAACTAGGATGTAAAATCCAGGGAGGAAAGAATTAAAACTTGTTGACTTTCTTTTTTTTCCCCTTAGCATAGTCCAAGTTGTTTGTTTTTCCTTTAATGAATTATTTTGGAATTTAACTTATGCTATTTTGGGTCTTTTTATTCCACAGATACCTAGTTGACTAATTTGATAGATCTATTTTGACTAAAGTCAATTCTAATGGTTTTCATCAAGATCAAAATCTTGATATAATAATGATTGATATAATCTTCGATAATTCACCTAAAAAAATACTGCTTCAGCAGATACTACTTGCAAGGAAAGGGGCATGAAACTCATATATTGTATGATTCAAATTCTTTGTTCTTTAGTAAAAATTACAAGGTTTTAGGGGAATTAAGTTAGATAACCTCCTCTGGAGAGGAAGGCAATACATGCTTTGTCTACTTAAAGAAACCAGTGCAAAAATCAAATGGATAACCTGTCACAATATAGGATTTTTTAAAAAATTTTATTTATTTTTGGCTGTGTTGGGTCTTCATTCCTGCGTGCAGGCTTTCTCTAGTTGCGGCGAGTGGGGGCTACTCTTTGGTGCACGGGCTTCTCATTACAGTGGCTTCACTTGTTGCAGAGCACAGGCTCTAAGCTTGTGGGCTTCAGTAGTTGTGGCACGTGGGCTCAGTAGTTGTGGCTCAGGGACTCTAAAGCACGGGCTCAGTAGCTGTGGCGCACGGACTTAGTTGCTCCGCGGCATGTGGGATCTTCCCGGACCAGGGCTTGAACCCGTGTCCCCTGCATTGGCAGGCGGATTCTTAACCACTGTGCCACCAGGGAAGTCCCACAATATAGGATTTTTGAAATGAGATCATTATTTTAAATATTCATTTATTTTATTTATTCCTGCTCTGTGTTTTACAAAAAACTAGAAAAGAAAATGTGAAAATAGGAAGAACAGATCTGGAAATTTCAGTTGGACAAATATTTATTGCTGTTTTGCCTTCAGGCTGTCAAGCCGCTTCATGACAGACTTTACTTTTCAACCGATTTTGCCACATGTAGATACAGTCTATGAATCTCCTTTGGTAGTAGAATCTGTATGGCTTTTAAATTGAAGGCTTTTGCTTTGGGGAAGAGAAGCACATTTTAAGCAGTAAGGAAATAATGCAAAGCATCACAGAGAAGAATCACGTCTGATTTGGTTTCTATACATAAGATGCTGATCTTTATGTTAAAGCAGAAACAGAAATCATGGAAGAGACTATTTCTAAGAAGTAATAAAACCCAGAAAAACAACTTTGACTTATTCTTTCTTTTGACTTCTTGATTGGCAAATTGTTTTTCTGTTTATGTTTTGTTTTTTTAAAGTTGTAAAAGGTAAACAATAGAAAATAATCCAGATATTACATTACCTGATTATTTAAAATGAACTAGAATTATGTAAAATAGACTTGCCCTTATTAGAAAGGTTAAGGCACTTTTGTGTTTATGTGAACTAGGTGAATACTTGACTAACCTGATAGCCTATACGTACTTTCTGTTTTAATGAACCTAATTTGAATGGAATCTCAGTAGTACAATTCCCTGTGAAAGCAGAGAAGGAAAAAAAATGTTCCAATAAATGACATTCTACTATTGGCAACTTGAAACAGATTGCATAGACTTTTGGAAGCTTACTTCCATTTATTTGATTATTGCATAGTAAGTTAAAGCAAATTAAAGAAAAATATACTTCACAGGCCTAACAAACTGTGCACAAATTTGCAGTGGCATCAGTTGCTGCTACAGAAAGTTTATTTACATAAAAATACAAGAGTCATGTCTATATTCATGGAAATAGTATATAAGTCACCCAGTGCTAAAACAGAAGTTATAATTTTTTTTCCCTTAATTCTCCTTATGAATGGATTTAGGCTTTGGATTACTTATTTAAACCATCTCGAATTCATTGCTTTTATTTAACTTACTTGCACAGATTTTATAAACATATTATTGAAGAAACATAGAAGCCAGTAGGAACAGAAATGTTATTGAGTGTAAATGTCAAATTCTTAGAGGCTTCCAAATGTATTTCACTGTGGAAATCAAGATGTCTCTCGTTTTCAGGTTGTTCTCCTTCACTATATTATCGGCTGCCTATTACTATTACTTAGCCATATTGAATTTTACATTATTTAGAGTGGAATTTGTATCACATTCATTTTTATATTCCTGTTCTCACACATCAGTAATAACATACAGAGTAGAATCCTTTATATACCAGAAGTTCCCAATCAAGGTATATTATGTAGAGGTGAATTTCAACATAAATGAACATATCAAATTTTATTTTAGCCTTCAAGTTGAAAAAAACTGTTCTTTGTAACATAGATCCGGTGAAAAGGGGTAACATAAAATATATGATGACAATAATTTAATATCAAATATAATTCAGTATCAAGTCAAAACAACACTAGAAATTTTATAGAATAACAGAAATTTAGCAGGGCCAGTGTTTCTGGCACATAGAAAAAATAGTGTTAACTGTTATTTATCATTGATGAATGATTAAGCCTTGATGTTCCCAAGAAGTAACTTACCTATTTGAGTCTCAATAGGTGTTTGGCCCTTCCTTCTCCTTTGCACATGAAATTATTAATGTATTCAGAGTGAAGACAGCCAGTTCAGTAATTTTGCTTATTGAGTCAACTAATTGGAAATTGTCTATGTCCATTTTGTTGACAAGATCCATCACACATATTGAGCAAACCCTATAACGTGGCCATTGTGTACTTTCTGTCACCAACATTACAGTGACAATTTTCTGTACATTTTCTGCTGAATCTTTCAGACTGCCTCAGTTAAAACAACAACAACAACAACAACAACAACAACAAAACAAACAAAAAAGCCATTATCGACAGGAGTAATGTTGATGCATTAGGCAATGATGAAATGAAGACTTGCTGAAGGATAGCTTATATGGGCATAGCTTGCAGAATAGCTCCCAAGAGCAGTATTATAAAAGATGGAAACTTAGGCAGTTTCTCCTATAAATGTTTTAGTACTAACCAAAAAATCTTGAAATTTGACAGCTATTTCTTGAGCAGTAGTCACAAGTTACAGGGCACAAGAGAACATAATTCAAGAATCTGAACATAAATTATGTTACCCTAACCGTAAACTTATGGTTTGATAGTAATCTAGTCTTAAATTTCAAAGAAAATACCTATTTTATAAAATTTAAATCTCCCTTAAAGAAGTAAATTCAAGATAATACTATGACTCAGTAGGTTAAAAATTGCATAAATATGGAAGAGCTTTGTAAACTGAAACACCATAAAATCAGTGACTTAAAACTTACAAACCCTTTTTGCATTATCATTGGTTAGCATAATATTACTCAGCTTTATCCCCTGTACTGTGAGGAATTTTCTACACCTGCTCCTGTTAGTATATTCATCCATCTGTCTTTCCACCCAAGCTATTAGGCTGGGCATAATTTTTGACTTTCCCTGCTCCCTTAATCCTCAAATTGACTGAACAAATAAACATCTCATTTTCCCTTTAAATTATTTATCAAAATTTCTCTCCTATTTATCTTCCGTGACATATCAAATCCCTTTCAAATTTCATCTACAGTATTGCAGTTATGTTTTTTAAAACTGAGGTGTAATTGATATAACATGAATTTTAGTTGTACAACATAATGATTTGGTATTTATATGTATTGTGAGGTGATCACCATAATTTAGTTGATATCTATCATACATAGTTAGAAAAAAAAATTTTGTGATGACTTCAGATATACTCATAGAAACTTTCAAGTATGAAGTACAATATTATGAAATATAGTCGCCATGCTGTTCAGTACTTCTCCAGAACTTATTTATTCTGTAAGTGGTAACTGTAGCTTTGGACTACCTTCACCCATTCTCCGCCCACTCCACCCCCCTGCAAGATCTAAGAGCTTGGTTTTTTGCTTTTTGTTTTTAAATTCCATATGTGGGATCAATGATATTTGTATTTCTCTGACTTACTTCATTTAGCATAATGCTTTCAAAGTTCATCCATGTTGTTGCAAGTGACAAGATTGCATTCTTTTTGTGCCTGAGCAACTTTCCATTGTATGTATACCGCATTTTCTTTATCCATTCATCCATCAGTGGACACTTAAGTTGTTGCCATGTCTTGCCCATTGAAAATAATGCAGTGAACGTGGGGGTGCATATATTTTTTCGACTTTGTGTTTTTGTTTTCTTCGGATAAAGACCCAGAAGCGGAAGTTGCTGGATCATATGGTAGTTCTATTTTTTAATTTTTCAAGGAACCTTCCTACTGATTTCCATAGTGGTTGCACCAATTTACATTCCAGCAAAGTGAGTAAGAGCTCCTTTTCTACACATCTTTGCCAGCACTTGTTATTTCTTCTCTTTTTGATAATAGCCATTCTAATAGGTGTGAGGTGATCTTGTATCTTGTGTGTTTGTATCGACAGTATTACAGTTACCTTTCTAATTCTTCTCCTCACTTGAATCTTGCCTCCATCAATGAACGAAATATGCCCTTTTGAATGATCTGATTCAGGATTTCTCAAAATTCAATGTGCATAGAAATTACCTGGTGATCTTGTTAAAATGCAGATTTGGATTCAATATATCTGGAATGCAGCCTGAGCTTTTGCATTTACAAGCTCACACATGATTCTGGTAACATTCTGCAGATCACACTCTGAGAAGCAAGCATCTCAGTAAAATTTTAATTGCTCATATTACTCCCTTTCATTAAATTTGTCATGGCAACCCATCCCTGTTGGAATGGAGTCAATCTACTTGAGCATGGAATACAAAGTTTTTTAGGATTTTCATCATCAAATCCTTGACATTTACAGCCACTTCTTTAAAGCTCCCCTCTTTATCAGCTTTAAGTTTTAATATGTAGTCTACAATGTCAAATTTGAGTCTCTCTCCCCAAAATGAAGTTGAGTCATTCTATGTGACTGTTGACTCACACTCTTGTCCCTGCCTAGGAATTTTTCATTGCTGATTTCTCTTGTCCTTTAAGAACCACTTTAATTGTTACCTCTTCCAGAAAGCCTTTTTTGGCAACCTGAAGCTTGGTTTGACTACTCTTACACATACTCCCTTATCACTCTGGGTTAATTCTGACAGCACTCTAGATTTTTCTGAAACATTTAAGTGTTTATCCCATTGACCATGGTATTTTCATCTTTGTGTCCCATAGACTTTGTCAAGGTACTGATACATAATAAGAGCTAGTAAATATTTCCCTAACTCAACTGAAGTTATATGAGATCACTTCTGAAATTTGTCCAAATTATACATGTAACTGAATTATTTCTGGAATAAGTAGGATATCTTAAATAATGTTCTTTGAAAATAACATTTACTTATTTCCAGTTTCTTATTTTTTATGATCTTTAGTAATGTCCCTTTTACTGTTGGTATTGGCTATTTGTTCTGTCTTCTTTACTTGATTTCTTTGCTGGGAGCATCAATTTTATTAGGATATTTCCTGGCTATATAGATCACCTTTGTTGTTTCCTATTTTCTTAATTTCTTGTCTTCATTTCTTTCCTTCTTAATTCTTCGATTTTCTTCATTTTTACTGTTTTTCTATCTTTGAGTCATGCTTAAGTCTTTAATTTTTAGTCGTACTATTTTCTAATGTGTTTAAATCTATAAATTTTCCTCTAAACCAATTTATAGCTGAACCTTACAAAATCTAATATGTATAATTATTATTTAATTCAAAATGTTTTATAGCGCCCATTGTGATTTCTTCTTGATCTCAAGTTATTTAGAATTGTACTGCTTAATTTCAAAATATGGATAGGAATAAAGATGCAGACATAGAGAATGGACTTGAGGACACGGAGAGGGGGAAGGGTAAGCTGGGACAAAGTGAGAGAGTGGCATGGAAATATATACACTACCAAATGTAAAATAGATAGCTAGTGGGAAGCAGCCGCATAGCACAGGGAGACCAGCTCAGTGCTTTGTGACCACCTAGACGGGTGGGATAGGGAGGGTGGGAGGGAGGTGCAAGAGGGAGGGAATACGGGGATATATGCATATGTATAGCTGATTCACTTTGTTATGCAGCAGAAACTAACACAACAATGTAAAGCAATTATACTCCAATAAAGATGTTTAAAAAAAAAAGAGGAACATTAACATTTTATTACTGATTTCTGTCTTAATTACTTCATGGTCAAAGAGCATACTTTGTATAATTTGAAACCTTTTAAATTAGAGACTAACTTTATGACACTACAAAGGACCAACTTTGTTGAAATGTTTAATGTGAAGTTGAAAATAATATGTATTGTGCTATTTTTTTGTGCATGTTCTGTAATTATCAGGTGAGCCAATTTCGTTAATCATTGTGTTCAATTATGTATCTCTTTTTTTTCTTTGTATCCTATCAGTAGTGATAGAATGTCATTAAAATCTCATTTACTTGGGGATTTGTCTATTTCTTATCAAGAGAACATTAGATTCAAATGTCCAGGTTACCTCTCTTCTCTCCTTTTGAATCTTTAACATAAACATTTCTTGCAATGTTAGACCCCAATTGAGTTCATTTTTAAAGAAAATTTGTTTAGTTTTTAAGTTTACATTGCCTACATATTTAGCCATTGCCAGAGGCCCTGGGTGGCTTTTTTAATGGTAGATCATCTTTAATTTCTAGTACAGCAAAGAGTCAATTCAAGTTTATTCTTATTGTTCAAATTTGGTATTTCATAATCTGGTTGGAAATCTGTTTTTTATATTTTCACATTTTCCCCTTAGAGTTGTTCCTAATGTTTTTTATCTTCTATCTCTATGTATGAAGACTCACATAAGTATCTGATCTTTAGGAACAAAAATATACCCTTTCCAAAATGAAACGAATAAAAATGAAAATAAGTGAAATAAAATTTTAAAAATCTAATCTAAAGTTAGAGTGAATCCAAGAAACAGAGTACAAATTAAAGAACCTTATGCTATTTTAATGAGTGTATTCTAATGAAATATCAGAACATAAATGCAAACCATATGATCTTATTTTTTTTCTTTATGCACTAATTTTGAGAAGATTTGCATCTTTATATGACTGAGTTCCCATTCAGGAATACTATATATTTCCTATGTTGATTCTTTTGCATACCTCCGAATAGACTTTTCTATAATTTATTGCTGTTTTTTTAAATACAAATTCTGTAAAATTCTTGACAATTTCTGCTCCCCATTTATGTTGCAAAGGGTTAAGATCAGTATATAGAAAAAGTCTCATTCTTAGGCCACTTTGTTGCATCAGGGATTTTGTACAAGATTTCTTTTTCCTTTTTCCTGCATGGAACAAACTTTCCAAACCTACTTATTCATCTAAAAAACTCTTATTCACCATTCAGTTTTTGACTTACTGCTTTTCCCTAAGAATTCTTTCTTGATTTTTGAATTTGGGCAAGGCCCCTCTCTTCTCCTCTATTTCATTTATCATAATAAATATGTAACCTACTGCATTGTAATTACTTAGGATTAGTGGCTTTATTTATTTTATTTTTAAATTTATTTTTGGCTGCATTGGGTCTTCGTTGCTGCGCGCGGGCTTTCTCTAGTTGCAGCAAGCGGGGCCTACTCTTCGTTGCAGTGCATTAGCTTCTCATTGACGTGGCTTCTCTTGTTGCGGATCATGGGGTCTAGGCACGCGGGCTTCAGTAACTGTGGCACGCAGGCTCAGTAGTTGTGGTGCACAGGCTTAGTTGCTCCCCGCGGCATGTGGGATCTTCCCGGACCAGGGCTGGAACCCTTGTCCCCTGCACTGGCAGGCAGCTTCTTAACCACTGTGCCACCAGGGAAGCCCAGGATTAGTGGCTTTATACATAAAAGAATTGGAAAAAAATTTTTCTCTCTCTCTCTCTCCGAAAATAAAGGCACCTATGATTCAGCAGTTCTGATATGTGGCTCATGCTTGTGTATTTAACAAGAGCCTCCTCAGGCAATTCCAGTGTGGCTCTGGCTGAGGACCACTGCTGTAGATAAGCCCTTTGTAGAAGGGACTTGGAAACATTCAGTTTTATCTTTTAAGTAACACAATATTTGGCATACAAGTACTCAATCAGTTAACTGAAGAATGAATACGCTATTGATTTCTTACCATGTATTTTGTAGTCAGCCACTTTAATGTTCTTCCACAGGCAGTCAGTGTTTCAATTTTTTAAAATATTCTTTTCTTATTTCATTTTATTATGAAATTACACTAAGAAGTCCAGAACAAAGTTAAATTATATAAGGCTACATTTTTGTCTTGTTTATTAAATTATTTTTTCATCTACTTTCAAGTATTATATTTTTTCAGTTTTATTGAGATATAGTTGACATATAACATTGTATAAGTATAAAGTATACAAAGTGATGACTTGCTATATATATATATATATATATATATATATATATATATATACACACACACACTGCAAAATGATTACCACAATAAGGATCGTTAACACACCCATCACCTCATAGAGTTAACATTTCTTTTTTTCTTTTTTTTTTGGTGGTGAGACCTTTTAAGATTTACTACTCTTAACAACTTTCAAGTATATGATCAGTATTGTTAACTATGGTCACCATGCTATGTTATGTTCCCCTAGAACTTGCTCATCTTATAACTGGAAATTTGTACCCTTTGACTGCCTGTACCCTATTTTCCCCCGCCACCTAGCCCCTGGCAACCAACAACTTACTCTGTTTCCATAAGTTCAGTTTTGTTCAGATTCTACATATAAGTGATATCATACAGTATTTGTCTTTCTCTCTCTGACTACTTTCACCTAGTATAATGTACTCAAGGTTCATCCATGTTGTCACAAATGACAGGGTCTTTCTTATGTCTGAATAATACTTCATTATATAATCTTGTTTTCTTTATCCATTTTTTCATTCAAGGACACTTAGATTGTTTCCATGTCTTGGTTATTGTGGACAGTTCTGCAGTGAACATGGGGTGGGGGGAGCAGATAACTCTTCAAGACTGTGCTTTTTGATAATAGCCATCCTAACAGGTGTGAAGTTATAGCTTATTATGGTTTGGATTAGCATTTCCCTGATGATTAGTGAGGTTGATTACCTTTTCACATACTTATGTTTCTGGTGTCATAAACAAAAAATCATTGCCAAGACCAATGTCAAAGAGCTTTTTCCAAATGTATAAGTTTAGCTACCCCTGCTTTCTTGTGGTTATTATTTGCTAGAAATATCTTTTTCTATCCCTTTATGCTCAGTCTATGTGTGTCCTTAAAGGTAAAGGGAGTATATTGTGGGATCTAGTTTTTTATTCTTTCAGCTATTCTGTCTTTTTAATGGATACTTTAATCCATTTACCTTTAAACTGATTATTTATAGGTAAGGACTTACTAGTATTGAGATTCTGTTGTTCTCTGACTGTTTTGTAGGTCCTTTGTTCCTTGCTTCCTCTCTTGCTGTCTTCCTTTGTGATTTGAAAACTTTTTGAGGCATATTCTTTGAGTCCTTTATCATAATCTTTTGTGTATCTACTACAGGTGTTTCCTTTGTGGTTACCATGAGCCTTACATAGGATGTTTTAACTGAAGACATTTTAAGTTGATAACAACTTAACTTCAAAATTTGATAGAATATAGAAATTTGTACTTTTACTTTTCTCCTTCCTCAGATTTTAGGTGATTGATTTAACAAGTTACATCTTTTTATAGTGTGCATCCACAACCAAATTATTACAGTTTAATGTATTAGTTAACTTTTAAACTATAGTTGTGATTTATGCACCACCATAACAATATTAGAGAATCTAACTTTGAATATATATTTATATTTACCTGTGTCAACTGAAGAAAGTTCACATGAGAGTTGTAAGTTAAGTTTTGTTTGGAGCAAAATTAGGACTGTAGCCTGAGAGACAGCATCTTGGATAGCTCGGAGGTACCGGCTTCAAAGAGGTTGGAGGAAAGGTCAGTATTATATATGATTTTAGGGGTACGTGCAGTCAAGCAAATATTTTGGTAGAGGCTTGCTGCATCACGAAGAGCAGATGTCACCATTAATGGTTTTAATGCTTTTCTAGGTATGAGGAGATGTAAGAATTAGGCTTATAAAATATTCTCCTGAAAATATCTAATTACCTGAAGCTCTGTACTGCCAGTTTATCCCAGAGCACAGAGTGCCTCATTCCTGATCTCCACCCTGAACTCCTTTCAGGGTGTATTGAAGGTCAGCAGCTATAGTAGCTAGTGACTTAATCCTTGTAGAGTCAGATGGCAAGTGCCAATTTTTTAGTTGGCACCAGTGAGTATATTTATGTGTTTCCTTTGGTGATGTCCTGCTGACCCAGTTCCTAGTGATCCTGGTATCTTTGCATTGGTAACTGTGCATTTGAGTAAGCAGCCTCCTCTTCCAGGCTTTACAGGTTTGATTCTGCAGGGAAAGACCATCACCAGTCGGATCACCTTGGGGGACTGGAGGGCTCAGCTGGTAGCACTGGCCAGCAGGCAGGCCTTGCTGTTGGGGTTTCTGGTTGGACAACACCACTGCCTTCGTTCTGACTTGGGAGAGGGTTACTGCTGGCTGGGTTCTGCAGTTGGATGAGTTTGCTGGGCTGCAAGTTCAAGTGAGACCACAGGATGGGCTTCCTGCTTGGCGGGGCTACAGACTATGCTCCAAGGTCAGGTGGGGCCACTAGGTGGGCTCTGCAATGGCTCTCGGCTGGGTGGGGCCTCAGGAGGTGCTCTCAACTGTATGGTGCTCCTGACTGGACTCAGTTTTCAGACAAGACCACATCAGAGCTTTGTTGTTGGTCAGAGACTCATGATGTGCTGTGTAATCTGGTGGGGTCACAGGCTGTGTTCTGAAGTTGGACAGGGATGGAGACTGGGCTTCCTGATCAGGTAGGATGCTGGTTGTGTTCTGCTGTGGGGTGAGGTCACTGGCCTGGCTTTCTAGTGGGTAGGGCCTCCTTTATCCTGCTATTGGGTGGGGCTAAAGATGGTGGTCAGTGGTTGGGAAGGGTCAATGGCTGGGGTCCCTGCTTGGCCTAGGCCTCAGGCTGTTCAGCAATCAGTCAGGTCCATAGGCTGGGCTCAGAGGTTGCCTACGTTCACTGTTCAAACACCCTGGTTCTGTGAGGCCAGAGGTTATGCTTGATAGTTGGGCAAGACTGTTGGCTTGGCTCCTTGTCTGACTGTCAACTAGGTTCCCTGGCCAGATAGAGCCACAGGCTTGGTTCTGCAGAACTGTTGGCTGGGCTCTCTGCCACTGTTACCAGGAATGCAATTCACCAAGATATGAGCACTGGTTAATACAAGGAAGACCCTCTCCCCTTCACTGTCTATTGCATAGCCAGTGATTGAGCCCTGCAGACCCTCCCACCCCCAGTGATCCCTGTGAGGTGAGACCCCAGTGGGCCTCTTAGGAAGCATCCAACAACACTTGGGGAGCTGGATATCCATGTCAAGCTGTTTTTCCACTGGAGAAAGCCCTCTTTGTGCAGTCCTGTGCTGGCCTGGGAGAGGCATGATGTGGTCAAAATGAAACTGTTTCTCCTTCCCTTCTAATGCCATCCTTCTCAGCCAAGGGGGTGCTTTAGCCTGACCTCCAGGTTCTGGGATTTTCACAATGGTGTCTTGTCTGTGGATAGTTGCTATTTGGTCTTCTGCTGTGGAAGACTGAATTGGGAATAACCTATGCCACCATCTTGATTCATAGCTCCTTCTCTTGTTTCTTACTTGTTTGGAATGTAGTGTTTCACCATTAATTATCACATGACATTGACAATCATTTGGAGATTTATATTAACTATTTTAACCTTTCTAGTCTCATTTTACTAAGGGTTTCTTAAAAATAAAGATTGTATGTTGTATTTTACCAGGTGTCTTTTCATCAACTCCCTACATCTATGTACATAGGTAAATCCTTTCTCATTTTCATGTATTATGATAATGTGTACTGAAAAAAATCCCCACACTGGAAGGAAAGTGTTAGTAGCTGGTTCTGTGGCTTCTCCTATAGGCTCATAAATACTTGATGCCTTAGCTCCTAGGCAGATTATTTTTGCATCATTAACTTAAGGAATCTATACAAAACAGTAGAGCCACTATAAATCGGAATCAGATCAAGAACTATCAATATGTGCCAGACCAACAACCAGTACTTCATCACTGATATTGTTTATTGACTAGCTGGTAACCAGTATTGATGAGCTGTAATGGCACTGTAGAATATGAGATAGTCATTACTCTTGAGAGGCTCTGTGACTAGCAATGTATAATGGGTGTATGGAAATTACAACTTCCCTGCACTTGGATGAACACGTGTGTCTTAAACGTGAAATTATTTGGGGACATAAGCTGCACCTGAGAGTCATAGGAGCTTCACTTTCCTGTTGCTGTATGTGCTACATTGTTACCCATTTTTTTTTTTTACATTTTAAACATATACAGTTATATTTGCCAAACGAAACAAGATTCAATTGTACCTTCCGTATTCTAATCTATTTTTTAATTTTAATACACATTTTAATGGTTATACTCCATTTACAGTTATTACAAAATATTAGCTATATTCCCCATGTTGTGCAATACATCCTTGTAGCCTATCTTACACCCAATAGCCTCACCCTTATGTTGCTTCCCCCTTCCCTCTCTCCACTGATAACTACCAGTTTTTTCTCCATATTTGTGAGTCTGCTTTTTTTTCATTACATTCATTATAATTATAATGAATTATAATATATTCATTCATATATATTTCATTATATTCATCATATATTTCATTATATATATATTTTTAAATTCTACATAAAATTGATATCATACAGCATTTGTCTTTCTCTGTCTGACTTAGTTCACTTACCATAATGCCTTCCAAGTCCATCCATGTTGCTGAAAATGGCAAAATTTCATTCTTTTTTATGGTTGAGTAGTATTCTGTTGTGTGTGTGTGTGTGTGTATACACAAACCACTTCTTTATCTATTGATCTATTGAAGGACACTTAGGTTGCTTCCATATATTGGCAATAGTAAATCATACTGCTGTGAACAGTAGGGTGCATCTATCTTTTCAAATTAGTGCTTTTGTTTTTTTTTCAGATATGTCCCAGGAGTGGCATTTCTGGGTTATATGGTATTTCTAATTTTAGTGTTTTGAGAAACCTCCATCCATAGTGTTTTCCACAGTGGCTATACCAATATACATTCCCACCAACAGAGGACAAGGGTCCCCTTTTCTCCACATCCTTTCCAGCATTTGTTATTAGTGTTCTTTTGGATGAGAGCCATTCTGAGAGGTGTGAGGCCATATCTCATTGTGGTTTTGATTTGCATTTCCCTGATGACTAGTGATGTTGAACATCTTTTCATGTGCCTGTTGGCCATCTACATTTCCTCTTTGGAAAAAATGTCTATTCAGTCCTTCTGCTCATTATTTGATTGGGTTGTTTGTTTTTTTTGATGATGAGATGTATGAGCTATTTATATATGTTGGATATCAACCCCGTATTGGTCCTATTATTTGCAAATATTTTCTCCCATTCAATAGGTTGTCTTTTCATTTTGTCAGTGGTTTCTTTTGGTGTGCAAAAGCTTTGAATTAGATTCCATTTGTTTATATTTGTTTTTATTTCCATTTTTCTAGGAGATAGATCCAAAAAACCATTGCTGTGATTTATGGCAAAGAGTGTTCTACCTCTGTTTTACTCTAAGAGTTTTATAGTATCTGGCCTTACATTTAGGTCTTTAATCTGTTTTGAGTTTACTTTTGTATATGGTGTCACAGAATGTTCTAATTTCATTCTTTTACATGTAGCTGGGTTTTTTTTTTTTTTTTTTATGTTGTTTTCCCAGCACCGCTATCAAGAAGACTGTCTTTTCTCCATTGTATATTCTTGCCTCTTTTGTCATAGATTAATTGTCCATGGGTGTGTGGATTTATTTCTGGGTTGTCTGTCCTGTTCCATTGATTTGTGTCTGTTTTTGTGCCAGTACCACACCATTTTGATTGCTGTAGCTTTGTAGTGTATTCTGAAGTTGGGGAGCATTATTCCTCCACCTCTGTTCTTAAGATTGTTTTGCCTATTCAGGGACTTTTGTGTTTCCATACAAATTTTAAAATTACTTGTTCTAGTTCTGTGAAAAATGCCATTGTAATTTTGATAGGGATTACATTGAATCTTTATATTGCCTTGGGTAGTATGGGCATTTTAACAATATTGATTCTTCTAATCCATGAACATGGTATATCTTTCCATCTGTTAGTCATCTTCACTTTCTTTCATCAGTGTCTTATGGCTTTGTGAGTACAGATCTTTCACCTCTTTAGGTAGGTTTATTACATTATTCCTAGTTATTCTTTTTCATGTGATGGTAAATTGGATTGTTTCCTTAATTTCTGTTTCCTTAATTTCTCTTTCTGATAGTTCATTGTTAGTGTATAGAAATGCAACATATTTCTGTATATTAATTTTGTATCTTGCAACTTAACTGAATTTATCAATAAGCCCTAGTAGTTTTCTGGTGGCATCTTTAGGATTTTCTATGTTTAGGATCATGTCATCTGCAGACAGTGACAGTTTTACTTCACCCTTTCCAGTTTGGATTCCTTTTATTTATTTTTCTTCTGATTGCTGTGGCTAGGACTTCCAAAATTATGTTGACTAAAAGTGGCAAGGGTGGACATCCTTGTCTTGTTCTTGATCTTAGAGGAAATGCTTTCAGCT
Source organism: Balaenoptera acutorostrata (assembly GCF_949987535.1). Lineage (NCBI taxonomy): Eukaryota > Metazoa > Chordata > Mammalia > Artiodactyla > Balaenopteridae > Balaenoptera > Balaenoptera acutorostrata. The sequence goes on along the minus strand of NC_080067.1, from coordinate 101,131,317 downwards.
TTTCACCACTAAGTATGATGTTAGCTGTGGGTTTGTCATATGTGGCCTTTATTATGTTGAGGTAAGTTCCCTCTATTCCCACTTTCTGGAGAGTTTTTATCATAAATGGATGTTGAATTTTGTCAAAGGCTTTTTATGAACCTATTGAGATGATCACATGGTTTTTAATCTTCAATTTGTCAATATGATGTATGACATCAGTTGGTTTGTAGATATTGAAAAATCCTTGCATCCCTGGGTTAAATCCCACTTGATCATTTTGTATGATCCTTCGAATGTATTGTTGGATTTGGTTTGCTAATATTTTGTTGAGTATTTTTGTATCTATATTCATCAATGATATTGACCTGTAATTTTATTGTGATATCTTTTTCTCGTTTTGGTATCAGGTTGATACTTGCCTCATAGAATGAGTTCAGAAGTGTTCCTTCCTCTGCAAATTTTTTGGAATACTTTCAGAAGGATAGGTTTTAACTCTTCTCTGTATGTTAGGTAGAATTTTCCTGTGAAGCCATCTGGTCCTGGACTTTCATTTGTTGGGGGTTTTAAAACTACTGATTCAATTTTAGTGCTGGTAATTTGTCAGTTCATATTTTCTATTTCTTCCTGGTTCAGTCTTGGAAAGTTGTACTTTTCTAAGAATTTGTCCATTTCTTCTAGGTTGTCCATTTTATTGGCATATAGTTGCTTGTAGTAGTCTCTTATGATCTTTTGGATTTCTGTGGTGTCTATTGTAACATCTCCTTTTTCTTTTTTGATTTTACTGATTTGAGCCCTCTTGTTTTCTTGATGAATCTGGTTAAAGGTTTATCAATTTTGCTTATTTTTTCAAAGAACCATATTGTAGGTTCATGGATCTTTTCTTTCTTTCTTTTTTTTTTTTTTTAGTGTCTATTTTATTTACTTCTGCTCTGATCTCTGCTTTTTTTTTTTTTTTTTTATTCTACTAACTTTGGGTTTTGTTTGTTCTTCTTTTTCTAGTTCCTTTAGGTGTATTAGGTTGTTTATTTGAGGTTTGTCTTGTTTCCTGAGGTAAGCTTTCATTTCTATAAACTTCCCTCTTAGAATTGATTTTGCTGTGTCCCAGAGGTTTTGGATTTTTGTTCTCATTTTCATTTGTCTCTAGGTATTTTTAAATTTCCTCTTTGACTTCTTCAGTGATCCATGTGTTGTTGAGTAGTATATTGTTTCGCCTCCATGTGTTTGTGTTTTTGCCACTTTTTTTCTTGTAGTTGATTTCTGGTCTCATAGTGCTGTGTTTAGAAAAGATGCTTGATATGATTTCAGTTTTCTTAAATTTACTGAGGCTTTTTTTGTGGCCTAGCATGCGATCTATCTTAGAGAATGTTCCATGTGTACTTGAAAAGAATGTGTTACCTGTCATTACCCATCTTATATTCTTAATTAAAGCTAGGTAAATTTGGTGTTATGAAATGTACTGTGTCTTATGAGTTTCACTATCAGTTTGAATGCAAGGTCACCACTGCTGATTGAACAGAGTGTGCTAACATAGAAACATCTTCATATCCTGAACTAAACCTACTTGGACATGATGTATTAGTCTTAAAATATGCTGCCAATTTTATCCCATAGGATAAATTTATAATTTATAATTACTTACTTATAATTACTATAATTTACTTAGGAATTTTACAATTATATTTCAGAAATAGTCTATATATATATTTTCCTTTTCTGTCACATTCCAGTTCAAGCATTGCAATAGCTTAAAAAAAAGTTTTCCAATTTTAGATTTATTTATAATTTCTATTATTTCTTTTCTGTTTCTATTACTTCTATATACATTAATTTCTCATATTTTGATTTACACTTTTTTCTTAAATATCTAAAGTGAAGTAGTCATTTCTTTCAGTTATGGCCTCAAATGATAGACAGGAGCACGTGGACACACACACACATGGGCATGCATGCATACACACACAAGTGTTTTTAATACTAAGATTCAATTTGAAGTATATCACCGACTCACACAATTGCAGGCCAAGGTAAAGTGAGTCTCATAGCACATTAAGATAACTAAAGACAAACATCTCGTCATTGTGTTAATAAGCCTTCTGGTTTTGAACTAATGTCTTGGTAATGTCTACCTGGGTCATGTACACTAGTAAAAAGAAAACTCAAGACTTCTGTCTCTAGATATGATAGAGTACTGGACTTTCATTCGTGCTTTAAATAATTAGGAAACCAGACAAAATACATAAAGCAACTCTTTTCATATACTGGATAACTAGCAGGACCAGAGTGTGATCAATAAAGAAAGGATAAACAAATGAAGTTCATGCAGTGACAGCTGCTGGTTTCTGCTTATGAAAGATATAAAAATAAATAAAAAGGAATATCAGAAATGAGAAATACAATAACTGAAATAAAAATTTTTCTAGATGAAATAAACCAGATTACAGTAAACATCTGCAGAATAAAAGATCAGTGAACCTGAACACATAGCAATAGAAACTATACAAATTGAAGCACAGATTAAATATTGAAGAAAAGAAACAGACTCAGTGACTTGTGGGATAATATCAAACTATCTAAGTTCCATGTAATATTTAAGACTTATTATAATGACATCCTAGACACATAAGAAAGAAAAGTAACATGCATATATACCATAAATACATTTTTAATGGAAAAATTTGCCAAGTTACTAAATTTTCATGGTGTAAATAGTAATGTGAGGAGGAGGACTGAGTGAGGAAAAAAGATTCTACAAATGAAGGGAATCCATATAGAATAATATTTTTAATATATATAATTCGATAATAAAAATAGGCAAAGAAACAGTGGAAATACGGATTATTACTAGCTCATCCCACTTATTTGCATTCCAGAGGAAAGAGTAGTATTTAAATATAGAGCTATGAGCTCAATCATGTATCATATGAAGTTATTAATTTTTAATAGCTCAGAGGTGATATACTTAGTTAATACATGATTGGAAAAAATTCTTCAGTCTAAGTAAGATGTTAAAAATCTTACATATTTTCCCACCTTTCTCTGGCTGCCTTAGATCTGGCCTAAATGTTGCATTTTCACTAAGTTCAAAGGAATTCCTGTTCTAAGGTCACATATAAAGAAACATAATACCTACCGTGCATTATATTTAGAGATATATATTTTAAATATTTTCCATAGTTTTTTGTATTTGGAAATATATATATATATATATAGCCCAGAAAGTTTACTGTAAAAAAATATTTTCCAACTAGTATCCATTTTAAAATCTGATCAAGGCAGATCTAAGTTTTATGGAGCCTAAAGCTTACACAGTTCTGGGGGGCGGGGAGAAGGATACAGAAGGAAAAGAATAAAAACTATGAATAAAATTAGATATGGAAGTCAATGTTTACTTTGTGTGAGATTGGCACCAAATTACAATTTTGAAAAAGCTGATAACACCATCATAAAATCCATAAATAGGTAACTTTTTTCTAATTATATAAACATATGGTATGTTTACCTAAAATTTTTACTTCACACTATTTGCCTCCACATCTCTGCAAATGGTACTATCTCGTTCCTTTTTATGGCTGAGTAATATTCCATTGTATATAGGTACCACATCTTCTTTATACATTCTGTCAGTGGACATTTAGGTTGCTTCCATATCCTGGCTATTGTAAATAGTGCTGCAATGAACATCAGAGTGCATGCATCCTTTCGAATTCTGGTTTTCTCTAGATATATGCCTAGGAGTGAGATTGCTGAGTCATATGGTTGCTCACTTTTTAGTTTTTTAAGGAATCTCCCTACTGGTCTCCATAGTGGCTGTAGCAATTTACATTCCCACGAATAGTGTAGGAGGGTTCCCTTTTCTCCACACCCTCTCCAACATTTATCATTTGTAGATTTTTTGATGATGGCCATTCTGACTGGTGTGAGGTGATACCTCATTGTAGTTTTGATTTGTATTTCTTTAATAATTAGTGATGTTGAGCATCTTTTCATGTATTTGTTGGCCATCTGTATGTCTTCTTTGGAGAAATGTCTGTTTAGGTCTTCTCCCCATTTTTTGACTGGGTTGTTTGTTTTCTGATATTGAGCTGCGTGAGCAGTTTGTATATCTTGGAAATTAGTCCCTTATCAGTTGCTTCATTTGCAAATATTTTCTCCCAATCTGAGGGTTGTCTTTTCGTTTTGTTTATGATTTCCTTTGCTGTGCAAAAGTTTTTAAGTTTAATTAGGTCCCATTTGTTTATTTTTGTTTTTATTTTCTTACTCTAGGTAGTGGATTGAAAAAGATCTTGCTGTGATTTATGTCAAAAAGTGTTCTGCCTATATTTTCTGCCAAGAGTTTTATAGTGTCTGGCCTTACATGTAGGTCTTTAATCCATTTTGAGTTTATTTTTGTGTAGGGAGTTAGGGAGTGTTCTAATTTCATTCTTCTACATTTAGCTGTCCAGTTTTCCCAGCACCACTTATTGAAGAGGCTGTCTTTTCTCCATTGTATATTTTTGCCTCCTTTATTAAAAGTGACCATATGTGCATGTGTTTATCTCTGGGCTTTCTATCCTGTTCCATTGATCTATATTTCTGTTTTTGTGCCAGTACCATACTGTTGTGATTACTGTAGCTTTGTAGTATAGTCTGAGGTCTGGGAGCCTGATTCCTCCAGCTCCATTCTTCTTTCTCAAGATTGCTTTCACCATTCAGGGTCTTTTGTGTTTCCGTACAAACTGTAAAATTTTTTGTTCTAATTCTGTGAAAAATGCCTTTGGTAATTTGATAGGGATTACACTGAATCTGTAAATTGCTTTGAGTAGTATAGTTATTTTTGCAATATTGATTCTTCCAATCCAAGAACATGGTATATCTCTCCATCAGTTTGTAACATCTTTGATTTCAGAGTACAGGTCTTTTGCCTCCTTAGGTAGGTTTATTCTTAGGTATTTTATTCTTTTTGGTGTGATGGTAAATGGGATTGGTTCTTTAATCTCTCTTTCTGATCTTTCATTGTTAGTGTATAGGAATGCAAGAGATTTCTGTGCATTAATTTTGTCTCCTGCAACTTTACCAGATTCATTGAGTTCTAGTAGTTTTCTGGTAATATATTTAGGATTTTCTATGTAGAGTATCATGTCATCTTCAAACAGTGACAGTTTTACTTGTTACTTCCCAATTTGGATTCCTTTTATTTATTTTTCTTCTCTGATAGTCGTGGTTAGGACTCCCAAAACTATGTTGAATAATAGAAGTGAGAGTAGATGTCCTCGTTTTGTTCCTGATCTTAGAGAAAATGCTTTCAGCTTTTCACCATTGAGTATGATGTTAGGTTTGTCATATATGACCTTTATTGTGTTGAGATAAGTTCCCTGTATGCCTACTTTCTGGAAAGTTTTTATCTCTCTCAAATGGGTGTTGAATTTTGTCAAAAGATTTTTCTGCATCTATTGAGATGATCATATGGTTTTTATTCAATTTGTTAATGTGTATCACATTGACCGATTTGTGTATATTGAAGAATCCTAGCAACCCTGGGATAAATCCCACTTGATCAGGGTGTATGATTCTTTCAATGTGTTGTTGGATTCGGTTTGCTAGTATTTTGTTGAGCATTTTATGCATCTATGTTCTTCAGTGATTTTGGCCTGTAATTTTCTTTTATTTTGATATCTTTGTAGAAGACTTTTTAAAAATAAAATAACTTGGAGAACATCAATATATTAAACAGATACTCGTGGCTTTCTGTTAATACAAATTTTTAAAAATTTGATTTATACTTTATTTCTACAGAATCTGTCAGTAAGAATATTGGAGATGATCCAAAGTAAGCAAAAAATTAAAATTGGAGGCTATAGGTTACATAGGCTTATAGCGGATTTTGCAATTAAATAATTTCTGATTTATTCCCTTTCATGATGTCAATATGTTCTTGATTCATATAAGTAATTACTTGTAACTAATGCCAAATATTTTTGTTTTTTATATTGCATCATGGGTAGCAATACGTAAGCTCTACCAAAACAGATATCGTCTCTGTTGCTTCAGTTGTGTTCTTGGCACCTATAATAGGTGCTGGGAATACAAATATTTGGTGTGTTAATTTGTTGAATATATTAATGTCAAAACAACCATAATGTAATGGCAATCACTATTTCAGCATCTGTTTTCCAGTTAGAATCATATGTGCTTTACAGGTATTAATTCATTCAGTACTAATAAGTAAGATAGTTATAGTAGTACATCCAAAAGATTAGATTTTCCAAGGTTCAGAACCAGTTTGGATCAGAGCTGAACTTAAACTCTATGCATCCTTACTCCAGAGTAAACACTTTTAACTATTATTGCTACATTAAATTGCTCAAAATGAACTGAACTTAAAACAGTTTGAATAAAATAATAATTAAAAATAGTGAGAAATTTTAATTAAAATAGATAATCAGTTTCATCATCACACTGATCGCATATCAAGATCTCAATAGCTACATGTACCCGGTAGATATTGTCTTTGATAGTGCAGGTATAGAACATGTCCATTGTCACAGAAAGCTCTAGTCAACAGTGTTGACCTGGAGCAGGTATTGGCAACCTTTTTCTGTAAAGAGCCAGATAGTCTTTAGTTGTTGCAAGCCAGACTCCTCTTGCAGCTACTCACCATTGCCATTACAATGCAACACAGCCATAGACAATATTTAAAATGAATCTGGCTGTGTTCCAATGCCTTTTTATTTATGGCAAATGAAATCTGAGTTTCAGATAACTTTACATTGTATGAAATATTATTTTTTCTCCAACCATTAGAAGTATAAAAACTATTCTTAACTCTCAGTTCAGATAGTAACAGGCAATGGGCTAAAATTTACTGATTCCTATTTCAGAATTTCTCTATTTTAATTCTAAAATGCTACACCTTTTATGGAACCCACAAATTTTAGCAAAACTATTATCTATCTTATTATGGAATGTTAATAAGGACTACCTTTTAAGACTCATTCTCCCATGTTTTTTAACATAATTTTAATATTTCAGTATTCAAGGAAGTACAGTTAATTGTCTGAAGACTCGTTTCTCAAACTAGTTGGTGTTCCTTAAGGCTAAAATCCATGTCTATCATTTATTGTAGTAGTCTCAGAACTTGGCGAATTTGCTGGCCATTGGTAGAAATCTGGCTCCTATTTCTTGAATTAGTAAGTAAATAAGTTTAAAAATTCGAAAATATTTTCACAAACAATTGCTTGTTGTACAGGTAATGTTTCACATACCATGACTCTTACATAGCAAGGACTGTACAATATAAAGCCTTATCATCATAAACACTTTTACAAAATTGATATAAACACTTAAAAAATAATAGTGAAATATGAAAAAGAAAATAGGATTAAGATCATCTTTGGGATTATGTCAGCTGACAATATCAGTTAACAATGTATAAGGTTCTCCAACTTCATCATTTCTAAGAATAAACAGTGGTCTACCATTTTTATTTACATGGAGGTATTTTTCAAGTCATTTAAGAAACCTAATGAGTATTTACCAGGTTTAGTACACCATTGTAACTTTCCTTCTACATCTGAAGCAGCAGATTGAAGATATTTGTTTCTGATTATTTCCTGAAAATTCAGACTATAGTGAAGATTTTATCAGTAATCTAAAAGAAAAATATCTGTAAACGTACACAAGTGGTTTTCAGCATGATGCCCAAGACCTACAACAGAACATAAAGTTGTAGCAGAGTGAGCTGGTGACTGGGCATCAAAAATTACTTTTAAGTTACCAGGAGATTCTAATATGCAACAAGAGTTGGGAATCACTGATTTGACAATACAATCACTGATTTGACATGCATACAATTAAGGCTATTTCCTAAATTTTTTTATGATAGTAAAATTAGAGTCTGAGCTATCCACAGAATGCATCAACAACCAGTGCACTGCACAGCACACCACTGGAAAGAATAAAGGACCAAACACTCTGCTGGTACAGTGATCATCAAAGATCCCTAAACAAATTATTAAATAATTTGTTTAATATCTTAATTTATAACAGACACCATACATCAGATCCTATGATGTATGAATTTAGGACTTAGGTAAAAATAAGATCATAGTAATATAAGGAAGCATAAGATAAAAAATGTCAGATTATATCATATTAAAGAACTAAAGGATAAAGATACTCAGGATACAAAAATGGTAAATTTAATGTGATTTTTTAAATAAAAAATCTAAATGTGATATCAGTGGTATTATGGTCCTTCTGAGAAGACTAAAGCATTATAGATGATTTATAGCTGTATTGGAAAATTGAAGTTAGTATTCTCAGGAAATAAATAAAAATAGCAAAGGACTTACCATTAGGATTAATTATTCTAAAAATGATATGAAATCCTTGATAGGAAAATAATTGTCAGTATTAGGATGAAATATGAACCATATTTTCATTTTAAAGTATGTGAAAATGTCTGATTTGTCTATGATTAAGAATATTTCACAGCATTTTCCCCTTAGAAGATAAATAATACTGAATTTTATGTCAGGATTTTTTTTCATAGTCACATAACTAGTATTTTAACCAGTGATTTTACCAAGATCAATTAAGGACACTTATTCATAGTAAAAATAGTTAGTTCATGACACAAGTACATGGAATAATTTTGTATAATGTGATAGACATTATGCATGTTTAGGTCATGGTAATTAATAAACTAATGTGAAAAGATTTGTAATGAGACACAATTTGTATATATCTCTCCTTTTCAAACTCATTTTTGTGAGTATATTATATTGGAACTCATGGACACTTGTTATGACTTTCTGTAACAAGATCTTACGGAATGACAAAAAGTGAATTATGGTGAAGTGATAAAGTCTTCAATAACCAAAGTTTGAATTTCCTGGTCTGCTGAGCTTTGAATTTGAAAGTTTTACATATGTGACATATTTATAGGCATAAAACCCTTAGAATGTTAAAACATATAAAAGGTACATCAGTATCAAACTAATAATGTGACTTAAAGTCATCAAGGAATCAATTCTGATGATGATTTGAGTTTAGTTTGGGAATGTGTCATTAAAGGATCGAATTTTTTCAGACCTCAATATTTTCTGCAGTGCACAAAAGGTCCTCCTATTATGAATTTGATGTATGTAGACATAGTCCAATATTTGGTTTTACATCTTATGCGTCACTCATGTATCATTGTTCTTAGAAGTCAAAGGGAAAATAATATGGCACTGTCACAAAAGCAATAGTGATTTAGGCTTTCTGGAAAATAAAATGATCTGTCAGTATTTTTGCAAAATAACAGATAGCAGTATAACTTAACAGATATAAATGAACATAGATTTCCATAGCTCAGATGTGACTATGTATTGATATAGGTTAATAACAAATGTGCAAAAATCAACCTGGAAAACAGAACCTGTGTAAGAGAGAAATGGAGAAATGCTATTTCTAAAATGCTTAGTTGGTCATACAATATGCCAGCTTTGAGAGAAAGGAAAACATTCTTTACTTCCTGTTAGATCTTGTATAGTTTTGCAGTTCCTGAGATTTTGACCAAGTTACAGTACACAAAAACTAAGATAAGCATATTTGCTGGTAAATCAAGCCTGTTGATGCAGTGGTTTTTCTTAGAAGATAATGGTAACCTAATACTCTAAATATGTTTTTGATTAGATAAATGTATATAAGTGTATAAGTCATGAATCATTTAAACTTGATTCACCACAATGGTAACACCTCTTTAATACTGCATATTGAGAGTTCAGTTTTATTAGATTTTGAAGACTTGAAATTTGAATTTCAAGATGTTTGATAAAACATCTTGATGGATCCCTAAATATTTAAGTATAGCTCTTAATATTTTTCCAGTAATTATTTCTCTAGATTTTAAAAATTCCATTTTTTAAACATGTTTATTGAAGTATAATTGCTTTACAATGTTGTGTTAGTTTCTGCTGTATAACAAAGTGAATCAGCTATATGAATGCATATATCCCCATATCCCCTCCCTCTTGCGTCTCCCTCCCACGCTCCTCATCCCACGCCTCTAGGTGGTCGCAAAGCACCGAGCTGATCTCCCTGTGCTATGCAGCTGCTTCCCCCAAGCTATCTATTTTACATTTGGTAGTGTATATATGTCAATGTTACTCTCTCACTTTGTCCCAGATAACCCTTCCCCCTCCCCATGTCCTCAAGTCCATTATCTACATCTGCATCTTTATTCCTGTCCTGCCCCAAGGTTCATCAGCACCATTTTTTTTTTTTGGGATTCCATATACATGTGTTAGCATATGATATATGTTTTTCTCTTTCTGACTTACTTCACTCTCTATGACAGACTGTAAGTCCATCCACCTCACTACAAATAACTCAATTTCATTTCTTTTTATGGCTGAGTAATATTCCATTGTTTATGTGTGTCACATCTTCTTTATCTAATCATCTGTCGATGGACACGTAGGTTGCATCCCTGTCCTGGCTATTGTAAATAGTGCTGCAATTAACATTGTGGTACATGACTCTTTTTGAATTATGGTTTTCTCAGGGTATATGTCCAGTAGTGGGATTGCTGGGTCATATGGTAGTTCTGTTTTTAGTTTTTTAAGGAACCTCCATACTGTTCTCTATAGTGGCTGTATCAATTTACATTCCCACCAACAGTGCAAGAGGGTTCCCTTTTCTCCAAACCCTCTCCAGCATTACTGTTTGGAGATTTTTTGATGATGGCCATGCTGACGTGTGTGAGGTGATATCTCATTGTAGTTTTGATTTGCATTTCTCTAATGATTAGTGACATTGTGCATCCTTTCATGTGTGTGTTGGCAGAAATGTCTAGGTTTTCTGCCCATTTTTGGATTGGGTGGTTTGTTCTCTTGATATTGAGCTGCATGAGCTGCTTGTAAATTTTGGAGATTAATCCTTTGTCAGTTGCTTAGTTTGCAAATATTCTCTCCCATTCTGAGGGAAAATACTGTCTTTTTGTCTTGTTTATGGTTTCCTTTGCTGTGCAAAAGCTTTTAAGTTTCATTAGGTCCCAATTGTTTGTTTGTTTTCATTTCCATTTCTCTAGAAGGTGGGTCAAAAAGGATCTTGCTGTGATTTATGTCATACAGTGTTCTGCCTATGTTTTCCTCTAAGAGTTTTATACTGTCTAGCCTTACAATTAGGTCTTTAATCGATTTTGAGTTTATTTTTGCGTATGGTGTTAGGAAGTGTTCTAATTTCATTCTTTTACATTTAGCTGTCCAGTTTTCCCAGCACCACTTACTGAAGAGGTTGTCTTTTCTCCTTAAATACTCTTGCCTCCTTTATCAAAGATAAGGTGACCATATGTGCATGGGATTATCTCTGGTCTTTCTATCCTGTTCCATTGATCTATATTTCTATTTTTGTGCCAGTACCATACTGTCTTGATTACTGTAGCTTTGTAGTATAGTCTGAAGTCAGGGAGCCTGATTCCTCCAGCTCCATTTTTCTTTCTCAATATTGCTTTGGCTATTCACGATCTTTTGTGTTTCCATACAAATTGTGAATTTTTTTGTTCTAGCTCTGTAAAAAAAAAAAAATTGCCATTGGTAGCTTGATGGGAACTGCATTGGATCTGTAGATTGCTTTGGGTAGTAGAGTCATTTTCACAGTGTTGATTCTTCTAATCCAAGAACATGGTATATCTCTCCATCTGTTTGTGTCATCTTTACTTTCTTTCATCAGTGTCTTATAGTTTTCTGCCTACAGGTCTTTTGTCTTTTTAGGTAGGTTTATTCCTAGGTAATTTATTCGTTTTTTTGCAGTGGTAAATGGGAGTGTTTCTTTAATTTCAGATTTTTCATCATTAGTGTATAGGAATGCAAGAGATTTCTGTGCATTAGTTTTGTATCCTGTGACTTTACCAAATTCACTGATTAACTCTAATAATTTTCTGGTAGCATCTTTAGAATTATCTATGTATAGTATCATGTCATCTGCAAACAGTGACAGTTTTACTCCTTCTTTTCCAATTTGGATTCCTTTTATTTCTTTTTCTTCTCTGATTGCTGTTGTAAAACTTCCAAAACTATGTTGAATAATAGTAGTGAGAGTGGGCAATTTTGTTTTGTTCCTGATCTTAGAGGAAACGGTTTCAGGTTTTCACCTTTGAGAATGATGTTGGCTGTGGGTTTGTCATATATGGCCTTTTTTATTTTGAGGTAGTTCCCTGTATGCCTACTTTCTGGAGAGTTTTTATCATAAATGGGTATTGAATTTTGCCAAACCTTTTTCTGCATTTATTGAGATTATCATATGGTTTTTCTCCTTCAATTTGTTAATATGGTGTATTACATTGATTGACTTGCATATATTGAAAAATCCTTGCATTCCTGGGATAAACCCCACTAGATCATGGTGTATGATCCTTTTTACTTGCTGTTGGATTCTGTTTGCTAGTATTTGTTGAGGATTTTTGCATGTATATTCATCAGTGATATTGGCCTCTAGTTTTCTTTCTTTGTGACATCTTTGTCTGGTTTTGGTATCAGGGTGATGGTGGCCTCGTAGAATGAGTTTGGGAGTGTTTCTCCCTCTGCTATATTTTGGAAGAGTTTGAGAAGGATAGGTGTTAGCTCTTGTCTAAATGTTTGATAGAATTCACCTGTGAAGGCGTCTGGTCCTGGACTTCTGTTTGTTGGAAGATTTTAATCACAGTCTCAATTTCAGTGCTTGTGATTGGTCTATTTATATTTTCTATTTCTTCCTGGTTCAGTCTCTGAAGGTTGTGCTTTTCTAAGAATTTGTCCATTTCTTCTAGCTTGTCCATTTTATTGGCATATAGTTGCTTGCAGTAATCTCTCATGATCCTTTGTATTTCCGCAGTGTCAGTTGTTACTTCTCCTTTTTCATTTCTAATTCTGCTCATTTGAGGTTTCTCCCTTTGTTTCTTGATGAGTCTAGCTAATGGTTTACCAATTTTGTTTACCTTCTCAAAGAACCTTAGTTTTATTGATCTTTGCTATTGTTTCCTTCATTTCTCTTTCATTTATTTCTGATCTGATCTTTATGATTTCTTTCCTTCTGCTAACTTTGGGGATTTTTTGTTGTTCTTTCTCTAATTGTTTTAGGTGTAAGTTTAAGTTGTTTATTTGAGATGTTTTCTTGTTTCTTGAGGTAGGATTGTATTGCTATAAACTTCCCTCTTAGAACTGCTTTTGCTGCATCCCATAGATTTTGTGTTGTCCTGTTTTCATTGTCATTTGTTTCTAGGTATTTTTTGATTTCCTCTTTGACTTCCTCAGTGATCTCTTGGGTATTTAGTACTGTAGTTTTTAGCCTCCATGTGTTTGTATTTTTAACATTTTTTTCCTGTAATTGATTTCCAAGCACAAAGCTGTGAGACGAGGGAAGATACTTGATACTATTTCAATTTTCTTAAATTTACCAAGGCTTGATTTGTGACCCCAGATATGGTCTATCCTGGAGAATGTTCCATGAGCACTTGAGAAGAAAGTGTATTTTGTTGTTTTTGGATGGAATGTCCTATAAATATCAATTAAGCCCACCTTGTTTAATGTGTCATTTAAAGCTTGTGCTTCCTTATTTTCATTTTGGTGATCTGTCCATTGGTGAAATTAGTGAGTTAAAGTCCTCTACTATGATTGTGGTACTGTCGATTTCCCCTTCCTACATAAGGCTGTTAGTATTTGCCTTATGTATTGATGTGCTCCTATGTTGGGTGCATAAATATTTACAATTGTTATATCTTCTTCTTGGATTGATCCCTTGATCATTATGTAGTGTCCTTCTTTGTCTCTTGGAATAGTCTTTATTTTAAAGTCTGTTTTGTCTGATATGAGAATTGCTACTCCAGCTTTCTTTTGATTTCCATTTGCATGGAATATCTTTTTCCATCCCTTCACTTTCAGTCTGTATGTGTCCCTAGGTCTAAAGTGCATCTCTTGTAGACAGCATATATACAGGTCTTATTTTTGTATCTATTCAGCCAGTCTATGTCTTTTGGTTGGAGCATTTAATCCATTTATATTTAAGGTAATTATCGATATGTATGTTCTTATTATCATTTTCTTAATTGTTTTGCATTTGTTTTTGTAGGCCTTTTCCTTTTCTTGTGTTTCCTGCCTAGAAAATTTCCTTTAGCATTTGTTGTAAAGCTGGTTTGGTTGTGCTCAATTCTCTTAATTTTTGCTTATCTGTAAAGTTTTTAATTTCTCCATCGAATCTGAATGAGATCGTTGCTGGGTAGAGTAATCTTGGTTGTAGGTATTTCCCTTTCACCACTTTAAATATGTCCTGCCACACCCTTTTGGCTTGCAGTGTTTCTGCTGAAAAATCAGCTGTTAACCTTATGGGGATTCCCTTGTATGTTGTTGTTTTTCCCTTGCTGCTTTTAATATTTTTTCTTTGTATTTAATTTTTGATAGTTTGATTAATGTGTCTCGGCATATTTCTCTTTGAGTTTATCCTGTATGGTACTCTCTGTGCTTCCTAGACTTGATTGACTATTTCCTTTTCCATGTTAGGGAGGTTTTCAGCTATCATCTATTCAAATATTTTCTCAGACCCTTATTGTCTTCTTTTTCTGGAACCCCTATAATTCAAATGTTTGTTTGTTTAATGTTGTCCCAGAGGTCTCTGAGACTGTCCTCAATTCCTTTCCTTCTTTTTTTCTTTATTCTGCTCCCTGGCAGTTATTTCCACCATTTTATCTTCCAAGTCATTTATCCTTTCTTATGACTCACTTATTCTGCTGTTGATTCCTTCTAGAGTATTTTTAATTTCAGTAATTGTGTTGTTCATCACTGTTTGTATGCTCTTTAGTTTTTCTAGATCCTTGTTAGATGTTTCTTGTATTTTCTGCATTCTGTTTCTGAGATTTTGGATCATCTTTATTATCATTACCCTGAATTCTTTTTCAGGTAGGTTGCATATTTTGTCTTCATTTATTTGGTCTTGTTGGTTTTTACCTTGGTCTTTCTAATGTAACATATTTTTTGTCATTTGATTTTTTTTTTAATGGGTGGTCCTGTATTCCTGTCTTATTGGTTGTTTGACCTGAGACATCTGGCACTGGAGTTTGCAGGCAGTTGCATAGCGCCGTGTCTTGGTGCTGAGATGAGAACCTCCAGTAGGCCTCACTCTGAATGATATTCCCTGGGGTCTGAGGTTCTCTGTAGTCCAACAGTTTGGACTTGGAGCTCCCACTGCAGGAGCTTGGGCCCGACCTCCAGCCTGGGAACCATGAGCCCGCAAGCTTCGTGGCGTGGTAAAAAGAAAGAAAGAAAAAAAGGAGCAGTACAATATCAAAGAAATAAACACAAAATAAAATTATAAAGATAAAAAAATATATTAGGAAAAATAAAACTGTATTTGAAACAACTGGTCACTGGGGCTTCCTCCAATCCCCTTAGGTGTCCGTGGTCCCCCCACCGGTGCCTGGGAGAGGCCCTAGTTGTGAGGAGATGTGAATTCCGCATTCTCCTAGTACACCATCTTGCCTAAAATTCCATTTCTCAGATCAGCTTCTTCAGTGCTTTCTTATATCTTAGTTTGATGTGTTTGAGGTCAGAGAACTTCTCAATAGTGATGGGAAACTGGGATTTTCACTGCAACCACACTCAAATTTGATGATATGGTTTCACATAAAAATTTACGGCAAATGCTGCAAAATCCCATGATATTGATTGCAGCTTAATTGGATTGTGTCTACAACTTAGTGGATCATTTTCATGCCAAATGATCTGGTGTCCCTGTGATTTACTGTCACTTGGAAAATGTGCTTCTAAAGATGTCTAGAATTTCAGCAGAAGGTGCATTTTAATTCTACTGTTCAGTTTTATGACTAAGGTATAAATTACTACTTGGCCCTTACTTATCTTTCTAACCTGATTTAATACTGTGTATAGCTCTAAATCCCCTATGCCCAATAAATTGTTCTTCCTGCTGTTCCCTTTCATTGTTTGAACAACTCTACCTCTGTGTTTTGGCTCATCCTGCTTCTTCTGTTTGAAATTTGTACCTGATCCCTCCCACCCTCTCCCTCCTCTGTTCCCTCCTTTGATTTTACTTAAATGTTTCCTATCCTGTTTTCAGGGTCAAGTTTTTGTTCCAAATTCCATAAAGCCTTTCCTTACTGTCTCACTTTATTGATGTGTTCATCCCCTGAAATCCTCCATTTATTTTTTCACCATTTGTCTGGAAACTGATCTGTACTATGGTTCCCTGTTACATATTTTTTTTCAAATACATATGCCCTGTTATTTTCTAATGACTTTAAATATCAAGAGGATCCCTGGCTCAGAAGATTCATGGTTCAGTCCCTGTGAGATACCAAGAAAAATTGTCTGCAGTTTCTTAGTGATAGTGTTTTTCCTGGTGCTAATATTATTGGCCTGGAAAAGTTGTGGTCACAGGGTTTTATTATAGTCATTTTCTTTTACCCATTTTCAAGTCACCATTCCTAGATTTCACTAGAACAGCTATTTATCCAACAAATATTTGAGTACTTAGTGACTGTAGAGCACAGTTCTAGGCTCTGGCAAGAAACTGATAAAAAGACTGAGATATTTGTCCCCATGGAACTTGTATCCTAGGTTCAGAAAATTGCTTAAATGTTGTCACAGTAGAAATTGCTTAGAATTCACTATTCATGTGTAGAACATGAATTGAGGACTTTCATATTCACAAGCTGAATCAAGGACTCATCACCACACAGGCTCTTGGAAGCAGAGGCTTAATTTTGAAAGTATAGTGGATCAACATATTGAGGGTCAGTATATGTTGGTTTGCAACCTTTATAGGGTGCTTCCTGGGTGCAGTCCAAAGCTGGGCCCCCCTATGTGAAAGGCAGGGAGAGACTAAAGAAAGAGGCAGACTACTTCAGATTGGTAGGTGGCAGGTTTAATAAGCAAGGGAACTAATTTGTCTTGGGTGGCTGCAAAGGAGTAGATTTCTGCAACCACACATTTAATCTTAACAGTTTATATAGAGGCTTTAACTGGGTTCAGTCATGTATACCCTCCAGAGACTCTCAGGGGTCTATATATGAGGCAGCTTCTGGGAATGGGGAATGCTAGTGGAACACACATTCCAAGTACAGGAAGAAGGGGGTGAGGATCCTCCAACTGCCTGAGTCTAGCTTGTGGGTCAAATTGCAGTCATGTCTTGTTGATGACCTCCCTGAATAGTAGTGTAGTTAAGAGCACGGGGCCTGCTCCAAGTTTCAGAAACTGGCTCTGGGCCCTTCTCAAACTATTCCAAAAATTACAGAGGAAGGAACACTTCTGAAATCATTCTATGAGGCCACTCTGATAAAAAAAAAAACAAAAAACAAAAAAAAACAGATGAAGATATCACAAAAGAGAAAATTACAGGCCAATATCACTGAAGAACATAAATGCAAAAATCCTCAACAAAATATTAGCAAACCAAATCCAACAGTACATTAAATCTCACTTGATCATGGTATATGATACTTTTATCCCAGGGATGCAAGGATTTCTTTTTTAATATCTGCAAATCAATGTGATATACCACATTAACAAATTGAAGAATAAAAACCATATGATCATCTCAATAGAAGCAGAAATATCTTTTAACAAAATTCAAATATATTTTTGATAAAAACTCTCCAGAAAGTGGGCATAAAGGGAATATACCTCAACATAATTAAGGCCATATATGACAGACCCCCAGCTAAAATACTTAGTGGTGTAAAGCTGAAAGCATTTCTACTAAGGTCAAGAACAAGACAAAGATGTCCACTCTCGCCACTTTTATTCAAAATAGTTTTGGAAGTCCTAGCCACGACTATCAGGGGAGAAAAAGAAATAAAAGGAATCCAAATTCGGAAGTAAGAAGTAAAACTGTCAGTGTTTGCAGATGACATGATACCGTACATAGAAAATCCTAAAGACACAACCAGAAAACTACTAGAGCTCATCAGTGAATTTAATAGAGCTGTAGGATACAAAATTAATACACAGAAATCTGTTGCATTTTTATACACTAGCAAAGATTAGAAAGAGAAATTAAGGAAACAATCCCATTTACCATCACATTAAAAATAATAAAATATCTAAGAATAAACCTAAGGAGGTAGAAGATATTTACTCAGAAATTTGTAAGACACAGTTGAAAGAAATTGAAAATGACACAAATGCAACGATATACTGTGTTCTTGGGTTGGAAGAAATAATATTGTTAAAATGACCATACTACCCAAGGCAATATACAGATTCAATGCAATCCCTATCAAATTACCAATGGCATTTTTCACAGAACTAGAACAAGTAATTTTAAAATTTGTATGGAAACACAAAAGACCCTGAATAACCAAAACAATCTTAAGAACAGAGCTGGAGGAATAATGCTGCCTGACTTCAGACCATACTACAAAGATACAGTAATCAAAGTGGTATGATACTGGCACAAAAACAGACACATAAATCAATGGTACAGGATACAGAGCCCAGAAATAAGCCCATGTACCCATGGACAGTTAATCTATGATAAATGAGGCAGAATATACAACGGAAAAAAGACAGTCTTCTCAATAGCAGTGCTGGGAAAACTGGACAGCTACATGTAAAAGAATGAAATTAGAACATTCTCTAATACCATATACAAAAATAAAATCAAAATGGCTTAAAGACCTAAATGTAAGTCCAGGTATTACAAAAACTCCTAGATGAAAACATAGGTAGAACACTTTGACATAAATCACAGTAATAGTTTTTTGGTTCAGTCTCCTAAAATAAAGGAAATCAAAAAATAAACAAATGGGACTTAATTAAAATCTTTTGCACACCAAAGGAAACCATCAACAAAATGAAAAGACAACCTACTGAATGGGAGAAAGTATTTGCAAATGATAGGACTGATTAGGGGTTAATATCCAACATATATAAACAGCTCATGGACCTCAACATGAAAAAAACAAGCAACCCAATTTAAAAAATGGGCAGAAGAACTGTGTAGACATTTTTTCCAAAGAGGAAATGCAGATGGCCAATACTCACATGAAAATATGCCCACCATTACTAATCATTGGGAAATGCAACTCAAGACCTCAGTGAGATATTGCCTTACACCTGTCAGAATGGCTACTACTACTTAAATCTTGTCTGGCTTTAAACCAAAGAAAAGAAAGAAAAAGTAAAGCATGTTAAAAGATAAGGAAAAACAATTCCGAAGTGATAAAAGGATCAGAACCAGACTCAAATATGATGTAGATGTTACAATTATAAGTGAAGAAATTTAAAATAACTATGATTAATATATTAAGGCCTGCAATGAAAAAAGTAATGTTAGCAGAGAAACAAACTCTAAGGAAGAATCAAGTGAAATTATAGAAATCAAAAGCAAACTAACTGAAGTGAAGTATTCTTTGGTGGGTTTATCAGTAGACCAACATGGTCAAGCGAATACAGTTGACCCTTGAATAACATGAGGGTTAATTCACATATAACTTATAGTCAGCCCTCTGTATGTGTGCTTCCTCTGCATCCATTGATTCAACCTACCTGGGACTGTGTAGTACTTAGTATTTACTATCAAAAAATATCCATATATAGGTGGACACCTGCAATTCAAACCTGTTTTTTTGACAGTTAACTGTAATGAGTTAGCTTGGAGTTAGGTAAACAGAAACTTTCCCAATTAACTTGCAAAAGAAAAAAAAAGAGAGAATGAGAACAAACAGAGCAGAGCATCTAAGAACTGTGGGACAATTTGAAAATAAATAATACTTTTATGATTCAAATAAGAGGAGAAGAGGGAAGAGAGTAGAAGAAATTTTTGATATTATAATGGCTAAATACTCTCCAAATTAATGAGATACTAACTACAGATCCAAGAGCAGAACATAAACTAACAATCTACTCTTAAGCATATATTCAAACTTTTTAAAATTAAGGACAGAGAAAATCTTAACAAACACCTTACCTAAAGAGGAACAAGGGTAAGAATTATAGCCAAATTCTCATCTGAAACCATGTGATTAAGAAGGGAGTAGAGTGAAATATTTAAAGTGTTGGGGGAAAAAAAACTGCACAAACCTAGAATTCTATATCCAGTGATGTTCTCTTTCAAAAGTAAAAGAAATACTTTCAGGCACACAAAATTGAAGTAATTCATCTTCAGAAAATCTGTTCTTCAAGAAATATGAAAAGAAGTTCTTTAGGAAGAGGGAAAATGATATAGATCAGACACTTGGGTGTATATAAGGAAAGGAAGAACTCCAAAAATGAAGAGTTATAATAAAATCTTTTATATTTGGATCAATTATGAATAACAAAAATAACTGCTTAAAATATTATCTATGTGGTGGGTGATTATAGCATATAGAGAAATAAAGTGAATAATAGCAATGTCATTAGTGATGGGAGGGAAGAATTGGGAATATTGTTATAAGGTAACTACTACATGTGAAGTGGTATAGTGCTGCTTGAAAATGAATTTACATTAATTAAAAATGCATATTGCAAACCTTAGAGAACCACAAAAACTTAGTTTTTTTTAAAGCTGTGTATGCTGATTTGCTAAAAGATAAAACTTTATGAAATAATCAATTAAAACTAGAAAAGGCATAAAAAGAAGGGGGGAGGAAACAAACAAGTGCATTAAGTAGGAAACAGTCACAAACTTGGTAGATATAAGTCCAACTATATTAAAAATCACTTTAAATGTGAATGTTCTAAATATATTAATTAAAATACATGCTTGCCACTGGGTTTTTTAAAAAGCACACACAAGACCCAACTCTAGGTTATTCATGAGAAGCCCACTTTAAATATAAAGACAAGCTAGAGGGAGAGAAAGATACACCATGCTAACAATAAGTTTTAAGAAAAGCTGGCATAGCTATATTAATTTTAGACAAAGGTGACTTATGAATAAAATTATCAGGGATAAAGAGGGATGGGGTCATTTATCCAAGAAGATGTAACAATCCTTCATATGTGTGTGCTTATAGAGAATCAAAATACTTAAGAAAAGAAGCTGCTAGAACTACAAAAACACTATTGTAGTTGGAGACTTTAATATCCCCATTATCACTAATTGACAGATCCAGAAGTCAGAAAATCAGTAAGGATATAGCTGAACTGAATAGCATCATTAATCAACTGGATCTAATGGACATTTATAGAATAGTGCATCCAATAATAGCTGAATACACATTCTTAATTTTGCTTGAAACATTGACCAAGATAGACACATTCTGAGCCATAAAACACACTTTAACAAATTCAAACTAATAAAAAGCATACAATGTGTATGCTCAAACAGTTATAGATTTAAACTAGAAATCAATAATAGAAAAATACCTGGAAAATCCTCAAATATTTGGAGATTATTTACCACATTTTAAAATATCACATAGGTCAAAGAAATCTTGAAATTTAAAAATATTTTGAAGTAAATGAAAAAAAAAAGTGTATCAAAACTTGTGGGTTGCAGTAAAAGCAGTGCTAAGAGGGAAATTTGTTGCATTAATATGCATATATTAGAAAAAAATCTAAAATCAATAGTCTAAGCTTCTGCCTTAGGAAACTAGAGAAAGAAGAGCAATTGAAGCCTGAAGAAAGCATAAAGTTAGAGCATCAATCAATTTGAAAATACAGAAACAGAGAAAATCAATGAAATAAAAAGCTGGTTCTATGAAAAGATGAATAAAACTTGATAAAGCTCTAACCAAGCTAACCGAGAAAAAAGACACAGACCAACATCAGAAATGAAAGATGATGCTACATATATACACACACATAAAACAGTGGAATATTACTCAACCATAAAAAATAATGAAGTTTTGTCATTTGTGACAACATGGATGGACCTGGAGGGTATTATGCTTAGTGAAGTAATTCAGAGAAAGACAAATACTGTGTTTTTACTTATATGTGGAATCTAAAAAATAAAACAAATGAATATAACAAAACAAATAGACTCAGATACAGAGAACAAACTAGTGATTACCAGAGGGGTGGGGGGATGTTCAAGATAGGTGAAGGGGATTAAGAGGTACAAACTGCTAGGTATAAAGTTACAGTGATGTATAACACAGGGAATATAGCCAATATTTTATAACTTTATATGGAATATAATCTATAAAAATATTAAATCACTATGTTGCACACCTGAAACTAATAAAATATTGAGTCACATATACTTCATAAAAGATTTTGAAGAAACAAAAATGAAAGAAGGGTAATAACTGGTCAAAATGGTATTAAAAGGGTTATAAAGGAATACTATAAACAACTCTATGCCTGTATTGAATTTGATAATCTAGATAAAATAGACCAACTCTTTGAAAGATGCAAATAACCCAAGCTCATACAAGGATAAATAATCTGACAATAAATAAACCCCATATCAAAGAAATTGAGTCAATAATTAATAATCTTTCAAAAGGGAAAGCATCATGACCAGTTGGTTTCACTGGTGAATACTACCAAATATTTAAGGAAGAAATTATACCAGTTCTCCAAAATTTCACTACCTTAGCCAGGTAATCAAAGTCTGCATCAACATTGATAAGTATATTGGTAGTGCATATTATTCATATGATGTAACAGAAATAGTATTTTATTGCTGTGGTCTTACAAAAACCATAACCCCAGTCTAATCATGATTTTTTAAAAAGTCAGATCACAGTTGAGGGAAGTTGACTAATACTCCTAGAAACTGTAAAGTTTATCAAAAATAACAGAAGTTGAAAATCTGTCTTAGTCAAGAGGATCTTTAGGAGAAAAGAGAACTAACTGTAATGTGGTTTTTGTGGTATCCTGTATGCATTACTGGAACAGAAAATGGACGTTAGGTAAAAACTAGGGAAATCTGAATAAAGCATGGACTCTAGTTAACAATGATGCTACAATTAATAATATACTGTACTAATGTAAGATGTTAATATTAGGGGGAAAATGGATGGGGGGGAAATTTCTGCACTATCTACAATTTTTCTGTAAATTTAAAACTGTTCTAAAATATTTTATTTTAAAAAATATCTCTATCTAATGGCTCAAATTCTCTGTATCTCAGAACAAAGCAATGTATTTAACTTCTTTATACCCAGTTTTCTGATCTGCAGAATAGTAATAATATTATTTTCAATCTTAGAGAGATATTGTAAAGTGGAAATAAATTGATGCAGGTAGAGAATTTAGAAGAATGTCATATATATAATAAGCCCTCAGTAAATGTTAGTTTTATCAATGATGATGATGATTTCGTTATTGTCAAGAAGTCCCACCCAGCAGTATCTTTTTCCAAAGAAAGCTCCTTTGGTGTCATAAGATAGAATGATGGCATGTGACCTGACCTTGGTCTTCCTCTAGTCGAGAATTGTCAGAACTGGGAGCTACTATTCGCTGATTCATTTTTTCCAAGACTGCTATGGCAGAGTGCAGACCTAATTTCCATAAGCTTATTCACCCCACAGATTCTAAATCAGAAGTGGGGAGGATGAAGCTACTTTATGTTGGCAATCTCCTCCCCACATATCTTTAACCCCCACTTTGAATGTTTCCTTCTTCTTACTCTAGTAGGAAAGACTTTTGAAGACATTGCTTCCTTTGCAGACCATAGGTCTAATAGATAATCAACTTACATTATTATCTTACTATGTTTATTTTTTAGCTTATTATGTTTATTATTATATAATGTTTGTTTTAATTATGTTTTAATTAATTTAATATGTTTAACTTATTGTCATGTTTATTTTCTGTCTCTCTACCTCTCATACCAGAATTTGAGCTCCATTGGGTTGGGGATCTTTACTTAATTTTGTCACTTAAGTGTTCCAAGTGTCTCTACAAACAATTCATGCCATTTTATAGATACCTACTAGATATTTGTGGTACATTGAATAAATATATAATGTAATCATCTTCTATCATTATGTGGCTTATCTTTCTAATTTGTTTTTGTTGTATTTTGTTATACTGATGATTTTAAATATTATTTCTTTATAAGGTTAAATTTTATGGTTAGGCTTTTGCTGTCACAAAGCATCCTTCCATAATCAATATCAAGAGCTTTACTTTCTTCTCTAAAATTACTTATTTTTTATTCTTCAATTTACGTGGAAATTTAAAAAAATGGGACAGTTTATTATTTTTTGATATGGTTAGTCAGTTGTCCCAGGAGTATTGATTGAACCTTTCCTACTGATTTTTGTGCTATAAAATCTTGTACCATATTTCTAGGTAAGCATTAGTCTATTCTGTTTTTTTCACTATATGTCTATCATTTGGCTAATGCCATTGTATTAATAACAAAAGTTGTGTTTTCCTCTTTCGATTTTCCAAAGTTATGTTGATTATTCTTGGACACTTACTCTTCGATGTTAATTTGAGAATTACCTTGTCATTGGTCTATGAAAAGCTCTTTTAGAATTTTCATCAGATCACACTGAATTTACAGCTTACTTAGGGGAAAAATATCTTCACCGTATTTAATCTTCCTACCTTCATGCATTTAAACTTTTAAATTGAGATGTAATTGACATATAACATGTTAATTTCAGGTGTACAACATAGTGATTCAATATTTGTATATATTGTGAAATGATCGCCATAGTAAGTCTAGTTAATATCCATTACCACACAGAGTTAGTTTTTTTCTTGTGATGAAAACTTTTAAGATCTACTTTCTTAGCAACTTTCAAATATACAATATAGTATTAACTATAGTCTCCATGCTGTACATTACATTCTGTGACATTTTATAACTGGAAGTTTATACCTTTTGCCCCACCTCCAACCATTTTGCCTACCACCACCCCCTGCCTCTGGCAACTAACAATCTCTTCTCTGTATATGTGAGTTTAACTTTTGTTTTTGTTGTTTAGGTTACACATATAATTGAGATCATAGGTATTTGACTTTCTCTGTCTGACTTACTTCACTTAGCATAATGCCCTCAAGGGCCATCTACATTATTGCAAATGGCAAGATATCCTTTTTTACAGCTGAATAATGTTCCATTGTATATTTTTCTTTATCCATTCATCCATTGGTGGACACTTAGCTTGTTTCATGTCTTGGCTATTATATATAATGCTGCAGTGAACACGGGGGTGCATATATCTTTTTAAATTAGTGTTTTCATTTTCTTGAGGTATATACCCAGAAGAGGAATTCCTAGATAATGTGGTAGTTCTATTTTTAATTTTTGAGGAAACTATATCATTTTCAATGGTGGTTTTACCTATTTACAATCCCACCAATAGTGCACAAGATTCCCCTTTTTTCTACAACCTCACCAACACTTGTTATTTATTCCCTTTTTGATGATAGCCATTCTAATAGGTGTGAGGTGATATCTCTTTGTGGTTTTGACTTGCTTTCTCTGATGATTAGTGGTGTTGAAAACTTTTTTATATACCTGTTGGCCATCTGTATGTCTTCTTTGGAAAAAATGTCTATTGAGTTCTCCTGCCCGTTTTTTACTAATTGTTTTCTTTCTTGCTATTAAGTTCTTTATATATTTTGGATACTAGTCCCTTATCAGATATGGCTTGCAGATATTTTCTTTTGTTTGGTAGGTTTTCTTCCCTTTTTGTTGATGGTTTTCTTTGCTTTGCAGAAGCATTTTAGTTTGATGTAGTTCTGCTTGTTTTTGCTTTTGTTGCCTTTGCTTTTGGTGTCAAATCCAAAAATCATCACCAAGACTGATGTCAAGGAGCTTACTGCTTATGTTTACTTCTAGGAGTTTTACGGTTTCAGGTATTACAGTCAAATCTTGAATCCGTTTTGAGTTGGTTTTTGTGTATGATGTAAGATAATGGTCCAGTTTAATTCTTTTGCATGTGGCTATGCCGTTTTCTCAACACCACTTACTGAAGAGTGTGTCTTTTCCCCATTGTATATTCTTGGCTCCTTTGTCATAAATTAATTGACCATATATGCATGGGTTTATTTCTGTGTTCTTTATTCTGTTCCATTGATCAATATGTATGTATGTCAATACTCTACTGCCTTGATTACTATAGCTTTGTAATATAGTTTGCAAGTATCTCCATATTTTATCTTTTTCTCTGTTACAGGTTTTCTTTTAAGGTTGTAAATTATTCATTTAATTTTACTCAAGAATTTATTGATTATATATTGATTAAATTATTTCTAGCTACTTATAGTATGTGTTGCTCCTGTTAAGAGTATTTTCCTAAAACCCTACTACATTTTTAAAAATACTTTATTTTTTAGAACAGTTTGAGGTTTACAACAAAATTGAGAGAAAGGTACAGAGATTTTTCTGACTTCCTGCCCCCATACATACATGGTCTGCCCCATTACAAACATGGATCACCAGAATGGTACCTTTTTCACCAAAGATGAACTTACATTGACATATCATAATCACCAAAAGTCCATCCTTTACCTCAGCGTGCACTCTTGTTAATGGTACTTTTTATGGATTTGGGCAAATAAAAAATGGATTGTATCCATCATTGTAGTATCATAGAGTATTTTCACAACCCCAAATTCCTCTGTGTTCTGCCTATTTATCTTCCCCTGCCTCCACCCTGGTAACCACTGATCTTCTGTATCTATAGTTTTACAGTTTCCAGAATGTTTCATAGTTGGAATCAAACAGTATGTAGTCTCTTTAGTTTGGCTTCTTTCACTTAGTAATATGCATTTAATGTTCCTCCATGTATTTTTATGGCTTGATAGCTCATTGCTTTTTAGGGATGAATAATAGTCCATTATCTGGATTTACCACAGTCTTTTTATCCATTCACTTACTGAAGGGCATTTTGATTGGTACCACGTTTTAGCAATTCTGATATGTATATGGTGGTCTATCATGGTTGCCCAAATCATTTTGGGTATAGCAACTTTTTTCTTGACAGTCTATATTCATTTAATACTTTTAGTGATTGTAGGACAAGATTGCATGGGTCTCTATTTTCTCTTGGGTCTATATTGGCAATTTATTGAAGATTTCTGATTTAAAAATTACTTGTTCTGGCTCCAAACATAAAGTAATAAAATGCAAAATATACACAGAAAAAGCCAAATCTCTGCTCAAAGATACTAATCTTCTTCAGATATTATGGACAGAACAGAAATTTATTGATGAGTTCTAAAGCCAAAAACAGTTTGAATTGTGTTCATAAGTCTGTCTATTCACTTCCCAAGTTTAAAAGAATAATGAAGATATTAATTCCATTTTATTGACTTTTATCTGAGTCTTCAACTAACTGTTGAGGACTGGGTTTTAGTTGTGGTTTGATTCCATGTTAAGTTTGATACAAGGTCCAGACATTTTATTTGCTTTTAGTAAACAAAAATTAGGGATGAACAAGATTTCCAAGGTGAATTAACATTTGTGACCACAGAGATACTATAAACTGTCAATGTTTTTTAGAAAAAAATAGGTAAATAATAGGGATAGACAAAAAGCTTTTTTCACAGTCCCTCTTGGAAATGAGATTTTCACATGGCATTTGAGATGGGAACATCATGCATACATGATAATGTAAGGGGACACTGCAAATGACTTGGAAAGAGTCTATATCTGTTATTGCTTATTAAAGACATGGTATAATGCCCAAATACTGCTCCATCATTTTCTCAGTGTTTCTTCCTGATGAAAGTTGCTCTCAGTGGATAAATCATTACTCAGATCTGAGAATAGTTGCGGCTGCTGTGCATATTTAAATACTGCCATGGAATGAGATTACCAAATTGGACAGAAACCTGGTTTTTGTACCTTCTTGTGCAGAGACAACAGATCGTTTTCCAAGTTATTCTGTTTCAAATTGTCTACTCAACACCTGTGAACAACATAAAGAGAAGGAATAGTAGACACAGATATGTTTACTCTGACAGTGGGAGCCAGGATTTTGTGATCCTGTCATGCTTTGGAGAGCTTCCTTGGTCTTGAAGAAGACATATTTTTCATTAAACATATAGAGAATACATAGTAGTCATTTTTTTATAGGAGAATCAGGTGGTTGAACATTTAAACTTTCTCCTTTCATTCTACCTTATTACTATCATCATTTATCATTATTTTGTAATTTCTCCCTTTTTGGGGGGAGGTTTATCTACTTACTGAGGTGGTGGGAATTTCCTGTATTTGTATTTTTTTATTTTATCATTTTAACAGATTTTGGAACTCTGACTTCCATTAAAAGATGATCAGTAATTGGCATTGTCCAGAATTATTCCTAAAAGGCAAGTGCCTGCTTTTTAAACATTTTTTAAACTTGTTTATAGTCCATTAATTGGCTTTTACTTCTGTGACATTAGCATAATTAATGTTTTCCCCTTTAGAATAATAATTTTCTTTTCCTTTTGTCTTCATGTTACTAAAATAAACTTTTAACATTATCATTTAAATTCTAAAAATAATTACTTTTCTCTTAAAAATAAAATATTAGGTGAAAATAATGCTTACACTTTACTGTTTTCTTATTTAGATAACCAAATAATGTAGAAGGTGCTCTTCTTATATATTCTGCAATCATCTAAACATACTTCAAAAAGAAACAGTAGCAGAAAATTGAACTAAAAAAAAGACCTTCCAAAGATTTAATGTAACACTTTTCCTTGTGATTGAGTAGTATGTGAAGGTGTGAAAGCAATGATTCGAAAAATTTGCTCTTCAGAATAAG
Organism: Balaenoptera acutorostrata; assembly: GCF_949987535.1. Lineage (NCBI taxonomy): Eukaryota > Metazoa > Chordata > Mammalia > Artiodactyla > Balaenopteridae > Balaenoptera > Balaenoptera acutorostrata. Next base: position 101,102,732 of record NC_080067.1, on the reverse strand, counting down.
TATCACATTGGTACTTGATATTCATTCCAGTTCTTTCCTTGTTTGTCCTCCCTGGACAAATTCTGGCTTCCTTTATTTTTTCAGTCCCTTATTTATAAAGAATTCATTTTTTGGTTGGCTTTGGGACATATTAATTAACTACACTCAATTCTTGCCAGACTTTTGCCTGATTTGTCTGTCTTCATTTTTTTTTTTTTTCCTGTAAATGGGGGTTAAACCATCTTCAGAAAAGTGTGATTATTTAGGTTAACTATATTGCTATTTAGCATTCCCATTTTGGAACTAAAAAGGATAAGCTTTTTTTCTATCACTAGGAAAACTTGTGACTAATGGAGTAGAGAATCCACATGGTTCATTCCTACACATGTTCTCAGAGAATTCATTTTCCAAAATCCATTAGCCAAAATGGTAAACCAACTACATATCAGTAAAAATTACTTTAAAAATTCACAGTTCTAAAAGAAATTACTTTATGTCTTAGTCTTTATGATTTGATGACTCTTAGACAAAGCACACTTTGCTGTTAGAACAAACCCAAGAATCCTCTTCCAAGATTTCCTTGTCTTAATACCAAGCATGAAAGGGATAATTGAAATGAAGATGGAGGAGGGAAAGATGATGACTGTGGAGAAGAAATATTTCCCTATGTACAAAATTATGTGATTATGTCATTTGAAAAAGACTGTCCATCTCAAATATTTTGAGGAATTAATGTTGATGATGGAGAGGGGCTTAGAAATTGTGATTGGCCATCTAATTTTTCTGTATAGATGAGCAGTTTATTTAAGCTTTTAGAATATTAAAATACTTGTCATATCCCGTGGGATAAACATGCTTTGTCATTGTAAAACTCGGCATGACAGAATTCAATATTTTATGGGGTCAGTAATAGATGGTTTGGTTTAAAAGGAGCACAGAGGAACAAGATTTAAGGTCCATGTCTTAGTCATTGCCCTATGGCTATTCCTTTAAGTGTATCTTATGTAGTAAAAAATATAACATGCTCTGAGAGTTTACTCTGTGCTAAGTACTATGCTAAACCTTTATAGGCATTATCTTATGTAGTCTCGGAACAAATTGCAGATGAGCAAAGAAAAAGAGGTTCAGAGAGAAGTGACTTGCCCAGATTCATGGAGTTGTTAGTACATGGGAGAGCTGGGATTTGAACTCAGGCAATCTGATTACAGAGGCCTCAGTCTATATTTGCAGAACAGTGGGCCAGCTTAGAACTGCCAATGTTGACCAGCTCTGTTTATCAGCTCTTCCATAGTACTTTGAAAGAGTACCACCAGCCTCCATCAGAGCATGCTCTTTAGGACACTACTCTACATTAATAACATACGGAACAGGTACATGTTTCCTTTGTTAGGCTAATATCCAATATTTAGGAAAATAAAAAGTCAGTTATATCTAGGTAAATTTCTTGGTAAAAGTAGTCAAACCAATAATGTCATATCTATTGCCTTTTTTTATTTAACTTTGTCTAACTGAAGCAAAGCCCCCTAAATACAATCATCGTTTCCTTCATAATATCAATCTTATATTAAACACACACATACACTTATAATTTTCAATGGACTAAAATTTCAAAACTGGGAACAATTCTATAGTTTTATTCTCAGTATAATGAGAGAAAAATGTAAGTTTTTTTTTAAGGATACCAACAATAGGAAAGTAGCTTTCAGTTGGATAGTTTTTCATGCAGAAATGCTTACCTTTTTGGATTGAATATATATCTTTTTATTTATTTATTTATTTTTATTTTTGGCAGCTTCGTTGCTGTGTGCAGACTTTTCTCTAGCTGTGGCAAACGGGGGCTACTCTTTGTTGCAGTGCATGGGCTTCTCATTGTGGTGGCTTCTCTTGTTGCAGAGCACAGGGCTCTAGGTGCACGGGCTTCAGTAGTTGTGGCACACAGGCTCAGTAGTTGTGGCTCGCAGGCTCTAGAGTGCAGTAGTTGTGACACATGGGCTTTGTTGCTCCGTGGCATGTGGGATCTTCCTGGACCAGGGCTCAAATCCATGTCCCCTGCATTAGCAGGCGGATTCTTAACCACTGTACCACCAGGGAAGTCCTTGTATGTATATCTTTTTTAGAAGATGTATATACAGATGAAACTCTGTTACAGGTGGATAGAGGCATGTACCCGTTTGTCATTGCACTTGGTATAGCTACAACTTAACTTCCAATAATGTAATTAACAGCTATCTACTCTAACATACGAATCTAGACTCTCCATAAGCAAAGAACTGTGCATCCCTAGTGACTTTCACAGATTCTGGTTTAGAGTAAGCTCTCAATTACTGTATGTAAAATTAATTAATAAAACATAGTCATGAAATATTTATATATTTTAGTTAAGAAATTATGTCTTGTGTAAAAACATGGTAATCTAGGAAGAATTGTATGACAAATAAAATTATTTTGTACTGGATTGCAATTAATTGTAACTTATAAATACTATATTTTAGTGTATGTAATTTATGGATCTCTTTATTTTCTTTTTTAAAGGCTTGTAAGGCTCTATTTTGCTTATAATAGACTTTCCTAAGGGATCTAGATAAGGATACAAATAGGATAAAGGTTATATACAGACACACACACACACACACACACACACACACACACATAATTTATGACAGCAAAGGAAAAAATGATTTAGAATACTACTCAGTTTTCTTATGGTAAAATACTCAAATTATAGTTTTTAAAATAGCTCTTAAAATATTCAAACAATTTATTGATTCCCCACATAAATGTATCTTAATGATCCTAAATAGCATTCCTCTCTCAACCCTCATTGTCCAATTCACCTATTTTTCATTTTGTCTGATTGCCTATTAAAACACTGTATCAGGGATAGGCCAAATATTAGGGAAGTGCTTGGATTCTGGATTGAGCCTTTTTTTCTGTTTTGAGCTGAGTAATTCTACAGCATGAATGTTGTTGCAACGAGGTAAGCCACTTTAAAATATGGCCCAGGTGCTGCTTTGGGTGTATTCATGATATGTACAAGTGGCTGTTTGTTTTATATTCACAACTGACGCTGTCTATTTTGTTACTACAAGATGAGTCATTGTTTTAATACTCCTATGAAGACTTAAGAATGCATTCAGGCATGTTCAATCGATCAGAAATCTCCCTTAGGATAGCACAGAGGTTTTATTTTTTCATTTCTAATTTTTAAAATAACATGTGTTTGATGAAATATTCCAGATCAATAAACAATCTTAAAGACTGATGGTCTCTTAAATCCCTTGAAACACAGCCAATGGATGATGATTGCTCCATGAAATTCCAACTCTGTTTTGGAGAATGACTTTTCAGAAGCCATAGAAAGAAACATTGTTTTAAAAATATTTAGCACCCTTTGAGACCATGAGGTTTCTGGAGGATATATCCTCTTTTCCCCTTCCTCCTTTCTTTCTCCCTTTTATGTATTTTTTTTTCCCAACAAATAGAGTGGGCATTTAACATATTTTAGGCCCCATGCCACATTCTGGGAATGTAAGCCTGAATAAGACACAGTTCCTATCCTTTAGGGTCTTATAATTTATTTTATAACTAAGAAGAAAATCCCCAGTAGAATATCACATTGTCACTGGTAGATCTTTACCTGTTATTTAAAAAACAAACCAAAACACTTTCTTGAAAGGCTTTACCAAAGGTATGTCATATATTACAATTGCTAAAGGTTCTAGCAAACTTATATCCTGAAAAGAAAGGCAACCTCTAACTGTAATTGTGAAAGCTAGAGTTTTTAAAACTTTTCGAGTCATAATTTTCATGAATAAAATCTCAATATATTTTTAAAATTTTTATAGGAGTATAGTTGATTTACAATGTTGTTTCTGCTGTACAACAAAGTGAATCAGTTATACATATATTCACTTTTTTTTTAGATTATTTTCCTATATAGGTCATTACAGAGTACTGAGTAGAGTTCCCTGTGCTATACAATAGGTCCTTATTAGTTATCTATTTTATATATAGTAGTGTGTATATGTCAATCCCTATCCCCCAATTTATCCCTTCTCCCCTCCTTCCCCCCCGGTAAACATGTTTGTTTTCTATGTCTGTGAGTCTGTTTCTGTTTCATAAATAAGTTCATTTGTATCACTTTTTAGATTCCACATATAAGCAATATCATATGATACTTGACTTTCTCTGACTTACTTCACTTAGTATGATAATCTCTAAGTCCATCCATGTTGCTGAAAATGGCATTAATTCATTCTTTTTTATGACTGAGCAATATTGCATTGTATATACGTACCACATCTTTATCCATTCATCTGTTGATGGACATTTAGGTTGCTTCCATGCCTTGGCTATTGTAAATAGTGCTGCTAAAAGCATTGGGGTGCATGTATCTTTTCGAATTAGAGTTTTCACTCTTATATGCCCAGGAGTGGGATTGCTCAATCATATGGTAATTCTATTTTTAGTTTTTTAAAGAACCTCCATACTGTTCTCCATAATGGGTCCTACACTGTTGGTGGGAAAGCTAGATGTTTTAATAACATGTTCAATGAGGAGACCTTTAATTAAAAATAGCACTAAATCCTGAAGATCTCTCTTCTGTGAATTAACAGCTCCAGGAATGAGACTAGACTGTGGGATATAAAAACAACTGACATAGCAGAATACTGAATCTGAAGCAAATTGAGCCCCACCCCTGCCAACCTGGTACCCAGAATCTCCTCTGTAGTCTTCCTTGTGGAGATTAAAGTGGTTCTTGGATACATGTTTAGCTTTACAGTGTCCCCTTTCAGTCCTTGTTTATACACCATTTATGAATTCTTACACCTCTTCTACTTATGGTAAAAAATATATCATGACTAATGTATATCATTCTAAATATATCATTCTAAAATGCTAGATATAAGTTGATTTTCTTCTGTGGAGTTATTCTTTAGGAGATTCTCAAATATTTCTAAAAGCAGTCCTTGATTTTGCATAATTTATTTACTACTTGGCCTTCGATTTGAAATTTCTAAAAAGAAATTAGAATTAGTCTACTTATATGCTGGAATTTGTGAGGTGGGATAGAGAATTTGAGAATTCCTTTTCATGTTGTATTAATCTGTTATTATGAAACGGCTTTTAAAATTATTTCCCTGATTTATATAAACATATAAAATATGAAATAAGCCTGCTCATAACAAAACTCATATTTAACCACTAAGAGTATTTTAGCATCAGTGTTGGTATTCTTATATATTTCTTACATACTTGTTATCATACTGTATACACACAGCATTAATCCTCTTTTTAAAATTAACATGAGCTTTTTTTCCCTATCTCATTAAAAGATTCCTATTCAATGGCTGCATTATATTACATGATATGGTTCATTTCTCTGTTCTTGGATTTTTAAAGTTGAATCCATATTTCAAAGTATTAAATATTTTCTTTCATTATTTCAAACTTTCCATACACTATCCTCTCCCCTTTGTCATCTGATCTTTGCTACAATTAAGGAAACACCCTAATCTTATCAAAGGTCACTCCTTCCACCTGTGCTCCAGGTCCATCCTATTTCATCTTCTAAGGTTATTAATCCTGAAATTTCTTCTGCACCATCAATTCCTCCCCATCTATTATATTCATCAATATAAAACATTATTTAGGTTCTCCCAACTATTAAAAACAAAAAAACCAAACCCTTGCTTCCTTTAAAATATAACCATATTTCTTTCCTCCCTTTTATAGCACAGCTTCTTGAATGAGTTGTCAGTAGCAAAACTTTTTCATCTGCATTTTCCTCTTCATCAAGTTCAGCCAGACTTCTGCTCTTCACTACCGTACTCAATCTGCTCTTACCAGATCACCAGTGACCACTATGTTACCAAATGCTAAATGACCCCTTCTCAGCTCTCAAATTACCTTATCACTAGGCTCATTCTGTCTAGTTTGACCAATCCCATTTTCTCTAAATAAATATTATTCTCGGTTTCTTTTTGTATTATACTCTATTGGATTTTTCTCCTGACAGTTCCTCCCCCGTCTCCATTGCTGGCTGCTTTACTACATCTGTTTTTAGGACTCAAATTTGTTACCATTTTCTTCTCTATTTATAACCTCTTCTAGAAAATCTTATCCATTGCCATACCTGAAAATGCCTAACTGTTAATTAACACTTCAGTCTTGATCTCTCATCTGAACTCCAAACTCATAACCAGCTGCTACTGTACATCTCCACTTAAATATCTTGTAAATATCTGAAAGTTAACATAGCTCAAATTAAAATCTTAGTCCACAAACACCTTTGGTTATGTACACCTCAGTAATGTTGCCACCATCTACCAGTCGCGTAAGACAAAAAAACACACCGAGTACCATTGATTCCTCTGTTATCTTAATCTCCAGGACCAATCTGCCAGGAAATGCTGCCACCTGGAACTCATCATGGTTTCGACGTGTTTAATTCTCTTCTCCCTATGACCACCTTAGTCTCTCTCTACAACTCTACTCATTGGTTATCTAGTTTGCCCCTTTGGCTGCTTATAATTTATTTATAAGAATTATCCTTATAAAACACAAATGACTTTTTTTCCCACTTATCTGCTTAGCTGCCCCCCCCCCATTGTTTCCTATTGTATTTACTTACAAGATCCAAATTCAGTACTGTGAGCTTTTGGATCCCAAATTAATCAGCTCCTCAATACCCCTATGACTTTGTCTCATACAACTCTCCTTGAATTTACTTTTTCTAGCGTCACGGTCACTTTTATTCTTCTTGCTTTTACTTTAATACGCCAAGTTTTATAACCTTTATGTGTGTTTCCGACATTCGACCTGTGTCTCCCTTTCCTATTGCTGGCTCCTACTTTTTATTTCTCAACCTAAATGTTACTTCTCCACTAAGGCGTTCCTTTAATGCCCAATAAGAAGCAGCTCCTCCGTGTCTCTATCACATTATCTGGTTTTATTTTCATCATGGAACTGATATTTCCTTATTTATTCATTTATTATATTAAAAAAATTTTGTCTTCTGTGAGAGTGTATAAGGCAGAAAATTGTATTTTTCTCTGCTTTATCCCTGTGCCTAGAAAATATGTGAAATTCTGTGCATGAAATGGGATGTCTTTGTATAGATACACCTTTGTCTGCATTTCTGGTATTATTGTCTTAGAAAAGATACCTCTAAATAAAATAATCGAGTTCTAGCCAATTGTTTTCTAGGAAGTTTGTACCTATATTAGGGTTGTCAGATTTAATAAAAAAGAAATATAAGACTACCAGTTAAATTTGAATTTTACGTAAACAATGAATAGTATTTTAGTACAAGTATGTTTTATGTCGTATTTGGGACATAATTATACTAAAAAATTGCTCATTGTTTATCTGAAATTCAAATTTGATTGGGTATCTTTTATATGACCCAGCAATGCTATCCTTTATGCACTCCCAATTAAAGTGGATAAAATGATGATGTTGTGGTCCTCTTTTCACCATTTAAAAAAAAATGCATGGCTTACACACAAACACACACGCACACGCACATGCACGCACACATCCACCACCACCCCCACACCAGACACAGGGCCACTAAAAGTAACAGGAAAATGTAAGTCTGTACTTATATTTTGTGAAACAGATTATAATCTAACTTCTTTTTCATTGAGATCCTGCTTGAAGGCCTAGTCATTCTGTACAAGCCACAGATGCTCAATACCAGTCTTTCTCATATTCAGGTATGAATCTTGATTAGACCATAAACTTGTTTTGATCGGAATGGACTTTAGGAAATGTCATTCTTCCCAGGTAAGCAATAAAAAGAAGGATCCCTGATTCTGGCTGGGAGTTATGGTATGCAATAGAAAAATGACCAGAGGCCTAGCACTTTGTAGAATCTAGAAAACATGAGGAGAATTAGTCTGGGATGTGTTAGGTCACTGAATATGATCAAAAAAATAATCTCTGAGGTGATAGTTTGTGATCTAGAACTTCCTAAGTATTCACATAATACTGCGCAAATATTTTTGGTTACTCTATAAAGGAATTTAACCTTATAAATAGACATGGGATAATTTTTTTTTTTGAAAAACAACTAGCAAAGAAATAATCTTAATATCGATTTAAACTTTCCTTTTGCTGTTGTGTTTTTGTGTTACTGTAAACTCATGTGAGAAAGATGCTGACTATAAGTAAGAATGATATCAAAATGTATTTTTGTCATGTTTTTCTCCATTAATCCGCAGTAAGGCTCTAATGTGTTAGGAACTTGAAAGGGAAATATAAAACCTGGGAACCACATTCAATGAAATGACAACATTGAAAAGTCTGAAGTAGAAAAGGATTCTCATTAGGGGTTTCCTGCATTTTAAAAGCCTTAAAATTAAAATTGCTGCAAGTAATTTTCATGAATAGCTGAGATTTTTGGTTTATACTAGATTAGCAACTGAATTAGGTGTTGAGAATATCCTGTCTATTGTCCTCAACCAAAAAGGTTTCACTGTTTCATTTAGCATTTTCATAAAATGCTAAGAACTCAGAAAATATTACATTATTTGTTGGCAGTGCCTTTCTGTCATCTGTGACTTAAGTCAGCAGGGTGTGTCATTATCATGAGTAGCAGTGGGAAAGAAAGGAAAATACGAAGGAGCTATACTAAACACCTGACGTCACCAGTCTGTAACCATTTACCTTTACATTCAGAATTACAGAATAAGTAATCATATTTCAATTCCCTGTTTATTAGATAATAGCAGCAATGGTTAATGTACTTTGTTCACTCTAGTGTATATAAGTGTATTTTTTTGATATTTAAACTACTGTCTGAAAATGTAAGCTTTCTTTTCCACTTACCTCCAAATGAATGTTGTTTAATAACAACAACCTTCTAGAAATCCACCATGAGTTCATAAATAGTAGCTAGTGACCTGTGTGCAACAGCCTGTTCCTCTTTTTCTATACACTTTGCCTTAAATGTCATAGTATTCAGATTCAGCGTATTGAGGAAAGAGCAAGGTCTCTGGTCTCAGTAGAACTGGACTTGAACTCTATTATTAACCACATGTTAGTAAATAACTATAACCCACTTGAATCTCAATTTCTATTTACAACATGGAGACTTGATTATTTAATAAGGAAGAAAATGTGTATCCTAAGAAAAACACTTATCACCGTACTTGATGTGTGAAATAGGAATCCAAAAACTAATACTTTACTGTCCTCTTTTCCCAAGGAAAAGTCCTAGAGCCATTATACTTTATACCTTATTGGGTGCATGTTATGTGCTGGACAACATCTAATTGCCTTATATTTGTTCCTCGCAGTGCTCTTATGAAGTAGTTTCTGCTATTTTCATCACTCCCATTTTATAGGGGAAGAAAATGAAATACTGAGGCTTAAAGAGATGAGTCACTCTCAGGTGTATCTTCCTCTACTTTGGCTTTCTTATCCACCTGGTTACGTAAAATGTGAGCATACAATCATTTTAGATATATATCGTACTAAATAATACTCTCTATCTTTACATCAACAGTATTTAAATTCAAGGATTCAAAGTGTCTTAATTGCCTAAGTATAATGCCTACTAGGCACTGTGGAAAAATACATATCTGACTGAGGTTCTGTCCTCAAGGAACTCACGATTGGAAAAAATTTATATTAATTCCAACCACAAATCCATTGACTGAAGAATGAGGCGTATTCTATGATCACTAGAACAAAAAGAAGAAAACAACTATGTTGTATTCTTTTAGGCTATCAGAAATTAGAAATTGTTAATATAGATAAATTGCCAAGACATGCAGCTCAGTTAGGAGAAAAAGAATAATGGATATGAAATTTACTCAAAGAAGTAAATCTAAATTTAGACACATTAAGTTTAGTTTTGTTTCTGAAACTTCAGGAGGAGGTCATAAAATTTAAACCTGAATTTACTGGCATTTAATCCCAATCATAAAAACTTGAAGAAAAAGAAACCTAGTTGAAAGACATTTCTTTGACCTGTCCTTTCCTACCCACCATAATACTCAAGTCTCTATTTAATACTAAAAACAGTTTCTGGCTAAATATTAACATAATTGAATTTTAACTAAACATGTCAGAATATTATCAACCATACTAGTTTTTTTTTTTTTTTTTTTTAAGATTTATTTTTTTATTGATTAATTGATTGATTGATTGATTGCTATGTTGGGTCTTCGTTTCTGTGCTAGGGCTTTCTCTAGTTGTGGCAAGCGGGGGCCACTCTTCATCACGGTGCGCGGGCCTCTCACTGTCACGGCCTCTCTTGTTGCGGAGCACAGGCTCCAGACGCGCAGGCTCAGTAATTGTGGCTCACGGGCCCAGCCGCTCTGCGGCATGTGGGATCTTCCCAGACCAGGGCTCGAACCCGTGTCCCCTGCATTAGCAGGCAGATTCTCAACCACTGCGCCACCAGGGAAGCCCAACCATACTAGTTTTTTGTCTCAATATTACTTCCCAGGATGCTAAGTACTTTTATCAGTTTTTCTGCAGTTGTTCAAAACATGTGGTAAACTAATATTTGGAAATTACCATTACAATTGAAATCATGTTTATTTGAATATTCAAAATTATAGTAAATCTACCATAATATATACTTTTAAATAGGAAAAAAAGTTGCAAAACACATCTTGAAGAAAAATTTAATTCTACGTATGAATATATGTGTTTGTGTGCTATGGAAAATATTTTAGACTGATAAACACAATAAGATTAACTCTGGTTATTTCAGGAAGGTGGGTGAGAAAGGAGAAAGGTATTTAAATTTTATTTAGTATTTCTTGGAATTATTTTAATTGTAAAGATGGGCAACATATGTAATTGAGAAAATAAATCAGTGGAGTTATATTTAAAGAAATGCATAGAAAACAAAAATGCAAAAAAAAAAAAAAAAGACTTTCTTTCCACAGGGAACAAATACGACATGACTCCTTAGGACCTCCTCAAAGTAAAGAGTGAAATGATGAGATTGATGAATTGAAACAAAAAATGATAGTTAACACATATTCCAAATATTATGTTAAAAACAATTTTTCTTCTTTGATTTTCACAGCTCTATCTTGAGAAATTGAGATTTATAGAGTTAAATAACTTGCCAAATAATACATAGCTACTGAATGTTAAAATCAGAATATTCACTCTTTTAAAATCCAGGACCTGAGTTTCTAACCACTACATTATACTGCCCTGTAGTATTTCCACAAAACCCATGTATTTCCTCCTGAAGTTCTTTTTATTTGTACTAGGGAATCAAGTGAAAAACAATATAAACCCTTCCGTAATTGAAATATCTTTCTTGCTGTCCCATTTAACTTGTAAAACTACTTCATTAAGAGGTGTCTGATTTTATTACTAGTAGCTTGCCACTTCTAGGATAGTTTTACAATTTAAAACTTATTTTAAAAAACTTATTTGTTTTCACCACACCCTGTTATGTGGATCAATAAGATGAAAATGTCTATAATTTACCCTCGTTTGTGGGTATTCACACACACATGCAGTATAGCCTATCTCCCCTTGAATCAAATTTATTTTTAAATTTTTGCTTCTTTGTTTCAAATATAAATTTGATTCAATATGTGAAAGAGAAAGTCTGCCCTGAGAAATTTATCTATTGGAGCAGACAATTCTCTTAGATTATTGCTTCTTTGTCATGTTTTGGGTTACAACCTTTCAATTCACTTGAATTTCTAGAGGAAAAGAACAGAATCATTTGTAAATGTACAATTATTTTCTGAATATTTAAGCTGTATGAATCTTTTTTTACAGAAAAACTTTTGAGTGATCATAATCTAGAAACATTCATGTTTACTACTGAAATATAGTGATTACTGAGTACTTGTAACAATTGCTGTACTCTAAATATTTGAAGAATAGGGAAACCATAGAAAATTGCATTATATATCTTTTACTTTTATTGCTAATAACATACTATTCTTTTAATAAAAAAAAGAACCACCTTCTTACTATAAATCCCTAATAATCAATTTTATTCTAGATTTTATTAGTGGGATATAACTTTTATTGTGAATTCTGAAAATATTATCAATAAACATTTCTATGTCACAGCATTTCTTGGTAGGAGCAGTTGCTAAAGGCCACACTGTAGGATATGTGGGCTTGGAAGTGGTGAACTAGGTGACACAAAATGTAGTAGTATGCTGAATGCACTGAAGTAAAAAGTCATTGGATTTTGTCATTTTAAATAAGTCCTTCTATCCAGAACATCTCAAACCATTTTCTTTTCGGTACATACCTTGCATTGATTCTATTATTCTTTTTGATACCACTGTCTTCTAATTATCTTTTCTAATGTTAATATGTAGTAGCATTTGTTTACATATCAGACAAAATTTGTGTTGAGTTGAAGTATCATTCATCTATACTAGAAAAAAATTGTTTTTCTATAGCCATTTATAAGTTTAAACAATGGAAGAAACAAAACAAAGCAAAACTATCCTCATGACTACTGAAAAGACAGTTTTTAAACATAGTGGAAAATAGTATTAAAACTCTTTGTTAAGAAACCTTCAAGGCCTCCCTCATTTGGCCAGACTTTTTCAGTCTAGCATGAACACACTGGAGAGTTGGTGGTATGTGGATATGTGTGACAGACTCAGAATGGAGGAAAGCAACTAACTACAAACTGAAACATGTTTATTCCAGGACTAGAGAGGCCAATCGGACAACTATCCATGAGAGTTTTTATTTACAAAATTTCAGAGATTTAAAATTTGCTGTAATTTTGGTTTTACAGTTTTGAAGTCATAAGGATAATTTTCTTCTTAAGATTTTTGGAATCTGATTTTTGTTTAAAAGAATTCTAAATAAGATATTGTTCAAATATTTTCCCTTTTTATTTTCCAATTTAAACACTAGAATTTAATACATCTCAAAGTGTGAGAGATGAATTGTACTAAATGGTGGTTCAAAAATAATCTTCAGTAATTATTAATACTTTCTTAGTGGAACCTGCCTCAGTTAATGTTATGGATTGAATTTTGTGCGCCCAAATTCATATGTTGAAACACTAATCTCCAGCGTGACTATATTTGGCATTAAGACCTTTAAAAAGGTAATTAAAGTTAAATTGAGGTCATAAGGGTGGGGCCCCAATCTAAAAGAACTGATGTCCTTATAAGAAGTAGAGGAGACACCCCGGATGCATGCACACAGAGGAAAGGCCGTGTAAGGACATAGCAATAAGGCAACCATCTGCAAGCCAGGGAGAGAGGTGTCAGGAGAAAAACCAATCCTGCTGACCCCTTGGTCTTGGACTTCGGGTTTTTAAGACAGTGAGCAAAAAATTTCTGTTGTTTAAGCTACCCAGTCTGTGTCATTATGGTAGCCCTAGCACACTAACACAGATACCTTGAATTGAATTTTAACCAAGGGATTAAAGCTTCTTATATTTGGATTTCAAATAAAGTCTGCTACAAAAGAATAAATAATGAGACTATATTATTTTTTTAACATCTTTATTGGAGTATAATTGCTTTACAGTGTTGTGTTAGTTTCTGCTGTATAATAAAGTGAATTAGCTATATGTATACATATATCCCCATATCTCCTCCCTCTTGCATCTCCCTCCCACCCTCCCTATCCCACCCCTCTAGGTGGTCACAAAGCACCAAGCTGATCTCCCCGTGTGATGCAGCTGCTTCCCACTAGCTATCTATTTTACATTTGGTAGTGTATATATGTCAATGCTACTCTCTCACTTCGTCCCAGCTTACCCTTCCCCCTCCCCTTGTCCTCAAGTCCATTCTCTACATCTGTGTCTTTATTCCTGTCCTGCCCGTAGGTTCATCAGAACCTTTTTTTTTTTTTTTTTTTTTAGATTCCATATATCTGTCTTAGCATACGGTATTTGTTTTTCTCTTTTTGACTTACTTCACTCTGTATGACAGACTCTAAGTCCATCCACCTCACTACAAATAACTCAATTTCATTTCTTTTTATGGCCGAGTAATATTCCATTGTATATTTGTGCCACATCTTTATCCATTCATCTGTCGATGGACACTTAGGTTGCTTCCATAACCTGGCTATTGTAAATAGTGCTGCAATGAACATTGTGGTACATGACTCTTTTTGAATTACGGTTTTCTCAGGGTATATGCCCAGTAGTGGGATTGCTGGGTCATATGGTAGTTCTATTTTTAGTTTTTTAAGGAACCTCCATACTATTTTCCATAGTGGCTGTATTACATTCCCACCAACAGTGCAAGAGGATTCTCTTTTCTCCACACCCTCTGCAGCATTTATTGTTTGTAGATTCTTTGAGGATGGCCATTAAGACTGGTGTGAGGTGATACCTCACTGTAGTTTTGTTTTACATTTCTCTAATGATTAGTGATGTTGAGCATCCTTTCATGTGTGTGTTGGCAATCTGTATATCTTCTTTGGAGAAATGTCTGTTTAGGTCTTCTGCCCATTTTTGGACTGGGTTGTTTGTTTTTTGATACTGAGCTGCATGAGCTTCTTGTATATTTTGGAGATTAATTCTTTGTCAGTTGCTTCATTTGCAAATATTTTCTCCCATCCTGAGGGTTGTCTTTTTGTCTTGTTTATGGTTTCCTTTGCTATGCAAAAGCTCTTAAGTTTCATTAGGTCCCATGTGTTTATTTATTTATTTTTATTTCCATTTCTCTAGGAGGTGGGTCAAAAAGGATCTTGCTGTGATTTATGTCCGAGTGTTCTTCCTATGTTTTCCTCTAAGAGTTTTATAGTGTCTGGATTTATATTTAGGTCTTTAATCCATTTTGAGTTTATTTTTGTGTATGGTGTTAGGAAGTGTTCAAATTTCATTCTTTTACATGTAGCTGTCCAGTTTTCCCAGCACCACTTATTGAAGGGGTTGTCTTTTCTCCATTGTATAGTCTTGCCTCCTTTATCAAAGATGAGGTGACCATATGTGCATGGGTTCAGTATATGCAAATCAATCAATGTGATACACCATATTAACAAATTGAAGGATAAAAACCATATGATAATCTCAATAGATGCAGAAAAGGCTTTTGACAAAATTCAACAGCCATTTATGATGAAAATCTCCAGAAAGTAGGCATACAGGGAACTTACCTTAACATAATAAAGGTAATGTATAACAAACCCACAGCCAACATCATTCTCAATGGTGAAAAACTGAAAGCATTTCCTCTAAAATCAGGAACAAGACAAGGATGCCCACTCTCTCACCACTATTATTCAACATAGGTTTGGTAGTTTTAACCACAGCAGTCAGAGAAAAAAAAGAAATAAAAGGCATCCAAATCAGAAAAGAAGAGGTAAAACTGCCACTGTTTGCAGATGACATGAGAATACATAGAGAATACTAAAGATGCTACCCAAAAACTAGTAGAGCTAATCAATGAATTTGGTAAAGTAGCAGGATACAAAATTAATGCACAGAAATCTCTTGCATTCCTATACACTAATGATGAAATGTCTGAAAGAGAAATTAAGGAAACACTCCCATTTACCATTGCAACAAAAAGAATAAAATATCTAGGAATAAACCTACCTAAGGAGACAAAAGACCCGTATGCAGAAAACTATGACATTGATGAAAGAAGTTAAAAATGATACAAACAGATGGAGAGATATACCACGTTCTTGGATTGGAAGAATCAACATTGTGAAAATGACTATACTACCCAAAGTAATCTACAGATTCAGTGCAATCCCTATCAAACTACCAATGGCATTTTTCACAGAACTAGAACAAAAAATTTCACAATTTATATGGAAATACACAAGACCCTGAATACCCAAAGCAATTTTGAGAAAGAAAAACGGAGCTGGAGGAATCAGGATCCCTGATTTCAGACTATACTACAAAGCTACAATAATCAAGACGATATGGTACTGGCACAGAAACAGAAATATAGATCAATGGAACAGGATAGAAAGCCCAGAGACTATATTATTAAATGGAAATTAGGGCTGCCATTAACAGAACACCAAAAGCTAGGTAGCTTAAGCAACAGAAATTTAATGTTCCAGAGTTCTGGAGACTAGAAAACTGAAATCAAGGTATTGGTAGGGTTGGTTCCTTCTGAGGGCTGTGAGATACGGATCGTATCCAGGCCTCTCTCCTTGGCTTATGGGTGGTTGACTTCATGTTCATATGACCTTTTTCCTGTATGCATGTCTATCTCCAAATTTCCCTTGTTGATAATGACATCAGTCATACTGTATTAGGATCAACTCTGATTGCTTCATTTTAACTTTATTATCTCTGTAAAAACCCTATTTCCAAATAAGATTACATCCTGAAGTATTGAGATTTAGGACTTCAATATATGAATTTTTGGAACAAAATTCAACCCATAGCAAGGACATATGTTTTAAGAATTTTGATTGAGAGAACCCTTGTAATATTTTTTATTCCTTTTTGGGTTAGTGAAATATGAAAGTGAACTAAAATCTTACAAATATTTTTTTTCAGAATCTAAATGTCAATCTTTGCAGTAATTATTTTAAATTATTTTATTTTAATGAAAATTTTTCTAGATATATGGCTTTTATTATATATTTAACTTAAACTCTGACTTGTATCTGAAGTAATTATCATTTATTTATAATACAATATATTCATAAACTGCAACAGATTTTATAATAAAAGACATTTCTTGGGGAGGCAGTAATCACAAAGCTGTTATCCCCAGATCATCCTTGAATTTAGTTAGAGCAGATATGGAGGCCCAACTCTATGGCAACATGAGCTGTGAACTAGTCTGATTTATACACTTTGTACTATCTTTCTTTCTTAGCAGAGGGGATATTTTTTAATGTTTAATTTATAAATGATTCTTACTAATGTCCTTATTACCTGTTAATTATTTCTTAAAAATAGAGTATCAATGCCTACTGACTACACTGAATTGATGTGTATCAGATGGATGGTAGTCCTTATGTATGGAAAATACAAGCTAATGAATAGCAAGAGTCTCATATGAGTTGTGGGTATCCATTATTAATTTATAAATATTATTAAAGTATTGCAGAAATAACATTGAATACACATTGAGGAGATTAAATCAAAAGGAAGACCAATCAGAAATGGCTAAGTTTGGTTTAAAAGCAATTCATGATGGTCTTCAGTATGTGGAACTGGAGAGGGTTTAACCTGAATTACAACACAGTGTTTGTGTATTTACTGAGGTACAATTTACATGCAGTAAATTTGACATATCTTCAGTATTGAGTTCAATGAGATTTTAAATTTGTACAATATAATCACCACCCAAAGATACAGAACATTCCCTCACTCCAAAACCATACCTTTGCACAGTTTGTCATCCCCAGTCTTCAAAAGCACCTCATTGTTCAGATTCATATCATTATAGATGAGTTTTGCTTGTTCTTAAATTTCATATAAATAAAATCTTACACTTTGTACTCCTTTGTGTCTGGCTTCTTCTCAACATGTTTTGAGATTTGTTCATGTTATTTTCTATATCTGCAATTCGTTCCTTTTGTTTCTGAGTAGTATCGTCTGAAGATTTCAAAATTTGTTTATCTAATCTCCTTTAATGGAAGGTTGAGCTGTTTCCAGGTTTTGGCTATAATAAATAAGGCCTCTGTGAGTATTCTTTTAAAACATTTTTGTGGACACATTTTCCTCCCACTTCTCTTTGGTAAGTACCTCAGAGTGGAATTGCTAGTCATAGGGTAAGAAACTATCAACCAAAAAAAAAAAGAAACTATCAACCAACTTTCCAAAGTTGTACCACTTTACATTCTTATCAGCAACATATATGTGTTTTAGCTCATGTGTTTTGCTCATATTTTCCTCTTTCCTTCAGAAATTGTTAGAGTTTTTAAAAAATTCCCAAGACACTACAATTTCTATAAGATAGTAAGAACACAAACAGCACTTCTCTCTGACTTATACAAGAGTGTGACACAATTGAAGTAGGAGTAAACTCAACCTTTCCTTCTATACCATTCCCCATTAGATCACATTGTTGTAAAATGGTTCATAACAATGGCTGAAGTTATTACCAGAACATTTGCATGAATAAGGTGTAGAAATGCAAGAACTGATAGATTTTCCAAAGTGGAAGAGCATGACAGTAATGACTGTTTAATTGCATATGTGAGACAACCCCTAAGGGTGTCTTCAACTAGTAAGGATAGGGTGCAGCTAGGATTTCAGAAATTCTAGCAAAGAAGGCATAGTCAGATAAAATATTACTGCTTGCCAGAGTGTTAAGGGAAAATACTAATATCTGGTTGAAGTTGGAATGCTGTCTTATAGATATAGAGACAGGTACATGTGTTTTGCATATGGCCTGGCCGTATGAACAACCGTAGAAAGAAAAATCACTCTCTTATAAAAAGCAGAGTTTACTTCTTTATTTCTTGACTTAATAACTAATTGCTAAATACTTGCAGTGGCTAAGTAGTGGGGGATGAACATCAGGATTATCACTACAGTTGACCATTAAGTCACCTAAGTTTTTCTATTAAGTTGAAGAAAAGATTTTTTGTGATAGTCTTTGGTTGATTGAATAGCATAGAGTGAGTTAAAATAAACAAGCAAATCCTTCCTGTGTCTTTATCACATATGTTATGACTTTTGAAATTTCCAGTAATTAATCTAGCAAAGGTTACTCACTCCAAAATGTTAATGCAGAAAATTTTTACAGAATAGGTAAATTGTCATTGAAAGACTGCTTTTTCAAATATGTTCCATTTCTAGGACAGACATAAAATGTAGACATCTTCATATTTGTAATTTTTTTCTAAAGTTCATTTATAAATTTGTTATTTGAGACTGAATACATTTTCATATAAATTAAATGCTGCATGGTTGTTAGGTCAAACTCCAAACTGTGTATCATCATACACTGAAGTATAATAAAATCACAGGATGTCTGGGTTGGAAAAATTTATTCTGTAATATTACATATAATACTGAGACTACAGTGAAAATAATTTCAAGCTCCAATTTAGATTCTAGGATAGATTAGCCATGCCCTAACAGTAGTAGATCAAATTCACAGATTTCTTGCACCCTATTTACTTTGGCTGCTGTGATGTCTCTGGTAATGGGAATGATACTAAGGTGCTATGTGGGCTAAGTTACGAGAAACTAAAGGATGTATCAGCCACCTACTCTGCCAACCAAAATAACATCCTGTACTAAACTAACTATACAAAACTTAAAAAACATCATAAGAAAGTTCAAGAAGAAGGTCCTTTATAACCACCTGAATTGGAATAGAGAAGATATGTTACTGATATAAATAGTCAGTTGACTTTAGGCATTCACAATTTGGAAGCTCTTTCTCTTGCTCTCACTTTCTTTGTGGTGGGGTTTGAGAGTCTCATCCAAGTTTTCTTGAGGTAAAAATAAATGGACCACTTACTCCCTACTTTTACTCAGCTCAAGAGTCAAAGTTTATGAAAAGAAGTCCAGTTGGCCAAGTTAAGATCACACCTTTCAAGTACAGCGAGAAATTTGGAGGGAAGGATCTAATCACCAGAAAATAACAATGGGGAAGACGCAGTTGTATTTCGCAAAAGGAAATCATATATTATTAGGGAGATGAATGGATATTGAGGATCTCAAACAAGAAAACGCTCTAAAATTCTTCCAAACCCACAATTCTTGATTTTTTTCTGACGTCTCTCTCCTTGGCTTGTAGATGGCAATTTCTCCCTCTGTCTTCACATGGTCTTTTCTCTGCAAGCCTGTGTCCTATTAGGACACCAGCCATATTGTCTTAGGGCCCACCTTAACAACTTCATTTGACATTAATTACCTTTTTAAAGGATCTGTCTTCAAATACAGTTACATTCTGAGGTACTAGGGGTTAGGCTTTGAACATACACATTTTTGGAGGAGAGGACATAATTCAGCCTGTAACAATGATATCTCTGGAAATTTATTTACGGAAACTCTGAATTGGCAACCCACTAGGGAAAACATTCACTACATTCTTCTAAGTTCTTGGAATTACATGTTAAATTGTGGCAGAAAGAGTATAATGAAATGTTTAAAAAAATATACTTTCAATCAATTTCACAGTGAATGAAAATCCTAATCAGACACCTAATACTTTAATTAAGACTATTTTCTAAATATGTATATAAACATAGTTTATGACTTACTTATTCCTCCTAGCATAAGGGAGCTTTATTGACCAAATAGCATTAGATGCATATCAGGCAGTTGTTCAAAGAAGAGCAAGCACACTGTTTGATTGATTAAGGGATCTGTGGTGCATATTAGACTATGATAGTATATTGTGATTCTAGAAAATAGTATCCCTCCTTTATAAGCCCTGAAAATTCACTGAGAAATCACTTTCAGTGGCACCACAACTACCTTACAATACACAAAATTAACATAGCTGTTCCCCTCTAGAGAGCTTATTTTTATAATAAAATTTATAGATCATTTCTATCCAAATCAGCCCTTGACTTGGCATTTGACTGACTTAACATAATTTTGTAACACCCTACTCCAAAGCCTGTTTACTTATAAATGATTTGTTTGGTGCTGATGACAATCTCTTGTTAGGTGTACAACTCAGGAGAATATGTGATAGAAATCTATGCTTAAAAAATCTGTTCAGTGCTTAGATAGCAGTCACCTTACTTTAAATCTATGCATAATATAAAAAGTCAGTAAGGAGCAGATCAAGATGATAAATTGTCTGTTTTGACCGTTTTAAAGATTCTCCAAATGAAAGATTCTTTTCATAAATGCCAGCTATACTAAAATGCAAAGCATCAACCTGATAAAATAGTGCATATGGCCATTCAATTAGATTATCTTCTCCCTCTAAAGGAGAACTGCAACTAATGGATGTAATTGCCTCTGAGAGCTTGAGACATTTTTATCCCACGCCACATGCTTTATATTTCATTTGAATAACAAGAGCTTTCTGTGGTAATGCCCTTACACTTTAATTAGAGAATTGAAGTCTGATTTTAATGTTCAAACAGCCCGCTAAAATGGAAATTGTAAATATTTTTGAAGAAGAAATACCAGCAGAATTGTGCTAAACTACTGCTAAAATATTATAAATATAACATGTGCTATGTTTAATTAACTTCCATTATCCATCAGAAAGGCTACATACCTGGCAAAAATACTGAACAGACATACAAATACTAGAAGAGACTCTTACTGAAAAATTCCAAAGATGTTTCTCAGTATGTCCAACCTCCTGCTAGAGGATTTGCCACTTTAAAAAACTGTGGCAAACATTCTGAACTTCACATAGAAAGCTAAATTTTGGAATGTCTTGACAGCATGGGACCAGATTCCCCCTCCTAAAGGTTTAAATTGAATTTAGTTTTTAGGGTATATGTAAACAGTGACCCATGCTGCAATGTTAGCAGGTGAATTTAGGAAACAAAATATATCAGAAATAAAACTCCCCCCCCCCCACCAAAACAGCCATCCTCTGTTTTCACTGAAAAAAATTAAAATATATGTATAAATATACATGCATATTAAACATATGTAAATGGTAGTGGTGTGTATTTTATTAGTACTTAAAGTTTGTTCTTCCAGATGGTTATCATTTAGAGTATATACAATTCAATGTTAGGTGTAAGTTAGAAGAAATGGTGACAGGTTATACCATATTCATTGGACGTGTGCAAACATTGGTTCTTGTGTAGGAAGTATAGGAATTCGGGTGTCTCCACTGCCCAAGCTCTTCTCCTGTGGCCTGTATCCTTATGAGAGTTGAGTGGGAAAGTGCAGACACCTGGAATTTGTTACAAAAAATCGTCCTTATGCTTGCTCTATTTGGCAAGACACTGTTGAGGGAAATCCCCTCATGGTGTCACTCCATCTGATGATAATCCAAGTTTCCATCACTAAAATCTAGGCTACCTGGCATGCTTAGAAACTGTGAGAGCAATACATACACAAAAAGAGAGAAAGCGAGAGGAAACAAAGAAAGGCCATTCTTTAGCTTTTGTAATTATCACTATTTCTGATTGTTCTCATGAAGTCTGCTAATACTCAGGAGCAATGAGTGCTCCTAAATTTCTAGAAATTGGGCACTCACTATTTTGTTTGTTCCTGCTCTATACCTCTGTTGTGCCTTTTTACCGCCAAACAGCAAAGGGACTGCAAAAAGGAGAAGACAGACAAGAGGAAAGGATTGATGATAAAAAGAGGATTGGGGAAGGAAAAGTTTGGGGGCTGAAATGAAGGTAGACAACAAGGAAAGAGAATGGTATGGGATTACTGAGGTTTATAAGGTAAATGGCCATATTGTGATCTCATCTTATTTGCCTTATGTATACTTTGAGTACACCATATAGCTCCAGTGTCCTGAAAACAACAAACCACGTGTGTCAGTAACAGGTTCTGGAGATTGGAGAGCCCAGAAACCTACAGGAGGTGCCGTCAAGTAACAGGCAAATTTCCTTAGCCCCTCCCCCTAACCCCCCGCCCTGTTTGTCTAATTTCCCTCCTTACAATGGTACATCATTTTAAAATTTCAGCCATGAGGAAGAAAAACAAAATGGAATTCTATAATCCTTAAGAATCCTTAGTCCTTCACCAGGATATCCCTCCTGTGGCCTGGCATGGGGATGGTTTGACAGCACTACTGAGATGATAGTCTAACCTGTCTCCCTGGCAGTGCAACTCTTTTTACAAGCAACTGCGTTTAGATAAATGTTTATAAAATTCTGCTTCTGATCTATCACCTCCTATGGATCATTTTTAAATGGATTGCTATTACAAGATAAAATACAAACTCGGAGCCTGAAACACAGTACTCTACCTACACATTCTGCTACTGACTGCCTTCATAAACATCTCTCCAGCTATTTCATCTCTTCCAACAGAAACTCGCGCTCCCCAATCTCCCATATCTGCCTCCTGAGCCACACAAATCACTTCCACACCTGAGTCTTTGCTTACAGCCTCCCTCCCACCTGAGCTCCCCTCTTTCCTTTCTGCATTCACATCCCAACTACTCTTCTTGACACAATTTGTGTCCCATTTTCTCTGAGATGCTATCTTCAGGCTACACTGTCCAGGAATTATTTCCTAAGCTCCCACTGCACTTCCTTAATGACCATTTATGTAGCACTTGTATATTGGGAACGAACTTGCCGCTGCCGTCTTTTTCCTCTAAAAATATAAATTTTGTGATAAATAGTCTTAGAATCTTTATTATTTATAGAACCTGGTGTGTTAAAATATACATAGCATGTACTTATAGATTATTAAATGAGTGAATACAGACTTCAAAATTCTTTTCGTTTAAATCCTGCAGATAAATGTTTAAGGCCCAAAATTAAGTTTGATAACCAATTAATTGCAAATTAAGAATATAATAAGTATTAAAACCATACTAATTTATAGACATACATATGAGTTTCTCTATAAAATAAGAATAATTTATAAAATTTTAAATGTAAAATATAACCTGGCAATTCCACCTTATTTGATACTGAAATTAAAAGAAAAATTCATAATACCCTTTGACTTATAATACTATGTATAATTTTAATGTCCAAGATAATAAAAAAATAAAAAATACAGGTTGACCCATAGTTAATGAGTATCACTCCAATAATGCAAATAGTATTCTTTTTTTTAAATTTGTTTAACATCTTTATTGGAGTATAATTGCTTTACAATGGTGTGTTAGTTTCTGCTTTATAACAAAGTGAATCAGCTATACATATACATATATCCCCAAATCTCCTCCCTCTTGCATCTCCCTCCCACCCTCCCTAACCCATCCCTCTAGGTGGTCACAAAGCACTGAGCTGATTTCCCTGTGCTATGCGGCTGCTTCCCACTAGCTATCTATTTTACATTTGGTAGAATATAGGTAAGTCCATGCCACTCTCTCACTTCTTCCCTGTTTACCCTTCCCACTCCCTGTGTCCTCAAGTCCATTCTCTACGTCTGTGTCTTTATTCCTGTCCTGCCCCTAGGTTCTTCATAACCAATTTTTTTCCCCCATATATATGTGTTAGCATACAGTATCTGTTTTTCTCTTTCTGACTTACTTCACTCTGTATGACAGATTCTAGGTCCATCTACCTCACTACAAATAACTGAATTTCACAATTTGTATGGAAACACAAAAGACCGCGAATAGCAAAAGCAATCTTGAGAAAGAAAAACGGAGCTGGAGGAATCAGGCTCTCTGACTTCAGACTGTACTACAAAGCTACAGTAAACAAGACAGTATGGTACTGGCACAAAAACAGAAATATAGATCAATGGAACAGGATAGAAAGCCCAGAGAAAAACCCATGCACCTATGATCACCTTATTTTTGATAAAGGAGGCAAGAATATACAATGGAGAAAAGACAGCCTCTTCAATAAGTGGTGCTGGGAAAACTGGACAGCTACATGTAAAAGCTACAAATTGTATTCTTAATAAAAATAACAACAAAAATAACAAGGCATGTAACCAGACCATATTTATAAATTGATGAGGACCCAACTCTTCCAAGGTCAGAAAGTTTCCAATTAAACTATTAAAGTAATTGGATTTTGTCCTTAATTCCAGCATCACATAAACTGTACATTGAGATGCCTTTCACAAATACAGTGATAGGAAAAACCATCTCTTCCTATTTTGTTATTATAGTTGATATAAGAAAATAGACAGTAATAAAAGTGTTTCTGCTATCTACAAGAAAAATGCAGCTAGGCCATTTTCCCTTTCCTAATAGAAACTTCAAAAAGATATCTTTCCTTTCTCTCTTTATCTTTCTTTTAATCACAAATACAATCTGTAACAGAAGCCAAGAATAGACTTAATCTCTTGGTGAGTTTCAGGCATTTGACAATTATATAGGTTGACTCATCAAATAGGCATTGATTGTTAGCATTAGCCAGAAGTATATAAACACTTATAAATATTGCATGCAGAAGAGAAGCTGCACTTAGATGGATGAGTAATAGTCCTGTTGTTGGTAATCTATTATATCTCTTTTGCATGGAAAAAGCAATTAGAAACGCATTTCTGACTATCCCAGACAGACCTTAGATGCTTCACAGCGGAAAATTAAAATTTTAGACATTGCAAAGAATGTAATAAATGTACCTTCACTCACCACATGATAATGGTGCCTGGGGGACCTGGACAAGATCATAAGACCACAATTTGACTTACCTTTCTTCCTTTTGATAATCTATTTTTATAAAACCATGGAATTATTTATTTTGATAGTAGATTTGTGTGTGTGTGTTTGTGTTGTGAGCAAGCAAGGGGAAGAGATGGAGAGAAAGAGAAGAAAAAACTCTTCAGAAAAATAAGTATTAATGCACAAGAAATGGCAACTTTGACAACTGTACCATAATAAACCTATATGCATGCAGGTCAGGAGGGTAAAACAACACTCAGAAATGAATTTTACTATCAAACTTCCAGAGACTTATTGAGTAAAATTGATTTTTTAAAATATGAAAAACCCTTTGTTGTATCCTTAGAGTTTTTCATTATATTCACTATACATTAGATATTATAAATCAGGTAAGTCATTTTGGGCTAAAAACTGCCATATCAGGTTTCTGTCTGGAAGAGAATTATGATTCATATTTTTATTATCATCACTTACACTGAAGAAATGCTCACATTCTAGGAAAACTTTTAAAAAATCAGTTTAAATTATGCAGAGTATTGAGCTAAGTTCATGTTATTAAGAATTCATTAAAAATCCTTCACAGGTATTTCCTTTCCTTCCTTTTAAATTGTCATGGGATAACTGGATTTTTTTTT
Source organism: Balaenoptera acutorostrata (assembly GCF_949987535.1). Taxonomy (NCBI): domain Eukaryota; kingdom Metazoa; phylum Chordata; class Mammalia; order Artiodactyla; family Balaenopteridae; genus Balaenoptera; species Balaenoptera acutorostrata. The sequence continues at coordinate 101,077,012 of NC_080067.1, read as the reverse complement.
ATAGTAGAGAAATTGGGCCTACAGAGAACAAAAGATCTGAATTCAGTTCCCGCAAATAACTGCATCTTTTCTTGATTGTTATGTCATGTGCCTATGGTATCTGAATAAAGAAAAAAAAATCAGAAACAGGATATTGTTTTAGAATTATTAGCTTGATCATCTTCTATTTTTCAGAAACACAAGACAATTTCCTATATATATGAATACATACATTTTCAAATTCTAAATATATATATATATTTGATTCTGAATAGTATAATGATAGCATTCTGAATAGTATAATGGTAGCATTTCTATTAACATAACAAGACCTTACTGTTAAGTTAATAAAACCTAAAATTTATGCAGTACCTCTTTCCTTTGTATTCTTTCCTCTGTAACCTCAAACCTATAAAGCTTTGAATTGCATAAAGGTAAATGTTGAGGGTAATAGTAATGAATAGGAAAGGGAGTGGATGGATTTGCTATTGATTTAACTTGGAAGTGTGTGTTTTATGTATTGTGATCACCCTAACACCCAACTATATCAGGGTCTATGTCTGTGATAACAAAAGTTATTTTGGAGAAAGAGAAATGACAAGAAATGACAGTGACAAGAAAGGGAGAGGGATGAGAGCATATGCTTATAGATAATAAAACAATGACACTTAACAAAAGCACATCTGATGCATATTTTCCTCTAGTTAAAATCTTCGCTTAGCTGGGGATACTGCAGTATTCCCAATTAGAAATAAAATCCCCAAATAGAATAAAGTTCTAAATTAACTATTTTTTAATTACTCATATAGCATAATTTTTCCTTAGTCTATGATGAAGTATGAAATAATCTATAAAATGTACTGACCAGTAGGAAGGGCTTATCAAACAATGCTTGAGTCTTTATAGAAAGGCTTTCTTCTTAAGTAGTTTTAAATAATCCTAATAAATGCTAGTCAAATCATGCTTTGATGGTATACCTTTTTTGTCAGATCTGACTGGGATTTTTCTGGATGATCCCTAGTATTTCCCTAGTTTTAGAATTCTTAGCAAGGTCCAAGGCTACGTAATAAACCTTTTAGGTTGACTGGATAGGTGTGATTTTCAAGCTCAAGTAGATGGCCAATCTAACTGCTTCAGCAGGGCCAAAAAGCTGGACTCAGTAGCAGTTATTAGTCCTCATCAGGAAACAGGTTACTAAGACAGGCTTCATCTGGGGAAAAAAAACAAAAAGCAAAACAAAAAAAACCTCTTCTCCTCTCCAGGTAGAGGTTTGAGGAAACCAGAGACACGGTTCAGGTATTACATCTGTGACAATTTTGTGGCAGAGCAGTATACCTTTATTGCTCATCTAGCTGGGAGAAAGCTTTATTAGACACATTTATTGTTCCCATTGCAAGTGGTGTTCTGCAGTATTACCCCGTAAGCCAATTGTGTGGCTGTTTTTTGGGCCGTGTGAATAATGCACCACCGAAACAGTCATTGGTTATTTTGGCTATAGGAAGAATCTAGTTATACTGATTTTGTGGCAGTCTCATTGTTTGCTAAGAATTTGACTTATGTTGAAAAAGTGAAATTAACCTGTAAAGAGTTGATTTCATATATCTGTCTTTCATTATACAGGCACCTTAAAAAGCCATTTATTTTCTAGAGAATTATAGTAAAACAAAATATGGCCACAGATTAATCACAGTTCTCAAATATGCTTAGATACACACAGCCTCCCTCTGCTTCAGCTCATTTCTCTGCATGCTCTCCTCATGTCATTTATAAAACTGCTTTTCTTTTGGACTCTGAAGGAAAGCAAAGTTTTGGGCCACTTCACCTCTGAGAATGATTCTAACCTTAGCAGCTTCCAATCCCTCTAGTGCTATTTTTCTGAATGGATTTGTTTTTGTTCAGCAATGTTTAGAGTACACAGACCAAACTGCATGTGAAATATTGTCCACCTGCAAAAGCTCTCAAAGGTCACTAAATGAAGTAACCATGCCATGCAAGAATGATTGTTTCTGGGATAAGAGGATGGAACTATACAAAGGCAAAGCTCTCTAGGTAAACCTGCAAAGAGTCTTTTGACATATTTCAAGGGGCAAACAGAACAGCTTTAAAAAGGCTTGTTTAGTAACAGAAAAGACTGAAGTTGACAGAGCTATGCATTGGTTTGCTTAGATTGGTTCCACATTTGCCAACCCTAAATATAGCTTTTCCTATGTATAATATTCTTCTTTCCTTTCTTCCTTCCTCCCTTCCTTTTTTCTCCTGTCAAGAATGTACCAGTGCAAATCTCTGTTCCTAAAAGTACATGACAACCCCTCCAAGTTCACTGTGCTCTTTCCTTAAAATGCCTATTGAAATTATCTAGATGTTTAGTTATATATTACCTTATATGATTTCACATTATTTATTACCATATTTTCTCTGTGAAGTCCGTCATAGGCAGAAAACTATTTGTATGTTTCATCAAAAAGAGGGAAAGAAATCAATGTCCATATTACCCAGTTTAAATATAAATATTAGCTCTGATTTTGAAACCCTTATGTGAAATATATTTTATGTATTTTTCCAAGTTTTCTACTGAATTGTCTTCTTACTGTTTTGTAGGAGTTAATTTAATATTCTAAATGGAATCCTTCCTCAGTTGTGTGTTCAAAATCTTATATAGGTTTTTGGCTTAAACAAATCTTTAAAAGAAAATTAAGAAACAATTCTTCATGAACTTGGGAATAAGAAAGGATTGTTTTTAAACAAAACATAAAAACACAAACCTTAAAGGAAAGAATGGAGTATTTTTACTACATTAAAAATGAGAATTTATTTTAATGAAAAAGTAAAGAGAATGAAGAAAACAAAATCATCCCCAAAATAATTGGGTAGCTATTTTTTCTCATCAATCTAAATATATTATTTCATTCTCTTCTGACTTCCTTTTTTGCTATTGAGAGCTGTCTGATTGCCATTATTTTATATATTAACTTATCTTTCCCATTTATTGCTTTTAAAACCTTCTCTTTTTTCTTGTTTTGCTCCATTATTTTACCATGACATGTCTAACTGTGGATTTTCTTTTTACTCATCTTGCTTGTGATTCTTTGAATTTCCTGAATCTGAGGAAGGGCATCTTACAGAAAATCTGGGATATTATTTATCATTACCTTACTGAATATCCTATTCTCAGCTCAAAATTTGATTAGATAGAGTTTGGGCTTACTCACTTTATCCTCCTTATTTATATTTTTTATCTCTTTGTCTTTCTGAGTAATTTTCTATAGAACTATGTTCCACTTCACTAATTCTTTCTGCAGCTATGTCCAATTGCTTGTAACTTGAAGCATTAATTAATAAAATTTGAAATTTTATATGAGTATTTTTTATTTTAATACTAGTATTAATAAAATTTTAATATGTGTATTTTTCATTTTTTAAATTTTAGTTTGTTCTTTTTCAAAGTTTTCAGAATATTTTGTTCACCATGGTAACTTCAATGCCCTTTGTATCTTTACATGTACATATATTTATTGCATATCCTTATCTGATGATTCCATCATCTGCAGTTTGGGAATCTGATTCTTCAGTTTGACTTTTTTGCTGGGTTTATGTAATTATGTGATGATGTGGTTCTTGATGGGTTTCATTATTTTGAATGGGGGCTGCTCTTTGGAATTCCATCAATAGGAGGGATTTCAGGCCTTTATTTAAAATGTTTTCCTCCAAAGAACATTTATATTAGTTTTATCCAGATTCCTGTAGGCAAACCAACATGGGGCTGCATTTGATTAAATTTTCTTTTTTGTACTTTTAAGGCAACAGATGCTATGATTTCATGACACAAACATGTGTGATTATCAGCTTATGGTTAGGGAAGATTTCTTTTTTCTTTTCTCTTTTTTTGTTCCCTTCTACTCAGTCTCAACTCAGGGCCAAATCAGGCAGGCATGCTTTTACAGGGATTGGATTTGCTTATTTTTGGTTTGTTTTCCTAACTCATTTATTGAACATTTAATCTTTTTGGGGTATTTGTTTTATTTGGAGAATTCTGAGTTGATATTCTTTCTTCAGAGGCCCAGTTTATCCATTTTCCTGGTATGTGATCCTTCTTTTAACCCACATGTGTGGCCTCTGAAGATTGACAGATGACTTTCATCCAAATGTTAACTTTATTACTACTTTGTCCTTATTTAATCACACATTCTCCTTTTTCTGGCTTCTATTTCCCTTACAGTACTGCTCGTTCAGGCATGATTTAATATATGTATATTAAATATGCAGGGTTTTGTGTTCTGTCCCAAGAGTGGTTTCTTTTTTGGTTCTGTCCCATCTTAGGATTTTTTTCTCATTGTAGTTATAAACTATTTTTGGGTACAAATGTTATCATAGTTCTTATTGAAATCTAGACTATGTCTTGTTCAGTTATGTATTTAGAAGGTACTAAATCTTCTAAAATGGATTAATGTTTATATTTACTCAATAGATTGAAAATCTTGTATATCAGTTTCACTCCTCACTCTTGCATATTGGAAATGTGTATCAAGTACATACAACCTCTACATTGAGAACTTATTCTCTGCAAGGCATTGTGTCAACTCCTGTGATCACAAGGGGCAACAACTGAACTCAATTGGCTGAAAGTAATTTAAGTTGAATTTGAAGTCCCGCAAAAGAGTAAAAGAAAATATCTTACTCATTTTAATTTCAAACTTTTTTATAGTTTTGCCACAATCCCTGATGCTGGAAACATTTTAAAAATTGACAAAATATATGTATATATGTCAGACTTAATTGGAATGACATACCCAGTTGAAACATAATCATTGAATTTTTTTTTTACCGACTAGTAAAATCTTTAAATTCATTAAAAATTTTTTTTTCTTATTTAAAATACTAATTTGCTTCTTCGGAGTTAATATAAAGAATTCAATGTAAGTTAAAAGTCCTTCCAAAGGTTTGGTGAGACTGACTGAATTCAAACATTTGCTCTCAGGAGGAAGGAGCAAGGTTAGCTCAACCTACAAGAAGTAATATGTAACAATGTAAGAATCTGAGTGTGACTTACTTATCTGAATCAAAGCAAGCAGAAAGTTGCTAATGTAACCTCAATTTTGTAAGTATGATTACAGCACAATATGAGAAAAATTCAACTCAATCACTTAAATGAAGCTGTCAGTGAAATAATCATGTAAAGGGTACCTTTAATTTTTGCAGAGTCAAATAATGTTTTTCACTAATTTCCACCATTGAATATATTTTCTGTATTTGTTTTAAATTTTGTTTATTTTTGAAAAGTTTTATAGGTGCAAAAAATGTGCAAGTATATTCTAGAGAGTCCTGCATACCCCAATCTTGTTTCCTCTATGGTTAACATTACTGTGGTACATTTGTAGCAACCAACAGACCAATATTTATACATTATTATTAACTAAAGTCTATATTTTATTCTGATTTTCTTAGTTTTCACCTCTTGTCTTTTTTTCTGTTCAGTATCCCATCTTGGATACCATATTACACTTAGTCATCATGTCTCCATAGGTTGCTCTAGACTGACGGTTTCTCAGACTTTCCATGTTTTTGATCACCTTGACATTTTGTGGGTATACTGGGCAGATATTTTTTACAATGACCTTGAATATGGGTGTGTTTGATGTTTTCCTTAAGATAAGACTGAGTTTATTGGTTTTAGAAGAAGATATCACAGGCAAAGTGCCATTCTTACCATAATATCAAGGGCATATGTTATTAAAATGTCTTATCAGTGATATTATCTTTGATCACTTACTTGGCTGAGGTAGTGGTTGTCAGGTATTTCCATTGTAGAATTATGCTTTCTTCCTTCCATACTGTACTCTTTATGAGGAAGTCACTACATACATCCCACGATTAAGATTGGAGGAGTTATGATCTACCTCCATAAGGAGGGAGTTCCCATTGCTCTACTGACATGGGAAATATGGTGCAACTTTATGTGCCTTTCAATTCAAATAATTTAAATGATGAATGAAGCACCTTTACAAATTCATTTTAAATAGATTGCTGAGCTGGTACAAAAGAAAATAAGTTGCCAACATGAACTTTTAAAAACAGGGCACTGGGTGGTAAGGATACCTTTCATTTTGGAGGTTTCTTTTGAATCCTGGACATGATGAGCATTCACTTTAATGGCAACAGGAGGTTTGAAAAAGGATAAAACTTAGTCACTCAGTCAGTGGACACTGTGATGTGCAATCCAACCCCCCTTCATTGAATAAGTTGCCCAAACTGCTGAGAGTGTTGTAAGTAGACAGCCTTATACTGACAGAGTGTCAGGGAATGCCTCAGGGCTGGCCCACATGCAGTGATCTCCCAGTGCTGTTTGATGCCAGAGTATAAAGTCCCTCTTGACTTCTCAGGACTTCCTGAGGGCCATTCAAAATCCACCACTGAGACTTTCACTGGGGCTTTATTGCTTCAGATCAACTAATCCCTCTGCACAATTCTATTTTCTTTCTCTTCCTTACAAAGGGTTTGATCCTAAGGCTCTTCCTTATTAAAAATCCTGCATGTTAATTTCTCAGAATCTGTACTTCAGTAAAAATTTGTCATATCCCTATATGATTTTTTGGAATATGCAGTTTTCACTGAATATGTTTATAAAATCCAACCATACTCTTGTTTTCACTGATATATAAATAAATTCTAGCTCTTGATAGGAGAAGAAGCAAAGGGATTTGCATATGACAAAGGGAAATGCACACAAGGAAGGGGGGAATTTGAGGCCATTAAACAATCTACCACAAGTAAATGTTAAACTTCACAAGATAACATCAAGTAGTTTTCCTAGGTGTGTTTTGAACTAACTTAAAATTGCCCTAGCAATGTGTAAGAGATTCTATTGCTGCATTGATCTATATTGTCCAACATTTGAACTTGTCTGACTGTTTAATTTTTGCAGATGGAAAGGATATTAGATGATATATCATTTTAGTATCAATTTACATTTTTTTCTTACTTATTTGGAACATTTCATATATTTAATACCGATGTATTTTCTCTTTTATAAAATGCCTTATCTATTGGATTGTTTGTTTTTTGTTTTTGTTTTTTTACTGGCTTATAACTCCTTTATATTCTTGAAAATGTTTTCTCAGTAATGTGTTGCAAGTATTTACTTCAATTATGTAGATAAGTTTTTGACCTCTAAGATATCCATTGATGAAGAGAACTTCTTAATCTTCATATAAATTAATTTATCAAGCATTACTTTTTATTTTAGAGATTTGGGTGTCTTGTTTAGGAAATCTTTTTTTAACCTCAGATTAGAAAGATATTTAGTTATATTTTTAAAGTTTCAAAAGTAACCTTTTCACATTTAAATTCCTAGTTTATCTGGAGTTATCTTTCTCTCATCTTTCATTCTTTCTTTTTTATTATGCAGTGGGAAGTAAGAATCCAACTTTTTTTTCCCTATAAGAAAGAAACATTTTTTTCTGGCACTTTTTTCTCTGATTTGCCATTACATCTTGGTCAGATACCCAAACTCTGTGTATGTATGATTCTGTTACCTAGTCTGCTCTGTTCCATTCAGCATTTAGTCTACCCTACCCCAATACCAAGCATCTTACTTAATGTGGTTTTATTATTATCTTCACATATGGTAAAACAAAGTAAATCTTCTATATTCTTCTTCAGGAATGGTGACTTCCCTGGCTTTGCTCTTCCATGTACACTTGAGAACAAATTGTTCAAATATTGTTAAAACCCTGTTAAGATTCTGATTAAAGTTTCAATAAATCCATATATCCATTTGGGAGAACTGACATCTTAATGTTACAAAATCTTCCTACCCACACCCATGAGATACGTCTTATTAATTTAGCCCTTCTTTATTGACTTTCAGTAATGTTTCATGATTCTCTGGGTGCAAATCTTGCATGTCCTTGTTTATATTTTGTTACAATTTTTTTAATATTTTGATTCTATTTTGAATGTTTTTAATATTTTTCCTAATCTTTGCTAGTACATGGAAATGCAGTTGAATTTTGTATATTGATCTTTATTTAACACTTGCTTAACCTCATTTTATCTAAGGTTAAAAATCTTTTTCTTCTCTACGTAGATATTTCTATCATATGAAAAAACCTCCTTTCTAATTATTTTGCTTTTAATATATTTTTCTTATGTTATCACACTGGCAAACAATATTAAACAGAAGCGGTGAGAATGGGCTTGTTTATATGCTTTTAATATTTTTTATATAGCATTAATTGTGATTAGATTTAAAAAATCATGGTACAGTTTCCAAGGGTGTTTTCAAAAGGGCAATTGCTGCTGTTAATTTAGCCTTCCTATAAGTAACAGTATAGAAGAAATAATACAGATTTTGAAGGGACAAAATCCTTGGTTCTAATGTTAGTTCTACCACTCACTGCGTGCTGGCTTTGGGAGTTTCCCAGGGAATTGACCTAATATATATCTCTTAGAGTTGAAGTGAGGAATCAAAGAGCAGGTTAATATGGCAAAGGGGCATATACATAAATAGATAAGTGAGGCCCAATTTTACTGTACCTTACTCACTATAGACGGGGACAAGTTAATACAGTGTGTTAATAACTACATTTCCTTTGCTTATCACACATAATGAATATTTCTGGAAGTTCCAAGGAGATTTATATGTGTTTCCTTATTATAGTCAGTTTCCCCCATGGCTGTTGCACCCTTTTTTGTGAGTACTCCACTAATTCAGGTGGCTTTTCTCTGATTTGTGATCACTATTGGCCTTTTAGGCATGACAAGAGCTGTTGACAATTGCCTCTGTTTTATCAGTTGACTGAGTAGAACTCTTGTGCTGGGAATAGCTGAGCTCTCTCTTGGCTGTCTCTATCCCTCAAAAAGGCCAACTCACATTCTGGTCTTTCTCACTGTAGCAAACAAGGGCTCCTGCCTCCTGGGATAAGGATCATAGAATAGCATTGTCTATATCTCATAGTAAGACACTTTGATTTTTACTAAGAACTTTCTTTCTCCCTTGGAATTGAATATGGGACCAGGGAGTAGGGATGAAAATAGATTTGAATAACTGCCAAACCCCTGAACTGAATCACTCCCCATTAAATAACTAAGACTTTCTTTGTAGCTTCAGTTCAAACCTGGGCACTGAGACTCTTCTTATGATCAGGGTGGATTACCTAGCAGAGATGCACACATAGATGGATTTCTATTAGACCCCATGCCACAAATATGAAACACAGCAAAGATAAATCTGAATCCCCAGCAGTAGACAACACAGCCTAGGTACAAGCAGAAATCCCTCCTATAACAAGGTACCAAAATAAGATTGAGCATAGGATTCATGTCTGATTTCTTTAAATCAGGAGAGGAACACAGTGTAGTCCAAGTGCATTACATTACTCGGAGTAACTCAGCTTGGACTTCAGTCAGATTTTCTCCATTTACTTAATTTTCACTGGAATTTAGAATAAGTTTTTTGCCAATTCCAGGTCTTAGATGTAAAAGAGAGTTTTAATTTCCACTTCACAGTTATCATTAATATCAATTAAAATGCATAATAATTTTGGAGATAATTGGAAAGATCTATGTTGGACATATTTCTACCTTGAGATTTAATTCTTAGATCGAATGTATACAACAACACAGTGACATATGCCATTATTTCTGTGAAACAACAGACCACTTCCATGATAAAATAGGTGAAAGTAATTTTTTGATAGTGTTGTAGATAAAAAAGTACAGTGATTGTATTTTTCACATTTCAAATATGGGTAGTCAACCCATTCAAAGATTCTTAGAGTATATATCATTAATGGCATTTATATCTCTGCATTTCTAGCTGTAATTCTTATTTATATCATTTTTATGTTATGGTGATTATCACCAAGAATAAAAATTTGACATTGTGGCATGAGCTATGTATAATAAGAAAGCCAGTCACGACAACTGCTTACTCAAGAATATATGAAAATCTGACTTATGCAGAATTTAAATAAGAGAATCTCAGCATTTCTTAAATAGTTTAATGCTTAAAATAAGCCTAGTTCAAGTACTGTGTTAATAACAATAGTCACCATGCTGTACGTTAGATCCTCAGAACTTATTCTTACAACTGAAAATTTATGCCCTTTGACCTCACCCTGAGAGTAGATCTTAAGCATTCTTACCACACACACACACACACACACACACACACAGGCACACAAGTTATCTATGTTAACTGTGTGAAGTGATGGACGTGTTAATTACCTTTATCTTGGTTACCATTCTACAATGTACATTTATATCAAATCATCATGTACATTTTGAATAAATACAGTTATATTTGTCATTCTCCACTAAAGTTAAAATATAATAAAAATAGACCTAATTCATGTAGAATTGTAAAGTCAATGGTATGCTTTTGCAAATTAGAATAGTTTGAAAACATATTTTCTTCATTTTCTAAAACAAAATAAGAGAAAATTACATTTCTTTATTCTGTCAAGTATGCATTAAGGCTATTTGGAGAGAACCTTAGTGTTATTAATAATACTGCATCATAAGAGCCATCATTTTATTTTATTTTCTTCAGCTATGTTGAGGTATAATTAACAAATAAAATTGTAAGATATTTAAGTTGTACAACTGATGATTTGATATACACATACATTGTGAAAGGATTCCCCCTTTGGGTTAATTAAGACATCTATCACCTCACATGTTTATTTACCTTTTTTTGGTGAGAACTTTTGAGATTTATTCTCTTGCCAAATTCCAATTATATAAGTAAGAGCTATACTTTTCTGATATACTCTTTCAGGTTTTTGACCTAGATTTACATCCATGGAGATTATCAAAATATAAGACTAATTCTTTAATGATAAGGGCAGTAAGAACTATTAGATAATGTCCTCTAGGATAGTGATTCCTGAGTTTGGCTCTCTATCACAATCCTTGGCAGTAAATGGGAGGTGTTTGTTAAACAATAAATTATTGATATTTACTCACAGTGATGCTATGTCCTAAGGCCTGAAAAAGTAATGTGAAATATCTTTTATAAGTTAACATTCTAAGTGTCTTTGTGCAATAAATCTGTACACAGGATTTGAGAACCACTTCTCTATCATGTCTTGAATTATTCTGATTCAGTACATCAGCTACCAAGTATGGCCATCAGCTAGAGAGAGATTTTTTTCCAAATTTCACACCAGAGGATTTGTAACACAGTGATAGAAAAGCATTCGTTCCTATTATCGGCAAATGCTTAGTTGTTTTTATTTCACTTTCTTTCATCAAAATATTCCCTAGTTTATCTGCTTAGTAAAAGACTAAAGGTTACTTTCATATTTAACTGAGTAGGGACGCTATTTTTATAGGCATGCTGTTTGTGTCTCCTTTAATCATAATCACTAGTCCACAAATCCAGAGGCTGAGTTAAGTCATGATATCAAATATATAGAGGACTGATAAGTACCCTGTGGCCAGCTGATTGTTTAATGCCCATGTAGCTTTATAACTTGACCCCTAATAATCCCATTGTCTTGTAAAGGGAAAACATGGCTCAGAGAGATGAGGTGACTTCCCCTGAGTCATGCATATGGATGCAAGCAGAGTAAGGCCTAGATAGTGAGCATTCCTAGATCAGATTTGAAAGGCATGGGATTCTGAGAGGAGACTGAATCTGAAAGAGGAAAATGATGACAGTATATGTGATGTTGATCAAATCAGTGCATGTGTCCTGGAAGCAGGAATGCAAGGAAGGACTGAGGCCTTTCTCAGTAGTGCTGTAAAAGTATACAAGTACTGCTGACTCTTAAGTGGGTGCTAGTCTTCAGGGGAGGATGAGAGAGGAATCTCTACTGGAACCAGGTAGAATGGAGGATGGGAACTAAAGAGTGTCAGGAAGGGGAGAATAGGTCCTTTTTCTATCCTAAATGTGGAGCCTCTTGATCCTAAACATTGGGCCAGAGGGAGAATTTACATGATTCAGAGGACCCTGAGAATTGGAGCTGTGAGTCTCTCTTCTCTGCTTTTGATGACTAGGGAGAATGTATAATTTAATACCATACATATAGATATTACTAAACACAGTTGCTATGATAATGTTAGTGATAAAATTCAAATGATTAAAATAGGAATATGTAATTCAAATAGAAGTAAAAATATTTTACAATACAATGAAACAGCAAAAGGAACCAGCTTCAAAACTGACATATGTAACAGCAAACTTTTGTTCAAAGGCACTGTAGTGTGTACTTTTCATACGTTTTTTGAAATTTTAACTAAATAAACAAATTAATTTAGTGAATAGGAAATACTAAAAGAATACCCAAGTTCAGTTGCAGATACTGCATTTCCCAAATTTTAAAATGTAAGATTTATTAAAACATAATGATATCTCGAGAATGAATAGTCTCTGGTTCAAAAACTGTGTTCCTCTCTACTGTGGAAGATATTAGATCTGAGACCACTGGCAACTTTCAGATCCTCTATGCAATATCATAGTACTATTCAGGTCAAAATTGTTTGGGATTCACTCTCTTTGCTGGAAACACATATTTTACTTCTTCATTTAAAACTAGTTGTATTAATTATTTTTGTAAAAATATTTTTCTGCTGCCTATTAGAATAATTTTATATAGAGAAAGATCATGATGACTTATATACAATGAAATGATGAAAGAAATCTAGAAGTAATTGATCAGACAAAAAAAATTTTCTTCACCTCTGTCAGAGTCAAATAAACTTTGGGATCTTTGTTTTATATCCACTATCACACTTTTGTAGCATATATGAGACTGACCAACAGATCTTGAGTTACGTCCAGAAGTATAAGGAACTAGAAAGTTGAGAAGATTTCAGATTTTTTTTCTGTAATAGTATGTCACTTGAGGACAGCGTAGAATTAGGCATTGAGGTCCTTATAATATTTCACCATACTGGGTGAATTTCTCAGATAGATATTCAACCTTATTCCTTTTTTTGTTTGTAAACATTTGACCCAGATTTCAATGTCAAAGATTTACTTAATCATTTGTAACGGCCCTTTGTGTTATTATTCTATAGAATTCTAAGATGAGAAAACTTTTAGTATCTCAGCTCTCTAATTGTCTAAAAATAGGCCACTTCATCTTTAAGTTTGGACATTATGAGCTGCCTACATTCCTGTGGCAAGCCTCACCACCACAGCAACAGCAAAACCTTCTCATTTAAGGAAGATCAACAGCCATATACATTTTTCTTTTATGCAGTCCAGTTTAAACTCACTTTTAATATCATTTAAAAGTACATAAGCAAATTCTACATGACATTTTTATTGCTATTGTAATAACTCAAGTTTAATTTTTGGCAGTAAATATAGTCTGGTGCAAATTTAGAGGCAAAAAAAAGAAACTTGAGTTTAAGTATATTTTTGATTTATATGATGTTTAACCTTTGGAGGTGACTACTATCTTTGTAGAAGACACCTGTGCATGTGACGAATCTGAAGTAATTGGATTTTCAAGTGACCTCTAGAGGTTATGTTTTATTTGTTTTTAATAGGCATTACATTTTAGAAAGCCTACGGGAGTTAAAAATTATATTTTTGAAAGACTTCAGGTATAGTTATCATTGGTACATCAATTGAATTTAATTGACCCAGTCTACCAATTTATATTTTTTGAAAAGCCCCAAATTAATTCCAGGGTCCAAAGAACCAAAGGTGATTATTTTGCCTTTGAAGATGAGTTTAATCATTAATACAGATGTTTAGAATCTGTTAGATAAAGGAGAAAAACAGGTTAAAAACCAGGACTCTGACATCAAATGGACTTTGGGTTTCAATTTCTGCTCTGCATCTTAAAAGTTGGGTATTCAAGGCAAGGTAATTTATCCTTTCTAAAACTCAATTACCTTATCTGTAAAAGAGGGGAGGGTGTAAAAATAGTCTTTACTTCATAGGTTTATTGTAAAAATAATTGTAATAGTACAACTAAAGAGCACAGTAGAGTATTTAGAACATAATCATCACACACTAAATGTTGTTCCCTATTATTATTCTCTTTCTCCAGTCCAGAAATGGATTGGTGGAGATTGATGGAAGGTGAGGGTATCCAGGGGAAAAGACACTGTAGATTAGTAAGTACTCTAGAAAGGATGAGTAGTCTAAACTTATGAGGACTACCCAGAACTCACACCAGAGGGTACTCTGCGATTATCTTGGCAGTGTAATGAATAATAATGGTTCCCAAACTTTGTAGGTAAACCAAAACAGTTCTACCTGCTTAGGCTGCTTTCTCTGACTCATGATTCCTGTACCTCAGAGATTCATCAGAATTAAGCAGTGATGTCATTTTGAGTTTTCAAAAGTTAGTTAATACAGAAACATGGTAAAATACACACTCACCTAAGATTCACAAGAATAATGATTATAATTATTAATAAGGTACTAGAACTATTTAACCTGCTTATAAATGTAGAACAATGATACTTGTCTTTTTTTGTCTGCTTTGTCTCACTTTTTGTTACTAATGAAAGCATATACATGAAAAGTATAGAACACCTTTGAACAAAACAGTGAAGTAATTGAAATATTATTGTTACTGACCTACTTTGTGGAAAAGACTCAAAGCAAGCATAGAAATGATAGGAATTGTGGTATTATATGTGTGTATTTGAAAGAACTGACTTTTCAATGACCTAATATTCTAAAGAATTTTACTTTGTTTTGTATCCATGAAAATATGGATTTCTTTTTTTTTATTTTTACAAGAGAAATAAACTGACACCAAGCACTGTAAATGGATGACCACAACAAAAGCAACAATGATTGCAATTACCAAACACGAAACACACTCATACTATGTCATAATATTGACATTCAGTCCAGTAATCCTTCACTGTAACAGCTCCTTTACTTTGCAGTGAAAATTGATTTGTATATTTTTTGCTTCTGAGTCCTTGTGGGATTTTTTTTTTTTATTCAAACAGAAAGTCACAAAAATTATAATCATCCTCATCAGTTCACTCAGTCCCATGTAATTAACTTTTTTTTTCATCTTGATCTTTTATTAGCACTTTTATGAATTCATTAGTTTTCCATTAGAGTTCTGAAAATGATTATTCATTCAGTTCAGCAGTATAGTCAGTTACCAGAAACCTGTACTTGTCAGAGTCTTTTCCATGAATTCCTTGAAGATGAAACCCTTTTATAGGGACATTTTTGCAAAAGTATCAGAGTACACCCAGAACTGTCTGTAAATGACAAAAGACTTAAAAATGACCACGGTTAAAGATTTGATGAAAGTTCATAATAATGCAATTGACAAGGAAATTTAGTTATTTCTGAGATATACAGAAAATATAGATTTCTGAAATAGTTGCATTTTGCCACTCAGGTTGACCATTATGTGTTTTAGTAATCCAATCAGCAAAGCTTTTAATTTGTCACTGTGTTTGGAAGCTGCTTTGGCCAGAGTTTGGAGATCCAACAGGGTAGAGTCCACTTCATCTTGGCATCTAGTAAAGAATGGTTTAATGACTGGACTCTCACCGCCTGCTCAGGCTGAATCATTAGTACTATGTAAAAACCTTATGATTTACTTAATGTGCTTTCTATACTGTATATTTTGTTATTTTTAAATCATAGCATGCCATGACTGTTTTAAGTCATGTCACCTTAAAACTTGCTGGTTTCTGTACATTATCAAGTTAGGGTATTTTAAAGATAAATTGTTGAACGCATTTGAGTTTTCAGGGCAGTGTTCAAATATATTTATTATGTAATAAAATTGGTTATGTGAAGTACTTAACATTTGAAATTAAGTATATAAAGATGTATGGAAATCAATGAGATAGCTGCACCACTGATTTCAATGAAGTTTGATATGGAAGGAATACCGCACAATCATACTGCTCGTATTGTATAGAAGGGATCTAAAGTAACTATATTAACTTATTGGGACCATCTTTCATTCTGTTATTACTTGTCCTACCATGCGTTTTGCCCAATGTGGTCACCGTGCCTGGTAGAGAGAAGTACTCTGAAAAATGTCAAAAGCTCTTTTGCCTGAAATGGTATGTCCTCCTTTCATCTAAGGATGCTTTCACAGAATATTATACACAAAATGATTAGCACATCAACCTCTTTATTGACCACCTCCCTCCAAAAAGCTCTGCAAATAAGTTTTTATTTCCGGTGTTAATGATTAATATTTTTTTTCTGATTTTTTCTGATTCACTTACATTCCTCATTGAAATGTCATCTCAAAATAAATTGAGATCTGTCTGTATGTATATAATTCATTACATTGAAGCTGACACTCAATGTTTTTCTTTTAGGTAATAAAAAATTAATAGCACTGATTTCAAGTTTAAGTATATCCACCATTTTTATTGCCATTTCCATTTATTTACTATTAGAATTTCACATATGGGAATTATGGGTATTGGTATGAAGGAACATCTCTATTGACTGTAAAATACTCTAGTAATTATAGATAGAAGGAAAAGAGACCTTTGGAATATTAGATAAATATTTTTTTTACTTTCTTTCATTTATAATTTGACTTTGCTTATAGTGGACTTTGTCTTGTAGATTTAAATTATATATATAGTGGATTTTAATATGTAAAGAACACCTACAATTACATTAAAACAAGACCAAAACCTAAAAGGAAAATAAAAAGAGAATATTTGGGAACAAGCAGCCCATAGAAATAGAAATAAAAATGACTCAAAAGATTAAAACTCTGCTCATTCTTACATATAATACCAAAATATGCAAAACAAACTGTACTCAAACACATGCTCCCTCTCTCTATATATATATGTATATATATAACATGGTACATGATAGTATCTGATATATCTAATCTACCTACTCTGATTATGTATATAGAAGTATGTATATATAATCAGAAATATATATACATACATACATACATACATATATATATATATATATATATATATATATATATATATATATAATCAGAGTCCTTAAGAAAGAACAAAGCATCATCTACCTACATAGACATATAGATAGGTCAGATTAGAAAATAACCCCAGAAATACATGAGAAATAACTCACATTGTTGCCCAGGCTATGGGAAAGCAGAGACACTTGTATACAACTGGTTTCAGTATGGGCACCTTGAGTAATATAACCACTATGAAAAGTAGTTTGGTAATATTGAACATAATTATAAACATACCTATTCTCTGACCTCCCCAATTTAATTTTTTTAGATTTAGCCTGGAGAGACATTTTGCACAATAAAATGACATATGTAAAAAGATAGTCATTTCAGCATTATTTAAATAACAACAGAATGGAAACAATCTATATGTCTATCATTAGGGGACTATTTAAATTATAGTACAGCAATTAGAAATATAACTTTTTTGAGCTGTCCTGGAAAGTCTCTAGGATTTATTGTAGAGTAAAAAAGAATAACTGTGAACATAAACAAGAGACTAATAGCAGTGATGTGGGGTGACAAGTGTGTGACTGTGAGAAGGAAACTTTTTGATGTATATCCTTTTGTACCTTTTGATTTTGGAATCAATGACGGTACTATCTATGCAAAACTATTATGAAAATAAAATTAAAAATAGAAATAAGATGCAGTTAAATTAGCTAGGGTATTCTTACTTCCAGATTATTGTTCTCTGTAGACATAAAATCAACATTGATACCTACATAAAATGATTGCTCTATAAATCATAATAGAAAGTGTATTACGGAACCAAGAACACTGGTAAGTAGCAATAGATTTATAATTGATTGACAAGTATGGCGGCAAGAATTGATATGCTGAAATTTCACATCTCTTTGTCTTTGCATAAGCTATTCATTATGCTTAAAATTTCCTTCTTCTGAGTCTTCTGTATTTTTATTTTAGAATCACTATTCATTCTCCAGTTCCCAGTTTAAACCTTTATTTTTTAAAATTTAAACAGACACTCCAGTACCATTAGCTTGGTTTGTTCTTTCCTAACAACTCTGATTATATATCTATTTTAGCACAGATAATCTTTTACTGTATTTTTGTTTCTTCTATTTTCCCCTAACATACTGAGAGCAGGGATTGTACCTTTTTCCTTTTGTCTTCTCAGCATTGGCAATGTCTGACACATAGTAGGAGATCAATAAATGTTTTTGAAATAATTGAACAATAAAGGTAATGCACAAGGTAATCGAAATGGTTGTATGAATATAAACTATTTTAAGGAAAAAAATATAAGAATGTAAAAGAAAATGTCTTTTTATACTGAGACTATTTATTATATTTACAACCATTGTGAGGTATAGAAGAGTGCTATTAAAGGGGCACATCAGCAACATTAATTTTGAACAGTGTGCTCAGACCTTTACATTATTCTAGTTTTGCAGGTTAGTTAACTGAGGCAAATAAAGGTTGAGTAATTTTTACCAGATAATACAATTTAAAAATTGAACAGTTAATTTGAAAGCAGTCTATATTTCCCCCAAAGTCTCTACTCTCAACAATTCACAGATACTCTAAACTAGGATGATAAAAATGACTAAAGAAGAATATAGACTCCAGGAATTACCTAGAAATAAATCTACAAATATTTATTCTACCAATTGGGAACCATTTGATTAATGAGAAAATCATGTAGATGGCTGATTAGTACCATATCTTTTGATTATTTTTCGCCATGGCTAAATGTTCTGCTCAACATTCATGGAGGATGTAGGAGAGGAGAAGATGAAACCAAAAACCATGATTTTTTTTCCAAAATATATTTCCTGAGAGAATGAAAAACTGTCAAGGGTAACTATGAGAGTGTGTGCGCATTCTAATGAGTTAGTCTTTTTAAGGTAGTAAGATTATCTGGTGACTAACATGTTTTGTATTTGTTTCTATCAAAAGCTTAGGTTGGTGAGTTCTTAAAATTCCGTCTTGCAATGTCTCTCTATTCAGTCGGTGTTCTGAGTGTTAAATGAGGAATTCGGTTTTAGGTCTCAATCCCTATACTACTTTCCCCTTCTTTATTTCTAGCCTTTAAGTTTTTCTTAGTCATATATGACAAAACTAATATTATTTATTTTGCCTGGGATATTTTACCACTACATTCAGTTAAATTTCTCCCTCATTATTGGTTTATATGTGCTCAATACTGTGTTTTGTTTTTTTTTTTTTGATACTTAATATACATCAGTGGAAATGCCATTGCTTACTGTTCAAAAGCAAAAATAATAAAAATAACATAAAAAAACAAGAAATGAGGCTCAAACTTGGTTAGAAAAAACACTTTTGTTTATATGTTTAATTAAGTGAATGTATTCAGCCTAATTTTTCTTTCCATAGTTTTAGATTTAATAAAACTGAAAATAGAAAATAATGAGTGACTACTAAGTGCTAATTAGTATATTTGTCATCTGTGATTATTTTATTTTTTGTTCTTTAAAATTGACAAAATCATTATGTACCTTAAATTACAGGAATGATATGGAAGTTCAGTGATACTTATTAAATAATTTGATATAATAAAAGATAGTGTCTCCAGAGACTTACATTTATTACTTTTATACATGACTGACATTTATGACTTTTTTGATGTTTGACATATGTTTACTCCAAAAGTCATGAACTCTCCTTTGACCTTGAGAAACAGAGAAATTTTTCAGATAAAAGCCTTTTTAGACATTAAAATAGATCACTCAAGCATTTATCAGATAGTCAGCCAACACATTCTGTATTCTCAGAAAGGTCCATTTCCTACTGAAAATTATTCTTTTGGCCATACAAATCCATCGGAAGTTAAGATAAGGGAAGAAAACCAGTTTCACTATTTATTTCAACAATCTCACCTAAAGTATTATTCTTAAAAATCTAACCACAGATCATGAACTAGCTAAACCTTGGCTTGACATATGCAATGACAAGCTGAGAAGAAAAGGGAGTGGATAAACTTAGGAGGGAAGCAGAAGAGGAATAATTTCTATTTCCATAGTACATTTTTTTGAAGGAGCTCAGGGCAAGTGATAAAAAAGATATGACACTATATACAAGCTAATTTTCTCTCAGAGACCATATCTAAAAACTAGGAATACAAAATACTCACTGGCACATTGCGTTGTGTGCTGAGGAATCTTTATAGGCCATTTGTTAACCTAGGATCTGATCCCGACACAATACAATGGTAATGTAAATCTGAGCTTAAGAAGATAACTTATAATTTCAGACTGTTAAAGAAGAGCTTGTTTATATTTGTTACTGAATAGATGATTGTAGATATCAAACCACAATACTTATAGTCTACTCTATTGGGTGTATCTAAGAGTAATGTGCATCTACCATCCAGATTATTTTTTCTAACTAGAATTCCTCTCTAAAAAGAACCAGCATTTCTTCTATTGAAGGCTGGTTTTAGGTCTGAGACAGAAAATATACAAAATAATTACTGGGGCAGCTTTTTTCATGGACAGAAAGAAAGTAAAATATTAAACAAAAGCAGACGAAAGAAGCATAATCAGTTATATCAAAAATGAGAATGTCACCAGTAGAGAATACAATTCATTTAAGAATATTGAATACAGGTTAAATTGTCCAAAATGGCATGTAATAAAAAAGAAAGCCAACAGAAAAGTCCCAAACACAACTCTTTAGGTTGAGTCGCAGCTAATTGGAGTGTTGATAACTTACTCTAGTATTTGGATATTTAGAAAAAAATTATCAACCATTCATCTTGCATTTCTTGGGCAAACTGTGGTTTAGGTTAACTTGATAGTCATAATTGTTAAAGGAAATTTCTCTTTACAGAATTCCAGCTAATGAATGTGGATGGAATTGTATAATTATAAAATCATTATTTTATAGCCTTTACTTAATTTTTTAAAAATAATGATCATCAATGGATGAATCTGAACAAGGAAGAGAAGATAGCAACCATTATAATTCAGGAAACCGGCTGCCATCATTTGAACCCACTGAAATCTTTGTATCCCTAAAAGTGATGCAATCATCTTCTGTCCTTCTAATAATATGCAGTGTAAAGCACCTGGCATCCCTTTGAGGCCTTCTTGCCAAAATACTTTTACCTAATTTTAGCCTTGATAGTGGTTATATTTATGGGAACTACAGAAGATAAAAGAAGAAGTTAAATAATACGAAGAGGCAAATTGAAAAATTCAGAATGTGGATTATTCTAGAGGTTAACTTGTTCTGATTCTGTAAAGAATTAGTGGCACAAAAAATGAGAAGGAAAGAGGAAAATGTATGATTAAAAAGATACGAGTTACAACATCAAATTGGTCCCTGGGTAGATCTTGTTTTGAATAAAATAACTTTAAAAAGATTTTTTTGAGAGAAATAGAAAAATTTGATTATGAACTGCTATCAGGTGATACCAAGGATTTATCCTTAATTTGTCAGGTATGATAATGGTTATAATAGGAAAGTACATATTATTTAGAAATGCATACTAAAATAGAGTAAAATGACATGATTTCTGGGATTTGTTTAATAATGTCTCAAGAAGGAGAAAAAAAGTTTTAGCTGAAGCAAAATCCAAATTTTGAATCTAGGTAGTAGATAAGGAGGATTCAGTGTACTGTTCTCTTTTGTGAAGTTGATATTTCAATATTTTTCTAGCAAAATAAATTTTAAAGTGTTAATATCTACATTTTTCAGAAACATTTTATTTGTAATTAGTTATATGTATGACATAATCTTGCATTTCTACCTAACAATGTGTAAGAGGTATATAGTTTTTCAAAGTTATTTTGGAGAGGTTCAAAGAATTTTGAAGAACCTGGTCAAAGTATACCACCAAACCTATTGAACCTGGTGCCAATGGCCTGATCTTGAATATAAATTTGACATCTATGATCTATTTAAACACCATACCCATAAAAACCCAGTTAATATGGCTGCAAAGATTCTAGAGCTATGTGTTTATTTATTTACCTACTTACATATTAATTGATTGATTGATTGATCTGACATCCAGAGTTTTGCTCCTGAGGTCTAAGTTAAAACTCTTTATCTGCCATTTTTCTCAGAACAGATTTCCTCTATTGATTGCTTTCATATCCTTTTGAAAGCAGAACCCTGGGATATTTTTAACCCTGTTTCAGTTTCCTGTGTGAACTTGAATTTAAAATTATAAATTTCTTTCCTCCTAAAGTGTCATATTCAAATGATACTTAATCACTTTCAAGTGGAAATTGGGGTTATGAGTTGTCAATTTCTCTGTAAAATATCCGTTTTTCCATCAGAAGAAAGAATATCTCCAAATACGTTATACATTTGGACAAAGTCCATAATAAAATGCTGTCAAGAGCTTTCCCTTAAATACCTGTTTTTGAGTGGGTGTCATGTATGAAATTACAAGTAACTACTTTTTATTGGCCAGTAGGTGGCAAAATATAGTGTTAGTTACAGCATCAAAATAAAAGTTGTGTTGTGTCCCAAGTTGTGTTGCAATGAAATGCCATTTCTTGAGAAGCAAATGCAAATAAATTGGGGCATTAAGCACCCAAATTCTAAGACAAAAATATTGAGAGTAAAACATAGTTTGTATTTGCAGTTACAACACACGGACTTTACCACACATCTCTCACTTGAATAGGGCACAGCTGCTTCTGTATTAAGTCATTTTGCAGTATGAAAGAGAAAAATGCAGTGAAAGATGTGTGTGCTGTTATTTCACATTGAAAATGTTTTTCATTGTACACTTCTGAAAGGATTTACCACTTGAGAGATACGTTACGGTAAACCTGGAATATGGAGTGCCGTTGTGCTCTTTTCCTATAATGTTAAAGTAAAACAACATGGGATAAAGCAGTTAAGGAGGAGAGGGTGGGTCCATTAACACACTGACCTCACACCAGTAGTTTGACAGAGCCAGTACGCAGGACTTGAATTTCATAATGTACAATCTGCTGAAAGGAAAGTGTAAACAAAACCTCAGAAACAGCAGGAGTGGGAGGATAAAGGTGTATTGCTGCTCCTATAAAGCACTCTGTACCCTGTGCTCACGTCAGATCTATACAATGCTCATGCAGGGAGAGTGAAAGTTCACAAACAAAGATGTTAGAGTGCTCCAAGGCAATCTAGGGAATGTTAAGACTCAGAGGGACTTAGTGGGCTTAAAAGAAGCATCAGCCAATTTCTCCCAAGAACCTTTCATCCTCAGAAAAGGTACAGCTGTGTCTTGTTTTAGATAAAGTCATTAAATGGGGCTAACAAAAGACCTTGAACCAAGAACATACCATTAAAGTGAGGCTTATCTGTAGGTGAAGTAGGATGTTTCTTCACAGTGTGAATTAGAGGGATTTAAAAGGACTCTCATCCCCAAACGTCCTTTTCTTTTACACACTCACCCTGACACACAGAGACAAGATACACTGAAATTGTTGAAGTCTCTTGCACAGCTCATAATTTTTTGTGTTTTTGTAATTTAACTATTTTCTCTCTGCAGTGCAATGCTCTTCCTCCTCAGTCTCATCTGATATCCACCTTGTTCTTTTCCTTTGAAATGTATTTCTAAATAGTCTATGGGAATATTTTTAAGATTGCCATATTCTTTAATCTTTTACCTCTACCTTCAGCTTTTCCCTTTCTTCCAAATTAGGACAACCCGAGAAAGTCAAACACGCTACCCAAACTAATCACGTAAGATTCCCCACTTTAAGTTAGCCCACCTCCAGTTTCCCCTGCCAAAAACCTCCATTCAAAGCATCCCTGAAGTCTTTCTTTTTTCACTACAAAGATTCCTGAACCTCTTGCTTGCCTTTGAATTTCTGACAAATGTAAGTCATTGTGGGCTGACTCCTTTGCTCTAGCAAACTTTGAACTAAAAAAAAAACAACTCTATTTTTTCTCATTTGGAGTCTTTATTTCTACATGATTTAAAAAGAATCTCAGAAACCTATGCATTTATAGATTAAGAATATTGGACGTAAAGCCTGTTTTTTTTCCTTCAGGATGGCAGAGGGAAATTAGGGAAGAGAAGGGGAAGTCAGTGAACTTATATAGGATAGGACATAATTTGCATGCCTATAAATAAGAATTATCTTGCATTACTGTTACCTGACATTCACAGAGTTGTAAAATAGCGTTCATAGGATCTTTATCAGACAATTCTGCAGAGTGTCCTCCAAGATCCCCACAATGCATAGTTTTCCATTGTAACACAAATTTTTCCTACGTACCCTTCAGCTAAACCTGAGTTTTGGGTAAGAAAAACTAGATATGTGACAGGAGTTAGTAAGGGGTTCTTTACCACATTGTTCATGTTGACTCCCTAACTTTTATTTCCTCCAGATCTCATGCTCTCAAGCTACCTACATATCCAGCAGGTACAAAGATAGTCTTTTCCCCACCTCTCTGTGTGTCCCCTATCACCACCAATGACTTCACTTGTTCAATCTAAGTTGAAACCCCTCATATTTTTATGAGGCAGGACAGATTTTACTAGTTTTAATTTTCTACAAATAACAAAATTAAGAAAGAGTTAGTGTAAGTATATTCTGATATATGGGGTGTAGTGCCTGGCTAGACCCCGTATCAGAGAGCTCTAAGTTACACTCTCTTTACTTTAAAATTTATGATTGTATTTGTGCCCACGGACCCCTCTCAAGGCCAGTGTCTTACTAAACACATTTTCATGGCACAGTGTATATGTATTTGAAGTAAAAACAAATACACCCCCCCCCCAATTAAAAAGAACAAACTAACAAAAACTAGCACGAATTGTGAAGAAATGTGTCAAATATTAGCAAGTACGTACTTTCTGTTTGGCAGTGTATGATGCAATTATAATTCTGAGTATCAGGATGGCACTTCGTCATAAGTCACCCTCCTGTTCTGCCTTAGTTTACTGATTTTTGATATCTACTCTTTAGAGTTTATGTCACTGCCTATATGTACAGTCATCTGGTACTTTATTACAACAGACGATAAGTATTTTTTATCTCCAATTCTCCATCAGTGATGGACAGACAAATTAGGGAGAGAGAGTTTCAGAATCTGACCAGTACCATCTAGTGATACAAAATTTATTTTTTTCCTTTTTGATATATCATCTAGTTTAGCTCTCACCCAAGGCATTGAAGAAATAATCTACGTTAGATGATTGGCACCTAGATTCCTACCAGCCTAGCAGGTTGCTGAGCAGCTTTCATTCTTGCCCACTGCGTCTCTTGTGGACTCCTGGTTTTGTGAAATGAGAGATTTTCTCAATAAGACTGTAAACATTATGGCTTGCTCTCCCACTACATATGTCAGGTTGTAGTGGTGAAGTTATTGGAATCATTTTTCTCTTCTAATACACAAGCTTGTGAGGTCATTAACAGTTTCATGTAGAAATTTACTGCAGGCTGATCCTCAGTAAGGATCATTTTTCAGGAATCATTGCTTGACACAATTTAGTGTTGGATAGTGAACATGTGCAGAACTGAGGTTCATTTTTCAACAAAGAGCCACATG
Source organism: Balaenoptera acutorostrata (assembly GCF_949987535.1). NCBI lineage: Eukaryota > Metazoa > Chordata > Mammalia > Artiodactyla > Balaenopteridae > Balaenoptera > Balaenoptera acutorostrata. Next base: position 101,051,630 of record NC_080067.1, on the reverse strand, counting down.
TTTTAACCTTCATCACAATCATATATAATGCACATTTATTCATAAATTTATTAAATGTTACTATACCTACTATGTTTCATTTTCTTTCTTGAGTGCTATGAAGGATACGAGGAATATAAAACATTTTTTAATGAGCTTTTAGTAAAATAATGGAGATGTGTTCAAAAATTACTGTAATACAAGGCAGCATATTTTGTACTGTAAGAGTACTATTTGTTACCCCTAAGTACTGTGGGGTTTCAGGAAGAGAAAGATTGTATCTTTATATAGCACAGGATTTGGGTTGGGTTTCTAAGGATGGGTGAGATTTTGAGAGACAGACGTTATAAATGGAAAACACTGTTACTAGTTAGACCTGGTAAAGCCCAAGAGATGTCCAGCGAAATGGAAGTCGTTTTTTTTGTAAGGTAGGTTATATCTGGGAGGATGATAGGATACTGTGTTTCTAAACAGAGAAAAGGAGATGGGGGAGGAACTGTCAGTGATCTACTAAGGAATTTATATCTTCTTTAACATAGGCAATAGGGCGTCACTGAAACATTTTAAGTGAAGAATTGGCATAATGTGTTGCTATTTTAGAAGGGTTGGTCTGTTGGCTATAGGCAAGATGGATTGTAAGAGGTTGGCAGGAGAATAGAGCAAGTGAGTCCAACTTGGGAGAAGGTGTGATAATTTAAGAATATTATTTGTCTTATTTTATCTCTTATTATCTCTCTAATAATATCATACATTTTAATATATTATCACTTTTAATCTGCTTATTGACAAACCAAATCAACAGGTTAATGGAAATCAAAAAGAATAAAAAAATTTGGCATGGCGTACTTTGAAGAAATGTGGTAAAAATTAAAAGGTTGATTTGGATGACCACATATTTAGACTTTCATTTATTTACTTGTTTATTGAAGTATAGCTGATTTACAATATTATATTTTACAGGTGTACAATATAGTGAATCACAGTTTTTAAAGGTTATACTTTATTTATACTTATTATAAAATATTTGCTTTATTCCCTGTGTTGTATGATACATCCTTGTAGCTTATTGTATACATAACTGTTTGTACCTTTTAGTCCCCTGCCCCTATATATCCTCTTTTCCCTTCCTTCTCTGCAGTGCTAGCCACTAGTTTGTTCTCTATATCTATGAGGATGTTTCTTTTTTGTTAGTCAATGGTTGGTTGTATTTTTGAGAATCCACATGTAGGTGATATCATACAGTATTTGTCTTTGTCTGGCTTATTTCACTTAGCATAATTTGTTGTTGCAAGTCCATCCAGGTTGTTGCAAATAGATAAATTTTCTTTTTTATGGTTGAGTAGTATTCCATTGTGTTTGTGTGAGTGTGTGTGTGTCTGTGTGTGTGTATGTGTGTATCACATCTCCTTCCATATCTTGGAAATTGTAAATAATGCTGCTATGAACATTGGGGTGCATGTATCTTTTCAAATTAGTGTTTTTATTATTTTTCAGGTATATACCCAGGAGTGGAATTGCTGGGTTGTATGGTAATTCTATTTTTAGTTTCTTGAGAAACCTCCATAAAGTTTTCCACAGTGGCTGTACCAATTTACATTCCAACAACAGTGTAAGAGGGTTCCCTTTTTTCCACATCCTCACCAACATTTGTTATTTGTGTTCTTTTCACTCCCCTCTTGTCACCCAAGCTACATGTGGTAGGGATTTCCCCTATGAGGGCTGCCTGCTTCCTTCTGTTGTGGTAGGATGACAGTGTGGCAGTCTGGTAGGCTTGGTTGACCCTTAGCCCATTGATTGCCAGGTCCTGCCCGTGCAGAGGCTACCAGCTACTGGTTGGCAGAGTCTGGTCATGAGGCAGCTGACTGCAGACATCTAGGGGTGTCCAGGGCTAGTTCTGGCTCACTATTGGGTGGAGACAGGGTCTAGAAGACTGGGGCTGTTGCCCACCCATTGGTGGTGAAGCCAGGTCTTGGGGTTAGCCAGACTACTGGGAGGCAGAGCTGGGTCCTATTCTAGAGTCTGGCTTCAGGGCTCAGGAATTCCAGAGCAGGTGTCAGATCGCTGGTGGGTGGGGCCAGTCCCTGACACAATCAGATAGGGAGTTTCAGGGCCTCCCAAAGATTGTGTTGGCCTACTAGTGGGCAGGACCATGGCCCAACTGATCCCAGGGCAGTGTCTGGCCCGCTGTGTGTAGGCTGGGTCCACAGGCTGTGAGATTGTGGTTTTCTTGCATCTGGTGTCTGCCTTCTGGTAGGTGAGGCTGGTCCAGAGGCTAGAGTGGGATTCCTGGAGGGCAGGGAAAATTCCTGCCCACTGGTGTGTGGACATGGGTCCAGGTCCTCTGGTGGGCAGTGCAGTGTCTAGCGGCATGTCTAGAGGTGGTTGTGAGCTCAGGAAATCTTTAGGCAGCCTATCTCCTAATGGGTGGGGCTTGTGTACCCACCCAGTTAGTTGCTTGTCCTGAGGCATCCCAGCACTGGCATCTATAAGCTCTTAGGTAGGACCAGGTCTTGGCACTAATGAGCTAATGGATTTCACAATGGCATCTGCCTGCACCAGTGTCCACACAGTAGAAAGAGCTCCCAAGAATGGCTGTCATCAGTATATATTCCCCCAAGGTGAGCTGCAGCTGCCACCGACCTCCCTGGGAGATTCTCCAAAGCTAGCAGATAGGTCTGGCCTAGGCTCCTACTGCTTTTACCCTGGGTCCTGGAGCACGTGAGATTTTGTGTGCCCCCTTTAAGAGTGAACTTTCTATTTCCCTCAGTCCTTTGGGACTCCAGAAATTAAGCCCCCTGGCTTCAAAGCCAAGTGCTCTGGGAGCTTGTCTTCCCACTGCAGGACCCCTGGGCTGGGGGTCCGACTCAGGTCTCAGAACTCTAACTCATGTGGGAGAACCTCTGCAAAATAATTATTCTCCATTTATGGGTTGCCCATCCCGGGATATGGGGCTTGATTATATTGTGAGTACATCCCTCCTACCTGTGTTGTGGTTCCTTCTTTATGTCTTAACTGTAGAGGATCTTTTCTTTACGTCTAAATTATAGAGGATCTTTTCTGGTAGGTTTCTGTCTTTTTCTTCAAAGGTTGTTCTGCAAACAGCTGTGATTTTGTTGTGCTCATGAGGGGAGGTGAGCTCAGGATCTTTCTACTCTGCCATCCTGGCCAGTCTCCCACATGTTTTGATTTTAGATGTCAGGGAAAAGTATGGCAAAAATAGAAAAGTTATGTGAGATGTGCTTAGAAGGCAAAATAATCAATCTTAGACCTGCTGAAATTGAGTATCCAAGGACATCTACCCCAACGTGTGCATCTAGAAATATTATTAGAATCTAGGTAGTGGGAAGTGTTAATAATTAAGATTTGAATGTCTTCAACATATACTTTAACATCGAATTTATGAGACCGTATTAAATTATTTAGTGACATAAATTTATACACATTTACACATATATTTTCTTTTAAGCTCCAAATTCAACTCTGCACATTAATCTATTACCTCACTTATTTGAACTACTCAAATAAGAGTTTTTGATAATTTGAAAGAAGCTATGCCACCTGTGAAAAACAGAACTTGCCAACTAAATCCATTGGGTAATCAGATTTGTAGATTGGGGAAAGGAATAGTAAACTGCTCAGGAGAACAAATTGTTTTCAAATATTTAAATGTGTTACAGGAAAGCAGTCATTAAAATAAAAAAGAATCACATATCTTCTTTAATATATTATAGACTTTCAGAGGTCATGAACAACATTCTATATGTAGATCTGGCATACCAGTTGAAATACCTTGAGTAATTATATCTGTTGACTAAATAAATAATTGACATTTTTTCAAATACTCCTTCTAACACATGTGGTAGTGGCAAAGAGCTAAAGTTGTAAAGGCTGTCCGACATGAGTTGGAGCACTGGCTATGGCATTTACTAGGGAAAAATAACTATTAAGTATAATGATAATAGCTATTTTGTAGATTTATAATATTCAATAATAAAATAATGCATGTGAAGAAAGTAATGAAAATATAGTTTATACTCAGTAAATTTAAGATGAAACCAACTCTATTTGATAATGCATATTAATAGAAGCTCACTGGTCCCTCCACTCTAGCCTCATTCTACTCCTGAAGAGGAGGTAACTAGATATGGATTAATTGACTATGCAAGCTATGTGAAATAAAACAATAGTGGTCAGTACTACTCAGTGAAGCTCCCAATATTTTGAAAGAAGACGATAGTTGGTGCCCAGATGGTGCCAAATTTTGGCATGCTTGCTTTCTTCAATGAGAGACTGGAAAGCAAAGTCAGGTTTAGATATATCTATGCTTTGATATCCATCTCTCCATAAGGACACCTTATGGGGTAGAAGTATAGGATAGCTCTATTCTAAGTATTCAGGGAAAATATCTATCTCTAGCTATGCTGTTCTTGAGCTGGCTTCTTGATGACTCGTATATTCTTCCTGGCCTGATCTTTTATGCTACCAGAATTGCAATTGTTTAGTTGACTATTACTGTGGACTGAGGGAAGGAAAGTTTGAAAGAGGTTGCTCTGCCACTATCAGTTTCAGGCTTTAGAACTGATTCTAGTCTGAGTAAAAGCGGTCATCCCAATTGTTCAGTCAAGACGTATAAGGCATTGTATTGGCATTTGTGGCCAGATTTCATAGTAATATAGAATTAAAAGGGGGAGAATGGAGAGGTTACCAGGACTTCACTAAACTAGGAATTTGGGATTTTTTAATCCCTTCCTATCTCTATTATATATTTGTATATTTATTGGCTCCCTTTATAATATAGTATTTTGTTACTTTAGTTTCTGTCATGATGGCTATACAAAACTAGATATACTATCTACAGTAGGTATTCATAATTTATCTCTAATATTGTGTTTCATAAATATTGTCTTCTCTTTTTAAGTCAATATGCTAAGAATTCTGAAGCATGCCAAAAGGAAATAGATATTGTTCTTATGAAACTTTCAGTGTAATGTGGGAGAAAAGTCAAATAAATAATACAATAAAATGAGGGTAAATATTTTTAAATTGAAGAATGGTGATAACATTAACTTAAAAATAGGTACCATAGCTCCTTGAAATAGGAGATGAAGAATCCAGTTATTCAACCAAAGCTTGAGTTAAAGGCAGTATAATTAGGTAGAAATATTTAATAACTAGTTGGAATACAAGGCTGAAACTGTGAGAGGTTGGTGTTAAAGTGGAGTAAGCTAAGGAGTATATGGTGCCAAAATAAACAAATCCATGAAAGACAAAATGTAGAGGAATCCTTTTCTTGGATAGGAGTGTAATATATTTTTCCAACAAGTTCTCAAGTTGTTCTTCACATACATTCCTTAAAAAAATATTTCAGCATCTACAATACATCAGGTACTGCGGGATTTCGCAGTAAACAGAATACAGTTGATCCTCGAACAACTCAGACGTTAGGAGTGCTGACCCTCTGTGCAGCTGAAAATCCAAGTATAAGTTTACAATAGGCCCTTGGTATCTGTGGTTCTGCATCCATGGATTCATCCAACCTTTGCTTGTGTAGTATGTATTTATTGAAAAAAATCCGCATATAAGTGGACACATGCAGTTCAAATCTCTGTTGTTCAAGGGTCGGCTGTAGTCTAACATCCCTGTCCACACTGAGCTTACAGTCTAAAAAATGACCAAAATCAAGCAAATTTTTAAAAATATATGTACTATTTACGGAGATAAGAGCTGTGAAGACAAATTAAGCATTGTAAAAGGACAGGGAGTACTGGAATTGGGAAGGAGGATTTCTAGTGAAGATAGAAGTTCGCTGAGCAAAGTACAAAGTTTCAAGGTTGGGGGGTAGGTATGTGGATACATTTCTGACAGAGGGAATAAGGCACATAAAGTCCCTGAAGTGGAGACGTGTTTGGAATATTCCTGCTTATAAAAGTACCAATGAGGTTAATGTAACTGAAATGCAGTGAGTAAGGTGGAGAGGGGTAGATGCCTGCAGAAGTTAATTTGGGAGTGAGAGGATTATATTGGGTAGAGATAAATTATAAGAATGTTGACTTTTTTTGAGTGATGAGTGAATAGGATGTCATTTTGAGCAGAAGAGTGAGTGGCATGATCTGAATTATATTCTTGCTGTGTGCGAAACAGAAAATAGGGAGACAAAAGACAAGAGCTGGGAGATGAGTTAAAAGTTGATGACAATAACTCAGACAGATGATGAAGATGGCCTGGCCCAGATTGTTGATGGGAAAAGGTTAAAAATAATGGTTTCAAAGTGTATTTTGAAGGTTGAACAAATCGAATTTGCTGATGTGCTGAGTATGCAATCAAGTTTGATCAAGTTTTTTTGCTCCAGGTAACTGGAATAAGTGGAGTTGCCATTTACTAGGATGGAAGAGAAAACACATTTGGGGGAATATCTGGAGTTTTGCTTGGGAGATTTAAGTTTGAGATGCCTACTTTATATTCAAGTAGAGTTGTCAAAAAGTCAGTTTAATATTTAATTCTGGATCAAAAGTCAGAACTAGAAAGAGGTATGAATGTGGGAGATGTCAGAGTATAGATGTTATTTAAAGCTGTGGGAGATGTCAGAGTATAGATGTTATTTAAAGCCTTGAAATTCAATGAGTATAAAGAGAGTTGGAGTAGAGAGTAAACAAAGTATCCAGGGATTGGATGAGAAACGCCAGGTCTCTTCAATGTTTACAGAATTTGAATTTGAAATATCAAAATTAGATAGTGCAATGAGTTAGTAAGGAAGAAATTTAGGAGAAAGCAGTGACTTGGAATATGAATAAAGTTACTTTTGTTTAAATGGAGAAATAATTGATCTGTTAAGTTAGATGATGCTTATAGTTCACTTAAGATGAGGACTGAGAATTACCCACAGGATTTAGTCATAACCGTAAGAAAGTCATTGATGATTGAGCATAAAGTTGGCATGAACAATTAATATGAGTCTAGCCAAGAAAGAATGGAAGGAGCGTGATAGAAGGAGTAGGATTTCCCAAAATAATATTATATGTTCCTTGAAGGTTGCCTGCTACACCAAAAGAATGACAGTTTTCTTCCCCCAGCAAGAACACTTTATCATCCTATGAACCCCAACTAGAATTACACAAACAACTGAAATTCAAATCCAATGCCCCTAGAGTTATCTACTTGTTTCTCCACTGACAAGGCAGCTTTCTTAAGGTTGCCTGTCAAAAGATAAAATAGCAAAGGGCAAAGTCCATCCAGTGAAACACAGATTCACCCTCTATGACAAGCTGACTGATCCAGGTCCCAGGATGACTTTGTGGAATGAGGCGGGCATGATAAAGAGTTGCCTTCCATTCTTTTGCTGAACTTAGTCTTGTAAGTTTTCCTTTTCTCCAAAGAAAAGGAAAAGCATGGGTTATTTCTTAACCCATGCTGTATGATGTGGAATCCGTCTTACTCTCTGTAGTATTCAAAGATATGTTAGATTCTTTGAAAAACGTTGCATTGTTCTCCTCCTTGTATCCATACTTGTTTGAAATGTGATTTTGCAGGTCTTCCCATAAAGAAGTGGAATCTTTTCCCAACCTTTCGAATCTGGGCTTGCTTTGACCAGTAGAACATTGAGAGATTGATACTGATGATTCTGAGAATAGACCTCAAGAGACCTGGCACACTTTGGCTTATTACTCAACTATCTTTGCAGATGAGGCTGTTCTGGATAAGCTAGCAGATCTATTAGCTTACCAGTGAAGCATGAATGAGTGCAAGCATGATTAGCAGAAATGCACAGCTGACTGCAGATTTAGATAAAAACAAATGTTGTTCTATGTCACTAAGTTGTGGTATGGCTGGTTAGGAAGCAATAGATAATCCTTACAGAGAACAAGTAGGAAATGCCTTTGAGTTTTCCATAAAGGGGGACAGACAAAGGGACTAGCAGTTGAAGAAAGTTATGGTCTTTAAAAATTTGGAGTAAATTAAAACGTATTTTGTATGCTACTGAAAATGAAAGAATAGAAAAAGATAAAACAATAACTTTAGAATATACAACCATTGGACTGTAATTTTCATGAAGACAGAAATGATTTTCACTGTGTATCTCCAGTGTCTAGAATAGTGTCTGGCATATAGTACATGCTAAATAATATTTTGTTGAATAATCAATGAATACAATATATAGGAATATATAGACACATCTTTGTATGAGTGATCCAACAATATCTTAAATTCTGTATATCAAATACTAAACACCTAAGGTTGTCCACAAAAATCTTCTCAGAACTATATTCAGTTTTATTTTATTCATTATTTTATTCAACAAATATATATATTTTTAAGTGAATTCTATGTGCCAGACACTGGGTTAAATGCTGGGAATACAGCAGTGATCCAAATAAACAAGGCCCATTCTTTCATGGAGCTTGCTGCCTTATAGTGGAAGAGAAATAAAAATAGGGAAAGAAAACCAGAAATATTTAATTAGTTAAAATTCTGAGAAATAACCTAAAAATTATAGGAATAGTTAATAGGGGGGCTGTAGAAGGCATTATTATTCTTGATTTATATCAACTAGAAATTTAGAAAAAACCTTCTATTTTTTTTCTCTCATCTCTTATACTCAGAGATAAATCAATCTGTTTTGATTCTGAACTGTTCCTTTCATGTCCATTTTCATTGTTTAGTATCAGGGACCAGGCCTTAATATCTATTTCATGAACTGTTTCGAAATCTTTCCAACAATCTCTCTTCACCTACCTTTCTCTTATTTGTAGCAAGTCTATCCGGTGCTAAAAAACACAAAAATAAAGTTTCTCTGTGTGGTCCTTTAAGATCTAGCCCTAAATTAACTTTCCACACTCTTCTTTAAATGCATCCCTTTGCCTCTAGCTTACATTGATTCAACTTTTATTCCAATACAGTCCTTCAAACTCAAGCTTAAATTGATTTAGAATAAGCACTAGTCAGTAAATAATATATCATTTACATGATTTATGCCTTTGCTAAGGGTGGTTCCTCTTCCTCAAAACTGTTTACCTGTCTTTAACTACTGAAATTGTCTGGATTTTTAAATAAACTAATGTAATTCCACCATCTCCATACTGTCCAAATTGACCTTATAATATATAATTGCTAAGTGTTTTCTCTGAGCTTATTTTTTCATTTTCCACTGATTTTATTTATTTAGTTAGTTATTGAAATATACTTGATTTATAATATTATATTAGTTTCAGGTGTACTCCATAGTGATTCAGTATTTTTACAGATTATACTCCATTAAAAATTATTACAAGATAATGGCTATAATTCTCTGTGCTATACAATAAATCCTTGTTGCTTATCTATTTTATAGTAGTTTGTATCTCTTAATCCCATACCCATAATTTGCCTCTCCTCCCTTCCCTCTCTCCTTTGATAACCACTGGCTTTGTTTTCTGTTAGTCTGTTTCTGTTTTGCATGTACACTCATTTTTATTATTTTTTAGATTCCACGTATAAGTGATATCATACAGTATTTGTCTTTATTTCACTATTTCAAATTCTTGATTATAAAATGTGTCATGCTTTACTTTATATTTTATTTTAAGATTTGCAAAGGCATTTCAACCACTGTATTTTGTATTATTCATTGGCAGAAAACTATACCTTACTCATATTTGAAAATACCTATCCTTGTCCACTGTGCTTACTAGATGTTCAATATCTAGTTCCAACTTGTGGATTTTAAATGCCACATCGATTATAGTTTCTTAGCTAGCACTGTTGTTCTAACCCAGAAGTTTATTTATAATTAATAACAGATCATCATTTTAAAATGTTAACTAGTTCCAAATTTTATTGTATTAATAAGGGCAAGGGAACCAAGAGATACAGTGTATAGAAGACAGCCTCCTGAGTACGGGGAAGAGAAGGTTATATGATGATGTGGGCGGAGTGAAGTGTGGAGGTGGCAAGTGGAGAATACCAGCCCTATTTCCAAGTGTCAGCAATTATAGCAGTATTCTCAAATCTTTTCCCACTGTTGACAAATCATAACTGATCTCATTTAAGCATATATTTACTTCTACAAATACTATTTTTTCATGCTTTTGAAATTTTCAGCAGTAATTATACCTTCAATGAAAGGAGACATATAGAGTAACAGATAGCAGTGGAAAAATGAGGAATGTAAGTCATTTTCTTCTGCAAAGATTAGTGCAAAGAAATAGTGATACTAAAGAAGAAAGATACTTTAATTAGGCAATGCTACCCACTCTTTTGTAGGCATGGTTGTAATTTACAGTCTCTGACATCAGTTCACTTAATATGCAAAGATTACCATTTTGTCTGATTAATATTAATTTTACATCAGAAGCTGTTTCTATACCTGTAGTGGGACAGGTGAATGTTGCTAAAAACAACACGGTACCAAGATGACTTTTTATTCCATCTTAAATTCAAGACAGTTCATTCCTATCCATGTATTGTTCATGCCATACAATCTTGCAACATTTCTCTCAAGTCTTAACAACTCATCAGCTCACCTTCTAAAATTTGAGTTTCCCAGGCTTAGTTCTGGTGTCTATTCTATTTTTTAGTTATACATGACCTTTTGCTATGTCATTCCAACTTTTGCCTTTAATATCTATTTTTGATGGCAAGCATGTTTTTCATATCAAATTCAAATACTGACTTCTATACAACTCTGCATTCAACATCTTGATCTGTTTGTCTATTAAGCATCTCACATCCAACGTGTCCAAACATGTCCCCCCAAACCTGCTTGTTTCATAATCATCCCTATACTATAAAATAAGCTCATTTAAGTTGATCAGATCAAAAAGACTTTTCTCCTTTTTTGTTGTATTGCATTCTACATCAGCAAATCTTTTGACTCTATACAGATATACATAATTAAACTATCCAATGTCACTGGCATTGATACCACAATGGGCCAAGCCAATAGCCTCTCTTTTCTAAAATTATTGCAATTCCCCCTAACTGCTTGAAACCGTTATAAATTTCTTATATCTCAGATACAAATCCATTCTTCAGTCCTAATCAGTGATAATAGTCTAGACTCTTTAAGCATTTCTCCCTTATAGCGAACATGATGTTAAACTCTGTCAGTAGAGGATGCTGGAGGGATATTGTAGGAGGCAGGTCTTCTTTTCCTGATTCCCATATAGTGTACTTCCACTTTTACTAACTTCTGTCACATGCTCTGTCACTGGTGTGGGAGTGTGGGGATATCTGGTCAGCCATGTGCCCAAATGCTCTTTTCCGTGTTGACCACTTTCCTGCTGCCCTTCCAATATGGACACTGTGTGTTCCTGGCCTTGCACCCACAGCAGCTTCGCAACTCACTCTGCACGCCCGCCCATCAGTCTTGTCTTATTTGTTCCCCAGAAGACATTTTTCTGCTTGCCCGGTGCTTGGGAATCAGTCTTGGCACTGGCAACCCAGTGAACTTCTTGGCTGTCCAGTGGGCTGCAACTACACCTTTCTCTATAAGGTCTGATGCGCATTTGAAAGGAGGAAACCACCCTTCCATGTTTGTTCTTGCTTAGATCTTCTCCTGCAGCCCTTATCATTTAGTTCTCTTTACTTCACTTATATTTACTTTTCTATTACTGATTCAGAGGCAATAATTATTAATATTAAGCTTACACTGTTCAAATTACTATGTGCTTTCTGTCTCCTCATTTGACCCAGACTGATACGTTGCTCTCCCTGCTTCTATTAATTGCTCTCTGTAATCTCTTCACGATACAACAACCAGAGGGAGTCTTAAAATTGTGACTTCAGATTAGGTCATTCCTCAGAATAAAACTCTCCAGTAGGTGCCTGTTTCACTCAGAGTAAAAGCCAAAGAGGCATTTCTTATTTGACCTCCTAATACCCAAATGACATCATACTCTACCCTTTTTTTCTTTGACCTTGCTATTTGCCGATCCTTGAGTATCTTTTGTCCGGATGTCCACATGTTTCAGTATTTCATTTTCTCAAAGTTAGCTTCACTGAGAGGCTTTTCCTTGTCTCTGTATAAAAGAGCACTCCATCCTGGACCATCTCAGTACCCTCTATCTCTCTAACCTTGCTCTATTTTCTCCATGGTACTTAGCCCTACCACAGAGGGCTAAGTAAATTTTTTTAAAAATTTTAAAAAATACACTACTTGTCAGTCTCCTCCAACTACAGTGCACGGTAGATGTTTCATTTCCTTTACCACTATTTCCCAGGACCTAAATAATTCTTGGCAAATAGTAGGTGCTCAATACTTATTTGTTGATTGAATGAATCTATTTTGGACATTACTCGTCTTTGAACATTCTTAGAATAATAAAGACATTAAGCTATCATTTTGACTCTTACCGTATGGGATCTTACTTCTTTATACTTGAAAGTTATTTGAAGACAAGGACAGTATCCTAGTCGTATGTGTCTCTCTGGTTTCAAGCATGATTGAGCTACAGTATGGATTTTTTTTAAACATATTTATCAGAGTATATTGCTTTACAATGTTGTGTTAGTTTCTGCTGTATAACAAAGTGAATCAGTTATATGTATACATATATACCCATATGCCCTCCCTCTTGTGTCTCCCTCCCACCCTCCCTATCCCACCCCTCTAGGTGGTCACAAAGCACCGAGCTGATCTCCCCATATGATGCAGCTGCTTCCCATTAGCTATCTATTTTGCATTTGGTAGTGTACATATGTCAATGCTACTCTCTCACTTCGTCCCAATTTACCCTTCCCTCTCCCCTTGTCCTCAAGTCCATTGTCTATGTCTGCGTCTTTATTCCTGTCCTGCCCCTAGGTTCATCAGAACCATTTTCTTTTTCTTCAGATGCCATATATATGTGTGTTAACGTATGGTATTTTTTTTCTCTTTCTAACTTACTTCATTTGTATGACAGATTCTATGTCCATCCACATCACTACAAATAACTCAATTTTGTGTCTTTTTATGGCTCAGTAATATTCCATTGTATATATGTGCCACATCTTCTTTATCCATTCATCTGTCGATGGACACTTAGGTTGCTTCCATGTCCTGGCTATTGTAAATAGTGCTACATGACTCTTTTTGAATTATGGTTTTCTCAGGGTATATGCCCAGTAGTGGGATTGCTGGGTCGTATGGTAGTTCTATTTCTAGTTTATTAAGGAACCTCCATACTGTTCTCCATAGTAGCTGTATCAATTTACATTCCCACCAACAGTGCAAGAGGGTTCCCTATTCTCCACACCCTCTCCAGCATTTATTGTTTGTAGATTTTTTGAGGATGGCCATTCTGACCGTTGTGAAGTGATACCTCATCATAGTTTTGATTTTCATTTCTCTAATGATTAGTGATGTTGAGCATCCTTTCATGTGTTTGTTGGCAATCTGTATCTCTTCTTTGGAGAAATGTCTATTTAGGTCTTCTGCCCATTTTTGGATTGGGTTGTTTGTTTTTTTGATATTGAGCTGCATGAGCTGCTTGTATATTTTGCAGATTAATCCTTTGTCAGTTGCTTAGTTTGCAAATATTTTCTCCCATTCTGAGGATTGTCCTTTTTTTTTTTTTTTATTCAAACAGAAAGTCACAAAAATTATAATTATCCTCATCAGTTCACTCAGTCCCATGTAATTCTTTTCTTATCTTGATCTTTTGTTAGCAATTTTATGAGTTCATCAGTTTTCCATTAGAGTTCTGAAAATGCTTATTCATTCAGTTCAGCAGTATAGTCAGTTACCAGAAACCTGTACTTGTCAGTCTTTTCCATGAATTCCTTGAAGATGAAACCCTTTTATAGGAACATATTTCCAAAAGCATCAGAGTACACCCAGAACTGTGTGAATTACAAAAGACTGAAAAATGACCATGGTTAAAGATTTGATGAAAGTTCATAATAATGCAATTGACAAGGAAATTTAGTTATTTCTGAGATATACATTTTAAAGTAATAACTAGAATTATGACTTATAACATTATACCAGAACATATAAGATTCTTAGAAATTTCATGTAATGTCTGAAACATTTATATTAACATATTTCCATACAAATAACCAAAAGAAAGTTTAGTATTAGTTGTTTTTTTTGTTTTTTTATACTGCAGGTTCTTATTAGTCATCAATTTTATACACATCAGTGTATACATGTGAAACACAATCACCCAATTCATCACACCACCATCCCCACCCCACCGTGGTTTTCCCCCCTTGGTGCCCATACATTTGTTCTCTACATCTGTGTCTCAACTGCTGCCCTGCAAACCGGTTCATCTGTACCATTTTTCTAGGTTCCACATACATGCGTTAATATACGATATTTGTTTTTCTCTTTCTGACTTACTTCACTCTGTATGACAGTCTCTAGATCCATCCACGTCTCAACAAATGACTCAATTTCGTTCCTTTTTATGGCTGAGTAATATTCCATTGTATATATGTACCACAACTTCTTTATCCATTCATCTCTCGATGGGCGTTTAGGTTGTTTTCATGACCTGGCTATTGTTAAAAGTGCTGCAATGAACATTGGGGTGCATGTGTCTTTTTGAATTATGGTTTTCTCTGGGTAAATGCCCAGTAGTGGGATTGCTGGGTCATATGGTAATTCTATTTTTAGGTTTTTAAGGAAACTCCATACTGTTCTCCATAGTGACTGTATCAATTTACAGTCCCACCAACAGTGCAAGAGGGTTCCCTTTCCTCCACACCCTCTCCAGCATTTGTTGTTTGTAGATTTTCAGATGATGCCCATGCTAACTGGTGTGAGGTGATACCTCATTATAGTTTGGATTTGCATTTCTCTAATAATTAGTGATGTTGAGCAGCTTTTCATGTGCTTCTTGGCCATCTGTATGTCTTCTTTGGAGAAATGTCTATTTAGGTCTTCTGCCCATTTTTGGATTGGGTTGTTTGTTTCTTTAATATTGAGCTGCATGTGCTGTTTATATATTTTAGAGATTAATCCTTTGTCCATTGATTCATTTGCAAATATTTTCTCCCATTCTGAGAGTTGTGTTTTCGTCTTGTTTATGGTTTCCTTTGCTGTGCAAAAGCTTTGAAGTTTCATTAGATCCCATTTCTTTATTTTTGTTTTTATTTCCATTACTCTAGGAGGTGGATCAAAAAAGATCTTGCTGTGATTTATGTCAAGGAGTGTTCTTCCTATGTTTTCCTCTAAGCGTTTTATAGTGTCTGATCTTACATTTAGGTCTCAAATCCATTTTGAGTTTATTTTTGAGTATGGTGTTAGGGAGTGTTCTAATTTCATTCTTTTACATGTAGCTGTCCCAGCACCACTTATTGAAGAGACTGTCTTTTCTCCATTGTATATCTTTGCCTCCTTTGTCATAGATTAGTTGACTATAGGTGCATGGATTTATCTCTGGGCTTTCTATCTTGTTCCATTGATCTGTGTTTCTGTTTTTGAGCTCGTACCATATTGTCTTGATTACTGTAGCTTTGTAGTATAGTCTGAAGTCAGGGAGTCTGATTCCTCCAGCTCCGTATTTTCCCTCAAGACTGCTTTGGCTATTTGGGGTCTTTTGTGTCTCCATACAAATTTTTAGATGATTTGTTCTAGTTCCATAAAAAATGCCATTGGTAATTTGATAAGGATTGCATTGAATCTGTAGATTGCTTTGGGTAGTATAGTTATTTTCACAATATTGATTCTTCCAATGCAAGAACATGGTATATCTCTCCATCTGTTGGTATCATCTTTAATTTGTTTCATCAGTGTCTTATAGTTTTCTGCATACAGGTCTTTTGTCTCCCTAGGTAGGTTTATTCCTAGGTATTTTATTCTTTTTGTTGCAGTGGTAAATGGGAGTGTTTCCATAATTTCTCTTTCAGATTTTTCATCATTAGTGTATAGGAATGCAAGAGATATCTGTGCATTAATTTTGTATCCTGCAACTTTATCAAATTCATTGATTAGCTCTAGTAGATTTCTGGTGGCATTTTTAGGATTCTCTATGTATAGTATCATGTCATCTGTAAACAGTGAGAGCTTTACTTCTTTTTTTCCAATTATTATTCCTTTTATTTCTTTTTCTTCTCTGATTGCCATGGCTAGGACTTCCAAAACTATGTGGAATAATGGTGGTGGGAGTGGACATCCTTGTCTCTTTCCTGATCTTAGAGGAAATGCTTTCAGTTTTTCACCATTGAGAATGATGCTTGCTGTGGGTTTGTCGTATATGACCTTTATTATGTTGAGGTAGGTTCCCTCTATGCCCACTTTCTGGAGAGTTTTATCATAAATGGGTGTTGAATTTTGTCAGAAGCTTTTTCTGCATCTATTGAGATGATCATATGGTTTTTCTCCTTCAATTTGTTAATATGGTGTATCACATTGATTGATTTGCATATATTGAAGAATCCTTGCATCCCTGGGATAAATCCCACTTGATCGTGATGTATGATCCTTTTAATGTGTTGTTGGATTCTGTTTAATAGTATTTTGTTGAGGGTATTTGCATCTATATTCATCAGTGATATTGGTCTGTAATTTTCTTTTTTTATAGTATCTTTGTCTGGTTTTGGTATCAAGGTGATGTTGGCCTAATAGAATGAGTTTGGGAGTGTTCCTTCCTCCGCAATTTTTTGGAAGAGTTTGAGAAGGATGGGTGTTAGCTCTTTTCTAAATGTTTGATAGAATTCACCTGTGAAGCCATCTGGTCCTGGACTTTTGTTTGTTGGAAGATTTTTAATCACAGTTTCAATTTCATTACTTGTGATTGGTCTGTTCATATTTTCTGTTTCTTCCTGGTTCAGTGTTGAAAGGTTTTACCTTTCTAAGAATTTGTCCATTTCTTTCTGCTTGTCCATTTTATTGGCAGGATGCTTTGTATTTCTGCAGTGTCTGTGGTAACTTCTCCGTTTTCATTTCTAATTTTGTTGATTAGAGTCCTCTCCCTCTTTTTCTTGATGAGTCTGGCTAATGGTTTATCAAAGTTGTTTATCTTCTCAAAGAACCAGCTTTTAGTTTTATTGATCTTTGCTATTGTTTACTTTGTTTCTCTTTCATTTATTTCTGCTCTGATCTTTATGATTTCTTTCCTTCTGCTAACTTTGGGTTTTGTTTGTTCTTCTTTCTCTAGTTCCTTTCGGTGTAAGGTTAGATTGTTTAGTTGAGATTTTTCTTCTTTCATGAGGTAGGCTTGTATAGCTGTAAACTTCCCTCTTGGAACTGCTTTTGCTGCATCCCATAGGTTTTGGATCATCGTATTTTCATTGCCATTTTTCTCTAGGTATTTTTTGGTTTCTTCTTTGATTTCTTCAGTGATCTCTTGGTTATTTAGTAATGTATTGTTTAGCCTCCATGTGTTTGTATATTTTACATTTTTTTCCCTGTAATTTATTTCTAATCTCATAACGTTGTGGTCAGAAAAGATGCTTGATATGATTTCAATTTTCTTCAGTTTACTGAGGCTTGATTTGTAACCAAAGATGTGATCTATCCTGGAGAATGTTCCGTGCACACTTGAGAAGAAAGTGTAATCTGCTGTTTTTAGATGGAATGTTCTATAAATATCAATTAAATCTATCTGGTCTATTGTATCATTTAAAGCTTCTGTTTCCTTATTTATTTTCATTTTGGATGATCTGTCCATTTTTGTAAGTGAGGTGTTAAAGTACCCCACTATTATTGTGTTACTTTTGATTTCCTCCTTTATATCTGTTAGCAGTTGCCATATGTATTGAGGTGCTCCTATGTTGGGTGCATATATATTTATAATTGTTATATCTTCTTGGGTTGATCCCTTGATCATTATGTAGTGTCCTTCCTTGTCTCTTGTAACGTTCTTTATTTTAAAGTCTATTTTATCTGAAATGAGTATAGCTACTCCAGCTTTCTTTTGATTTCCATTTGCATGGAATATCTTTTTCCATTCCCTCACTTTCAGTCTGTGTGTGTCCTTAAGTCTCAAGTTGGTCTCTTGTACACAGCATATAGATGGGTCTTGTTTTTGTATCCATTCAGGAAGCCTGTGTGTTTTGGTTGGAGCATTTAATCCATTCATATTTAAGGTAATTTTTGATATACATTCCTATGACCATTTTCTTAATTCTCTTCGGTTTGTTTTTGTACATCCTTTTCTTCTCTTGTGTTTCCCACTTAGAGAAGTTCCTTTAGCATTTGTTGTAGAGCTGGTTTGGTGGTGCTGAATTCTCTTAGCTTTTGCTTGTCTGTAAATCTTTTGATTTCTCCATCGAATCTGAATGAGATCCTTGACGGGTAGAGTAATCTTGGTTGTAGGTTCTTCCCTTTCATCACTTTAAGTATATCATGCCACTCCCTTCTGGCTTGTAGAGTTTCTGCTGAGAAATCAGCTGTTAACCTTATGGGAATTCCCTTGTATGTTATTTGTCATTTTTCCCTTGCTGCTTTCAATAATTTTTCTTTGTCTTTAATTTTTGCCAATTTGATTACTCTGTGTCTTGGCGTGTTTCTTCTTGGGTTTATCCTGTATGGTACTCACTGTGTTTCCTGGACTTGGGTGGCTATTTCCTTTCCCATGTTAGGGGAGTTTTCGATTATAATCTCTTCAAATATTTTCTTTGGTTCTTTCTCTCTCTCTTCTCCTTCTGGGACCACTGTAATGCGAATGTTGTTGTGTTTAATATTGTCCCAGAAGTCTCTTAGGCTGTCTTCATTTCTTTTCATTCTTTTTTCTTTAGTCTGTTCTGCAGCAGTGAATTCCACCATTCTGTCTTCCAGGTCACTTATCCGTTCTTCTGCCTCAGTTATTCTGCTATTGTTTGCTTCTAGTGTAGTTTTCATTTCAGTTATTGTATTGTTCATCTCTGTGAGTTTGTTCTTTAATTCTTCTAGGTCTTTGTTAAACACTTCTTGCATCTTCTTGATCTTTGCCTCCATTCTTTTCCCGAGGTCCTGGATCATCTTCACTATCATTATTGTGAATTCTTTTTCTGGAAGGTTGCCTATCTCCACTTCATTTAGTTTTTTTTCTGGGATATTATCTTGTTCCTTCATCTGGTACATAGCCCTCTGCCTTTTCATCTTGTCTGTCTTTCTGTGAATGTGGTTTTTGTTCCACAGGCTGCAGGATTGTAGTTCTTCTTGCCTCTGCTGTTTGCCCTCTGGTGGATGAGGCTATCTAAGAGGCTAGATGGGAGGTATTAGTTGTGGGTAGAGCTGACTGTTGCTCTGGTGGGCAGAGCTCAGTAAAACTTTAATCCACTTGACTGTTGATGGGTGGGGCTGGGTTCCCTCCCTGTTGGTTGTTTGGCCTGAGGCAAACCAACACTGGAGCCTACCTAGGCTCTTTGGTGGGGCTAATGATAGACTCTGGGAGGGCTCTCGCCAGGGAGTACTTCCCAGAACTTCTGCTGCCAGTGTCCTTGTCCCCACAGTGAAACAGAGCCACCCCCTGCCTCTGTAGGAGACCCTCCAACACTAGCAGGTAGGTCTGGTTCAGTCTCCCCTGGGGTCACTACTCCTTCCCCTGGGTCCCGATGTGCACACTACTTTGTGTGTGCCCTCTAAGAGTGGAGTCTCTGTTTCCCCCAGTCTTGTCGAAGTCCTGCAATCAATTCCCACTAGGCTTCAAAATCTGATTCTCTAGGAATTCCTCCTCCCATTGCTGGAACCCAGTTTGGGAAGCCTGACATGGGGCTCAGAACCTTCACTCCAGTGGGTGGACTTCTGTGGTATAAGTGTCCTCCAGTCTCTGAGTCACCCACCCATCAGTTATGGGATTTGATTTTACTGTGATTGCGCCCCTCCTACCGTCTCATTGTAGCTTCTCCTTTGTCTTTGGATGTGGGGTATCATTTTTGGTGAGTTCCAGTGTCTTCCTGTTGATGATTGTCCAGCATCTAGTTGTAATTCTGGTGTTCTCGCAAGAGGGAGTGAGAGCACATCCTTCTGCTCAGCCATCTTGGTTCCTCCTCCCTTTTTGTCTTCTTTATGGATTCCTTTGCTGTGCAAAAGCTTTTAAGCTTTATTAAGGTTCCGTTTATTTATTTTTGTTTTTATTTCCATTTCTCTAGGAGGTTGGTGAAAACGGATCTTGCTGTGATTTATGTCATAGAATGTTCTGCCCCTGTTTTCCTCTAAGAGTTTTATAGTGTCTGGCCTTACATTTAGGTGTTTAATCCATTTTGAGTTTATTTTTGTTTATGGTGTTAGGAAGTGTTCTAATTTCATTCTTGTACATGTAGCTGTCCAGTTTTCCCAGCACCACTTATTGAAGAGGCTGTCTTTTCTACACTGTATATTCTTGCCTCCTTTACCAAAGATAAGGTGACCATATGTACATGGGTTTATCTCTGGGCTTTCTATCCTGTTCCATTGATCTATGTTTCTGTTTTTTGTTCCAGTACCATACTGTCTTCATGACTGTAGCTTTATAGTATAGTCTGAAGTCAAGGAGCCTTATTCCTCCAGCTCCGTTTTTCTTTCTCAAGATGGCCTGGCTATTTGGGGTCTTTTGTTTTTCCACACAAATTGTGAATTTCTTTGTTCTAGTTCCAGGAAAAATGCCATTGGTAGTTTGATAGGGATTGCATTGAATCTGTAGATTGCTTTGTGTAGTATAGTCATTTTCACAGTGTTGATTCTTCTAATACAAGAGCATGGTATATCTCTGCATCTGCTTATATCATCTTTAGTTTCTTTCATCAGTGTCTTATAGTTTTGTGCCTACAGCTCTTTTATCTCCTTAGGTAGGTTTATTCCTAGGTATTTTATTCTTTTTGTTGCAATGGAAAATGGGAGTGTTTCCTTAATTTCTCTTTCAGATTTTTCATCATTAGTGTATAGGAATGCAAGATGTTTCTGTGCATTAATTTTGTATCCTGGTACTCAACCAAATTCATTGATTAGTTCTAGTAGTTTTCTGGTAGAATCTTTAGGATTCTCTATTTATAGTATCATGTCATCTGCAAACAGAGACAGTTTTACTTCTTTTCCGATTTGTATTCCTTTTATTTCTATTTCTTCTCTGATTGCTGTGGCTAAAACTTCCAAAACTATGCTGAATGATGGTGTTGAGAGTGGTCAACCTTCTCTTGTTCTTGATCTTATAGGAAATGGTTTCAGTTTTTCACCATTGAGAATGAGTTTGGCTGTGGGTTTCTCATATGGCCTTTATTATGTTGAGGAATTTTTCCCCTGTATGCCTACTTTCTGTACAGTTTTTATCTTAAATAGATGTTGAATTTTGTCAGAAGCTTTTTCTGCATCTATTGAGATGATCATATGGTTTTTATTCTTCAATTTGTTAATATGGTGTATCACATTGTTTGATTTGCATATATTGAAGAATCCTGGGATTCCTGGGATAAACCCCACTTGATCATGGTGTATGATCCTTTTAATGTACTGTTGGATTCTGTTTGCTAGTAGTTTGTTGAGGATTTTTGCATCTGTGTTCATCAGTGATATTGGCCTGTAGTTTTCTTTCTTTGTGACATCTTTGTCAGGTTTGTTATCAGGGTGATGGTGGCCTTGTAGAATGATTTTGGGAGTGTTCCTTTCTCTGCCATATTCTGGAAGAGTTTGAGAAGGAGAAGTGGTAACTCTTTTCTAAATTTTGCTAGAATTCGCCTGTGAAGCCATCGGGTCCTGAGCTTTTGTTTGTTGGGAGATTTTTAATCACAGTCTCAATTTCAGTGTTTGTGATTGGTCTGTTCATATTTTCTATTTCTTCCTGGTTCAGTCTCTGGAGGTTGTGCTTTTCTAAGAATTTGTCCATTTCTTCCAGATTGTTCATTTTGTTGACATATATTTGCCTGCAGTAATCTCTCATGATCCTTTGTATTTCTTCAGTTTCAGTTGTTACTTCTCCTTTTTCATTTCTAATTCTGTTGATTTGAGTCTTCCCCATTTTTGTCTTGATGGGTCTGGCTAATGGTTTATCAATTTTGTTTATCTTCTCAAAGAACCAGCTTTTAGTTTTATTGATCTTTGCAATTGTATCCTTCATTTCTTTTTCATTTATTTCTCATCTAATCTTTATGATTTCTTTCCTTCTGCTAATTTTGGTGTTTTTCTGTTCTTCTTTCTTTAATTGCTTTAGGTGTAAGGTTAGGTTATTTATTTGAATTTTTTCTTGTTTCTTGAAGTAGGATTGTATTGCTGTAAACTTCCCTCTTAGAACTGCTTTCTGCATCCCATAGCTTTGGGGTCGTGGTGTTTTCATTGTCGTTTTTTTTCTATGTACTTCTGGTTTTCTCTTTGATTTCTTCAGTGATCTCTTGGTTATTTAGTAGTGCATTGTTTAGCTTCCATGTATTTGTATTTTTTACATTTTTTTCCGGTAATTGATATCTAGTCTCACAGCATTGTGGTTGGACAAGATACTTGATACGATTTCAATTTTCTTAAATTTACCAAGGCTTATTTTGTGGCCCAAGATATCATCTATCCTGAAGAATGTTCCAGGAGCACTTGAGAAGAAAGTGTATTCTGGTTTTTTTGGATGGAACGTCCTATAAATATCAATTAAGTCCATCTTGTTGAAGGTTTCATGTAAAGCTTGTGTTTCTTTATTTTCATTTTGGATGATCTATCCATTGGTGAATGTGGGGTGTTAAAGTCCCCTACTGTTATTGTGTTACTGTCAATTTCCCCTTTTATGGCTGTTAGTATTTGCCTTATGTATTGAGGTGCTCCTATGTTGGGTGCATAAATATTTACAATTGTTATATCTTCTTCTTGGATTGATCCCTTGATCATTATGTAGTGTCTTTCTTTGTCTCTTGTAATAGTCTTTATTTTAAAGTCTATTTTGTCTGATATATGAATTGCTACTCCAGCTTTTTTTTGATTTCCATTTGCATGGAATATCTTTTTCCATACCTTCACTTTTAGTCTGTATGTGTCCCTAGGTCTGAAATGAGTCTCTTGTAGACAGCATATATTTGGGTCTTATTTTTGTATCCATTCAGCCAGTGTATGTCTTTTGGTTGGAGTATTTAATCCATTTACATTTATGATAATTATCGATATGTATGTTCCTTACCATTTTTAAAATTATTTTGCATTTGTTTTTGTAGGACTTTTACTTTTCTTGTGTTTCCTGCCTAGAGAAGTTCCTATAGCATTTGTTGTAGAGCTGGTTTGATGGTGCTGAATTCTCTTAATTTTTGCTTGTCAGTAAAGTTTTTAATGTTTCTGTTGAATCTGAATGAGATCCTTGCTGGATAGAGTAATCTTGCTTGTAGGTTTTTCCCTTTCATCACTTTAAACATATCCTGCCACTCCCTTCTGACTTACAGAGTTTCTGCTGAAAGATCAGTCATTAATCTTATGGGTATTCCCTTGTCTTTTTTTTTGTTGCTTTTCCCTTGCTGCTTTTAATATTTTTTCTTTGTATTTAATTTTTTATAGTTTGATTAATATGTGTCTTGTCATGTTTCTTCTTGGATTTATTCTGTATGGGACTTTCTGTGCTTCCTGGACTTGACTGACTATTTCCTTTCCCATGTTAGGGAAGTTTTCAACTCCAATCTCTTTAAATATTTTCTCAGACCCTTTCTTATTCTCTTCTTCTTCTGGGACCCCTATCATTCAAATGCTGGTTTGTTTAATGTTGTCCCAGAGGTCTCTGAGACTGTCCTCAATTCTTTTCATTCTTTTTTCTTCATTCTGCTCTGCAGCAGTTATGTCCAATATTTTATCTTCCAGGTCACTTATCTGTTCTTCTGCCTCAGTTATTCTGCTATTGATTCCTTCTAGAGCATTTTTAATTTCATCTATTGTGCTGTTCATCATTGTTTGTTTGCTCTTTAGTTCTTCTAGGTCCTGTTGTATTTTTTCCATTCTATTTCTAAGATTTTGGATCATCTTTGCTATCATTACTCTGAATTCTTTTTCAGGTAGACTGCCTATTTCCTCTTCGTTTTTTTGTCTGGTGGGTTTTTATCTTGCTCCTTCATCTGTTGCATATTTCTCTGTCTTCTCATTTTTTTTTTTTTACTTACTGTTTTTGGGGTCTCTTTTTCACAGTCTGTAGGTTCGTAGTTCTCGTTGTTTTTGGTGTCTGCCCCCAGTGGGTGAGATTCGTTCATTGGTTTGTGTAGGCTTCCTAGTGAAGGTGTCTGATACCTGTGCTCTGGTGGGTGGGGCTGGATCTTGTCTTTCCTGTGGCGTGTTTTTGGGTGTCTGTGAACTTAGTATGATTTTAGCCAGGCTCTCTGATAATGGGTGGGGCTGTATTTCTGTCTTGCTGGTTGATTGGCATGGGGCATCCAGCACTGGAATTTGCTGGCCGTTGGGTGGAGCTGGGTCTTAGCATTGAGACAGACATCTCTGGGAGAGTTCTCACTGACTGATATTATGTGGGGCTGGGAGATCTCTGGTGGTCCAGTGTCCTGAAGTCAGCTCTCCCACCTCAGAGGCTCAGGCCTGACACCAGGCCAGAGCACCAAGACCCTGTTAGCCACATGGCGAATTCTCCTGGATGGCTCCAACAAGGATGGTACCCAGGGTAGGTTCTTGTGGCAGAAAGAATTCAAAGAAGACCTCTATACATTTTAATTTTTAAAGATCCTCTAACTTAAGCTTCTGGATATATGGAGTGAAGAGCAAAATTATTTTACGAGTGTTCAGAAAACTTAGAATTGATGCACGTAGGAACCTAACCAAAATTACAGAGAAGAAATTGTCTAATTTGTAACTGAAGCAGTGTACAATGCTTGGTGAGACTGAAGAGTGTTCAGTTGTAATTCAGGATAGTTTGATTGGCACTGAAAATTATTCCAAGTACATAATGAGAATAAACTTGATGAAATAAGCAGATGATACATAGTGTCTAACAGGACAATAGAACATGTAATTGGATGTTGTACTGTGTTCCTTGTTGTAGATTAGGTGAACATGCGCAAAAGTGTTACTATCATGCACATCACAATTGGATTTCATCTGCAAATTCTTAAATGGATTACTAGTGGAATAAAAATAAGCAGAGAAACATTAGTTTAAAACAGCTTTATAAAAGGAATAGAGGAAAGTACTGTGATTATTGGCAAGTCATTCCACCATGTCAAGGTTTTAAAAATGGAATCCAAATTGCTGTCTATATTGCAGTAATAAAGTATGGGTTGAGAAGATATTTAAGCACTTAGAATTGACAAAGGAACAACATTTTAGAGCAATTGACTAGGAAGGAAATTGGAAAAGTTATTATGTATAGTCTTTTGTGTTATAAATATATAGGAAAGTGCATTGGACAGAGTTAGGACATAAATAGAAGTATTTTTTCTGCTTCAAAATAGTGTGCCTATTACAAATTACTAGATTACTAAGAGATTTAGCTATGTACGTATGCTGTCTAGAAAATATCTAGATAATTGACTTTATTTTACTTTTTTATACTTTCTAAAGAGTCACATATCATTGAAAACAGTCCCCCAAATTACTCAAGAGGAAATCTTTAAAAGATTTGAATTGCTTATCCTAAAGAAAATACCAAGAAGGGATTTGATTAAATCTTTACTATGTTTGAAGCGTTTCTCTCAAGATCTTGGAGATCAGTTTTTTAAGATATCTACGTAGTATCAACAAAAAGAATATGAGCTTAAACTAAAATCCAAATGTTTGTCATTAATTACTTTCAAATGTTCAGTTACTCAAACTGTTAACTGCAAGGTTGTGGAGATTCCATCTCGAGACATTGTAAGGAAAACTAGAAATAGATATAAGGTATAGAAGACCAAACATCTGTATGTACGTTTCTAAAATTTAGTTCTGGGTAAAGCATATAGAAATAATTTTGTGTAAACACCAAATGATAAAATACCTTTCATTAAAGTCTTATTATATTTTTTCAAGATACCATTTAGAACTTTTAATGTGCAGTTGAGTATGTTTGCACAGAGTATTCCAAAGAGCACAGAACTACACTGGCAGTTTTAGGAGTATTAAGATATGACACCGCTGGCACCAAGATTATAAGTCTTACAATGGGCACTGAGAAAAGTGGGCTGATAGGTAGAGGTGGGTGACAGGCTTCATTGAAGGTGGCAAGAAAGAAAGGGAAAAATGTTGTAGGTGTCATAGGCTGACAAAGAGGATTGTTTTGTGAGCCCATAGGAGATAACACTTTAAAATTTTTCTACGTTAGAACCCTATGGAGGTGGAGGATGTTAATGAAGATTCTAAGTCTCATTCCCAGAGATTCTGAGTGAGACTTCACACGTGTTTTGTAATAAAATACCAGTGAGGCATGTATAATGGGAAATTGAATTATTGGCTCAATTTGTCTGCTCCCCCTGCACTCACACTTTTTATGGCCTCTTCATGGGCTTCATTCACAGAAATTTGGGTTGGTTCATAGACATTTGTCTGCTCCCCCTGCCCACTCACATGCTCTTTATGGCTGCTTCATGGGCTTGGTTCATAGAACTTGACCTGCTTGGGCCAATGTCATATGACAGTACTAAACCCAAGTCTCATGTGTGTCTGCTTGTCCTCTCTGTATGTCTGCCACCAACACGAGAAGATTAGCTCATGAAAGATAAATTTTGTAGAGAGTTATGTTACTAAAAGTGGCAAATATTACTAGATCTCTTTTTTTTTAAATTAACTTTTATTGGAATATAGACTAGATCTCTTTTAACAGATATGTTGAGAACCTGACATTCATTACCGATGTGGAGAGAAAAATGTCATCTTTACACTGCTCAGTATTTTCTAGAATAAGTTGATTCTTGCATCCATCCCCTGGGTAAATGCTACTCCATCAGTTGGGGCCCTAGAAGAGATACGTATGCAGCAGTGCCACTGTAGCTAATGTACAGACCTGTAGTGACAGGAAGAACACTCAGCTGCTGTGACCTGAAGCTGACTCACCCAGTGGACAGATAGATATTTTACATGATATCATGGGTTTTAGTAAGTTTTTAGTATAACAGTGCTGAGTAATAGCAATAACAAAATCTAAACCTCAAAGATGTAAGAAAAAGCACTTTTTTTCTCTCTCTCAAAGATTTTTGGATTAGCTGAGTATTTTTGCTTCAGGTTGCAGGTTGGTTTCAGGTCATCTCTACCTGTCCCTCAATCTGGGAGCAGGACATGCTCTTTTCATGGCAGAGGACAAAAGAGCAAGAGGGATGCCAATCATGAAAGCATTTAATACCTCTCTCATACAGTGTTTGCTCATTTTCCACTTGTCAAATAATTCATGTGGCCATTCCCAATGTTGGGGAGAGTGGCATGAATTACAGTCTGCAGTAAGATAGAGGGAGTGGGTAGTAAATATTAGCAGAACAATAATCTATCACATCATGCATTACTTGTGTTAATCTCAGTATTCTGTATTGAGAGTAAAGGCCGATGAGGAGAGGATATCAGAATCCATGATCTCCAACTTCTTTTTCCTTTCCGAGGTTGGGTGGCCTTAAAGATGGGTAGAGTTGATGTTCTTTGAGGAGGCCTTATTTTCAGAAAGGTGCACTTTTGCTAAGAACCAAGTTCTGGGCAGAATTTTTAGGTGATAGTTATCAGTAATATGTTCTCCTCTAAGAATTCCATGGACATCTTTCCAGATTCAGGGCAACCTTTCTTTCTGGATAATTATAAACCTGATGTTAAATTTTACCATCTTTTTTTTGTCTTTTCCATCTTTGTAATATCTATTCTTTAATACTGAAACTAAACAAACTCATCCTGATTCCATACTTTGATTTTAGCATGCAGTACATTATTTTCGAGGTATAAATGTACATGTCTGTTAGATTTTGTTGAATCATAAGTTCCCTGAAAGCAGAGGAAATATATCGTTCATTTTCACCACCAGTATCTGCTCACTCCCTGACCCTTTGTAAGTGTTCAGTGGAATATAGGGAGTGCTTACTCATATCACACAGGAACTTTTGTCTTAAAGTTCAAAAAAACTACATTAGCACAAACTCTTTCTGAGAATAATTAAAGAGTAAAATTATCAGTTCCAATCAGATACCACATATAGTCTCCAGATATATAGATTTTTCTGTTTATATGGTAATCACTTGACTTGTTCCTTTTTACAGTACCAACTCAGTAAATTCAAATGTATATGTTTTGAATCCAGTCATAGGATTTCTTCTATATTACCTCCACGTTCATTTTTTTTATGCTAGCATTTATCTATAGTCCCTCCATCTTAGCACCTAATGAATATTTAGACCTTGCCTTTGGCTTGTAGATGACCTCACCTGAATTTTTCTTCAGTTTTTTTTTTTTTTAACCTGCTCCCAAATTCCAATTATTGAAATTTCTGGTGTTTATTCTAATTCATCTCCATTGTTACATTCTGTTGCCTCTTGCCATCAAAGACTGCCCCTTGCAGCCCCTTGATCTTCTTTTAAGGACAATCATGGCTCTCCCCTCCTTGCTAAATATTCTGAGTCTTCAGAGGGCTGTTTGATGTTAGATTTCATGAGTATCCCTTAAAAATAACAACAACCAAAAAATTCTAATTTTTTCATTTCTTGGCATCAATCTAGGGTTATAATTAAATATCTCATTCTTTCTGGCCTAGTTCTAAGGTTATTTCTTCTTAATCATGACTTTATTAAAAATTAAATATAATGTATTCATTCTTCTACCTGGCTTCCTGAGTCTCAGTTTACCTTTGCATTACTGTAATCATTGTATTTTGGTGCCACAAAGCTCTGACATCAATCACAATAACACATTTTCACCTTAACCACACCCCCATATTTTCTCTTTCTCCTTCATGCTTTCAGTTTTAGCTTTATATATGTCCTTAGGTAAACCACTTTTAGATGTCCTAAAAAATAAAAAATTACACACAATTTACCTTCTAAAATCATTCCAGTACTTCTTAACTAGCATGTAGACATTCTTTTCTCTTCTTCATTTCCCCACTAGGCTTTAAATTAACTAAATTTTTGGATAATTTCCACTTTGAGCCTGGTTACTACTTCTACCATTCTTCTGAACACAGAATCTCTCTGGTATGAAATAATCTCCTAAATATAAAAAATAATATAAAAAATAATGGGTTTTGAGTGTCTCTCATCCTCCCATCTCTCAGGAAAATTTGGCACTGCTACTGATACCCTGGTTCTCAACTATCTGAATATTTTTTTCTCTCTGGTTTTCTTTCTTCATCCCTTGAAAAATGTGAACATTTCTCATAGCTTAGCCCCTAACCCTCTCCTCATCTGTTTTCTTTGTTCCTTCAGAAAACTTCTCTATTCCCATCAACATATATCTGCTTAATTAATAATGTCAAAATTTATGTTTTTTTCTCTTTGTCTCTAGTGACACATCTCTAACAACCTGTCAACTCTTTCTATCAATACAAAGCTACCATCCTGTGTCCCTCAGACTCCTTTCATGTCTGTCACTAACATTCCCACCAATTTGTATCACTTAATTTGTTCATTTCCATTAATATCCCTGCTATTCCTCCATTCGCTAAGACTGAAAGCCTCAGTTACAATAGCTAATATTCACTGAGCCCCTGCTGTGTTGTATATACTAGGTATTCTTTTCATACATAATCTCATATTTTACTCTTTTGAGGACCCGCATACTTTCTTTTTCTTATCTAGATCCCTCTCAAAAATTTCGATAGAAATGTATTCAGTTAAAATATTTTCTGCCCTAAACACGTGTGAAGATGTTGTACCTATTGTATAATATATTTGCTCATTTTCCAGACTGCTGATTGTTGGAATGTCTCACTTTACTTCTGGAATTTCTTCTCTCTTATATCTATACTTGCTCTCTGAGTTATCTCATAGATGATGAATATGCACAAATTTATATTTCCGGCCTCTCCCCTGAAATCTAGCCACTTAACCTGCAAATTTCTACTCAACATCTTTACTTGGATATTTAATAACCAACTCAAACTTGACAACCAAACTCCTGGTCCATATATCCCTTAACCATGCCCAAATCTCTTTTTCACCAGGGGTCTTCCTCTCAGTAAAAGACAGTTTCACTCTTTCAGTTATGCAAACCATAAATTAAATCGTGACTCCTCTTATACCCCCAAACTAATCCCATTAATGATCTCTTTATCTCTCATTTCGATTTTTGCAAGAACATCCTAACAGGTACCCTGTTTTTTCACTCTTGCTCACCTACAGTCTGTTTTCTACTCATCAGTCAGAATGACCAACTAAAACTTCCTTCTCTGCTCAGATCACTGCAATGAAGGGCCTTAAAATGTCTTATAGGATCCCGCCTCTACTGACTTCTATCTCTCCCTCTCTGACCACATTTCCTGTCATTCTCTCTTTTGTCAACATCAGCGGTTCTTAAGGCAGGGGGTGAGAGGTGGGAGATTTTGGTCCTCATCCTCCCAGGCAGGTACTTTTAGCAACATCTGGAGACAGTTTTGATTTTCACAACTGGAGGTATGGGGTATGTATGGGGGTCTGCTACTGGTATCTAGGGATGCTGCTAAACGTTCTACAATGTACAGGGCAACATCCCTGCCCCACACACAACAATTAACTGGCCCAAATGTCAGTAGTACAGAGTTGAGAAACACTGCGTTACACCTACAGTGATGCCCTTGAAGTTCTCATATTAAAAGTATATTAAGAATATATAAAGAATGCCACACCCTCTGGCCATTTCACTAGATGTTGCCTCTCCCTGGAACATTCTTTTCCTGATGCTTCTCTCTAGAACATTGTTTTACTGAAAGGTGTATGCCCTCATTTTATTTAGATCTTTATCAGATACCACCTCAAAGTCCTCCTATAACCATCCTGTCTGCTATCATTAAACCTACTTTATTTTCTTTATTACATTGACATACAGCCAATATATTATATATTACTTGTATATTTGGCCTTTATTTCTGTCCACTAGAACAGGAGCTCTGTTACAGCAGGGTCTTGGTCACTACTATATCCCTTATCCCTAGAAACTGGAACAGTGTCTGAAACATGTCAGGCACTAATAATATGATTGAATGAATGAATATAAAGAGATGAATGGATTGTTTATCGAAAGGCAGCTCAACCTATCTTATTAATTTCCTTCTGTGTACTTAAGATAATTTAACTCCCAAAGTTTTAAGGATACTTTCCTTCCTCCTTTCTCTTTTATTGTTTACTACTTGCACCGGTTCTTCAAATTTAAAAATGCCATTTCTGTTTCCACATAAAATTGTCAGAGTTTGTGTTTGTAACTTTACTTAGCAGGAAATGCCCATCACAAACCACTTATTCTGTGTAGTTTAATAGTTCACTGCTTCATAAAGTCTATTAGTAAAATTTCTCTGAATTACCAAATTCAGTTTCTGCATTAGGTACTATTTCCCTGGTTGACTAACCATATTTTTTATGGCATCATATACTTTTAAAATAGGACTATAACAATCTTTTCTAAAAATCAAAAGCTGTGACAATATTGACTATAAGTATTAAAGTCAAATTATCAAATATATCTTCTTGATATTAAGGAAAAATGGTTCAGACTCATCTCTTAAAAAGTTACTTAAATTATATGGGCCGTGAAAAAAATTTATTTTCTTCAGACTTTTGTGTTTATCTGTAAGACTTAGGAGTCTAGAGTTCCATATTAATTCACTAATGAATGGATGTTACAGTTAATAAGATGGATAGTGATTAAATAGATGAACAATCAGTTTTAGATGAAGAATAATTGTCTAATCCTGGAATGTGCTAGTCCTAACATGGAAAATAGATGAGTTTCGAGTCCTGGTGTCCTTGATATGGACAAATTTTATTCTGTGTTGAGGTGGATAATAATGCCAGAGACCTTTTTATTTTCATGTTCTTCTTAGATACATGTGTTTGTGTACGTGTATACGTATGTATACATATATGTATATATTTATCTATATAAATGTTCTGTACCAGCCACAACTTACATTTTCAATTTTATTTTCCTGATAGTATATTTTGAAGAGCAGAACATTCTAATTTTAATAAAGTTCAATTTATCCATTTTTTCTTTTATGCTTTGTGTTTTGTATCTTACTAAGTTATCTTTGCCTAACTTATGGTCATAAGGATTTTCTCCTACATTTTCTTCTAGAACTCTTATAACTTTAGTTTTTCCATTTCAATCTATGATAAATTTGAGGTTAATTTTTTAATAGTATAGCAGTGTGATGAAAGTATTTATCTTCACTGCCACCAGCCCCAGTCCTTTAAGGGTATTTAGTTGTTTTTGCTTGAAATATATTGGAAATTTGATAAAAAATCCGTTGATCATATTTGCTTGTGTCTAATTTTATATTCTTTATAGTGTTCATTTAATTCATGTATCTAAGCTCACATCACACCACACCACCATATGCTTGATAAATTTATCTATATAATAGTAAACCTCAAAATCAGTTAATGTAATTATGTTCTTTCATACACACTTTAGAACTAGTTTCTACAAAAATTCTTTGAAATTTTGATTGGGATTGATTTACATCTACCTGTATATCTAGGATAAATCGATGTTTTCACAATATTGTACCTCTGAATCCATAAACGTAATAAATCTCTATATTTTTCAAGTCTTCAGTGATATTTTCAGTGTATTACTAAGTATTTTAATTTTATACATGACAATAAATTATATGATTTTTTATATTTTTCAATAATTTGTTGTGAATATATAGAAATAAAATTAATGTCTTATATTCTGTAACCTTGTTAAATTCATTTATCAGTTATAATCATGGTTTGAATTTCTTAGAATGTTCTAAATATAAAATTTTGTCATTTTTTGCTCTCCAATCAGTTTTTTAAAATAATATTACTTTTTCTAGCATTAATTCACTGGATAGGCACTCCAGTCCAGTGTTGAATAAAAGACATTCTAGCCTTGTTTTTGAACTTAGAAAACTTTCAGTGTTTCATTATTAAGTATCTTAACTGTAAGTTTTTCTTACATGCCCTCTGAGGAAGTTTTATTCCTTTCCAAGTTTGCTACAAATTGCTCCCTCCTCATCCTCTTTCTGGAATCTGAATCAGGGGAGTCAGAATCTACCTTTATATAATATTACACCACTATGCTGTAAACAAAAAATAAATTTCTACTATTTTTGTGTTAAGTAATCAGTGATTTCTTAGACCAATTAAGAATTAAGAATAAATGAATTTTATTTCAACTTTACTTAGTTCAATTTCTTCTCCTCCACAAACCTCGGAAAGGCAATATTCTATGAGAAATAAACTTTTTTTTTTTTTGTCCTTTTTCTCTGACCCAGAAGTCTCAAATTCTCAGGTATTCTTCTAGTATATCCATGAAATCCTGGTAGATGAACATGTAAACTTGCAGCTTGGGTAAAATCTCAAGCCTTTCATAGTTCATAAAGTGTCTCTACGTAGCCTGCTTTATGCCAGTAGTCTGCCCCCAAATTTCAGACTTGTTTTGTCCTCCCTCCACACTGGTTTCTGTCTCCTCACCTCAGTGAG
Source organism: Balaenoptera acutorostrata (assembly GCF_949987535.1). Taxonomy (NCBI): domain Eukaryota; kingdom Metazoa; phylum Chordata; class Mammalia; order Artiodactyla; family Balaenopteridae; genus Balaenoptera; species Balaenoptera acutorostrata. The sequence goes on along the minus strand of NC_080067.1, from coordinate 101,018,309 downwards.
CCCACCATTCTCTGTTTGGTTTTTCCCAATCTGCATTGTGATCCAGAACATGCCTGAAGGAAGGAAGTGGGAGTGATTGTAGTGCTGACTTCCTGTTTCCCATCTCTCAGGGCTTGTAGCCCTGCAATGCTTTATTGCCTTAGGTCTGCAATCGTTTTATTTTATTTTGTACAGTTTTCTAGTTATGCATTTTTTTGTTTGTTTTTTAATATCAAGAGGATACATCTGGTACCAGTTACTCCTTCATGGCTGACCTTTTTCTTTCAGAGTTTTGATTTAAAAATTTTAATTACATATATTTTATTTATTTTAAATTAGTTTTTTATTATCAAAATTGTGTGTACGTGTGTGTTTACCTTAGTTGGCTTTCTTGGTTATACTAGGAAAATAAGAAAGTGTTCTCTGACTTCTTACGTAAAAAAAAGTATAATACTATAACCATTTCATTATACCACTAGAACATTCAAACTTTATCTCCACTTACCTGCTCTTGATTTTGCATCATTTTGCTTAACATGTATTTTATTGTTTTATATGATTACCATTTGTTCATATTTATCTACCTGTTTGCTTTTTTTGGTGGCCTTTATTATTTCCTGCACTTTTACATACAGAGAAAAAAAGCATAGAAGAAAATAAGGAAAGCAGGGAGGGAGGAATGGAAGGAGGAAAGGAAGGTAGTTACATCCTTCTGATTTTACTCAAAATAACACAATTTTATTTAGAAACAGAGAAACAGACAACTGAATCTTAAGTAAGAGGATGATAGTAAGAATTTTATGAAGTACTTATTTTTGAGATTAAATATATGTTAGGGAATCTGGAGTTAACCACGCCATCAATGATTTGGGTTTACCATAAGTATTTATTATAAGAAATCATTCCTACAGTTGAGTTAAATATATGGAATGCTTATCAAAAGAGCATAGCTTCACTTTTCCAGAATTCACTCAATATGATCTTATTATAGGCAACAGATTAAGCTTTATAACTTCTCAAGGAGAATGCCAGGTCCAAGAATACTTGTGATATGTCAAGAAACTCCTCCTCCAGCTGTGGTGCTGTGAGACTGCTCTACAGTTTGGGAACAAGGTTAGCGATTTAACTGAACCTCAAAGAATAAACAGTAGGGGAAAAAAGGCAAAATCCATCAATATAACTATATCAACACCATAGTTAGAAGTGTAAGTAGAAAAAAATTATATTTACTATTCATCTTCATGTCTAATTATGATTTTTGGCAGCAAATTGATTCCTGGCAACACGTATAGTATAATTGTGCTAATCCAAAACAGCTTTGTTACCAGATAAATTAATATAATACCTGATAACTTTATGTGCATCACACATGTAATTACTAAACATTATTTTGATTTTGATTATACCTTCTACTTAATTGATTCCTTAAACTGGGAATTTAAAACCCAGTTTTGGAGAGGTTGTAGTTGAGCAGATAACTTTATGTTGCAAGTGTTGGAGCCAACCAAAGATTCTGTTGTAAACATTCTTCTATTATTACAAAGCAAGGAGGAAAATTATCTTATGCATTATAAAGATATTTTTAGCATTAGCTAAAAAAAAAATCAGGCACAAAAACAAAACAAAAATGTTTTCACTATTCTTTTAAATTCTGACAGCCATTATTCTCTTTAACAGAGGAATTTCAAAATAATAATGAAATAATTAGAGACATTTTAAGCAGTCCCTACTACCCATCTGTCTTTCAAAGACAATAGACTTATTGGCTACTGACAAAAATGACAAATTTAATTATTAACTAAATTTCCCTAGTGCATAGATTAATCTTTAGAATAAGGCAGGTCCTTAGAAGTAACATAAATTCTTGCAGGTCCACTGAGATCTCTTTTTATAAACTACTGTTGTATTATTAAAGGGAACCTAGAAGATTCACAAAATTAATTAATTTCTCTACATCTCAGTGTTACTCCTGAGAATATACACATTCACTTGTGGAATATGACTGACCATAATTCTTATTTTCTGGTATCCACCCAACATCCCAGCCTTAATAGTTGTACTTTTGCACCTTCCCAGAACTGTCTTCATACCAGAAATTTGAATTTCTTAGTTTTCTTAAAAGTTACATTAAAAAGTTGCTGTTTGTTTTGTCAGATGCTTAAAATAATTGAAAAGGAAAAATAGGAATAGATGAGGAAGGAAAGGAGAAAATACAGTTAAGATGACTTTAGTTGTTTTTAAATCTAGGTTGTCTTTGTCACATAATTAACCCCAGTAATAAGTACACTTGGTGTTTGTGTGATAAACCGAAAAGAACTCTACAATACCTAGCCTCTGCTAATAACTTAAATTAAAAATCCCCACCTATTATTTTCACCTAAAATCCTAAAATCATTTTTTATTCCTGACATGGCACAATACTTGAAAGGACATAAACCTTATGTATAAACCACATTATTTCCAGCACTGTGCACACATGAACCAAGGACCACTTTGTTGTATTTCTATAGCTACAGTAAGACAAATAGGCTGTATCATTGCCCTTTGGATTATTGTACCTTCATAGCTTAAATAATGAAAGAACACAGGCAAATTGAAGTAAGTCAAATAATCAAGTTTCAAACTCTGGTTTACTATTATAATGATAAATTATATATAGATGCAGAAAGTCCAACTTTATTCCCTTGATCTACCACTCCCACTATTAGAAGCAGAATATCATCCTAGAAACGGTAACTGAAGTAATCCAATTGTTTAGACAAAAAAATGAGTTGTGAAACTTAGCAGAAAGCAAATTATATTTTCACAGTCATTATTTGGATAAAACTAGATGATGAATTTGTGGAGATGAGATTTGTGACATTGTACTAAATATGGACATTTTGCATGCACACTTAAGTACATGTGTTCCTTTTTGTAAGAGCATGAATCCCTAGTCATCACATTTATTCCCTAGTCGTCCCACTTCTTCCCAAGCACAACAGATTGCCTCAGTGCTTGACATATTACTATGATGGCCATTAGTTATGTCTGATTTGCAAAAGTTCTTGATCATTTCCAGATCTATTTAAAAAAAAATAGCGCTGATAGTCTACCATGTCAAAATTCCCACTCTGTTATTAACATGTCCTGCCAGATGTCCCCAGTAATGTTGTGACTACAAAATGCTCTATTTCCTAATTTTAGAATGGAAGAATATTAACCCTTAGCATAGTAACCAGTGGAAATGATGCACAGGACAAATCAAGGAATTTTTTTCTGCCATTGTATTGTGCTGCCTTACAGCTCACTGAAATTAAAATCTTTAAAAATTGAGAGGAAAAAATGTCCTTCTCCATGCTTAATAAAATAACTGTAACAAAATAAAATTCCTAGTTTTTTTTTTCTATTTTGTAAAAAATAGCTTTTTGCATCATCTAACATTAATTCTCCCATTGAGAGATGGTCGGAAGTCCACAACTGTGTTTGTTTTGAGATCAGTATAAATAGATACCTATCGGAAAAAGCAAAGGTTTTGTCCTTCTAAAAGATGAATGTGGAATTGATGGATGTTTTCTGCAAGTCATGTATAAATATTTTTTATTATTACTCAAATTTACCATGTTTCAAGGTGAAAACTGTACCATAGAAATTCAGGAAGAAAACTAAATCACAGAACATTTGAAGAGTTGCTCTTTTTTTTTTTTTTGAAAGATGGTCAACTTATGAATAGACCTTAGGATTCCTTAATTTTCTTATTTATCAGACTAAGATAAAGAATCATGTATTCATTGCGATCAGGCATATTCAATGGATGAGATAGGGCATGCAACTTTTTATTCCTGTGCATATTTTAGTTCATTCTGAATGATTTCAGTTAGGTTTTGCTCAATGGGTAATAAATACAAGAAATAAGGAGGAACATAAGGCAATTAAGGCAATTGGTATAAATAAGTTTAAGAGGAAATTAGGCATTTTTATTGCAAAAGAATGTCACACAGAAAATGGATTGAGTGCAAGGATAATGGAGGTAGGTGAAGCTGATTTATTGTATGGAGGCAGGAGCAGGGGACAAGTGGCTATTTTCTACTCTGTAGTTTCTTATGTCTCACTGGGAGAACCTGTATTTTAAGATAATTATGTACAGTCATGAAAATGGTAACAGCTGCATTTTGGCAATGTGGCATGCAAATTACTAGCGCTACTCAGGCCATGTAAGCATGAATTGATGAGAGATTTGAGAGAGGAGCATCAACAACTTCTGCTTGGTAGAACTAAGGAGCACTGAGAAAGTTAATCAGAGTATGATGACCTAGCACTGCCTGCAAAGGTTCCTGAATTCAAAAGAATCTGGAATTTTAGACCATATTCAAAAAATAGCACAGAGTTTACACATCTACATTGTTTAGTAACCTAATTTCTCATATAGGTTATATTTTCTTTAAGTTTCATTTACTGGATTTAGCATGATCCCCATTTGAAACAGCTGCAAATGGTATATAATTAGGTCAGAATGTTTTGTTATCAGGATCCTCAGTTGCTTACATTGGCTTATGAAAAGGTCATTGTGTGAAAAGGGATCTGAATATCAAAGAGATTCCAGCTGGTTAGCTATTTTAATTATGCAGTGGAATCAGCTATTTCCCTGCCAATATCTAAAGTTACTTATGGAAAAGTTACTCAGAGGCTCTGTGAAGATATTCTTTTTGCATTCTTTTCATTGCATGTTGTAAATCTATATTTTTCAACTCTTCTGTATATTTAGAACTTCCTGTCAAATAATGTCTATCCATGCATTCTCTCAACAGTAGTTATTGTGGGACTATGATATACCTGACAATATGTATAATCCTCATTATCAAGGAATGTATAGTCTATTTTGGGAGGTGAAATATACAGTAATTATAAAGCACAAGATGAACCCCTCCAAGCATGTAATTCTAGTTTAGATTTTCTACACTTCTTAAAGCTCAATGTTTAGATTCCTGAAAAATCTGATTTTCTGTTATCTTCTCTGTTTTATCTCACCTATAATACTCAAATTTGCATTTTCTTCTAATCTTAAGAAAGGAAAAAGATGAAAAACAAAACTCAGGACTTCCCTAAACCTATGTTACTAAGCTTTGGGATGTTGCTCTGTGAATTTCATTAAATTTACAAGTTAAAAATAGCTGTCACATGCACCAGCAATTAAGGTGTAGGAAGTTTTTAAAGGTTACATTAAGAAAGGCAGGAGAAATTGGTATTTCTTATAAATCAATTCAGTAAACAGTTAATTGGCAGGAAAGGGTTGACTGCTTGTCTTACAGTTTAGGCAATAATTGCTTTGGTAGTGGGCAGAGCAGAAGGTGCTGTTGTTTTTTGCATAGGGGACTGAGCTCAGTGTCCTTTGTCATACCACCCAATTGCTTTGCGTCCTTATGATTGTAGGACTTAGTAGGAGCCTGCTGGAATAATTAGGTTAGTAACATGGCAAGAAATATTTTATTTCTTGTTTCAGGACTTTGGCTGACAATATCAGTATATAACGCTGAATTTCAGAAAGTAAACTGAAGACCTGTCCTCAAATGTGATTTTGTTTCCTTTTTTTTTTCTTTATTTTTTTAAATTATTATTATTTTTTTAATTACTATTTTTTTTTTTCCTTTTTTTTTTCTCTCTCTCTAATCTGGTCAAAAGAATGTCCTTTTTTTTCCTCTCTCTAATCTGGTCAAAAGAATGTCTTCGTTGTCCACCTCCCTCACCTTTGAGTTTTTCATGAATTCTATTTCTGGAATTCCATTCCTATTCTCTTCTGCCAATCCAGATCCCTTGTAACCTTTGATCTGGCTCAAGTTCCAGCCTCCTTGAAGCTCACAGCATTGGTCTCTATTCTTGTCTTTAACTTCTTGGTGATCCCCAGAAGTTTATGTCTGGAATTCCTTCAATCTTTCCAGCAAATAACATAGGTACACAGATAACTTAAAGATCTACTTTTCCTGAAGTTCTGTGTTTGTAAGAATTTTGTTTGAGTATATAATTCCTATATAAATAACAATACATTATATATGCAAAAATAGATGGTTATTCTTGATCCTTGAATAACTCCTATAAAATAATATACATTTTCTTTAACAGTAATGTATTTCACCCATGGTATCTATAAAGCAAAAAAACGGCTGTTAGCAGAGTTATGCCATATGATAAGAGATCACTTGTGCTGGAAATACCTAAGTTCCTGAGGGACATACCATGGAACATGCCTGGCAAACCCAGCCTGGAAAGAATTTATACATAATAATACATACATAAAAGTGAATTCCTGCTTATCTCTCAAACCCCAGTCAATTACTTGCTCATTTGAAAAACTATCTTTAGATCTTGACCACAACTCTAGGGACTAATTACTAGATTCTTATTTTACCATTCTATCTTGCATATAGCTTTAGTAAAGAACAAAGTACACATATTGGAAATCACTTATGACTTCTTTGTTAACTCAGTAAAACTCTGAGAATATATACCGCACCTTTATTTGCTTAGTACAAATCAGTATTCAAAATATTCATTTAATAAATAAATTGGAAAAGGAATTTTGAAAGCATTATATTACTTACATATTTTAGATATGGGTATATTTTTCCCTGACTTTACTATAAGCACATCAGAATGTAAAAAAACTAAGTGGAACTAAAAGTGTTCATATGATTTAAAAATTGTTAATGTTTTTGTGCATTATATTTCCCCCTATAAGTTGATAAAGATAATGTGAAGGGATTTATTACTAAATGAAGATAGAAAAATTGAGGTATGGGGATTTTATTTTTTGTCTGGGCATGTGGTGTTATTAGTCTCCATGGGGGTGGACACTAGTAAGTGCTATAGATTACAACCACTTCTATTTAATTCCTGTTGATTTTATTTTCAGAGCTGCTTCTTCACAGATTCGAAATATATGGCTATGTGGGGGAGGATAGAACATCATGGCTATAATGTTAAACACGGGCATATACATTCACAAAACCCACAAAACACAAAATGTGCTGAAGCAGCTGGAGTGTTCTTTTTTCTGATAGCAACTTAGAAGACAAGCGGATGAGCAAAGTTGGCAGTTGGATTATACTGACAAAAGCAGAGCAATTCGTGCAAAGAATTTACTGTGAGTAGGTCTGAGACTGACATGTGTGATCACATTTTACCTCTATAAGCAGTGCAATGATTTTGAAATTAAAGTGACTAGATACACAAAAATATTAAGTTTGATAGCTCCACAAAAGACATTTCATACTTAAAAAATGTGTGTGCTTCCACTTTAACCAAGCCCCATTGGAGAAATGTGGGTCAATGGTGATATTTAATTTGAAATACCAGTTTGGTATAAATAGTTTGGTTTTATGGTTTACTCTGTTTGTGAAGGGTAAAAAATATACATATATTACATATATATCATATATATATTATATATTATATATATCTATTAATATCTATCTATCTAAAAAACAACAAAAGCTCCTTTTCTGATGCAAATTGGCTCATTAGTGTACCCAGTGAAAGTTCAGCAAAATAAGTATAAATTTCTCAAGTTTAATCACTGACATTTTCTAACCTCAGTTTTGATGAAAGATTAGGCAAAAAAAAAAAAAAAGATGATTCAAGGGTCTTGGTCATTTAGTAATAAATAAGACTATGATGTTACTAATACATTTGAATTACCTTTATTGCCTTAATTTCCCATTAACCACCTCAAAATGGGAATTTTGCTTAAATTGTAAGTCAAATAAATTAAGCACTTATCTAATGTCGATTTTCATATTAAGATGGGAGCTGTTTCACTGTGCCTGAATATTCTACTACACCTTCAAATGGAGTAATCATAGCAACACAGTATGCATGTACCACTCAGATGCCACGAATTTAGGAATATTAATAAATGTTCTGCCAACCCCAAAGATGCATGGGGTCTGAAAAGGAAAATATACAAGATAAAATAGTTGAGGAAAGTTTTACCTTCTTTCACTGAACCAGAAATACAGAAACATAAATGAAGAGTGGGGGAATCCAGAGTTATTGGCTTGAAATTTTCACTAGTATCTCTATTTGAATATTTATTTGAAAGATAAAACTTCAAGGAACATGGACTAATTAGGGTAATTAGACAATAATCAATATGTTGCACTGAAGAATGTGGGCAGACAGGATGCACAAAAACAATGTAAAACAATGTCCTGTGAAATCATACTTCTTTGTATATTGTTTAAGATACATGAAGCATTATAAACAATTTTCAATTATGTAGGAAAAAAATTATCCTACACTTAAATAGCTGTGTTAATATGTTGTATGCAGTACATCCTCAATCCAACAGTCATGTTATACAATCAAATGATTGCTAAAAAATATCAATAGGTCAGTAGTTCAAGGTCTTATCATATGTTTACTGTTTGGGCTCCTAATCTCTCTATATCTAAACTCAGAGATTATAAAATATAAATAGAAAAATTAATATAATTCCACTAAAATGCATTTTTCATGTAACTAAAACAAACAAAAAGAAACCAAATGTGGAAGGCAAGTCATATTAAAACATTGAGCATAATAGGTTCCCATCAAGATACAGGTATAGGTGGCTCAGAGTCTACACCTATGATGTACCCCATATGAAATAGTGCTTCAGGGCCAAGTTCATTGTTTGACACCAGAATTTGAGATGGGGGAATAGACTAATTATCTGTATCTTTTTTTGCTTTTGCTTACATTGACTGACTTGAATATTTTCTCTCTTGGCCTTGAATTTCTTGCTTCTTTTTGTATCTTTCTTTCCTTATTTTCCCCTCCAGATATTGTATGAAAAAGAACGGTAGAGACTGAAGTCAATGATACATATCTCAAGATCAATCAGGGGCATGCCTCTGATGCTGTGCTGTCCAATAGCACAGCCACATGTGGCTGTGTATAGTTAAATTTAATTAAATTTCAATGAAACTAAAATTCCCCAGTTGCACCAGCTGCATTTCTAGTGCTAAATAGCCATGTGTGTCTAGGGACTATCATATTGGACAGTGAAAATATAGAATATTTTCATTATCACAGAAAGTTATATTGGACAACACTGCTCTGATGACTTTAAAACAAAGTAAAATGTTGTGTATTGATCAACTTGTTTAATGGTTAGTGTGAGAATAACAGTTTCTCATAACTTCTTATATCATGACCGGAACTGGAAGTCCTTCCATTATTTTACCAATGCATGCTCAGAGTTCTCTTTTCTTGAGTGTGTAGATCAATAGGCATATTTAGTTAAATTGTCTTCTATTATTTTATAATTTTATTTTTATTTTTTACATTTAATACTTGTAGCTATAATATAGTTTTGAATACAATAATTTTATTGCTAATGTGCTTTTACTGTTTAAAATCAAGTATTCCAACACAATCGAATATACAGTATTTTTTCCTTTATGTTTTTATGCCACTATATTATATACCAAATTTTTATAAACATTAGGGTCTAACTGTTAGCATTAGAGTTATCTTTCAATTTTATTTTTTAAACATTTTTTTTTTTGATGTGGACCATTTTTAAAGTCTTTATTGAATTTGTTATAATATTGCTTCTGTTTTATGTTTTTGGTTAAGTACCATGGTAACTTCCAGTTTGGGTCCCTGAGCACTTGTCCTCTGGTCCCATGTTCCAGTTTAAGCCTATGAACTCCTCAGATCTCTGAAAATATGCTAACAGAACAAGAGTTTCTAAAGTCCTTTCATTTTAAACCATTAATAAAACTAAAGCCCATTGACACACTCCCTCCTATTACTGTTAACATGCTTTTACAGATGCTTTTAAGAGAATACCAAATGTCAAGTAGAGAATGTCAAAAAATGCTGTGAGCTGGATCCACTAAAAAATTTGTTTTTTAACTTGATCCAGTAGTCTTTTTGCTGCTTCAGTTCTTTGATTATTCCTATTTAACTCATACTGAATACCCCTTAAAAGTTACTTTTATTGAATTATAGTTGATTTACAATATTGTATTAGTTTTACATGCACAACAAAGTGATTCAGTTTTATATGTATATATATTTTTCAGATTATTTTCCATTATACATTATTACAAGATACTGAATATAGTTCCCTGTGCTATATAGTAAATTTTTGTTGCTTATCTATTTTATGTATAGTAGTCTATATCCGTTAATCCCATACTCCTAATTTATCTCTCCCACCTCCATTTCTCCTTGGTAATTATGTTTTTTTTCTATATCTGTGAGTCTGTTTCTGTTGTATATAAAGATCCATTTATATATTTTTTAGATTCCAAATATAAGTGATAAAATATATTTGTCTTTCTCTGACTTGCATCACTAAGTATAATATGCTGTAGATCCATCTGTGTTGCTGCAAAGGGCAATATTTTATTCTTTTTATGGCTGCATAATATTTTATTGTGTATGTATAACACATCTTCTTAAGTCAGTCATCTATTGATAGACCCTTGGGTTCTTTCCATGTCTTGGCTATTGTAAATAGTGCTGCTATGAACATTGGAGCACATGTACCTCTTCAAATTAGAGTTTTTGTCTTTTTGGATATATACCCAGGAGTGGGATTGCTGGATCATATAGTAGCTTTATTTTTAGTTTTTTAGGGAACCTCCATACTGTTCTCCATAGTGGCTGCACCAAATTAAATTCCCACCAATAGTGTAGGAGGGTTCCCTTTTCTCCACACCCTCTCCAGCATTTTTTTATTTGTAGACTTTTTGATGATAGCCATTCTGACTGGTGTGAGGTGATACCTTATTTTGATTTTGATTTGAATTTTCTAATAATTACTGACGTTGAGTATCTTTACATGTGGCTGTTAGCCATCTGTATGTCTTCCTTGGAGAAATGTCTATTTAGGTCTTCTGCCCGTTTTTTGATTGAGCTGTTTGTTTTTTCAGTATTGAGTTGTATGAGCTGTTTGTATATTTTGGATATTAACCCCTTGTCCATGGCATCATTCACAAATATTTTTTCCCATTCCATAGGTTGTCTTTTTGTCTTATTGATGGTTTCCTTTGCTGTGCAAAAGCTTTTAAGTTTTATTAGGTCCCCTTTGTTTATTTTTGTGTTTTTTTCTATTGCCTTGGGAGACTGATCTAAGAAAATATTGCTACGATTTATGTCAGAGAAGGTTTTGTCTATGTTCTCTTCTAGCAGTTTCATGGTGTCATGTCTTATACTTAGGTCCTTAAGCCACTTTGAATTTATTTTTGTATATGATATAAGGGAGTGTTCTAATTTCATTGATTTAAATGTATCTCTTCAGCTTTCCCAACACCACTTGTTGAAGAGATTGTCTTTATCCATTTGTATATTCTTGCCTCTTTTGTCATAGATTGACTGTAGGTGTGTGGGTTTATTTTGGGGCTCTATAGTCTGTTTCATTGATCTATATGTCTGTCTTCTGCCAATACAATGCTGTTTTCATTACTGTAGCTTTGTACTATTGTCTGAAGTCTGGAAGGGTTATGCCTCCAGCTTTGTTCTTTTTCCTCAGGATTTCTTTGGCATTCTGGGTATTTTGTGGTTCCATATAAATTTTAGGATTACTTGTTCTAGTTCTGTGAAAAATGTTATGGGTATTTTAATAGGAATCACATTAAATCTGTAGATTGCTTTTGGTAGTATGGCCATTTTAACAATATTCTTCCAATCCAAGAGCATCAGATGCCTTTTAATTTCTTTGAACTATCTTCAATTTCCTTTATTGATGTTTTGTAGTTTTCAATGTATATAGGTCTTTCACCTTTTCAGTTCAGTTTATTCATAGGTATTTTATTTTTGCAATGCAGTTTTAAATGGAAATGTGTTTTTAACTTTCTCTTTCTGGTATTTCATTATTAGTGTAAAGAAATGCAACAGATTTCTGTATTTTAATCCTGTATCCTATAACCTTGCTGAATTCATTTATTAGTATTAATAGTTTTTGTGTGAAGACTTTAGGGTTTGCTACATAGAGTATCATGTCATCTGCAAATAGTGACAGTTTTACCTCTCCCTTTCCAATTTGGATTCCTTTTCTTTTTCTTGTCTGATTGCTGTCACTAGGATTTCCAATACTATGTTGAATGGAAGTGGTAAGAGTGGACATCCTTGTCTTGTTCCTAAATTTAGTGAGAAGGCTTTCAGCTCTGCACCACTGACTATTATGTTGACTGTTGTAAATGGCTTTTATTATGTTGAGATGTGTTCCCTCTATACCCACTTTGGTGAAAGTTTTTATTATGAATGGTTGTTGAATTTTGTCAAATGCTTTTTCCACATTGATTGAGATGATCACTTGGATTTTATCTTCCCTATTGTTAAACTGCTTATCACATTGCTTGATTTGTAAATGATGAAGCATCCTCGCAACCCTGGAATTAATCCTACTTGATCATAATATATGATCTTTTTAATATATTATTGGATTTGGTTTGCTAATATTTTGTTGAGGATTTTTGTATCTATATTCATCAAAGATATTGGCCCCATGATTTTCTTTTTATGTAATGTCTTTTTCTGGTTTTGGTATCAGGGTGATGGTGGCTTCATATAATGCCTTTGAGAGTGTTCCCACTTTTCAACCTTTTGGAATAGTTTGAGAAGGATAGGTATAAGTTCTTCTTTGTATATTTGGTAGAAATCCTCAACTGAAGCCATCTATTCCTGGACTTTTGTTTGCAAGGATTTTTTTTTTTTAATTACAAATTCTGTTAAATTTCTTGTGATCAGTCTTTTCAAATTATCTGTTTCTTGACTCAGTTTTGGCAGGCTGCATGTTTCTAGAAAATTGTCCATTTTTTCTAGGTTGTCCAGTTGTTGGCATATAACTGTTCATAGTATTCATTTATGATTATTTGCATGTCTGTGGTATCAGTTGTTATTTCTCCTCTTTCATTTCTTATTTTGTTTATTTAGGTCCTCTCTCTTTTTGTTATTGGTGAGCCTGGCCAGAGGTTTGTCAATTTTGTTTATTTGTAAGAAAAAACGTCTCTTGGGTTTATGGATCATTTCTATTGTTTTTTAATCTCTATTTATTTCCTCTCAGATCTTTTTTATTTCCTTTTTTCTCCTGACCTTGGGTTTTGTTTTTTTTTTTATTGTTTTAGGTGGTAGCTTAGGTTGTTTATTTGAGATTTTTCTTGTTTCTTGAAGAAGGCTTGTATCACTATCAACTTCCCTCTTCGAACTGCTGTTGCTGCATCCCATATATTTTGTAAAGTTATGTTTTCATTTTTGTTCATCTCAAGGTATTTTCTGATTTCTTCTTTGATTTCATCATTGACCCCCCTTTTTTAAGTAGCATGTTGTTTAATCTCCATCCGTTTGTTCTTTCCCCTTATTCTTCCTGTGGTTGACTTCTAGTTTCATACTGTTGTGGTCAGAGATGATGGTTGAAGTGATTTCTATCCTCTTAAATTTGTTTTGTGACCTATTATGTGGTCTATCCTAGAGAATATTCCATGTGCTCTTGAAAAGAATGTGTACTCTGAGTTTTTTGGACATATTGTCCAATAGATATCAATTACGTTCAAATGGTTGTTTGTGTAATGTAGGACCTCTGTTTCCCAGATGATTTCCTATCTGGATGATCTGTCCATTGATGTCATTGGGGTGTTAAAGTCTCCTACTATTATTGTATTCCTGGTCAATTTCTCCCTTTATGTCTGTTAGTATTTGTTTTATATATTTAGGTATTCTTGTATCAAGAACATATATGTTAACAAGTGTAATTTCTCGTATTGATCCCTTTATCATTATATAATGTACTTCTTTTTCTTTATGGCCTTAGTTTTAAAGTCATTTTGTCTGATATTTCTATTCCTGCTTTTTTGTCATTTCTATTTGCATGAAATACTTTTTTCCATCCCTCACTTCAATCTGTGTGTCTTTCACCCTGAAATGAGTATTTTGTAGGCAGCATACCATAGATTCTTGGTTTTTAATCCAATCTGCCACTCTGCCTTTTGATCAGAGGATCATTTAGTCCATAGATGTTTAAAGTAATTATTGATGAGTATGTACTTATTGCCATTTTAAACCTTGTTTCTCTGTTGTTTTTGCAGTTCTTTTTTGTTCCTTTCTTCTTTTTGTTTTTCCTTTTGTGGTTTGATGGTTTTCTTTTGTAGTAAGCTTGAGTTGCTTTATTTTCATTTTTTGTGGTTGTGTTGTATGTTTTTGATTTGGGGTTACCTGAACTATAAGTATGTTGACCCATAACTATATCAACTTACTTTAAACTGTTAGGCATACAAGTTCAAACATATTCTAGAGGATCTATATGTTTATACTCCCCTCCCCCACATTTTGTGATTTCACTGTCCTATTTTACATCTTCATGCTTATCTTTTTGCTGTTAACTGTAGTTACAATAGCTTTTACAAAAATCTTTGATTGTTTTTTAATCTAGGTACTGGCTTATTTAAGTGGTCTTCAATCCTTTTATATGTTTTCCTTTCCTATTGTGATTTTCCCTTTCCTGTAGATTCTTGGTTCTTTTTGCTTTAGAGAAGATCTTTCAATATTTCTTTTAGGGTAGGTTTAGTATTGCTGAATTCTTTTAGTTTTTGCTTTTCTGAGAAATTCTTTATGTGTCATTCTTTTCTAAATTATAATCTTGCTGGGTTGAGTATCCCAGGTTGCATGTTTTTTCCCTTTCAGAACTTTGAGTATATCATGACTCTCCCATCTCACCTGCAAAGTTTCTGCCAAGAAATCAACTGATAGCCTTATGGGGGTACCCTTGTAACTGAGTTTGTTTTTCTCTTGCTGTGTTAAGAATCCTCTCTTTTGGGGGGGGTATTTTGTTGGGGGCCCTCTGTGCTTCCTGTACATGGTTGTCTGTTTCCTTCTTTAGGTTTGGCAAGTTTTCAGCCATAATTTTTTCACATATGTTTTTAATCCCCCCCTCTCTCTGCTTCTTCTTGAACCCCTATTATGTGTAGGTTGGCACACTTTTTATTATCCATCAATCTTGTTTGTTTCTTCCATTTATTTTTTCATTTGTCTTTCTGTCTGCTGTTCTGATTGGGTTATTTCTATTATTCTATCTTCCAGATCACTTATTTGTTCTTCTGTGTTATTTAGTCTGCTATTCATTGCTTCTAGATTGGGTTTTTTTTTTTTTTTTATCTTGGCTATTGAAGTGTGTAACTTTGATTGGTTCCTAATTCCTTGTTATAGTGATCTGCATTTCTATTGATTATCTTTCTTAATTCCTTCAGCACTTTTATTCCCTCCTTTTGGAACTCTGGGTCTAGTAGACTGGTGAAGTCTGTTTCATTACTTGTTCTTTAAGGGGATTTCTCTTTTTATTGGGAGTAGTTCTTCTGCTTTTTCATTTTATTTGACTTTTTCTGTCTCTAGGAATTTAGGAGAAATGGTTACCTACTGTGGTCTGGAAGCAGTGTTTTTATGTGGGACTGTCCCTGTTTAGACTGTGGAAGGCCATTATTTTTGGAGCAAGAGCTGGTTTTGTTATGGATGCCAGCCATGTATTTCCTCGGAGTGTGCTGGTGATTGTCCCTTTGATGGAGGTGTGATTGCTGTTGTGCCATCCAGAGCCTGCACTGGGTGTGGGGTGGGGCCTCCTCTTTGCTCTGTGGCTCTCACTGTCCTGTTGGGGGCAGGGTCTGCTCCCCAGTTGTTGGAGTAGAAGCCCTAATGGTCAGGTTTGATTAGTCTCTGTTGCCCTTGAGTGCGTGCCTTGACCCAAAGGGGGTGACTGCTAAAGCAAGCGAGGCCCCTGTGATCACAGTGAACCTATGCACTGCTTGTGCATGTGCCTGCAGTTCTTCCGAGAGCAGCCCAAGGTTTGTTGTCTTTTCTTCATTGTGTTCGTCCAAGACCCAGTGCTAAACTATGGTGTGGAGTAGGCTGGGTTGGGGGCCTGGGCACTGTGGCTGCAGGAGTTGAAGTGGCTGTGCTACCACCTGCGACCTAGTCTGCCTCTGTGGCAGACTTCTTCCAGGCCTTGTCTGCCCTAGATCTAGCTCAAAACTTCAGTGTGGAGTTGGGTGGAGCCAGAGTACAGAGGGAAATGAACCACATGAGTACACCTGCCCAGGGCCTGTCTTTCTGAGACTCAGTGCCCAGCTGCTGCATGTTGCTGTGGTGCCACCCAGTGGGCGTGCTGACAGTTGGCTCCACAGTCAGTGCTTGTGCCACCATACACACACTGACAGTGTGCTCCAAGGTTCCCTCTGGACCACACCCCAGGTAGCTACCGGCACAAGTCTCTCTCTACCCTAATTATCTAAGCCAGCACTTGTGCACTCCTCCCAAGTGAAGTCTAATTTTCTCCAACCCCTCTATCTGTCCCAGCAGATTTCCCAGAAGGCAAGGGGGGCTCCCCAGGGCAAGGGTCTGCCCCTGTGGTATTTCTCTTCCTTACAGATCCCTCCCAGGGCTGTCAGTCCCATGCTGATGCCCTTCTCACTCCAACCCTTCCATCCTAACCAGTTATGTGGAGATCTTTCTTGTAGCTTTGGTTGTGTAGGAGATCTTCTGCCAGTTTCCAGTCAGTTTTCTGTGATAATTGTTCCACATATAGATGTATTTTTGATGTGTTTGTGGG
The DNA here is from genome assembly GCF_949987535.1 of Balaenoptera acutorostrata. NCBI lineage: Eukaryota > Metazoa > Chordata > Mammalia > Artiodactyla > Balaenopteridae > Balaenoptera > Balaenoptera acutorostrata. Next base: position 101,001,769 of record NC_080067.1, on the reverse strand, counting down.
GGGAGGTGAGCTCTATGTTCTCCTACTCTGCCGTCTTGATCTCCACTCCCTCTTTAAAAGTTTTTAAGGAACATTTATCAATGTACCAAACTTGATTAGCTTTTATTATCAGGAAACTTCTACATCACTAAAATTGAAAGCTGATATGTGTTTCCTTAAGTCCTCTTCAGTTAAAAATCATTTTAAGCTAGTTTATTATAGAGAACACACATAGAAAAGTGAGTACAAAACAATGTGCCTCTCATGAATACTAATATACAATACTAATATAACCATCAGCAAGTTCAAGACATCAAACATTGCCTGTAACTGAGAAACCCCAGCAGGTTGTTTACTAATGACTTCCCACCAATATAAGCACTACCTTGAATTATTTTGGTCATCACGTCTTTACTTAAAAAAAAATTATACATAAGCATGAAACATTAAACATTATGATTTAGTTTATCTGGTTTTTTAATAACTACTCAATATCTGTCACTCAATATTTGGGTGACAGTTTTTTCAAAGTTTGTTCCATTTATTGCTGTACAGTGGTTTTTTTAAACATCTTTATTGGGGTATGATTGCTTTACAGTGTTGTGTTAGGTGTATAACAAAGTAAATCAGCTATATGTATACATATATCCCCATATCCCCTCCCTCTTGCACCTCCCTCCCACCCTCCCTATCCCACCCTTCTAGGTGGTCACAAAGCACCAAGCTGATCTCCCTGTGCTATGCAGCTGCTTCCCACTAGCTATCTATTTTACATTTGGTAGTGTATATATGTCAGTGTTACTCTCTTATTTCATCCCAGCTTACCCTCCCCATGTCCTCAAGTGCATTCTCTACATCTGCGTCTTTATTCCTGTCCTGCCCCTAGGTTCATCAGAACCTTTTTTTTTTTTTTTAGATTCCATATATATGTGTTAGCATACAGTATTTGTTTTTCTCTTTCTGACTTACTTCCCTCTGTATGACAGACTCTAGGTCCATCCGCCTCACTACAAATAACACAATTTTGTTTCTTTTTATGGCTGAGTAATATTCCATTGTATATATGTGCAACATCTTCTTTATCCATTCATCTGTCTATGGACACTTAGGTTGCTTCTATGTCCTGGCTATTGTAAATAGTGCTGCAATGAACATTGTGGTACATGTCTCTTTTTGAATTATGGTTTTCTCAGGGTATATGACCAGTAGTGAGAGTGCTGGGTCATATGGTAGTTCTATTTTTAGTTTTTTAAGGAACCTCCATACTGGTCTCCATAGTGGCTGTATCAATTTACATTCCTACCAACAGTGCAAGAGAGTTACTATTTAATTACACAAATATATCATTTTCTTATCCATTTTACTCTTGTTGAAAATATAGGTTGTTTCTACTATTGGGCTCATGAATAATGTAGCTATGAATATTCTTGTCTGTTTTCTTAGTGTAAATGAATATAAATTTCTACTATGTATATTCTTGGAGTTAAACGTCTGAGTCATAAGCTGTACAAATATTTAGTTTCTGAAGGTGATGTCAAAAGGTTGTCCAAAGTGATTTTACCAATTTGCACTCTTATGAGCACTGTATGAGAATTCCCCTTTCTCTACATTTGAACTAACACTTAGTATTTTCATTAATTTTTAGGTAGTTTTACCATATTGTGCTTTTAATATGTACTTCTGTAATTGTTAGTGAAGCTGATGTTGACAAAAAATTAATCAGTAGTAGATCTAAGAAAGAAATGGAAAATTTTATTCAAGTCAGCCTGAGGATTATAACCCTGGAGACAGTCTTTCAGAAAGCTCTGAGGACTGTTCATCTGTTAGAGGTCAAAGCACAGTTATATTAGTTTTTGAGACAGAGTTATACGTGAAATAACGTATTATTGACAGTTTACACAATCCAGATCCACACACACAAAGCAATTAGTGGGTCATAGGTCATTGTGACGCCTTACAAGATTAAGGAGGAAGGTTATCTTCTAAGGAGTTGTGATCCTTTATGAGACTAAGAAGAAATGTTATCTCCTAAGGAGGTCTGGTTAGTGCAGATGTACAATGCACACTAAGGGGGAGGGAAGAAGCCCTAATGCACAAAGAAAAATTTTGTATTTTAATTTTTCTTGTCATAATATATGAATTGTATTTCATCACTGAACACTTTTGCATAGGTTACTTTGACATTATATATCATCTTAATGAAATATTCAAGTTTTTTGTCTCTTTTTCTATTGGGTTATTGTGATATATAGAATTTATTTTTATATTCTATATTCAAATGCTTAGTTATTTGTTTTGTAAATATGTTCTCCCTTTAGATAACTTGTTAAAATTGTCTTGAAATTTTTTAAGTTTTTCCTTTCTCACTTAAGTCCTTAATCCATGTGTCTTTTTGTTGTTGTTTGTTTTTGTACATAGCATAAGAAAGTTTTGCTCTAAAAATATTGTATACTATATATATTAATAGTCCATCCTTTTCCAATGAGCTGCCATGTCATCTTTGTCAAATATAAAATTTTCATAGATTTAATTCCAGTTGTCTGTTGCTGCATCACAAAGCACTCCAAAACTTAATAACATATTTAATATTATTTATTAACAATTTTGCCCCTATTACCTTTTTTATACTGTGCTTTCTATTTGTGTGTGTGTGTGTGTGTGTGTGTGTGTGTGTGTGTGTGTGTGTGGTATGTTTAACAAGGTTTTATTAAATTTATGAGATAAGAATTCCTCTTTAATATTCTGGAAGAGTGAGTAATACTGGAATCATTGCTTTCTTGTCTTTCCATTAGTACAAATGTTTTTTGCCTGTAAAATATTACAAGCTCTGGTTTTATGTATAGAGTCATTGGTTCACTTTTTTAATGATTATAAGACCATTCATATTTTCTATCTCTATTTGATTAATTTTTATACACTTCGTCTAAGTTTTAAGTTAAAAATCCATTCTTCTATTGACATTTTAATTTATGCTGTGTAACTGCTATGCCCCATTTTTCTTTCCTCCTATTGTTTATTTGATCATTTCCCATTTTTTAATTATTATTTATTTATTTTATTTTTGGCTGTGTTGTGTCTTTGTTTCTGTGCGAGGGATTTCTCTAGTTGTGGCAAGTGGGGGCCACTCTTCATCACGGTGCACGGGCCTGTCACCATCGCGGCCTCTCTTGTTGCAGAGCACAGGCTCCAGACACGCAGGCTCAGTAGTTGTGGTTCACGGGCCTAGTTGCTCCGTGGCATGTGGGATCTTCCCAGACCAGGGCTTGAACCCGTGTCCCCTGCATTAACAGGCAGATTCTCAACCACTGCACCACCAGGGAAGCCCCATTTCCCATTTTTTGACTAATATTGCCAGTTATCTGTCACATTTATTAAACTTTCCATAGATCTAATTTTTCGCTTTCTAAATCTTCTCTATTGTATCCTAATATTATCAAATTATTTTTTTACCTTTGGTTTGGTGTATAGATTATTCATTTTTATCCTTTCTTTTTTGCAGATATGACTTTTAATGCAACACATTTTTATCTAAATTGCCTTCTAGCTTCCTCCCACAAATGTTGATATTTGTTTCATTTGTTGTTATTTATTTCTAATAGCACTTGTTAAAACAATTTAAAATTGAAAGTTATATTCTCTTCACATTTTGGAAATATTATTCATTGCTCTCTGGCTTACATTTTTTGACATTAATATTTAACATATTTTTTCTCCTTACGTCAATTTATAAGTTTCTCTTTGGTTTTGGTTTCCTACATATGCACTAAAATGTGTCCAAGTGACAATTTGTTTTGTTTGGATTTCTCAGCTTTCTGAATATAAACCTTTTATGAATTCTGAAAATATTTATTTTTAGCCAGTATCTTTGTAGCTATCCTTTCTTGCCATTCTCTCAATTTTGTCATTCTAGATATCCAATTAAAAATTGAGTTAGGCATTTTTCTCAGCCCCTCCACTATGATCATTTCCTCTTATGTTTCCCATCTCTTCATCTCTCTTTACAGCACGCTAATTAATTCCTCATGTCTTGATTCCAAATTACTAATTTTCTTTTCAGCTATGTGTAATATGATTTAGACTCATATTGAATTTTAAATTGCAATAATTTTCTGTCATATTTCTAGAAGTTCTCTTTGTTTTATAAATGTGCCTGATTATATTTATTAGATGATTAATCTTTATTATCTTTACATAATAAACATACTTGTCTTATATTCAATACAAGGGAATTTCAGTATTCTGTAGTTTTTGCAAGTCTGATTTTCTTTACTTCTCTCCCTCCTCCTCCCTTTTTTTCTCTTTCTTCCCCTACCATCCCTCTCTCCCTCCTTCCCTCTCTCTCTGTCTCCCTATTTTTTCTCTCCCCCCACCCAGCCCTTTCATTCATTCTTTCTTTGAACTTTGCTCATTGTGGTTTTGTATGAGTTAGGTGGTTTTAGTTTATGGTTTATATTCTGTTGAACTCTTTATATATGGAAATGTTTAAGACTTAAAAGCATTCCTCTGAAGATAAAAGTAAATGTACTGTATTTAATATAATTAAATGAATTAATTGATTTTGTCACAGAGAAATTAGAAATTCCAGATCCCATGTTCAATGTAGCATTTGAGAATTTTCTAATATTTTGGTTTTCTTTTGTTTTTTATTTTGTTTAATGATCCACCATATCAAAGACAAAACAGATATGTACCTATACTATCTCCTTCAGAGTTCATCTTTAAAATATATTTTCCCTATCAGTGGTGTCTCAGTTCTAGGAAAAGATCTCTAATCAGGATTTCTTCCTCATTATTCTGTAGTATTTTCTTGTGTTGTCTGCATTTATAGCCTTTTAAAATGTATGCTTTGCACACCTAAGAATTGAAGATGCTTCCAGGTTTTATAGGGGCTCCACTGAAGAGGGAATGTGTGGCCTTTATACAACCAAAGAGAGATAGCACTGTTGTTTCCACCACCAGAGAGTTGTATGTCTTGGCCAATTCACTCAGCCTTTTCAAACTACAGATTTTTTCATAAGCAAAATGTCAGTGATAACACTTAACTTACTGTAGTTTTTTTTTTTAAATTAATTAATTGATTTTATTTTATTTTTGGCTGTGTTGGGTCTTCGTTTCTGTGCGAGGGATTTCTCTATTTGCGGCAAGTGGGGGCCACTCTTCATTGCCATGCGCGGGCCTCTCACTATCGCGGTCACTCTTGTTGTGGAGCACAGGATCCAGACCCGCAGGCTCAGTAGTTGTGGCTCACGGGCCTAGTTGCTCCGCGGCATGTGGGATCTTCCCAGACCAGGTCTCGAACCCGTGTCCCCTGCATTGGCAGGCAGATTCTCAACCACTGCGCCACCAGGGAAGCCCTTACTGTAGTTTTAATCATATGAAATGATAAGATAACTTTTTAAATATAGGTACTCCATGAATATTAGTTCCCTTCCTTTACTTGGACTGCTGGCCTACTTCCTTCTCCCAAAATTCCTATCCTTTGCCTCTTTTCTTTCATTAGTATCTTCATGGTTTTTTCTTCAGAGATAATCACTTTACTATCATCACTACCCACTTCATTCCCAAGTATGCACTATACCCTCAACCTTTGCCTGCCTTATCTTCCCTGTGCCCCATAAGAATATGCTAATTCCTTTCTGGATCTAGTGTAAATATGTCTATAAATGCATGTCTCTTATTAGATATTCTAATATTTCCCTGGTTCCTTTACTCTTAATGCCAGGGACCATATTTTATTTGTCTTTGCATTTACAGATCATTGTGTAATGTCTGCAGAGTATAATTACTTAATAAATTAGGTAACATCATACAGTAAGGTTATTGAGAGCATAGGTTTTGTAATTGGATATATGTGTACTGAAATCAGGAATCTTCCACTCAGCTATGTGAAGTGGGACAGTTCTTGATATTATTTTGTAACCTTCAAAACTGGTATAATGATACTTGTTTAACAGAATTTTTAAATTAAGTATGAAATGTTTTATAAAGCTTTTAGTATAGTGCCTGAAATAGTCTAAGTGCTCATAAAATGATAGCTGTTACTATTTTATGGTGAAAGAATGAACAATTAAATTTAAAATGGTTTATGGGAAACGTCTATTGACAATACATATAAGTGTACAAACTAAACCTGAAAAATGCAGAATGTAACATCGTTTCCCCAAGTCACATCTTCATCATGATTTCTCTTTTTACTACTTCCTACTGCCAAGTCATAACACCTTTGGAGAAGTTTTCTGCGTTCCCCTCCTCCATATCCCTAGGGTAAGAGTCATCAGTCTCATACATTCACTCATTCAGTGGAGTGGATCTAGGGAGTGACTAACATACAAATATTACCTTCATGTTTAGACCACAAAACTTGCATAGTAAGTTGGGCAAACTAATACGTTTCATTTTATTTCTAGAAGCATTTTTCAGAGTTTTCCTTGTGTTTAGCCCTGTTAAATACTCTTTGTTTTAAGGCAGTTGACCATAATAAAAGGTAGTTTATGAAATATATTTCAGGGCTAAATTTTGTGGAACCAGGTATTACCCTAGTAGTTCAGAGTAGTAAGCAATTGATTAAAGTATTTAAATAAGGCATAGTTCAAGATGGAGGATGTAAGTTGGCTTTTAATTTATGGACAAGACTTGGATCATAGAAACTTGGTGTGCCTCATACATAAAATTGATTTAATCATTTACTACCTTTTTATCGAATACCTACCTTACTAAAGACCTAAGAAGAATAATGCTTCAGTTGAGAGAATCTTCCTGAATGTTTGGACTCATGGTACTTGAAGAAGAAAATGTGAAACAAATATTTTATTTATTAGTGTTTTAAATTTAAACTTGGCAGACACTGTATTAGTGCTTGAAATAGTTCTTCACATAGTATGGTTTTGACAATTAGCTTTTAATAAGAGGGAGAAAACCTGTAACATTATTTGTTAATCAAAATTTCCCATTAATATCAAATATATTCAATGGTTTCCCAATAGTAGGTGGAAATGTCAGTATACTTTTTTGAATTTTATTTTTTATTATTATTTTTATTAACTGTTACAATGTTGTGTTAGTTTCTGCTGTACAGCAAAGTGAATCAGCTATCAAATTATGGTGAATACGGATTAGGGAAAGGTCTGGTGTGAGATGCCTTTCTTTCTGCCTTAACCACGTGAGGATTTGATAAAGATCTGTATAGATCTACAATCTTTTCCCTGATATTTATGATTCTTCAGAGACTTGAAATAATCCTGAGGAACTTAAAGAAATACTGTTTTCTTTTAATTACCTTAACTCTTTCATTCCTGCAAACAGCTTGCCATAATCAGTTTGTTCCTCAGCAAGACAATTTATGCAGAGAGACATCTTTCTGAATAAATCTGACCCAGTTTTCCTTATGAAACTTATTTCCAACTGATGTGATGCATTTAATTAAGCACATTTATATAAACTAATGCAGCCTTGCATGTTTTCAAATATAATTAGATCTCAAAATCATATTAAATTCATAGGAATTGCAGAGTTCCAAACTGAGTCATTCAGATATTTTTCTCTATATGTCTATCTATGTATCTATATATACACACATACACACATCTAGTTTTCTTTTTCTGCTTTTGGCCCCTGTCTCTTAAAAGACCTCTCCTGGACCTGCAGCCCACACTTGTCAACACTCTTTGTGTGCTAATACCAGTTTCAGTCCGGTTATTTTGATCCCATGTGTACAATCAAATGCTGTTGATGTTCAACATTTAGCAAATCAGCCAGGTCATCAAGGGCTGTTTCTTCCAGAATAGTTTTCTCTTTCTAATCCCAGAAGGATGTGTTTCACAAGTATCTTAACTGCTAAGACTTAAAAATGTCCCACATTAGTGTCTATGCCGCAGTTAACACATGTATCCTCTGCTATTTTTTTGCATGTTTATTTTTATTTTTTATACAACTTTAAAGGTTACACTTCATTTACAGTTATTACAAACATTGGCTATATTCCCTGTGTTGTGCAATACATCCTTGTAGCCTATCTTACACCCAATAATTTGTACCTCCCTATATTTGTACCCACCTCTATACTGCCCCTCCCCCTTCCCTCTCCCCACTGGTAACCACTAGTTTGTTCTCTATATCTGTGAGTCTGCTTCTTTTTGTTATATTCACTAGTTTGTAGTGTTTTTTAGATTCCACATATGTGATATCACACTGTATTTGTTCTTTCTCTGTCTGACTTATTTCACTTAGTATAATGCCTTCCAAGTTCATACATGTTGCTGCAAATGGCAAGATTTCATTCTTTTTTATGGCTGAGTAGTATTCCATTGTTTATATATATACCACATCTTCTTTGTCTATTTATCTGTTGATGGACACTTGGGTTGCTTCCATATCTTGGCAATTGTAAATAATGCTGCCATGAACATTGGGGTGCATGCATCTTTTCAAATTAGTGTTTCTTTTTTTTTGGATATATAGCCAGGAGTGGAATTGCTGGGTCATATGGTAGTTCTGTTTTTAGTTTTTTTGAGAAACCTCCATACTGTTTTAGACAGTGGCTGCACCAATTTATTATACATTCCCACCAACAGTGTACAAGGGTTCCCTCTTCTCCACATCATCACCAACGTTTGCTATTTGTGTTCTTTTTGATGACAACCATTTTGACAGGTGTGAGGTGATACTTTGTTGTGGTTTTGATATACATTTCCCTGATATTTAGCAATGTTGAGCATCTTTTCATGTACCTATTGGCCATCCGCATTCCCTCATTAGAAAAATGTCTATTCATTTCTTCTGCCCATTTTTTAATAGGGTTCTTTGTTTTTGTTTTTGATATTGAGTTGTATGATCTGTTTGTATGTGTTGGATATTAATCCCTTATCAGTCATATCATTTGCAAATATTTTCTCCCATTCTGTAGGTTATCTTTTTGTTCTGTGAATGATTTCCTTGGCTGTGCAAAAGTTTTTAAGTTTAATTAGGTCCCATTTGTTTATTTTTGTTTTTATTTCCTTACTATTTTTATCTTACCTGTTCTCACATCACTGCAAAACTTTAAGAAGAGGGATCAAGTCCCTCTTTGCTAGCCTTGGTGCCTAACATATAGTTAGTGCTCTTTTCTTCAAAATGGCTCCATGTTTCCTTCATTATATTCAGGTTAATTTTCTAACAAGGTGTTCAAGGCTTTTCATGATCTGTTCCTGTTTACCTATTTGGCTTTATGTCTCAATTTTCAATTCCACAGCAGTTTAGTTAACATTACTTTCAGTTTCACAGATTTGTCATTCTCTCTCTTTTTCTACATGGCCTTTGCTCAGGCTATTCCTCTGACTGTGGCATTCTTCATCAGTTGGCTCCTCACCATTCATTAGGGCTGTCATTTCATGGTATATGTGCCCATTTTCTAAAGGTTCTATATGTTACCTTCTCTTTAATTTTGAAATTAATTAAAATTAATTTGGTTTAGATAATGGCAGCCCTTGAGATAATTAGAAACAAATGAAGTGTTTTGAATCCAGAATTTTATATACTAGAAAAAAAGAAGGCTAAGTTTACAGATTTAATCCCTGCAGAATAAAGTGTGTTTTATATGAGGAAGCAAATCTTGTGTATAGACAGAGAAGTGTTCCTGAATACCCTTTGTTAAATCTTAATACTAGAATGGAAGAAATATATACTTATACATAACTAAGTTTTATTTTCAGCTCTACCATTTACCATGTCTGTGACTTTGGACAATTTTGTATTTTAATTTGTGTAAAGCAATTGCTTACACAATTTATGTATTTAATCAAAGACAGCACAATTCCAGGAGCATAGTAATTATTCCATAAATATTATATAACAGTCATTTTTTGCCATAGTCCCATATTAAACTAAATTCTTACCACTCTATCTGGTTCATTGTATATATGTCCTTTTTATCAACTCCAGTGTAAGGCATTTAATAAGCCAAAACATTGGTTTATTAAGCTTTGTCATTTTTCTTTCTCCATCCGAAGGTTGGCTCTTAATTGCCAATCATTAATATTGTTTGCATGAATATAAAATGAATGTTTACCTGGCCATGTTGTTAAAAATAAACTTAATGTTTTACCAGAACTTTAAATTCTTACAAGGCCCACACATTTTATAGAAAAATTAACAACTGTACATTTTACTCTTCATTTTCTTTCCTGTTTAGGCCTGATATTTATAGACTAAGATAACAGTTCAGATAAGGTTGAAGTTTTATCTTACATGTGAACTCACTCAAAGATATTATCTTAAACTCAAATCCACAGAACAAAACCATGTATTGTTATGTAAGGAAAGATAGGCCATATAAAAATTTTCAGATCATTACAAAAATGTATGCTGTATTTTTCCTATGATGATCTATTTTAAGTGCACAAGCCCTCAGCACAGCACATTTATACAACATGTGTATGGGAAGATGCATACATCTTTCAAAAGAGCACATTATGTAACAGCCACCAGAAAAGAATAAAGACCCAGAGGAAAGTCAGAGGAAGGGGACTAGTTAGTACAACTTACGTGAATCAGGAATGAGTCACGTGTCAAAAATAAGAAATTAATGAGTCCAAATGCATTTATTAAAAAAGTATGCTGTTATACTTTGATAACTTAATATTTCAAGTACTGTCTGAGAATAATACAAGTCATTGATGTTTCCCCAAAAGTGCTGTATAATTTTCACTTACAGTCAAGTGTAATACTCAAAGTATGTGTAGTTGCATTGCATCCATTCTTTTCAGTATCTACTTAAAAACTATTTGCATCTGTTTTGCTATTAGCACTCAGAATCCTCTATAAAGTCCAATTACGACTTTAGACTTTATGGGGAACAATCAAAATATCTTTAGTTAATTCAACTGATATTTCAATACAGGTAAAACTTTGAAATGGAGCCACCAGTTATTGCAACTATCACATGCGGCTTGTAACGGTATCATGTACATGCTTTTCATATGGCCATAACTCATGCTTCTTATGTATATGTGTGCTCTTTTAGGAAATTAGATTTTCATTTCAGTATTAGGTAGACACTGCATTTTCATGGGCAGTTATACAATTTCTAGTTGTTCTTTTCTTTTATTGTTATAGACCAAGGCTTTGTTTCTTGTTCTATTGTAGAAAGTCATCCCCTCATTACATTATAAAAAGTGGCTCACTGATAGAATCAGTAATAATTTTGAACTTGAATTATTGATCTCTTAAAGCATTTATAAGAAATTATACATTAGTGGATTCAAATTGTAATTGGGCATATTTAATTACATAAAATTATAGTTCTTTTAATTCCTTTCAAATGGAACATTAATGACTACTGGATCACGAGTAAGTAAATAGAGAATAGAAGTGTGAAGGTGGCAGGGCAATGATATTACAAAAGGAGGAGAGACAAAGAAAAGCTGGACAGTGCAGTTTGCATTTAGTTTGGCCACGCCTCTGGCCAACATTTCACTTCAAAAGTTAATTGATGATTGAATGAACAAGAAGCTAGACTTTATTCTGAAAAACAAGCAACCTGACAATTGAATTATCTTATAAAAGAGTAAGTTTCAACAGCAGAAACTTAAACACACTTTAGACATATTTCTTTTCCCTTTCGAAGTTAGTATATGAACATTATTTTTCTTGTATCAGAGGGACTTATGTGTGATACCAGTTCCCTGACTTCCCCGACTCTGTGAAATAGATGAGTGAATGGGTAAGCTGAAAGGGAGAAGAATTGAAAAGTTGATAACACGTAATGAAGAAGCAGACACTGATATCTCAGGACTGAATTTGTATTTTGGCTACTTTTATTAGCATGAATGTCTTATTCTTATGAAATTGGATTTATAACATGCAAATTGTTACCGGATTAATACTGCATAAACTAAAGTATACAGTATAATCTAAAGGATGGCATAGAGTTTTTCTGACTCCCTTACTTAAAGAATGAAACTTAAATATCACATGCAAAGAAAAATAAACGCTTACTAGAGTATGACTCTTAATGGACTAGCTTTTTTTTCTCTTAGGAAAAGTCTCCTTTATTTAATTATTACTATTTTTTTTTTTTTTTTAGAAAGCTGCATTTAATTTTTTATTTATTTATGGCTGTGTTGGGTCTTCGTTTCTGTGTGAGGGCTTTCTCTAGTTGTGGCAAGCGGGGGCCACTCTTCATCGCCGTGCGCGGGCCTCTCACCATCGCGGCCTCTCTTGTTGTGGAGCACAGACTCCAGACGCGCAGGCTCAGTAATTGTGGCTCACGGGCCCAGCTGCTCCACGGCACGTGGGATCCTCCCAGACCAGGTCTCGAACCCGTGTCCCCTGCATTGGCAGGCAGACTCTCAACCACTGCGCCACCAGGGAAGCCCTAATTATTACTATTTTTAATGAGTGTGGGTGGAGCTGTCAGATTTTTTAAAATATATTGATATGAAATCCCAAGTGTCAGAAAATTGTTTTTAAATTAATTCCTTGCTAATATATATTTTCAAAAATATATGAAGTTAGAAGTGCCTTACTCACAGTCCTGGTAAGTCACATGACACTATCTGGGATATATTAGTGAAAATCCTTGTCTGATTCATGTATTCAACTAGGAAGGTGGGCTTACCTGGTGACTTTCTAATGCTGAAGTCATAGACTCTTGAATTTCTTTTGTTGTCTTAGAAGGCCAGTTGGGAGGCAATGTGTGAAGAGTGATGGCAAATTTAAATTTAAACATGTGCATATTGGTCAAATATTCTAGTAGAAACCTGAATGTCAAAGTTAAACCAGAGACAAAAATGTGAGATTGCATCCTTGGATAACTGTCCATTGTTTTTCTTATATGTCCCTATATGCTTTTCTGACAGTGGATTCCAGTAAACATATTCTCGTAGGCTATTCAAGATTTGTCATTAATAGCATTGTTAGGCCTTAGGGCTTCCTAAAGTTCCCCAAGTTCACAATGTGACAACGTAATTACAGGAAGATTCAATTTTTTGTGTGCCAGTGGGAACAAAATAGAGGAAAATGTTCTCTATTCTTAACAATAACCAGCGAGCAGAACCATTTATGTTCTCAGATACCTTCCCCACTGCCACTCTTCAAATCATTAGTTAATCTGATCATGGATGTCTTCAGACAAATATGAAATGACTAGCTGAGAAAACAGAGGAAACAAAGACAAAGACATTACTCTGACTTAGGAGACTCTGCACTAGTTGGTCCTCCATTATCATTCTACCTTTGTTCCTAGTAATTTTTCTTGTTTCTTCTGCTTGAGCCACACTAGTCACTGTGTTTATTTCTGAAGAAGCCAGCCATGGTTCCAACTCAGATTCTTTTTAAGTGTTATTCCTTTAGCCTTGGATGATCTTACTTCAGAGATCTTCACAGCTTACCCTTTCACTTTAAATCTACACAAAAAATTTACATCACGAAATCCTTCTTTGCCCATCCTTTATAAAATTGCAATGCCTTCACCACCGAAAAGGGTAGATTCGTCTCTGCTTTATATTTTCTCCTTAGTGCTTAATACTATATATCACATTGAAAAATCATGTGATTATTAGCTATTTTATGAAGTTTTTGTTTAAATATTTTGTCCTTTTCTATTAGTTTTTTTCTACTATTATGTATTTTAATTACCATATTAACTCAAAGTCACTCTGTTATAAGCTGTAACATTATTTAATGTAATATTTTGGGGAAAAATGCTACCAATTAAACAATGTCATTTTTTGGTGAAGGATGCATTATGGTTTCAGAGATACTAAAATAAGCATTAAATTATAGATTGAGAATCACCAAAGTGGAGTATTTATCATGTTTCTCTGCTTCCCTCACAAGAATGAAAGTTTCATGAGAGCAGGGGTTTTCTTAGTACTTTCTCCACTGCTATCAACTTTCATAGTGCCTATTACTCCTGATATATAATAATAGGTACTCGATTCATATTTTTGACATAATAAATACTTGAATAGATTTTAGCAGTTTTATGTTTAATTATTGTTACATCAGTGACTTACAATTGTTATATGCTTCTCTGTCTTTTATGTTCTCTCTCCCATGCAGCACCAGGTAAAGACATAAGAAATTTTAAAAAGTAGGTGTTTATTAAATTGTATCAAGTCATATTGCAAGGGTAGAAGAAAAATTTATAGCCATATTTGCAGCTGATTACCACTATTATTGCTATTGTGTTGAGCTCTACCATGAATCATCTCATTCTCAAATTAATGTGACAATCCAGTTCCAGCCATCAAACTTTGCATTCCAAGAGTAGGATGACAATGGAGAATTAAGGTTATAATAGAATTAAAGTTACTAATCAGCTGACCTTGATTTGAGGAAATTATCCTGGATTATCTAGATGAGTCCAATGTAATAACAAAGGTATTTGTAAGTGAAAGAGGAGGATGGAGAGTCAATGTCAGAGTCACAGAGAATTGAGGATAGTATTCTGCTGACTTTGAAGATGAAGATGTCTACTCTATGTTGAATTCCAGTTGGAACAACGGGTTGTATCTTTGAGCACTTGTTATATTCCTAATAATGTGTTACTAAAAGCAATTAATGTAAAAGAAAATAAATAAAGAATATTCACTACATATGTTCTTCTTCTAATGGATACTTACCCAAAATAAACTATCATGGTTAGTAAGCACTTCAGCCGTAATTTTGTTATGATAATTGTTATTAGTATTCTGCTTTTACAGATGCAGTGATTGAGGTTCAGGAAAGTTAATTAATTTCCACAGCCACATACCTGGCAAGCTGAATTTTAGAATTAGTACCAAGGTTTTTCTGAATCCAAAGTCGATGCTCTTCCTCTCATGTTTATGAAAAAGGTTTTTGTTAGCCTCTGGGTGACTGAAGGATATTCTCTAGGCCCTCATCTTCCCTTCTCTACTTTTATTTTCAAGCCAAATGGGGATAAATCTTTAAAATTGAAGCTATTTTTCTAGGCCTCAATTCTCCCTTTGGATGACACTTTAAAAGGAGGAAAAAAATCAATCACTTGGGTGCAAGCTTCATTTTTTAATAAAAACTTTATTGAAATATAATCAGCTGCTATAAAATTCACACTTTTAGTGTTTCTTTTTTAGCATATCACAGAGTTGTGTAACCATAACCACTACTTAGTTTTTAATATTTTTATCACCCCAAAAAGAAACTCTGTAGTCATTAGCTGTCACCCCTATCCATCACATTCCCTCTAGTCTCTGGCAACCACATGTCTACTTTCTGTCTTTATAGATTTTCCTGTACTGGACATTTCATATAAATGAAATTATAAAATATGTAATCTTTTGTGACTGGCTTCTTCCACTTAGCACAATTTCATGTTCATCCACGTTGTAGCATGTAGTACTTTATTCTTTTTATTGCTTGTTATGCCACCTTTTCTTTAATAATAAAAATGCAATCCATCAAATCAGAGCAAATCATATATTTGATAAGGAGTTTATATTGCTTATCAGTTTAAGGACATTTGGATTGATTGCACTCTTTGGCTATTATGAATAGTGCTTATGTAGACATTCGTGTACAAGTTCTTGTATAGCCATAATGCCTTTCTCTAAGATATTTACCTAGGAGTGGAATTGCTATTTACTATGATAATTATATATTTAGCCTTTTAAGAAACTCCTAAGCTGTAAGTGGTTGGAACACTTTACATCTCACTAACAATGTGTGAGGCTTCCAGTTTCTCCACATCATTGCCAACATTTGTTACTGTCTTTTTGATTATAGCTATTCCACTGAGTGTGTAGTGGTATCTTGTGGTTTTGATTTACATTTTCCTAATGAACAATAATGTTAATCTTCTTTTCAAGTACTTATTGGCTATATATATATATATGTATATATATTTGGAGAAATGTTGATTGATATTCCTTGCCCAATATTTAATTGGGATATTTTTCTTTTTTAGCTGAATTGAAGGCATTGTTTACAAGTTGTTTGTCAATTATATGATTTGCTCCAATTTTATGGGTTTTTTTTATTGAGACTTTTTTATTGAAGTATATTGATTTAAAATGTGTTAGTTTCTGGTGTATAGCAAAGTGATTCAGTTATACATATATATACATATGTTCTTTTTCATATTCTTTTCCATTATGTTTTATTACAGGATATTGAATATAGTTCTCTGTGCTATACAATAGGACCTTGTTGTTTATTCATTCTATGTATAATCATTTGCATCTGCTAATCCCAAATTCCCAATCCAATCCTCCCCCACACCCCGCCCCTTGGCAACTACAAGTCTGTTCTCTGTCTGTGAGTCTGTTTCTGTTTTGTAAATAAGTTCATTTGTGTCATATTTTAGGTTCCACATAGAAGTGATATCATGTGGTATTTGTCTTTCTCTTTCTGACTTACTTCACTTAGTATGATAATTTCTAGGTCCATCCATGTAACTGCAAATAGCATTATTTCATTCTTTCTTTTATGGCTAAGTAATATACCATTGTATATATATACCACATCATCTTTATCCATTCATCAGTCTATGGACATTGTTTCAGTTTGTTTCTGTGTCTTTGCTCTTGTAAATAGTGCTGCTATGAACACAGGGGTGCATGTATCTTTTAGAATTATAGTTTCGTATTAAGACTTTTTAAAAAATGATTAAAACATCATTATCACACAAAGTCCATAGTTTACCTTGTGGTGCACTCTTGGTGCTATACACTCTATGAGTTTGGACAAATGAATACTGACATGGATTGTTATTATGGTATCATACAGAGTATTTTCACTGTCCTGAAATCCTTTGTTCTCTGCCTATTCATTCCTCCCACTTTTCCACCTCTACCAACAATCCCAGGCAACTGCTGATCTTTTTATTGTCTCCATAGTTTTGCCTTTTCCAGAATGTCATACAGTTGGCATCATATAGCATGTAGTCTTTTCAGATTGACTTTTTCACTTAGTTATATACATTTAGGGTTTCACAATATTTTTTCATGGCTTGATAGCTCATTCTTTTTTATCAGTGTATATTATTCCATTGTCTGGATGTACCACTATTTATTTATCTACTCACTTACTGAAGGACATCTTAGTTGTTTCCAAGTTTTGGCAATAATGAGTAAAGCAGTGATAAACATCTGTGTGCAAGTTTTTGTGTGAACATAAATTTTCAACACCTTTGGGTAAATACCAGGGAACACAATTGCTGGATTGTATGGTAAAAGTATGTTTAGTTTTGTAAGAAGCTACTAAACTGTCCTCTTAACTGGCTGTGCCATTTTGTATTCCCACTAACAATGTATCAGTGTTCCTATTGCTCCATATCCTCACCAGCATTTGGTATTCTCAGTCTTCTAGATTTTGGCCATTCTAATAGGTGTGTAGGGGTAACTCATTCTTATTTTAATTTATATTTCCCTGATCACATGTGATATGGATCATCTTTTCATATGTTTATTTGCCATCTGTATCCCTTCTTTTGGTGAGGTGTCTTTTAAGGTCTTTGTCTCATTTTTAATCAGGTTGTTTTCTTATTGTTGAGTTTAAGTGTTGTTGGTATATTTTGTGTAACAGTCGTTTATAAGATGTTTTTTGCAAATATTTTCTCCCAGTCTGTTGCTTATCTTCTCTTTGTCTTGATATTGTCTCTCACAGGGCAGAGGTTTTTAATTTTCATGAAATTTTGTTTATTAGTTATTTCTCTTATGCATCATGCTTTTGATGTTTTATCTAAAAAGTCATTGTCATAACCAAGGTCATGTAAGTTTTCTCCAATGTTATCCTCTTTTAACATTTTGCTTTTAATGTTTAGGTCTGTGATCTATTTTGAGTTAATTTTTGTGAGGGAAGTATGTCTGTGTCTTGAGTCATTTTTTTTTCCACGTGGATATCCAGTTGTTCCAGCACCATTTGTTGAAGAGACTATCTTTTCTCCATTATATTGCCTTTGCTCCATTATCAAAGACCAGATGACTATATGTATGGAATTTTGTTCCTGGGCTCTCTATTTTGTTTCATTGATATATGTATATTCTTTTACCATTACCACACTGTTTTGATTACCGTGGCTTTATAGTAAGTCTTGAAGTCAGGTAGTATCTGTAATATTGCTTTGTTCTTCTCCGTTAATTTTGTGTTGGCTATTCTGGCCTCTCCGTACAAACTTTAGAAGATTGAGATTGCATGATATCTATAGATCAAGTTGGAAAGGACTGACATTTTGATAATATTGAATTCTCCTATCCATGAACATGGACTACCTCTCCATTTTTTTGGTTGTTTTTTGACTTCATGTATCAGACTTTTGTAGTTTCCTCATATATATCTTGAACATATTTTATTAGATTTATACCTAACTACTTCACTTTTCCAGATGCTAATGTAAATGTTATTGGTTTTAATTTCAATATCCACTTGTTCATTGCTGGTACATATGGAATTGATCGACTTTTGTATATTAACCTTGTATGTTGCAACCTTGCTATAATGGCTTATTAGCTCCAGATGTTTCTGTCAATTTTTTCAAATTTTCTACATAGATGATCATGTCATCTTCAAACAAAGAGAGAATTATGTCTTCCTTCCCAGTCTGTATACTTTTTATTTCCTTTTCTTATCTTATTACAATAGCTAGAACTTCCAGTATGATGTTGAAAAGAAGTGGTCAGAAGAGACATCGTTACCTTGTACCTGATCTTAGTTAGAAAGCTTCAAGTTTATCACCATTAAGTATGATGTTAGTTGTAGGATTTTTGTAGATATTCTTTATCAAATTGAGGAAGTTTCCATCTATTCTTAGCTTACTGAGAGTTTTTAATCATAAGTGGGTGGTGGATTTTGTCGAATCTTTTTTTTTTATTTATTGATATAATCATGTGATTTTGTTTATTTGTTTTAGTTTGTTGATGTGTTACATTACATTAATTGATTTTTGAATGTTGAACCAGCTTTGCATGCCTGAGATAAATCTCACTTGGTCTTGGTCTACAATTCTTTTTATACATTGTTGGATTCAATATGCTAATATTTTTCAAGGAGTTTTGTGTCAGTGTTCATGAGAGATATTTGTCTGTAATTTTCTTTTAACATGTTTGTCAGGCTTTGGTAATAAGGTAATGTTGGCCTCATAGAATGAGTTGGGAAGTATGTATTTCCTCTGCAAAAGATTGTATAGAACTGATATAAATTCTTCCTTAAATATTTGGTAGAATTCACCAGTGTACACTTATGGGCCTGCTACTTTCTATCTTGGAAAATTATTTATCATTGTTTCAGTTTCTTTAGTAGATACAGGTCTATTCAGATTGACTACTTCTTCTTGTGTGAATTTTGGTGACTTGTATTCTTGAAGGAATTGGTCCATTTCATCTAAGTTATCAAAGTTGTGTTCATGGAATTTTTCATAGTATTCCTTTATTATCTATTTAATGTCTATAGGGTATGTAGGGATGTCCCTCTTTCATTTCTAATATTAGTTTTTGTGTTCTTTCTTCTTTTCTTTGTTAACCTAGCTGCAGTCTTATCAATTGTATTGACCTCTTCAAAGAACATGTATTTGGTTTCTTTAGATTTTCTATATTGATTTCCTGTTTTCAATTTCACTGATTTCTACTCTAATTCTTATTTCTAATTTTTTAACTCTGCAGCATGACATTGTTTTTATTATATCAGTTGTAATTCTTCCATTCAGAAATTGGAGACCATCTTCTCATTAAGTTGTTATTCCCTCCTTTTCCCCCAGGTTAGAGATAATTTGGGTGCTTTATAAACACTTAAATTATATGTATATGAAAGTTTTATAATAACTTGTACAAATTGTCTTTTCCTAAAAATTATCAAACATGCTATTCAAACATGTAAGTTATAGCTTACATGTATATGACTTCTGAAAATAAAATAAGACTTTTACCATAACATTTTTGTGCTATAAAAAATTCTACATAGGGCTTCCCTGGTGGCACAGTGGTTAAGAGTCCGCCTGCCAATGCAGGGTACATGAGTTCGAGCCCTGGTTCAGAAGATCCCACATGCCACAGAGCAACTAAGCCCGTACACCACAACTGCTGAGCCTGTGCTCTAGAGCCCATGAGCCACAACTACCAAGTCTGCATGCTGCAACTACTGAAGCTCGT
Source organism: Balaenoptera acutorostrata (assembly GCF_949987535.1). NCBI lineage: Eukaryota > Metazoa > Chordata > Mammalia > Artiodactyla > Balaenopteridae > Balaenoptera > Balaenoptera acutorostrata. The sequence goes on along the minus strand of NC_080067.1, from coordinate 100,981,712 downwards.
GCACCTAGAGCCCATGTTCCACTACAAGAGAAGCCACCACAATGAGAAGCCCGCACACCACAACAAAGAGTAGCCCCTGCTCACCACAACTAGAGAAAGCCCACGTGCAGCAACAAAAAACCAATGCAGCCAAAAATAAAATAAATTAATTAATTTAAATAAAAAGTAAAGCTTTTCTCTTTATAATAAGACAAAAACATTTTCATTAAAAAAAATTCTACATACATGCATATGATCAAAATATAATACTTTTCTCATTTGGGAAATTCCTATGCACAGTAAGTAAAAAAAAAAAAAAAAAAAAAAGTGCCCAAATATATCAATTTATCCACTATTAAGATTACTGGGTGCCACCTACTGTTGAATTTTTGCAAGTGCTAACTTTATAAATTCAAAATTGTTATTAAAATCTGGGTTCCAAAAACTGAGTTTTGAGAATGTTTATCTTGTTGGTATGTTTATACTGGCAAAATAAGATCATGAAAAGAATACACACGGTATCAAAATTAGCATAAAATAGCCACATGCCACTTAAATATGTAAAACAGAACTATCATAGAACTATCATTTCTTACTTCAAATGCAGATTTCTGCCTCTCTTAAATTGTGCCAAAATCTCAAAGGAATATCTAAGTAACTAGAGTATATAGAAAGACACTGTACAGTCAACAATCTAATTAAAACTATGGCTTAATCATACTCCATAATGAGTGTAAGGCAAATGGCTTATTCAAAACATCCATTTACTTACTGGAAGTAGTCAAAGTCAAAAAGGCATTTTTTCTCTCCTTTTAAATAGAAAATGGGGTCTTTTACTTATAAGCTCAATTGCAGCAAAAGAACAAAGTGGGTTTAACATTTTACTTAAGATATTCGGCATTACCAGTTTTTAAAGAGACGTAAATGGCTTGGAAACTGCTTTAGCAAGTTTCTCTCATGCTAATAAACTTTTTATCTTCTTTAACAGGATCATAGCCAAAAATCCAAATTGTAAAAGAATCCTCAGAAAAATTGGAACATAAAATGTTAGTTCAGTTTAGATATTATCAATATTTTATCATCTCAAATGTCATCAATTAGATTATGTATATATCTCCAGGACCAAATGAATTGGTTTTATAGAATTTAGCATGCTCGGGATGCTCATCATATGCCTTCTAGCTTCATCTGCATTGTATCTTAAAATTATATCAGCTTTGTTATCTTGGTCATCTTGTAGACCAACCAATATGATGTCTGAGGTATTTATGCAAATATTTTGCTCAGTTTCCCTCTGAAGTGACATAACCTCTTTATGCCATCAGAACACATCACTTCTAATCATCCATTTCTCAACATTTTTATTATTTGAGCATATATTCTTGTTCATCCTCTTTGAACACCAGCTCTCTTTTTTCAGATTCATTCTCATTCTTACCTCTGCATTGGTTTTTACCTTCTTTATCTTTATTCTTGAACATGGCAATAACTGCAGCCTCAAGGTATCTCTGACTCCTATTCAGGCAGCAGGGATTCTCCAATGGGCTCCAGGGGCTACATTAGGACATAGCAGGTGGGGATAGCCAGGTCACCAAGCACTAGAGAGTCTCAAAACCCAGTTCTTCTGAGATCTGTTTGTGTCATTTTTTTTCCTTCTGCTTATATGGATTTGATTTGCTACTTTTCCAGTTTTCTAAGGTGAAAATTTAGATCTTTCTTCTTTTCTAATATATGCATCAAATGCTATAACTTTCCCTCTAAGTACTGCTTTCACTGCATCCCACAAACTTTGATAAGTTGTGTTTTCATTTTCATTTTGTTCAAAATAGTTTTTAGTTTCACTTGAGATTTCTTCTTTGATCTATATGTTATTTAGAAGTGTATTGTTTAATCTTCACATATTTTGGGGCATTTCACTTATCTTTCTGTTACTGATTTCTAGTTTAATTCCACTGTGGTCTGAGAGCAGACATTGTAAGAGTTCTATTCTTTAGGTTTGTTAAGGTATGCTTTATGGCCCAGAATGTGGTCTATCTTGGTAAATGTTCTATGTGAACTTGAGAAGAATATGTATTCTGTTGTTGTTGGAAAAAGTAGTCTGTAGATGTCCATAATATTCAGTTGATTGATGGTGTTGTTGAGTTCACCTATGTCCTTACTGATTTTTTGCCTGCTGCATCTGTTCATTTCTGTAAAAAGGTGTTGAAGTTTCTAACTATGATAATGAATTCATGTATTTCTCCTTTCAGTTCTATTAGTGTTTGCGTTACAGAGTTTGGTGCTCTATTGCCTGGCACATACATGTTAAGAATTGTTATGTCTTCTTGGAGAATTGACTCCTTTATCATCATGTTATGCTCTTCTTTAACCCTGATAAATTTTCTTGCTTTGAAGTCTGCTTAGACTGAAATTAGTATAGCTACTCCTGCTTGCTTTTGATTAGTGTTAGATGGTATGTTTTCCTCCATTCACTTACTTTTAATCTATCTGTGTCTATATTTAAAGTTAGTTTCTTGTAGGCAACATATAATTGAGTCTTGTTTTTTTGCTCCACTCTTGACAGTCTTTTTAATTGGCACATTTAGCCTATTGACTACAAAGTGACTATTGACATAGTTTGATTAATATTTACTGTATTCCTTACTGTTTTCTATTTGTTGCCTTTGTTCTTTTTTTCTATTTTTGTTTTCCATGCTTTTTCTGCCTTTTGTGGTTTTAGTTAAGAATTTTATATGATTCCATTTTCTGTCTTAGCTTTTATTTGTTATACTTCTGGTTTTTTTCTTTTTTTTTTAAGCGGTTGCCCTGGAGTTCACAATATACATACACAGGTAATCCAGATCCACTTCCAAATAACACTACATCACTTCGCAGGTAGTATAGCTTCTAATAACAACATAATTCTAATTCATCCCTTTTGTGCTTTTTAAATTGCTGTCATTCATTTCACTTATATATAAGCATGCACAAACATGTATAAATACATAAGCATACATAATCTACACATTGTTGGTATTATTATTTTGAACAAACTGTTGGTTGTTAAATCAAGAATAAGAAAAATAGCAGATTTTACTTTACCTTCACTGACTATTTTTTCAGTACTGTTCCTTACTTTATATAGATCTGAATTTCTGACCTATATTATTTTTATTCTCTTTAAAGATCTTTTCTTTCCCAGCTTTACTGAGATATAATTTATATATAACACTGCATAAGATTAAGATGTACAATGTGATGATTTGATATACATAGATAATGATTAGAAAACGATTACATAGACATGGTTACCACAAAAGTTAGTTAACGTATCCATCACATCCATCACTTCATAGAACTACTTTTTTTTTTTTTTTGGTAGTGAGAAATTTTAAGATTTACTCTCTTAGCAACTTTTAAGTATACAGTACAATATTGTTAAAACTACTCATCATGCTTTACGTTAGATCCTCAGAAGTTATTCATCTTATAATTGGAAGATGTACCCTTTGACAACTTTCACCTATTTCCCCAACCTTCCATACTTCCCTCCATCCCTGGCAACCAACAATCCACTCTGTTTCTATGTGGGTTTTTTTGTTGTTGTTGTTGTTTATATTCCACATATAAGTGAGATTACACATTTGTCTTTCTCTGTATGACTTATTTCACATAACATAATACCCTCAAGTTTCATTCATGTTGTCACGAATTACAGGATTTCTTTCTTTCTGGAGGTTTTACAGTTTCAGGTTTTATGTATGTCTTTAATCTATTTTGAGTTAATTTTTGTGAGATAGGAGTCCAGTTTTATTCTTTTACATGTTAATATTCAGTTTTTCCACTACCATTTGTTGAAGAGACATTTTCCTTTTGATATGCTTGGTTTCCTTGTCAAGTAATAGTCGACCATATATGTGTGATCTTATTTCTGAGCTATCAGTTCTATTTCATTGGTCTATGTGTCTGTTTTTATGACAGTATCATAGCTTTAAAGTGTAATTTGAAATCAGGAAGTGTGATGCCTGCAGCTTTGTTCTTTCTAAAGATTGCTTTGGCTATTTAAGGTCTTTTGTGGTTCCAAACTAATTTTAGGATTGTTTTTTCAGTTCTGTTTAAAATGCCATTGAAAATTTGATAGGGATTGTATTAAATCTATAGATGAGTTTGGGTAGTAGGTCCATGAGGTTTTAAAAACATTAATTCTATGATCTATAAACGTGGGATATCTTTCCATTTATTTGTCTTATTCAATTTCTTTCATCAATGTCTTATAGTTTTCAAGGTACAGACCTTTCACCTCCTTGGTTAAATTTATTCCCAATTATTTTGTTTTTTATTTTATTGTTAATGAGATTATTTAGTTCTTTTATAGATAGTTTGTTGTTAATATATAAAAATGAAACTGATTTTCTTAAATTGAAGTGTAGTTGATTTACAATATTGTACTAGTTTTAGGTGTAGAGCAAAGTGATTCAGGTTCTTTTTCTTTTATTTTCAGAGTCTTTCCATTACAGGTTATTACACTGAATATTGTTCCATGTGCTATACAGTAAATCCTGGTTGTTTTTCTATTTTATATATAATAGTGTGTATCTGATAATCCCATACTCTTAATTTATCCATCCCCTGCACCCTGCTTTCTCCTTTGGTAACCATACATTTGTTTTCTGTCTGTGAGTCTGTTTTTGTTTTGTAACTAAATTCCTTTTATCATTACATAGTGTCCTTCTCTGTCTTTATGGTCTTGGTCTTAAAGTCTATTTTTTCTGATATAAGTATTGCTACCCCCATTTTCTTGTCATTTCCATTTGCATGAAACATCTTTTTCCACCCCCCTCACTTTTAATCTATGTATCTCGCCCGAAAGTAAGTCTCTCGTAGGCAGCATATTGTAGGTCCTTGGTATTTTTGTAATCTAATCTTCCATTCCATGTCTTTTGATCGGAGCATTTAGTCCATTGACATTTAAAGTAATTATTGATAACTATTTATTGCCATTTTAAACCTTGTTTTCCAGTTGATTTTGTATTTCTTCTTTATTCTTTTCTTCTTTTTTGTTTTTCCTTTTGTAGTTTGATGGTTTTCTTTTGTAGTATGCTTCAGTTCCTTTCTCTTTGGTTTTTGTGATTCCTACTATATGTTTTTGATTTGTAGTTACTCTGGTTTTCAAGTATGTTAACCCATAACCATACCTACTTGCTTTAGACCAATAGTCATATAAGTTCAAACATATTCTAAAAGATCTACTTTATTTTACTCTCCTCCCCTACATTTTGTGATTTTTGATGTCCTATTTTACATCTTTATTTTTATCCTTTTGCTATTCATTGTAGTTATAATTGCTTTAACAAATTTTTTTGGTTGTTTTTTAATCTCTGTACTGGCTTAAGTGATCCTCAATCCTTTTATATATTTACCTTTCCTATTGTGTTTTCTCCCTTTCCTATTGATTCTTTTTTTCTATTTAGAGAATAACTTTCAATATTTCTTTCAGGTTAGGTTTAGTATTGCTGTATTCTTTTAGTTTTTGCTTTTCTGAGAAATTCTTAGTTTCTCCTTCTATTCTAAATAATTACCTTGCTGGGTTGATATACTAGGTTTGTAGGTTTTTCCCTTTCAGGACTTTGAATATATCATGCCACTCCCTTCTGACCTGCTAAGTTTTTGTAGAAATCAGCTGATTGCCTTATGAGGGTTCCCTCGTACCTGACTCTTTGTTTTTTCTCTTGTTGTCTTTAGAATGCTCTGTTTAACTTTTGCCATTTTAATTATGATATGTCTTGGTGTGGGTCTGTTTGGGTTCATGTTGTTTGGGACCCTCTGTGCTTTCTATAACTGGGTATATGTCCTTCTTTAGGTTTGGGAAGTTTTCAACCATAATTTCTTCAAATACATTTTCAATTCCCTTTCTCTTTCTTCTCCTTCTGAAACCCCTATTATGCATAGGTTGGCATGCTTTATATTATCCCATAGATGTCATATGTTGCTTTCTTTTTTTTTTTTTTTTTTTTTCATTTGTCTTTCTGTCTGATGTTCTGATTGGGTGACTTCCATTATTCTATCTTCCAGATCACTTACTTGTTGTTCTGCATTATTTAGTCTGCTATTCATTTCCTTTAGCTGGTTGGTTTTTATCTCAGCAATTGAGTTGTCTAATTTTGATTGGTTCCTCTTTATAGTTTCCTCTTACAGTGATCTGCATTTCTATTGATAATCTTTCTTAATTCCTTTAGCATTTTTATTACCTCCTTTTTGAACTTGGACTCTGGTAGACTGGAGAGGTCTGTTTCATTATTCCTTTGGGGGATTTCTCTTGTTCTTTAAATTGAGAGTATTTCCTCTTCTTTTTCATTTTGCTTACATTTCTCTGTCTCTATGAATTTAGGAGAAAGTTATCTACTATAGTCTTGTAGGGCTGTTTTTATGTGGGAGCATCCCTGTGTTGACTGTGTGAGTCCATTATTTTTGGTGTGAGGGATGTTTTTGGTACAGATGCTTGCCATGTCTTTCCCCAGAGTGTGCTGGCCCCTGATTGTCCCCTTGATTGGAGGTGTGTTTGGTGTTATGGTGACCACAGCCTGCACTGGATGTTGGGCAGGTCCTCATCTTTGCTCTTTGGCTGTCACAGCCTTGTTGCAGGGTATGTTCTGCTCCCCAGTTGTGAGGTAGGCAGGACTGGAGCACTCACAGTGGGAAAGGAGCTGCTTTGTATTCCTCCCCAGGGCTGTCCACCAGGGATGTGAGTCTGTGATGCTGCTCACCACCCGCTGTGTGTGCCAACAGTCTGCTGCTGCTAGACCAGCCGCTGGACCTGTCTCTGCTGAGGAAGAGCTAATAATTGGCTCTGATGTCAGCCCTGCCTCCAGCCTGTGCATGGTCACAAAGCCTGCCCCTGCTGGAGCTGCACCCTGCCATGAGCATGCTGACAGCCGGGGGTCTTATGGCAGACCCACACCCCACCCTGTGTGCACTGATTATGGGTCTTCTATGGTGGACCTGTGCCCCATCTTGCACACTTTAACAGTGGTGGCCCAGACCACACTCCAAGTCCTTTGGGCTGTCACTGAGCAGCTAAACTGTGTTCTCTCCCAGGGTCTGTGTGCTGAAACCCAAGTTTCAGCACCTGGCCACTGCAGGAACTAGCAGGCACACGTTATGGGCTGGGAAATGTGGTGGTATGGTAGCTGTCAGTACCAGTCTCTGCCCTGATTGTTAGCAAGCCAGCACCGGTACATTTCTCTTGAGCAAAATGCCACTCCAGCTCCCTATCTGCCTTGATGGACCTCCTGCTCAGCAAAGTGGGTTCCCAGGGTGAGGGAATCTTTCCTCTTTCACAGCTCCCTCCCAGGGGTGCAGGTCCCACCCCGATTCCTTAGGTGGGGATCTTTGGTTGTATAAGATATCTTTTGCCAGCTTTCAGTTAGTTTTCTGTGAGAATTGTTTTCACATGTAGATGTATTTTTGATGTGTTTGCTGAGGGAAGTGAGCTCCATGTCCTTCTATTCTGTCATCTTGATCTCTGCCCCCAGTGCAAGAGATTTTTTGTATGTTGATTTTTATTTCTGCAGTTTTACTCAATGTGTTTAATAGTTTTAAGTTTTTGGTAGAATCTTTAGGATATTTTATATATAAAATCTTATAATCTGGGGCTTCCCTGGTGACGCAGTGGTTGAGAATCTGCCTGCCAATGCAGGGGACACGGGTTCGAGCCCTGGTCTGGGAAGATCCCACATGCCACGGAGCAACTAGGCCCCTGAGCCACAACTACTGAGCCTGCGCGTCTGGAGCCTGTGCTCGGCAACAAGAAAGGCCGCGATAGTGAGAAGCCCGCGCACCGCGATGAAGAGTGGCCCCCGCTGGCCGCAACTAGAGAAAAGCCCTCGCACAGAAACAAAGACCCAACACAGCCAAAAATAAATAAATAAATAATTTTAAAAAAAAATCTTATAATCTGCAAAAAGAGACAATTTTACTTCTTCCATTCCAATTTTGATGCCATTTATTTACTAATATATCTATCTGTTTATTTTGTATTTACTTATTATTTATTTTGACTTGTTGCTCTGGCTAGGACTGCCAGTACTGTTAAATAGGATTAGTGAGAGTGGGCACCCTTGTCCCTGATCTTAGGAGAACAGCTTTCAGCTTTTTACCATTGAGTATGATGTTGGCAGTGGGCTTGTTATAAATGGCCTGTATTATATTGAGGTACAGTCCTTCTGTACTCTATTGAGAATTTTTTCATGAAAGAATATTGTTAAATTCTTTTTCTGCATCCATTGAGATAATAATATGATTTTATCTTTCATTCTTTTAATGTGATGTATCATATTGATTATATATTTTGAACATTTGTAAATTCCAGTGATTAATCCCACTTGATTATGGTGTATGATTCTTTTAGAGTCCTATCGAACTGAGTTCAGTAGTATTCTGTAGGGGGGTTTTTGATTAGTGATCCTTACTCATTATTTGCCTATTCAGATTTTTTATTTCTTAATGATTCAGTCTTGGTTAACTGTATATGTCTAGGGATATATCCATTTCTTCTACATTGTTCTGAAAGAACGTCTTTTTATGTTACTTGTAAGTCAGGTCTGCTGGCAACAAATTCCCTCAGTGTTTATTTGTGAGAAAATATTTCTCCTTTACTTTTGATGCAAAATTTTGTAGGGTACACAATTCCAGTTTGGTGGAGTTTTTTTCTCTGAACAGTTTAAATATTTCACTCTACTTTCTTCCTGCTTGCATGGTTTCTGAGGAGACATCGGATGTAATTCTTATCTTGTTCCTTTATAGGTAAGGTGTTTTATTCCTCTGGCTTCTCTCAGGACTATATCTTTGATTTTCTGTAGTTTGAAATAGTATGCTTTGGTGTAGATTATTTATTTATTTGCATTTATCCTGCTTGGTATTCTGTGTTTCTTGAGTCTGTGATTTGGGGTCTGACATTAATTTAGGGTAAATGCTCAGTCATTATTATTTCAAATATTTCTTCCATTTTTTTCCCTCTTTCTTCCCTTTCTGGTCTTATCATTATGTGTATGTTACACATTTTGCAGTTGTCTCACAATCCTTGGATATGCTGTCCTGCTTTTCTTTTCTTTTTTTTTTTAATCTTTGTTTTCTTTGCTTTCCAGTGATTCTATTGATATATCTCTAGCTCAAAGATTCTTTCCTCAGCTGCGCCCAGTCTACTAAAAAAGCTCATCAAGCATCTTCATTTCTGTTTCAGTATTTTTTTAATCTTTAGCATTTCTTTCTGGTTCTTTCTTAGGATTTCCATCTCTCTGCTTTTATTGCCCATCTGTTCTTGCATGCTGTCTAATTTATCTATCAGAACACTTAGCATATTAATCATAGTTGTTTTAAATTTCTGGTCTTATAATTCCAACATTCCTGCTATGTCCAGTTCTGATACTTGCTCTCTCTATTAAAATTGAGGTTTTTGTATTTTGGTGTGCCTTTTAACTTTTGTATTGATAGCCAGACATGGTGTACTGGGTAAAAAGAACTGCTGTAAATAGACCTTTAAAAATGTGGTGGTGAGATGTAAGAGGAGGGAAACCAATCTATAGACCTGATATTAGGTTTCAGTCTTTTAGTGAACCTATGCCTGTGGACTGTGAACTTCAAAAGAGTTTTTCAGTTTTTTTTTTTCTTCCCTCCTCGGGTGGGATAGGTTGGTAGAGTAGGTTTGAGTTGGGTGTTTCCCTTCCTCAGTAGAGTGAAACTCTAATGATACCCCAACAAGTTAGGCACGGGTTAACTAGTTTTCCCTGAGGGAAGAACTGTTAAGAAGAACAGAGTGCTCTGGGGTATTTAAAATCCCTCCTTTTTCCCTTTCCCTGCCTGAAGCAAGAGGGTTTTTTTTTCCTGATATGTACTATGGGACTTGATCAGTTTCCTGGTGGTAAATTTTACAATATCATGGGGGCCATCTATGAGTAGGTTCCTCTGGTAATTTTAACTTTCAGACTTGTTCACACTGAGCCTCCAGCAATTCACCAATTACATTTTTTTTGTAAACGTCTTTATTGGAGTATAATTGCTTTACAATAGTGTGTTAGTTGCTGCTTTATAACAAAGTGAATCATTTTATGGTTCCTTACTCCTGCCTTGCTGGTTCCCTGATGTTTCTGCTTCTGTGTCTCTGCTCCTCCGGTAAGCTGAGACTCCTTTTATTCATCTGTCTGTCTCTCCAATATTTGGGGCATCAGTTTTCCTTGTGTTCTACTCTCTCTTACAGATCCAAGGAGAGTTGTTGATTTTTCAGTCTGTTCAGCATTTTACTCATTGGCAGGATGGAGTGACAACAGAAACTCTTTACATGTGGAACTGAAAATCCTAATTACCTGGATTGTTTTTTCACTTTTCTGATGCTGTCTTTTGAAGCATGAATGATTTTTAATTTTGATGAAGCCCAATTTACCTATTTTTTTCTTTTGTTGCTTAAGCTTTTGGTGTCATGTCTAAGAAACTGTTGCCTGACTCAAGATAATTGAGATTCAGTCTAGTGTTTTCTTCTAAGAGTTTTATAATTTTAGCTCTTACATTTAAGTCTATAATCCATTTTAAATTAATTTTTGTACATGCTATGGCATTGGTACACAACTTTATTCTTTTGTAAGAGGCTGCTCCAGAACCATTTTTTTTTTTGAATTTATAGTTATTTTTGCACATCTTCTTTAGGTTCTTACATGAGACAAACATACTTCCTTAGAAATAATCTTTTTATTCTGTTCCACAAACAAAAAGAAATTTTTAAAAAATGGGATGGGGAATCAAGTTTTGCCTTAGGTACTACATTAATCATATTATATCATCTGACTCTTCTCAACAGTGAGTGTGTCCTGCTTTTTCTTAAAAATAAGTGCTATAAGAACTGACATTTAGTTTGGGTTCTGTGGCATGCTTTATTTATAAGTCAGTTAAACTTTAGTTAGATGTAGGCACAGGCTATCCCTGTGGAATTTGGCATGAATCCACAACTACCAATAAGAATTATTTTTTCCCACTTGTCTCCGCTGTTCATATATTTTGTCAAGGGCCTTGTAAGAGTGGGTATGTATGGATAGTCAAGGGCAGGATTTAGGCATTTTTGGATTCCATAGCCCATAAGACATGTTTTTTCATCTAATTTCAGTTGTTCTGCCTATATGAAAAAAATATTTTAATGGAGATAAAGTAAGTGTATATGAAAGGACTGTTACCAAAATATGAAGTACAATTATAGAAATAAACAATAAAGTAGATTACAATAGGCAGTACTTGTATATACAAATTGTAGGCTAAGAAAAAGGAAAGATAGGTGTAAACAAGCTATGATAAGTATATTCCTCCAGAACACTCTGGTTGTTTCTCCATTTTGGGCACGATAGAAACTAATATGCAAATGTAATTTGGAATTTGAGAAAACATAGTCCTTTTGAGGAAAAACAGACCTACTTTTGATTTCTGGCTCTTCTAACTATTTGAATGATGACAGAGTTTTTACTCAATCTCTTCCTCTATTTCATCACCAGAAAAACTGAAATAGAATACCTATATTTTATAAATATTTTAAAAATTTATTTTATAAGTACTGTTAAATTTCAGTGTAATGATATGCAAAATAATTAGTAACATGCCTGATGCAAAGCTGATATATTTAGTGTGCTCAACTCAATCACTATCTCTTTTAAACCCTGTATTCTTATTTTTTCCTAACACACTTATCAATCACGACCTGAATTTATGTTATGTATTTTTAATTTCTTTGTTTCTTGTCTATCTAAGCTGCAAGAACCATGACAGCAGGAAACTTTTCTATTTTGTTCATTTCTGTGACCCACCAGTTGGAATCATGCCTGGAACATACTAGGAACACAATAAATATTTGTTGAATAATTGGATAAATGATACTTATTAGTAATAGACAGCATTATTTTAATTTAAGCACTTTAGAATTTAGAATGACACCTGCACATGACCCTCTACTTACTCACTCTGTTAGCAAAAGTAAATACTTGCACGTGGCTGATTAAAAATTGCATTTGTTATCTTATTTAAAAAATCAAGTTATTTGAGTGAGACAAAGCTAGAATTTCATTGACATAGTTCAACATTGTAAAGGTAGGAATAACTAAGTAGATATAAATATAATCACTGTTGTTGGTAATTATCAAGATGTTATGGGTTGAAATGTGCCCCCACAAAAGATATATTGAATTTTTAAGTCCCAGTATTGGGTCTTAGCAGAGACTGAATGTTTAATCATGGGCACCAACTTACCATGCAAATTGAGCTGCTCATCATAAACTGAGTGCTATCCAGCCCACCAAACCATAAAATTGGGCATGCACAGCAGCACTCCAGTATCAAATAGAAGTGGTATGTATGGGATTAAGCTCAGCAGGCCCTGAAAGCATAGGTAAGTTACATAAGGATGTGGCTCAAATGCCCATAGTTCTCACTCCTGTTACATTACCTTCTTTTTCCCGGCCCACACCTTTGGCCTCATGGGAGATTCAATCAATTAACCGAGGAAAAGAAATCTTGGACCTGGTTTACAGATGATTCTGCAGATGTGCAGGCATCACTTGCAAATGGAGAGCTGCACCACTACAGGCCCTTTCTGGGACATCCCTGAAGGATAGTGGTGAGGGGCAATTCTCCCCATGGGCTAAGCGAGCACAGTCAATGTTCTGTGAGAGGCACAGCATCAAGCCACAGGGGATTATTCTCAGACCTGGACATCTAATGGAAATTGCCCTGCTACATTTTAGAATTGCTTAGGATCCATGCCCCCTTTTGTCCTTCCAATTTCTCTCTTTTGGAATGGGAATATATATACTATGCCTGTCTTACTATTGTATTTTGGAAGCAAATAATTTGTTGTCTGTTTTCACACGTTCACAGATGGAGAGGAATTTTGCTTCAGGATGAATAATATCTTGAGTCTTATTCAGAACTAACTTAGATGATGAGATTTGGGATTTTAAGTTGTTGATATTTAGATGAGAGTTTTCACTGAGAGTTGATGCTGAATGGTTAAGGCTTTAGAGCATGTTGGGTTGGGGTAAATGTATCTTGCATGTAGGAAGGCCTTAAATTTGGGGGAGTCAGAGGTGGACTGTTAAAGGTTGTATTGTGTCCCCCTAAAATATGTTGATATTCTAACCCCCAGTTCTTTAGAATGTGGCGTTATTTGAAAATTGGATTGTTGTAGGTGGAAATTATTAAATTAGGATGAGGTTATACCAGAGTAGTGTAAACCCTTAATCCAATATGATGAGTGTCCTTAGAAGAAGAGGGCAAACACAGCGGGGGAGAATGCTAAGAAAATATGGAGGCAGAGATAGAACTTAGGCTGCCACAAGCCAAAGAACACCTGAGGCTATCAATAGTTGGAATGGGCAAGTTGGAATGGGAAATATCATCCCCTAGAGGCTCTGAGAGAGCATGGCCCAGCCAACACCTTGATTTTGGACTTCTGTCCTCCAGAACTTTGGGAGAATAAATATCTGTTGTTTTAAGGCTACCAGTCTGTGATATTTTGTTATGAAAGTCCTAGGAACCTAATACATATGCTTTAGATAAATATAACACTTCCTATTTTATGAATTATTTAATTCTGCATTTATCTAATTGATTCCCATAAAAGCATCCTAAGGAATCATTATCATCATACAAAAGATAAAAAATTATTCAGTCCAAAGAATCCCAACAATCTTTCTGAGAACTAAAACATAATTTTTCTGCCTTGAATTTCTAAATGGAATTTTAAAATAATAGATTTTAAGTTAAAAGACATACCCAGGGGTTGGAATCATACAAACAAATTCATATGCACACCAGTTCCCCAGGTAGGTGCTATTGGTGAGAGATGGTATAAAAAGAGGGAAAAAAATAGGTTAAAAGCTAAGGCAATATCTCTTACCATAATTCCTGTCCTCATAGTAAGCAATATAATGGGCAGTTTCACCACTGTGTCTATAGTTTGTTGAGTATAAATGTGTTTTTCATTAGGGGTGTACTCTGTTAGCCCCAAGTTCAACATGCAAGTAGATTATTGTAGTTTTCACCAGTATTTTCCTAAAAATTACCCTTTGCTGATCTTGAAGATACTGACTTTCTGGTTCTCAATCTTAGTGGCATATCCTCAAGTCTGTAAAGTTCATAGAAAATGTGTGGAGGAAGGTGAAGATATAAAGAAGTAAAGGAGATGGAAGGCTTTACAGATTCAATTGTGCTGAAAAACTTTGCTCTTTAATACAAAATGCTGTCTTAAATCCAAACATGCCAAAACATGTAAGAAAACCTAAACTTAGAAATTTATCTCTGTTATTATCTACATAAAAGAATGGGGGAAGAAAAATGAGGAATCAAGAGGTTAAGTGATTTATCTGAATTTAAAAAATCCAAAACAGAGCAATAAGCCTGTATAAAAATTCATATTCTGAAACTTATAGTCACAGCTAGAAATTACTGGACATTTCTACCAATGATAAATTTTCCTCTCAAGGAGCAGTAAAGAAGACAACTGTTTTTCTGACGAGAACTGTAAGGGTCTGGGATTTTACCCTATTTACAAGATAAATAATTATCCTATTACTATTTCATATGGCCTGGCAGAAAACACAGGAGTCCTTGATGGAAGACAAAGGACTTTATTACTCATAGCAAGTGCAGCAGCCAGAAATTCACATTGATTTGCATTGGTTCTCATGCTCCCCTAATCTATAAGGAGATGTAAAGGGTCCATTGTAGATACCTGCTCACCCAGTGGGCTGTGTTTCCTGAGGGAACCCCTGAACTGGGAGGACTTATTGCTTTTACAGTGACCAGAAGCAAGCCTGATCTTTGGGGAGGAATGTTTCCTCCTCAAAGTTGCTTGCTAAGAAATGACCCAGGTAAAAGGCAATCAGAGCCTTGTATTCTTGGCATACCCAGCAACAATGTTCAAGGACATTCAAAGCCCAAAGCAGATCACCTTTCCCAGCAGTCTACCCCTCTGCCCTACAAGTTTTTGGCAGAACTCAAATTTTCAACATGAGTATGCCATTCTGTCAACCACTCTGATTAATCTAACCAGTAGACTGGTGCAAAACCAATTCTGTTTTTCTAACACGGTATTTTGGTTATAATCAACAGGACTCTAAGCATCAGGTCAAACTCAGTACTGACTGACCTCAGTCATGCCCCATAAGACACAGAATCAGCCACTGTAAATATGTCTCAGGGAGGAACCGTAGGTCTTACTTTAGACAACCAGGATTTAGTCTGAGGCCAGGCTACTATCCACTATGACCTAGGCAAGGCAGGTTAGACAGACCTACTGATCTTTGGTGTTGCTATAGATAAGGTTTATGTTCCCCCGAATTCATATGTTGTAACCTATTCCCCAGTGTAATTGTATTTGGAGATGGAGCCTTTGGGCGATGATTAAGTCATGAGGGTAGAGTCCTCGTGGTGGAATTAGTGCACTTAATAAAAGGGTCTCCAAAGAGCTCTCTTGCCCCTTCCACCATGTGAGAACACAAAGAGAAGGCCATCTGTGAACCAAGAAACAGGTCCTCACCATACACTGAATCTGCCAGCACTTTGGTCTTAGACTTCCCAGTTTCCAGAACTATGAGAATTAATGTTTTTTATTTAAGCTACCCAGTCTATGGCTTTTTGTTATAGTAGTCCAAAAGGACTAAGATAGCTATCTGTGCCAATAATTACAGGGGTAATAGATGAGCTAAAAAGCAACTTCCATCCCTAATGAAATATATCTTATGGCCAACTTTTTCATGCATACAAACATATAACCTGAAGAGGCATGGGTCACTAGAGTTCATACTGTATTGTCACCATTACATTGGTTTGGTTAAGCCACATGGTCATTGTCACTGAGTACTTGCACCTTCAGTTAATATACATGGCATAATGCAAGGCTACTCAGACATCAGAAGTAAATGAATTTGCATCATTTATATAGAAACAAAGTAGTGGTAACTGAACACACCAACTTTGGTAGTTACCATTGATAGCATCAACCACAACAGAATAATTCAGCACTGGTCTTGTCCACATGAGTGTTTGTTTTTTATAACATGTGGACAGAAATAACAAACCTGGCAGCAGGTCAGACTGCCAGCCTCAGCTTCAGCTAGATTCAGATAGATCCAGGGAGACAAATAAAGCATTAATTGCCCTATTCCACTCTCAACACCTCCTAGGGTCTAAGATGTTCACTTTCCAGACACTGGAGTTTTTATATCTCTTCACCAACACAAATTACCGTGTCCCAATTAAGCAGCTATAAATTCACCTTTTTCCTCCAAATCTGTACTTACTTGCACCCAAACCTATCATTCAGAAAGGTTTAGATGGGAATCTGAAATTTTCAAAATAGGTCTATATTACCCCATTTTGTCCTGATCATTACCTAGTTAGCAGTTGAAGTGGGAAGATCTGTCTTTGGAGACAGTCTCATTCAGTAACTGAACTGTGAAGTTGTAAAGGGCAAGAGAGTCAAAAATATTTACAGGAATACCCAAGGCCCATGGCAAATTGTCTTTCCAAGACGTCTATCAAGCTCCCACTAAATAAAAGTATAGAAAGAGAGAAATTAAATTTAACACAGCCCATTTTTCCCAAGAACTTTCAATGGAACAAGAGGGACAAAATATATATGAGAAAAAAATTGAATATTAGCATATAAAATGGCATAGTAATTGGACTATTTTTAAAAAACCAGTTTATCAAGGTATGTTTGACATACCAAAAATTGCACATATTTAATATATACAACTTGATGTATTTAGAGATAAAGTATGTACCTGTGAATTCATAACAATCAATGTAGTTAACATTTACATCACCTCCAAAAGTTTCTTCCTCTCTTCTTTATTATTACTGTTATTATTTATGATAAGAACATTGAACATAAGATCTACTCTCTTTGCAAACTTTTAAGTATACAACATAGTATTGTTATGTTACACAGTAGTAATACAGTATAGTATGAAATACAGTAGATATCTAGGACTTACTCATCTTGCATAACTAAAACTTTGTACTCTTTGGTTAATGCCTCCCTGTTTCCCCCTCTTCCCAGCCCCTGGCAACCACCATTCTACTCTCTGCTTCTATGAGTTTGACTATTTTAGATTCCTCATATATGTAGCATTATGTAGTATTAGTCCTGTGTCTGGCTCACTTTACTTAGCATAATGTCCTCCAGATTCATTTATGTTGTCACCAGTGGAAAGATTTCTTTCTTTTTTAAGGTTGAATCACATTTCATTGTGTGTGTATACCACATTTTCCTTATCCATCCATGCATTGATGAATATGTGGGTTGCTTCCATGTCTTGGCTATTGTGAATAGTGTTGCAGTGAACATTGGGTGCAGATGTCTTTTTGAGATACTCAGAAGGCAGATTACTGGAAAATATGGTAGTTCTATTTTTTTATTTTTTGAGGAAACTTCATACTCTTTCCCCAGTGATTGCACCAATTTACACTCCCAACAAGATTGTATAAGAGTTTCCTTTTCTTCACTGTTCCTTTCCAGCGCTTGTTATCTTTTGGTTTTGGTTTTTGTTTTTGTATAATAGACATCCTAACAGGTGTGAAATGATATCTCATTTTGGTTTTGATTTGTATTTCCCTGATGATTAGTGATGTTGAGCACATTTTCATATACCCATTGGTCATTTGTATGTCTTCTTTGGAGAAATATCTGTTCAGTTCCTTTGCTCATTTTAAAATAATGTTATTTGTTTTTTTGCTACTGAGTGTAGGATTTTCTTATGTATTTTGTATAATAAGCTTTTATCAAATATATGGTTTGCAAATATTTTCTCCCATTCCATAGGTTGCCCTTTCATTTTGTTGTTTCCTTTCCTGTACAGAAGCTTTTTAGTTTGATATAGTCTCACTTGTCTGTTTTTGCCTTTGTTGCCTGTGCTTTTCATGTCATATCCAAGAAATCACTGCTAAGGTCAATATCACAAAGCTTTTTACTTATGCTTTCTTCTAGGAGTTTAACAGTTTCAGATCTTAACAATTAAGTCTTTAACCCATTTTGAGTTGATTTTTATATATGGTCTAAGATAAGGGTCCAATTTCATTCTTGTGTATTTTAATACCCAGTTTTCCAACACCATTTATGAAGAGACTATTCTTTCCTCATTTTGTGTTCTTGGCACCCTTATCAAAGATCAGTGGACCATATGTGCCTGGGTTTATTTCTGGCATCTCTTTTCTGTCCTATTTGTCTATGTCTGTTTTTATGCTGGTACCATACTCTTTTGGTTACTGTAGTTTTATAGTATATTTTGAAATCAGGAAATGTAATGCCTCTGGTTTTGCTCTCCTTGGTCAAAATAGCTTTGGCTAGTCAGGGTCTGTTTGTGGTTCCATAATAATTTTAGGAATACTTTTTCTATTACTGCAAAAATGCCATTGGGGTTTTGGTAGGAATTGCATTGAATCTATAGGTAGCTTTGGGTAGTATGGACATTTTAACAATATTAAGTCTTCCAATCCATGAACACAAGTTATCTTTCCATTTATTTGTGTCTTCTATAATTTTTTCATCAGTGTTTTATGACTTTTAGTATACAAATCTTTCTTGGTTAAGTTTATATGTAAGAATTTTTTTATTATTGATGCTATTGTAACTGTGATTGTTTTCTTGCTTTTCAGACAGTCTGCTGTTAGTGTATAGAAATGTAACTGATTTTTTTAATGTCGATTTTGTACCCTGAAACTTTGCTGAATTCGTTTGTTAGTTCTGATAGATTTTGTGTGTGTATGTGGAGTCTTTAGGGTTTTCTACATATTCTCTTTTCTCTTACTTTTTCTACTATCTCTAATCATCCATTAACTATGGGCCTTCTAATTGTGAGTCTTTGACTCTGGGAATTTTTCACCTATATACTTCTTTTTAGAACAAATCTGAGTCTCTTCCCTTATTTTTAGCTCCTATATTGAACTTCCCAAGTTCTAATTTTAACCTTGACTGTCAATAAGTCTTTAGTCTATGAAACTGATTATATTCACAGCACTTATCCATGATGTCCTACATGATTCTCAAATCCAGGTATCATTAATTGAACTCTTTACCTTCTCTTCTACTCTACCCTTTACACTTTTTTTCTGTATCTTACAATTGACAAGGCAACTATTCTATATTCTAGACTCAAAATCAAGAATTCAGTCATAAGTTTCATATCATTGACTCCAATAAGTCCAATATGACCCAAGCCCAGTCAATTTCAGTCTCAAAAATATCTCTTTGATCTTTCTGTTACATTCTGCTCCAACTGTTCACATCATAGTTCAAGTCATCATTACCTCATTTTTGCCTACTTCATAAGTGCAATAGCAACCTAGATAACTATCTTAAAACTATTTCATCATGTTACTATCCTGCTCTATTATTTGTGATGCTCCATTTTCAATGATGCTCCATTACCTATTGGATCAAGTCCAAAATTTTGTGCTTGTTTTATCCAAACTTATTCTCATTAACAAATATACCATTTGTACTCAAGCTGAGCTGAACTTCTCATTTGTTCTCTGGGTCAGTCTTTTTACTTTAAAATTGAGAGGGCTGGATTACACTGAATGATCTGTAAAGGTATCTTTTTCTATGGTCCCAATTTTACACACAGACATAAAATTATTTTCATTGCCTTTGTTAAGTAATTGTTAAAGGTGTAACATATATAGGCAGGAATAGGCCATATGCATTTAACTAGAAATACGTCTTTTACAGGTATTCTGGCTTGTCTAACAGAAATATCTCTGTCTTCTGTGCAGCTGTGCATGATATCAATTTAATGTCCTCCAGTGAGGCCCTGTGTACTCTTCAACATACCACTAATGAGTTTGAACATCAGAGATAACAAATTATAGAATTATCATACAACATGTCTATGAGATTTGAAGTCTAAGTGACATATAGATATATTTACTAACAAACAATATACTGTACCTACTGTTATTTTAATAGCTCAAAATATAGAACATGGTAATGCTAAAACTTAAAATTTCATAGCAAACTTACTTTCATTAGCTCTTAGTCATGCAGAAATATTTATCCATTTTAGCTTTGTGAAGGTGGGGGGATATGTTAGGAATATCTTGGATTCTAGAAGGAGGAGAATTTTCAAGTTTACTGCCCCAGACCTCAGTACAGTTAATGTCAATCAAGATACCTTCACAATGAAACGCTTATCTAATAACTGGAGCTCCAGGGATCCCAGCCATGTGAGCTGATATTCTCAACTTGTGTCCACTTCTGGATATAGGTTTATATTCACCTGACTCACTACCACAGATTCTTCCCTCAGTTTTAAGTGTGTACATGACTCTCTAAGCTTAAACTGACAAGCTTTCTGACTTTGATAATTGCCATCCCCTTTATGTTTGTAATTCAACCAAGCCTGACCTATCCTACTGTTCATACTAAAATGAGGTATGGAATAGATATTGAATGGCCTATTAAAAAGGATCTTACTACAAATAAATCACTTACTTTATACCTTTTCCTTTGTCCAGGTTTCATGTTTATACAAGTACTCCATAAGAGCAACCTTGAATTTTATTTTCAACTACTTTTTTCCTGACAAATGAGGAATAGTCACATTGCTAATTTATTGGTCTCCTAATTAAAGTGATCTCCCTTCTCTTGGTCCATCCTAACCTTTGCAATCCTCTAAAGCCATTTAAAATCTATCAATTTCAATTCATCTATCAACTTCCAAGTAACTTCAGTTCCTATTGACCTCCCTATGTTAACCTTCCAAAACACTAAATTGGTCATATCATGAATGCTGACACTAGACTATACTCAATTTAGCACTATGTGTCATCTCATGCTATTCTTTTAGTTTGCTGCTAGAGGGAAAGGAAGTAATGGAGATAGTAAGTTTCTTGTGAAGAAAGATAAGTAAACAGATACTGCTGATTTTGACCGTAAATGTTTTCCTTAACCTAGTACAATGAATGACTAAGAGACCCAGTTCATATTAGTTATTGAATAAAAATGTGTGTCCTGTGAATAAATAATTCATAAACAAATGAAGAGATTACAATAATATAACTGCCTAAATTCCCAAATTTATTTACTTCATCCTTGTGGCACAGGTTAAAATACATTGTATGTTCTCTTTCTCTCTGATTACTGTGAAAAGGTGAGTGATTTACCACTGATGTTTAAATATGGATTTTTATCTTTAAAAAAAGCATCAGTTTGGTGCTTTGTGACAACCTAGAGGGGTGGGATAGGGAGGGTGGGAGGGAGGGAGATGCAAGAGGGAAGAGATATGGGAACATATGTATATGTATAACTGATTCACTTTGTTATAAAGCAGAAACTAACACACCATTGTAAAGCAATTATACTTCAATAAAGATGTTTAAAAAAAAATGGGTGATATCATATTGAATTTGTGATTCTTAATGTATTTAAAAACCTGCTGCTATAATCTACAAAAAAAACCCCAAATCATGCTGTACATGTGAAACTAACACAATATTGTAAATCAACTATACTTTAGTTAAAAAACTTACCATGTCATCTGTAATCAGACATAGGAACAAATAAATATTGACTTAAAATTTCCTTTTAAAATAATCCACATGTGAATTTTTGTATTTTTCTGGACATTTAAACACAGAAACATTGTAAATACCAATGTGTATTTAACAGTTTCTTTATTCTGTGAATACTGTTAGAATTAAGAAAGCCATTTTTAAAAGTTCAATGGTCCTGTTAGTAAGCTATGCTCACAATCAGATCTCATTTTGAAAACTGTTTCCATGGAGACATTGAGTATCATATTCATTAGAGTCTGATTCTAGTAAAGAAAATTTATTGAAAATTGTTTTTCAAATTTACTGAAAATTGTTTTTGAGAAGAAATTCTGATTGTCATTAATAGTCATCAGTAGACAAATCACCAGAGAAGATTGTGGTTTGGGATTAAGATTTGGGACTGCACAGAAAAGTTCAGCTGAACCTGACATATCTTATGAAAATGGATAATGTATTCCAGTGTCTTAGGCAATTTTCTTTCCTGTAAAAACAATATTCTTTTCTATTCTTTACTCAGAAGGAGATAATTGGTTTCAGTATTTATTTCTCTAGAAAGGTTAAGAGAGAAATTCTCCAGGAGGACAATCTTCCAGCTCCTTGATAGATGTTTTCTTTTTAGTACTATCTCACTGCTTTCTATACAAAGCTGCAAATGTCGAGGTGGGCTTAAATCCCCACTGAGGGAGAAGAGACTGACCATTTCCAGGCAGCTTTATTAGGGTTGTGGAGACATCTTAGCCTTGAAAATTCTGGGCTGCTATCAACAGCACATATTTCTTGGAGGTTTTTGTGAGCTGGTACTGTGGCTGAACCGCTTAGTCATAATCTCAGTGTCCAATCTCCTCTTTGCACTTAAAGATAAAACACAGCTTTCATGAAAAGTGATGTAACCAACTGAAAAAGTAGATTTCTAAGCCTCTCTTTAAGATGGGGTAGGCATGTGACTAAGGCTTTGACTCAAGTTACATGATCAAAAGTGATGCAATGGGGCTTCCAGCAAAGCTTCCTGAATTTGGGTTGATTCAACCAGCAAATTCCTTTTTGTCTGTGCCTATTCCATCTTCCTCTACTTTCAATGAGAATATGATGGGACGGGATGGAACTTAATCTAAAGCAAATATGAGGAAACTGTACAGAAAGACACACATGCTATAGCTGGGAAGGAAAAGAGGAAGAAGGATGCTGGGACACTCTTGACATTGTAGAACCCCTGTACCGCCCCTGATCTAAGACATCCTGACTTCATTTTACATGGGGGAAAAATAAACATCAATATTTTAATCAACTGCAAATTTAGGTCTCTGTTACTAGCACATAAACATTTTTCACTGATTTTCATTCCATAAAATAAAATGTAGATTATAAATTCCATATGTTATTCCAAATTATTTTGCTTTCTGAAGTTTCTTTAGAGTATATTGTCACCTAGCATATAGCCTGGCATATTCTTTATTTGATCAATAATGTTTGAACTGAATATCAGAATAGGAATATCTCTATTCTTTTACATGATATTTACCAGAAATAAAATACATATCATTAGAGAGAGAGAGGAGGCAGAGAAGGGGACGGGAGGAGATGGGGAGAGAAGAGAGAAATATTAGGTAAAAGAGGCTATGAAACCACCTCTACTAAACATTTAACATGGGAAAAAAAAGTTGTTAGTTTCAGGAGACCAGGATTTTTGTATGGAGTTGTGCCAAGTTACTTTCTCATTTTCCTGCTTTATAAAATGAGTTAAAGTAGATTATCTCAGAGTCAAGTTTAGATCAAGAAACACAGTAGTTTTATAATTTATTTTCCTAGATAATATACCGTTTAGGTTTTCACATCTGGATATTTAGCTAAAGTGATAACAAACATTTTATTCCAGATAATGTCAGTAATATATCAATCTGTTGGTGACAGTCTACATTTCCTCTTCCAAGAAATGGGAAATTTAAGCCTTTTCAAAGGGTTTTTTATTATTGTTGTTTGCTTTTAAATGAGATAAGGTACTTCTTCCAGCAGATAAAATTTCCAGCAGTTAGAAAGATACTTCTTAAAGAAATTCCTCAAACTATTAAAAGATTCTCCACAAGAAAATGTATGTATATTACCTCCTTTTCTTTCTCCTTCAAATATTTTAATTTAACATTTATAGGAGAGGTTTTAATGCACACATCCTATATTAACTATTTCCTTCCTCAATAGTAATAAATTCCTTATTAGTGAGCCACACTGTTAGCTAAAATAAAAGTCACTATTCTGCTCTCCCACTACTTTGCAACTAGGTGTATCCATGAGTCTAAATTCCACCCATAAAAATAAGCAGAAATTTAACGTGGCATTAAGGAAAGTTTCCTTGACAGAGAGGAAAAACTCCTTCTCCGTTCTTGATATAATGACACATCCTACCAACATGAGGTAGAAGACACAGGCAGAAGATGGCAGAATAGAGAGATGAAAGCAGGTAGGACCAGACAGCATGGAACACCCCCATCAGCAAAGAGACACAGACCTCTGAATCTCTTTTAATGTGAGAGATTAAATAAACTGGAATCCTGTTTAAGCCCTTTACTAGAGCTTTCCTTCTTTCCTTTTCCCTTCCTTCCTCCCTTCCTCCCTTCCTTTCTTCCTTCCTTCCTTTTCTTTCTCTCTTCCTTTTCTTTCTCTCTTCTCTTTCTCTCTCTCTCTCTCTCTCTCCCCCCTTCTTCCAAACTTAATCCTACTGGACATAGTACCTATATCCTTGTATCTATGGAACACAGAATGTACAATGCATATTTCCTGGTTATCTGAGACAGAATTTTACATGTGAAAGTGAAGTTGTATCATTACCTTAATTCCCTAAATCATGTATTGATTACAGATTTGTAACATGGTACCTTCTTTTTTAAAGAAAAATAGTTATTATTAGTGAACTTGTTGGAGAGGCACATAAAAATTTTAATAAATGTTTAACATTCTAAATTAAGATGTTCACAGAGACAGGAAAGATTATAAATCCATCAAAATAAATTATTACACTGAATCTATTCCGTTAAGCTCTTCAAAATTTTTAGAAATAGATTATTTAGGAGTTTTGTCTCCCTTAAGACTTTCTGAGCTTGAGATTTATAGAAACAGAAAACATTGCATATAGTAGCAAAAAAAAAAAATCTAGGCACAATTTGTCCAAGTCAGAGTAAGAAAAATGCAAGGCAGTAAAATAACTCCCATTTTAGAACTTAAAGGTAATGATTTTGAAAAGCTTTGCAGGTGGTGCAGGATTACCAAATTGGTTGAAGCTATATCCATCTAAAAAGTCTTGAGAATTTTCATCTTGAAATTATCCTTGGGAAGAAATTAGACCTAAAAATAATCTTTGAATGTGTGTCTGTATACGTGTGAAGGTTTGTGTTCCATTTTCCATATAGTGATATGAATTAATATTCATTATGATGATGTCTAATTGTATAAATTTAGGTATATGTTTCTTTAAAATATTGTTCAAGATGTAGATTTTGTAATAATTTAGTAATTTTTAATGTCATCATTTTTAACATATATGAACTTTACTGCGTAGTCCATTAAAATGAGAATCATGCTTTCTGAGGACTATGAAACAGGTAAGCCCTATAAGTTATATATTTTAATTATAATTATTTAATATAATTCTGGACTCAAGTATTTTGTTATTTGTTTAAGATCTCAGAACCGAGGAGAGAAAGAGACAGGGTTTAATCCATAGCCACACTCTTTCTACTCTATTGCAGTAACTTTATAGTTCCAATTTTGTTATCAAATAAAAAGGATAACTGAGTGATTGATTTACAGAGAATACTGATGTCCCTCACTTACATATCCCTGTTGCTGAAATGTTATTTTTTGAGCCTGTAAGTCAAATAGACAAGTCAGCAACACTGATGGGTAGAAACCTGTGCCCACTGCAGATGGAATAAACAATGACAAAAAAAAAACTCCCTAAGTACTAAAATCAGCCTTTTAAGAGGTGAACTTGCAAACCTAAAAATATAAAGTGATAACAGTATTATCATAGACTTCTTAGAACTTGAAAGAATTCTCTTAATTGTGAAGCCTAGTGTTGGTTTTGACAGAGTTAGAGAGCTGATAATTCCTTCTCATTAATCTATTTTTTTCTAAACAAATCTTTCTGTCCAAGAAATGCTTCCCAATGAACCACAACATTTAATTTTAAAAACCCAAAGAACACAACAACTAGAAAGGGAACTATGTTGCCATACATTACTTATCTTCTGTTTATATTCCATAGTTTAGTGGCTTACAAACATTAGAGTACTCTAGAATTGCCTGAGGATATTTTTTAAACCATAGATCCCTGTACCCTACTCCCTCTGTTACAGTAAGTGTGTGTGTGACCCAGAGAGTTGTGTGTGTGTGTGAGTATTTAACAGATACACTTGGAGATTCTCTCAAAAATGGTCTAGGGAACACATTTTGAGAATTACTGAGTCAGTCTGCATGTTTATTCAATTTGTCTCATAGTATATAAGCATGAAATTGCAAATCTAAATGAAATCAATGATTATGGAATCCTCAATTTACCAATGAAAAAACAACTCAGTCGAATGTTAGAAACTCAGTTGAATGCGTAGGATCTGAGATTTTCTCTACTAGGAAGCTAACAAATTAGCCTGCCGTAGTTTCATGGATGTTGGCAGAACACATGAACTCCTGGGTCAGAGAAAAAAGACTTTATTACTCACTCCACAGCAAGCAGCGTGAGCTCCATGTTCATGCCAATTCTCCTTTTCTCCCCCTCCCCAAGATCTCACAGGGATAACGTGGAACACAAAGGTACACAGTGCACATGTAGGAAACCCCAACCTTTTATAAGGGGTTGCACGAAAACCTGCCCAAACCTTGCCCTGAAGTCAGGATATTTTGAACACCAAATAGACCTGCTTTTTCTCTGGAGGGAGACAGTATTGTCCAAGGCTGTTTACAAACATCCTTGAAAAGTTACTATGAAACAAAGGCTTTCATTGTCTTAGCTTATAAAATATGCAGAAACAGGAGAGTCCAGTGAAGAATTCTCCCAACCATGAGTTTTCCATTTTTAATTGAGTTTTTTACAGGAATCTCACTATCCCATCTCATTCTCAATGTGACTTGTTTGTTTTTGCTTCTCCCCCAAAGATAGATACGAAGATTTCTCACCATCCCCTCACTAGGTTTCCTGAATATTATAGGAGAGTGTCCACACAGTGTAGTTCCACAAGGAAAAGACAAACCTTCATTTCTGACTTCTAATACTGCAAAGATAAGGAAAAAAACCATAATATTTACATCTTCCCATTAAAGTCACCTAAATAATGATATCCTGCCATAGGTACGTAACACTTTCAATGGATTTTTTTGCTTGTTTTTTTGATTTTCTTGTTTGTTTGTTTTTTGCTTAAGACAATAGGTCCAATCCAAAGCCAAAGTTCTAGAAAGATAAGTTCGGAAAATCCCGGAAAGTTAATGCCTAATACTGAATATAGGCTCACTTATTACGTTCTTCAGTCATTAGGATTGTTATTTATTGGGTACCTTTCATTGCATGGATCTGATTGGTGGTGAGATTACTTTATATTTAGAACAAACATGAAAGGAGACACTATGTTAAGCAACATACCTAACCTCCAAAAGTTTATAGCATATTGGAGAAAAACTATTTTACACAGATAATTGTAAGGCAGAATAAAAACCGCTGCTTCATTAAAGACTATGTTAATTTCCTGTTGCTGCTGTACCAAATTACCACAATGTAGTGGTTTAAAATAACACACCTTTATGTTTTTTTGTTTGTTTTGTTTTTAAAGATTTTCTTTTTTTAGGAACATTTTTTTAAAGTCTTTATTGAATTTGCTACAATATTGTTTCTGTATTTTATGTTTCTGTTTCTTGGCCATGAGGTATATGGGATCTTAACTCCCCGACCAGGGATTGAACCCACACCCCCTGGATTGGAAAGCAAAGTCTTCACCACTGGACTGCCAGGGATGTCCCCACATTTATTTTTTTTGCAGTTCTGGAGGTCAAAACTCTAAAATCAGTCTCACTGGGCTAAACTCAAGATGCTGGGAGCATTGCCTTCCCTCTGGAGGTTCTAGGGGGAAATTCTTTTCTCTCCTTTTCCAGCTTCTAAGGGCTGCCTACATTTTTGTCTTGTGGCCTCTTCTTCCAATATTTGTATTATTCCAAGTTCTGCTGCCATTGTCACATCTCCTTCTCGGACTCTGGCTCTCCTGATTTCATCTATTCCCTTAAATGGACTCTTGTGATTACATTGGGCTCCACCAGATAATCCAGGAAAATCTGCCCATCTCAAGTTCCATAACTTAATCACATCAGCCAAGTCACTTTTGCCAGTAGTATAATCTCCGGTTATGGAGATTAGTGTACAGATCTATTTGTGGACCATTATTCCACCTAACACAGAGAGGTATATATCCTTGTAGTCATTAAGAATAAAAATTCTATCATTTTAATTAAATATTTGGTTTGCTATCTGAAGAAAAGCCTACTAATTTTTGTTATGAACGATGTAGGTAACTTATTTGTATATCAATCCTTACCCCCACCAAATGCTGCTAAAACTGAACTAGGCCATTCAGAAAGAGAAAGACAAACACAGAGAAACAGATGTAGACAGACAGACTCAAAGAGGAAAACTCTGTATTTTCTCGTATCTCCTTTTTTTTTTTTTTAAATCTTTATTGGAGTATAATTGCTTTACAATGGTGTGTTAGTTTCTGCTTTATAACAAAGTGAATCAGTTATACATATACATATGTTCCCATATCTCTTCCCTCTTGTGTCTCCCTCCCTCCCACCCTCCCTATCCCACCCCTCTAGGTGGTCACAAACCACCAAGCTGATCTCCCTGTGCTATGCGGCTGCTTCCCACTAGCTATCTATATTACGTTTGGTATTGTATATATGTCCATGCCAATCTCTCACTATGTCACAGCTTACCCTTCCCCCTCCCCATATCCTCCAAACCATTCTCTAGTAAGTCTGTGTCTTTATTCCCGTCTTACCCCTAGGTTCTTCATGACCTTTTTTTTTTTTCTTAGATTTCATATATATGTGTTAGCATACAGTATTTGTTTTTCTCTTTCTGACTTACTTCACTCTGTATAACAGACTCTAGGTCCATCCACCTCACTACAAATAACTCAATTTCATTTCTTTTGATGGCTGAGTAATATTCCATTGTGTATATGTGCCACATCTTCTTTATCCATTCATCTGTTGATGGACACTTAGGTTGCTTCCATGTCCTGGCTATTGTAAATAGAGCTGCAATGAACATTTTGGTATATGACTCTTTTTGACCTATGGTTTTCTCAGGGTATATGCCCAGTAGTGGGATTGCTGGGTCATATGGTAGTTCTATTTGTAGTTTTTTAAGGAACCTCCATACTGTTCTCCATAGTGGCTGTATCAATTTACATTCCCACCAACAGTGCAAGAGTGTTCCCTTTCCTCCACACCCTCTCCAGCATTTATTGTTTCTAGATTTTTTGATGATGGCCATTCTGACCGGTGTGAGATGATATCTCATTGTAGTTTTGATTTGCATTTCTCTAATGATTAATGATGTTGAGCATTCTTTCATGTGTCTGTAGGCCATCTGTATATCTTCTTTGGAGAAATGTCTATTTAGATCTTCTGCCCATTTTTGCATTGAGTTGTTCGTTTTTTTGTTATTGAGCTGCATGAGCTGCTTATAAATCTTGCAGATTAATCCTTTGTCAGTTGCTTCATTTGCAAATATTTTCTCCCATTCTGAGGGTTGTCTTTTGGTCTTGTTTATGGTTTCCTTTGCTGTGCAAAAGCTTTTAAGTCTCATTAGGTCCCATTTGTTTAGTTTTGTTTTTATTTCCATTTCTCTAGGAGGTGGGTCAAAAAGGATCTTGCTGTGATTTATGTCATAGAGTGTTCTGCCTATGTTTTCCTCTAAGAGTTTGATAGTGTCTGGGCTTACATTTAGGTCTTTAATCCATTTTGAGTTTATTTTTGTGTATGGTGTTAGGGAGTGTTCTAACTTCATACTTTTACATGTACCTGTCCAGTTTTCCCAGCACCACTTATTGAAGAGGCTGTCTTCTCCACAGTATATTCTTGCCTCCTTTAGCAAAGATAAGGTGACCATATGTGTGTGGGTTTATCTCTGGGCTTTCTATCCTGTTCCATTGATCTATTTTTCTGTTTTTGTGCCAGTACCATACTGTCTTGATTACTGTAGCTTTGTAGTATAGTCTGAAGTCAGGGAGCCTGATTCCTCCAGCTCCATTTTTCATTCTCAAGATTGCTTTGGCTTTTCGGGATCTTTTATGTTTCCATACAAATTGTAAACTTTTTGTTCTAGTTCTGTGAAAAATGCCAGTGGTAGTTTGATAGGGAGTGCATTGAATCTGTAGATTGCTTTGGGTAGTAGAGTCATTTTCACAATGTTGATTCTTCCAATCCAAGAACATGGTGTATCTCTCCATCTATTTGTATCATCTTTAATTTCTTTCATCAGTGTCTTATAAGTTTCTGCATACAGGTCTTTTGTCTCCTTAGGTAGGTTTATTCCTAGATATTTTATTCTTTTTGTTGCAATGGTAAATGGGAGTGTTTTCTTAATTTCACTTTCAGATTTTTCATCATTAGTGCATAGGAATGCAAGTCATTTCTGTACAGTAATTTTGTATCCTGCTACTTTACCAAATTCATTGATTAGCTCTAGTAGTTTTCTGGTGGCATCTTTAGGATTCTCTATGTATAGTATCATGTCATCTGCAAACAGTGAGAGCTTTACTTCTACTTTTCCGATTTGGATTCCTTTTATTTCTTTTTCTTCTCTGATTGCTGTGGCTAAAACTTCCAAAACTATGTTGAATAATAGTGGTGAGAGTGGGCAACCTTGTCTTGTTCCTGATCTTAGTGGAAATGGTTTCAGTTTTTCACCATTGAGGACAATGTTGGCTGTGGGTTTGTCATATATGGCCTTTATTATGTTGAGGAAAGTTCCCTCTATGCCTACTTTCTGCAGGATTTTTATCATAAATGGGTTTTGAATTTTGTGAAAAGCTTTCTCTGCATCGATTGAGATGATCATATGGTTTTTCTCCTTCAACTTTTTAATATGGTGTATCACATTGATTTGCATATATTGAAGGATCCTTGCATTCCTGGAATAAACCCCACTTGATCATGGTGTATGATCCTTTTAATGTGCTGTTGGATTCTGTTTGCTAGTATTTTGTTGAGGATCTTTGCATCTATGTTCATCAGTGATATTGGCCTGTAGTTTTCTTTCCTTGTGACATCTTTGTCTGGTTTTGCTATCAGGGTGATGGTGGCCTCGTAGAATGAGTTTGGGAGTGTTCCTCCCTCTGCTGTATTTTGGAAGAGTTTGAGAAGGATAGGTGTTAGCTCTTCTCTAAATGTTTGATAGAATTCGCCTGTGAAGCCATCTGGTCCTGGGATTTTGTTTGTTGGAAGATTTTTAATCACAGTTTCAATTTCAGTGCTTGTGATTGGTCTGTTCATATTTTCTATTTCTTCCTGGTTCAGTCTTGGCAGGTTGTGCCTTTCTAAGAATTTGTCCATTTCTTCCCGGTTGTCCATTTTATTGGCATACAGTTGCTTGTAGTAATCTCTCATGATCATTTGTATTTCTGCAGTGTCAGTTGTTACTTCTCCTTTTCATTTCTAATTCTATTGATTTGAGTCTTCTCCCTTTTTTGAGTCTTCTCCCTTTTTTTCTTGATGAGTCTGGCTAATGGTTTATCAATTTTGTTTATCTTCTCAAAGAACCAGCTTTTAGTTTTATTGATCTTTGCTATCGTTTCCTTCATTTTTTTTCATTTATTTCTGATCTGATCTTTATGATTTCTTTCCTTTGCTAACTTTGGGGTTCTTTGTTCTTCTTTCTCTAATTGCTTTAGGTGCAGGGTTAGGTTGTTTATTTGAGATGTTTCCTGTTTCTTAAGGTAGGCTTGTATCACGATAAACTTCCCTCTTAGAACTGCTTTTGCTGCATCCCATAGGTTTTGGGTCATCATGTTTTCATTGTTATTTGTTTCTAGGTATTTTTTGATTTCCCCTTTGATTTCTTCAGTGATCTCTTGGTTATTAAGTAGTGTGTTGTTTAGCCTCCATGTCTTTGTATTTTTTCCAGATATTTTCCTGTAATTGATATCTAATCTCATAGCATTGTGGTCGGAAAAGATACTTGATACGATTTCAATTTTCTTAAATTTACCAAGGCTTGATTTGTGACCCAAGATATGATCTATCCTGGAGAATGTTCCATGAGCACTTCAGAAAAGTGTGTATTCTGTTGTTTTTGGATGGAATGTCCTATAAATATCAATTAAGTCCATCTTGTTTGATGTATCATTTAAAGCTTGTGTTTCCTTATTTATTTTCATTTTGGATGATCTGTCCATTGGTGAAAGTGGGGTGTTAAAGTCCCCTACTATGATTGTGTTACTGTTGATATCCCCTTTTATGGCTGTTAGTATTTGCCTTATGTATTGAGGTACCCCTATGTGTGGTGCATAAATATTTACAATTGTTATATCATCTACTTGGATCGATCCCTTTATCATTATGTAGTGTCCTTTGAATTTTGTAATAGTCTTTATTTTAAAGTCTATTTTGTCTGATATGAGAATTGCTACTCCAGCTTTCTTTTGATGTCCATTTGCCTGGAATATATTTTTCCATCCCCTCACTTTCAGTCTCTATGTGTCCGTAGATCTGAAGTGGGTCTCTTGTAGACAGTATATATACGGGTCTTGTTTTTGTATCCATTCAGCCAGTCTGTGTCTTTTGGTGGGAGCATTTAATCCATTTATATTTAAGGTAATTATCGATATGTATGTTCTTATTCCCATTTTCTTAATTGTTTTGGGTTTGCTATCGTAGGTCTTTTCCTTCTCTTGTGTTTCTTGCCTAGAGAAGTTCCTTTAGCATTTGTTGTAAAACTGGTTTGGTGGTGCTGAACTCTCTCAGCTTTTGCTTGTCCGTAAAGATTTTAATTTCTCCATCAAATCTGAATGAGATCCTTTCTGGGTAGAGTAATCTTGGTTGTAGGCTTTTCTCCTTCATCACTTTAAATATGTCCTACCACTCCCTTCTGGCTTGCAGAGTTTCTGCTGAAAGTTCAGCTGTTAACGTTATGGGGATTCCCTTGTGTGTTATTTGTTGTTTTTCCCTTGCTGCTTTTAATATGTTTTCTTTGTATTTAATTTTTGATACTTTGATTAATATGTGTCTTAGCGTGTTTCTCCTTGGATTTATCCTGTATGGGACTCTCTGTGTTTCCTGGACTTGATTAACTATTTCCTTTCCCATATTAGGGAAGTTTTCAAGTATAATCTCTTCAAATATTTTCTCAGTGTGTTGTGTTTCTTTTTCTCTTCTTCTTCTGGGACCCCTATAATTCGAATGTTGGTGTGTTTAATGTTGTTCCAGAGGTCTCTGAGACTATCCTCAGTTCTTTTCATTCTTTTTTCTTTATTCTGCTCTGCAGTAGTTATTTCCACTATGTTATCTTCCAGGTCACTTATCCGTTCTTCTGCCTCAGTTATTCTGCTTTTGATCCCTTCTAGAATATTTTTAATTTCATTTATTGTGTTGTTCATCATTGTTTGTTTCCTCTTTAGTTCTTCTAGGTCCTTGTTAAATGTTTCTTGCATTTTCTCTATTCTATTTCCAAGATTTTGGTTCATCTTTACTATCATTATTCTGAATTCTTTTTCAGGTAGACTGCCTATTTCCTCTTCATTTGTTAGGTCTGGTGGGTTTTTACCTTGCTCCTTCATCTGCTGTGTGTTTTTCTGTCTTCTCATTTTGCTTAACTTACTGTGTTTGGGGTCTCCTTTTTACAGGCTTCAGGTTCGTAGTTCCCATTGTTTTTGGTGTCTGTCCCAAGTGGCTAAGGTTGGTTCAGTGGGTTGTGTAGACTTTCCAGTGGAGGGGACTAGTGCCTGTGTTCTGGTGGATGAGGCTGGATCTTGTCTTTCTGGTGGGCAGGTCCACGTCTGGTGGTGTGTTTTGGGGTGTCTGTAGCCTTATTATGATTTCAGGCAGCCTCTCTTCTAATGGGTGGGGTTGTGTTCTTGTCTTGCTAGTTGTTTGGCATAGGGTGTCCAGCACTGTAGCTTGCTGGTCATTGAGTGTAGCTGGGTCTTGGCGTTGAGATGGAGATCTCTGGGAGATATTTGCTGTTTGATATTACATGGAGCTGGGAGGTCTCTTGTGGACCAGTGTCCTGAAGATGGCTCTCCCACCTCAGTGGCACCACACTGACTCCTGGCTGGAGCACCACGAGCTTTTCATCCACACGGCTCAGAATTAAAGGGAGAAAAAATGAAAGAAAGAAAGAAAGAAAAGAAAGAAAGAAAGAAAGAAAGAAAGAGGATAAATAAAATAAAATAAAGTAAAATAAAATAAAATAAAGTTATTAAAATCAAAAATAATTATGAAGAAGAAAAAATTTTTTAAAAGTTAAAAAAAAAAAACAAAAAATGGATGGACAGAACCCTTGGACCAATGGTAAAAACAAAGCTATACAGACAAAATCACACACAGAAGCATACCCATACACACTCACAAAAAGAGAAAAAGGGAAAAATATATATCTTTGCTCCTAAAGTCCACCTCCTCAATTTGGGATGATTTATTTTCTATTCAGGTATTCTACAGATGCAGGGTACATCAAGTTGATTGTGGAGCTTTAATCTGCTTCTCCTGAGGCTGCTGGGAGAAATTTCCCTTTCTCTTCTTTGTTCACACAGCTTCGAGTTTCAGCTTTGGATTTGGACCTGCCTCTGCATGTAGGTTGCCTGAGGGTGTCTGTTCTTTGCTCAGACAGGACGGGGTTAAAGGAGTAGCTGATTCGGGGGCTCTGCCTCACTCAGTCTGGGGGGAGGGAGGGGTACAGAGTGCGTGGCGAGCCTGCGGCGGCAGAGGCCAGCGTGATGTTGCACCAGCCTGAGGCGCTCCGTGCGTTCTCCCAGGGAAGTTGTCCCTGGATCACGGGACCCTGGCAGTGGCGGGCTGCACAGGCTTCCGGGAGGCGTGGTGTGGAGAGTGACCTGTGCTCGCACACAGGCTTCTTGGTGGCGGCAGCCACAGCCTTAGCATCCCATGCCTGTCTGTGGGGTCCGCGCTGATAGCCGCGGCTCGCGCCCGTCTCTGGAGCTCCTTTAAGTGGTGCTCTTAATCCCCTCTCCTCGAGCACCAGGAAACAAAGAGGCAAGAAAAAGTCTCTTGCCTCTTCGACAAGTCCAGACTTTCCTGGACTCCCTCCCGGCTAGCCATGGTGCACTAGCCCCCTTCAGGCTGTGTTTGTGCCACCAACCCCAGTCCTCTCCCTGGGATCCGACCTCCGAAGCCCGAGCCTCAGGCCCCAGCCCCCTCCCGCCCCGGCGGGTGAGCAGACAAGCCTCTCGGCCTGGTGAGTGCTGGTTGGCCCCGATCCTCTGTGCGGGAATCTCTCCGCTTTGCCCTCTGCACCCCTGTTGCTGCGCTCTCCTCCATGGCTCCAAAGCTCCCCCCCTCCGCCACCCACAGTCTCCGCCCACGAAGGGGCTTCCTAGTGTGTGGAAACCTTTCCTCCTTCACAGCTCCCTCCCACTAGTGCAGGTCCCGTCCCTATTCTTTTGTCTCTGTTTTTTCTTGTTTCTTTTGCCCTACCCAGGTACGTGGGGAGTTTCTTGCCTTTTGGAAGGTCTGAGGTCTTCTGCCAGCATTCAGTGGGTGTTCTGTTGGAGCAGTTCCACGTGTAGATGTATTTCTGATGTATCTGTGGGGAGGAAGGTGATCTCTGCGTCTTACTCTTCCGCCATCTTCTCCTCCTATTTCCTCATATCTCCTTATGAAGGTGAACTCCTTGTCCACTTTAAGAAGAGAGCTCTTTGAAAAATTTTTAATATCCTAGTGAAAAATTCTCTTAATGAAACAGTAGTTGACCTTAACAGTAGTCCAATATAACAGCTTCTGAACTTGCTGACTGCTTATTGATTTCTTTAGTTTGTTTGCTAATACTCTGTTCACAAGTTCAATATCCAAATCTTGAGTGATGACTACAGCCCTTTCCAAAACTTGATGATAATTTCAAAGGGAGAAAGAAGCAGGTGAGCTTCCTATCACAATATGTTAATGTTTTGACATTACTGTCTACCCTGAAGTCAAAAGACTGGAAAGAGCATACCCTTGAAGCTTCTTTCTGATGTCACAATGTGATTCAAAGTAATTGGAATGAATATTCATGTTTTCTTGTGTCTGAGATGCTGTCATGGTCCCATCAGTTTTTAAGCAATGACAACATGATGTTGTTTTGATGATTCTTGTTTTATTAGTCCTACCAACTGTTGTAATGCAGACTTGAGCATCCAAGCTCTATCTCCTAACTTAAGATGGTTTATTACTTTAATGACATCATAAAATAGCATGGAATTCACAAAAATAACAGAAAAATACAGGGAAATTATAACAAACAAGCATGCATTTCTTCTAGCTTTAAAAACTTAACATTAACTTCTTTTTAAATTTTTAAAAAAATTTTTGGCTTCATTGGGTCTTTGTTGCTGCACACAGGCTTTCTCTAGTTGTGGCAAGTGGGGGCTACTCTTCATTGCAGCCTGCAGGCCCTAGAAGGTGCAGGCTTCAGTAGTTGTGGTGCGTTGGCTCAGTAGTTGTGGCTCATGGGCTCTAGAGCACAGCCTCAGTAGTTGTGGCGTGTAGGCTCAGTTGCTCCGTGGCATGTGGGATCCTCCTGGACCAGGGATCGAACCTATGTCCCCTGCATTGGCAGGTGGATTCTTAACCACTGTGCCACCATGGAAGTCCCACCACTAACTTCTGTTCCCAAGAAAATTGGAGTAATAGAGATGGGATTCACCTTTCTACCTGAAATAGCCGAAAGCAGGACAAAATATGTAAACCAGTTGTTTTCAAGACAGCAATCAATGAAGGACATTGATCCTTGATTAGCATTAAAAAAGTGAGGTGAGCATCAGGATTGTCTGAGCTTTACTCCACTGAATGAGTTTTCAGACCACAATCCAGAGAGAGAGAGAAAGTATTTAGGCAGAGCCTGAAAATTCCCTGAGGAGATGGAGCTAAGCGTCCAAGCAGACCAAGGTGTCTCGAGTTTGAAAAACAGAGTACAATACAGGAAGGAGCTGCACAGAGACAGAATTCCAGAGGTCAACAGAAGGTTCTCCTCAAGTAGTCAACCCAGTACTAATGTTATACATCTGTGTGAAGGAACTACCTGAGGCTGGGAAAAGAAACACACAAAGGGATTAAAAGTAACATTCCTTGATGTGTGTGTACAATGACAGGAATAGTGTTAATCCTGCCAGGAAAACTGGAAAGCTTCATACTTTAGGGAAAGTTGAATGGGGTACACAAAATAGAAATGCCTCAGTAGAGGGGAATGATTAGTACTAATCTGAGCACTGTTCCAATCCCATTTAAAATTTTTAAAGATGGAATGAAAGGATCAAACTATTTCCGAGAAACCCAACTTTATCCCAGAACAAAGATCAAAATATTTATATAAATGTAAAATATCCACCACCTAAAAAATAAATTTACAATATATGGTATCCTATAAAAAGTTACTAGACATGTGAAGAAACAGTCAATTAAAACAGACCAATGGGGGCAAAAATATTAGCTTTAGCAGACAGAAATATTAAGAGTTATTATAACTGTATTTCATATGTTAAAAAAGTTAAGGAGAGTTATAAAAGGTATTTAAAAATCAAATTTCTAGAGATGAAAACTAAAATTCCTGATATAGAAATATATACTAGATGATGTTAGAGCAGGCAGATAACTAGATATGAGCAGAGAAATTGGGGCACAGGCCAGGTGGCAGGAAACCATACATCTCGTGAACACTGAGGTCCTTGGGCAGACAAAGAAAAGCAGGAACCTCCAGACTGACAGGAAACCATACAGTTTGAGGTGACAGCAGTTCTGGAGGCAGAGAAAGAAAGGTGGGAAAAGGCGGGAATCTCTGGAGTCTGAATGTAACCTTTTGCTCATTATGCCATCATTACAATACAAGTAGCCTTGCAGATAAGAAGTACCCATCATGCACTGATGCTATGAAGACACTTCTGATTAAGACTAAATAAGGACAAAAATCCTTCCTCCCCTCAGGAAGGTGGAGCTGGAATGAAAATCAGGAAATACGACCCAAAACCCCTCCCTCCTCAATGAATATTCCACCCATTCATTTTCACACCCCATGTAATCAGCTTGCCAAAGAAACTCAGGACAGCTACTCACCTGTCTGCCTGTTGCCCCTTTGAGAGCATACTATCACTTAAGAAATCCTCGCTTTGCTTTCTTGACCCGCATGTCTCATCTCTGAATTCTTTCTGTGATGAGACAAGTACCTGATAATCTCTCCAGTATCAATGGGATTAATGGCAGATTAGAAATTTTGAAGAATTAGTGAACTTTAATACATAGGAACAGAAATTTTATCAAAAGAAAAACAGTAAGAAAATATGATAATAATGAACAGAATATCAGTTAACAGTAGGAAAACTTTAAATGGCGTAACCTATTTGTATTAGAGTCCCTAAAGTTGAGAAAGGCAGGGGACAGAAAAAATATTTAAAGAAAAAATGACTGAAATTTTTCCAAATTTGATAAAATTCACAGATAGAAGGGCGTCAGTGTTCCCCAAATAAAAGAAACATGAAAAAAACTACATGAGACATATCATAATCAAATTGCTTGAAACAAGAGATAAAGAGAAAACTTTATAGGCAGTTGGAGAAGAAGACATTATAAACAGAGAAATAAAAAGGATGATGGCAAGCAAGGAGAGACTAGAACACCAGCTTTAAAGTTCTGGGAAATAAAAGCTAGTCAAAAAGGAATTATTTACCCAGCAAATCTTTCTTTCAATAAAAAAAGGAGAAATAAAAACCTTTTCAACATGCAAAAGATGAAAGAATTTATTGCCTTCAGACCCATACTACAAAACAATTTTAAGTTGTGTCCTTCAGATAGAAAGAAAATGATACCAGATGCAAATATATATGGACACAAAGTAATAATGAGAACCAGAATTGGTACCTCCGTGACTGAATATATATGTTTATTGGTTTAGATCCTATAAAATTACCCCCCTTGTATTAAAATAACCCAGAGAAAAGCAGTAAAAGAAAACCAGAGAACCAACATAAAGGGAACAAGTAGAAAATGAAAAATAAAATGGCAGAGCCATAAGATATCAATATTATATTCAGTGTAAATGGTTTAAATACATTAACTAAAGCAGGGGTTGGGAGAGTGGATAAGACAAAAGCATGATCCAACTATATTCTATTTTTAAGAAACTCAGTTAAAATGTAATGATATAGATAAATTGAAAGTGAAAGAATGGAAAATGATATATCATACAAATATTAACCAAAGGAAAGCAGGGATAGCTTTATTATTATCAGATTAAGTAGACTTCAGAGCAACACAATTTCTAGATTCATGCATGTTGTCCACCTTTTCCACTGGATCCTTTATCATATTCATCATAATTATTTTGTTGTCCCTCTCTGATATAGCTAGCATCTGCATAATCTCTGAATATACTTTTATTGATTCATTTTTTCCTTGTAAATGTGTTTATTATCTTGCTCTTTTTGGGTATCTTACAATTTTTTGTTTAACAGCTGTTGCTGTATGGAGAAGAACAGTAGGAAATGAGGTAAATCCTAGTTATACCTGGGTGCACCTCTTCTTCCTTCAGGCCATTGGAGAGGACAGTTGCTGCTGGGCTGCTGTTACCTTATACTTGGAAGGGGGCTTGAAGTGCTAGAGACTTTTTCTTACCTAGGGCTTCTGCTCCACTCTCATTTTCACCCGTTACTGCATACATGTACCACGGAGTGGAGCTTTCTCTATAATTTTTCCCTCCCGCTGATGGCAGACTGTTGTAGCTTGTTTCGCTGAATGGAGCCAGGAGGTGTTCTTTATTTTCCTGGGTCAGACTAAGTCTTAAGCAGGCCCTGTGCCTAAGGGATAGGGATGCCTCGGCATTCCTGTCCCACCTCTCCATTGCTACTAAACTCTTTTACATGTGATTGGTCTTAGGTAGGAGGGATTTTTCTGCCTCATCATCACTGGTAGCAGATCTCTTCTTGGTATTGGTACATAATGTTGGGCCCAGGGATAGAGGGTTCTTTCTTTTTCTTTTACTCTACTTCATTAGCAATGAATCCTTCCTGTGTTGTGAATTTGGAAGTGTTTTCTACCCTGCTCCCAGAGGCAAATAAATTTCATTGCTTCCATACCACCAGAAGCAATGGATTTTGCATGAACCCTGTGAGTGAAATGTTTTGGTGCCTCTGCACCATCAGCTTAAAGCCTTTACTTCCTATGAGGGAAGTCCCTAGAGAATCAGATCACATCATGCCTATCTTCGAGTGGTACCCAATCATATCCTGCATGCCTGTGACACCAAGTGGTATTTCTCCTGAGACCCTCGCCCTACTCCCAATCTTTCTTGTGAGCACTGGTGAAGGCCTATTTTTAATAGGCCTTCAGATTAATTAGAAACTGCCTCTGTTTCTGGAGCTCCCAGTTATGCCATATTGATATGCTAGCCCACACTATACCTTTAAGATTTTATGAAAATATCAGCTGATTTTATCTTATTCACATTTATGGTAATCAGGTCTTTCTCCCATGCTATAAAAAAGATGTATACCTTTTCTCCATGGAGGGGATTTTCACCCTTTGAAATACAGGGTATTTAAGTTTTTCTCTGATGGGCCCAAGAAAAATTATAATTTTTCTAGATTATTTGGTTTTTCTAATTTTTTTTATGTTGGGGATGATATTCTCAAAGCTTTCTAATCTTAAGTGAAAGCAGAACTCTCCTTTTATATTTTATTTATTATTTCCATAGATTTTCAACAGCCTGTACATAGAAGCAAGACCTTTCCATGTAATATGGACTAAAAATTAGACCCTGATTTTAAACAAAATTAACACACATGAAACACCTGGTGAAAAATTAAAGGGAGTGAGATACTGTTTTACAGTTAACACATATTCTGATTGAAGATCATATTTTAGTGTCTATGTAGAAGAGTTTGTAACCATCTTATGCTTTAATGTTTTCTTAGCATTGCTTAAATGGAAATGATTCCTAAAACCAATTAAAATCAAATCAAATGAAATCAAAATTTGCTCCAGCCCTTCAGTAATTACATACAATTCCAACTGGCAATAATTTTGTAAGCAGTATCTCTGGGCTTTCAAGCTTTATCTTACCTTATATAGTGGACAATTGTTAAAAAATAAAACAAAACTCTGTCCATTTATATAGAGAAGCTAATTCAACTTTGGAATTCTTAGGAGATGTTACAAATAAATGTTACCAAATGACCTCAATTATTATTTAGATATCAGTCTGTTTTCACCAACCAGAAATCAAAAGAGATTTTCTTATCAATGACACATGTCTTTTAATATCTGTATCAATCTCATTTTAATCTTACCACTACAGCAAATGATAGTTAACTATCTTTTTCAGTGATAGTTTTGTACATTTAAAGTAATACTTAGAGTATATCTTAAGGAAGATGCAGGTCAACCGTTTATCATTAGAATAAAAATATATGTAGTATTTGTTGTCATTTCTCTTGTTCATTAGTCCTTCAACTAATACTTATTCAGTACCTCTGTTGTGCCCGTATCTGTTTTGGATGCAAGGGATAAACTAAAGCGGGCAAATGGACATGCTTGCTGTTTACTTGTGCTTGTAGTCTGTGGGGGGAAGAAAAGTGTGTGCAGAAAGTAACACACTATGATAAATGCTAGAATATGCAGCATATCGGATCATATGATTATTACTTAGGCAAGGAAACAGAAAATATGTTTCCTTTTTACTGCTATTATTGAAATATAGTGAATATACAATATGACATTAGTTTTAGGTGTACTAAATAGTGATTTGACATTTGCATACATTATGAAATAATCACTATGATAAGTCTGGTAACCATCTGTCCCCATACAAAGTTATTGCAATATTATTGACCATATTCCTTATGCTGTATATTACATTCCTGTGGCTTATATATTTTATAACTGGAGGTTTGTACCTCTTAATCCCCTTCATCTATTTTATCCTGAAAGACCCCTCCACTCTGGCCACCACCCATTTTTCTCTGAATCTATGAGTCTCTTTCTGTTTTGTTTTGTTTTTTGGATTACACATATAAATGAGAACATACGATATTTGTCTTTCTCTATCTAAATCTTTTTTACATTTTATTCATTTATTTGTTTTTACTGAAAGTATACTTGATTTACAAAATTATGTGAGTTTCAGGTGTACAGTATAGTAATTCAGTATTTTTATAGATTATACTCCATTAAAAGTTATTCCAAGCTATAAATCCCTGTGCTATACAATACAACCTTGTTGCTTATCTATTTTATACATAGTAGTTTGTATCTCTTAATCCCATACTCCTAGCTTGTTGCTCCCCGTTCCCTCTCCTCTTTGGTAACCACTAGTTTGTTTTCTATGTCTGTTAGCCTGTTTCTGTTTTGCATATATATTTGTTCACATTATGTTTTAGATTCCACATATAAGTGTTATCATTATAGTCTTTGTCTGACTTACCTCACTAAGTATAATATTCTCTAGCTCCATCCATATTACTGTAAATGGCAGAATTTCATTGTTTTTTTTTATGGAGGAGTAGTATTCCATTGTATATATCTATCTGTCTATATGTTTATACCACATTTTCTTTATCCACTCATCTGCTGATGGGCACTTGGATTGCTCCCATATCTTGGCTGTGGTAAATAGTGCTGCTATGCACATTGGGGTGCATGTGTCTTTTCGAATTAGTGGTTTTATATTTTCCAGATATATACCCAGGAGTGGAATTGCTGGATCATATACTAGTTCTATTTTTAGTTTTTTTGAAAAGCCTCCATGCTGTTTTCCACAGTGGCTGCACCAATTTACATTCCCTCCAACAGTGTAGAAGGGTTTGCTATTCTCCACATCCTCTTCAGCATTTGTTATTTGTAGACTCTTTGATGATAGTCATTCTAACTGGTGTAAGGTGATAACTCATTGTGGTTTTGATTTGCATTTCTCTAATAATTAGTGATGTTGAACATCTTTTTATGTGTCTGTTAGTACACGTATGTCTTCTTTGGAAAAATAGCTATTTAGGTCTTCTGCCCATTTTTTGATTGGGTTTCTTTTTTTGATATTGAGTTGTATGAGCTGTTCATATATTTTGGATATTCGTTGTCAGTCACATCATTTGTAAATATTTTCTCCCATTCCATAGGTTGTCTTTTTGTTTTGTTGATGGTTTCCTTTGCTGTGCAAAAGCTTGTAAATTTAATTAGGTCCCATTTGTTTATTTTTGCTTTTATTTTTTTTTGCCTTAGGAGACAGATCCAAAAAAAATATTGCTATGATTTATGTCAAAAAGTGTTATTCCTATGTTCTCTCCTAGAAGTTTTATGATTTCAGGTATTATATTTAGGTCAATGCATTTTTAGTTTATTTTTGTTCATGGTATTAGAGAATTTTCTAATCTAATTATTTTACATGTAGCTGTCCAGTTTTCCTAGCACCACTTATCAAAGTGTCTTTTCTCCATTGTACATTCTTGTCTCCTTTGTCATAGATTAGTTGACCATAGATGTATGGATTTATTTCTGATCTCTCTATTCTGTGCCATTGATCTATGTGTCTGGTTTTGTGACAGTACCATGCTTTTTTGATTAATGTCATTTTGTAGTATAATCTGAAGCCTGGGAGCATGATACCTCCAGCTTTGTTCTTTTTTCTCAAGATTGCTTTGGCAA
Organism: Balaenoptera acutorostrata; assembly: GCF_949987535.1. Taxonomy (NCBI): domain Eukaryota; kingdom Metazoa; phylum Chordata; class Mammalia; order Artiodactyla; family Balaenopteridae; genus Balaenoptera; species Balaenoptera acutorostrata. The sequence goes on along the minus strand of NC_080067.1, from coordinate 100,938,293 downwards.
ATCAGGGTCTTTTGTGGTCTATATGACTTTTAGGATTATTTATTCTAGTTCTGTGAAAAATGGCATGGATATTATGAAAGGGATTGCATTAAATCTGTAGATTGCTTTGGGTAGTATTGCAATTTTAACAATATTCATTCTTCCAATCCAAGAGCATGAGATATCTTTCCATTGCTTTGTATCATCTTCAGTTTCCTTCCTCAGTGTTTTATAGTTTTCAGAGTGTAGGTCTTTCACTTCCTTGGTTAAGTTTATTCCTAGATATTTTTTTATTTTTGATGTGATTTTAAATGGGACTGTTTCTTGCTTTCTCTTTCTGATAGTTCATTGTTAGTGGATAGAAGAGCAACATATTTCTGTATATCTTACAGTCTTGCTGAATTCATTTATTCTAATAGATTTTAGGTAGAAACTTTAAGGTTTTCTATATAAAGTACCATGTCGTCTGCGAATAGTGACAGTCTTACTTCTTGCCTTCCAATTTAGATGGCTTTTGTTCATATTCTTGTGTGAGTGCTATGGCTAGGACTTCCAGTACCATTTTTTTTTAATTGGAGTATAATTGCTTTACAACATTGTGTTAGTGTCTGCTGTGTGCTGAAGTGAATCAGCTATATGTATACATATATCCCCTCCCTCTTGTACCTCCCTGCAACCCCCCCATCACACCCATCTAGGTCACCCCAGAGCACCGAGCTGAGCTCCCTGTGCTATACAGCAGGTTCCCACTAGCTATCTATTTTATACATGGTAGTGTACATATGTCAATCCTAATCTCCCAATTCATCCCATGCTCCCCTTCTCCCCACCCATGTCCACATGTCCATTCTCTACATCTGTGTCTCTATTCCTGCCCTACAAATAGGTTCATCTGTACCATTTTTTTAGATTCCACATATATGCATTAATATATGATATACGTTTTTCTCTTTCTGACTTACTTCACTCTGTATGACAAACTCTAGATCCATCCACATCTCTACAAATGACCCAATTTCATTACTTTTTTGGCTGAGTAATATTCCATTGTATATATGTACCACATCTTCCTTAACCATTCATCTATTTTTTTTTTTTTTTTTTTTTTTTATCTTTGGCTGTGTTGGGTCTTCGTTTCTGTGCGAGAGCTTTCTCTAGTTGTGGCAAGCGGGGGCCACTCTTCATTGCGGTGCGCGGGCCTCTCACTATCGCGGCCTCTCTTGTTGCAGAGCACAGGCTCCAGATGCGCAGGCTCAGTAATTGTGGCTCACGGGCCCAGTTGCTCCGTGGCATGTGGAATCTTCCTGGACGAGGGCTCGAACCCGTGTCCCCTGCATTGGCAGGCAGACTCTCAACCACTGCACCACCAGGGAAACCCCCATTCATCTATTGATGGACATTTAGGTTGCTTCCATGTCCTGCTATTGTAAATAGTGCTGCAGTGAACACTGGGGTGCATGTGTCTTTTTGAATTATGGTTTTCTCAAGATACATACCCAGTAGTGGTATTGCTGGGTCGTATGGTAGTTCTACTTTTAGTTTTTTAAGGAACCTCCATACTGTTCTCCATAGTGGCTGTATCAGTTTACATTCCCACCAGCAGTGCAAGAGGGAGGGTTCCCTTTTCTCCACACCCTCTCCAGCATTTATTGTTTGTAGATTTTTTGATGATGGCCATTCTGACTGGTGTGAGGTGATACCTCATTGTAGTTTTGATCTGTATTTCTCTAATAATTAGTGATGTTGAGCATCTTTTCATGTGCCTGTGGGCCATCTGTATGTCCTCTTTGGAGAAATGTCTATTTAGGTCTTCTGCCCACTTTTTGATTGGGTTGTTTGTTGTTTTGATATTGAGTTGCATGAGCTGTTTGTATATTTTGGAGATAAATCCTTTATCAGTTGCTTTGCAAATATTTTCTACCATTCTGAGGGTTGTCTTTTCATCTTGTTTATGGTTTCCTTTGCTGTGCAGAAGCTTTTAAGTTTAATTAGGTCCCATTTGTTTATTTTTGTTTTTATTTTCATGACTCTAGGAGGTGGGTCAAAAAAAGATCTTGCTGTGATTTATGTCAAAGAGTGTTTTTCCTATATTTTCCTTTAAGGGTTTTATAGTGTCCGGTCTTACATTTAGGTCTTTAATCCATTTTGAGTTAGTTTTTGTGTATGGTGTTAGGTAGTGTTCTAATTTCATTCTTTTACATGTAGCTGTCCAGTTTTCCCAGCACCACTTATTGAAGAGATTGTCTTTTCTCCATTGTATAGTATTGCCTCCTTTTTCATAGATTAGGTGACCATAGATGCATGGGTTGATCTCTGGGCTGTCTATCCTGTACCATTGATTTATATTTCTGTTTTTGTGCCACCAGTACCATGCTACGTAGAAGTGGCCAGAGCAAGCATCCTTGTCTTATTCTTGAATTTAAAGGAAATGCTTTCAGATTTTCACTATTGAGTAAGATGCTAGATGTGGGTTTGTCATAGATGGCCTTTATTTTCTTGAGACATGTTCCCTCTATATACACTTTGATGAGAACTTTTATCATGAATGGATGTTGAATTTTGTCAAATGCTTTTTCTGTGTCTAATGAGATGATCATGTGAGTTTCATCCAGGGATCTTGTTGCCTCTGTGATCCAAGGTCAAGTCTTTTCCCTGGTCATGGTTGCCCCTACTCTAAGTGCCACACTGTGGCATGGACTGAGCAGGGACTGTAGCATTCACTTGACTCTGCCTTGGGTGCAAGGCAGTCCCAGGTAACCTGGCAGCTGCTAGGGTAGACCTCTCCCCTGCCTCTGGGGCAAGTCCTCTTTTCTCATAGTTGATCACTCTCCCCAGCCTGTGATAATCCTGCCCTGTTGTGGAGCTGCTCTGCAGAGCAGGCATGACGGCCCGTGTGTTCTCCTTGCAGGCACTGGGGGTGAGTTGTGGAGGAGTGCCCACTTTCTAGAAGTCTTGGTGAGTTCTGGGGTGCCATTTGAGTAAGTGCCAACAATGGCCACTGCTGCCCCACCCGGACTCTGCCCCAGGACCAGGTCACCTCTGCGGTAAAGTCCTTTCCTCTGTCCTGGTTGCCCCGAACCCAGTGCCATGCTGTGGTATGGAGTGAGTGGAGCCAGAGCATTCTCTGTCAGCTTGGGCTGGGTCGAAGTATGTGGCAAAATGGTCACAGGAAACCTGACAGCCACTAGAGCAGATCTCTCTCCACTCTTCCTTGGGAGCTAGTCAGCACCTGCACTCCTCAGGAGTGCAGAATACAAGGGGTGGTATTTGCCACAGCAGTCTGAGAGCCAGCCAAGAGAGCTTATTTCCTCCATGTAGAACCACAGGACTGGGAAGCCCCATCTGTGGCTCAGTCTGTTCACTCCCCAGGGCAGGTGTCCACCCTTGTTACCTTCCTTGTTCTCTGAGTTCCGTCCCAGGGGCACAGGTTCTGACCTGATCACTTTTCTTCCCTTCCTATCTGATCACATGTGTATATTTCTTACAGCCTGGGCTGTAGAGGAGTCCTTCTGCCAGTCTCCAGTTAGTTTTCAGTGAGAATTGTTCCACATGTAGATATATTTTTTCATGCGTTCATGAGGGAGGGGAGGTGAGCTCCACCCTTTTTCTCTGCCATCTTGATCTCTCTTCCCTTTCTCACTTATTTCACTTAGCAAAATACCACCTAGATCCATCAGTGTTGATGCAAATGGCAGGATTTCATTTTTTTTAATGTGGTTGAGTAATATTCCATTGTGTGAGTCTGTGTGTGTCTGTGTGTGTCTGTGTGTGTATATATATATAAATATATATAAAATCATTGTTTATATGTACCACATCTTCTTTATTCATCTATTGATGAAAATTAGGTTGCTTCCATGTCTTGGTTATTGTAAATAGTGCTGCAATGAACATGGGTGTGCATATATCATTTTGAATTAGTGTTTTTGTTTTCTTCAGGTAAATACTCAGAAGTGAAATTGCTGGATCATATGGCAGTTCTATTTTTAATTTTTTGAGGAATTTCCATACTGTTTCCCATCAAGGCTTTGCCTATTTACAATCCTACCAACAGTGCACAAGGTTTCTCTTTTCTCCACATCCTTTCCAACGCTTGTTATTTGTTGTCTTTTTGATGATAGCCATTTTCACAGGTGTGGGGTGCTATCCCATTGTGGTTTTGATTTGCATTTCCCTGATGCTTAGTGATGTTAAACATCTGTTGGTGTGTTGTTGGCCATCTATACATCTTTGGAAAAATGTCTATTGTAAGGCCTGAAACCATGAAACTCCTAGCAGAAAACATGGACAGTGTGCTCTTTGACATCAGTCTTAGAAATATTTTCTTGGATCTGTCTTCTAAGGCAAGGGAAACATAAGCAAAAATAAACAAATGACACTACATCAAACTAAAAGCCTTTTGCATAGGGAAGGAAACTATCAACAAAAAGAAAAGCCAGCATATTGAATGAGAGAAGACATTTGTAAATGATATATCCTATACAGTGTTAATATCTAAAATATACAAAAAACTCATATGACTTAACACCAAAAAAAAAACAAACCCAGATTTAAAAATGGACAGAGACCTGAATACATTTTTCTTTTTGCTGGATGAGAAAAGTTTGGAGAAATGAACTAAGCACCATGTGCATTATGGGTTATACTACTAGTATCTATTTTATAGATTCTAAAAGCTACACAATATCAGAAAAAAGCTCTGAACTTCATTGGCTGAAAGGAAGGTCCTATTTGAAATTTAATTTGTATTTACCAATTTTCCTATAAAATACATGTGGTAACCTGTGGTAATTTGTGGGGAATAGAATTTTCTTCTTTCCTGAATTCACAATATGGTTGGTAATACGTTGAAGGCCAACCTCAATCTCGAGAAGCAATCAGTATAAAAATAAGCATTGCAGGTATGTTAAATATAGTAGCATGATCTCAATGCAATAACATATATCAGTGAATTGTTTATTTTTATTTGCAATAACTTAGAAGCTATGTGATAAACAGGTCTACTTGAAGACAGGCAAACTGAAAAGGGGGTTTCTATCTAGGCTGGAAACCAGAAGATCCTACGTTAGCTTCTGAATTAAGTAACATATGATGAGGGTTAATACCAGCACATAAACAACATCATGGTTTTCTAGTTTATCAGCTTATTAAGAAGAGTTAATTCACAGTGAATTACAAGGGCATATACCCTATCTTCAAATAATTATTTTCCAAATACAGGGAACGTTCTTTTTTTTTTTTTTTAACTTTGGGTTTGTTTATTTATTTATTTATTTATTTATTTATTTATTTATTTATTTATGGCTGTGTTGGGTCTTCGTTTCTGTGCGAGGGCTTTCTCTAGTTGTGGCAAGTGGGGGTCACTCTTCATCGCGGTGCATGGGCCTCTCATTATCGCGACCTCTCTTGTTGCGGAGCACAGGCTCCAAACGCGCAGGCTCAGTAATTGTGGCTCACAGGCCTAATCACTCCACGGCATGTGGAATCTTCCCAGACCAGGGCTCGAACCCGTGTCCCCTGCATTGGCAGGCAGATTCTCAACCACTGCGCCACCAGGGAAGCCCCAGGGAACGTTCTTTTTTATGTCACACTGTTTATCGGCACTTTTTTTAGTCTCTAAGGATAAGGTGGATAATTCTCACGATAGTCATATTCTTGTAAGTGAAAGAATGACAGCAAATAATGAAAATAATAAAGAAATTTCAGAATGTAATAAGTGCCATAAAGACAATATAGCAGGATATTGTGATGAAGAAGATGTATATACTGAGCAGGAGCTGAGGTTGTTTTAGATAAACTGGTCAGAGAAGACATCTCTGAAGAGATGACATTTGAATGGTATTTGAGCAGAGACCTGAGTGATGATCAAAATCCATCTTGCTGGAGGAAGATCATACCAAGTACAGGCATTAAAATCTATAGTCTCTGAAGAAGAATGTGCTTAACTCTTTTAATTGGCAACAGGAAGCATAATTCAGTCTAAATATAGAGAAGAGATAAAGTAGTATGATATTAAGGGGCAGAAATAATTAGAGAAAATACCATATATGACCTTTGAGCATTCCAAGCAGTTTCGCTCATTCTAATGACTAAAGGAAACCACTGGATATTTCTGATGAGAGATGAGGTGCTCTGAGTTATAATTTAATAATCTTACTTTTAATATACTCCTACCCAGGGCCAGGAATTTTGTGTGAAGCTAGGGATGTGAAACATATATGGCCTGGACCCTCTCATTAGATAGTTGAGTCTGTTAGTCTTTTGATCTCCTTCAAGTAGCCTCAGTGACCTAAGGACCATAGGTGAAATTACTGGGCCACACCCGGATACCCTGCCATTGTACTTGGTTTCCCAGGATGAGTCTTGAAGTCGTGACTTTTAAGAGTAACGTGTTTCAGACTTTTTAGTAGCAATAATTTCCATCTATTATTGACTCTGTTACCGGGGAAACTCACAAAACAATTTGTTTCATGGAAAATTATTCATTATTATCGATTCAGAAAGATCAAAAGTTTTATCCTGCTGTCATTCAAGCTATAATTTTAGTAAGCATTATTATTGATTATTGAGTAAGATAAGTTCTAATAACTACTATTGTACTTATTCTAGTTTTAAAACAACTTGAATTATTTTTTTAAAAACTAGAGGTAGACTTTTTGATGATCTACAAACAATAAATGCTGGAAAGGGTGTGGAGAAAAGGGAACCCTCTTGCACTGTTGGTGGGAATGTAAATTGATACAGCCACTATGGAGAACAGTATGGAGGTTCTTTAAAAAACTAAAAACAGAACTACCATATGACCCAGCAATCCCACTACAGGGCATATACCCTGAGAAAACCATAATTCAAAAAGAGTCACATACCACAATGTTCATTGCAGCACTATTTACAATATCCGGGACATGGAAGCAACCTAAGTGTCCATCGACAGATGAATGGATAAAGAAGATGTGGCACATATATACAATGGAATATTACTCAGCCATAAAAAGAAATGAAATTGAGTTACTTGTAGTGAGGTGGATGGACCTAGAGTCTGTTATACAGAGTGAAGTAAGTCAGAGGGAGAAAAACGAAAAACAAATTCTGTATGCTAACACATATATATGGAATCTAAAAAAAAAGGTTCTGAAGAACCTAGGGGCAGGACAGAAATAAAGACGCAGATGTAGAGAATGGACTTGAGGACATGAAGAGGGGCAAGGGTAAGCTGGGAGGAATTGAGAGAGTGGCATGGACATATATACTCTACCAAATATAAAACCGATAGCTAGTGGGAAGCAGCCACATAGCACAGGGAGATCAGCTCGGTGCTTTGTGACCACCTAGATGGGTGGGATAGGGAGGGTGGGAGGGAGACACAAGAGGGAGGAGATATGGGGATATATGTAAATGTATAGCTGATTCACTATGTTATAAAGCAGAAACTAACACAATATTGTAAAGCAATTATACTCCAATAAAGATGTTAAAAAAAAAAAACTAGAGGTATTTTCTAATGGACTAGATAATTTTTACTGTAAAAGAATCCTGATGTGTCTACTTAAATGCTGTGAAATATCTCTCCATTCTCTGTTTTTAGTTTAAAAAATATTTACAAATGACTACTATTTTGCATAAAAATATAAGCAGCAAAAGGGAAAGAAAATATCCTGCATCAGTATGCTTTGTTTTTTGGTTCTTATTTTTTTTAGACAAAGATTTGCTTCATCACAAGAATTTGGAACCCCTTGCAAAGTACAGATATAATTCAAATTATATTACTGCTTGTGTTTGTGTTTTAATAATTAAGGAAGAGAATGCAAAAGATGCAAAAAAAACTTCTTCAAGATAATAACTGAATGTTTTCCCCGAAGCCATAGAATAACTAATATTGTGGAGTAAATAAATGATATTCATCATTTTCTTCCATTTGTAATTTCACATCAAGCAGAATATTTATGGAACTTCAAAGGTAGCAGATATGAGATTTAAGAAAATAATATGTTAAACTTGGTTTTCCTTTCTTGTTTATCATCATATATTATTGCATGTCTGTGTAATAATTTAGTATCCAGCAAGAACTCTTAAGAAAAATGTATTTGCTGTCTAAGGGTTAAACAAAAAGCAAGGTAAACATATTGCACTCTTCTAAAACTGTTGTGTTAAAATATGGGAAGTTTTTTAAACCCAGCAATACCAATCAGTTAAATTTAGCATGCAAACATTGACCATGATTTTAATATAAATGCTTGAGTAGTATAGTGGCCCAGAGAATGTGCCTTTTGGACCTCAGACTACAGAGAGCCAAATTAGCCAAGGGCCACAGCTGCTGGACTCTGAGATCCATCTCAGCACTTGCAGTGAGGCCACTCCAATGGCTTTCCCCGAGCCAGTGACTGAGCACTGCATCTCTCTGGTAGACACGGTTCTCCTGTGAAGGCAGACTTTTAGTCGGATTCCCTAATAGCCCTGCCAAACCTTTCTCAACCCACACAGCACTCTAGGATGCTGCCATTTACCTTCTTTCCCTTTCTCCTTCACTCAGGCTGACACTTGCATTACAGTCTGATGGCTATCCCAGTCTTTCCCGATTTCCTCCCCATTTCCCCTCATAGGCATTTCTCTTAGCAAAATCCTTGTATGTTTTATCTGTTTTGAAAATGAACTTCTCCTGCTACACAGAAGTATCAATATGGTAGTCAGTTTTGTATTTAGGAAATGTATTGGTAGCAGGGATGTTTTCATAATTTTCAGAGATTATGCATTCTTCATGAATACTTTTGTATTGCTGCTTGCAAATATGCATTTCCAAACTTGAAATATAGGTGTGAACAGTGTGTACCAGTTAAAAAAAAAAAAATCCTTGTATGTTTAATCCTATCTTTATGTCTACAGAAAAGAGTACTTAGGCTAAAATAAGTAGTTAGTATTTTAATATAATTTTACATATATGATCAGTGTGATCATTACAAGAGCTCCTTGAGAAAGGCAAAAGAAGAATTATCATTTGACAGAGGAAAACAGGAGATGATTCAATGGTATTCTGGAGTACATGTGATTCAAAAATGACAGATCATTGCTAAAAAGCCAGTTTCAGCACAGAGAGACTCTTCAGTCATTGACTCTAGTTTGACAAGAATTAAATACAAAGTTTAGCATTCAATTAAAATTGAATTAATAAACTCACTAACCCCAATTTCCTTTATTTGAAGAGAATTTAAAGAAATCACTCACAGGCACTCACTAGATCTATGGAATGGAATAATAATAATGCAAAGGAAAAATACAGAAAAAAGAAACAGTGCAATACTGTATCTAGACATAAAATCATTTTTCTTGTCAATTCTATCCTATCTTCAGTAATTTCAGTTGCCTTTACTTATGCATTGGCTGACATCATATCAGTCAACACAAAAATCTTCTTTATAGAACCTGGTGGACCTGTCAGTATTGGTAGTCCTGACTGGGGAATGCCATGGGGGGCGGCTTCACAGGGTCAGTGACCTCTGATAGGCTGTAGAGGGATTAGCATGAATCCACATAGTGGGTCAGGAGAAAATATCATACAAACAAATATGTATGCGGACATATGTTTTATATGTCAAAAATATATTTAGTTTTTATAGTCTGCTTTTCTTTTTTCATGGAGTATATGATGAGTATTTTGCTGTAACCTTAAATGTTCATTGAATATATATTGTTTTAATGCTCTGTGAGAGAGATGTTCAGAGAGGTTAAATATCTTGATCAGATCACACTGTTTAATAATTATGTATATAATATACATATATATGCATTATATTATTTTCATAAATATTATTAGATTTGGATGCCACTGCATTCATGCTGTTCTTCACAATGTCGAAGACACCCCAACCAGAGCAAATAAAGGATAAAGACAGTTAACTGGGTTATTCAGCCACTTATTGTGCAAGATTTGTAAATCTATACCTGTTTATTGTAATCACTTTTGAGAAAAACACATTAAGATCAACCACAGTGTTTCTTTTGTTATATTATTCCTCCTTTAGAAGATGTTACAATAGGTCCACTAATAAGAAATTATTCTCCTTTTCTATTTAAATAACATTTTTAAAGTATTATTCCATGGTAAATGTTATTTGAATCATAAAGGGTCGGAGAGTAATGACTATCTCAATGAATTCATTTAGAACCAAATTAGCAATTGGAAGAAACTGAAAAGTCTATATTTGTCTCCAACACATCTTGAGGACTGTATTTTTTAAGAAATGTATGATGGGAAAATGTGCACCACTCTCTGAGTCTGCTTTAGTTACCTTGTTTAGTCTGAGTTTTACCCACAGGGTGACTGTCATCCTTCAGTGTATAATTATGCTTCTTTGAGACAGAAGTTGTGTGAGTTTATCTTGTTCTTTCAAGAGCTAGTTTATTTATTTATTTATTTACTTATTTATTTACTTCTTTATTTTTAACATTTTTATTGGAGTATAATTGCTTTACAATGTTGTGTTAGTTTCTGCTTTATAACATAGTGAATCAGCTATACATGTACATATATCCCCATATCTCCTCCCTCTTGTGTCTCCCTCCCACCCTCCCTATCCCACCTCTCTAGGTGGTCACAAAGCACCAAGCTGATCTCCCTGTGCTATGCGGCTGCTTCCCACTAGCTATTTATTTTACATTTGGTAGTATGTATAAGTCCATGCCATTCTCCACTTCGTCCCAGCTTACCCTTCCCCTTCCCCATGTCCTCAAGTCCATTCTCTACATCTGCGTCTTTATTCCTGTCCTGCCCCTAGGTTCTTCATAACCATTTTTTTTTTTTTAGATTCCATATATATGTGTTAGCATACAGTATTTGTTTTTCTCTTTCTGACTTACTTCACTCTGTATGACAGACTCTAGGTCCATCCACCTCACTACAAATAACTCAATTTCATTTCTTTTTATAGCTGAGTAATATTCCATTGTATATATGTGCCACATCTTCTTTATCCATTCATCTGTTGATGGACACTTAGGTTGCTTCCATGTCCTGGCTGTTGTAAATAGTGCTGTAATGAACATTGTGGTATGTGACTCTTTTTGAATTATGGTTTTCTCAGGGTGTATGCCCAGTAGTGGGATTGCTGGGTGGTATGGTAGTTCTATTTTTAGTTTTTTACTGTTCTTCATAGTGGCTGTGTCAATTTACATTCCCACCAACAGTGCAAGAGGGTTCCCTTTTCTCCACACCCTCTCCAGCATTTACTGTTTGTAGATTTTTTGATGATGGTCATGATGACTGGTGTGAGGTGATACATCATTGTAGTTTTGATTTGCATTTCTCTAATGATTAGTGATGTTGAGCGTTCTTTCATGTGTTTGTTAGCAATCTGTATATCTTCTTTGGAGAAATGTCTATTTAGGTCTTCTGCCCAACAAGAGCTAGTTCACTTATCAGGTTCACGCCTTGTTTCCTGCCTGACCATCTCAACGGTGCGTATTAGATGATAGCATTGTGAAGGTTGCTGAAATGATCAGTGAGATGTCTTTCTCGGTACTAGGCTAACTGCAGCTTGTGAGAAATATACAAGACCTGGGGGTAGTGGCAAGAGGGAAAGCAGAAGGAGAGCTGGAAAAAGTAAAGGAAAAGGGTATGAAGGAGGACAAAAGGGAGGGTAGTTGGCACACATCTCACATCCCAGTGTTTACAGGAACATGTTTCAGTGATCTATGTCTGCTCTGTTTAGCAGCATGGGTACAATTCTGCCCTTGAAACACAGATCAAGTTATTATGTCAATCTGTTCTCTACCCTGTCAAATGTTTCACTGATTCTGATTTCTGTGGACTGTTCAAGCTGTTCTAGACTAAGTTAGTTCAGGCCTTTCTTCTTCTGATTAACGAGGTGGAAATGGTTAAGATTTTCTTCTTGAGTGAGTGATGCTGGAAGCAGTTTTGCTGTAATGACTGCTGTCACTTAATGCCTCAATATATGCCCACTTTTCTCCCACCTTCTTTTTCAAGTTTGAATTTGTGCTATGAGATATTAACAATGCCTACACTTATAGGTATTAATTACTCCAATGTGACCATAATAGCTGAGCTAACCATTTATAGATTTAGACAATGACATAGCTTAGGATAACTTAATTTGAATAATACTCTCTGGAAAAAAAATGTGTTATTTTATAACAATCCTTTTTCTTGAAAATTGAGATTTTTCAGTAAGCTCATTAATGAAATGTCTTAGTTTTATCTCTGCTTTCTTTTACATCAGCTTTCAGAAAAATAAATCATTTGACATAGTAGAAAGAGCCAGAAGCTAAGAAACTTGGGTCTGGTCACCCTAATGGTAGCTAATTGCCTGCCTTTAGGCTAGTTCTTACTCTCTGAGCTATTACACTTTGGAGCTAGACTAACTCATCTTCAGGGTCCCTTTCAGCTTTTAAATTTTAAGATTATAGAGATTAACCAAGATGGCGGAGTAGAAGGACGTGCTCTCACTCCCTCTTGCGAGAGCACCAGAATCACAACTGGCTGCTGGACAATCATTGACAGGAAGACCCTGGACTTCACCAAGGAGGACACCCCACGTCCAAGGACAGAGGAGAAGCCACAGTGAGACGGTAGGAGGGGCGCAATCAGAGTAAAATCAAATCCCATAACTGCTGGGTGGGTGACTCACAGACTGGCGAACACTTATACCACAGAAGTCCACCCACTGGAGTGAAGGTTCTGAGCCCCACCTCAGGCTTCCCAACCTGGGGGTCCGGCAAAGGGAGGAGGAATTCCTAGAGAATCAGACTTTGAAGTCTAGTGGGAATTGATTGCAGGACTTTGACAGGACTGGGGGAAACAGAGACCCCACTCTTGGAGGGCACACACAAAGTAATGTGTGCATCGGGACCCAGGGGAAGGAGCAGTGACCCTGGGGGAGACTGAACCAGACGTACCTGCTGGTGTTGGGGGGTCTCCTGCAGAGGCGAGTGGTGGCTCTGTTTCACCGTGGGGATAAGGACACTGGCAGCAGAGGTCCTGGGAAGTTCTCCTTGGCGTGAGCCCTCCCAGAGTCTGCCATTAACCCCACCAAAGAGCACGGGTAGGCTCCAGTGTTGGGTTGCCTCAGGCAAAACAACCAACAGGGAGGGAACCCAGCCCCACCCATCAACAGTCAAGTGGATTAAGGTTTTACTGGGCTCTGATCACCACAGCAACAGGGAGGGAACCCAGCCCCACCCATCAACAGTCAAGTGGATTAAGGTTTTACTGAGCTCTGACCGCCACAGCAACAGTCAGCTCTACCCACCACCAGAGCCTCCCATCAAGCCTCTTAGATAGCCTCAACCACCAGAGGGCAGACAACAGAAGCAAGAAAAACTACAATCCTGCAGCCTGTGGACCAAAAACCACAGTTACAGAAAGACAGAGAAGATGAAAAGGCAGAGGGCTATGTACCAGATGAAGGAACAAGAAAAAACCCCAGAAAAACAACTAAATGAAGTGGAGATAGGCAACCTTCCAGAAAAAGAATTCAGAATAATGATGGTGAAGATGATCCAGCACCTCGGAATAAGAATGGAGGCAAAGATTGAGAAGATGCAAGAAATGATTAACAAAGACCTAGAAGAATTAAAGAACAAACAAACAGAGATGACCAATACAATAACTGAAATGAAAACCACACTAGAAGCAATCAATAGCAGAATAACTGAGGCAGAAGAACGGATAAGTGACCTGGAAGACAGAATGGTGGAATTCACTGCTGCGGAACAGACTAAAGAAAAAAGAATAAAAAGAAATGAAGACAGCCTAAGAGACCTCTGGGACAACATTAAACGCAACAACATTCGCATTATAGGGGTCCCAGAAGGAGAAGAGAGAGAGAAAGGACCAGAGAAAATATTTGAAGAGATTATAATCGAAAACTTCCCTAACATGGGAAAGGAAATAGCCACCCAAGCCCAGGAAGCGCAGAGAGTCCCATACAGAATAAACCCAAGGAGAAACACGCCGAGACACATAGTAATCAAAGTGGCAAAAATTAAAGACAAAGAAAAATTATTGAAAGCAGCAAGGGAAAAACGACAAATAACATACAAGGGAACCCCCATAAGGTTAACAGCTGATTTCTCAGCAGAAACTCTGCAAGCCAGAAGGGAGTGGCATGAAATACTTAAAGTGATGAAAGGGAAGAACCTACAACCAAGATTACTCTACCCAGCAAGGATCTCATTTAGATTTGATGGAGAAATCAAAAGCTTTACAGACAAGCAAAAGCTAAGAGAATTCAGCACCACCAAACCAGCTCTACAACAAATGCTAAAGGAACTTCTCTAAGTGGGAAACACAAGAGAAGAAAAGGACCTACAAAAACAAACCCAAAACAATTAAGAAAATGGTCATAGGAACATACATATCGATAATTACCTTAAACGTGAATGGATTAAATGCCCCAACCAAAAGACATAGACTGGCTGAATGGATACAAAAACAAGACCCATATATATGCTGTCTACAAGAGACCCACTTCAGACCTAGGGACACATACAGACTGAAAGTGAGGGGATGGAAAAAGATATTCCATGCAAATGGAAATCAAAAGAAAGCTGGAGTAGCTATACTCATATCAGATAAAATAGACTTTAAAATAAAGAATGTTACAAGAGACAAGGAAGGACACTACATAATGATCCAGGGATCAATCCAAGAAGAAGATATAACAATTATAAATATATATGCACCCAACATAGGAGCACCTCAATACATAAGGCAACTGCTAACAGCTATAAAAGAGGAAATCGACAGTAACACAATAATAGTGGGGGACTTTAACACCTCACTTACACCAATGGACAGATCATCCAAAATGAAAATAAATAAGGAAACAGAAGCTTTAAATGACACAATAGACCAGATAGATTTAATTGATATATATAGGACATTCCATCCAAAAACGGCAGATTACACGTTCTTCTCAAGTGCACACGGAACATTCTCCAGGATAGATCACATCTTGGGTCACAAATCAAGCCTCAGTAAATTTAAGAAAATTGAAATCATATCAAGCATCTTTTCTGACCACAACGCTATGAGATTAGAAATGAATTACAGGGAAAAAAACGTAAAAAAGACAAACACATGGAGGCTAAACAATACG
Source organism: Balaenoptera acutorostrata (assembly GCF_949987535.1). Taxonomy (NCBI): domain Eukaryota; kingdom Metazoa; phylum Chordata; class Mammalia; order Artiodactyla; family Balaenopteridae; genus Balaenoptera; species Balaenoptera acutorostrata. Next base: position 100,923,204 of record NC_080067.1, on the reverse strand, counting down.
TTACTAAATAACCAAGAGATCACTGAAGAAATCAAACAGGAAATAAAAAAATACCTAGAGACAAATGACAATGAAAACACGACGACCCAAAACCTATGGGATGCAGTAAAATCAGTTCTAAGAGGGAAGTTTATAGCTATACAAGCCTACCTAAAGAAACAAGAAAAATCTCAAGTAAACAATCTAACTTTACACCTAAAGAAACTAGAGAAAGAAGAACAAACAAAACCCAAAGTTAGCAGAAGAAAAGAAATCATAAAGATCAGAGCAGAAATAAATGAAATAGAAACAAAGAAAACAATAGCAAAGATCAATAAAACTAAAAGTTGGTTCTTTGAGAAGATAAACAAAATTGATAAGCCATTAGCCAGACTCATCAAGAAAAAGAGGGAGAGGACTCAAATCAATAAAATCAGAAATGAAAAAGGAGAAGTTACAACAGACACTGCAGAAATACAAAACATCCTAAGAGACTACTACAAGCAACTTTATGCCAATAAAATGGACAACCTGGAAGAAATGGACAAATTCTTAGAAAGGTATAACCTTCCAAGACTGAATCAGGAAGAAACAGAAAATATCAACAGACCAATCACAAGTAATGAAATTGAAACTGTGATTAAAAATCTTCCAACAAACAAAAGTCCAGGACCAGATGGCTTCACAGGTGAATTCTATCAAACATTTAGAGAAGAGCTAACACCCATCCTTCTCAAACTCTTCCAAAAAATTGCAGAGGAAGGAACTCTCCCAAACTCATTCTATGAGGCCACCATCACCCTGATACCAAAACCAGACAAAGACACTACAAAAAAAGAAAATTACAGACCAATATCACTGATGAATATAGATGCAAAAATCCTCAACAAAATACTAGCAAACAGAATCCAACAACACATTAAAAGGATCATACACCACGATCAAGTGGGATTTATCCCAGGGATGCAAGGATTCTTCAATATACGCAAATCAATCAATGTGATACACCATATTAACAAATTGAAGAAGAAAAACCATATGATCATCTCAATAGATGCAGAAAAAGCTTTTGACAAAATTCAACACCCATTTCTGATAAAAACTCTCCAGAAAGTGGGCATAGAGGGAACCTACCTCAACATAATAAAGGCCATATATGACAAACCCACAGCAAACATCATTCTCAATGGTGAAAAACTGAAAGCATTTCCTCTAAGATCAGGAACGAGACAAGGATGTCCACTCTCACCACTATTATTCAACATAGTTCTGGAAGTCCTAGCCACGGCAATCAGAGAAGAAAAAGAAATAAAAGGAATACAAATTGGAAAAGAAGAAGTAAAACTGTCACTGTTTGCGGATGACATGATACTATACATAGAGAATCCTAAAACTGCCACCAGAAAACTGCTAGAGCTAATTAATGAATATGGTAAAGTTGCAGGTTACAAAATTAATGCACAGAAATCTCTTGCATTCCTATACACTAATGATGAAAAATCTGAAAGAGAAATTATGGAAACACTCCCATTTACCATTGCAACAAAAAGAATAAAATACCTAGGAATAAACCTACCTAGGGAGACAAAAGACCTGTATGCAGAAAACTATAAGACACTGATGAAAGAAATTAAAGATGATACCAACAGATGGAGAGATATACCATGTTCTTGGATTGGAAGAATCAACATTGTGAAAATGAGTATACTACCCAAAGCAATCTACAGATTCAATGCAATCTCTATCAAATTACCAATGGCATTTTTTACGGAGCTAGAACAAATCATCTTAAAATTTGTATGGAGACACAAAAGACCCCGAATAGCCAAAGCAGTCTTGAGGCAAAAAAATGGAGCTGGAGGAATCAGACTCCCTGACTTCAGACTATACTACAAAGCTACAGTAATCAAGACAATATGGTACTGGCACAAAAACAGAAACATAGATCAATGGAACAAGATAGAAAGCCCAGAGATTAACCCACGCACCTATGGTCAACTAATCTATGACAAAGGAGGCAAAGATATACAATGGAGAAAAGACAGTCTCTTCAATAAGTGGTGCTGGGAAAACTGGACAGCCACATGTAAAAGAATGAAATTAGAATACTCCCTAACACCATACACAAAAATAAACTCAAAATGGATTAGAGACCTAAATGTAAGACTGGACACTATAAAACTCTTAGAGGAAAACATAGGAAGAACACTCTTTGACATAAATCACAGCAAGATCTTTTTTGATCCACCTCCTAGAGTAATGGAAATAAAAACAGAAATAAACAAGTGGGACCTAATGAAACTTCAAAGCTTTTGCACAGCAAAGGAAACCATAAACAAGACGAAAAGACAACCCTCAGAATGGGAGAAAATATTTGCAAATGAATCAACGGACAAAGGATTAATCTCCAAAATATATAAACAGCTCATTCAGCTCAATATCAAAGAAACAAACACCCCAATCCAAAAATGGGCAGAAGACCTAAATAGACATTTCTCCAAAGAAGACATACAGACGGCCACGAAGCACATGAAAAGATGCTCAACATCACTAATTATTAGAGAAATGCAAATCAAAACTACAATGAGGTATCACCTCACTCCTGTTAGAATGGGCATCATCAGAAAATCTACAAACAACAAATGCTGGAGAGGGTGTGGAGAAAAGGGAACCCTCTTGCACTGTTGGTGGGAATGTAAATTGATACAGCCACTATGGAGAACAATATGGAGGTTCCTTAAAAAACTAAAAATAGAATTACCATATGACCCAGCAATCCCACTACTGGGCATATACCCAGAGAAAACCGTAATTCAAAAAGACACGTGCACCCGAATGTTCATTGCAGCACTATTTACAATAGCCAGGTCATGGAAGCAACCTAAATGCCCATCAACAGACGAATGGATAAAGAAGTTGTGGTACATATATACGATGGAATATTATTCAGCCATAAAAAGGAACGAAATTGAGTCATTTGTTGAGAAGTGGATGGATCTAGAGACTGTCATACAGAGTGAAGTAAGTCAGAAAGAGAAAAACAAATATCGTATGTTAATGCATGTATGTGGAACGTAGAAAAATGGTACAGATGAGCCAGTTTGCAGGGCAGAAGTTGAGACACAGATGTAGAGAATGGACATATGGACACCAAGGGGGGAAAACTGCGATGAGGTGGGGATGGTGATGTGCTGAATTGGGCGATTGGGATTGACATGTATACACTGATGTGTATAAAACTGATGCCTAATAAGAACCTGCAGTATAAAAAAACAAACAAAACAACTAATACTAAACTTTCATTGGGTTATTTGTATGGAAATATGTTAATATAAATGTTTCAGACATTACATGAAATTTCTAAAAATCTTATATTTGTATTTGTATGGAAATATGTATGGAAATATGTTAATATAAATGTTTCAGACATTACATGAAATTTCTAAAAATCTTATATTTGTATTTGTATGGAAATATGTATGGAAATATGTTAATATAAATGTTTCAGACATTACATGAAATTTCTAAAAATCTTATATTTGTATTTGTATGGAAATATGTATGGAAATATGTTAATATAAATGTTTCAGACATTACAGGAAACTTCTAAAAATCTTATATGTTCTGGTATAATGTTATAAGTAATAATCCTAGTTATTACTTTAAAATGTATATCTCAGAAATAACTAATTTTCTTGTCAACTGCATTATTATGAACTTTCATCAAATCTTTAACCATGGTCATTTTTAAGTCTTTTGTCATTTACAGACAGTTCTGGGTGTACTCTGATGATTTTGCAAATATGTTCCTATAAAAGAGTTTCATCTTCAAGAAATTCGTGGAAAAGACTCTGACAAGTACAGGTTTCTGGTAACTGACTGTACTGCTGAACTGAATGAATAAGCATTTTCAGAACTCTAATGAAAAACTGATGAACTCATAAAACTGCTAACAAAAGATCAAGATGAAAAAAAAGAAATTAATTACATGGGACTGAGTGAACTGATGAGGATGAGTATAATTTTTGTGACTTTCTGTCTGAATTAAAAAAAAAAAAATCCCACAAGGACTCAGAGGAAAAGAATATACAAATCAATTTTCACTGCAAAGTAAAGGAGCTGTTACAGTGGAGGATTACTGGACTGAATGTCAATATTATGACATAGTATAAGTGTGTTTCATGTTTGGTAATTGCAATCATTGTTGCTTTTGTTGTGGTCATCCATGTACAATGCTTGGTGTCAGTCTATCTATCTCTTGTAAAAATAAAATACAGTGTGTGTGTGTGGAAAAAAAAAAAAAAAAAAAAGAATGAAATAATGCCATTTGCAGCAATATGAGTGGACCTGGAGATTATCATACTAAGTAAAGTAAGTCAGACAGAGGAAGACAAATATCATATGATATTGCTTATATGCGGAATCTAAAAAAATGATACAAATGAATTTATTTACAAAACATAAAAAAAAAAAATTTTAAGATTATAAAGTGTTATTTCTTGCACTTATTCTCTAAAAATGTGGGCTGTTACTAAGTGGTAATATAAAAACAGACAGAAGCATAATATATTGAATAGAGTACCAAATAAGGAACTTGATAGAAGTGATTTTAGGTCCAGCTCATTTGCCAACTGGCTGCAGGATGGTGAATGAGTCATTTAAAGTTTTCTTCCTCATCTATAAAATGAAGATATTAATTTCAGAACTTTGTGGCTAGAGTTAAAATAAGATGCTTTAGAAACAAACAAAACACTCCATGAAGCAAAGCCCTCTGGAGCTGAAAGCTATTGATTACTTATTCAGTAAAGGACTTATCTTAAAATTTCACTTGAATCCTACCTCCTATTATCTGTATATTCTGTGTAAAATTATAAATCACATGTACAAGCACACATTTTTCTCCAAGTGTTACATTTTCTGTTAATCTTATTGTAGGATGACTTTTGCCTCCGTGCTTTACATTTCCCAGAGATGGACTATTTTTTTCTGTTATACTTTTACGTGTTCTGGCCTCATAATTTTATTTACAGTTCCCTAAAAATGTCTTCTTCTTACTCTCCTCCAAATTGCTCTCATTGCTACTCCTTCTATCTCTAATGCCCTCTTTTCCCTTGATCTACTACACCAGTTTCCACATAACAGAATTACATTCAGTTTGGAATTAACACCTGCTTTTTCCATGGTGCCTTTAATTGCTATCCCAGTTAATTGTGATATATGCCTCTTTGGACTCCAGTAACTTTTGAGAATTATATTTCTTCCTAGCATATCATACTTTATGTTGTATTTATTAGATTTTTAAATTAACTTTTATTGTAGTATAGTTGCTTTACAATGTTATGTTAGCTTCTACTGCACAGCAAAATGAATCAGCCATACTTATATCCCCTCCCTTTTGGGTTTCCTTCCCTTTTAGGACGCCACAGTGCATTAAGTAGAGTTCCCTGTGCTATACAGTATGTTCCCATCAGTTGTCTATTTTATACATAGTATCAATAGTGTATATATGTCAATCCCAATCTCCCAGTTCCTCCTACCCCACCACTTTCCCCCTTGGTATCCATAAATTTGTTCTCCATGTCTGTGTAGCATACTATTACATATGTATGTGTACATTACATACTATTACATATGTATATGTACATTACATACTACTACATATATAAAGCGTACCATTACACTCTTCTGAACCATGCTTTTAATCTTTTTATTTTGAAACCATTTTAGAATATCAGTAAATAGCAAAAATAGTACAGTTTCCAGATATCATTTACCCATTTCCCCTAATGTTCACATTTTGCATAATCATAGACAATCATAAAAACTAAGATATTGAATTGGTATAGTAGTATTAACTAAACTACAGTTAATTTAGATTTTACCATTATTTTTTTATTTTTTTTTTTTAACCATTATTTTTATTGACACATTTTTTTCTATTTCAGGACTCATTCCAGGATTCCACATTACATTTGGTCATTATGTTGCTTTATTTATTCAATTATTTATTTATACCAGTATAGTATCATGAATATTTTATTCTATGAGTTATATTCAATACCAATCTTATTTATTTTCAAGTTTAGCCGTTGGGAAATCTTTCATATTGTTCCTATTACCTTTGGATTTGCCCCAGTACTTTTTTGAGTTCTTCCTTATTTTCTGAAACTACAAAATTTCCAGGTTCATTTTGTGTTTTTCCTCCCCCAGCTCTGGAATCAATCCTTTCTACAAGGAGCCCTAATTCTTACTATAGGATATTGGTACTTAGAAACCGAGATCTGAGTGCTGTGTCTGCTCATTGCCACTGGTATATCGTTGCTTCTATGCCTTCTCAGTGAACAAGCTAGGAAATATATGTATGTTACTAGCATATGCACACACACAGATACACATATATATTTGTGTATATATGCATGTATATATTTAAATGTATATATACTTAAAAGTCCAGTATTTAATAACATCTATGATTCCAATTCAGTACTGCCAGAGAGTTCATTTTAGCCTTTCCTCTTTCCTTATTTGTAACTGCTTTCTGCATTAGGAAGAAACCAAATGCAGAAAGGTTTTATTTATTTATTTTCTTATTTACTTATTTATTTTCTTATTTGTTCAACCCTAGCATATACAGAAAGCATTTTAGAACTGTTGACCCTGATGCCTGTGAGAAACAAATTTACTAACTAGAATATATTTGTGTAGAGTTCTTTTACTCTTTAGCCTCATAGTAAACTACTGTTTTCTAAATTAGTTAGGTTAGCTCTCTTATTTCCTACCCCCTGTAGTTTGGCTGTTATTGATTGGTAACAAAGTTAGAATTCATTGTTATAGTTTGTATTCGGTTCTTCACTTTATCATAGTTGATTTTTTAAATTTTATTTTATTTTTTATTTAATTTTATTTTTTGGCCACGCTGCACGGCTTGTGGGATCTTAGTTCCCTGACCAGGGATTGAACCCAGGCCCTCAGCAGTGAAAGCACGAAATCCTAACCACTGGACCACTAGGGAATTCCCCATAGTTGATTTTTTTTAAATGACAGATAGTAAAATTCACTCATTGTGGTGGACCATCTATGGGCTTTGACAGAAGCATGGAGTTCTGTGTCCATGATCACAGTCACGATATAAACAGTTCTAACATGCCAAAAATTCCCTCATGCTGCCATTTGTAATCAGTCCCTCTTCACATCCCTAACTGCTGGCAACCACTGATCTGATTTCAGTCCCTATAGTTTTGCCTTTTCTAGAAACTCATATAAATGGAATCATATAAGTATGTAGCCTGTAAGTCTAGCTTCTTTCACTTCTCAAAACGCCTTTAAGATTCACACGTGTTGCTGCATTCAGTAGTTTATTCCTTTTTATTGTTGAGTAGTATTACATTGTATGGACTTATCATACTTAACTTCTCTGTTTATGAAGTTGTTTCCACTTCAGAGCCATTGTGAAAAAATATCTGCTATAAACATTCACACTTTTTTGTGTTTACTTAAGTTTTCGTTTCTCTTGAGTAAATACCTAGCAGTGAGATTGCTGAGTCCTAGGGTATATGTGTGTTTAAGTTTTTAAGAAACTAAAGAACTGTTTTTCAAAGTTGCTGTACTATTCTGCATTCTGACCAGCAATGCATGAATTTTAGCTGGTCCACATTCTTGCCAGCTTTTGGTATTTTAACTTTCTTTGATACTAGTAATTATAATTAATGCATAGTGGTATCATATTGTGGTTTCAATTTTCATTTCCCTGAATAATGATATTTAGCATTTTTCATATGGTTATTTTCCATTTCATATATCTTCTTTGGTAAAATGTCTGTTCTGATATTTTCCCCATTTAAAATTTTTTTTCTTATTTTAGACTTATTTTTCTTACTGTTATTTTGAGAATTCTTTATATAATTTGGATCCAATTTTCTTGTGAGAAATGTCATTTGTAAATATTTTTTCCTGTTGCTAGTCCTTTCATTATTTTAACCATGAATTATGCATGCAAGAAAGCCGATAAGACAATACTCGTAAGTCCTGTTGAAGTAGGGTGTGTACAGAATGAGGGAATGTGTTGCAAAATCCCCAATGATATGTGTGTGGACATATCATATGTGTGTGTATGTACATGTTTGGCAGGAGAGTTGTTCAGTCGTTCTCTAAAGTCACAAAAGTGCTTCACCAAAGGAAAAAGTCAACTGTAAACATCAGCAAGATCAAACTTCTGACAGTACCTCTCAAGTAAGAGTTGTCCTGGTAACCTCTCTTCCTTCCTGACCCTGCAGCCGAGGCTCCTGAATGGGGAAGGAAGTAGGGAAAAGAAGGAATGACCCAACTCTAATCCTTTACCAGTGAGCAGGCAGTGCACCAGCAGCCTTCCCCGGAGTTAAGATAACTTTGTATTAAGCAAGAATACATGGCTATTAGATGAGACTGAACATCTAAGTGTCAAACCTTAAGTGTGCTTTTTTTTCTGTAAGTTACCATAGAAATATTTACAATCTGTGCATGATTAGAAAGTTAATGGAACCATCTGAGTTTCAAGTAGGGAAGGGGGAATAAATGAATAAACTATAAAGAGACAGTGGGAGGCAAAATGACTTGCTTTGTGAGTATAGGTCAGATTCCTCAATGTTCAGTGTAACTAGTATAATTTCTAGAAAGAGTATCACATTCTTTTTTATGTGTTCCTTTGTAAGTGTGTACCATAATTGATTTTACCCTCACTCTGAGGACATTTAGATTATTTCTAATCTTTATTTGTTACAAGTAATTCTAAATGGTTAACCTCATATGTATGTGATTTTAGAGGAGTCTATCTGCAGGAAATATTCTTATATATGAAATTGCTGAGGTAGGCATTGCCAAAATGATCTCTAAAATTTTGTGGCAATTTGCATTTCCATCATCAATGTGCCCACTTTCTCATATCTTACAATGAACTGTTGAAATGTGTTCATTTTTGCCAGTCTGATAAGTTTTTAAAAGGCGGTTTTGTAATTTAGTTAATATCACTCTCATTTTGAGGGAATTAAAATCTTTTAATTAAGAGCTATTATATAAGTTTTCCTGTGAAATATCATTCTATAGCTTCTCTTTACATATCTTCCTTATAGTCTTGTTCTTATTAATTTTTATTAGCTCTTTATATATTAGAGAACTCAGTCCTTTTATGCATGAGTGGCAAATATTTTCCCACTATTATTTGTAGTTTGATTTTGATTATGTGCTTTACATTTTTTAGTTTTTATGTAATTGAGTTTATCAGTCTGTTATGTATAATGGCTCTGGATTCCAGCCATAATTAGAAAAACCTCTTTAATATGTATGTATATATGTATTGATATATATACATATAAATGTATATAATTCATAATTTTGTCTAATACTTTAATGTTTTTATTATTTACATTTAAATTTTAGATTCACTTAAATTTTGTGTTTCCTAGTATGAAATATATCTGCCTTTATTTTTTCAACTATCTGTTCTCTTTCCCCAAACTATTTCACATATTGATTTTAAATGAATTTAATTTTGAATTCATTTATCATATGTTACATTCCCAAATATATTTAGGTGACTTCTAGTCTTCCTCGTCTACTCTTAAATCTGTATCTTTATGTATTAGTATCTTACTATATTAATTACTGTTTACTTTATAATATAAAAATCCATTTGTACATATAATTTTTAAAGAAAAATCTGGTCAGGTTAGTACAGCTTTTTGATCCTATCTATTACTCTTATTTTCAGAATTTCACAGATAGTTCTTGCTTCTTTATATTAGGTTTTGAGCTATTAAAGTCAGGAGCTGAGACTTAAAACATTTATGTTTAATGCATAGCATATTGCCTAATGCCTAAAATATTGTAAGTAAATCATTGAACATTTGTTGAATTGAATTGTAATTACTTATTTTAAAATCATAGCACCACAAAACCGGTCTTTTATCTAGGGAAGTAGATGAGGAATATCAATTTGAAAATTTTGTCCAGATAACATGCAACTGCCAGGCAAGAAAGAAGTGAAGGCATGAAACAACAGAAACCCACAGCACTTGTGGTAATTTTAATGATGGGAGGGGCAATTACAACATTTCTGGAGAAAAAAGTTTGTTGAATTAATATAATAGTCTGAAACTCACACAGTGCCTTACTAGTAAACTAACAATAAGCGTTATATCCTATTATATCACTTGTCAAAGATAGAGTCTAAAAGATATCCATTGTTTTGCTGAATATGCAAACGTTTCCCCTTTTCCTCATAACAGGATTCTCATTTACCTTTAAGAATCCTCTTTTCCGTGGTTCTTTTGGACCTGATTTGAACCCTAGCTCCAGAGTTGGGTACAAAATCCAGGTTTTGTTAATCAAATCCTTACCCCTGCCTACAGTGGGTGGTTATTAATATACTTGATTCAAGGTGGGTCATTCAGAAGTACTCAACTGAAGTACTTCTGTTGAAACTAAAGAGAGAAATATTTGTCTCTATCACATATATACTGTGAGAATGTAGGATTGGAGTGCTGGGGGTCCATCATATCGCAATAGGTTGCCTGAAAATGAAAGCAAAACACATAGAAGAATAAATCAGCCCAGTGGGAGAGATTACTGCTCCAGATGTCATCATTTAAACCCCTGGATCCAGCTGTGAGTTAAGTCTTCATTTAGGTATTCCAATAATGTCAGTAAAAAAAAAAAGACAAGTCTGTATGACTTGAATTTCTTTCATTTGCAACTGAACACCTTAACTAATACACACCATTCCTAGGATCATATTTGAAATAGTTCTCAAGCCATTTTGTTCATGCAGGCTTGTGTGTTTATGTGTATGTGTTTGGGTATGTTTTCTTTATGAAACAGATTGTATTTTTCCTAAAAACTCAATAGAGTACTCTGAACATCCTGGCAGTGTTACTTGCTTCTGATGGAGTTATGCAAGATACTTGCCTACATCACTTATTTTAAGAAGTACGTATAGGTTTTCCTTTTTTCCCCCATGGATTTACATAAGGCTTTCTTATCCATTACAGGGATTTGAAGAAACATAAAGCTGACAATTCACACCTTAAAATTCAGCGCTGTAAAACATCCCTTTTTGGAGTCAATTCTCCAGTTGAGCAGAGAATAATCCTAAAATATTTAAAGAGTTGTTAAAGTCTCCAGAAAAAAAAAAAATATATATATATATATATATATATAGCAACAGCATTGGGGAAAGTATATAAAGTAGATAATTTTTCAATCTTTTATATAGAAACTATTCCTACCACCCTTGGTCCATTAGTTGATCTTTCATGCCTGGCAACATGATGAAAGTCTAGAGTAACTAAAAAAAAAAAGGAAAGAAAGAAAGAAATCAAAGTGGAACTGTACCAAAGATGTTGACAAAAGACCAGTGTTTGGTGTCTTAAAACTTGACAGCAGTTTAGAATAGTACCCTGTGGCTTATGGTGGTATGCATTTTACGTGTGCTGGTGGTCAGAGATTTCTCAGACTTGTTTTACTGTGTTTACTATGGAGAACTAGTTATGCCAGACTATGCTACTGCTGTGTTAAGGAGACATGCAATTTGTAGGTTGCATAAAAGGAATGGCAAAAAAAGAGAAAACTATGGGCACTTACTAATTTCCAAAAATGCATACAAGCTATGCAACTGCAAATATGTGTTAAAACAACCATAGTTGTTCTTATTTCTGGATCATAAAAATTGCTTTCTTGTGACTCAGCCTTGGTGCTCTTGCTCTCCAGAGAAACTATTAGTCCCTGTGACAAAGAAACAGACAACATCTGCCATGTTCTTTGAGCCAGTACAAACAGCCATTTAAAGAAAAAAGGAAATGAAAAATAATGAGCAATGATGATTGTTTTTTTTTTTCTCCATTATCTTTTGTTTTAAATTTTATTTTCTTTTGGTCTCAGGAGTGTTGTTTGCACTATGAAGTAATCCATTCTATGTCATCAAATGACAAGGGTGCACTTGCCAGCTGTCATAGTGAGACAGGAAAGATCCACACCCCACATCAAGTGTTCTCTGACAGGCACAGCATCAAATCATTATTTTGTCTCAGACCTGCTTCACCAAAGAAGAAGTGATTGTGTGGTTCTGTTTTTGAAAAGTATACGTTTGGTGTGCTTTAGAATTTTTGTATATGCTATTGACCCCTGAAAGCTTACATAAGATAAATTTATATTACACGTTAAAGGTTCCTAAAAAGTCAGTGTTTTCACAGGATGCTCCATAGACTATTTTATTAATTTTCACTCTCTAATATATTGTATTGTGTTTATGGAGATTTAAAGAATAAAAATATCACAAATGAGAAAATTACAAAATTGAAAGTGGGACACCTATGTAATTATTAGTGTATCAACTTTTCTGTTTGAATTTCTTGTACTACCCAGGGTGGGAGCACTTTAATAATGAAAGCATGTAGGAGTGAATTGGAATTAAATGACAAAAGAATAATAAGAGCTCCCATCTATGTAAAACATTAGAGCATCCTGTGCAGTAGAACTTTCTGTCTGTTCCATATCAATATGGTCCGGAGAAATTGTCCCTGGGAAAGGTGTGGTCACAAGAATAAGGAGTCCTTATTTACAGATATGCTTGCATACTTCTTTGTCGCATTTCCTCGGCTCACCCCATTTTCAGTTATTACTTACATTTATAAAGAAAAGGTTCATGAAGACTTTCTAAATATTCCAGTTCTGGTAAAAAAAAAATGATGCTTACTAAAGTAGTAAAAGATCCACCCTCTATGAGTAATCTGTTTAATAAGGTTTTTTCGTTGTGCTGGCACAGTGACTAATACTGACTTCACAGATTTATCAATATGCCTAATGGGAATACAAGGTAAGTAAGAGAGAGAGAGAGACATTTTGTTCCTGAGGAGATTCTTTCTCTAGTCTGCTACCCGCAAAGCAAAGGGGAGAATTAGATTGAATCATGATCATTTGGGAAGCTCCAAACAAATGAAAACAAACAAAATCCAAATCAACTAGAATGTGTTACATAATTTACAGGTTGTGGGAAAAAATTTCTTTTTAACAAAGATAAAATTTGAAAAACTGTTAAAGGATTATGTTTATCTTATGTAATTATTGAGGAAAATGGATACAAGTTATGCAGAGAAAGAGATTTTGACTTAGCAATCCTGCTAAAAATCTTCAGTTAATATTAAATATAAAAAGTAAGTTCCTTGATAGAATTTTTCAGATGCTGGATGAATCAGCCTTTGGAGAAATGCTACATGGATTCTTATACGAAATTGGTGGTTTCCTTCAATAATAAAAGGGCAAATTTCTAATATTTATTGACTGCTTACCATGTACAAAAACATCACTTAATCATTTTTGTAAGTTAGTCCATTTGACCCTCACAAATCCTTGTTGTGGAAAGCAATTTACTGAAGAAGAGAATGAATAAAGATTGGGCAGAGGGAGATGTCACCACAAAGCCTGAGCCAACTCTCTATGGACTCATACTGAGGTTGGCCCTTTAGATTCTCCCGATTCATGTTGCCCCATTGCCTCAAATATTATTACCCACATGTGGATCAGTCACTGGGAAAGGGCTGTCTCAGAAATGACTTTTGGGGTGGCAGCTTCCATCAGCTCAGGCAACTCCTGGTGGAGCTTCACAACTGGCACTTGAGGGAATATATCCCTCAGTCATGAAATGGGCATCTGACCTTGGCTCACAGCATCCATGACACCAGTGCAATAGCTTAATATTCTACCAAAGTATTGCTAGTCACGTCCTTTCCATGGGTTATCTCAAAGTACATTTTTTCAGTGCCCCTTAGTTAAAAGAAACCCCTTTAAATTAACACTATATGTCACTGATGGCTCATTCTTTATGGTGACATCATTTCAGGCTGTGTACAATAAGTGTCATAGTCTGAGGAGACTTGGTTAAATTTCATCATTTAACCAAGCCTCCTGTCACATATTCACTTAACAAATATCTATCAACTCTAAGTACCAGGTCTTTTTCTAGGCACTAGAGAGAGAAGAAAAAAAATAAGATATGGAAGATACATTGATGATATTTCTTAAGCGAATGAGTGACAGGATGGGGAAATAAATAACTAACGCTTCTACTTTTTTCATACTTACTATGAACCAGGCACAGTGTTGAATTCTTTGCATATATTAATGCTTTAAACTCTTGTCAGGTTGCTGTGAGACAGGCACTACTAAAACTTAAGAAACTGGCAATGGTAGGTTATGGAACTTCTGGTAACCACCCAGAATACGTGTTGAAGGAGGCATTCAGACTCTGTCTGCCTCTGAAGTCTGTTCTTTGATCCACATGTAACTAGTAGTTACCATTATGCTTCACTGTGCTTATGAAGGCTTTTGGAAGATGTCTGGGGCTAGATTCCCTCATCCAGTGATGAAAACAAGTGATTTACCAGGAATTATAAATTAGTTATTAAAAAGGAGTCTGCAGAGTTTTGATTTTTTGACAGTATCTGAATGTCTGTATGCAATTTAACCCATTTGTAGTAATCATTTATCCCTAAAAATATTTGGGTATGATATTTCTGAAAATTTTCTGATTACCTCATCTGACACACATGATCATCTTTTGGTGCTGGGATCCGGGACACCACAAGCACTCCAACACTGAGGTCACCTTAACATGGTGTTGCACTAGGGTGACAAATTCCTCCTGGTTCCTCAGGAAATACCTGGGACTTTCTCAGTCCTGGACAAATTGGAATGGTTTCATACTCTATATTGTACCCTTATTCTTGTTGCTGATATTATTGCACCCTACATCATGGGGAAAATGTTTAAGAAAGTCCAGTTATTTGACTTCAAACAGAAAATGGAGGGGAGAAGGGATGCTCTGAGAACTGTCTATTTGGATATCCATCAGGAAGAGGAGTTGAGGGTAAGGAGGAGGAAAAGTTTGGGACCTCCAGATCTTACACTACAGGCTTGGTGTGCTGCCTGCAGGAGTGTTGGCTGGGGCCCAGATGAGTGTCCTACTGCACCCAGGAATTTCTAAAAATACTCCAGAGCACTTTCCTGCTTCCCCATATTTGTCACCCCTTAGTCTTCTAGATTCAAAGAAAGAAAACAATGATTACTTTTTCCGGATTTACCATTTCTGCCTAATTACTAAGCATCAGTAGTTAGGGTTATGTCTTCCTTTAATAGCTAGGATTATGTCTGGTCAGAAGCTTTCATAAAAATAGTTTGGATCATGGAATTTTATAAGCCCTGTTTCATTTTAACTTGCTATATTCAAAATAAAGCAAAAAACTCTGTGCTTAAGCTGTGTGAGGTCAGAAATGATTTAATGATTTTAATACCTTAGAAAAATATTAAATAATTTATTAGGAAACATTCTCATCAACAAAATAGGAATTTTGGTTAAAGAATCTTAAAAGGAGTGTTTCAAGCCAAAAGTCAATAAAAACACACAAAAAGATGAAAGATGACTAATGAGAAAATCAAGCCCCGTACACTTTGATGAATGCCATCAGAATGTGTCAAAATTTGCAGTGTATTACCAGATGAAAAAGAGTATAAAACATGAAGAAAATCTAATTAGGGGAAAAAACACAAGACAGCAAAGGCAACTTGAAAATGGCCGATGAGATAATTACATTGAATAATTAAAGAATACCAAAGTTCTGAAGTTTGTGATACTTGTTTTGTCAGTGAACTAAGGTGAAACCGGGGACTCAGATACCTGAATTAGGTATATCAGTTAAATATATGTAGGAATGACTTTGTTTTAACTTATGTTAAAGAGTAATATAATCTCTGCTCTACTGATAATTTCTTAATAAGCTATTACCCATGGTTATATTTGTTAACTCATGATTTGAAAATCTTAAGTGGATAAATGAATTCAATTATATGAATTTACCAATGTATTTCCTGGTTTTTCATTATACTTACAGACTAATTGCAGTTAGATGCAGGACTTATGGGAAACTTGAATGCCTACCTTATAATAAAGCATTAGCGAGAAATACTGCTTTTCTTTTTTAATATATTATTATTATTATTATTGCCCCACATACAAACAGAAAATTGTATCTTGGAGTTTTCCTCTCTAGTTGCTTCTGAAAAGGCATAGACTTGGGCATATATACAGTATTCCAGAATGTCAGGGATGACTATGATATATATTTTTTTAATAAATTTATTTGTTTATTTTTGGCTGTGTTGGGTCTTCGTTGCTGCGTGCAGGCTTTCTCAGGTTGCGGCCAGCGG
This sequence comes from Balaenoptera acutorostrata, assembly GCF_949987535.1. Classification (NCBI taxonomy): domain Eukaryota; kingdom Metazoa; phylum Chordata; class Mammalia; order Artiodactyla; family Balaenopteridae; genus Balaenoptera; species Balaenoptera acutorostrata. Next base: position 100,906,995 of record NC_080067.1, on the reverse strand, counting down.
GGGCTACTCTTCGTTGCAGTGCGTGGGCTTCTCATTGTCGTGGCTTCTCTTGTTGCAGAGCATGGGCTGTAGGCACGCAGGCTTCAGTAGTTGTGGCACCTGGGCTCAATAGTTGTGGCTCGTGGGCTCTAGAGTGCAGGCTCAGAAATTGTGGCAGACGGGCTTAGTTGCTCCGTGGCATGTGAGATCTTCCCGGACCAGGGCTGGAACCCATGTCCCCTGCATGGGCAGATGGATTCTTAACCACTGTGCCACCAAGGAAGCCCAACTATGATATTTTTGATCTTGGATTCTTGGGTGTCACCCCTGGGTCAGAGTAGCCTATTTTTTGAGTTTCATCAGAGGTTGTGTTCAAGTACTTGCTGCCAGTGAGGCTTCAGTTTCACTGATTTCTAAGCAAATACTATTGAGAGTGTGTTCTGATTTCTTATTGCTGCCTATTGTAAAATGTGAGGGGAAGGAGATACATGGAGGAAAGAACTGTTAAGCAAAAGGAACAAGGACATGATAATTTGGGAAATTCTCATGTTATCCAGATTGCAAAGCATGTCAAAATTAATTCACTACTAGAAAAAGGATGCTTTGGAGAAAGTCCAAGGTGTGGCTAGACAATCATTTCATAATGCCTCAGGAGGATTAGAAGTTCAGATTATTCAGTCACACAAAGGGCTATGTGAGATTGGATGCATGACATACAGATCCTCTCAGCCATCTCAGCAGAAGCTAGGAATAGATATAAGATTATCCAGGAAAGATCCTTGGAATAAACTTTGGTCTAACAGAGTGAGTCCATGTGAGACATGGGAGACACACCAGGTACTTGAAATTCTTATAGAAGAAGAATACTCTCAACTTGTACTAAAAGGGACAGAGAGAAGAAATGAAAGAAGGTGGTCAGACTCTTAAAATTCTATAGGTAAGAAACAGGAGGATAAAATCACTAAACCTCAAACACATTCTAACCTTCATGAAAAAGAATAATGATTCCAAGAACAGAGCTGTGAACCTAGTAGGTGGAACCTTTTGGAGCAAAGCATTATTCCCAGGCCTTGAAACCTAATACTGTTTTCCCAGCTGGACTTTGAGATTGCTTAAAACAGGTGACTCCTTTTTACTTTTTGTTTTCTTTCTTTTTGACTGGAAATCTCTATAACTGCTAATCTATTCCTGTAGCATCCTTTTATTTTGGGAGTGGTTTCACAGGTCTAGTTTCACAGGTCCAGTTTCACAGGTCCACAGATGAAGAAAAATTTTTCTTCAGGATGGATTATACACACAGTCTCATCAATACCTAATTTAGTTGCATTTAAGTAATGACATCTGGAACTTTTGATGTGAGATTTGAAATCTGAGTTGATATTCTAATTGGTTGAGTCTTTTGGTGACCCTGTATAGAATGAATGTATTTGTATGTGGGATGGATGTGAATCTTTTGGTGTCAGATGGTGGATTGTTGTAGGCACAAGGATGGCCTCTGTTTATGTCCCGGGCTTAGTCCCCAGAACCTGTGAATGCTATGTAACCTGGCAAAGGGGAATTAACTTTGCAAATGGAATTAATATTGCTAATAAATTTACATTAAGATGGGGAGATTATCCTGGATTATTGTGATGAGGCCAGTGTAATCTCAAAGGTCTTTAGATGTGAAAGGGGATGGCAGAAGTGATGCCATGTAAGAAAGATTCTGGCATTCATTGCTGGCTTTGAAGATATAAAGAGTCCATGAGCCAAGGGATGTTGGTGGCCTCTAGAAACCAGGAAAGGCAAGGGAATGATTCTTCTTAAAGCCTTCAGGAAGAATGTGCATTTACCTATACTTTGATTTTAGTTGAGAGACACCTATTTTGAACCTCTGAACTCTAGAACTATAAGAAAATAAATGTGTGTCACTTAAGCCAGTAAGTTTGTGGTAATTTGTTTCAGCAATCATAGGAAACTAGCACATTCCCTTAAGACAGTGGGTTTTTTGTTTTTTTGCTTGTTTTTAATAATTTTCATCACTTAAGCAGCTGTTTTGCCAGGGAGAGTTCTCTGGAGCTCCTCACTCTGCCATTTCAGAAGTCCTCTCCTGAAATATATCTCTTCTTCATGTTTGAAAACTACTTTTTGCTGGTATAGAACTCTAAATAAAGTTATTTTCCCCCAGTACTTTAAAATGCCATTACATTGTCTGACAAATCCACTGCATTTTTTATTGTTATTCCAAGCAGTCTGCTGTAATTTTGACTGTTTTCTGATAATTTTCAGTGTTTGTTCTTATCTTTGTTTTTCAGAAGTTTGACAATAATGAGCCTAGGTAGGGGTGTGTGTGTGTGTGCTTTATTTATACTTTTGCTGTTTGCTGAACTACTAAGATTTGTAGTTTGGGGTCTTGGCCATTATCTCTTCAAATACTTCTTATACTTTATTCTATTCCTCTTTTACTTCTGGTATTTGATTTTCAAATGTGTTAGATTGTATCCTAGAGCTCTTTGATACCTTATTTTTTCACTCTTTTTTCTCCTTGTGTCTCTCTTTGTGTTTTCTCTAGTGATCTATTTTCATGTTCAGTGATTCTTTCCTTTGCTGTGTTGAGTTTATTGTATTGCTGTATTGAGTGTATCTAAGGTGGTGTACACTTCTCTTACCAGGGTTTTCCCTTTATTTCTTATGTTTCTGTCTCTTTTCCCCCTGTCCATGCATGTTGTCAGTCTTTTTCTCCACAGATTTTTAACGTACTAATCAACTGGCAATGCAACAATATATATTTAAAATTCTCTGTCTGATAGTTCCAACATCTGGGTCATATAAGTCTGGGAACAGTGTGTTGTTTTGTTCATGTTCTTTCTGTATCTTGTAGTTTCTGGTTGAATGCCAGACATCTTGTATAGAACCATAGCGACTGAGGTATATAATATTAATACCTGGAAATGTGAAACTTCTTTTTTTGTTAAGCCTTAGTATGGGAAGTTGAGGTTTCTAGTCAGAAGATGAACTACATTATTATTATTGTTGTTGTTTCGTGGTGGTTGTGGTGGTTGCTGTTGTTATTATGGTTACCCTTTTTGTACCAACAACTTGAAATTTTTCTACCTGTGCCTTTTGTGTAGTGTAAGGGCTGTTTTTCTGGAAGATTTTCATCAATGTCTGCTCCATTCTCTGTGTTAGATCTTCTTTTTGCACTTTTATGTTAGATATTTCTTCACCATTCCACCCTTCTCCACATAGTAAAATGATATTCTTTGTCATGCAACACTTGATAACCTGGTAGTGGGATGGAAGACATGAACATTCCTCTGGTGTTTTGGTTCAACCTTGGCTGTACATGGACAATGTAAGGTCAGTCTTAAGGATGTGAGGATCTCCTTCTCCGGGATCCTACCCCTTCCCCAGTGGATAATCTCTAATGACACGAGACCTGAGTATTTTTCTGCCCTTCCTCATGGGTAGAGGTGATTTTTTTATTTCCTTCTCCAAGATGCAAAAGTGTTTCACGTGTATTCCGAGAGCAATATGTTTTACTCCCTAATGCCAGTAGCTTAAACTTTTGTTCCAAAGGGACAACAGGGTAGGTTTTGTGTGGACTTCATGCCTTTCCTGCATGAAAGTTCCCTCCCCTTGGCACATATCATGCTCCCTGTCTCTTTCTTTGGCTCTAATTTTTCTCATGATCACCTCTTGAGTTCTGTAAATATTGCAAATGGTCATAAATTACTTTGTGTCTTTCAGCTTCTAGAAGTTCTGTACTCTCACACTAAATGAGCTCATGCTAATTATTTAGCAATTGGTTCAAATTTCAGCTGAATTCTTCTTTCTTGCTTTTTTAGCTTACTACATCTGCCCCAGGTAAGTAAGTGCTATGTCCTATCTCTCTTTGGAAGACCCTATCTTTCCATAGATTTTTAGTTAGTTTATTGCTCTGTGACCTCAGTTCTCTAATGAGGTCAAGAAAATTTTGGTTTGTATATCCAGCTTTTTATGTTGCTGTTGTAGAGGTGGGAAACAATATTCTTTTTAGCATTATACCTCCTAAGTAGAAGCTTGAAATTCTGTTCCCCTTGTCTGGAAGTTTCTCAGCTTTGGTGTAGAAACATATTTGATTCTCATAGAATGCTTGCCATTATGCAGCTAAACTTAAAGCAAACTGTAGGAATCATTCTGGGGAGTTCCCGTCTGTTCAGATAAACACAAAGCAACATATAGGTAATGGTATAATGTTAAAGTGAGGTGCCAGGTTCTGCAAAATAGAAACTGAGTTCAAGGTGAAAGCAAAATAGGCTGGTTATACCAGAGAATCTCTCTGTCTTTGCTTTCAGACTGATTTATTAAAAAGGTGCTTCTTCCTCCCTTGAGAAAGCCTCAATCTGTGTAAATTTCTTTCTTGCCTTCTTACTTGATTTTCCTTAGAGAGAGAGAGAGAGAGAGAGAGAGAGAGAGAGAGACAGACAGATGGACAGAGAGATATCTGGCAAGCTCTTTTCTAGAGACAGAGAATTTAGTCCCAAGTGAGGGGACAAGGTGTTTGACCTTGGGGAACCTACAGGCTGAAGGTATACTTTACAGTGTAGTACCTCAAATTAGACAGAATGAGCTGGCTTATTTAATACCCACCCCCTTAAGCTTTGCAGGGTTGACAAAAAATTTTTTTGGAAAACTTGGATCATATTTTCATCAATATTTTATTATAAGTATGTATTTTACTATAAGCTCCATAAGTGAAGAGAAAAATCTTCATTTGTTCTTTTTCAATCTTGCAGGGTACATATTCCATACACATACTGTATTTGTTCAATAAATGTTATGGATTCATTAGACCTTGTACTTATAAGTACCATTCCTGCACAAACATGAGTGTTGTTCATATACTGGAATTATTAGTTCATTTGTAAGGTTGATTTCAAAGTTTAACATTTATGAATTGATATTAGTCGTGGTAATCTTTTCTTCATTTCATTTTATATTTTCAAATTGTAGTCATTGAACATTGTATACATTTTGAATTTCTCATGGGTAGAAACTGAATTAATATGCTTGAACTCATTTATTTTCCATTTGGATCCAGAATTGTTGTGCAAATTTGCAACTCATGCAACCTGTATTGCTCAAACAGGGATGCACCCCCAAAGTAGCTATTCATTTGACAGTGTGAAGCAAGTTTATTTGACAGTGTAAAGCATGGGGAACTAAGTTATTTTCCCTTGTTCTATGTCTGATAGATTCCTGTTACAAAATTTGAGGGGTACGTCACTGATGCTTTAATTTGTGGAATTTCTTGATATAATGTCTAAAGTTCAATAAACTAATAAAGAGTATTCCTCTATTTCTACATGATGGATATGATATCAAATCAAAATTTAGCCTTTTGAAGATGCCTCAGTTTTTACTTTTTTAAGGGAATGACGTTTTAATACAGCGATCTCTTCATTATCCTACTAGGAGAAGCAAGTAGAGCGGATGATCCATATTATTAATATTTAAGTGAAAACAAATAACAGCAAAAGGCTTTTTTTGGGAAAAAATAGAAATCTGTTTAGCTTTAACCTCCTGAGTCTCTTCTGTTTCTTCTTGTAGCCCTCTCATGGTGGAAAATGGACAGTACCTATCTAAACCTGCGTGCTTGGACCTTCCCATTTCTATGCCTATTGATTTTCATCTACCACAGGAAAGGTAGGCTGTTTTATCCTTGTTTATTTGCTTGTTTTGTTGTTGGTTGGTTGTTTTGTTTAATAATCTCTTTCAGCTCCTGGTGGTTTATAACAATTCTGTTCTTTTCAACAAAATATTAATTAATCTGAACTTTCAATCTCAATAGAAACTTGAATGTATGAGTTATAACAGTGTGGTAATCTGCAGAAATAAGACTGTAATTAATGGAATTCTAATTAAGATACCAAAGCCTTCTCCAGTTTAAATAGCAGTGTGTGTGTATATGTGTGTGTGTGTGTGTGTGTGTGTGTAAATTTAGAGCAATAAGCACATAAATAATATTAGATATTATTATTATTAATTTTTATAGATTTGAAATAACGACATAGCATACTCAACCTTCTCCTAGTCCTTGGCACCTAGGAGAATTAAAAAATAAAGGGAACTCGGGTTCAAACCCTTTCCATAAAATCCACAAGTAGAATAAAAGTCTGCTGCTATACTTTTGGGTACAGATTTGACATTTTCAATACAATATCTGGGATTTCAGCTAATACACATGCAAGTAGACATCCTTTAGCCATGCTTGTCAGGGTGGCTACTTATGATCTGGCATGTACTGTTCAGTATATTTCTGCTATGAGTTTGGAAGAAAAGTTAAGAGTTGGCTGAAAAAAGAAAGGGCAGGTATGTCAAGATAATTCTCCAATTCCACTCCTCTTACTATTGTAGTTGGGAGAGCTGGAATCATTTAATGAACATTTATTTAAATTCATACTTGATCAGCTTTCTTGTTTCTACAAAGTGCATATAAGAAATCTATGACCCTGATTTGATTTGATGGGTCACGAAGAATTTCTCCTGGTGTTGCATCATTTTGTACCAGTAAGAACACAGCATAGTTGCTACTTCTTGTGATTCTCTAATGCATCTGTTGAAGAGTATAAGCCACTACTGAGTTGTTAGCACAATCCTGGGTTTCTGAATAATATGAAAATGTAGCTTGGTAAAATAACCCAGAAATGTTTCCACTCATGTAACAGACATCTCACTGTAAAGAAACCAAGACGCAGACCAGCAGGTTATTAATTTCTTTTGAAGATCAGTAAGAATTTACTTCATTTCCCCTTCTGTTGGCTCTTCTAACTCCCTCTATCTTCTTAGAGATGGAATTACACATTGCCATAGAGATAAAATAAAAGAGTTTGGCAAATTCAGACTCAGACAAGCATATCTAATTTACCTTTCGACTTGGCTGTTGCTTCTTTGTCTACTGTGGTGCTCAATTTGGTTTCCACCTAGCACAAGGTGTTTTAACTATCAATCATACAAAAGGCCAATTAGGTTATCAAGTCAATTTTTTCACCAGAGTAGGATAGATCTCTGGTGTTACTTTCTTTCTTCTATTTTCCCCCAGGCTAGAATTGAACATGTTTCTTGTTATTTCTTGAGGGCAAAGAAGATAAAAATCAGTAATAAAACTAGATCTGGGTTTAGGAAGGCTAGTGTCTTAAATGGGGAGGGGGCATTTCACTTAAAATGAAAAGTTCTCAGCAAATACTTTATTGGGTGATAAATGACTTCTGCTCTATTTTTGTTTAACTAGCAAAAAACAAATAAGCATTTTATCACACGCAAAAGTCAGATCTAGAATTTTATCATTGGCATATATTTCCCTAGGGAAATACATCCGCACAGAATCCTCCTGATTCTGACAAATCCTTTTAGATTGCTTTTTTGTTTAACAAGAGTATTTAGAATATTGGCTTTCCATATTTGGATAAAGAAGAGAAATAGTGGTAGAGGTATTGGAAAAGTGTGCATGTCTATGAGTATGTGTGGCATGCATATGGTGTCTATGTATGTAAGTTTGTCTTATGAAAACCATCAATTAGATTAAAAGAACACATGGTGATGTATATTTCCTCCCCACGGACATTAACACTGGAGTGATGCTTAGAATAGTCGAACTAAACTTTTTCACTTCACAGAAAGACTAAGTTATATTTGCCAAGGTTACCAAGATAGATTCAGGGCTAGACCAGACTTCCTGATTTCTAGTTAAGTGTTTGCTCCTCTATACTAATCTTGCTCAAGATTACTTTTCATATTTGTCAAGAAGAGTGAGATTTCTAATGCTATAGCCTGAAGCCTAGACCTGAAGGAGTGAAACTAGAACAGAGAAAAATTTTTTGTATCTTTAGCTCAGATGTGCTTTGAGAAGTCTCATCTTCTGCAGGGAATATTCTTCAAGCCAGATGTAGAAGAGATTGACATCCATTATTTAAAAGCTGATTCTTATGATGTCAGACATGTAGTCAGACATCAGGCATTTTAGCAAAGAAATCGAGAGATGTTGGAAGCAGGATCACAGTTTAAAACAATATGACTTATTAATATAGCATTGTATCTTTCTGGGATCCTATTGATTAAAACATTAATAAAATTCATTTTTGAACCAAATTAATTATAGTGGTATCATGTACAGATGAATGAAAATAATATATTGTAATAATATAACAAAATGTGTTTTGGACTCTGAGTCATCCAACCCTATTTGTTAAAATTCATCATTGCTCAGCACTGCTGAGTCTCTTCCCATATTCTGATTTCTGTAATAACTGAGTAAGTAAGAGAAGATTAAAATGAAAAAAGAAATATGTATCTCTAATGGCAGAATTGTCTCAGGATTTGTCAGAGTTATGATTCATACTAGGCTTCATAATTGTCCTTGATTATATGTGCTATGTTCCAAGAATGATCTTCTAATAAGGTATTACTATCTGATTATGATTGTGAATAAACTTTTTGAATACAGAGGATAAACCATGAACACTTACTAATATCACAACTACTGCTTCTCCTAAAAGCACTATACCTACAATAGCAATAATTACAACAAGAGCACTTTACACTTATTGAGAATATCCTTTGTGCCTATCTTTGTTTTTCAAATGAAGACATAGAGGCTCAGAGAAGTTAAGTAACTTAGCTGAATTTGCATACTTAGTAAATGATAGATCTGACTATAAACCCAGGTAAGACTGACATCAGAATCCACAGCATTAAACCCCACACTCCAGTGTGTGTGTATGTGTGTACACACGTGTATACCTGTGTGTATGAGTGGACGTGGTGCCTGTCAGTAGGGAGAGGGAAGATAACGTGAAGAAGAAGAAAATGAGTTGATCAGGTGACAACAGCAGCATGGTTCTGATCAGAGTTTTACTTTTTGTTGTCGTTGTCACTGAATAGAAAGAGCTATAGATTGCATTTAGATGATCAGACCTGAAGACTGATTTATATTATTAATACTATATGATTACTGTCACTTAAAATAAGAAAATCAATATCCTACTTGCTAAATGGCTTGATTTTTATTGTTTAAACTTTTCCTGCATTTGCTTGGGTTAAAAAACAGAGAAAGGGAAATAAATGTCTAAAATACCTTAATATAAAATGTTAAGCACATAACTACCATATGTAAAGTGTTATGTCTACATTTCTGTAATTTCCGGTCTACAGGGATTGGATTTTCACCATCTTTGGGAAAGCTATTTGACAAAATCAGAAATAAAATACTAAAGCAAACTCATTTTGAAAAAGTAAAATGGAAATAGAACAGATGTCATTTTTGTAAATGGGGAATTAAAAAGCTTTCTGTTTGTCAGCATATGAAAAGTTTAAAATAATTTCATTTCATGAAGAGTCAGACTGTAAATGATCATAAAATTACTGATGGATGAGAGTAACACAAATAAATTTATTAAAGTTCTGTCAGTGTCATTTATACATTCAGTAGATTATATATTATTTATTCACTAAGATAATGCATTATGCAATTAGAGCAATTTTTCTGTTTTGTATAATTTAAATTCTGTATTAAACTGCATTTAAATAAAAATTCAAACAATTTAGTCTGCATCTATCACAACTGAGGATGGCAGGTGTCTGGGGTATAATATAGGAGACTTGATTTATTTCAAGCTTCTTGTTTGATAAAAAAAGATTCGGAATTAATTATCAATCCAGCCTGAAGAGAACTCTTTAAAATTATATCTTTCCAGTCAAATTTATTCATTAAAAATGATCCTTTACCCTCACCCCTACCCCTGCCTCAACTAGTCAGTCCATTTCCTGCTACTGTCCTTGATGAGACTTTGAAGAAATATGTGAGTTTCCTAATTCTTAACTGTAAAATTTTTTAAACTGTAAAAATATGAGAATAAATCTATAGCATACAGTTTGATTTGGTGGGGGGGTGGTTTATTTGGCAGTCATTCCTCTTTTTTAATTACAACAAAATTTCTTCTTCCTGTTCTGTGCAGTATGGTGGGGCTCTTATGTGCACGGTTCTGCCCTTGGAAATGCTCAACTCCTGATCCAACCAAGGTCAGTCAGAATCAGAAACTTGAGCATGCTACCACAAAAAAATGCAAACACACTTAATTGCATTTCATTCTAGAAGAGGCTCTCAGACTACATGTCACCTGCCAGAAGACCTATGCCATTGCCATCTAGAACTTCCTGTCCAATTTCAAGCCTAGATCTCCCATCTTACCACAAATTTCATATTTTTCAAAAATCTTTTTAAAATTCTTCTCTTGGTTTAGATAAGCTACAGCTAGTTTCTGTGATTTGCAACTAAAGAACACCAATACCGCGAGATCCTGGCACATGTCTGTATTGTTTTGACTTGAAAATGCTGTAACATTGAGAAGCAATGTGTTATCTATCATTTGTCAAAGTATATCATTCAGTTGTCAAAATTTGCTCCCCAAATCCATATCAAAATACCTGACTCTGGGGGAAACCCACCCTATTCAGCCTAGGTTTGGTATGTAGCTTTGTGCCATATGACTCCTCATGAAGAATGTTCTACTTTTTGGCCAAAGTCTTCATTTTCCAGCATTCATCCAAAGAAAAACAAAAATAGAATACATTATAAGGATAAATTTAATGTTGCCTGACAAAACATTACCAAGATCTTGAAGTTCAATGAAGGTTAAAATACAAGTTCCTTAAAATAGGTAAATTGCTCACAAATTATGTTCCTATGAGACTGTAGCTTTTTTTTTTTTTTTTTTTTTTGCTAATATTGACTTCTTTAAATAGTTTGTGGTCTGAATTATTCAAATGCTATTTAACTGGGCCTATGATACAAGGTCAAATATTCTCAAAGACTATGCATTGTAGTGACATAATTTTATTTTTTAAATAGATGTAGCAACATATGTACATTTAAAAGTTGAGAGTGCTTCTAGGAAAAATAAGTATAAAAATTTATGTGAACATTTTTCTCTGAACTTTACATAGCTAAAGACACAAGTTAAAATTTCTAGAAATCCCTTAGGTCTTTCCCTTTTATATGGCGATCTTAATACTTTGGCTCATTTTGTTATTTCTAATTCATGCTCTTCCCTAACTTCAAACAAAATTGTTTTAAACATAGATTAACTCATGCTATGTCTCCAGAGAAATAGACCAAATACTAGGATAATCCATGTAACTATACTGTATACGTGACCTTCCTAAACTGTACAGCGGTGGGTAATGAAGATCAACATGAGAGTGGCTGGCATGCCTATATTTTAGTATCTTGTTCAGGTGAAGGTGTCTATAATTAGCTGTTCGATCACATGTACACAAATTGAGTCCTGTTTTGAAACAGGAAGGATTTTTTCGGTACCACAGGAAGTACAACCCAGCATGTGAAACAAATCAAACCAAAAACAACAACAAAGACATTTGCTAAATATGTTTTTGTTATGGTGATGATGTTTATCCTTTTGATTTTGGGCTGATGGGTCTTACATCTTTGAGTGCTCTTCCTCTTATAGATGACATCTGAAAATGGCACTTGTTTAATCCATCATGGGATTGTGAAGGTTAATTTTAGAGGAAAATTGCTGCATGGATTCAGAAATTGTTATTATTTTCTTGTTTCTATCTGAGGCTTTATCTACAGTCCTGAGCTGTCATTTTATAATTCTAAAAAAATAAGAGAGCTATTACCAGAAGAGGTGGTTTACCACTAGGTATAAAACATAGTTTTTATTATTGTTGTTGGTTGTTTTGTTTTTGTTTTTGACTAAGCACTAAAACTGAGTTGATTTCCATCTGACAATTTTGCAGCAGTGGATGAACTATGTGATAATTAGAGGTTATAACTTATCATCTAGTGGCAATAATATGTGGACAGCAATTCAACACATAGCCGAGTCAATACCTCTTATTTCTACCCCAAATTAATTATTTATTTTTCTAATTAAAAGAAATTTTACCTACCTAATTGGCTCAGAAAGTGTACTACAATTGAGATACTTCCACAGTCAAGGGCAGAGACATAATACACCATTCATCATATTTGCTAGGCTCAGAAGCAGGATGGTGGGAAGGAAGTAAAACATCTGTGACATCCACAATTTTCCATCTTGCACTGCAGTAATTTACGTATATACTCTATCTCTCCCTCTTGATCATAAGTTTCCTGAAAGCAGAGGTTTGATAAAATATTTTTGATATCTTCCTCATCAAATGACACCTATAGAGTGAAAACTCTGATATTTTTATTTAAAGAATAAACAAGTGATAATCATAACTTCAGTAATGACAGTAATAAAATGATGGTTTAGATCTTATGAAAACTTACCATGTGTCACACAGTGTTCTAATAGCTTTAAATTTATTAACTCATTTAATCTTCTCAAAAACCATGTAAGGTACCCTTGTTATCCCCACTGTACAGGCAGACAAACACTTGCCAAGCTAACTCATTTAGTAAGTTGTGGAAAGGGATTTAAATGCAGGCATTCTGGCTCCATAGACTAAAATCTTAATCATCATTTCTTTACTTTTTGGCACTTTAATAGAAATTATGATTATGATTGTATTTGATGACTACATTAGCTTCCTATTATTGCTGTAACAAATTATCACAAATTTCTTGGCTTAAAGCAACCCAAATTCATTATCTTACAGTTCTGGAAGACAGTAGTCCTAAAATCAAGGTGTTAACCAGACTACATTTTTTCTGAAGGCTCTAGGGGTGAATCCACTTCCTTGCCTTGTTGAACTTCTAGAGGCTGCTCAAATTCCTTGGCTTGTCGCCTCTCAGTAAGCAGTCAGATCTTTCCAACCTCTGCTTTTTTGTTTGTTTGTTTGTTTGTTTGAGATATAATTGACATCTACCATTGTGTAAGTTTAAGGTATATGTGTTGGTTTAATATACTTATGTATTGCAGTATAATTACCACAATAGCATTAGCAGCATTCCCACTCCTGGGTATATATTTGAAGGAATTAAAATCAGTATTTCAAAAAGAAATCTACACATCCATGTTCACTGCAACATTATTCACAATAGCCAAGTTATGAAAACAACCTAAGTGCTTATCTACAAATGAAGTGATAAAAAAAGATGTGATAGGGCTTCCCTGGTGGTGCAGTGGTTGAGAATCTGCCTGCCAATGCAGGGGACACGGGTTCGAGCCCTGGTCTGGGAGGATCCCACATGCCGCGGAGCAACTAGGCCCGTGAGCCACAACTACTGAGCCTGCGCGTCTGGAGCCTGTGCTCCGCAACAAGAGAGGCCGCGATAGTGAGAGGCCCACGCACCGCGATGAAGAGTGGTCCCCCACTTGCCACAACTGGAGAAAGCCCTTGCGCAGAAACGAAGACCCAACACAGCCATAAATGAATAAAATTAAAAAAAAAAAAAAAAAAAAAGAAGAACGGTGTGCTCTGACATATCTCAAAATGGTTCAAAAAAAAAAAAGTGATACACACACACACACACATACACACACACACAGTGAAATATAATTCAGCCATGAGAAAGAAGGAAATCCTTCTATTTACAACAACATGATGGACCTTGAAGGAATTATGTTAAGTAAGATAATTAGACAGTGAAATACAAGTTATATGACTTACATGTGGAATCCAAAAAAAGAAAAAAACCAAACTCACAAAAACAAGCTTTGTTTATGTGTGGTCTCTTCCTCTAATCCTGACGATCCTACCTTCTTCTTCAAGGACTTTGTAATTACATTGGTCCTACCTGGATAATCCAGCTATCTTTCCACCTCAAGATTTTAAATTCATCAGCTCTGCAAAGTCTCTTTTGCAAGGTAAGATAACATATTAACAGGTTCTGGGTATTAGATCATGGGCATCCTATTATGATTTTCAGCCTACCACCATGATCAATGAGTATGTAAAAATTTTAGTAATAGCAGTCATGGTCTTACAATATCAACCAGAGCAGAGAAAGAATATGCTTCTGTTACCAGAATCAGAATTTTAGGACTTTATGAAAATGTTTGAATTCTGTAGAATTCAAATCTTGCTCTCTTCCTCCTACTCACAAATTAAATAATTTTAACTTAATATAAAAAGGAATCGGTAGTTTTTCCAGAGGTTTCATAACAGGATTGGGACAAAGCCTATTGCAAATAACTGTGAATAGCTATGCTTCACAAAAAACTATAAAGTCCAATGTCTGATCCCTGTAACTGTTTACATCTTATGTCACTTATTCTGGCCACTAGTGTGACTGCTCAGAAGGCAGAACCTAGTAAATAGCTGGATAAAAAACCTGAGTGTCAAATTCTGATGCTACTCAAGGACATTTTTAAGAACCCAAAGGAAGACTTAAGGCTATAATTTTAATATATAATATTGATTAAAACACATATATATACATTAACTTTTACAAAATGTTTTCGTGTACATTGCTTCTTTTCAACTTCACAATAAGTCTGTGAGTTAAGTTAGGTAACTAGTACTCATGGTCATCTTATAGCTAACAAAATTGTTCACCTTATAGACACTTATAAGCAGGTAGTTGATCTTAGACTACAACTCATTTTATGATTCCTCTTCCTAGTCAATTCCTAATCAATGTTGAATGACTATTGCATAACTGCCATAATTTTGTTTAAAAAAATATATGCATGTTTTAAAAATACATCACTGGACAAAGCAATCACTAAATTAAATTTAATATAGAGGAAAATCTTTCAGTTATCAATATCAAACACATATATGTATATTTAGATATATACACATTGTATGTATTTATTTAAAATAATGAGGCTCAGAGGGAAAACATATTTTTGAATGAAGTATTAACTTCTGACAAAGTTAAAAAGAAATTTAAATGCATCCCCTCCTCCTTTTTTTTTCTCCCATTTTCATCCTATCTTGGATTTCCTTGGTTTGGTTTCTTCTCTGAGGTAGACCACCTTAGTATCCTAGTAGTTCAAGCTTTGCCAAATATTAGCTCATGCTTTTTCCTTAATTTCTTTATAATAGCATTATTATTCAGACAATAAATCATCATGTGTCAAGCATTATAACAAACGCTGCAATCCCCAGAGATAGAAAGATGAAGGAGTCCCTGCCCTTTAAGAATTTATTAGCCACTAGGTATGATATTACATGTAAACATAGCAGATTACAACAAAAGATAAAATGCAAGTATAATATGGGTAAAAATATATAACTGTTTTGTCATCTGTCTCTTGACGCCTTGCTCTGTTACTTATGGGGAGACAAAAGATTTTAACGAAGGGGTTGAAATTATTTTTATCACTATTATTGATATTGATTTACCCTTAACAGAAAGCTTAGTAGAAGATGTATAAAGATGGCTTGATTTGATCTGAAGAAATAAATCTTGCAAAATGAAGTTTTAGGTTTTTTGGTAGATTTATAGTAGTCTTGTCTTATGGGGAGAAATTCTAGTACTCTTTAAATCACATGATAAAGTTGCATGTTTGAAGAAGCGCTGAATCCTGTCTATAAATTTTTAGGACATGATTCTATAGAACAGTATCTGATTCAGTAAGGTTAGTGCAGTGGAGCAAAAAACCTTGCTGTGCGTAAGAAGCATCTAGAAGGCTTATTAATGAATACAGAGATACCTGTTAGTCAACTTTGTTCAGAGGGGCTCAGAAATATGCCTTTATTATAAGTCCAGTAATTCTGGCATGTGGTTCAAAGAACTCACTTTGAGAAAACCTGTTTTGAATATCCACAGAAAACAAACAATTAAAAAGTCTCAATTGTTCTAGTATCATGACTGTTTATACATATATCTCTAAACAATCTCTAAAACATTCAGCAAATTGCCCATTCTGTTTAGTCACTCAAATGCCTCTTAGGTCTAAGCCAAGAATGAGATCCTCAGGAACAACCTAATATTATTTGGCCCAATTCTAAATCCCCTTACTGAGACAAAGTGATCTATCTCATGCTGGATTTCCAATTTCCTGGAACATAAGCTTGGCAGTCACATTGATATACCCAGTTCTGCATAGAAATTCTAGTCAATACTAAAACAAGCACACTTTCCATCTGAAATTCACCTCAGTCTAATGTAATACCTGTCTTCCAGTTGATTATTGATGGGCCTGGAAAGTTTTTTTTTTTATTGGCAAAGCCACTTGGATTGAATTCTCCAGGCAGATGGCTTACAAATGAGTGACATGTCACCACCTTCATATTTTTCAACGAGTGACATGCCACTACCTTCAGATTGCATATTTTGCCCATTTTTAATCATTCATTCTTTGTCAGTTAATGTTGTCTATTATCCTTTATATATATTTAATACAGACTGGCCTTCTAATGGTAGGAAACCATATATTTTAACCTCAGAGAATCAAAAAACAAATTATTTACAAAGAGGCTAAAAAATTCTCCATAATTATTTCCAAAAGGCAGACCAGAAAAAAGGCAGTCTTATGTAGCAGAAACAGGTGATGCCAAGAGAGATGGTTGAACAGCTATTATTTTCCAGTATTGTGTCCATTTTACTTTTAAATTACCACACACTTTAGGGGAATTAAATTCCCTCTATTTTGTGTTAGTTTTCACTGACAAAAGCAACTTTTGTTAGGACAACATTCTATGTTAAAAATATTGTGCTCCTAATATTTTGTGAATGAGGCTAACATTTTGTGTTTGATTTTAAGAAGCAAGTAATACTAAGTGATTTATGAATAAGTAATCTTCTAAAAAATGACATGGAGAAAAAACAAGCATAGAAAGATAAAATTTGAAGAGAGATGCCACCATTTTTTTAAACTTCTTAGTGCAGGGAAAAAATCCAATCCAATTATCCTGAGACTATTGAAATGAGAAAAAGAAGTCCTGTTTCCTAATATTGAGCAAGTTATGAAATCTTGGTGCGGTTCCCTTTCTCTTCCACAAATAGCCCTCATAAGGTTTGCACTGCCCAGGTTATCCAGTTGTGGTGAGAATCACATAGAGTGAGCCACTGTTGCCTGAAATTCTCTAATGAGAAGTGTCACCTTCTATGATTATGGAAGATTTAACTGGCTAGACCCCTCCCCTGGAGATTCTGATTTAGAGGGGCAGGGATATGACTCCCATATTTAAATATTAACATGAGGTCCAAGTGAATTTTCCCATTAGGGCAGTTTAGACAATACTGAAAGTGTTATTTGAAATTTTTTACGGGAGGAAATAAGCAGCAACCAGTTAAAGGCAAGGCTAATACTTAGCCAGAACTCATTTGTCTGGCCTTAGTAGTTACTATAGTGAAAGACCTCTGATCAGGTTTTTAAATAACCACTCCTGGCAGCAGCCAGTCCCTCTTCTGACAGCAGGGGGACAACAGGTCCTTCTGTTCCCCGTTTCAAACAAAACTGCAACTGAAGAATTAGTGGTTGTCACAGCAGGTAGCCCGCAGGACTCTGCTCTAGGCTTTAGTTGCAGGTTTTCTGGATTAGCTAGTACCTGTGCCATATTGGTTGCTAATTTTTTTTTGTTGTTATGGTATCACTCCTCGATCAAGGTATATGTTTAGTAAATCCACGGAGAGATTGTCCAGTGTCTTTGAAGTCAAGTTGGGTCTGGTTGCTGTAGAATGTAAAAAAAAGCTTGAAAACAAATGAGTCGCACAAAGAAAGAGAGCTTGTGCCATTTCAGAGGTTTTTGTTTGCCTGGAAGCTAGGCTTTTTCTTCCAATTTCAGTGCATATTTCAGGGGAAAATTAGTAGTTATTCTTATCCTGAATAAATTTAGTCAGGAATACAACACATAGGAAGGGATTGAAGAACAGTAGGCAAGAGAGTGTGGAATCTTCAAAGTAGATGATATGGATGGTGGCAGCTCAATGGTAAACCATCAGCAAAGGAGAGAAAGAGACAGAGACAGAGCTATCTTCATAGAAATACAGAAATACGCATAGGACCAAACAATGAAATATGTGAAGTTTGGAATTTACAAACTATGAGAAATGTGCTGTAAAGGCAAATGTATTTTTGAGACATTGCAGCAAGAGCAACAGAGCCTTCAAATAATTACTGAATAAATGTAAAGCTTTTGAAACTGTGCTACAATATTAAATCATAAATATGCAAGACATGTGTGATCACTTACCCTAGGATTTCAGAAACTTAGAGGTTTCAGAATGTGTATCTAAACTTATGTAGGGCATGGAAAAAAACTGGGGGTGCAGTCAACAAGCAGTAGGGAAGTTATCCTGGGAAATTTTCAGTGAAAACGCAGAGTGATCTTGAATTGCAGAACGATGAGAGAAGGTGTGGGAGTGGAGGAGGTGTGGTTGAAAGGAAGTATTGGTGTCAGAATCTGTTGTCCTGAGACTATAATAGGACAGCTTAGGGCAGGGAGACAGGCTGCAGCATCTGAGAATACACAGAACCTACATGGAAAATAATAGATGTAAGAGCTGTTGTCTGCAGGAGATTTTTAAGGCTTTTATAGGTTTCCTACCCCATGGTCTGTGGACACACTGACTGGTTAAAGTGCCAAGGACAAATGAAAAGGAGACATTAATGATGTCTTACTAACACCCTGGTGATGAGAACACAATTGTTAAAGTTCACTTCATAATTGAATGTGACAAAAATTAGTTCGGAAGTTTAACTTAACTGCTTGGTAAATAACATGATTAAGTTGTTTCCAAATGATTCCCCTCTGCTTGAATTTGTAAATAAAACAAAGTAGGTAATATATGAAATAAAGATGCCTCCGTCTGAGAGAACACACAGTTATTTAACTACTGGGCGAATGCCCAGGATGGGGCAGGTTGACTTAAACCAATTCTACCTTTATTCCTGTAAATAAACCTAAAGATAAATGACTGGCAAAATATAAAGATGTTAGCAGTAAAATTTTGTGACCTCCCTGAGGTTGAATTATGTGATTAATGTTCAAATATCTTTCTTCTATGTGGCTCAGTAGCTAAATGCATTTAGTCACATAGATCTCGGTTCCAAGTTGTACTGAAACTACTGATGAAATGTATGTTTACGCACAAACCTATCTGAGAGACTCAAGAAAGTAACACACATCCTTATGCTTAAATTTAACAACAATATAAATAGGATTTCCTGCTCTTGAGTTCACATGATGTCCACTAATCTAATTTTTGTTTGTTTCATAGATCATTAAATAACTTTGGATGTGATATATGCTCATTGAAACCTTTATCTTCTTCCACATCTACTCACTCACATAAAATTGCTTCAGCTCCTAATTTTCTGTAAATATTGACATGGCTCTGCAAAATCTCTTTCCTATTCAAAGTAAAATGTCTCCAAATCTACCCATTTCTGGCAATACTAGTTGACTATCTGTTTGACCATACCCTGATTCATTTCCTCACATATTTCATTTCTCCTTTATTAATAAATGTTTTCACTAGAGATTTTGTCTTTCTGCTACAAATATTCTAAAGTTTTTCACATGTTAAAGTCTTACTTTCCTTCTAATTATAGGGAGACAATCCTCCATGGATCTCTCACTTTTCTGCATGTTTTGCAAGCCAGGCATTGATTGACTTTATTTTGGACTATCTTTTCAAGGATGTCTGTATAGCAAATAGCTGTGGTAAAGAGATAGTGTCTCCCTCTAGAACAAAGAGAAATTTCTTTACTGTGCAGTATAATAATAATGTCTCCTTTCATGACAAAGGTCAAACAAGCTTATGACCCATTATAAATGGGCTCCCTAAGCTCAGGGTTCTTCCTCTATAATTAAACCCATTGTATGTGCAAACATTTCTCAACTGGCTGTGAGAAGTGGGGCTTGGGAACTCGTGCAAAAGATGGTGCTCTGCTAATACAGCTATTGCTGTGAGTAAAAAGTATTTTTTCTCTGACCCAAGAGTCTGTGCCTTATTCCAGCATTTATGAAACTGTGACAGGATAACTTTTTAGCTTGCAAATTTTCAACCCTTCACAGTTCTGTATGGGAACATGCCTTCAAGGTACCATTTCATATTATTCTCTTTTTTCACCATCCCAATCATCAAAGAGTAACCTATGTGCCCTGCTTCCATTTCCTCATGTACCAGTCACTCTTTAGCACAGTGAAGTCTGACTTCTTCTCCCATACCATTACTGAAATTTCTTTCTTCAGTAATACAAAATTCTCTTGTAGTATTGAATCCAGGGTTCTTTGAACAACTCCTAATTTTCTTTGATCTTGGTAAGGCATTTGTTATGTTGATCACCTTTTTCCACTTGAAACTCCTCATTGTGATTCCCCTTTTAGTCTTAAATTGGTTCCTTCTCGGTCACTCTCAATGGCCTTTCTGTTACTAACATCTCATTAGAGAGATCATACCTGTGGTAGGACCAGACCCTAAAGCTCTATTTTTGATCAGTTCTTTTCCGATAATTCATTAGTAGCTTAAACATCTTCAGCTCATACCTATGTCTCAAGTTTACCTCTCTCAAAACCTCATTTTCACATCTCAACAGCTGCTAATGACTTCTACTTAAATATCCCTGTCTCCAACCCCTCAAACTCAGTAAATACAGAGTCAAATGTCTTTCAGGTTGAGCCAAACTTATGCACTTATGGAGAGGATGCTATTATTCACCTAGTTTCCCTAATTTTAATATTGAGAAACATCTTTTCTTTCTCTCCATATCTGAACTTACTGTCTTGCTGATCATTCATTATTAATTCTCCATGTGCCTCCTTGTTTATATTCATTATTTCATTATCCTAAATCATTATCCTTTATTTCATTAATATCAGTCTTGGTATACTACATATATTTTGTAACTGGGGATCAATTTTCTTCACTTTGATGTATTATTAAACCAGTGGTGATTTATTTTCCCAAAATACAACTGCAATTTTTTCAAGTTCCAGCTCAAAAAATATTCTTACCTTTAGATGAAAACCATCTAAAGTTGGAAATCTCCAAACTTATTTACCAAGTTGCTTCTCCATTTTTCTCTTCTACCTCTGCTTTAAATATATATATTCATCATTCATTCAACAAAAATTTATTACAATCTACTTTTCAGGCACATTACTAGAACTCAGGAAGCAAAGATGAATATAACATATTGCCTGTCCTCGAGTACTAAGGAAAAATAAATATTCAACAGGAAATATTACAGTGAAGTGTAATAAAAACATAGTGGCTTTTTTCATACTCTTGCTTATGTTGTTTTCTAGTACCGAATGTCATCATTATTTTCTCCCCACTTATATATTTCACTTTTTTTTTAAAGTTCAATGCTTAGCTCCAATTTTATTTCTGTATGAGTTTTTCCTCCATGACTAGAACTCTATTAATCTCTGTAATAATTAATATCAACTCCACTCAATTTAAACTCAGCATGAGTTATTTCACTTATTATTAGTCTTTTTTCTGTGACTTTGGTTCTAATATGTTTGTAAGATTATAAGTATCTCTAGGCGAATATATTAGTTAACACTGGTGTTCAACTCTTAGTAACGAAGGGTTTATTTTTCTTCTTAAATGAGAAAATGGGAATTAAGGATTTCCTATATTAATCACCTCAAGGATATAAAGGCTGAGATTATTGTGATTAGCCCTTCAGCTATGATCTCAAGATGGCTACTCCAACCATAACAAAGATCTTTTCCTTTTGCTAACTAATGGAAGAAACAACATGGTAGAAGGGTAATGCCAAAATTTGGAAAAGAAAAAGGTGCAGAGCAGAAGAATCCAAAAGGTATACCTTTTTAAAAGTCCAGAGATATACTTTGGGTGCATGAGTTTTATTTATATCAGGTAGCTCTCCTTAGCTATAAGGGATTCTTAAAAAATATAACCTGTAACTTGGACATGTTGCTACTCATTACAAAATTGCAGTACTGTTAACAAGTAAAAGAGGATAATGGACATTTAGTAGGTCACTACTAGGATCTGCCACAGTAAAAGAGTATTTCTATCACTAGCTACTAATATTTGTTCATTGACATTCAATGTAAGTCACTAGAAGTGTGTCCTGTATTTCTACCCTTTGCTGATAGATCTGTTTCAATAGACATGCCTGTCATTTGCAGAAATGACAGATCTGTATGGCAAATTGATGTTCAAAAATTGAGAGAAAGAAGGCTCTAGTTATAGGCAGATTTGATACATTCTAACTTCCTTTACAGAGAGCAGAAGTGACGCTATGTTCACACACAGAGACTTACAAAAACAGAAAGCTGGAGACTTCGGTTTTACAACTTCAGTCATGACTAAAGCATGTACAGAACACAGTTTTTCATGTCTCCACAAAATTTTATTGATGGTTGCAGTAGTTCTGGATATAGGCTTGTCAGAAAGACACAAGTGATCTCAGAGGTACACTTGTAACATTCCTTGATCCCAGGGTTCATTCTCCTCCAAAAATGCATGCACATTTTTTTCTTTACCTTTTTCTCCAATTGATTTGGAAAATGTGAGCTCATGGTGGCAAGCAAACAGGATTAGCAACAACATGGTATGCCAGAGACATAAAAGTCCTCAAGATAAATGACAGACATTAAAAGAAATTGATATATGAAAACACATAGGAAATTAAAGAGAGAAGACTAAAAAATTCTATATGTGAAATAAGTAATATCAGAAATGAGCAATTTATTCAATTGCTTAACAGAAGATTGTACACAGCAGAAGAAAGGATAAGTAAACTTGGTGTAAGTCAATAGAAATTTCAAACCATATCAGAGAAAAGAAATAATTAAAAGTACAAAGTGAACACAGGTTCTTAGACACGTGGCACAATATGATGTTCTGACAGAAGTATAATTGAAATCCTAGAAAAGGAGGAGGGAATGGGACAGAGGCAAGACACTGGTAGAGAATTTTCAAAGCTGATGAAAGAGATCAACCTGCAGATGGAGTACATTTAGAAGACTCCAATTAAAATAAGTGCAAAGACAAAAATAAACTCAAAATGGATTAAAGACCTAAATATAAGGGCAGAAACTACAAAACTCTTAGAGGAAAACATAGGCAGAACACATAGGCCAATGGACAGATCATCCAAAATGAAAATAAATAAGGAAACAGAAGCTTTAAAGGACACAATAGACCAGATAGATTTAGGTGATATTTATAGGACATTCCATCCAAAAACAGCAGATTACACTTTCTTCTCAATTGCGCACAGAAGATTCTCCAGGATAGATCACATCTTGGGTCACAAATCAAGCCTCAGTAAATTTAAGAAAAGTGAAATCATACCAAGCATATTTTCTGACCACAATGCTATGAGATTAGAAATCAATTACAGGGGGAAAAAATGTAAAAAACATAAACACATGGAGGCTAAATATTATGTTACTAAATAACCAAGAGATCACTGAAGAAATCAAAGAGGAAATCAAAAAATACCTAGAGACAAATGACAATGAAAACAAGACGTTCCAAAACCTATTATGGGATGCAGCAAAAGCAGTTCTAAGAGGGAGGTTTATAGCTATACAAGCCTACCTAAAGAAAAAAGAAAAATTTCAAATAAACAATCTAACCTTATACCTGAAGAAACTACAGAAAGAAGACCAAACAAAACCCAAAGTTAGCAGAAGGAAAGAAATCATAAAGATCAGATCAGAAACCAATGAAAAAGAAACAAAGAAAACAATAGCAAAGATCAATAAAACTAAAAGCTGATTCTTTGAGAAGATAAACAAAATTGATAAACCATTAGCTAGACTCATCAAGAAAAAGAGGGAGAGGACTCAAATCAATAAAATTAGAAATGAAAAATGAGAAGTTACAACAGATGCTGTAGAAATACAAAGCATCCTAAGAGACTACTACGAGCAACTCTAGGCCAATAAAATGGACAACCTGGAAGAAATGGACAAATTCATAGAAAGGTATAGCCTTCCAAGACTGAACCAGGAAGAAACAGAAAATATGAACAGACCAATCACAAGTAATGAAATTGAAATTGCAATTAAAAATCTTCCAACAAACAAAAGTCCAGGACCAGATGGCTTCACAGGTGAATTCTATCAAACATTTAGAAAAGAGCTAACACCCATCCCTCTCAAACTCTTCCAAAAAATTACAAAGGAAGGAAAACTTCCAAACTCATTCTATGAGGCCTCCATCACTCTGATACCAAAACCAGACAAAGATAGTACAAAAAAAGAAAATTACAGACCAATATCACTGATGAATATTGATGCAAAAATCCTCAACAAAATACTAGCAAACAGAATCCAACAACACATTAAAATGATCATACACCATGATCAAGTGGGATTTATCTCAAGGATGCAAGGCTTCTTCAATATATGCAAATCAATCAATGTCATACACCAGATTAACATACTGAAGGATAAAAACCATGTGATCATCTCAATAGATGCAGAAAAAGCTTTTGACAAAATTCAACACCCATTTATGATAAAAACTCTCCAGAAAGTGGGCATAGAGGGAACCTACCTCCACATAATAAAGGCCATTTATGACAAACCCACAGCAAACATCATTCTCAATGGTGAAAACCTGAAAACATTTCCTCTAAGATCAGGAACAAGACAAGGATGTCCACTCTCGCCACTTTTATTCAACATAGTTTTGTAAGTCCTAGCCTCAGTAATCAGAGAAGTAAAAGAAATAAAAGGAATACAAATTGGAAGAGAAGAAGTAAAACAGTCACTGTCTGCAGATGACATGATACTATACATAGAGAATCCTAAAGATGCCCCCAGAAAACTACTAGAGCTAATCAATTAATTTGTTAAAGTAGCAAGCTATAAAATTAATGCACAGAAATCTCTTACATTCCTATACACTAATGATGAAAAATTTGAAAGAGAAATTATGGAAACACTCCCATTTACCACTGCAACAAAAAGAATAAAATACCTAGGAATAAACCTACCTAGGGAGACAAAAGACCTGTATGCAGAAAACTATCAGATACTGATGAAAGAAATTAAAGATGATACTAACAGGTGGAGAGATCTACCATGATCTTGGATTGGAAGAATCAATATTATGAAAATGACTATAGTACCGAAAGCAATCTACAGATTCAATGCAATCCCTATCAAATTACCAATGGCATTTTTTACGGAACTAGAACAAAAAATGTTAAAATTTGTATGGAGACAAAAAAGACCCTGAATAGCCAAAGCAGTCTTGAGGGGAAAAAAAGGAGCTAGAGGAATCAGACTCCCTGACTTCAGACTATACTACAAAGTTACAGTAATCAAGACAATATAGTACTGGCACAAAAACAGAAACATAGATCAATGGAACAAGATAGAAAGCCCAGAGATAAACACACACACCAATGGTCAACTAATCTATGACAAGGAGGCAAGGATATACAATGGAGAAAAGACAGCCTCTACAATAAGTGGTGCTGGGAAAACTGGACAGCTACATGTAAAAGAATGAAATTAGAACAGTCCCTAACATCATACACAAAAATAAACTCAAAATGGGTTAGAGACCTAAATGTAAGACCAGACACTATAAAACTCTTAGAGGAATACATAGGAAGAACATTCTTTGACATAAATCACAGCAAGATCTTTTTTGATCCATCTCCTAGAGTAATGGAAATAAAAACAAAAATAAACAAATGGGACCTAATGAAACTTCAAAGCTTTTGCACAGCAAAAGAAATCATAAACAAGATGAAAAGACAACCCTCAGAATGGGAGAAAATATTTGCAAATGTATCAGTGGACAAAGGATTAATCTCCAAAATATATAAACAGCTCATGCAGCTCAGTATTAAAAAAACAAACAACCCAATCCAAAAATGGGCAGAAGACCTAAATAGACATTTCTCCAAAGAAGACATACAGATGGCCAAGAAGCACATGAAAAGCTGCTCAACATCACTAATTATTAGAGAATTGCAAATCAAAACTACAATGAGGTGTCACCTCACACCAGTTAGAATGCGCATCATCAGAAAATCTACAAACAACAAATGCTGGAGAGGGTGTGGAGAAAAGGGAACTCTCTTGCACTGTTGGTGGGAATGTAAATTGATACAGCCACTTTGGAGAACAGTATGGAGGTTCCTTAAAAAACTAAAAATAGAATTAACATATGATCCAGCAATCCCACTATGGGGCATATACCCAGAGAAAACCATAATTCAAAAAGACACATGCACCCCAATGTTCATTGCAGCACTATTTACAATAGCCAGGTCATGGAAGCAACCTAAAGGCCCATCGACAGATTAATGGATAAAGAAGATGTGGTACATATATACAATGGAATATTACTCAGCCATAAAAAGGAACGAATTTGGGTCATTTGTTGAGACGTCGATGGGTCTAGAGACTGTCATACAGAGTGAAGTAGGTCAGAAAGAGAAAAATAAATATCATATATTAACGCATATATGTGGAACCTAGAAAAATGGTACAGATGACCCAGTTTGCAAAGCAGAAATTGAGACACAGATGTAGAGAACAAAGCTATGGACACCAAGTGGGGAAAGAGGCGGGGTGATGAGGTTGGTGGTGGGATGAATTGGGCGACTGGGACTGACATGTATACACTGATGTGTATAAAATTGATGACTAATAAAAACCTGCTGTATTAAATAAATACATAAATTTCAAAAATTAAAAAACAAAAAAAGAAACAAGAATCATCTCAAATAAACAACCTAACCTTACACCTAAAGCAGTTAGAGAAAGAAGAACAAAAATATCCCAAATTTAGCAGAAGGAAAATAATGATAAACATCACATCAGAAATTAATGAAAAGGATATGAAGGAAACAGTAGCAAAGATCAATAAAACTAAAAGCTGGTTCTTTGAGAAGATAAACAAAACTGATAAACCACTAGCCAGGCTCATCAAGACAAAAAGGGAGAAGACTCAAATCAACAGAATTAGAAAAGGAAAAGGAGAAGTAACAACTGACACTGCAGAAATACAAAGGATCATGAGAGATTACTACAAGCAACTATATGGCAATTAAATGGAGAACGTGGAAGAAATGGACAAATTCTTAGAAAAACACAACCTTCCGAGACTCAACCAGGAAGAAACAGAAAGTACAAAAAAACAGAGCAATCACAAACACTGAAATCGAAACTGTGATTAAAAATCTTCCAGCAAACAAAAGCTGAGGACCAGATGGCTTCACAGGCGAATTCTATCAAACATTTATAGAAGAGCTAACACCTACCCTTCTCAAACTCTTCCAAAATATAGCAGAGGGAGGAACACTCCCAAACTCATTCTACGAGGTCACCATCACCCTGGTACCAAAACCAAAGATGTCACAAAAAAAGAAAACTACAGGCCAATATCACTGATGAACATGCATGCAAAACTCCTCAACAAAATACTAGCAAACAGAATCCAACAGCACATTAAACGGATCATACACCATGATCCAGTGGGGTTTATCCCAGGAATGCAAGGATTCTTCAATATACGTAAATCAATCAATGTGATACACCATATTAACAAACAGAAGGATAAAAACCATAGGATCATCTCAATAAATCCAGAGAAAGCTTTTGACAAAATTCAACACGGATTTATGATAAAAACTCTTCAGAAAATATGCATAGAGGGAACTTATCTCAACATAATAAAGGTCATATATAGCAAACCCACAGCCAGCATCATTCTTAATGGCGAAAAACTGAAACCATTTCCATGAATATCAGGAACAAGACAAAGGTGCCCACTCTCACCACAATTATTCAACATAGTTTTGGAAGTTTTAGCCACAATATTATCAGAGAAGAAAAAGAAATAAAAGGAATCCAAATCGGAAAAGAAGAAGTAAAACTGTCATTGTTTGCAGATGACATGATTCTATACATAGAGAATCCTAAAGATGCTACCAGAAAACTACTAGAGATAATCAATGAATTTGGTAAAGTTGCAGGATACAAAATTAATGCACAGAAATCTCTTGCATTCCTATACACTAATGATGAAAAATCTGAAAGAGAAATTAAGGAAACATTCCCATTTACCATTACAACAAAAAGAATAAAATACCTAGGAATAAATGTACCTAAGGAGACAAAAGGACTGTTTGCAAAAAACTATAAGACACTGATGAAAAAAATTAAAGATGATACAAACAAAGGAGAGATATACCATGCTCTTGGATTGGAAGAATCAATATTGTGAAAATAACTATACTACCCAAAGCAATCTACAGATTCAGTGCAATCCCTATCAAAATACCAATGGCATTTTTCATGGAACTAGAACAAAATATTTCACAACTTGTATGGAAACACAAAAGACCCCGAACAGCCAAAGCAATCTTGAGAAAGACAAACGGAGCTGGAGGAATCAGGCTCCTGGACTTCAGACTATACTACAAAGTTACAGTAATCAAAACAGTATGGTACTGGCACAAAAACAGAAATATAGATCAATGGGACAGGATAGAAAGTCCAGAGAAAAACCCAAGCGCATATGGTCAACTTATCTTTGATAAAGGAGGCAAGAATACACCATGGAGAAAAGACAGCCTCTTTAATAAGTGGTGCTGAGAAAACTGGACAGCTATATGTACAAGGATGAAATTAGGACACTCCCTAACACCATACGCAAAAATGAATTCAAAATGGATTAAAGACCGAATTGTAAGGCCAGAAACTATAAAACTCTTAGAGGAAAACCTAGGCAGAACACTCTATAACATAAATCACAGCAAGATCCTTGTTGACCCACCTCCTAGAGAAATGGAAATAAAAACAAATATAAACAAATGGGACCTAATGAAACTTTAAAGCTTTTGCAAAGCAAAGGAAACCATTAACAAGACGAAAGATAACCCACAGAATGGGAGAAAATATTTGCAAATGAAGCAACTGACAAAGGATTAATCTCCAAAATATACAAGTGGCTCATGCAGCTCAATATCAAAAAAACAAACAACCTAATCCAGAAATGAGCAGAAGACCTAAATAGACATTTCTCCAAAGAAGATATGCAGATTTACAACAAACACATGAAAGGATGCTCAACATCACTAATCATTAGAGAAATGCAAATCAAAACTGCAATGAGATATTACCTCACACCAGTCTGAATGGCCATCATCAAAAGGTCTACAAACAATAAATGCTGGAAAGGCTGTGGAGAAAAGGGAACCCTCTTGCACTGTTTGGGGGAATATAAATTGATACAGCCACTATGGAGAACAGTATGGAGGGTCCTTAAAAAACTGAAAATAGAACTACCATATGACCCAGCAATCCCACTACTGGGCATATACCCTGAGAAAACCATAATTCACAAATAGTCATGTACCAAAATATTCATTGCAGCACTATTTACAATAGCCAGGACATGGAGGCAACCTAAGTGTCCATCGACAGACAAATGGATAAGGAAGATGTGGCACATATATACAATGGAATATTACTCAGCCATAAAAAGAAAAGAAATTGAGTTATTTGTAGTGAGGTGGTAGGACCTAGAGTCTGTCATACAGAGTGAAGTAAGTCAGAAAGAGAAAAACAAATACCATATGCTAACACATATATATGGAATCTAAAAAAAAATGAAAATGGTTCTGAAGAACCTAGAGGCCAGACAGGAATAAAGACACAGATGTAGAGAATGGATTTGAGGGCCCAGGGAGGGGGAAGTGTAAGCTGGGGTGAAGTGAGAGAGTGGCATTAACATATATACACTACCAAACGTGAAATAAATAGTGGTAAGCAGCCGCATAGCACAGGGAGATCAGCTCGGTGCTTTGTGACCACCTAGAGGGGTGGGAAAGGGAGGGTGGGAGAACAACGCAAGAGGGAGGGGATATGGGGATATATGTATATGTATAGGTGATTCACTTTGTTATACAGCAGAAACTAACACAACACTGTAAAGCAATTATACTCCAATAAAAATGTTAAAAAAAAGAGTGCCAGAATCTCAAAACTTTATGTTGAATGGAAAATCAGACATAAGTGAGTATATTTGTATTTTTCCATGCATCTAAAATCCAGAGACAGTCATGCTTAATCTAAACTGGTAAATATCAGGCAGTACAGATGGTAGTTGCTTGGGAGGTGGTGTTGTGGGCATGTGAGTTTGTGATCAGAATGGACAAGATATAACCTTCTGGGGGAATGGAAATAATTTATATCTTGATTTGCATGGTGATTATATGAGTATAAAATTGTCAAAAATCCTCAAATTTTGCACAATATCTGTAATTTCATTATACATAAATTTTAATCCCCAAAATCTCAATTTAAAAAAACAAGACTCCTTTATCTGCTGTTAAAGGCTATATTAATTTCCTCTTGCTGTTGTAACAAATTAACACAAATTTAGTGGCTTAAAGCAATGCAAATTTATTCTCTTATTTTTCTGGAGAACAGAGGTTTAAATGGGTCCACAGTATTGTGTTCCTTCTGGAGGTTCTAAGGGAGGACTCGTTTCTTTGTCTTTCCCAGATTCTAGAAACTCTCCACATTTTTGGATCATGGCCCCTTCCTTCATCTCAAAGCTATCTCTTCAATCTCTATTTCCATATCCCTATCTCCTTTTGATGACTTTTACCCTCTTGCCACCCTTTTACCCTCTGGTAAGGATGATGTAAACTAATACATTGCCCCTTCCCCCAGTAATCCAGGATAATCTCCCCTTCTCAAACTTCTTAGTTTTTTCAAATTTGCAAAATCCCTTTTTGCCATGTAAGGTAATATATTCAAGTGTTCCAGTGATTAGGATATGGATATCTCTGAGGTGAGGGCAGGGTCGGGGGGAGGAGTGGGTAATGTGTGGCATCATTCCATCTACCGCAGAGACCAAATGATCAGACTAATTAAAAACAGATTCCCAGCGTGGCTGACATCCAGTGGGAAATGAAAACAGCTGTGCACAAACCAGAACCATAACCAGACTGATCCAAATATTAGGAACTCTCAGCCAAAGTAAAATCTCAGTCTTTGCATGAGATTCTCCCCCAGGGGCTGAGAGCCATATGCCTGGGTGAAAAAATCTTATGACATGCAATTCTTGTGAAAAGCAGTATAATCATTCCTACTGCTGTACTGTACTATAGTGTAGTCACTATGTTTCAAAAAGCAGCAGTAGTCTTGTTAGGGAGGTGATTGCTCCTGTGCAACTTAGTGAAATCACAGCTGTGCATCTTCCTGGCAGCATACCCTGCATCCAGTTTGTGCTCAATCAATATTTGACAGTGATCTCAACAAAGAGAATGACTATATTACTGTTGACGTCAATGAAATGGATTCATAGAGATCGGCAGAAGGCATGATGCTGTCCTGAGCACGTGCGTTACTCCCAGGGGCTCCTGGTTTGGAAAACGTGGCAAATTAGTAATATTTTGTCAAACACTCAGGTATTTTGCAAAAACCAATGTTAAGTCACTGTGTGAATTTAATTCATTATTTTAGAAATAGTTTGCTCCTTCATGGAAAGCAACCCTTTCTTATTCTAATCTTTTTGCCCCCAGATTCATTTTTGACTGTGGATACTGATTCCAGGGAGAGTAAAGCCCAATTAATTACTAACTTCCCAAGAATTTACAAGCCCCCTCAAAGATTATACACAGCAAATCCCATTCTGTTAACTCTTGGAGTCTGTTAAAACAAGCAGAAATCTTTCACCATTTCAGTTAAGCTAACCTGACCATTTTAGGAGTTACAGACACATTAGCTCCACAAATTAAGCTTTCTATTCCTATGGGTCTTTTCCTGGGCTTATTTATTCAGTTTTGGTTTGTGAGAAGAGTTGTCTGTCAGCTCGCTCTTCTTTAAACCCATATGTCTCTTGGGGAATTTTTTCTTAGAAGCCTTCATATACATAATTACTTATTTTCTTTTCAGAAGCACAAAGCATCTAGTCAGTTTTTACTTTTAATGCAATATATTATTGCCATAGTTTTTGCAGTGACAGAACTTTAAATCAACTATTAACTATTTACATCTCTGTGTTCCCTAGAATTGGTGACATAAACATTCCCAAATTACTAGAGAACAGCTGTTTTAAATAATATATTTTTTCTTCTTTGTTTCTCTATTTTTGGTTATCCAAAGATAATGACTACAATAACTGTATCTTATGTAGTTACACAGATCACTGGTGAATTTAAATTGAGGATGATATTGGACTTAAGGGGTCAATTCTCTAACAGTCAATGAAAGAGTAGTTTCCTCATTATGATTGAGAAACCAATTAGATTTGACAAGAATTACATGTAAACTAACAGGAAACTTAGAATTTTATCTTTTACCCTTGGAGAATCCTTTGATCATTTTTCATTAAGAAGTAGTTTGTGGTTTGAAGTAGAGTTTTCTAAGCAATCATGAGATCTCATGCATTAGGAAGGAAATGGCTTTCTTCATCTACACATGCAATTTCATGAAAATTGGGCAATCTTTTAAAAGAATTGTATAACTACAATACAGTAGATGATTTTAAAAGCTCATTTAGACCATTGTCTCTCATCCTCTGGCTTCAAATTTTATGGTTTCCAAATAAAACCAGACAGGTAGAAGTTCTATCTCATATTCAGAGATCTTCAGAGGATATCCCATGGTCTACCTGGGTAGTCTACCCCAATGCCTAACAGCCCTCATACTCTTTCCAATGAACTGATTTCCAGTGGTTTTGCCACAGTGGAATTAGAGAACAATGTGTCAACATAACATTGTAATGAATCTCTACAATCAAATAGTTAAAGACTTTTGTTTACTCAGCTAAAACTAAACAGCACCCTGTTTCTTTGGCCTCCTTAAACTAGATCTTATTTTAGAAACTCTTTAAATCAAAATAATGGTTTTCTTTAAATTTTCCACAATCTTCTTGAATTTACTTATTTTATAATTTGCATGTGCTACTTTATCTCCAATGCAACAAATCTAAAACTGAAATCAATACCTCTTTTTCCAAATTAGCTCCTCCTCCTTAATTATCAATTAACTTTCATTGTACTATCGTCTTTTATACACACACCATCAAATGTTTAGGGATACAAACACTGTATTCTTCCTGGTTCCATCTATAGTCCAGTAAGTGTCCAAGTCCTTGTTAATTAAACCTTCTAAATGCCTTTATTTAGCATCCTCTATTTTTTTATCTCAGGCAATATCTTTAAGATCATGTTGCTTTTTGGGGAGACTACTACAACACTCTCTAAACTAATATGCATTTGTCTCTCTTCCTTTATCATTCATTAATCCATGAGATTAATTTTAATAAAGTACAGCTGTGAACATATGTGAGGGACACTTGTAAGAGTCAGCCTCAGGCCCCTTTAAACATATTTCTTATGTTTGGGTTTTTTTGTACTGCTAAGTAACAACTTTCTTTAAAGTAAAGACTGAAAATCTCTTTTCCAGCATCCTGTACAGCTAGGGCACAGGCATATGACCTAGAATCCACCAATCAAACTCATCAGTGTGAAGTGTTGACTCATAAGAAATGTGAGGGTTCATACACCATGTTTGTTTCTGTTAAGAAGGTAGTGAAGACAATTGGTTTTAGAGTCATCAGTGAATGCAAGGGTACTTTCTTGAAAGAGAACTGGCACACATGCAAAAAAGGCAGTGGTAGCAGTTATGTTGATTTCCTAGTCCAGAAAAGGTAGACATGCAAAAAATTTAGTAGTGGTAGTGTCCTCATAGACCTCTTCTACAGCACAATTCTGGTTTTTTCCTGGAGACCTACCCAGAGTTCATCATGCAGCCCCTAAACAATTCTCTGAACTACCATATATATATATGTGTGTGTATATATATATATATATATATATATATATATATATATATACACACACACACACACACACACCATATATATATATATACCATATATATATATATACCACATATATATTTATATATATAAATTTTTATTGAAACATAGTTGATTTACATGTTGAGTCACATTCAGGTGTACAACAAAGTGATTCAGGTATACATATATAAAAATACATATATTCTTATTTTACATTTTCTTCCATTATAGTTTATAAAATGATATTGAGTATAATTCCCTTTGTTATACAGTAGGACCTTGTTGGTTATCTATTTTATGTATAGTAGTATGTATATTTTAATCCCAAACTCCTAGTTTATCCCTTCTCCCCCTTTCCTCTTTGGTAATCATAAGTTTGTTTTCTATGTCTGTGAATCTATTTCTGTTTTGTAAATAAGTTCATTTGTATCATTTTTTTAGATTCTACATATAAGCAATATCATATGATGTTTGTCTTTCTCTGTCTGGCTTACTTCACTTAATATGATTATCTCTAGGTCCATCCATGTTGCTGCAAATGGCATTATTTCATTCTTTTTTACAGCTGAGTAATATTCCATTGTATATATATAACACATCTTCTTTATCCATTTGTCTGTTGATGGACACCTAGGTTGCTTCCATGTCTTGGCTTTTGTAAATAGTGCTGCAATGAATATTGGGGTGCAAGTACTTTTTTAAATTATGGTTTTCTCCAGATACATGCCCAGAAGTGGAATTTCTGGATCATATGGTATGTCTGTTTCTATTTTTTAAGGACCCTCCATACTGTTCTCCATAGTGGGTGTACCAATTTACATTTGCACCAACAGTGTAGGAGGGTTCCCTTTTCTCCACACCTTCTCCAGCATTTATTATTTGTAGAATTTTTGATGATGGCCAACCTGACCAGTGTGGGGTGATATCTCATTGTAGTTTTTATTTGCATTTCTCTAATAATTAGCAATGCTGAACATCTTTTCATGTGCCTGTTGGCCATCTGTATGTCTTCTTTGGAGAAATGTCTATTTAGATCCTCTATTTCTTGATTGGGTTGTTTGTTTTTTTGATATTGAGTTGTATGAGCTATTTGTATATTTTGGAGATTAATCCCTTGTTGGCCACATCGTTTGCAAATATTTTCTCCCATTCTGTAGATTGTCTTTTTGTCTTGTTTATGGTTTCCTTTGCTGTGGGAAAGATTTTAAGTTTAATTAAGTCCCATTTGTTTATTTCTGTTTTCACTTCCATTACTCTAGGAGATGGATCCAAAAAGATATTGCTGTGACTTATGTCAGAGTGTTCTACCTATGTTTTCCTCTAAGAGTTTTATTGTATCCAGTTTTACATTTAGGTCTTTAATCCATTTTGAGTTTGTTTTTGTATATGGTGTTAGAGAATGTTCTAATTTCATTCTTTTACATGTGGCTGTCCATTTTTCCCAGCACCGATTATTGAAGAGACTGTCTTTTCTCCATTGTATATTCTTGCATCCTGTGTTGTAGGTTAATTGACCTTAGGTGTGTCAGTTAATTTCTTGGATTTCTATCTTGTTCTATTGATCCATATTTGTTTTTGTGCCAGTACCATACTGTTTTATTACTGTGGCTTTGTAGTATGGTCTGAAGTCAGGAAGCCTGATTCCACCAGCTCCATATTTCTTTCTCAAGATTGCTTTGGCTATTTGGGGTCTTTTGTGTTTCCATACAACTTTTAATTTTTTTTGTTCTAGTTCTGTAAAAAATGCCATTGGTAATTTCATTGGAATTTTTTTTAATCAATAGAGTGCCTTGGGTAGTATAGTCATTTTGATAATATTGACTCTTCCATCCAAGAACATGGTATATCTTTCCATCTGTTTGTGTCATCTTCTATTTCATCCATCATTGTCTTGTAGTTTTCAGAGTACAAATCCTTTGCCTCCTTAGGTAGGTTTATTCCTAGGTATTTTATTCTTTTTGATGCAATGGTAAATGGGATTGTTTCCTTAATTTCTCTTTATGATCTTTTGCTGTTAGTGTATAGAAATGCAACAGATTTCTGTGTATTAATTTTGTATCCTATGACTTTACAAATTCATTGATGAGCTCTAGTGGTTTTCTGGTAGCATCTTTAGAATTTTCTATGTATAGTGTCATGTCGTCTGCAAACAGTGACAGTTTTACTTCTTCTTTTCCAATTTGGATTTTTAAATTTCTTTTTCCTCTCTGATTGCTTTGACTAGGACTTCCAAAACTATGTTGAATAAAAATGGTGAGAGTGGGCATCCTTGTCTTGTTCCTGATCTTAGAGGAAATGCTTTCAGCTTTACACCATTGAGTATGATGTTAGCTGATAGTTTGTCATATATGGCCTTTATTATGTTTAGGTATGTTCCCTTTATGACCACATTCTGGAGAGTTTTTATCATAAATGTCTCTTGAATTTTACCAAAGGCTTGTTTTGCATCATATGGTTTTTATTCTTCAATTTGTTAATGTGCTGTATCACACAGATTAATTTTCAGATATTGAAAATCCTTGCATCCCTGGGATGAATCCCACTTGATCATGGTGTGTGATCTTTTAAAATTATTGTTGGATTTGGTTTGCTGGTATTTTGTTGAGGATTTTTACGTCTATGTTCATCAGTGATGTTGGCCTGAAATTTTCTTTTTTTGTGGTACCTTTTTCTGGTTTTGGTATCAGGGTAATGGTGCCCTCATGGAATGAGTTTGAAAGTGTTCCTTGCTCTGCAATATTTTGGAGTAGTTTCAGAAGGATAGGTGTTAGCTGTTCTCTAAATGTTTGATAGAATTCACCTGTGAAGCCATCTGGTCCTGGACTTTTGTTTGTTTGGAGTATTTAATCACAGTTTCAATTTCAGTACTTGTGATTGGTCTGTTCTTATTTTCTATTTCTTCCTGGTTCAGTCTTGGGAGATTGCACCTTTCTAAGAATTTGTCCATTGCTTCTAGGTTGTCCATTTTATTGGCATAAGGTTGCATGTCGTAGTCTCTTATGGTCCTTTGTATTTCTGTGCTGTCTCTTTTAACTTCTCCTTTTTCATTTCTAATTTTACTGATTTGGGCCTTCTCCCTTTTTTTCTTGAAGGCTCTGGCTAAAGGTTTATCAATTTTGTTTATCTTTCCAGAGAACCAGCTTTTAGTTTCATTGATCTTTTCTATTGTTTGTCTCTATTTCATTTATTTCTGCTCTGATCTTTATGATTTCTTTCCTTCTACTTATTTGGGTTACATTTGTTCTTCTTACTCTAGTGCTTTATGTGTAATGTTAGGTTGTTTATTTGAGATTTTTCTTGTTTCCTGAGGTAAGCTTGTATTGCTATAAACTTCCCTCTTAGAACTGCTTTTGCTGCATTCCATAGGATTTGGATTGTCCTGTTTCATTTTCATTTGTCTCTAGGCATTTTTTAAATTTCCTCCTTGATTTCTTCAGTGATCTATTGGTTGTTTAGTGGCATATTGTTTAGCCTCCACGTGTTTGTGTTTTTTATAGTTTTTTTTCTTGTATTTGCTTTCTAATCTCATAGTGTTGTGGTCAGAAAAGATGCTTGATACAATTTAAATTTTCTTAAATTTACTAAGGTTTGCTTTGTGGCCCAGCATTTGATCTATCCAGGAAAATGTTCCATGTGTACATGAGAAGAATGTGTATTCTGCTACTTTTGGATGAAATGCTCTATAAATATCAGTTAAGTCCATCTGGCCTAATATGTCATTTAAGCCCTGTGTTTCTGTATTGATTTTCTGTCTGGATGATCTTTCCATTGATGTAGATAAGATGTTAACATAATATATTATTTTAATCACTTTTCCAGGAAAAGGAAACAGAGGAATCTCCTGCAGTCTATAAGAATCCAGAGTAATATCACACGTAATCCTCTGCTTCAAAATCTTTTATATTTCTGTATTTCTTAACAAAGTTGAAAATGCAAATATTTCCCAAATTCTGACCTCAAAATTCCACTTAAGTAATTGATTTCTCTATTCCTCCATAGCATTCATACATGCCAGCCAAACTTTTCTACTCACAGTTCTTTGAAGAGACTCTCACCTACTTTTGAGCCCTTTTTATGCCACTCTTCCCTTATTTCTTCAAAAACACCAACATGTCTTCTTCAAAGGCTAACTGAAATCCTAACATCTCTCATAAGGTATATCCAATTCAAAACACATGGAAGGCTCATTTGACCTCACTTAGTGCTAACTTTTCTCTGTATGTTTTTGTATTACTGCTCCAACTACCACATATGATATAGAAGTACAGAGAGATTACTGAATTAATTCTCATAGGCTCCTTCTTCCCTACTCCCAACAGAACACAGCCAGGTGCTTAGTAAATGTATGCCACAAGATCAATCAGATACCATATCACACCTAGTGTGGTCTAGTTGCAGGATTAGATTGTAGAATATATTTGCACAGCACATATTTGCTCAGCCCTCTGCAAGGCACTTGCTCAAACAATAGCTAGATTATTACTTGAGTTACAGGCTACTTATTTTTGTTAATTTATAGCCAGAAAATGACTTGAATAACAGAATTGGCCTAACATTACTCCAAATCCTTAGCAATTTATATTTGTTATGTTTAGGCAACATTATCCATCTCAACCAATCTCAGTGGATTAACATAGCAAGTGTTTCTTTCTTAATCACATATTATTAATTGTAGGTGGCCAGAGTTTTCCTCCATCTAGTGAAAATATCAATAACTCTTCTATTTCGTGATGTTTCTATTTTAACACTTGTCCATAAGGCAGGGAAATACAGGAATAGAAGAGACACAGCAACTTTAATCTGCCTTGGCCAACAGTGGCATATGTCATTTCTTTTCACAGTCTATTGGCCATTACTAGTGATAAGACCTTAACATAACAACATAAGAGGATAAGAAATGTACAGGACACTTGGAATATTTGAGCACTGTTTTTATACCACACAATCTGAAATCAATCTGCTATATTTTAAGCCTATTTATAATTTAAGTAACAGTGCAAACTAATTCTAAGCAAGATCAGTTTTCTTCTGTCTTCTATCTCCTTACCTTTCCCATAAATATACCTTGCTTCCTTTTTTGCTTTATTTCATGTTTTACTCTTACCTGTTCTGAATTTTTTTATCCAAAATTATATCCCTTCCACTCATGGTTTATTTATTTTTGAAATGTACTTAAGCCCCACATCAATTACCTTACATTTAGAACGCATCCCCAGATACTTCTGAATTCATTAGTGCCCCTTTTCCAAATGTCTATAGCACTTAAACTATAAAATTAAAAGTAAAGTACCTTACCCTTTAATACAAATACTATGTACAGGACAGCCTAAGGGATAAAATATGTGATCATAAGCAATACTATGTATAGCAAATC
Organism: Balaenoptera acutorostrata; assembly: GCF_949987535.1. Classification (NCBI taxonomy): domain Eukaryota; kingdom Metazoa; phylum Chordata; class Mammalia; order Artiodactyla; family Balaenopteridae; genus Balaenoptera; species Balaenoptera acutorostrata. The sequence continues at coordinate 100,867,993 of NC_080067.1, read as the reverse complement.
TTGTAAGAGGGCTTGGTCAATAAGTGAGATACCAGTAGTAGTTACTCTTGGTAGTAAGAAAAGAGACTCAAAATGGTAAATAACTTGGCTACATTACATTATATTTAATATTATAGAAGTTTGAGAAGAGAATGTTTTAATGATTTTGTGTGTGTGGGTGTGTTGTGGGTGGGGGATTCCTCCAAAATTCTAAATCAATAGAAATGGACAAAGGAATCAGATAAGGAGATCAAACTATTAATTTTATTTGTTGTAAACCTGATACCAGAAGGAGACTAGATCTGCTGACACAAACTGGCTGTCTGACACTCCCTGAACCTTTAATTAAACAAACCTGCTTAGTAACAGGCAAATCTAAGTGAATGCAGATATTTCTATCATTCGGGGACCCCTAGTTACTGCAAAGTAGAGGAGAAGGAGTCTAAGTTGAGAGCAGGCTGCTCTTAAAGATAGAAAACTATAAAAGGCTTGAGCCCAAAAGTTTTATTTCCTTTTCTCTATTTAACAATCAATCAGGTAAATCACTTTTCCTCTCTTGGTGAGCATTCAGTAAAGGGTTGCGGAAAAAAGAGATGAAGGGGCACCTCCAGAATCTTTTTCTCCAGGGGAGAATTTTCCTCCCCTCCAGAGAAAAATAAAGGTGATGACTGAACACTTCCTCTTTCAATGAAAGACATAACTAGATGGTGGAGATGGAGTTGTTCTATAAATAAAATCTGGAGCAGAAGCAAGAAGAACTACAATCCTGAAGCCTGTGGAACAAAAACCACATTCACAGAAAGATAGACAAGATGAAAAGGCAGAGGACTACGTACCGGATGAAGGAACAAGATAAAACCCCAGAAAAACAACTAAATGAAGTGGAGATAGGCAACCTTCCAGAAAAAGAATTCAGAATAATGATAGTGAAGATGATCCAGGACATCAGAAAAAGAATGGAGGCAAAGATCGAGAAGATGCAAGAAATGTTTAACAAAGACCTAGACGAATTAAAGAACAAACACACAGAGATGAACAATAAAATAACTGAAATGAAAACTACACTAGAAGGAATCAATAGTGGAATAACTGAGGCAGAAGAACAGATAAGTGACCTGGAAGACAGAATGGTGGACTTCACTGCTGCAGAACAGAATAAAGAAACAAGAATGAAAAGAAATGAAAACAGCCTAAGAGACCTCTGAGACAACATTAAATGCAACAACATTCACATTATAGGGGTCCCAGAAGGAGAAGAGAGAGAGAAAGGACCAGAGAAAATATCTGAAGAGATTATAGTCGAATATTCCCTAACATGGGAAAGGAAATAGCCACCCAAGTCCAGGAAGCGCGGTGAGTCCCATACAGGATAAACCCAAGGAGAAACACACCGAGACACATAGTAATCAAAGTGGCAAAAATTAAAGACAAAGAAAAATTATTGAAAGCAGCAAGGGGAAAATGACAAATAACATACAAGGGAACTCCCATAAGGTTAACAGCTGATTTCTCAGCAGAAACTCTACAAGCCAGAAGGGAGTGGCATGATATACTTAAAGTGATGAAAGGGAAGAACCTACAACCAAGATTACTCTACCTGGCAAGGATCTCATTCAGATTCGATGGAGAAATCAAAAGCTTTACAGACAAGCAAAAGCTAAGAGAATTCAGCACCACCAAACCAGCTCTACAACAAATGCTAAAGGAACTTCTCTAAGTGGGAAACACAAGAGAAGAAAAGAACCTACAAAAACAAACCCAAAACAATTAAGAAAATGGTCATAGTAACATACATATAAATAATTACCTTAAACATGAATGGATTAAATGCTCCAACCAAAAGACACAGGCTTGCTGAATGGATTAAAAAAACAAGACCCATCTATATACTGTCTACAAGAGACCCACTTCAGACCTAAGGACACATACAGACTGAAAGTGAGGGGATGGAAAAAGATATTCCATACAAAAGGAAATCAAAAGAAAGCTGGAGTAGCAATACTCATATCAGATATAATAGACTTTAAAATAAAGAATGTTACTAGAGACAAGGAAGGACACTACATAATGATCAAGGGAATCAATCTAAGAAGAAGATATAACAATTATAAATATATATGCACCCAACGTAGGAGCACCTCAATACATAAGGCAACTGCTAGCAGCTCTAAAAGGGGAACTCGCCAGTAACACAGTAACAGTGGGGGACTTTAACACCTCACTTACACCAATGGACAGATCATCCAAAATGAAAATAAATAAGGAAACAGAAGCTTTAAATGACACAATAGACCAGATAGATTTAATGGATATTTATAAGACATTACATCCAAAAACAGCAGATTATACTTTCTTCTCAAGTGCGCACAGAACATTCTCCAGGATAGATCACATCTTGGGTCACAAATCAAGCCTCAGTAAATTTAAGAAAATTGAAATCATATCAAACATCTTTTTGGAACACAATGCTATGAGATTAGAAATGAATTACTGGGGAAAAAATGTAAAAAACACAAACACATGGAGGATAACCAATACGTTACTAAATAACCAAGAGATCACTGAAGAAATCAAAGAGGAAATAAAAAAATACCTAGAGACAAATGACAATGAAAACACGATGATCCAAAACCTATGGGATACAGCAAAAGCAGTTCTAAGAGGGAAGTTTATAGCTATACAAGCCTACCTAAAGAAAAAAGAAAAATTTCAAATAAACAATCTAACCTTATACCTGAAGGAACTAGAGAAAGAAGAACAAATAAAACCCAAAGTTAGCAGAAGGAAAGTAATCATAAAGATCAGATCAGAAACCAATGAAAAAGAAACAAAGAAAACAATAGCAAAGATCAATAAAATTAAAAGCTGGTTCTTTGAGAAGATAAACAAAATGGATAAACCATTAGCCAGAGTCATCAAGAAAAAGAGGGAGAGGACTCAAATCAATAAAATTAGAAATGAAAAAGGAGAAGTTACAGCAGACACTGTAGAAATACAGAGCATCCTAAGAGACTACTACAAGCAACTCTATGCCAATAAAATGGACAACCTTGAAGAAATGGACAAATTCTTAGAAAGGTATAACCTTCCAAGACTGAACCAGGAAGAAACGGAAAATATGAACAGACCAATCACAAGTAATGAAATTGAAACTATGATTAAAAATCTTCCAACAAACAAAAGTCCAGGACCAGATGGCTTCACAGGTGAATTCTATCAAACATTTAGAGAAGAGCGAACATCCATCCTTCTCAAACTCTTCCAAAAATTGCAGAGGAAGGAACACTCCCAAACTCATTCTATGAGGCCACCATCACCCTGATACCAAAACCAGACAAAGATACTACAAAAAAAGAAAATTACAGACCAATATCACTGATGACTATAGATGCAAAAATCCTCAACAAAATACTAGCAAACAGAATCCAACAACACATTAAAAGGATCATACACCATGATCAAGTGGGATTTATCCCAGGGATACAGGGATTCTTCAATATACACAAATCAATCAATGTGTTACACCATATTAACAAATTGAAGAATAAAAACCATATGATCATCACAATAGATGCAGAAAAAGCTTTTGACAAAATTCAACACCCATTTATGATAAAAACTCTCCAGAAAGTGGGCATAGAGGGAACCTACCTCAACATAATAAAGGCCATATATGACAAACCCACAGCAAACATCATTCTCAATGGTGAAAAACTGAAAGCATTTCCTCTAAGATCAGGAACGAGACAAGGATGTCCACTCTCACCACTATTATTCAACATAGGTTTGGAAGTCCTAGCCGCAGCAATCATAGAAGAAAAACAAATAAAAGGAATACAAATCGGAAAAGACGAAGTAAAACTGTCACTATTTGCAGATGACATGATACTATACATAGAGAATCCTAAAAATGCCACCAGAAAACTACTAGAGCTAATCAATGAATTTGGTAAAGTGGCAGGATACAAAATTAATGCACAGAAATCTCTTGCGTTCCTATACACCAATGATGAAAAATCTGAAAGAAAATTAAGGAAACACTCCCATTTACCATTAGAACAAAAAGAATAAAATACCTAGGAATAAACCTAACTAGGGAGACAAAATACCTGTATGCAGAAAACTATAAGACACTGATGAAAGAAATTAAAAATGATACCAACAGATGGAGAGATATACCATGTTCTTGGATTGGAAGAATTAATATTGTGAAAATCACTATACTACCCAAAGCAATCTACAGATTCAATGCAATCTCTGTCAAATTACCAATGGCATTTTTTACGGAACTAGAACAAAAAATCTTAAAATTTGTATGGAGACACAAAAGACCCCGAATAGCCAAAGCAGTCTTGAGGGAAAAAACAGAGCTGGAGGAATCAGACTCCCTGACTTCAGACTATACTACAAAGCTACAGTAATCAAGACAATATAGTACTGGCACAAAAACAGAAACATAGATCAATGGAACAAGATAGAAATCCCAGAGATGAACCAACACATCTATTGTCAACCAGTCTATGACAAAGGAGGCAAGGACATACAATGGAGAAAAAACAGTCTCTTCATAAGTGGTGCTGGGAAAACTGGACAGCTACATGTAAAAGAATGAATTTAGAAGACTCCCTAACACCAAACACAAAAATAAACTCAAAATGGGTTAGAGACCTAAATGTAAGATCAGACACTCTAAAACTCTTAGAGGAATACATAGGAAGAACATTCTTTGACATAAATCACAGCAAGATCTTTTTTGATCCACCTCCTAGAGTAATGGAAATAAAAACAAAAATAAACAAATGGGACCTAATGAAACTTCAAAGCTTATGCACAGCAAAGGAAACCATAAACAAGACGAAAAGACAACCCTCAGAATGGGAGAAAATATTTGCAAATGTATCAGTGGACAAAGGATTAATCTCCAAAATATATAAACAGCTAATGCAGCTCAATATTAAAGAAACAAACAACCCAATCCAAAAAATGGGCAGAAGACCTAAATAGACATTTCTCCAAAGAAGACATACAGATGGCCAAGAAGTACATGAAAAGCTGCTCAACATGCTCTAATTATTAGAGAAATGCAACTCAAAACTACAATGACGTACCACCTCACACCAATTAGAATGGCATCATCAGAAAATCTACAAACAACAAATGCTGGAGAGGGTGTGGAGGAAAGGGAACCCTCTTGCACTGTTGGTGGGAATGTAAACTGATACAGCCACTTTGGAGAACAGTATAGAGGTTCCTTAATAAACTAAAAATAGAATTACCATATGACCCAGCAATCCCACTACTGGGCATATACCCAGAGAAAACCATAATTCAAAAAGACACATGCACCCCAATGTTCATTGCAGCACTATTTACAGTAGCCAGGTCATGGAAGCAACCTAAATGCCCATCGACAGACAAATGGATAAAGAAGTGGTGGTACATATATACAATGGAATATTACTCAGCCATAAAAAGAACGAAATTGGGTCATTTGTTGAGACATGGATGGATCTACAGACTGTCATACAGAGTGAAGTAAGTCAGAAAGAGAAAAACAAATATCGTATATTAATGCATGTATGTGGAACCTAGGAAAATGGTACAGATGAACTGGTTTGCAGGGCAGAAGTTGAGACACAGATGTAGAGAACAAACGTATGGACACCAAGGGGGGAAAGCCGCAGTGGGGTGGGGATGGTGGTGTGATGAATTGTGCAATTGGGATTGACATGTATACACTGATGTGTATAAAATTGATGACTAATAAGAACCTACTGTATAAAGTAAATAAAATTCAAAAATTTTTTTAAAATTAAAAAAATAAAATTTGGAGGAATGTGCATTGCTTTATCAATGGTGTAGAGGCTGGGGGATAAAGTCAGTGCTTGAGCAGCAAGACTTTGTTGGAATATTTTCTTCAGGAGGGTAGATTTTTGTCTTGTTACCCAAAATTCATGTCTGACTTCTTCATTTGTTTTCCATGAGCTCTTTTCCTACAAACACCATAATTCCACTAAAAGAACAATAATTGAGTCACACATTTGAATTTGGTTCTCCAAGAGTCCTACATCAGGATAAGGCTCAATTGATGATGAGTCAGTTGATCTATGTTTCTGTCTCATTCCCACCCCATACTCTCTTTTCTAGTCATTTATTAAGGCCTGCCAGTTTTCCCTCATGGAGTTTTACATAACTGTCCTTTACTCTCTTCCAGACCAACCCTCTTCTACTTTAATCAAAGCCACCATCAGATCATCCCAAGGCTATTGCAATTATCTGCTAATTGAACTCCCTCCCTCAAGACTCTTGGTAATACAATCCATTGCATAATGCATTGCCTGATTAATCTTCCTAAAATGTATTTTGTTCATGTCAGACCCTGCTTGAAAAATATGCACACATCTCTATAAAACAAAAGTCTAATTCTTGAGCCCCAAATTTAAAACACTCACAAGTTGGCTGCTACTTCCTTTCATTCAAAATCTATATACTGAGAGCCTGGTGCATTAATTAAACCTGAGTACTTTCATTTTCTTTCTTTTTTTTTTTTTTTCACGCACACACACTGTATTTTATTTTTACAAGAGATAAATAGACTGACACCAAGCATTGTAAATGGATGACCACAACATTCTTTTTTTTTAATTTAAAAATTAAATTAAGAGGTTATTGCAGTTCAGTCTATACCTTAAAAATGTGTCAGCTTTGGTCCTTAGGTTCATTCATAGAATCCCATAAAGATGATTTTCTAAGTGAAAAGTGAATATGCAGAAGTTTAGGCCTCCTACATCATTAAGGCTCATTAGTACAACACAACTTCATAAAATTAATACTTTTTGAAATATTTATTGCATGTAATGGGAGAATGACCTATACCTTCAATTTCCTCATGTTTTCTGATTATGTGTTGATGAAAATACAATAAATAATGCTAACTAAGAATCATTTATCTATACAACCTAACCATTGTTTTCTTTTGTTAACCAACAGAATCAGAATCTTTAGAAATATGAATAGATATTCTCTCATTTTTCATTACTAAAAGTTATCATAAACATTAAAAATACAACAGTCCTAGGAATCAATGGACACAGCCATGGGAAGAAATATGCAAAAAATAATGACACCCAAATCTACGTTTTTTTAAATAAAAAAATAATTTAGAGAAACAATATAGGAAAACTGTTGCAATATTAATTCAGAATTCATTTGGATATACTTTTAAAATTTTTCTTTTGATTAGGCAAATTAAACTTCCTGTGAGAATGCATTTCTTTGAGTTCGCTAGCAGAAATTACTACTTGTATTAAACAAGATAGCATTGAAATAGATTTTTCTACTCATTAGAGTGAGTTTTCTATCAAGACCATTTCAGTCTTTCTGCAAGTGACAAGAGAGGATGCTTTCACATGAGGCTGACTGCAATTTCCTGTATGATGTGATGTCTCACCTTTAGACATGGCCAAGTCAGGAAAGGAGATGCTCAGCATGTTCAGAGTCATGCTGCTCTGAAGATATATGCCCTTGGCTTCTTGCACACACCATACATACATGTACATAGGCCAAGGGCATTTTGACAGCTGCTTTCCAAAGCTGGAGAGCAGGAATGCATGCTTCAGGTAATAGCCAACAGACTCCAACTTCATCTGGGTTTCAGTCTATTTTCAGTGAAGAATTGAGTTTGAGGGCAGAGTCCGTGCAGGATGTGTTCCTCCCTTTTGTGATCCAAAGGGCACACATGTCCACTAGTTCCACGCTTAAAGGTAGGGAAATAGGATAAATATCATAATTTTAAAATTAAACTGAATTAAATGTAAGTGTTTTAAATAGGTACATGATTAGCATTCTAATTATTTGTCCTGGGCAGAAGTAGTATCTTATTTTATTATTGTTATTTTAATTATTTTATGGTTGTGTATATGAACAATTACAAAACATTGATTAGGAACCAACATACAGGGATTTCCCTGATGCTCCAGTGGTTACGACTCCGCACTCCCACTGCAGGGGGCACAGGTTCGATCCCTGGTTGGGGAACTAAGATCCCACATGCTGCATGGTGCAGCCAAAAGAATTAAAAAAAAAAAAAAGGAAACAACATACATTGATTAAAAGTAAAACCTTGAACAGAACTGTAATAATTGTAATCACTACTTTTGCATTGGTTTCTAAATTATTTCTGGATACCCCTGGGCTCCTCTTAGAAAATTTGTAAGAGAGGTATCCTTCCTTGAGATGTTCTTCACCCCTGCTTAGAGTACATGTGGAAATATAAATCTCTACTATTCACAACTCTCCCCTTTTCCTTGTATCTCTTCTAAAGTCCTTATTCTCCTGTATGTGATGCTATGTAATAGTTACATTACTAATTTTACTCCCTGGTACTAACAAATATCAAGAAACCCAGCTAGGCAACATGAAGTCATCTTTTACTTCTCCATTTCCTGTGTCCTGTGCCATCAGATCATTTTCCCATTTTCATAATCTACCAGTGAGGTGGCTCAAGTACCTATCAAATCACATTTTGTTCCTGTTTCCCATTCCTAATGTTACTGCACTTATTTGGTCTGACATTACTTCTCACTTGTATGACTGTGATCACTTTCTAACCAGTTACTCAACCATAATCTCTCTTAAGCTTTGTTGCCAGAGCTCTCTCTCCAAAGTGCTGGTTTGGTGCTTGGTTATATTATTCTATGCTCAAATACTTTTCCTTTGGCTAGAAAATTAAAAATACTCACAGTTAAGGCAGATAAAAATGCTCCCTCTCCTCATAGAACTGCCATTCATTTGATGAGAAAGTTTTATGAAAATAAGAGTCATAATAGACATATTCAAGATATTCTAAGAATTATTTTTGCCCAGCGAAGTTAAGAAATACTATTTGAGGGCTTCCCTGGTGGCGCAGTGGTTGAGAATCTGCCTGCCAATGCAGGGGACACGGGTTCGAGCCCTGGTCTGGGAAGATCCCACATGCCGCGGAGCAACTACGCCCGTGAGCCACAATTACTGAGCCTGCGCGTCTGGAGCCTGTGCTCCGCAACAAGAGAGGCCGCGATAGTGAGAGGCCCGCGCACCGCGATGAAGAGTGGCCCCCACTTGCCACAACTGGAGAAAGCCCTCGCACAGAAACGAAGACCCAACACAGCCATAAGTGAATGAATAAATAAATGAATAAATTAAAAAAAAATTAAAAAAAAAAAGATTACCTTAATTTAAAAAAAAAAAAAAAAAGAAATACTATTTGATAGAAAATGTGATATTTGATCTTGGCCTTAAAGAATGAGTAGAAGTCCAGGCATAATTGGAAAATCAGGAGAGCAAAAGAATATTCCAGGTGTGGAGAAATTGTATAAGCAAAGGCAAAATTATTTCAAAGTATAATATGTGTTTTGGGAATAATATTTACATTGGTATGCATAGAGCTATGTTTCCCAAAATATGTTTCAAGGAATATCAGTCCTTAAAACATCCCATGAGAATAAATGGGAGGCTGGTGAGATCCATGGCTAACTTAGTCTATGCAATGCAGCAACTTATGTTTGTTTGTTTTGAAACTAATAGTGAGTTAACACATTAAAGGCTCTGAAAGGTTTTTTTTTTTTAATTTTTATTGGAGTATAGTTGATTTACAGTGTTGTGTTAGTTTCAGGTGTACAGCAAAGTGAATCAGTTATACATACACATATATCAACTCTTTTATTAGATTCTTTTCCCATATAGGCCATTACAGAGTAATGAAAGGTTTTTACTTTAACATTTATCCAGAATTTTGCAAGTATTTTACAATGGAATCATGTCTCGCTATTTTAACAAGACAGCTTTTAGTATTGCTTTGAATTAATGTTATATGTAAAAACTGCTTTGAGAAATTGGATTGGATAAATACAAATGATTCCTGGGGTTCTTGCGCTAAGACAAATATATATCCGTCATGAAATAACAAAGACAATTATTATACAGCCTGAAACACTTGATGAGAGTATATATACAGTGTAGCCTAATATAGCGTGTTCTACATTAAGGACATAGCATTTTCTATTTACTCTTATTTTAGTTTTTGTAGAGGAAATTTGGCAAAATGAATTACAAACTATGATGTCATCTTCTCCAGCATACAAAAGGATGGGTTTGGGGAGAGGGACAGTCGGAGGCGGAAAGCACTGGTCACTGTAATTGACATTAACTGACATTAACAGATTAACTTTTCTGATGAATTTTAAATAAAAAAGAGAATTGCCAGCATTCTTATGGCAGATAGCAGAGAGTAGTTCATAACTGCATTCTTTCAGTTGCCAAGTTCAGTATCATTGAGTACAGAGGGGTCAGAATTAAGCAATGGTATATCATCCTGCATTCATACTGGTTAAGGACCTACTTGGATTTCATCCCCTTCCACCACTTAGTTACTATCAAATACATTTTTATATTATTCCAAATTCCTTTCTACCTTCCAGAGACAGATACCACTCAGGATAATTTTGCTTGACTTACACATGCAGATATAAACTATGTTCTAATGCAACTTATCTAACATCTTCAGTAGTCCCTTAACTGGGAAACATGGGCAATCACAGTAACTATCCCTGTTAATGAAATAATATATGGAAAGTGCTTGGCGTGGCCTCTGGAACATAATCACTTAATACATATAAATCCCAGTGCTGATCACAATCATGTTGTTGATGATGTTACTCAAGTCCTGTCAAATGAACAGGATTTGTAAATATTTATATTCCTAATTGCTTGACTTGGGGTAAAGTTCACACATGAAGACAGTTGGTTTGGCTAAAGCACTTAATTTTAATTTGTATAAGTACATATATTAACTATGTGAGAAAGAGCTTTTTAACATAATTATCTTAATAATAAATGTTACTTATGTAGCAATATTATTTGATGTCATTTAACTTGTCTGGGTTATAGCTCCTAAGTATGTCTTGTATCAAAATCCTTACATTATGGATTTATTTGCCCTGGATTTTGTTTGATGTATACCATCTGGACAAGGTAGACAGAAACAAAGACAAGATGAAGATGAAGCAGGAGAGAGGAAGAAGATGATGAAAAATGCCTCCACTTTTACAAGCAACAAAGGCTGATTTTTTTTTTTTTTTTTAATTCTTTCCAATTCAAATACTTATGGTCTTTGGTGATTTATAAAGATTTAGGTCAGGGGATGAGAGGAAAAAACCCTTAGCTTTGGGATATATTTCCTGGCTGTCAATATCCTTCTTACAATGTTCTTCTAGCAAGACACACCCAATTATTTGGCAAAGACTCCCACTATTCATTTATTTTGAAATGTTTAAATTATAAGCCACTCCTAGGGCATGGTAAAGAACACCAATAGAAATGATCATGGAGGCAGGCACCATACTGCTTCAAAGCAAGGAACATATCTTTCCTGGTAAGGGAAGAAAGTCTGCATGAAAGATACACAGGCTTTAATGAATATGAGATATGCAAGCAATATTCTTGTCAAACAGGAATTACTTAATTCAGAGAACAACTCAGTGTTTAGTTTCCAGTTAAAGAGTATACATATTGGCCTCAGGGCCATAGCTGTCCATCACATTACAATTCTAGGTGTCGTGGCCATTGCATCCTCGTTTCCATTCTCCAGTCTTTTTATCGTGGCTAAATGAGAATAGAATACCATACTCAGGATGTTTCTTGAAGGGTTGTTCCTCCCTCGGAGAGGGAATTACCCTTTCTCTCTAGTTTGAAAATAGACTATAACTCCATTTGACCTCCACTGCGCCACCATCATGGACATGAGCCTTGTGCAGCCGATCAGGCTGGCCAGGGGCAAGAAGTTGCTGGGAAGAACAAGCTCCTAATAGATGTTTGGTAGGAGCTGGTCAAGTGCACGTGGAATTCATGGATGACAAAAGCAGCTCCATCATCCTAAACATGAAAGACCCCTTGCACGAGGGCCACGCGCTCACCCTGTTGGAGTTGGAATGAGAGGCTGGGACGCTGCGCTGAACTTGTTGTGGTGGGTCCTGGAGGTGTGGGTGGACCACTTGCCCATGGGAATCATCTGTGACTGTAAATAAAGTGTTTATATTGTAAGTAAAAAATAATAATAAAACTTAAAAAGACGCGGATGTCATGTCAATCAAGGGGGGAAGTAGGAAAGAATAAAGATAATTCAAAAAGAAAATCAAAACTTACTAGAGTCTCTTTTGGCATTCTGGATCATGGTTCACTCATCCCTAGAGTCAGAATTATTCTCTCCTTCCTAGAAACTTGGTTAAGTTGAATCCATAACTCCTTTATGTTTAAAGTGGTTTAAATTGCCATGTAAAACATCTTGAATAATAGAATGATGGTAAAATGAGTAGCAATTTTATAGCATATATTGGAGCTGTTTGTCGTTTTTGTTTAGATTATAATTGTTCCTTAATGTCTTTATATATATAATTTGAGTATATTAAGGAAAACTACTTATACTCCTTATTGAAGGGAAGAGTCTTTCAATTGTCATCTGATTCATCTAGAATGTTACATTTTTAATCTCCTTTATTTTTGTTATATCAGGGTTTTCTTCATTGCTACTATTAAATATATTGCTTACATAACAATAAGTTATTTATTGGGAAACAAACAAAATATACTGAATAGTTTTATGATATGGTACCTATAAAATAGTTTCTCTTCTGAATGTAGTATTATACAGATTCAAATAAAGAGTGAACATAATATTTCTCAAACAAGGAGTATTTTAGCTCTGAGATGGTGCACGTGATTCTCCAGTTGCCATGATACTAGTTTTTATTTTACAAAAGCACAGATGTACGAAGCAAAAAAAAAAAATAGACAAGAAAACGGCAATTTTTCCAGAAATGGCACATTTTGTTTAATCCAAACATTGAATTTCTTTTCTTTGCAACTGATAACTTTTCAATCTCTGTCATAAATAAAGCATAAAAATGAGATTTTAAAGTTTAGATTTTGTAATACATTTTTAAATAAAAATCTAGGAAGTTTGGATGATGTACTAAATGACCTTGGTTGATATCAGAATGTGCCTAGTTACCTGATTAGTCATTTTCTACATTGTTAGGTTTCATTTTAAGCACTGATGAAATTTACAAAATCCTTCTCAAATCTATTGCGTTTATAGAGAAAGTTCATTCTGAAATGAAAGTGGAGATATATTTTGGCTTTACCTGTATTGCCTAAAATATTGTCCTGTTTAAATCTCTTTAACAAAGTGACGCCAATACTCTTTATTCAGCAAGGAACACTGTACTTCTTTCTCTCACCCTTGTAGATTCCCCAGTGCCTTCAGAATAATCATATTAAATATAAAATACTAAAATATGTTTAAATGTAGAACAGTTGTAATCAAATTTTGAGGTCAGTTCTAAAGAAGCATTGACTTTTGCTTGAAAAGCCAAGCCTCATTTTTGACTAGCTTTGCTTCAGAATTTTATACATATATATATATATATATAATTATATTTTATATATATATAGCTATAAAATATTTCTAATCTAGGTAAAAGAAAATGTTGAGTTATATCTAATCTCTGTGTTGCACAACTGAAAATGGTATATTTGTGAGCAAATACAATTTTGATATATCCTTAATCATTATATGATATCTATCAACTCCCTAGAAAATTAAAAGAATACTCAGAATGCTCAGTAACCAAACTCCTCCCAGGGCTCAATGGCAAGGTCCTTCTCTTTACAATGACCCTAGGTCAAAGGTAATTGGAAGGCTTTTTTCTGTCCAGTTGCTGACAAGGACATTTTTGTTCCTCCAGGAAATACCTACTGGGTCTTGCTACATGAAATTTCATGCTGTTGACCAAGTCTATGAAAAAGTAGTAGAACACATTATTATCTCTTTTTCCAGTTCCGATCCTTAAATTTTTTCATCCTCAAACTTCACCTAATATCCCTTCCTTCTAGAGAAGCCAGTGTGCTGAGGGCCCCTTAGTGTGTGGTGATAGTGTACTTTGAAATGTTTAATTTGAGAGAGTGATTAAAAAATAAACAGTGAATGTCTTCTCACTTACATCCTGAAATTAAATAGTCTGTAATGAAATCACAGAATTATTATATGTATTATCTATTTCTTTAAAGAAAAAAAAGATGAAAATTTGTTACGGAAAATAGAATTTGATCTGCAAAATGATTAATAGGAACATTTCAGCAGGTTAATTCTGTATCTCCTGCATTTGCTTTTTAAAATCTGCCTCTCCAACTTCTGGGAGCATGGACAAACAGCAGGCATTTCTTAGAGCTTTGTAAGCCAAAAGGTGGTTCGTGGACCAGTAGCATCAACATCACCCAGGAGTTTTTTAGAGATGCATAATCTTAGGCCCTATTCCAGACCTGCTCACTCTGAATCTGCATTTTAGCACATCTGCATTTTACCAAAATACTCAGGTGATTTTTTTTTTTCTACACATTAAAGTATGAGAAGTACTGCTCTAGAGGAGATATAGGTATTTACCACTTGTCACCCTTTTCTTCCTGGATCCCCAAATAGAAACAAAACATCTAACAGCTCAAAAATTCACCTTCAAGTGTTCATGCACCTGGACCTGTGTGGATTGGAATGAAAGATGAGAGCAAGGATATTCAGCTCCTATATGGGCACAGCGCTCAGTGCTTTCACATATGTTTTCTAATCTAATCCTTTTATCAATCTTTGGCAGGTAATATGGCCCACACTTTCTTTGTTATTGTTGTTAATATTTAAAGTTACATAATACTAATAAAAATACTAAACCTACACAGTATTAATACTAATGAAACAGAGGCTCACACAGGTCAATAAAGATCAAATAACTTGCCCAATATTGCATAACTAGTAAACACTGGACTATTTTCTTAGAATTACTGAATAGCTTCCTAATTGATCTCACTGGTTACAATCTTACTATCCTTCAATCTGCTGCCAGAATAATCCTTCTCCTATGCAAACCTAATTCTACCAGTTACCTTCGTAAAATTCTGTGATAGATTCCCATATAATTTAGGAGAAAGACTTTCTGACTTTTCCTTGCATAACTTTCTGTCTGTATAGGTGACTACTCTAATTTTGGACTTTTCCAAACTAAATAATTTCTTGTTCTCACAACTTGCTTAAATGTGCTCTTCTTGCTACCAGAATATTCTTTCTTTTTATTCATGTGTGCAACTTCAATTCTTTTTTTAAAACCTGTTTCATTACATCTTCTAAGAAGCCTTCCCAAACATCTCCATCGGATATAAATGAATCCTGCATCTGACTTTATCAGCACTTATTTCATGCTATTTGGATTCTTTCACTCCTATCAACCTTACCCTTGGAACTACAAGTTTTTGAGAGCAAGAAACATTTTATTTCTTCCTTTCTTACCAGTTTTTAGCAAAGAACTTGGCCTACAACAAAGTTTTAATGAATGTTTATTGTGTGAACTAAGATAATGTAAAGATATATCGAGAACTAGATGGATCTGAAAGATCAATATTTAGAACAAGTAATAATACTTCAGAAAAACTGAATTTGGTCCTAATCCTAAGGCACTATGCTTCTGTGCTCTGCCTTCTGGTCACATTTTTGATATCCATGAATGTGATATCACTATCAGAGACAGAGGCAAACATAATCAGGTGGACCCTCCTCTTGATAATAGCTGGAATAGAGGTACTAGGAGATTCTAGTCAATGAAACAGTATTTGGTCTCCATCTTATATAAAACAATAATTCGGTTTTATTGAATTTTGTTATTTGATAAGCATGTTGTTGGTACTTTATAATTATCTACTTTATGGTTGCTTTAAAACCTGTAAAGTTTATATTATCACCCCATTTTATAGATTAGCAAATTGAATTTTACAGAGGTTAATGTGTTCCCCAAGTTCACACAGGTTGAAAATGAAAAAACTCAGGACACAAATCAGTTTTCTCTGATTCCAATGTGACTTTGATAGAATATAGAAGCTCTCTGCTCTTCTGCATTATCCCTGTAATCCAGATTAAGCCCTAGGAGGGTCAACAAGGTTCCTCTTAGGAATGTTGTTCCTGCAACCATGCTGTAGACAGGAGTGTGTCTACCCTACAGGCTTTCTGAGTTGATACTGACTCTGGTATGGGTGTCTGGGGAAGGAATCATGCTTTCCATTAGAAATGAAAAGAATATTCTTCACATGCTCTTCACTGACTTTTTCAAGCTGAACTTTTCTAGCTCATATATCCAGGTTCTATTTAAGTATTTTAGTACCTAGTCTCTAAATTTTCACTGATAATACACTGCTTATTCTTGGACTACTTTCCAGAGGACCTGGAACACATCCTTGTCTTTTGAATAGAGGTCTTTGAAGTACAGGCGATGCTTCCTTCCACCCCCAGTTTTTCTAACTGTCAGCATTTTTGTTCTTTCCAGCAAATAGAGTCAATGTTCATGGAGATTATGACTGGTATACTTGGACAGCTTGTTATCACACCTAAGTGAGTCACAACCGGTTGTCCATGTGGCACAAACTTATTTTTATAATTTAAATCTAACCATACTGCTAAGGTATTAAAGAACTATAAAATGTGGAAAACATTTAATTAAAAATATTCAGTTACTTAATATTCCCTTAGATTTCACATGTTAAATTTCAATCTTCAAAGAATTTTTGGAGCCAAGTTTAAAAATCTCAAAATAGAATTTTAATGGAAATGCTAAGATATTCTCAAGTATAGCTACATAAAAGTTGCAGCTTTTTAAGAAAAAAAAAAAAATTTCCATCATGGTTTAAAACATATGGCAGTTCTTTTTGGGAAGTTTTCTGAGGGTATGTTAGAATTTGTAGTTACAAGTATTCTGCCATTTAAATTAACTCACTCAACTTCACCTTTCTGAATTAGCAGAACTTAACTATTCATTGTC
Organism: Balaenoptera acutorostrata; assembly: GCF_949987535.1. NCBI lineage: Eukaryota > Metazoa > Chordata > Mammalia > Artiodactyla > Balaenopteridae > Balaenoptera > Balaenoptera acutorostrata. The sequence continues at coordinate 100,851,128 of NC_080067.1, read as the reverse complement.
AACTGATTCATGAATATAGAACCAAGCTCTATTTGGAACATATGGCCTAAAGATAGTAAATTTAAATGCCTGATGTAAAGTAAATTAGAATTGGGATTGCAATGCTGATAGCTTTTTCTACAAGACTTATAACATCTGTCCAGAAACTTTAATTTTTTTCAGATGTTTTTCACACATGCTGTTTCAAATCTCTATATAGGTGTTATAACTTTCCTTCAAGAGAATAATTAGAAAAATTGGTTATTGTTTCAGAATAAAATGGCATACATGACAAAATAAAATTGTATAATTTTACACTTTTGCAAGAGCCTTAAATTTTACCAGTAGACCAAGAAACAATATTAGGAGGAAAAACTAAATTGTGGGTTGAGGTTTGAGGAGGTAAAAGACCTCTAAATGAATTTCTACGTGAAATATAACAACCATTCTTTCTAACCTTTTACATGTATGATGGGAAATAGATTTTGGAAACTGTATTTCCCATTATCTCCTGCCAGTGTGGTTCTTTCCACCAATGAGAGGTACTCTCAAAATATTTGGGAAATGAAAGAAAAGCAGAAGTAATTATTCTTTAGCCAGTAGCTGTGAGCAGGCACCTGGCTTTGGCAGATATCGGTTATGAATTTTTGCCAGCAACTTCCATCTGTCCTCCTAAGAGTCATCCACTTTGTTGCTGAAGGCTGTTAAGAACATCAGTGGCACTTTTCTACAATCACTACCTTTCACAGTTTTGTGAAATCTACTTGGAGCTTCCTAATCTTCACTGCTCTAGCTCTTCCACTAATTATGCAAACCTCTCATTTTCATTGCTAAGTCCTTTCCTGTTTGACATACCTCTAGTACTTTCCATATTCATAATTGACTGACTGAAACATTTATTATATGAACTTGTGATTTGCTTGAAGAAATTAGACTAGATTTCTGTCACTTGGAAATATTAGTATACATATACAAATGAAAACCATTTTTCCAACAACTTAAAGGATTTTCATCCACAGTTTTTTATTGATATATGATTTCAAGACAGAAAATGTGTTAAAATCTCACTGACATTAATAATATCATCAGAAATTACCAGCGGTGTGAATGGATTCTTAGTCACCAGCATTTACAGTTAAAGCCCCTGTGTTGTAAAACTTTAGGGTGCATCATTCATATCCCCAAATGCCTAAATTGTACCTGTGAAGTTGCATAGGGCAATCTATGTAGCTATATCTAATGCCCCCGTTACATCACTGTCTCTGTTGAAGAAAAAGTTATACTTCCCAATGTAATAAATGTTTTCAGTTGGATACAATTATAGTAGTCTAATTTCTCAATTAAGTTTGAGCAATATTTATATGGTTGAATATATATGTATGTGTATATTCATATATGTATATATACGTGCATGTGTATATATATATGTATATATAGCCACGCACATAAAATGCAAGTTCTATATTTATTTAGTTATTCAATAAATGTGTATTGAGTGCCTGTTCTAGGCCAAGCACTGTGCCTAACAGTTTCAAATATAATGAAGAACAAATCAAGTATTTTTCTGTCCCCAGATTTCTTACAGCTTAGTGTTAGAGAGAGACATTAATAATATATAAAGGTATAGATGGATAGATCAGTAGATAGTTATAATCCAAAAGGATCATAGATTTTGAAACAATGTACCAGGATACTGGAAGCTATAATAATACTTAGGAGAGCACCTAATCTAGTCTAGGGGATGTAAGCGGAGAGAACCACTGAGAAAATATTTTCCTATGAAATTTCCCTTAAGGGAATGACATTTGAGCTGAAATCTAAAAAATAATATATCAATTGGGGTTCAGCCAGGGAAGCAGAGTCATTATAATGGTTATGGAATAAGGGATTTAGTGTAAGGTACTAAACCTTACAGAGTCATGAAATTAGGTGAGGGAACTGAAGGTTGGAAGGATCAGGAAACAAATCACTAATTTCTGCCGGAAGTACTTTCTTGAGTGAATTAGTCAAAGTCTTCAGAGGAATCTGAGAAGCCACGAAAACCCTGTCCTAAAAGAGGGCTATGAAGGGAACTTCCTAAAAATTTGAGAGAAAACTATTATTTCTGTGCAACTTCTGCCTCTGTTTCTGTCTGGGCCACTGTTGGTTATCAGGTTGTCAGCAATTGTGCAGAAGAGCTGGACACAAAGTTAAGGAGAGCAGGAACAAGCTGGAACCCACCAGGTACCTCTGCATCTCTCTGCCATTTACATGACCACAAAAAAATGGTATTTAGTGGGTAAGACTATAACCTTACCTTCATTTCTCAGGTTCCCCACAAATTGCCCTTTGGACCAGCTACAACCAGGAAAGGGAGTTAAGGTAATGTAGGCCCTTATTTAACCAAGTGGCCAAGGAAAATGTCATATACATGAGTAGATGTTAACTAGATGAGGATTTCAGGAATAGGGGAAATAGAAGCTAGAGGCAGAGAGATCAGTATGCTATATTCAAATTTATGTTAATTACTTCATACAAGGTAAACCCTTGATTATATTTAACTTTGATCTAAACTGAATATCATAAGCATAGATAATAAAAGGAAAATATGCTTGTCATTTCTGATTTTTTTAATGCACACCTAGTATTAAGTAAAAGAACAACTCAAGAGTTAAGAAATGGTAACTGAGAAAGCTAGCAGTTCAGACCTGTATTGGGCATATTTCATAGATGTTAAAGTGATCCTGAATTCACACTCAGAATCTCTGACAGGCACACAGATTTGTCTTCCTCCAGACAATTTCCTTTCTGTTTGGGGCCATGAAACAATTCACAGATTCACGTTCTTGCACAGAATTCTTATGGTGGGACAAATTCTTATGTTATGTGACTTATGCAGTTAGGATCTTCAGAAAGGGGAAAGTTCGAGATAAAATTGAATGATAAGTATTTATTTGATAGTAAGTTTAATTGATTAAATGGTCAACTTTTTTCTTCTTTTAATTTTTTTCTTCTCTCTTCCCTTTCTCTGTCTCTGTCTGTCTCTCTAGATTACCATTTGACTACTGTTTCTAGGACCTACGATGACTTAAGCTATTTTTATTAAAATATATATTTGATTATTTATTATATATGAGGAGGTGAGACAGTAAAAACATCACTTTTGTACTTTCATGACAAATATTGAGCAAAAAGTGACAGAAACCAGCCCTTGAAAGAAAACTAAATAAATAAACTACTATCCCATAAAATCAGGGCTTTTATGCAAGCCAGAAGATACTGTATCATTTGGATTTTATCCAGTCTTGATGAAAATATCAGTGAGAAACCTCAATACCATATATTTTGTCTCACTTAATCACTGAAGTTGAACCAAAAGAAAATCAATAAAACATCATGAAAAAGTAGTTAGTATGCAATTTTACATTTAAATTGCTAACGCAGCAGTATCAGTATAAGATCTCCTCTTGACTTTTTCTCTTTTCAGGAAGTATAAAAATGAGGTAATTGCATTTTATAGACCTCATGAATATTTCCCAAATCATAGGAGAGTTATTATGAGTAAAAACAAGAAAAAACTATTTGCTCATACTTCTTCTTATTATTTTTTTTAGTTTATTTATGGCTGTGTTGGGTCTTCGTTTCTGTGCGAGGGCTTTCTCTAGTTGTGGCAAGCGGGGGCCACTCTTCATCGCGGTGCGCGGGCCTCTCACTATCGTGGCCTCTCTTGTTGCGGAGCACAGGCTCCAGATGCGCAGGCTCAGTAGTTGTGGCTCACGGGCCCAGTTGCACCACGGCATGTGGGATCTTCCCATAGCGGGGCTCGAACCCGTATCTCCTAGCATTGGCAGGCAGATTCTCAACCACTGCGCCACCAGGGAAGCTCTCTTATTTTTTGATGAAGTGAAATTATCCCTTTTTCTTTCTGCTTTTGTTCCACAGATCTGCAAACAACTACTATGAGCATCTATACCACATTGTTTCAGTAATGTGGTAAATGCCGAAAGGGTCTAATACAGTCAATGAGCTATTTTCTATTTAATAATAGTGAGAAGAGAAGGCTTCTGTGCAACTCCTCAGACTCTTTACTGTTAATTGATCACTATTTTCAGTTTATATCATGCTTCTTAAGGAAAAGACATATGACACAGATAATACCTAGCAGATATCAAAATATTTTTAAAACAGATAAATAGAAAAGTTACACCCACAACAGGCCACAATCTCCCAACAAAATATGACATAAACTCCTTCTTTTTCATGTAAACCTTTAGAGCGTTTTTCAGTATGGGTTCATGGTGAATTCAATCTCTGCTCAAATATTATTGATAATATTTAATAAGATAATCCAAGTAAATTTCAGGTATAAATCAGATTTGCAATAAATGTACACTACTAAAATAGTATTGCTATATTTTTATGTAGAACTTCTTTTATATTATTTTATTCTTCATGTAGTTAATGTACATAATTATCACCAGACACATAGTTTCTTGTCACCATCAGTCAAGCCACATTTGACTAAAGATTTCAATTTAATTTAAGAAATATGTATTGAGTGTTTACTTTGTGCCATGCACTTTTCTAAGTGCTTGGGAAAAATCAGTGAATGAAACAAAAAAAAATCTCTGATCTTACATTCTGAATGTACTTTAATGTGTCCATCTAGATTTTTTTTTACATCAAATTCAACATAATTAAAATCACATTAAGTAAAGGTGTCATCTTGAGTAAATGTATTACTATTTTTGCCTTTCCTATTTTTGCAAACACTACAAGCATCGGGACTGAATTTTGAATCTATTCTATACCTTCTTTTGCAATTTCCAATTCTGTCAATTCATCATTTTTCCATTCCATCTTAGTAAATGGTGTTTCCTTTTCCACTTACCCATTTCTTTATTTCAGCCATTAATTTATTGAATGAACATGTATTAAATATTTATATTCGTTAGATATCATGCCTGAATTATAACAATAGTTTCCTAAAGCATTTCCTTATCCTCACAACCTTTTCTAATCTATTCTAGACATTACTGCAAGATAAGTTTTTTTTTTTTTTAAATAGGTTCATTAACATCAATTTTCTTTCCATCAACTATCAATGACACCCATGTGCCAGCAGGAAGAAGTTCATATTTGTTCATTGATAGCAATATCTTGACATTTTCTTGTCCCAATCCCTGTTTTAACTTTATTTTCTTATTTATTTACAGGAGGCTTTATCTCAGTAAGATGGTCTCTTTTACCAGTCCTCAAGTGTGCCTTTCTACTTTTCTCCTGTGTATGTTCTTCTAACGTAAAGACACTTTCTCCACGTCTCTTTGTATCCAAAGCTGATCAATCACTCAAAACCAAGCTTAAATCACACCTCCTCCATGAAGTCTTTTATTTTTTTGGATGAATTATACCTAGACTTTTTTTTTAACATCTTTATTGGAGTATAATTGCTTTACAATGGTGTGTTACTTTCTGCTGTATAAAAAATTGAATCAGCTATACATATACATATATTCCCATTTCTCATCCCACTTCATCTCCCTCTCACCCTCCCTATCCCACCCCTCTAGGTGGACACAAAGCAACGAGCTGATTTCCCAGTGCCATGTAGCTGCTTCCCACTAGCTATCTATTTTAAATTTGATAGTGTATATATGTCCATGCTACTCTCTCACTTCGTCCCACCTTATCCTTCCTCCTCCCCGTGTCCTCAAGTCCATTATCTACATCTGCATCTTTATTCCTGTCCTGCCCCTAGGTTCTTCAGAACCATTTTTTTTCTTTTTTTATAGATTCCATATATATGTATTAGCATACGGTATTTGTTTTTCTCTTTCTTACTTACTTCACTCTGTATGACAGTCTCTAGGTCCATCCACCTCACTGAAAATAACTCAATTTCGTTTCTTTTTATGGCTGAGTAATATTCCATTGTATATATGTGCCACATCTTCTTTATCCATTCGTCTGTCAATGGACACTTAGGTTGCTTCAATGTCCTGGCTATTGAAAATAGTGCTGCAATGAACATTGAGGTACATGACGCTTTTTGAATTATGGTTTTCTCAGGGTATATGCCCAGTAGTGGGACTGCTGGTAGTTCTATTTTTAGTTTTTAAGGAAGCTCCATACTGTTCTCCATAGTAGTTGTATCAATTTATATTCCCACCAACAGTGCAAGAGGGTGCCCTTTTCTCCACATGCCCTCCAGCATTTATTGTTTGTAGATTTTTTGAGAATGGCCATTCTGACCAGTATGAGGAGATACCTCATTGTAGTTTTGATTTGCATTTCTCTAATGATTAGTGATGTTCAGCATCCTTTCAGGTGTTTCTTGTGATCTGTATATCTTCGTTGGAGAAATGTCTATTTAGGTCTTCTGCCCATTTTTGGATTGGGTTGTTAGTTTTTTTGATATTGAGGTGCATGAGCTGCTTGTATATTTTGGAGATTAATCCTTTGTCAGTTGCTTCATTTGCGAATATTTTCTGCCATTCTGAGGGTTGTCTTTTCATCTTGTTTATGGTTTCCTTTGCTGTGCAAAAGCTTTTAAGTTTCATTAGGTCCCATTTCTTTATTTTTGTTTTTATTTCCATTTCTCTAGGAGGTGGATCAAAAAGGATCTTGCTGTGAATTATGTCATAGAGTGTTCTTCCTATGTTTTCCTCTAAGAGTTTTATAGTGTCTGGCCTTACATTTAGGTGTTTAATCCATTTTGAGTTTTTTTTGTGTATGGTGTTAGGGAGTGTTGTAATTTCATTCTTTTACATGTAGCTGTCCATTTTTCTCAGCACCACTTATTGAAGAGGCTCTCTTTTCTCCAATGTATATTCTTGTCTCCACTGTATATTCTTGTCTCGTTTATCAAAGATAAGGTGACAGTATGTGCGTGGGTTTATCTCTGGGTTTCTATCCTGTTCCATCGATCTGTATTTCTCTTTTTGTGTACCATACTGCCTTGATTACTGTAGCTTTATTATATAGTCTGAATTCAGGGAGCCTGAATCCTCCAGCTCTGCTTTTCTTTCTCAAGATTGCTTTGGCTATTTGAGGTCTTTGGTGTTTCAGTACAAATTGTGAAATTTTTTGTTCTAGTTCTGTGAAAAATGTCATTGGTAGTTTGATAGGGATTGCATTGAATCTGTAGATTGCTTTGGGTAGTATAGTCATTTTCACAATGTTGATTTTTCCAATCCAATAACATGGTATATCTCTCCATCTGTTGTATCATCTTTAATTTCTTTCATCAGTGTCTTATAGTTTTCTGCATACAGGGCTTTTATATCCCTAGGTAGGTTTATTCCTAGGTATTTTATTATATTTGTTGCAATGGTAAATGGGAGTGTTTCCTTAATTTCTCTTTCAGATTTTTCATCATTAGTGTATAGGAATGCAAGAGATTTCTGTGCATTAATTTTGTATCCTGCTACTTTACCAAATTCATTCATTAACTCTAGTAGTTTTCAGGTAGAATCTTTAGTATTCTCCATGTATACAATCATGTCATCTGCAAACAGTGACAGTTTTACTTCTCGTTTTCTGATTTGGGTTCGTTTTATTTCTTTTTCTTCTCTGATTGCTGTGGCTAAAACTTCCATAACGATCTTGAATAATAGTGGTGAGAGTAGGCAACGTTTTCTTGTTCCTGATATTAGTGGAAATGGTTTCAATTTTTCACCATTGAGAACGATGTTGGCTGTGGGTTTGTCATATATGGCCATTATTATGTTGAGGTAAGTTCCCTCTATGCCTACATTCTGGAGGGTTTTTATCATAAATGGGCGTTGAATTTTGTCAAAAGATTTTTCTGCATCTGCTGAGATGATCATATGGTTTTTATTCTTCAATTTGTTATATGGTGTATCACATTGACTGATTTGCATATATTAAAGAATCCTTGCATTCCTGGCATAAACCCCACTTGATCATGTTGTATGATCCCTTTAATGTGCTGTTGGATTCTGTTTGCTAGTATTTTGTTGAGGATTTTTGCATCTATGTTCATCAGTGATATTGGCCTGTAGTGTTCTTTTTTTGAGACATCTTTTTCTGGTTTTGGTATCAGGGTGATGGTAACCTTGTAGAATGGGTTTGATAATGTTCCTCCCTCTGCTATATTTTGGAAGAGTTTGAGAAGGATAGGTGTTAGCTCTTCTGTAAATGTTTGATAGAATTCGCCTATGAAGCCATCTGGTCCTGGGCTTTTGTTTGTTGGAAGATTTTTTATCACAGTTTCAAATTCAGTGCTTGTGGTTGGTCTGTTTCTTCCTGGTTCAGTCTTGGAAGGTTGTGCTTTTCTAAGAATTTGTCCATTTCTTCTAGGTTGTCCATTTTATTGGCATATAGTTGCTTGTAGCAATCTCTCATAATTGTGTGTATTTCTGCAGTGTCAGTTGTTACTTCTCCTTTTTTATTTCTAATTCTGTTGATTTGAGTACTCTCCCTTTTTTTCTTGATGAGTCTAGCTAATGGTTTATCAATTTTAATTTCTCAAAGAAACAGCTTTTAGTTTTATTGATGTTTGCTATTTTTTCCTTCATTTCTTTTTCATTTAGGGTTAGGGTTAGGGTTTTCATTTATTTCTGATCAGATCTTTATGATTTCTTTCCTTCTACTAACTTTGGGGGGTTTTTTGTTCTTTCTCTAATTGCTTTATGTGTAAGGTTAGGTTGTTTATTTGAAATGTTTCTTGTTTCTTGAGGAAGGATTGTATTGCTATTAACTTCCCTCTTAGAACTACTTTTGCTGCATCCCATAGGTTTTGGGTCATCGTGCTTTCATTGTCATTTGTTTCCATGTATGTTGTGATTTCCTCTTTGATTTCTTCAGTGATCTCTTCGTTCTTCATTAGTGTATTGTTTTGCCTCCATGTGTTTATATTTTTACAGATTTTTTTCCTGTAATTGATACCTAGTCTCATAGCTTTGTGGTTGGAAAAGATACTTGATACGATTTCAATTTTCTTTAGTTTCCCAAGGCTTGATTTGTGACCGAAGGTATAATCTATTCTGGAGAATGTTCCATGAGCACTTGAGAAGAAAGTGTTTTCTGTTGTTTTTGGATGGAATGTCCTATCAATTAAGTCCATCTTGTGTAATGTATCATTTAAAGCTTGTGTTTCCTTATTTATTTTCATTTTGGATGATCTGTCCATTGGTGAAAGTGGGGTGTTATGTTAATGTCCCCTACTATGATTGTGTTACTATTGATTTCCCCTTTTATGGCTGTCAGCATTTGCCTTATGTATTGAGGTGCTCCTGTGTTGGGTGCTTAAATATTTACAATTTTTTTTATCTTCTTCTTGGATTGATCCCTTGATCATTATGTAGTGTCCTTCTTTGTCTCTTGTAATAGTCTTTATTTTAAAGTCTATTTTGTCTATTTTGTCTATTTTGGTATGAGAATTGCTATTCTAGCTTTCTTTTGATTTCCAATTGCATGGAATATCTTTTTCCATCACTTTCAGTCTTTATGTGTCCATAGGTCACAAGTGGGCCTCTTGTAGACAGCATATATACGGGTCTTGTTTTTTTATTCATTCAGCCAGTCTATGATGGTTAGAGCATTTAATCCATTTACATTTAAGTTGATTATCGATATGGGTATTCCTATTACCATTTTCTTAATTGTTTTGGGTTTGTTATTGTAGCTTTTTTCCCTTGTGTTTCCTGCTTAGAGAAGTTCCTTTAGCATTTGTTGTAGAGCTGGTTTGGTGGTGCTGAATTCTCTTATCTTTTGCTTGTCTGTAAAGGTTTTAATTTCTCCATCAAATCTGAATGAGATCCTTGCTGGGTAGAGTAATCTTGGTTGTAGGTTTTTCCCTTTCATTACTTTCAATATGTCCTGCCACTCCCTTCTGGTTTGCAGAGTTTCTGCTGAAAGATCAGCTTTTAACCTCCTGGGGATTCCCTTGTATCTGATTTGTTGCTTTTCCCTTGCTATTTTTAATATTTTTTCTTTGTATTTAATTTTTGATAGTTTGATTAATATGTGTCTTGGCATGTTTCTCCTTGGATTTATCCTGTATGGGACTCTCTGTGCTTCCTGGACTTGACTGACTATTTCCTTTCCCATATTAGAGAAGTTTTCAACTATAATCACGTCAAATATTTTCTCAGTCCCTTTTTTTTTCTCTTCTTCTCTGGGACCCCTGTAATTCCAATGTTGGTGCATTTAATGTTGTCCCAGAGGTCTCTAAGACTGTCCTCAATTCTTTTCATTCTTTTTTCTTTATTCTGCTCTGCAGTAGTTATTTCCACTCTTTTGTCTTCCAGTTCACTTATCTGTCCTTCTGCCTCAGTTATTCTGCTATTGATTCCTTCTAGAGAATATTTAATTTCATTTATTGTGTTGTTCATCATTGTTTGTTTGCTCTTTGGTTCTTCTAGGTCCTTGTTAAATGTTTCTTATATTTTCTCCATTCTATTTCCAAGATTTTGGATCATCTTTACTATCATTACTCTGAATTGTGTTTCAGGTAGACTGCCTTTTTCTTCTTCATTTGTTTGTTCTGGTGGGTTTTTACCTTGCTCCTTCAACTGCTGTGTATTTCTCTGTCTTCTTATTTTGCTTAACTTACTGTGTTTGGGGTCTCCTTTCACAGGCTGCCAGTTGTAGTTCCTGGAATTTTTTGTGTCTGCCCCCAGTGGGTAAGGTTTGTTCAATTGGTTGTGTAGGCTTCCTGCTGGAGGGGACTGGTGCCTGCTTTCTGGTGGATGAGTCTGGATCTTGTCTTTCCAGTGGGCAGTACCCTGTCCAGTGCTGTGTTTTGGGGTGTCTGTGAACTTCTTATAATTTTAGTCAGCTTCTCTGCTAACAGTGTGCTTGTGCTCCTGTCTTGCTAGTTGTTTGGCATAGGGTTCCAGCACTGTAGCTTGCTGGTTGTTGAGTGGAGCTGGGTCATAGAGTTGAAATGGAGATCTCTGGGAGAGCTTTTGCCATTTGATATTACATGGGGCCAGCAGGTCTCTTGTGGACCAATGGCCTGAACTTGGCTCTCCCACCTCAGAGGCTCAGGCCTGACACCCAGGTGGAGCACCAAGACGCTGTCATCCACTCAGCTCAGAAGAAAACAGGAAAAAAAAGAAAGAAAGAAAGAAAGAAAAAACTAAAATAAAATAATTTTTAAAATATTATTAAAAATAAAATTTTTTTTAAATAAAGAAAGAAGAGAGCAACCAAACCAAACCAAAAAAAAAAAAAAATCCACCAATGATAACAAGTGCTAACAACTACACTAAAAAAAACAAAACAAAACAAGAAAACGGAGGACAGACAGAACCCTAGGAGAAATGGTAAAAGCAAAGTTGTACAGATAAAATCACACAAAGAAGCATACACATACACACTTACAGAAAGAAAATAAGGAAAATATATATATAGATTAAAAAAAGGAAGAGAGCAACCAAATCAATAAACAAATCTACCAATGATAATAAGCTCTAAATACTAAACTAAAATAAATATAAAACTAGAAACAAATTCAATGCAGAAAGCAAACCCCAAGTCTACAGTTGCTCCCAAAGTCCACTGCCTCAATTTTGGGGTGATTCATTGTCTGTTCAGGTATTCCACAGAGGCAGGCTTCATCAAGTTTATTGTGGAGATTTAATCCACTGCTCTTGAGGCTGCTGGGAGAAATTTCCCTTTCTCTTTCTGTTCGCACAGGTCCTGGAGTTCAGCTTTGGATTTGGCCCCGCCTCTGTGTGTAGGTTGCCTGAGGGCATCTGTTCTTCGCCCAGACAGGACAGGGTTAAAATAGCAGTTGTTTAGGGGGCTCTGGCTCACTCAGGCTGTGAGGAGGGAGGGGTACAGAATGCGGGGCCAGCCTGCAGTGGCAGAAGAAGGCATGACATTGAAACAGCTTGAGGCGCACTGTGTGTTGTCCCGGGGAAATTGTCCCTGAATCATGAGACCCTGGCAGTGGTGGGCTGCACCAGCTCCTGGGACTGGAGGTGTGGATAGTGACCTGTTCTTGCACAGAAGATTCTAGTGGCTGCAGCAGCAGCCTTAGCATCTCATGCCTGTCCCTGTTGTCTGCTCTGGTAGCAATGGCTCGCACCCATCTCTGGAGCTCATTTAGGCAGTGCTCTGAATCTCCTCTCCTCATGCACCCCAAAACAATGGTCTCTTGCCTCTTAGACAGTTCCAGACTTCTTCCTGGACTCCCTCCTGGCTAGCTGTGGTGCACTAGCTGCCTTCAGGCTGTGTTCATGCAGCCAACCTCAGTCCTCTCCCTGGGATCTGACCTGTGAAGCCTGAGCCTCAGATCTCAGTCCCCACACCCCTGGCGAGTGAGCAGACAAGCATCTCAGGCTGGTGAGTGCTGGTCAGCACTGATCTTCTGTGCGGGAGTCTCTCCACTTTGCCCTCTGCACCCCCATTTCTGGGCTCTCTTCCATGGCTCCAAAGCTTCCCCCCCCCCGCCCACCCCCCGTCTCCTCCAGTGAAGGGGCTTCCTAGTGTCTGGAAACTTTTCCTCCTTCACAGCTCCCTCATGGAGGTGTGGGTCCTGTCTCTATTCTTTTGTCTCTGTTTTTCCTTTTTCCTTTTGCCCTACCCAGGTACGTGGGGAGTTTCTTGCCTTTTGGGAAGTCTGAGTTCTTCTGACAGCGTTCAGTAGGTGTTCTGTGGGAGTTGTTCCACATGTAGATGTATTTTTGATGTATTTTTTGGGAGGAAGGTGATCTCCATATCTTACTCCTCTGCCATCTTGAAAGTCCCTCCTCCATGAAGTCTTTCTTGTCTATTTCAACACAGTCTAAGTGAACTTCTTACATTTCAATATCACTTAGCACTTTTGTTTTATACTTAATCGTATACTGCATGGATTTCTATCTGTAATTTTGTCTCTCACTGTTATGCACACCTAAAAGATGCCCATTATTACTATTAATTCATACTGCACCTTATTCCTAAATGAGTTTGATTCACAAAGATTGTAGGTGAGATGACAATGAAGATGAATACAATTTTTAGGTGAGAAATTTGGCATCTCATGTAAATATATGTTGAAAAAAGTATATAAAGATAAATGTGTGTATTTGAACAGAACATGCCATAAATTTGACTATAAAATCCAAGTAGCCAAGAGAAAGAGACTTTTATGATAGGTTCTATGATTCACAGTGTGTTAATATAATAACTGAAATAATGCTCAGAATCACAACTCTGTTATTGAAAGGAGAGAAAAAAAATTATTCCTATGCATCTTTATAGAGAGTTCAGTATGTAATGACGTGAATAATATCCTTAGTCATTTAAAATACAGAAATTAGTTACTTAGATTTTTTTTTTTTAATTGCTTGTCTAACTAAAATAATGAGATCTGGTCAAAACATATCTCTGTAAATACTATTATATTGGGATACAACTGAATCTGTTTCATATATGAAGCTCTTACACAGCATATGCAGTCCTAATAATAATTTTAGGATATGTACAGGTTATAATGGAATATATATTGCTCATAATTCTATAATTTAAGGGATTTTCAATTTGAGATCAATTTATATCTTACATGCTGTTGGTAGAATTTAACCATATGTACAATGTGTCTGTACTTTAATCTAAAAAAGGAACTCTTAATTAGAGAGGAAATTCTGTGAGTGAAATGCTGTTGTGCAATGACTATATTTTAAAATTGCAATAAATAGAAATCTAAATTGAATTAAATTTTAAACTTTATTAAAGTTATAATTTTTGAAATAAAGTTTGAGTGATGTGATAAGAACAACAGTACTTTATATCTAAAAGACTAAATAAAAACTCTCATAGCATACTAACGCAGCTGAGAATTGGGGAAAAAAGAGATGAAAAATTTAAGCATAATATATATTGTTTTATTTGTAAAGTTGAGATATAGAGTAGATATAAGCATTTTCAGAGTTTAGATAGCTTACAAAAAAAAAAAAAAGGAAAAAAACGTAAAAGCAATTACTCTTCTCCAATTGCAGGTTTGGATGGGAAAAATGTGATTAAAGAAAGTTGACCTGTAGGAAAATATAGGAAAAGAGGAAACAGGAAACAAATCTAAAAAGAAAAATCAACAACAGAAAACTTAAAGCCAGCTAGGAAATATAAGACAATAAATAAGTGTATCTTTGAAAAGGGAAAACATTTGGAATGTGTCTTAAAATATATGAAATTTTAAGAGATTTACCAAAACAAATTGTCTTCAGAAAGTTGAATATAAATAATATTCAAAGATACAATAAACTAATGAAAAAACTAAGATAAAATCCTAGATCAAGATATTAATATACAAATTTAGAATTCATGATAAAGAGCATCAAATCATACAAAAGAAGTAGCTTTTTAATTAAAGGGAACAAGTCAATAAAAATACATAAAAATAATGAACTTCTGCAACAAAGAAGCAAAAGGTATATTAAGAAAACCTGATAAAATTATAAGCACAAAATTATAATGTCATCAAACCATTGACATTTTTTTACATCAAAGAGAGAAAATTATACAATCTTAATGATCCACACACAAGCATATCTTGCAAAACAGAGTCAGGGATGGGATGCTTATTTAAGATAGGTGTTCCAAATATTGGGCAATTTAAAAATAATTAACTCTAAGTTAATTTTTTCTAAGTTAAATCAGAATGTCCCTCTGTCAAAAGAGGAATGTGAAAAGGGCTATGTCAAATGGCCACATGGAAATCACCACATGGAAATGTCCCATACCTAGAAATGTTTAAGCCCATCGTATTAAGAGGTAATCTTCCTTGATTTTTTAGCCTGGTGTCGTATCAGTTTTTTCTTTACCCCTGAAATCCAATGTTTTTACCACAATATGGCTTGTAGGAGACTTTAAAATAATTTTTTGTTAAGAATTTTGTTTAGATTTTCCTTTATTTTAATAAAGTATTCTTTCATATCTTCAAATGCATTCTCTGATTTACTTGTTAGTGCATTTATGCAGTCACATCTGTTACCAATCTAATGGATCAGACTCATCTATCCTCTATGCAAATTTTCTTATTTTTCATTAATTTATCTTTTTTGCAGTGTAACCACTGAAGCTATTTTTCCACTTGGTTTTCTGTATTGTTTATCTATCATGAGTTTTGCTGCCAACAATGTTGATGTATTTGTCTTTTAAGTGAATTCTGAAACCTTTCCAAATCCCCTTTAATATCTTATTTTATAGAATTCATTAAAATTTCCTTGAGAATGCAGTTATAACAGATTTGTCTTCTTTTCTTAGGGTGTCTCCTTTTCTATCATTTGCGTGTTACAAATATTTGCATAGTCTCATATATTTTATTTTTTTCTTGCTCCTATTAACATCTGCAATTTTCACTAAAAATTACTGTTTAGATAGATTCCTCATGGTTCCCCTCTCTGTTTACCTGGGCATGATTTGAGTCTTCTTTGTACCATAAAGGGGTACTTGTATGTCAAATGTTTCTCAAGATCTGTTCAGCTAATCAATTGCTTGCAGCAAGGGTTAAAGGACTGTGTTCAGGGATAGCAGCTGATGGGAAAATTTGTCTCTCTCTGCATATTTTTAAAATCTGTGTTAAAATCTCTGATTATGGGACACCTTTGCTAAATTGAATGTATGCCCATTGTTAGGGAAGTGGCTATCTTTCAGATATACGTTTGTTCATTGTTTTACAGTATGTTAGCCTTTTTAGTGGGAGGTTGAGTTTGGAAATGCTTCATATTTCATGGAATTTCCATTTGGTTTTCCACACTGAAATAAATGTATACTGTATGGGAAATATAGAGTAATAAGGTTGCAATATGATACAAACTCTGTTAAAGATAATTAATTAAAGTTGGAAAGCAATCCATTAAAAACAATTAGCATTAATCACAAAAATGCAACATTCTAAAACAATGGTAATAAGCTGAATTTACAATAGGATGTATCTGTAATAAAACAAAACATTTTAAAAAGATGAAGTTAGGCTGTGTTCATCACAGTGGGAGTTGGGGAGAATAAAAAAGGCTTATTTTTAAGAGACCGGGCTTATCCATTCTTATTAAAAGTCTAGTGGAGCTGGTGTCAAGTGAAGGGTTCCTTGCTTTTGCATCTCTGGTGAGAGCCAAGTGCCACAGGAATAGTTTCTTCTTAACTCCCCCAGCCTTTGCCTTCTCAGGCTAAACTTCTAACATGGTCGTGCCTTTTACAAGTCATAATAGACTGTAGCAATCAAAATACTGATGCTCTAATGTGATCCATGGCTATTTGCTCAAGAATTCTATCGATTGTGGATTGTTTAATATATATGTTGGCAATAACTATCATCTGCATTGTGTCAGTTATTTTGGTCTGAAGTAGCTTAGTCATAACTTTATGATATGGCTGATGGTTATATAGGAGATTTTCTTTTCTTTGAAGATACTCCTATTATCAGTATGTTAAGGTAGCTAATTAGTACTGTCATTTCTGACAATATGTGATAAAATATTGTCCCCTGAATATAAGTTGAATAATGTATAATGAGAGGATTAATGAATAACAATGGCTGTCTTTTCCTACTTACAATACAGTAAGTCCCCTACATACGAACCTTCAAGTTGCGAACTTTCAAAGATGTGAACGTGCATTCGCATGTCCAATCATGTAAGTTAGTTCACGTGTCTGATATACATTGTCACATGCATGCATCCTCTACAAGTAGTTGTGCTTTTGTGTACTTTACAGTAGTGTATAGAGGAGTACAGTAGTATGGTATCTTTATTTCAAACCCAGGATGTCTAGAAGCAAGCATAAAAGCAGCGGTGATATAGCTGGTACTGCTAAGAAGCACCAAGCAATAACAATGGAAACAAAAGTGAAAATAACTGAGAGAGTGGAGCAAGGTGAAAAGTTGGTAGACGTCACTCGTTCTTATAACATTGAACTCTTTGCTGTGCAACATGAGGAGCTTACTAATGAAGACCTGATGGAATTGGAGGCCCAGAGAAAAGACGAAGAGAGACAAGAGGAAGAAGAAGTAACTGAAGAACCAAAGAAATTCACTATGCAGGAAATGGCAAGGGGATTTTCTTTATTTGAGGAGGCACTGTTAGGGTTTTGAGGCCCAGGAGCTGAACATAGAACAGTGCATGAAGGTTGCAGCAGCCATTCAGAATGCAATCCAGTGCTACTGTGTCATCTATGATGAGAAAAAAAGAGCTACTACCCATATATCACTGGATCATTTTTTTCAAGAGGGTAGATAGAATTGAATCCTGCAAGGAACCAGAACCTGTGCCATCAGCATCAGGCATGAGTGAAATTGCAGCTTGCCCTCCGTTTCCTATTGCTGACGATCCTTCAGCTCTACCATCTCCAACCCCCTCTCCCTCCTCCAGTCAGTAACTCTTCTTGCCTGTACACTCGATGCCAGCCCCTGTATGTCAGCTGTTGTACTGTACTACTGTACTGTAAGATTTAAAATGTTTTCTTTATTTTTTGTGTTTGTCTGTTTTTAATGTACTATTTGTGTGAAAAGTATTATAAACCTATTACAGTGCAGTACTTTATAGCCGACTGTGTTAGTTGGGTACCTAGGCTGACTTTGTTGGACTTTTGAACAAACTGGACTTACGAACATGTTCTTGGAACAGAACTCTTTTTATGTAGCGGACTTACTATATAAGGCTGTCCAATTAAACAACAGAAGCATAAATCCATAAAAACAATAAAAATTACTTTGAATTCATCTTTATAAAATTTTATTAAAAGAAAAACAAACCTATGTTTTATCTTATGGGATGAGACAATTCTACACCTGTTTGGATGTTAGCTCTTCATTCACTTGTGAGTCGATGTCTTATGGGTATAGATCCAGGAAGCCTGCAAAATAGGATTCCTCCACCCCAGATGGGGAAATAGACACTTGGAGAGAGCAGTGCAGATCTAAAGAATAAAGCTAAAGGATCATAAGATAGGCAAACCTAATACTAATACGTGTTTTTAACTCAAGCCTGCCAGGTGAAACAGACATCCAAAAATGACTCCAGAGGAGAAAACTTAAACAGACTAATAACAGTGGAAGAAATTGGAAAAGTTATGAAAGAAAGAAAGAGAAAGAGAAAGGAAGGAGGGAAGGGGAAGGGAAAAAGGAAGGAAAGGAAGGCCCAGATTGTTTTACAGTGGTTTTACAAGCAACCTGACTCCAAGGCACTTGGCATCTCTCAGTAGAGCATATAAGTACTTTCATAATGTAGCTGTTTTAGGAACTACCAAACTTAGAAATGTTTCCCCTCTCTGGGTCAGGCCTAATATTAATCCTTAAACTGTAGTGAGGTAAAAAGTTTCAGAATACCAGGGGACAATTTTTAACGTCCTTTTATTCCTCATCCTATAGAGTACTAAGCAACATTTGGCTCAGTTGGTCAGCAGAAGATATGGACGATTTTGACCTCTGCCATAGCCAAGCTGTATGGGTACCACTGGGTGACTGTTTAGGTGGGGAGAAATGTGTTCTGACCCCTTTAATCATCTCCGTCAGGGAAAACTTGTAGGACTGCAATGGTATCTGATCATAAACGTTTTCAATCGAGGGCAAGTTTACCTTCTCTAACAGAATCATAGATAGCAAGTCAGCTTGATCTCCAAACAAGGAGACTTTGGGAAGAGATTCTACTGATTGTACATTTCCTGCTTTCTTCTGGAATAGGGTCATGGATATCTTACTATAGTATCTTTAAGAAACAAGAGGCGTTTTAAAACTTATCTCCTTCTCAAGAAAGAAAAAATATATAATGTCACAGTGTCAGAGGGCCTTGGGATTTTCCCAAGGGTCTCCCATAACACTGACCCTGGCCTCCTCCTCAATGCCTATTGCCTTCTCCATTTCCTCTCTATATGATGCTCCTGCAGGATATACACTCACCAATTCCTACAAATGTAGCATGGTTTTCTCTGTGTCTTAGTCTTTTTTTAAAAAATAAATTTATTTATTTATTTATTTTTGACTGCGTTGGGTCTTCGTTGCTGCACACGGGTTTTCTCTAGTTGCGAGCGGGGGCTACTCTTAGTTGTGGTGCGCGGGCTTCTCATTGCAGTGGCTTCTTTTGTTGCAGAGCATGGGCTCTAGGTGCACGGGCTTCAGTAGTTGTGGCACGTGGGCTCAGTAGTGTGGCTCGCGGGCTCTAGAGCGCAGGCTCAGTAGTTGTGGTGCACAGGCTTTGTTCTCCGTGGCATGTGGGATCTTCCCGGGCCAGGGCTCGAACCCATGTCCCCTGCATTGGCAGGTGGATTCTTAACCACTGCTCCAACCAGGGAAGCTCACTGTGTCTTAGTCTTCAGCTAACAATTGCTGCCTCTTTATCCACATTGTCAATCTTCTAAACCCACCTCAGAGGTCATATCTTCTGGGAAGCCTGCTCTGCCATTCCTTCCAGACAGCTAGTTAAACAAGCCCCTCTCTGTGTTGCCATTGTGTCTTGTACTATTTCTGTGATTACACTTTTCACTGTATTATAATTATTTGCTTGTCTTATATTGTTTCATGGGAAGGATCTTTGTAGTACTTACTTCTGTTATCTCTAACATCTAGCTGAATGTAGAATGAATTATGGGTATTCAGTAATTTGGTTAAATTTAATTAAATATCTTAGCACCTGCTGGTACATAAGCAGGCTAGATAGAAAACAATTCCCAAAACAGGTCAATGATAGTTTTGTTGTTGTTGTAATATTTGAGCATGCCATACATTAATTTGAATGAAACTAATACAAAAGCATTTCTTTTTATTAGGCAAGTATTACATAGGAAGGAAAAATAAAAGATGACTGTTTGTTAAGCCTACTCTGACTATAGTATTTACCATATTTCAGGTGTGGTATGAGGTACCTGACATGCTGATCCCATTGAATTTTCAGTATAATCTTGCTAGGGAAATGGTATGGGGCTCAATTTATAAAGGTAGAAACAGCATCAGAGAAAGATGTGTTCAAGGTTACTTTGGAACTTTGTCAAACCTATTTGCCTTTTATCCTCCTGATTAGGGCTTCGTTGTGTTCATGTCATAATTTTGAAAGCAAAAATTTGTATAGATTAGGACAAGTTTAACTTGAAATATATACTTCAAAAAATATATATAACATGATTATGAATTTTAAAATTTTGGATAAGCTAATTTTAGCTTTTATCTATATGTGTATACTTGGATAAAATAGGATCATATAATATATCCTGTGACATGTGCTTTTTACATAACAGTATATTGTGAATATATATCCATGTCAATAAGATATATTCTACTGCTTCATTATTAAAATTTTTGGATTCCTTTATTCAGTGTATCCCCTACCACCAAACATTTAATTTTTATTTGCTATTAAAAACATTATTGTAACAACCTTAATGGTTCATGCTTTGTGTACATATTGTGCAAATAATCATTTCTTTCTTTGGGTTACATTGCTAAAAGGAGAATTGTGGTTTTGGTGTACTCTAAACCTTTCATATTCTATATTACATATCTGTGGCTGCTATGGATCATAAATTCCTCAAGGAATGATGCTTTCTTAATCCTTTCTCTATCTCAGCTGTGCATTTGTTTTTTAAAATGATTACATTTCTCTTCAGTATCTTTTGTCCTAGATATTTAGCAGCTTATAGAAAAATGCATGGGTAGCAAAAAAAATTAAGGAGCTTGGTTTTATTTCAGAAATGGTATTAAGTAGATATTTGGTTTTTTGTCATAGATCTGTTCATCTGGCCTAGCCTTGTTTTTGTTGCTTTTTTTTTTCCATTGAAGTCTTTAAATGTGATTTTTCCTGTTGAAGAATAAAATTCAGTTTAAAAAAAAAAAGCAAAGAGGAAAACAAAACAGAGTGAACACTTTTCACTCACCAAAAGAGTTACATGTGTTCAGTGGATGGTTATGGAATGAATCAATTAGTAAACCAATTGATCACTGAATGAAACAGGAGAAAGTCTGTCCCTATCTTTCCATTCTCTGGATGCTTTCCTGTTCTCCTTCTGCTTTAGAAAGCGTCAAAGACCAATTGGAAGGTGGGAAGAATTCCAGAGGAAGAAGATCTCATGAATTACCTCAGGCTAGTGTCTTGACACCGGTGAAATCTTTACTGTTGGAAGCCGCCTGGTTTTGTGATTTACCGAGTCTTAACAAAGTGGAGACTCCCTGAAGTTATCTTTATCAGCAACATCTTTTGAAAAATAATACTAAGTTTCAGCAGTTAAGTTCTAAAATGCTTGACTTCTTTCTCAGCTTGAACTTCTTGCCCCCTCCTCCTTCATATCTTTTAAAACAAATTTCCTGTCAAGTTAGTGTTTACTTTATATTCACTTTTAACAAGTATATAGGCCTGTGACTAATCCAGAGAGAATTATAACACCAATCCTATTGACAAAATTGAAATACTGAAATGGAAAAGCATACATTTCCACTGTCTTTCCCAATAATATTAACCTGTCACTTCAGTGCTGTATCAAAATTCCCTTGGCTTCTTTTCTGAAATCAAATTTGCCCAAAGCCCTCAGAAATCACATTTTCATAAGCAACTTAGGGTACATCCACAAGGCCCTGGAGTGAGATTACCACATTGCCCCCCATTAAAAACTTCTCTTATGTGATATTAAGAACTTTGAAAACTGACTTGTGTTTCCCTACTAAACTCATCCTCAGGATTTAGGGGGAATTCTTAATTAGCTTCTTATGTTCTAGTTAATGTGTTAACCAGTTGTTTCCATTTCAAAGGCAACTTGATGGAAATGTGCATGTTTCTCGTTTAAGAAATACAACACTCATATCGGCACAATAATTTTGCATGAAACTCAGCATCATGGAAACATGATGCTGAGTTTCATGCAAACATCATCTCACAACAACTGTGAGAGCTATAAACACGAAGATGAATTTGCAGTAGAGGAAGAAAGCCATTTGCACCTTTTTCCCTAATTTTAATTTTAATAGTCAGACAACTACAATAGTCACATGTTGGAAGGAAACATTGATTGAAAAGAGCCAAAGAAGATATTACCAGATAATTACCATATGATTTAAAATGCACATTCCATTGTTTATATACAGTGTTTTTTTTTTTAATCAGTACGTCATAGAACATTCAGAGGTTAGAGCAGTAATGCAGTATCAAATGCAAAGTAAAATTATAAATCTCTGGATAATGAACTTTTTATTTTCCATTATACAGCAGTTAGGCAAGGAAAACAGCCCTTGATGATCAAGACAAATGCAATGCCACTAAATATTACATCAAATGCAAAAATACAAATGTTTTACATAATATCGTACCTTGCAGAGCTGTGTACCATGCATGAAGAAGCTCTGAGATGGAGGGCCTGAGAAGCAGAAAGAATGAAGTCAGCACATCAGAGAGACAAGAGAGAGAGAAATGCACAGTAAAAGCATTTTAGAGCTTGTCATTAACAAGGCATCAATAAATATCTGAAAGTCAATGTAAGACCATTTAAAAAGGTTTTAAATGCTCCTGGCAATTGGTGGACCAATTACCAGCAAAAATCTTCTGAACACACAGGAAGAGTTCTGTTGCCTAAACAAGCCTAAAAGCAAACTAAAAATGAATGTCCTTGGTTTCCTGTGGTGAATTCTGCCTAATGCATCAGGAGAAACATGTAGCTACCTGCCACCTTATATGAACAATACGTGCATACGTGCACACACCCTCCATATATCGTGTTTAATCATAATGGAATTCTAGATGCCTAAACCTGGATCTCCAAAGAAGTGGTGGATAAAAAAACAACTTTTGTTTTACCAGAAAGGCCTCTGCAGATAAATGATGTGAGAACTTTGACTAAAAATACCTGTTGATTGATTTGCATATATTGAAGAATCCTTGTATTCCTGGGATAAACCCCACTAGATCATGGTGTAAGATCCTTTTAATGTGCTGTGGATTCTGTTTGATAGTATTTTGTTGAGAATTTTTGCATCTATGTTCATCAGTGATATTAGCCTGTAGTTTTCCTTTTTTGTGACATCTTTGTCTGGTTTTGGTATCAGGATGATGATGGCCTCATAGAATGGGTTTGGGAGTGTTCCTCCCTCTGCTGTATTTTGGAAGAGTTTGAGAAGGATAGGTGTTAGCTCTTTTCTAAATGTTTGATAGAATTCGCCTGTGGAGAAAAGGGAACCCTCTTGCACTGTTGGTGGGAATGTAAATTGATACAGCCACTATGGAGAACAGTATGGAGGTTCCTTAAAAAATTAAAAATAGAACTACCATATGACCCAACAATCCCACTACTGGGCATATACCCTGAGAAAACTATAATTCAAAAAGAGACATGTACCACAATGTTCATTGCAGCACTATTTACAATAGTCAGGATATGGAAGCAACCTAAGTGTCCATCAACAGATGAATGGATAAAGAAGATGTGGCACATATGTACAATGGAATATTACTCAGCCATAAAAAGAAACGAAATTGAGTTATTTGCAGTGAGGTGGATGGACCTAGAGTCTGTCATACAGAGTGAAGTAAGTCAGAAAGGGAAAAACAAATACTCTATGCTAACATATATATGGAATCTTAAAAAAAAAAAAATGGTTTTCATGAACCTAGGGGCAGGACAGGAATAAAGATGCAGATCTAGAGAATGGACTTGAGGACATGAGGAGGGGGAAGGGTAAGCTGGGATGAAGTGAGAGAGTAGCATTGACATATATACACTACCAAATGTAAAACAGATAGCTAGTGGGAAGCAGCTGCATTGCATGGGGAGATCAGCTCAGTGCTTTGTGACCACTTAGAGGGGTGGGATAGGGAGAGTGGGAGGGAGATGCAAGAGGGAGGGGATATGGGGATATATGTATGCATATAGCTGATCCACTCTGTTATACAGCAGAAACTAACACAACATTGTAAAGCAATTATACTCCAATAAAGATGTTAAAAAGAAAAGAAAAACACCTGTTGAAGACAGAATTGATTTTTAACTTATTTTAGGAAGCGAGCAGCAGATAGCACATAAGGAGAGTATTTCAGTCTTAGCTTGAATGTTTCGCCTTACTTTAATATGTGTTTATATTAATTGTGTGCATATTATATAAATACATATAACTCCACTTACCATGGTACAGTAGGGTTTATATATTATAATTGATATGTTAATTTAAATATCATGTTATACACTAATATATAGAAGAAAAATAGGTAACAACAGTTTTAAAATACCCTTTTATTCAACAGCTCAACAAAAAATAGTTTTATAATTGGACAACAAAAAATAGATTGCCCAAATCACACACATGTTTAGATACTTATGTGGGAAAAGAAGAAAGATTAAGAGTGCACATATCAAATAACCTGTGAGAATTTGTATAATTTTCAGGATCTATGTTAAACAAATTTATTTTTATCTCTACTTTTGGGGGATTTAATATGGTTTTTACTTTTTTGGTCAATAAATGGATGGTGTTTTATATAGTGTAAGTCATAGTCTCTTGTCAGCTATAAGGAGGGCAAAGAAAAATGTGCACTTCAAAACAATGCTTTGAATAAAAAGACAGCTTTGAACGTATGTTAACAGTAGGGGTTTTTTTAACCACTGTGTTTTATGAAAGTTATATTTTAAAGAGATGTTAGTTTTTTTCATTTTTGCTTAGTTTTACTAAAAGTTTATCAAATATAAATTTGTTTTAAGTGCTGTCACTTTTTATGCAGACCTGTTTTTCTCAACCATCCTTCCCATAAGTACATACCATGTTTACACTGTCTTCAGTCACATGAAATCCATGTTGCTTCAGAGTTCCACACCATTCAAGAGTAACCCCTGAATAACCTGCATCTTTGAGTAGTGTGAACTGTAAAATGCACCTTTCTCTCTGAGTGTTTTTGAAAGCATCTGAAACAAGAGTGCTTGTATTTTCTACCCTGGGTTTGATTGTTGTGTCAGGCTTGTGAATGATGTGTCTTCAAAGAGATATTTTTTAAAAGCAGAATGCATACTTACTCACCAAGGGTGTGTTTAAAGAGAAACAGTAGCTTTGGCCTATCCCATGCCACATAGTATTGCAAATCTATTCCAGAATAAAGGTGAAAGTTGCACTGAAAGGACTTAAAGCTATTCTAGTGTATTATTTTACTATTAAATGATAACTCTTCTTTAGACTCCACCCTCTCCTGCTGTTAAGATGAACTACCATCATGCTATCTATTTTACTTGTTTCTCTATTCTCTGTGCAGGGATATTTAGTTATAATTATAATACTTGGCTTTATGCAAGAAAATAAAAAATAGAAAATAAAAACAAACTAATATTCAGTCTCATAATCTTTTCCCAAAAGACTAAGAGGTAAAAGGTAAAATTTTGCAAAGGATTTTCAAAAAGACACGCGTTTTGTTTAAATAGCATATTAATCCTACAGATAAAAACCGTGTGAGAGGAGAAAGGTAGAATCTATCATTTGTGGTCAGGGAAGTCTTCCTGAAACTGGTGGCCTTTGTTCTAGGGCTTGCGTTCATGAAGTTTGAACAATAGCAAAGCTGTAAGTACACTTACACCTTACACAGGGTGTACTTACACAGGGTGTAGTTTTCTCTTTATTCATCCCAACTCTGTTCCCTGAATCTCTAGAACCAAATAGGTAACTATGATGGTTAATCTTATGTGTCAGCTTGACGGGGCCACAAGTGCCCAGATATTTGGTCAAACATTATTCTGGGTGTTTCTGTGAGGAAGTTTTGGGTGAGATTAACACTTAAATTGGTGGATTGAG
The DNA here is from genome assembly GCF_949987535.1 of Balaenoptera acutorostrata. Classification (NCBI taxonomy): domain Eukaryota; kingdom Metazoa; phylum Chordata; class Mammalia; order Artiodactyla; family Balaenopteridae; genus Balaenoptera; species Balaenoptera acutorostrata. The sequence continues at coordinate 100,825,480 of NC_080067.1, read as the reverse complement.
TAACGATTGCCTTCCCTAATGTGGGCAAGTCTCACCTAATCGGTTGAAGGCCTGAATAGAACGAAAAGGCTGCCCTCCTCTGATTAAGAGAGAATCTTTTCTGCCTGCTGTCTTCAAACTGGGACACAGGCTTTTTCCTGCTTTCAAGCTAAACTGAAATATTGGCTCTTTCTGGGTACTGAGCCTGTGGCCTTTAGACTGGAACTATATCGTCAGTTCTTCTGGTTCCCAGGCCTTCGAACTCAGATTGGAACTACAGCATCAGTATTCTTGTGCTTCTAGATTATTGATTTACTCTGCAGATCTTGGGACTTGTCAGTCTCTTAATCATGTGAGCTAATTCCTTATAATAAATCACTTTATATGTACATATATGCTATTGGTCCTATTTTCTCTAGAAAGACCTAATACAATAGCCAAGCAATTTCACTTCATCCTTATTATCTTCCATACCTGAAGACTTTGTATAGGCCAGTTAACCTCTGATATGCAGTGAGGAAGGTAGTTACAGCAGGATGTCAAATTCCTTCCTTCCAAATCTCTGATTTGATTGTTCAGTCTTTTATCCTTTTTTCAAGGATCTATGTGTAGAAAGAGGAAATATGTTCGTATTTTGCTATTCCTTTGTTTATGTGTAAAAGATTCTTAGTTCCATTATGAATCTATATAATAATCTTATGCATACATTCATTATACAATGTTTTGAACATCTGCTATGTTCTCGGCATCCAGTACACAGGTAAACAAAACAAAACAATGTGGCAGTTTCTAGGGGCAACATGTTTATTGAGAAACGATATAAAAGATAAAGGCTTAGTGTGATTAATCAACAATTGAAAGCTAAAGATGAAACCCAGAGGGCTTCTTTAGTATCAAGAACTGTGAGGAGTCTGAGGTTTTATCCTAATTGTTTGTGGGTTTTTTTAATTTTTACTTTATATTGGAGTATAGTTGATTAAAACTGTTGTGTTAGTTTCAGGTGTTTTACAAAGTGACTCAGTTATACATATGCATGTATCTATTCCTTTTCAAATTCTTTTCCCATTTAGGTTATTACAGAATATTGAGCAGAGTTCCCTGTGCTATACAGTATAAGTCCTTGTTGGTTATCTATTTTAAGTATAGTCGTCTGTATATGTCAATCCCAAACTCCCAATTTATCTATTCCCCAGCCTTTCCCCTTGGTAACCATAAGTTTGTTTTCTGTGAGTCTGTTTCTATTTTATAAATAAGTGCATTTGTATCATTTTTCTTTTTAGAGTCTGCATATAGGTGATATCATATGATGATTGTCTTTCTCTGTATGACTTCACTTAGTATGAGAATCTCCAGGTCCATCCACGTTGCTGCAAATGGCATTATTTCATTTTCAATGACTTAGTTATATTCCATTGTGTGTGTGTGTATATGTATATATATATACATTTTCTTTACCCATTCATCTGTTGATGGACATTTAGGTTGCTTCTGTGTCATGGCTATTGTTAACAGTGCTGCAATGCACATTGGGATGCATGTATCCTTTCAAACCATGATTTTCACTGGATATATGCACAGGAGTTGGATTGCTGGATCATATGGTAGCTCTGTTTTTTAGTTCTTTAAGGAAGCTCCATAGTGTTCTCGATAGTGGCTGCACCAACTTACATTCCCACCAACAGTGTAAGAGGGTTCCATTTTCTCCACACCCCCTCCAACATTTATTGTTTGTAGATTTTTTGATGATGGCCATTCTGACTGGTGTGAGGTGATACCTCATTGTAGTTTTGATTTGCATTTCTTTAATAATTAGTGATGTTGAGCATCTTTTCATGTATTTGTTGGCCATCTGTATGTCTTCTTTGGAGAAATGTCTATTTAGGTCTTCTGCCCACTTCTTGATTGGGTTGTTTTTTGATATTGAGCTCCATGAGCTGTTTGTATATTTTGGAGATTAATCCCTGGTTGGTCGCATCATTTGCAAACGTTTTGTGCTATTCTGTGGGCTGTCTTTTCATTTTGTTTACGGTTTCCTTTGCTGTGCAAAAGCTTGTGAGTTTAATTAGGTCACATTTGTTTATTTTGTTTTTATTTCTGTTACTCTAGAAGACAAATCAAAAAAGACCTTGCTGTGATTTATGTCAAAGTGTGTTCTGCCTATATTTTCCTCTAGGAGTTTTATAGTATCTAGTCTTACATTTAGGTGTTTAATTCATTGTGAATTTATTTTTTTTATGTGGTGTTAGGAAATGTTCTAATTTCATTCTTTTACATGTAGCTGTCCAGTTTTCCCAGCACCGTTTATTGAAGAGACTGTCTTTTCTCCTTTGCCATAAATTAATTGACCATAGGTGTGTGGGCTTATTTCTGGGCTTTCTATCCTGTCCCATTGATCTATATTTCTGTTTTTGTGCCAGTCCCACACTGTTTTGATGACTGTAGCTTTCAAGTACAGTCTGAAATCAGGGAGCCTGATTCCTCCAGCTTTGTTTTTCTTTCTCAGGATTGCTTTGGCTGTTCAGAGTCTTGTGTTTCCATACAAATTGTAAAATTTTCTGTTCTAGTTCTGTGAAAATTGCCATGGTAATTTGATAGGGATTGCATTGAATCTGTAGATTGCCTTAGGTGGTATAGTCATTTTGACAATATTGATTCTTCCAATCCAAGAACATGGTATACTTTTCCATCTGTTTGTGGCATCTTCAATTTCTTTCATCAGTATTTTATGGTTTTCAAAGTACAGGTCTTTGCCTCCTTAGGTAGTTTTATTCCTAGGTATTTTATTCTTTTGATGTGATGGTAAATGGGATTGTTTATTTACTTTCTCTTTCAGATCTTTCCTTGTTAGTGTATAGAAATGCAACAGATTTCTGTGTATTAATTTTATGTCTTGCAACTTAAACTGAATTCATTGATGAGCTCTAGTAGTTCTCTGGTAGTGTTTTTAGGATTTTCTATGTATAACGTGTCATCTGCAAACAGTGACATTTTACTTCTTCTTTTCCAATTTGGATTCCCTTTATTACTTTTTCTTCTCAGATTACCATGGCTAGGACTTCCAAAACTATGTTGAATAAAAAGTGGCAAGAGTGGACATCCTTGTTTTGTTCCTGATCTTAGAGGAAATGCTTTCAGCTTTTCAATTTTGAGTTTGATGCTAGTTGTAAGTTTGTCACTTATGGCCTTTATTGTGTTGAGGTATGTTTCCTCTATGCCCACTTTCTGGAAAGTTTTTATCATAAATGGGTGTTTAATTTTATTGACAGCTTTTTGTGCTTCTATTGAGATGATCATATGGTGTTTATTCTTCAGTTTGTTAATGTGGTGTATCACACTGATTGATTTGCATATATTGAAAAATCCTTGCATCCCTGGGATAAATCCCACTTGATCATGGTATTTGAGCCTTTTAATGTCTTGTTGGATTCAGTTTGCTAGTATTTTGTTGAGGATTTTTGTGTCTGTGTTCATCACTGATATTGGCCTGTAATTTTCTTTTTTGTAGTATCTTTGTCTGGTTTTGGTATCAGGGTGATGGTGGCCTCATAGAACGAGTTAGGGAGTGTTCCATCCTCTGTAATTTTTTGAAATAGTTTCAGGAGGATAGGTGTTAACTCTTCTCTAAATGTTTGATTGACTTCACCTGTGAAGCCATCTGATCCTGGACTTTTGTTTGTTGGGAGTTTTTAAATCACATTTTCAATTTCATTCCTTATAATTGGTCTGTTCATATTTTCTATTTCTTCCTGATTCAGTCTCAGGAGATTGTACCTTTCTATGAATTTGTCCACTTCTTCTAGGTTGTCCCTTTTATTGGCATATAGTTGTTTGTAGTAGTCTCTTATGATCCTTTGAATCCTGTGTGGTGTCTGTTTTAACTTCTTCTTTTTCATTTCTAATTTTATTGATTGTAGCCCTCTCCCTTTTTTTCTTGATGAGTCTGTCTAAAGGTTTATCAATTTTGTCCATATTTTCAAAGAACCAGCTTTTAGTTTCATTTATTTTTTCTTTTGTTTCCTTCATCTCTATTTTATTTATTTTTGCTCTGATCTTTATGATTTCTTTCCTTCTACTAACTTCGGATTTTGTTTGTTCTTCTTTCTGTAGTTGCTTTAGGTGTAAGGTTAGGTTATTTATTTGAGATTTGTCTTGTTTCTTGGGGTAAGATTGTATTGCTATAAAATTCCCTCTTAGGAATGTTTTTGCTGCATCCCATAGGTTTTGGATTACCATGTTTTCATTTTCATTTATCTCTAGGTATTTTTCAATTTCCTCTTAGATTTCTTCAGCAATCCGTTTGCTGTTTGGTATCATATTGCCTAGCCTCCACGTTTTTGTGTTTTTTACACTTTTTTTTTGTAGTTGATTTCTAATCTCATAGCATTGTGGTTGGAAAAGATGCTTGATATGATTTAAATTTACTTTACTTTCTTAAATTTACTTTGTGGCCCAGCATGTGATCAATCCTGGAGGCTATTCCATGTGCACTTGAGAAGAATGTGTATTCTGCTGCTTTTGGATGGAATGCTCTATAAATATCAATTAAGTCCATCTGGTCTACAGTGTTAAGGCCTGTGTTTCCTTATTGATTTTCTGTCTGGATAATCTGTCCATTGATGAAAGTGGGGTGTTAAAGATCCCCACTATTATTATGTTACTGTCAATTTCTCCTTTTATGGCTGTTGGTATTGGCTCATATATTAAGGTGCTCCTATGTTGGGTGCATATATATTTACAATCGTTATATCTCTTTGGATTGATCCCTTGATCATTATGTAGTGTCCTTCTTTGTCTTTTGTAACAATCTTTATTTTAAAGTCTATTTTGTCTGATATGAGTAATGCTACCCCAGCTTTCTTTTGATTTCCATTTGCATGGAATACCTTTTTCCATCACCTTACTTTCAGTCTGTATGTGTCCCTAGATCTGAAGTGGGTCTCTTGTAGACAGCATATATATGGCCTGTTTTTGTAAATCCATTCAGCCAGTCTTTGTCTTTTGGTTGGAGCATTTAATCCATTTACATTTAAGGTAGTTATCAATATGTATATTTTTATTGTCATTTTGTTAATTGTTTTGGATTTGTTTCTTTAGTTCTTTTTCTCCCCTTACTCTTTTGTTCTCTTCTCTTGTGATTTGATGACTAATTTTAGTGTTTTGTTTGGATTCTTTTTTCTTTTTTGTATCTATTGTGGATTTTTGGTTTGTGTTTCCCACAAGGTTGTGATATAGCAGTCTATATATAAACAAAATTGTTTTAAATTGCTGGTCTTTTAATTTCAAATGCATTTCCAATATCCTGCGTTTGTACTCTCTTCACAATTGCTGGTTTTGATATCATATTTGTGTATGGGTGATATCCTACCTTTATGGTATGTTTGCCTTTACCGGTGAGCTTTCCCATTTGTAATATTCTTGTTTCTAGTTGTGGCCCTTTATTTTCCACCTAGAGAAGTTCCTTTACAATTTGTTGCAAAGCTTCCCTTGTTGTGCTAAATTCTTTTAGCTTTTCCTTGTCTGTTAAGCTTTTGATTTTCCCTCGAATCTGAATTAGAGCCTTGCTGGGTAGAGTATTCTTGGTTGTAGGTTTTTCCCTTTCATCACTTTAAATATATCATGCCGCTCCCTTCTGGCCGGCAGTTTCTTCTGAATAATCAAGGGGTGTCAAATGGTGTGTTTAGTGGGCAGCTGTGGGCCCAGAAAGACTTAGGCAGCCTGTCTGATGGGTGGGTCTGTGTTCCAACCCTGTTGGTTGTTTGGCTTGAGGTGTCCCAGCACTGGAGTCTACAGGCTGTTGGGTGGGACAGGTCTTGATGAGAAAATAGCAGCCTCCAGGAGGGCTCACGCTAATGAGTACTCCCCAGAACTACCATTTCCAGTGTCTTTGTCCCCGCAGTGAACCACAGCCCTCCCCCACCTCCACAGGAGACCCTCCAATAGTAGCAAGTAGGTCTGGACTAAGTTCTTATGAGGTCACTGCTTTTTTCCCTGGGCCATGGTGCACATGAGACCTTGTATGCACCCTCCAAGAATGAAGTTTCTGTTTCCTCCATTCCTGTGGAATTCCTGCGATCAAATCGCACTGGCCTTCAATGCTGGATTCTCTTGGGGCTCTCCTCCCAATGCCAGACCCCCAGACTGGGGAGCCTGACATGGGGCTCAGAACTTTCACTCCTGTGGGAGAACTTTTGTGATATAATTCTTTTCCAGCTATACAAACATCACCATAGTCTGGAACAAAGGGTAGTCATTAATTTACTCTCAAAACATGCATGTGAGCGACCCATGGAGAATTGTTTGCCAACATTAGTAGCATATAAAGGGAATCTAATCTCTAAAGCCAAAGGGAAGAAACTGCTGAATATCAAGTCTAGGACTTACTTACAAAACAGAAGTTTGTTTTCTCAAGTTGGATAAGCCTGTTATGTCGACATCAATAGCTTAATTGGGAAGGTGTTGGACCCTGAGATATGGGATTGGAATATTGGTTGATATACTTGAAAATCTGAACCCTCAGGGCTCACAGACATGACCTACTCCTCTCTTTTAAAGACTGGTGTTCTCTCCTTTCTTAAGAATGATGCAGAGGCTTCTAACTTGAAAAGTACCAATATATCCATTTCAAGATATATTCCCACTTCCCCTCCTGACCACTAGATCATTGGTTGGATTAGGTCACTCAATCTAGTCAGGCAAGTTTTTGTCTTGCTTAGAGAGGAAAGGGATTGTACCTGAATGAGCCTCAGTATCTAGTCAACATTATAAAAATCACACAGAGTTGGATAACTGGAAAGACTTGAGACACCACAAGATATACACACATAATAATCGTAAAAGATACAGGATAGCAAGAGAAAGAAAACCCAGGCAAATAACAGAGATCTGAGACTTCCAGCTATAGCTGCCTGGGCCCTTCCTCAGTCATATAAGATGGGCATCACCTTCAGATTATGAACTTCCAAGATACACATGAGGTATTATGGTTTCAGGGATGCAAAGGCAGCTGATGAGCTCCCTGAGGAGTCATTTATACTCTGTGTATAGCTAAAAATAGGCCATATAAAATCTAGGTGGTACATTTTATTCCTCTCTTGACCAAGAGTTAGTATCATGGCTCCAGATACTCCTGAGGATAAGCATAGAACTACCATAGATTAGCTGCAAGTCTACCCTTACAGAGTTCACCTCTTCCCCATGACCCCAGGTCAAATATTCTTAATTACAAATGTTCATCATTTTTTTATTTTGCATCTTTTACAACATTCTTAAAATCATATGTAAGTATTAGTAAGATATAGATATGACTTTAAAACAGAGTTGTGTAAATTATGTTCTACTGACCATATCTGTTCCACAGGCATGTTTTTGCATAGCCCTGGATATGATATGTTTTTTAGTATTTTTAAAGGGTTGTAAAAACAAAAATGTTAAAATAAATGACCCCAAAATTCTGAAATATTTACTATGTGGCTTTATAAAGAAAAACTTTGCCAACCTTTGGTTTAATGTCACATTTCAGTCTACCAAATATTTCAACATACATTGTTAATAATCATTCAAAAGGTGGGAACCTCTTCTATCTCCTTTCGCTAGTGAAATTTGAATTCTATGAAGGGCATCAACAGATTGTTTGAAAATTTTTAAACTAGCATGGTAGAAAAGATTAATTTGATTGATTATAACAAACATATATATTAATTATCAAATGCATTCAGAAATTGAATTAAAACCCCTAAAGATCTTCTGTAGTTGATAAGCAAGAGAAAGAATTATATTTTATTAGTAATCAACTCATTGCTATGGTTCTTTTATAATTTAAGAATTGGTAGGGCAACTAGACCACCTAATGTCTATTAGTTATCCATTAAATTTTTAGTAGCTTTACCTTCCATTTCATTTCCAAACCATTTTAAAATAACTATCTGTACATTTTTACTCAGTTTTTCCCCATTTCTTTTATGGCCTCCTCTCTTTTGAATGATCCTAATATGTTTCTACTCTTCAATCCTATTTGAGGGAGATGAACTAACAGGTCTGCTATAGCCTTACTTATTACACCCTGCTCTTCTACCAATAGGAGAACCCTACACTTGCACCTGTTGGAGCCCATCAAAGCACCAATCATCACTCAGGTCAATGGCATAAAATTAGAGGACACTTTATTATCACCGAATGTCCAATCCAAAGTTGATTGCATTCTCAACATTTCAGCAACCTCAGAAGTAATGTGTCATTGATTATCTAACAGTGAAGTTGGACAATTCTCCCTTTCAAGGTATGCCTTATGTACCCTCACTTTTATCCAGCTCAACATATTGGGAGTTTACCCACATTTTTGCAAAAGTTGCAACTAATGAGGATCATGAATAGGACAAACATGTCCTTCCATTTTGCAGCATCTAATGCAAGGAAAATAACTCCCTGTTGCCAAAATATAAAACCCATTTTCACATTGACTTCCCAGAAATCTATTCGTATTAGTCTACAAAGTGGCTTAAATCTTTGATTAAACAGATTTCAGTTTCATTTGTCTCTTGATTTCTCCCTTCAGCAATATATATAGACTTTTTAGTGATTATTGGTCAGGATGAGGGGGCATTCAGATCAAAACACAAATCTGTGCAACCCTTTTTTGCATCACATGTTTCCCCATTATAAAGAGTCATCAGCCAGAACTCAGCAGCCCTAGAGGCCTCAGCCTCTTTTTCAGTTATTTTCATTATCACCAAAGAGGACAAAATAATTCAAAGTACAAAAGTATTGCCTGAATTCCAATCAGTCTGAATGTCCTCTATAGTCCATTGAATTCTTCCCCACACTGTGGTTCTACCTCCAAGTTCATTCTTATTTTTCCTTCCATCACTGGTCTTAGCAGTTTAACAACCTCAAATCAAGGGTGGACTTAGAGCCAGCCTGACTCTTCGTTACTGTTTTCCTCGTATTTCATTCTCCCAAAGAAATCATTAGTTAATATTTAATCATAAAGTTGGGGTTGTTTGAATTATCACAGTATCAACTGTGAAAAATTGGATAATTGAAGGTATCATAAAACTCCACTGGGTGTATTCAAATAAACCTTTATTAAAAAATACCATTAACCATGAGAAAGAATGCACAGATAAACAGGTTGAAAACTTACAGAGGCAATTTTCAGGGTTCTTTTCCTTTTTTTTTTTTTTTTTTGATTAAACTTTACTTTGAATAATTGTAGATTCATATGCATTTGTATTAAATTAAACAGAGAGATTCTGTATACTTTGTTTCTCTAAAGGAAACATTTTGAAAAATTATAGAAAAACATTATAACCAGGAAATTGACAAGGATACAATTTACCAATCGTATTGAGATGTTCCCAGTTTTACTTGTACTTACTTATGTATATGTTATTTACTTCTATGCAGTTTTATCATGTATAGGTTCATGAATCCACCACCATAGTCAAGATATACTTTCATTAACAAGAGGATTCCCCTGTGTTGCCCTAATATAATCACAACCGCTTTTCTCCTGCCCTTGACTTCCATAATCTTCTATCCATTTCTATGATATCATGTCAAATGTTACATAAATGAAATCAAACAATATGCCATATTTTGGGTTTGCTTTTTTCACTCAGTATATATCCTTTGAAATCTATCCAAGTTGCTATGTGAGTCAATAGCTTGATCCTTTTATTGCTGAGTAATATTTCATGGTATGGTTTTTGAATACTGAACTAGCCTTGCACATGTGGAATATATCTCCTTTTGTTTTCATATATTGTTGGATTTTATTTGCTAATATTTTGTTGAGGATTTCTGTGTCAAAGTTTATGACAGATACTGGTTTGCAGTTTTTTGTTTATTTTTGGTCTGGTTTTGGTATCACAGTAATACTGGCCTCACAAAATTAGTTTGGTAGCATTCATTCCTGTTCTATATTCTGGAGAAATTGTGTAAAATTGGTATTAAGTCTTCTTTAAGTATTTGATAGAATGCTCCAGGGAAACCATCTGGGCCTAGCGATTTCTTACATGGGAACTTTTAAAAATTCAATAACTTTAATGGCAATAGGACTATTCAGATTATACATTTTGTTTTGGTTAAGTTCGGTAGCATAAGGATTTTGAGGAGTTGACTCATTACTTCTAAGCTGTTGAATTTATAAACATAAAGTTTGTTCCCTTATACTTTTAATGGATGCAGGATCTGTAGTGATATACTGTTCCATTCCTGATATTGATGATTTTTGCCTTCTTATTTTTTTGTCAGTCTTACTAGAGTTTTAATCATTTCATTGATTTGGGAGGAAAAAAATAACTTTTGTTTCATTGATTTCCTCTGTTCTTATGTTCTGAATTACATTAATTTCCACTCCTACTTTTATCAATAATTCTACTTGCTTTGAGTTTATTTTGCACTACTGTTTCAAGTTTCTTGAGGTAGAAATATATATTATTGATTTGAGACATTTCCTTATTTTTTTAAAATAAAGTGTATCTTGTAACAATGGTAGATGTTTGCAAAAATGTTGAGAAGATATTAGAGAGTTTCCATATATTTTATATCCAGTTTCCCCTATTATTAGCATCTCACATTAGTGTGCTACATTTCTTATGCTTAGTGAACCATTACCTAAGGTCCATACTTTATTAGATTTATTTTTGACTTAGTGTCATTTTTCTGTTCCAGGACCTCATTCAGGACACTACATTTATTTATCATGTGGCATTACACTTAACTGGGCAATATCTCAAAAGTCCCATGTTTTTGATGACCTTGACAGTTTTGAGGAGTACTGGTCAGTTGTCCAATCAGAATGGGTCTCTCATCAGAATTTGCCTGATGACTATCTCATGATTAGAGTTTATGGATTTTTAGGAAGAAAACCATAGGGGTAAAATGTCATTTTCATCACATCCTATCAAGGTTACATACTATCAACATACTTATAACTATTGACCTACCGTTAAAACCATCTGGACCTGGTGCTTTTTCAATTTCTTTAATAGATATGGGCCTATTTAGATTATCTATTTTTCCATGTCTGAGTTTTGGTAATTTATGTTTTTCAAAGAATTGGTGCATTTCATCTAATTTATCAAATTTGTAGGCTTAGAGTTGTTCCTATTGTTCCTTTACTGTTTATTGTTTATTTATAATGTTCATGCACTCAGTAGTAACAACTTTTTTCTGTTTCTAATATTGGTAATCTGTGTCTTTCCTAGGTTTTTCTTAGTTAATATGGCTGAGGTTCATTTATTTTATTGTTCTTTCCAAAGATTCTGCTTTTGACATTGATTTTTCCTATTTCCTCATTTTTCAATTGTATTTGTTTTCTAATTTTTATTATTTCTTCTGCTTTATTTAAGTGGAAATTTTCTTCTTTCTCTTATTTCCTAAGGTGGAAACTTTTAGATTACTGATTTTATATCTTCTTTTCTAATATATGCACTTAATACTATAATTTTCCATCTAAGTGCTGCTATCATCACATCACAAAATACTGATGTTTTGTTATCATTTTACTTAGTTTAAGATACTTTAAGTTTTTTCTTAAGACTTCTTTTTTGATCCATTATTTAGAAATATGTTGTTTAATATCCAAATATTTGAGAGTTTTTGGCTAACTTTTGGGCACTGGCTTCTAATTTAATTCAATTATGGTCTGAAAAAGTACTTTCTATAATTTCTATTTGAAATTTGTTTAGGTGTATGGGTGTTGTTGTTGTTTTTCACACACACACTGTATTTTATTTTTACAAGAGATAAATAGACTGACACCAAGCATTGTACATGGATGACCACAACAAAAGCAACAATGATTGCAATTACCAAACATGAAACACACTCATACTATGTCATAATATTGACATTCAGTCCAGTAATCCTCCACTGTAACAGCTCCTTTACTTTGCAGTGAAAATTGATTTGTATATTCTTTGCCTCTGAGTCCTTGTGGGATTTTTTTTTTTAATTCAGACAGAAAGTCACAAAAATTATACTCATCCTCATCAGTTCACTCAGTCCCATGTAATTAATTTTTTTTTTCATCTTGATCTTTTGTTAGCACTTTTATGAGTTCATCAGTTTTTCATTAGAGTTCTGAAAATCCTTATTCATTCAGTTCAGCAGTACAGTCAGTTACCAGAAACCTTGTCAGAGTCTTTTCCATGAATTTCTTGAAGATGAAAGCCTTTTATAAGAACATATTTGCAAAAGCATCAGAGTACACCCAGAACTGTCTGTAAATGACAAAAGACTTAAAAATGACCACTGTTAAAGATTTGATGAAAGTTCATAATAATGCAGTTGACAAGAAAATTAGTTATTTCTGAGATATATATTTTAAAGTAATAACTAGGATTATTACTTATAACATTATACCAGAACATATAAGATTTTTAAAAATTTCATGTAATGTCTGAAACATTTATATTAATATATTTCCATACATATTTCCATACAAATACAAATATAAGATTTTTAGAAATTTCATATAATGTCTGAAACATTTATATTAACATATTTCCATACATATTTCCATACAAATACAAATATAAGATTTTTAGAAATTTCATGTAATGTCTGAAACATTTATATTAACATATTTCCATACAAATAACCAAATGAAAGTTTAGTATTAGTTGTTTTGTTTGTTTGTTTTTTTATACTGCAGGTTCTTATTAGGCATCAATTTTATACACATCAGTGTATACATGTCAATCCCAATCGCCCAATTCAGCACACCACCATCCCCACCCCACCACAGTTTTCCCGCTTTGGTGTCCATATGTCCATTCTCTACATCTGTGTCTCAACATCTGCCCTGCAAACCGGCTCATCTGTACCATTTTTCTAGGTTCCACATACATGCGTTAATATACGATATTTGTTTTTCTCTTTCTGACTTCACTCTGTATGACAGTCTCTAGATCCATCCACTTCTCAACAAATGACTCAACTTCGTTCCTTTTTAAGGCTGAGTAATATTCCATTGTATATATGTACCACATCTTCTTTATCCATTCGTCTGTCGATGGGCATTTAGGTTGCTTCCATGACCTGGCTATTGTAAATAGTGCTGCAATGAACATTCGGGTGCATGTGTCTTTTTGAATTACGGTTTTCTCTGGGTATATGCCCAGTAGTGGGACTGCTGGGTCATATGGTAATTCTATTTTTAGTTTTTTAAGGAACCTCCATATTGTTCTCCATAGTGGCTGTATCAATTTACATTCCCACCAACAGTGCAAGAGGGTTCCCTTTTCTCCACACCCTCTCCAGCATTTGTTGTTTGTAGATTTTCTGATGATGCCCATTCTAACAGGAGTGAGGTGATACCTCATTGTAGTTTTGATTTGCATTTCTCTAATAATTAGTGACGTTGAGCATCTTTTCATGTGCTTCGTGGCTGTCTGTATGTCTTCTTTGGAGAAATGTCTATTTAGGTCTTCTGCCCATTTTTGGATTGGGGTGTTTGTTTCTTTAATATTGAGCTGAATGAGCTGTTTATATATTTTGGAGATTAATCCTTTGTCCGATGATTCGTTTGCAAATATTTTCTTCCATTCTGAGGGTTGTCTTTTCGTCTTGTTTATGGTTTCCTTTGCTGTGCAAAAGCTTTGAAGTTTCATTAGGTCCCGTTTGTTTATTTTTCTTTTTATTTCCATTACTCTAGGAGGTGGATCAAAAAGATCTTGCTATGATTTATGTCAAAGAGTGTTCTTCCTTTGTTTTCCTCTAAGAGTTTCATAGTGTTTGGTCTTACATTTAGGTCTCTAATCCATTTTGAGTTTATTTTTGTTTATGGTGTTAGGGAGTGTTGTAATTTCATTCTTTTACATGTAGCTGTCCAGTTTTCCCAGCACCACTTATTGAAGAGACTGTCTTTTCTCCATTGTATATCTTTGCCCCCTTTGTCATAGATTAGTTGACCATAGGTGCGTGGGTTAATCTCTGGGCTTTCTATCTTGTTCCATTGATCTATGTTTCTGTTTTTGTGCCAGTACCATATTGTCTTGATTACTGTAGCTTTGTAGTAGAGTTTGAAGTCAGAGAGTCTGATTCCACTAGCTCCATTTTTTTGCCTCAAGACTGCTTTGGCTATTCGGGGTCTTTTGTGTCTCCATACAAATTTTAAGATGATTTGTTCTAGCTCCGTAAAAAATGCCATTGGTAATTTGATAGGGATTGCATTGAATCTGTAGATTGCTTTGGGTAGTATACTCATTTTCACAATGTTGATTCTTCCAATCCAAGAACATGCTATATCTCTCCATCTGTTGGTATCATCTTTAATTTCTTTCATCAGTGTCTTATAGTTTTCTGCATACAGGTCTTTTGTCTCCCTAGGTAGGTTTATTCCTAGGTATTTTATTCTTTTTGTTGCAATGGTAAATGGGAGTGTTTCCATAATTTCTCTTTCAGATTTTTCATCATTAGTGTATAGGAATGCAAGAGATTTCTGTGCATTAATTTTGTATCCTGCAACTTTACCATATTCATTAATTAGCTCTAGCAGTTTTCTGGTGGCAGTTTTAGGATTCTCTATGTATAGTATCATGTCATCTGCAAACAGTGACAGTTTTACTTCTTCTTTTCCAATTTGTATTCCTTTTATTTCTTTTTCTTCTCTGATTGCCGTGGCTAGGACTTCCAGAACTATGTTGAGTAATAGTGGTGAGAGTGGACATCCTTGTCTCGTTCCTGATCTTAGAGGAAATGCTTTCAGTTTTTCACCATTGAGAATGATGTTTGCTATGGGTTTCTCATATATGGCCTTTATTATGTTGAAGAAGGTTCCCTCTATGCCCACTTTCTGGAGAGTTTTTATCAGAAATGGGTGTTGAATTTTGTCAAAAGCTTTTTCTGCATCTATTGAGATGATCATATGGTTTTTATTCTTCAATTTGTTAATATGGTGTATCACATTTATTGATTTGCGTATATTGAAGAATCTTTGCATCGCTGGGATAAATCCCACTTGATCATGGTGTTTGATCCTTTTAATGTGTTGTTGGATTCTGTTTGCTAGTATTTTGTTGAGGATTTTTGCATCTATATTCATCAGTGATATTGGTCTGTAATTTTCTTTTTTTGTAGTGTCTTTGTCTGGTTTTGGTATCAGGGTGATGGTGGCCTCATAGAATGAGTTTGGGAGTGTTCCTTCCTCTGCAATTTTTTGGAAGAGTTTGAGAAGGATAGGTGTTAGCTCTTCTCTAAATGTTTGATAGAATTCACCTGTGAAGCCATCTGGTCCTGGACTTCTGTTTGTTGGAAGATTTTTAATCACAGTTTCAATTTCATTACTTGTGATTGGTCTGTTCATATTTTCTGTTTCTTCCTGGTTCAGTCTTGGAAGGTTATACCTTTCTAAAAATGTGTCCATTTCTTCCAGGTTGTCCATTTTCTTGGCATAAAGTTGCTTGTAGTAGTCTCTTAGGATGCTTTGTATTTCTGCGGTGTCTGTTGTAACTTCTCCTTTTTCATTTCTGATTTTATTGATTTGAGTCCTCTCCCTCTTTTTCTTGATGAGTCTGGCTAATGGCTTATCAATTTTGTTTATCTTCTCAAAGAACCAACTTTTAGTTTTATTGATCTTTGCTATTGTTTTCTTTGTTTCTATTTCATTTATTTCTGCTCTGATCTTTATGATTTCTTTCCTTCTGCTAACTTTGGGTTTTGTTTGTTCTTCTTTCTCTACTTTCTTTAGGTGTAAGGTTAGACTGTTTACTTGAGATTTTTCTTGTTTCTTTAGGTAGGCTTTTATAGCTATAAACTTTCCTCTTAGAACTGCTTTCGCTGCATCCCATAGGTTTTGGGTCGTCGTGTTTTCATTGTCATTTGTCTCTAGGTATTTTTTTATTTCCTCTTTGATTTCTTCAGTGATCTCTTGGTTATTTAGTAACGTATTGGTTAGCCTCCATGTGTTTGTCTTTTTTACGTTTTTTTCCCTGTAATTCATTTCTAATCTCATAGCGTTGTGATCAGAAAAGATGCTTGATATGATTTCAATTTTCTTAAATTTACTGAGGCTTGATTTGTGACCCAAGATGTGATCTATCCTGGAGAATGTTCCGTGCGCACTTGAGAGGAACGTGTAATCTGCTGTTTTTGGATGGAATATCCTATAAATATCAATTAAATCTATCTGGTCTATTGTGTCATTTAAAGCTTCTGTTTCCTTATTTATTTTCATTTTGGATGATCTGTCCATTGGTGTAAGTGAGGTGTTAAAGTCCCCCACTATGATTGTGTTACTGTCAATTTCCTCTTTTATAGCTGTTAGCAGTTGCCTTATGTATTGAGGTGCTCCTATGTTGGGTGCATTTATATTTATAATTGTTATATCTTCTTCTTGGATTGATCCCTTGATCATTATGTAGTGTCCTTCCTTGTCTCTTGTAACATTCTTTATTTTAAAGTCTATTTTATGTGATATGAGTATAGCTACTCCAGCTTTCTTTTGATTTCCATTTGCATGGAATATCTTTTTCCATCCCCTCACTTTCAGTCTGTATGTGTCCCTAGGTCTAAAGTGGGTCTCTTGTAGACTGCATATATATGGGTCTTGTTTTTGTATCCATTCAGCCAGTCTATGTCTTTTGGTTGGGGCATTTAATCCATTCACGTTTAAGGTAATTATCGATATGTATGTTCCTATGACCATTTTCTTAATTGTTTTGGGTTTGTTTTTGTAGGTCCTTTTCTTCTCTTGTGTTTCCCACTTAGAGAAGTTCCTTTAGCATTTGTTGTAGAGCTGGTTTGGTGGTGCTGAATTCTCTTAGCTTTTGCTTGTCTGTAAAGCTTTTGATTTCTCCATCAAATCTAAATGAGATCCTTGCTGGGTAGAGTAATCTTGGTTGTAGGTTCTTCCCTTTCATCACTTTAAGTATATCATGCCACTCCCTTCTGGCTTGCAGAGTTTCTGCTGAGAAATCAGCTGTTAACCTTATGGGAATTCCCTTGTATGTTATTTGTCGTTTTTCCCTTGCTGCTGTCAATAATTTTTCTTTGTCTTTAATTTTTGCCACTTTGATTACTATGTGTCTCGGCGTGTTTCTCCTTGGGTTCATCCTGTATGGGACTCTCTGCGCTTCCTGGACTTGGGTGGCTATTTCCTTTCCCATGTTAGGGAAGTTTTCGACTATAATCTCTTCAAATATTTTCTCTGGTCCTTTCTCTCTCTCTTCACCTTCTGGGACCCCTATAATGCGAATGATGTTGCGTTTAATGTTGTCCCAGAGGTCTCTTAGGCTGTCTGCATTTCTTTTCATTCTTTTTTGTTTAGTCTGTTCCGCAGCAGTGAATTCCACCATTATGTCTTCCAGGTCACTTATCCGTTCTTCTGCCTCAGTTATTCTGCTATTGATTCCTTCTAGTGTAGTTTTCATTTCAGTTATTGTATTGGTCATCTCTGTTTGTTTGTTCTTTAATTCTTCTAGGTCTTTGTTAATCATTTCTTGCATCTTCTCAATCTTTGCCTCCATTCTTATTCCGAGGTCCTGGATCATCTTCACTATCATTATTCTGAATTCTTTTTCTGGAAGGTTGCCTATCTCCACTTCATTTAGTTGTTTTTCTGGGATATTATCTTGTTCCTTCACCTGGTACATAGCCCTCTGCCTTTTCATCTTGTCCATCTTTCTGTAACTGTGGTTTTTGGTCCACGGGCTGCAGGATTGTAGTTTTTCTTGCTTCTGCTGTCTGCCCTCTGATGGTTGAGGCTATCTAAGAGGCTTGATGGGAGGCTCTGGTGGTGGGTAGAGCTGACTGTTGCTGTGGCGGTCAGAGCTCAGTAAAACTTTAATCCACTTGACTGTTGATGGGTGGGGCTGGGTTCCCTCCCTGTTGGTTGTTTTGCCTGAGGCAACCCAACACTGGAGCCTACCTGGGCTCTTTGGTGGGGTTAATGGCAGACTCCGGGAGGGCTCACGCCAAGGAGCACTTCCCAGAACCTCCGCTGCCAGAGTCCTTGTCCCCACAGTGAAACAGAGCCACCTGTATGGGGTTTTTTAAATTTAATTTAATTTTTTTAATTGAAGTACAGTTGATTAATAAAGTATTAGTTGTAGGTGTACAGAAAAGTGATTCATTTATACACATACATATATCTATTCTTTTTCAGATTATTTTCCCATATAAGTTATTACAGAGAATTGAACAGAGTTCCCTGTGCTGTACAGTGAGTCCTTGGTAATTATCTATTTTATACAGAGTAGTACCTATATATTAATCCCAAACTCCTAATTTATCCCTCCCTCCACCTTTCCCCTTTGGTAGTAATAAGTTTGTTTTCTAACTCTGTGAGTCTGTTTCTGTTTGGTAAATAAATTCATTTATATCAATTTTTAGATTCCACATATGTGATATCATATGATATTTGTCTTTGTCTGGCTTACTTGACATAGTATGATAATCTCTAGGTCTATCCATGTTGCTGCAAATGGCATTATTTCATTCCATTTTATGGCTGAGTAATATTCCATTGTATAAATATACCACATCTTCTTTATCTATTCATATGTCAATGGACATTTACATTGCTTCCATGTCTTGGCTATTGTAAATACTGCTGCTATGAAAATTAGGGTACATGTATCCTTTTAAATTAGAGTTTTCTACAGATTTATGCCCAGGAGTCAGATTGCTGGATCATATGGTAACTCTATTTTTAGTTTTTTAAGTATCCTCCAGACTGTTTTCCATAGTGGCTGCATGAACTTACATCCCACCAACAGTATAAGAGTTCCCTTTCCTCCATACCCACTCCAGCATTTACTGTTTGTAGACTTTTTGATGATGGCCCTTCTGACCAGTGTGAGGTAATAGCTCAACTGTAGTTTTGATTTGCATTTCTCTAATAATTAGTCACGTTGAACATCTTTTGATGTGCTTTTTGGCCATCTGTATGTCTTCTCTGGAGAAATGTCTATTTAGATCTTCTGCCCATTTGTTGATTGGGTTGTTTGTTTTTTTGATATTGAGCTGCAGGAGGTTTTTGTATATTTTGGAGATTAATCCCTTGTCAGTCTCTTCTTTAGAAAATATTTTCTCCCATTCTGTGGGTTGTCTTTTCATTTTGTTTATGGTTTCCTTTGCTGAGCAAAAGCTTTTGAGTTTAATTTGGTATCACTTGTTCATTTTTGTTTTTATTTGCATTACACTAGGAGGTGGATCAAAAAAGATGTTGCTTTAATTTATGTCAAAGAGTTTTCTGCCAGTGTTTTCATCTAAAAGATTTATACTATCTGGTCTTACAGTTAGGTCTTTAATCCATTTTGAGTTTATTTTTGCATATCATGTTAGGGAACGTTCTAATTTCATTCTTTTACATGTAGCTATCCAGTTTTCCCAGCACCACTTATTGAAGAGATTGTCTTTTCTCCATTGTCTATTCTTGACCCCTTTGATGTAGATTAATTGACCATTAATTAATGTGTGTTGGTTAATTTCTGGGCTTTCTATCCTGCTCCCTTTATCTATATTTCTATTTTGGGGCCAGTACCATACTGTTTTGATTACAGTAGCTGTATAGTATATTCTGAAGTCTGGGAGCCTGATTCTTCCAGCTACATTTTTATTTCTCAAGACTGGTTTGACTATTCAGGGTCTCTTGTGTTTCCATGCAAATTTTATGATTTTTGCTCCAGATCTGCAACAACAACAAAAAAATACCATTGGTAATTTGATAGGGATTGCATTGAATCTGTAGATTACCTTGGGTAGCACTGGCATTTTGACAAAGTTAATATTTCCAGTATAAGAACATGGTGTATCTTTCCATCTATTTGTGTCACCTATTTCTTTCATCATTGTCTTGTAGTTATCGGAGTATAGGTACTTTGCGTCCTTAAGTAGGTTTATTCTTAGGTATTTTATTCTTTTCAATGAGATGGTAAATAGGATTGTTTCCCTAGTTTCTCCTTCTGATCTTTCATTGTTAGTGTATAGAAATGCAACAGATTTCTTTGTATTAATTTTGTATCCTGCAATTTTACCAAATTCATTGATGAGCACTAGTAGTTTTCTGGTAGCATAATTATCATAGTACACATAGAAAATCCTGTCATCTGCAAAGAGTGACATTGTTACTTGTTTTCTTATTTAAATTTTTTTTCTTCTCTGATTGCCGTGTCTAGGACTTCCAAAATTGTTGAATCAAGTGGAAAGTGTGGACATCTTTGTCTTGTTCCTGATCTTAAAGGAAATGCTTTCAACTTTTCACCATTGAGTATGATGTTCGCTGTGGGATTGTCATATATGGCCTTTACTATGTTGAGGTAGGTTCCCTCTATCCCTACTTTCTGGACACTTTTTATCATAAATTGGTGTTGGATTTTTGTCAAAAGCTTTTTCTGCATCTACTGAGATGATCATATGCTTTTTATTCTTTCATTTATCGATGTGGTGTATCACAAAGATTGATTTTGGAGATAGAAATATCCTTGTATCTATGGGATAAATCCCACTTGATCATAGTGTATGATCTTTTTAATGTATTGTTGGAGTCAGTTTACTAGTATTTTCTTGAGGATTTTTGCACTTATATTCATCAGGGATATTGGCCTGTAATTTTCCTTTTTAGTGGTATGTTTGTCTGGTTTTGGTATCAGGTTGATTGTGGCCTCAAGCATAAGTTTGGGAGTGTTCCTTCCTCTGCAATTTTTTGGAATAGTTTCAGAAGGTTAGGTGTTAACCCATCTATAAATGTTGATCGAATTTGCCTGGGAAGCCATCTGGTCCTGGACTTTTGGTTGTTGGGAGTTTTAAAATTACAGTTTCAATTTCAGTACTTGTAATTAGTTTGCTCATATTTTCTATTGCTTCCTTGTTCAGTCTTCAGAGATTGTACCTTTCTAAGAATTTTGTCCATTTATTCTAGATAGTCCATTTTATAGGCATAGGGTGTTTGTAGTAGTCTCTTATGATCCTTTGTATTTCTGTGTTGTAACTTCTCCATTTTCATTTCTAATTTATTAAATTGAGCCCTCTTCCTTTTTTTCTTACTGATTCTGGCTGAAGGTTTATTGATTTTTGTCTATCTTTTCAAAGAACCAGCTTTTAGTTTCATTGATCTTTTTATTTTTAAAACAGATTTATTGGAGTATAATTGCTTTAAAATTGTGAGTTAGTTTCTGCTGTATAACAAAGTGAATATGCTATACATATACATATATCCCCATATCTCCTCCCTCTTGCATCTCCCTCTCACCCTCCCTATCCCACCCCTCTAGGTGGACACAAAGCACCAAGCAGATCACCCTGTGCTATGTGGCTGCTTCCCACTAGGTAGCTATTTTACATTTGGTGTTGTATATATGTCAATGCCACTCTCTCAATTCGGCCCAGCTTACCTTCACCCTCCCTGTGTCCTCAAGTCCAAACTCTATGTCAACATCTTTATTCCTGTCTTGCCCCTAGGTTATTCAGAGCCTTTTTTTTTTTTGATACATATATATGTGTTAGCATACAATATTTGTTTTTCTCTTTCTGACTTACTGCACTCTGTATGACAGTCTCTAGGTCCATCCACCTCACTACAGATAATTCAATTTTGTTTCTTTTTATGGCTGAGTAATATTCCACTGTGTATATGTGCCACAACTTCTTTATCTATTCATCTGTCGATGGACACTTAGGTTCCTTCCATGTCCTGGCTATTGTAAATAGTGCTGCAATGAACATTTTGGTACATGACACTTTTTGAATTATGGTTTTCTCAGGGTACATGCCCAGTAGTGGGATTGCTGGGTCATATGGTAGTTCTATTTTTAGTTTTTTAAGGAACATCCATACTGTTCTCCATAGTGGCTGTATCAATTTACATTCCCACCAACAGTGCAAGAGTGTTCCCTCTTCTCCACACCCTCTCCAGCATTTATTGTTTGTAGATTTTTGAGGATGGCCATTCTGACTGGTGTGACGTGATACCTCATTGTGGTTTTGCTTTGCATTTCTCTAATGATTAGTGATGTTGAGCATCCTTTCCTGTGTTTCTTGGCAATCTGTATATCTTCTTTGGAGAAATGTCTATTTAGGTCTTCTGCCCATTTTTGGATTGGGTTTCTTCTTTGATATTGAGCTGCATGAGCTGCTTGTATATTTTGGAGATTAATCCTTTGTCAGTTGCTTCCTTTGCAAATATTTCCTCCCATTCTGAGGGTTGTCTTTTCGTCTTGTTTATGGTTTCCTTTGCTGTGCAAAAGGTTTTAAATTTCATTAGGTACCATTTTTTAATTTTTGTTTTTCCATTTCTCTAGGAGGTGGGTCAAAAAGGATATTGATGAGATTTACGTCATAGAGTGTTCTGCCTATATTTTCCTCTAAGAGTTCTATAGTGTCTGGCCTTAAATTTAGGTGTTTAATCCATTTTGAGATTTTGTGTACAGTGTGAGGGAGTGTTCTAATTTCCTTCTTTTACATGTAGCTGTCCAGTTTTCACAGCAACACTTACTGAAGAGGCTGACTTTTCTCCATTGTATATTCTTGCCTCCTGCATCAAAGATAAGGTGACGATATGTGTCTGGGCTTATATCTGGGCTTTCTATCCTGTTCCACTGAACTGTATTTCTGTTTTTGTGCCAGTACCATATTCTCTTGACTACTGTGGCTTTGTAGTATAGTCTGAAGTCTGGAGCCTGATTCCTCCAGCTCTGTTTTTCTTTCGCAGAATTGCTTTGCTATTCGGGGTCCTTTGTGTTTCCATACAAATTGTGAAAATTTTTGTTCTAGTTCTGTGAGAAATGCCATTGGTAGTTTGATAGGGATTGCATTGAATCTGTAGATTGCTTTGGGTAGTATAGGCATTTTCACAATGTTGATTCTTCCAATGCAAGAACATGGTATATCTTTCCATTTGTTTGTATCATAGGTGTTTCTTCTTTCTTGAGGTAGGATAGTATTGCTATAAATTTCCATCATAGAACTGCTTTTGCTGCATCCCATAGGTTTTGGGTCATTGTGTTTTCATTGTCATTTGTTTATAGGTATTTTTTATTTCCTCTTTGATTCTTCAGTGATATCTGGGTATTTAGTAGTGTATTGTTTAGCCTCCATGTGTTTGTTATTTTACAAATTTATTCCTGTAATTGATATCTAGTCTCATAGCACTATGGTCAGAAAAGATACTTGATATGATTTCAATTTTCTTAAATTTACCAAAGCTTGATTTGTGACTCAAGATATGATCTATCCTGGAGAATGTTCCATGAGCACTTGAGAAGAAAGTGTATTCTGTTGTTTTTGGATGGAATGTCCTATCAATTAAGTCCATCTTGTTTAATGTGTCATTTAAATTTGTGTTTCCTTATTTATTTTCATTTTGGATGATCTGTCCATTGGTGAAAGTGGGGTATTAAATTCTCCTACTATTACTGTATTACTTTTGATTTCCCCTTTTATGGCTATTAGCATTTGCCTTATGTATTGAGGTGCTCCTATGTTGGGTGCATAAATATTTACAACTGTTATATCTTCTTCTTGGATTGATCCCTTTATCATTATGTAGTGTCCTTCTTTGTCTCTTATAATGGTTTCTATTTTAAAGTCTATTTTGTCTGATATGAGAATTGCTACTCCAGCTTTTTTTGATTTCCATTTGCATGGAATATATTTTTCCATCCCCTCACTTTCAGTCTATATGTGTCCCTAGCTCTGAAGTGGGTCTCTTGTAGACAGCATATATACAGGTCTTGTTTTTGTATCCATTCAGCCAATCTATGTCTTTTGGTTGGAACATTTAATCCATTTACAGTTAAGGTAGTTATCAATATGTATGTTCCTATTGCCATTTTCTTAATTGTTTTGGCTTTGTTTTTGTAGGTCTTTTCCTTCCTTTGTGTTTCCTGCCTAGAGAAGTTCCTTTAGCATTTGTTGTAAACCTGGTTTGGTGGTGCTGGATTCTCTTATCTTTTGTTTGTCTGTAAAGGTTTTAATTTCTCCATTGAATCTAATTGAGATCCTGGCTAGATAGAGTAATCTTGGTTGTAGGTTTTTCCCTTTTATCACTTTAAATATGTCCCGCCACTCCCTTCTGGCTTGCAGAGTTTCTGCTGAAAGATCAGGTGTAAACCTTATGGGGATTCTCTTGTGTGTTATTTGTTGTTTTTCCCTTGCTGCTTTTAATATTTTTTCTTTGTATTTAATTTTTCATAGTTTAATTAATATGTGTCTTGGCATGTTTCTCCTTGGATTTATCCTGTATGGGACTCTCTGTGCTTCCTGGACTTGATTGACTATTTCCTTTCCCATAATAGGGAAGTTTTCAAGTATAATCTCTGCAAATATTTTCTCAGTCCCTTTTTTTTTTTCTCTTCTTCTTCTGGGACCCCTATCATTCAATGTTGGTGCATTTAATGCTGCCCCAGAGGTGTCTGAGACTGTCCTCAATTCTTTTCATTCTTTTTTCTTTATTCTGCTCTGTGGTAGTTATTTCCACTATTTTATCTTCCAGGTCACTTATCCTTTCTTCTGCCTCAGTTATTCTGTTATTGATTCCTTCTAGAGAATTTTTAATTTCACTTATTGTGTTGTTCATCATTGTTTGTTTTCTCTTTTGTTCTTCTAGGTGCTTCTTAAACATTTCTTGTATTTTCTCCATTCTATTCTATTTCCAAGATTTTGGATCATCTTTACTATCATTACTCTGAATTGTTTTTCAGGTAGACTGCCTCTTTCCTCTTCATTTGTTTGGTCTGGTGGTTTTTACCTTGATCCTTCATCTGCTGTTACTTCTCTGTTTTCTCATTTTGTTTAACATACTGTGTTTGGGATCTCCTTTTCTCAGGCTGCATGTTCATAGTTCCCATTGTTTTTGATGTCTGCCCCCAGTGGGTAAGGTTTGTTCAGTGTGTTATGTAGGCTTCCTGATGGAGGGGACTGGTGTCTGTGGTCTGGTGGATGAGGCTGGATCATGTTTTTCCAGTGGGCAGGACCACGTCTGCTGGTGGGTTTTGGTGTGTCTGTGAACTTATTATTATTTTAGGCAGTCTCTCTTCTAGTGGGTGGAATTGTGTTCCTGTCTTGCTGGTTGTTTGGCATAGGGAGTCCCTCACTGTGGCTTGCTGGTCATTGAGTGGAGCTGGGTCTTAGTGTTGAGATGGAGATCTCTGAGAGAGCTTTTGCTGTTTGATATTATGTGTGGCTGGAAGTTCTCTGGTGGACAAATGTCCTGAACTTGGCTCTCACACCTCAGAGGCTCAGGCCTGACACCCAGCTGGGGCACCAAGACATCGTCAGCCACATGTCTCAGGAGAAAAGGGAGAAAAAAATAGTTATTAAAGTAAAAAAACAACAACAAAAATTAAATATAAAAAATAAAAATAAATAAAAAAAGAAAGAAGAAAAAGAGCAACCAAACCGAAAAACAAATCCACCAATGACAAGTGGTAAAAATTATACTGAAAAAGAAAAAAAAAAAAAAAGACAGAACCCTAGGACAAATGGTGAAAGCAAAGCTATATAGACATCACACAAAGTAACATACTCATAAACATTCACAAGAAGAGAAAAAGTAAAAAAATATATATAAATATTAAAAAAAGGAAGAGAGCAACCAAATTCATAAACAAATCTACCAATGGTAATAAGCTCTAAATACTAAACTAGGATAAACATAAAAGCAGAAACAAATTAGATGCAGAAAGCAAACCCCAAGTCTACAGTTCCTCCCAAAGGCCACTGCCTCAATTTTCGGATGATTCATTGTCTATTCAGGTATTCCACAGATGTAGGATACACCAAGTTGATTGTGGAGATTTAATCCACTGCTCCTGAAGCTTCTGGGAGGAATTTCCCTTTCTCTTCTTTGTTCACACAGCTCCTGGGTTTCAGCTTAGGATTTAGCCCCACGTCTGTGTGGAGGTCGTCTGAGGGCGTCTGTTCCCTGCCCAGACAAGATGGGGTTAAAGTAGCAGCTGATTAGGGGAGTCTGGCTCACTCAGGCCGTGAGGAAGGAGATACAGAATGTGGGGCGAGCCTGCAGGGACAAGAGGTCGGTGTGTCATTGAAACAGCCTGAGTCATGCTCTGTGTTCTCCCGGGGAATTTGTCAGTGGATCATGGGACCCTGGCAGTGGCTGGCTGCACAGGCTCCCAGAAGGGGAGGTGTGGATAGTGATCTGTGCTTGCACACAGGCTTCTTGGTGGCTGCAGTAGCAGCCTTACTGTTTCATGCCCGTCTCTGGTGTCCATGCTGATAGCTGTGGCTCGTACCAGTCTCTCTCTGGAGCTTGTTTAGGCAGTGCTCTGCCTTCCTTGGGCAGAGAGTGAGGAATCCCCTCTCCTCATGCACCTCGAAACAATGGGCTTTTCCTTCCTCTGCAGGTAGAGACTTTTTCCCAGACTCCCTCCTGACTAGCTGTGGCACACTAACTCCCTCCAGGCTGTATTCACACAGCCAACCCCAGTCCTCTCCCTGGGATCTGACCTCTGAAGCCTGAGCCTCAGCTCCCAGCCCCCACCACCCCCAGGCAGGTGAGCAGACCGGCCTTTCAGGCTGGTGAGTGCTGGTCGGCACTGATCCTCTGTGTGGGAATCTCTCCGTTTTGCCCTCTGCACCCCTATTGCTGCTCTTTCCTCCATGGCTCCAAAGCTTCCACCCCGCCCACCCCCCATCTTCGTCAGTGAAGGGGCTTCCTAGGGTGTGGAAACTTTTCCTCCTTCCCAGCTCCCTCCCGGAGGTGCAGGTCCCTTCCCTATTCTTTTGTCTCTATTTTTTGTTTTTTCTTTTGCCCTACCCAGGTACATTGGGGGTTTCTTGCCTTTTGGGAAGTCTGATGTCTTCTGTCAGCTTTCAGTAGGTGTTCTGTAGGAGGTGTTCCACATTTAGATGTATTTCTGATGTATTTGTGTGGAGGAAGGTGATCTTCACGTCTTATGCCTCAGCCATCTTGAAGGTCCTCTCACTGATCTTTTGTATTGTTTTCTTCATCTCTATTTCATTTATTTCTGCTCTGATCTTTATGATTTCTTTCCTTTAGCTAACTTTGTGTTTTGTTCTTCTTTCTGCAGTTGTTTTAGGAGTAGGTTAGGTTGTTTATTTGTGATTTTCTTGGTTCCTGTGGTAAGATTGTATTGCTATAACCTTCCCTCTTAGAACTGCTTTTGTTGCATCCCATAGGTTTTCGATGGGCTTGGTTTCATTTCCCTTTGTCTTGAGGTATTTTTGGATTTCCTCTTTGACTTCTTCAGTGATCCATGGTTCTTTACTGGCATATTGTTTACCCTCCATGTGTTTGTGTTGTTTTACAGTTTTTTTTTTCTGGTAGTTGATTTCTAACCTAAATAGTGTTGCAGTCAGAAAAGGTGCTTGAGATGCTTTCAGTTTTTTTTTGTTTTGTTTTTTTTGTTTTTTTAGTTTATTGAGGCTCACTTTATGGCCCAGCATGTGATCCATCCTGGAGAATGTTCTATGTGCGCCTGAGAAGAATGTGTATTTTGCTGCTTTTGGATGGAATGATCTTTAAATATCAATTAATTCCATCTGGTCTACTGTGTCATTTAAGGCCAGTGTTTCCTGATTGATTTTCTGTCTGGATGATCTGTCCATTGATGAAAGTGGGGTGTCAAAGTTCCCCTCTATTATTGTGTTACTGTCAATTTCTTGTTCTATGATTGTTAGTATTGACCTCATATATTGAGGTGTTCCTATGTTGGGTGCATATATATTTACAATTGTTATATCTTCTACTTGAATTGATCCCTTGATCTTTATGTAGTGTCCTTCCTTGTCTCTTGTAACACTCATTATTCTAAAGTCTATTTTGTCTGATAAGAGTATTTCTACTCCAGCTTTATTCTGACTTCAATTTTCATGGAATATCTTTTATAGTCCCTCAATTTCAGTCTATATATGTCCCTAGGTCTGAAAGGGGTCTCTTATAGACAACATATATATGGGTCTTGTTTTTGTATCCATTCAGCCAGTCTGTCTTTTGGTTGGAGCATTTAATCCATTTACATTTAAGGTAATTACCAATAGGTATATTCTTTTTTTAAGATCTATATCACTTTATTTACTTATTTTATTAATTTATTTATTTTTGGCTGTGTTGGGTCTTCATTGCTGTGCAGGGGCTACTCTTCATTGTGGTGCACGGGTTTCTCATTGTGGTGGCTTCTCTTGTTGTGGAGCACAGGCTGTAGGAGCGCAGGCTTCAGTAGTTGTGGCTCATGGGGTTAGTTGCTCCATGGCATGTGGGATCTTCCTGTACCAGGGCTCAAACACATGCCCCTGCATTGGCAGGCAGATTCTTAACCACTGTGCCACGAGGGAAGCCCCCAATAGGTATATTCTTATTGCCATTCTTATAGGTTCATTGTTTTGGGTTTGTTTTTGTAGGCCTTTTTTCTTCCCTTCCATTCCTAACTCCTCTTGTGATTTGATGACTGACATTAGTGTTGTGTTTGGATGACTTTTTCTTTTTTGTGTGTATATCTATGGTAGATTTTTGGTTTGTTTTTACCATGAGGTTTTGATATAGTAGCCTATATATATCAAATGTTTTCTCAGGTCATTTCTCTCTCTCTTCTCCTTCTGGGGTTCCTGTAATGCGAGTGTTGGTGCATTTAATGTTGTCCCAGAGGTCCATTAAACTACCCTCATTTCTTTTCATTCTTGTTTCTTTATTATGTTCCACAGCAGTGATTTCCATCATTCTCTATTCCTCCTCACTTATCCGTTCTTCTGCCTCAGTTATTCTGCTATTGATTCCTTCCTGTGTATTTTTGATTTCAGTTATTGTATTATCCCCATCTCTGTTCTTTAAATTTTCTAGCTCTTTGTTAAACAGGTCTTGTATCTTTCTTATGCCTCCTTTCTTTTTGTGAGATCTTGGATCATCTTTACCTGAAAGAGAATTCAGAATAATGATAGTAGATGGCCTATCTCAACTTAGTTGTTGTTCTGGGGTTTTATCTTGTTCCTCTGTCTGAATGTATTCCTTTGCTGTCTCATTTTGTCCAACTTCTTTGCTTGCTGTCCCACAGGCTGCAAGATTATATTTCCTCTTGCTGTTGTCTGCCCCCTAGTGGAAGAGCCTGCTCTAATAGTGTTGTGCCAGCTTCCTGGTGAAATGGACTGGTCCTTGCCTAGTGGTGGGTGGAGCTCTGTCTCATCCCTCTTGTGGGCAGGCCATGTCAAGGGTTTTTTTTTTTTTTTTTAATTGGAGTATAGTTGCTTTACAATGTTGTGTTAGCTTCTACTGTACAGCAAAGTGAATCAGCTATATGTGTACATATATCCCCTCTTTTTTGTATTTCCTTCCCATTTAGGTCACCACAAAGCATTGAATAGAGTTTCCTTTGCTAAACTGTAGGCTCTCATTAGTTACCTATTTTATACATAATATCAATAGTGTATATTTGTCAATCCCAATCTCCCAATTCATTCCACCCTCCTCTTTCTCCCTGGGTATCCATACATTTGTCCTCTACGTCTGTGTCTCTATTTCTGCTTTGTAAATAAGATGGTCTATACCAATTTTTTCAGATTCCACATATATGCATTAATATACAATATTTGTTTTTCTGTTTCTGACTTACTTCACTCTGTATGACACTCTCTTGGTCCATCCATGGCTCTACAAATGAATCAAATTCATTCCTTTTTGTGGCTGAGTAATATTCCACTGTATATATGTACCATATCTTCTTTAGCCATTCCTCTGTTAATGGATATTTAGCTTGTTTCCATGTCCTGCCTATTGTAAATAGTGTGGCAGTGAACACTGGGATGCATGTGTCTTTTTGAATTATGGTTTTCTCTGAGTACATGCCCAGTACTTGGATTGCTGGGTCACATAGTAGTTCTATTTTTAGTTTTTTAAGGAACCTCCCTAGTGTTCTCCATAGTGGCTGTACCAATTTACATTCCCACCAACAGTATAGGAGGGTTCCCTTTTCTCCACACCCTCTCCAGCATTTATTGTTTGTTTGTAAATTTTTTTATGATGGCCATTCTGACTGGTGTGAGGTGATACCTCATTGTAGTTTTGATTTGCATTTCTCTAATAACTAGTGACGTTGAGCATTTTTTCACGTGTTTGTTGGCCATCTGTATGTCTTCTTTGGAGAAAAGTCCATTTAGGGCTTCCACCCATTTTTTGATTGTGTTGGGGATTTTTTTGATATTGAGCTGCATGAGCTGTTTTTATATTTTGGAGATTAATCCTTTGTCACAGTTGCTTCGTGTGCAAATATTTTCTCCCATTCTGAGGGCTGGTTTTGGTTTATGGTTTCCTTTGCTGTGAAAAAGCTTTAAGTTTAATTAGGTCCCATTTGTTAATTTTTGTTTTTATTCTCATTACTCTAGGAGACAAATCAAGAAAGATCTTGCTGTGATTTATGTCGAGTGTTCTGGCTATGTTTTCCTAAAAGAAGTTTATAGTTTCTGGCCTTACATATAGGTCTTTAATTCATTTTGAGTTTGTTTTTGTGTATGGTGTTAGGGAGTGTTGTAATTTCATTCTTTTACATGCAGCTGTCAAGTTTTTTCAGCACCACTTATTGAAGAGACTGTGTTCCATTGTATATTCTGGCCTCCTTTTTCATAGATTAGGTGACCATAGGTGCTTGGTTTTACTTCTAGGCTTTCTATCCTGTTCCATTGATCTATATTTCTGTTTTTGTGCAGTACCATACTGTCTGTCTTGATTACTGTAGCTTTGTATTATAGTCTGAAGTCAGAGAGCCTGATTCCTTCAGCTCCATTTTTTCCTCAAGGTTGCTTTTACTATTCAAGGTCTTTTGTGTTGCTACACAAATTGTAAAATTTTTTTGTTCTAAGGAATCCAAATTGGCAAAGAGGAAGTAATAAAATTGAAACTATAAAAATCTTTCAACAAACAAAAGTCCATGACCAGATGGCTTCACAGCTGAATTCTATCAACATTTAGAGAAGAATTAACACCTATTCTTCCAAAAAATTGCAGAGGAAACAACAATCCCAAACTCATGCTATGAGGCTACCATCACCCTGATACCAAAACCAAAGATATCACAAACAAAGAAAATTACAGGCCAATATCACTAATGAATATAGACAACAAAATACTAACAAGCCAAGTCCAACAACACATTAAAGGGACCATACACCATGATCAAGTGGAATTTATCTCAGGGATGCAAGAATCCTTCAATATACACAAATCAATCAATGTGATATACTACATTAACAAACTGAAGAATAAAAACAATATGATCATCAATAGATGCAGAAAAACTTTTGACAAATTTCAACACCCATTTATGATAAAAATTCCAGAAAGTGGGCATAGAGGGAACATACCTCAATATAATAAAGGCCATATATTACAAACCCACAGCAAACATCATTCTCAATGGGGAAAAACTGAAAGCATTTCCTCTATGATCAGGAACAAGACAAGGATGTCCACTCTTGCCACTCTTATTCAACATAGTTTTGGACGTCCTAGCCATGGCAATCAGAGAAGAAAAAGAAATAAAAGGAATCCAAATTGGAAAAGAGGTAAAACTGTCACTGCAGATGATATGATACTATACATAGAAAATCCTAAAGATGCCACCAGAAAATTACTAGAGCTAATTAATGAATTTGATAAAGAAGTCACATGATACAAAATTAATGCACAGAAATCTCTTGCCCTCTATACACTAACAATGAAAAATCAGAAAGAAATTAAGGAAACAATCCTATTTTACATCACAGCAAAAGGAATAAAATACCTAGGAATAAACATACCTAAGGAGGCAAAAGTTCTGTATGCAGAAAACTGATGAAAGAAATCAAAGACGACACAAACAGATGGAGAGATATACCATGTTCTTGGATTGGAAGCATCAATTTTGTGAAAATAACTATACTACCTCAATGCAATCTCTATCAATTACCAATGACATTTTTCACAGAAATAGAAGGGGTGTGTTTAGAGGTGGCTGTGGGCTCAGGAAGATTTTAAGCAGCCTGTTTGCTGGTGAGCAGGGCTGTGTTCCTGCCCTTTTGGTCATTTGGCCTGAGGCATCCCAGGACTGGAGCCTTTGTGCTGATGGGTGGGGCCAGGTATTTGTGTCAAAATGGCAGGCTCCGGGACAGCTTATGCCAATAAGTAACCAGTAACTTTGCCACCAGTGTCTTTACCCCCAGAGTGAGCCACAACCACCCCCCACACCTCCCCAGGAGACCTTCCAATACCAGCAAGTAGGTCTGACCCAGGGTCCTATGAAGTCATTGCTTTTTCCCCTGAGTACTGGTGTGCATGGGATCTTGTGTGCACCCTCCAAGAGTGGTGTTTCTGTTTCACCCAGACCTATAGAGTCCCTGCAGTCAAGCCCATTGATATTCAAAGCCAAATGCTCTGGGGCCTCCTCCAGATGCCAGACTCCCAGACTAGGTAGCCTGCCATGGGTCTCAGAACTCTCACTCCTGTGGGAGAACTTCTGTGATATAATTATTTTCCAGTTTGTGGGTCACCCACCTGGTGGGTATGGGATTTGATTGTCTAGTGAATGAGCCCCTCCTACCTTCTCATTGTGGCTTCTTCTTTGTCTTTGGAAGTAGAATATCTTTTTGGGTATGTTCCACTCCACTTTTTTTTGGATGGTTATTCAGAAGTTAGTTAGGTATAATTTTGGTGTTTTTGTGAGAGGAGGCCACAACTAGAAACAAGAAAATTATGAAATAGGAAAGCTCACCAGTAAAGGCAAACATACAATAAAGATAGCAAAGCATCCACACACAAATATGAAATCTAAACCAGTAATCATGAGAGGAGGGGAGTACAAATGCAGGATATTTAAAACACATTTAAAAATAAGTGTTCAGGTGTGTTTATAGACCAGAATTTGGTATACTTTGAATGCTCCATGTAAACCTAAGAAAAAAATGTATGTTCTACTGTTGTTGCTGGAGTATTCTGAACATTTCAATCAGAGCATGTTGACTGATAATGTTCTTCAGGTTAACTATATACTTACTAATTTTCTGCCTATGCAACATTAATTATAGAAAGAGATGCATTGAATTATCAAAGTATAATAATGAAGTTGTCTTAGATGTTTTCCTCAGGTGCTTAGCATTCTTACATGCTTTTGTAAGTAGCTTTTGGAAGGAAAGAACTCTTTGAGAGAAAGCGCTCTCTCCAAGAGACCACTTTTGTCACTTTAGCAAAGCTATATTGTAACTAACCTTAAACCAGCACCCCATGCTCTACTCCTCTCTGGCCCAAGCACAGTTTTCAAATCTTTTGATCATACAGTGATCAGGCAGGTAGACCTTGCCTAACCTATTATTCATTTTTACTTCTTTGATCTTTGTAAAGGAATAAGTAGATAACAGATGATCAGCTCTTTTCCCAAGTTCCCTCTTTAGTACTCTTGTGAACAAATTGTGAACAAGATAACCTCTAGAGTAAGATCACAAGGAGTCAACAAGAATGCATACAGTGGGGGATGGCAATGACTTTGACCCTCTATCTCAATGATTAACTGAGATAACTTACCCTTTTCCCTTTAGAAACATTCATAGTTGAGCAAAATCTTCAGAGTTGGTTTTTGGATACATGTTTCTGCCTTCTCCCCAGATTGCTGGTTTGTCTGAATAAAGCAACCTTCCTTTCTACCAACACTGGCTTCAGAAGTATTGTTTTTTGAGTGGCAAGAAGCTGAACTTGAGTTTGGTAACACTTTCCAAAAGTCACTTCCTTAACATAAACCCAGTTGAGGTAGAAAGGAATTTGTTATGAATAAGAGGATGCTCATTCACATTTTTGGCTCTTCAGCATTAACAGAATTGAGGACAAGATACCAAATATTAGAATAAAAATGCTCCCATGGAAAGGACTCAAATCAATAAAATTAGAACCAAAAAAGGAGAAGTTACCACTGACACCACAGAAATATAGAGGGTCATAAGAGACTATAAGCAATTATACACCAATAAAATGGACAACCTAGGAGAAATGGACAAGTTCTTAGAAAGGTACAATTTCCCCAGATTGAACCAAGAAGAAATAGAAAATATGAACAGACCAATCACAAGTACTGAAATGGAAATTGTGATTAAAAAACTCCCAACAAACAAAAGTCCAGGTCCAGATGACTTCACAAGCAAATGCTATCAAATATCTAGAGAAGATTTGACACCTCTCCTTCACAAACTATTCCAAAAAATTGCAGAGGAATGAACATTCCCAAGCACATTCTATGAGGCCACAATTACCCTAACACCAAAACCAAACAAAGATACCACACAAAAAGAAAATTACAGGCCAATATCACTGATGAACATAGACGTAAAAATCCTGAACAAAATACTAGCAAACAAAATCCAACAACACATTAAAAGGATCATACAACATGATCAATTGTGATTTATCCCAGGGGTGCAAGGATTCTTCAGTATACTCAAATCAATCATTGTGGTATACCACATTAACAAACTGAAGAATAAAAACCATACACTCATTTCAGTAGATGCAGAAAAAGCTTTTGATAAAATCCAACACCTATTTATGATAAAAACTCTTCAGAAAGTAGGCATAGAGGGAACCTACCTATACATACCTACCTCTACCTTTTACATAATAAAAGCCATCCACAACAAACATCATTCTCAATGGTGAAAAACTAAAAGCATTTCAGTTTTCTGATCTTAGGATAGGAACAACACAAGGATGTCCACTCTCGCCACTATTATTCAACATAGTTTTGGAAGTGTTAGCTACAGCAATCAGAGAAGAAAAATAAATAAAAGGAATCCAAATTGGAAAAGAAGAAATAAAACTGTCACCATTTGCATATGACACAATACTATATATAGAAAATCATGTAGATGCTATCAGAAAACTACTAGAGCTCATCAATAAATTTGGTAGTCACAGGATACAAAAGTAACACACATTAATAAAAAAATATGTTGCATTTCTATACACTAACAAAGAAAGATGAGAAAGAAAAATTAAAGAAACAATCCCATTTGCCTTCACATCAAAAAGAATAAAATACCTAGGACCTAAGGGCAAAGGACCTGTACTCCAAAAACTACAAGACAAGCAGATGGAAGGAGATACTGTGTTCTTAGGTTGGAAGAATCAATATTGTCAAAATGACTATACTACCCAAGGCACTCTACAGACTCAATGAAATGACAATCAAATTACCAATGACATTTTTCAGAGAGCTAGAGCAAAAATCTTAAAATTTGTATGGAAATACAAGAGACCCTGAATAGACAAAGCAATCTTGAGAAGAAAGAACAGAGCTGGAGGAATCAGACTCCTTGACTTCAGATTATACTACAAAGCTACAATCATTGAAACATTATGGTACTGACACAAAAACAGAACTATAGATCAATGGAACAGGATAGAAAGTCCAGAGATAAAACCAAGCACCTATGGTCACCTAATCTATGACAAAGAAGGCCAGAATATACAATGGAGAAAAGACAGTCTCTTCATTAAGTAGTGCTGGGAAAACTGGACAGCTACATGTAAAAGAATGCAATTACAACACTCCCTAACACCATATGCAAAAATAAACTCAAAATGGATTAAAGACCTATATGTAAGACTGGACACAATAAAACTCATAGAGGAAAACATAGGCAGAACACTGCCTGTCATAAATCACACCAAGATCTTTTTTGATCCACCTCTTAGTGTAATGAAAATAAAAACAAAAATTAAAAAATGGAACCTAATGAAACTTAGAAGCTTTTGCACAGGAAAGGAAACCATAAACAAAATGAAAAGACAACCCTCAGAATGGGAGAAAATATTTGCAAAAGAAGTGCCCAATAAGGGATTAATCTCCAAAATATACAAATAGCTCATGCAGCTCAATATCAAAAAAAAAAACAACCTAATAAAAAAATGGACAGGAGATCTACATAGATGTCATACAAAGAAGACATACTGATGGCCAAAAATCACATGAAAAGATATTCAACATGACTAAATATTAGAGAAATGAAAATCAAAACTTCAATGAGGTATCTCCTCACACCAGTCAGAATGGCCATTATCAAAAATTCTACATAAGATGGATAACTAATGAGAAGCTGCTGTGTAGCACAGGGAATTCTACTCAGTGCTCTGTGGTGATCTAAATGGGAATGGAATCTAAAAAAGAGGAGATATATGTATATGTATAACTGATTCACTTTGCTGTAGAGCAGAAAAAGAAACATTGTAAAGCAACTATACTCCAATAAAAATTAATTTAAAAAATAATAAAAGTAAGCTAAGTTTAAAAAAAATCTACAAACTATAAGTGCTGGAGAGGGTGTGGAGAAAAGGGAACCCTCCTACACTGTCATTGGGAATGTAAATTGGTATAGCCACTATGGAGAACAATATGGATTTTCCTTAAAGAACTAAAAATAGAGCTACCATATGATTCTGTAACCCCATTCCTGGGCATATATCCAGAGAAAACCAAAATTTGAAACAATACGTGCACCCCAGTTTTCATTGGAGCACTATTAACAATAGCCAGAAGGTGGAAGCAATCTAAATGTACATCAACAGAGGAATGGATAAAGAAGATGCTGTACATATATACAATGGAATATTACTCAGCCATAAAATATGAAAAAAAATGCCATTTATAGTGCATGGATGGACCTAGAGATTGTCATACTGACTGAAATAAGTCAGACACAGAAAGACAAATATCATATGATATCACTTATATGTGGAATTTATTTTAATGGTACAAATAAATTTATTTACAAAACAGAAATAGAGTCACAGATGTAGAAAACAAACTTATGGTTATCAGGTGGGAAAGCATGGGTGTGGGGAGGGATAAATTGGGAGTTTGAGATTGACACATACACACTACTATATATAAAATGGATAACTAATAAGGACCTGCTGTATAGCACAGGGAACTCTTCTCAATAATCTGTAATGACCTATATGGGAAAAGAATCTAAAAAAGAGTGGATGTATGTATATGTATAACTGATGCACTTTACTGTACATCACAAACTAACAAAACATTGTAAATCAACTATACTCCCATAAAAATAAAATAAAATGCTCCCATTGCTCAGGAAATTCCAAGGGCTTGGGAGCTATGAGCCAATTATCTGAATAACCAAATATATACTTCTTGTAAATCACAATACTACACACACACACACAGAAATCTCCTATAGACAGATTAAAGGAGAAGCATTTTTTACTTGAATAATCCAGCAGTTTCACTAGGAGTTTGATAATGTTAAAGAGACTAAGCAAGTTCCATTCCTGGTAAAGAATATATTTTTGTAGACATTTTAGAAACAAAATAGTATAAGGTAATTTCTACAAGATATCAAATTGTAACAAATGGTTATAATTCTCTGGGCCACTCCTTTGTCCAAGTTTATTTTTAACAGCAAGTGCCCATAGTGTTGAAGTATTAAGATATTAGGAATGAATACCTATTAAATAAGAACTCCAAATAGAGGGAATTGGTTCAAGATGGTGGAGTAAAAGGACATGCTATAACTCCCTCTTTCAAGAACACTGGAATCACAACTAACTGCTGAACAATGATTGACAGGAAGACACTGGAACTCACGAAAAAAGATACCCCACATGCAAAGACAAAGGAGAAGCCACAATGACATAGTAAGAGGGGCGCTATCACAATAAAATAAAATCCCATAACTACTGGGTGGGTGACTCACAAACTGGAGAAGACTTATAGCACAGAAGTCCACCCACTGGAGTGAAGGTTCTGAGCCCCACGTCAGGTTTCCCAACCTGGGGATCTGGTAATGGGAGGAGAAATTCCTAGAGAATCAGACTTTGAAGGCTAGCGGGATTTGATTGCAGGACTTCGGCAGGACTGGGGTAAACAAAGACTCCACTCTTGGAGGGCACATACAAAGTAGTGTGCACATTGGGACCCAGGAGAAGGAACAGTGACCCCATAGGAGACAGAACCAGACCTACCTGCTAGTGTTGGAGGGTCTCTTGCAGAGGTGGGGGGGGGGCAGCTGGGGCTCACCAAGGGACAAGGACACTGGCAGCAGAAGTTCTGGGAAGTACTCCTTGGCGTGAGACCTCCCAGAGTCTGTCATTAGCCCCACCAAAGAGCCCAGACTCCAGTGTTGGGTCGCCTCAGGACAAACAACAAAGAGGTAGGGAACCCAGGCCCACCCATCAGCAGAAAAACGGATTAAAGTTTTACTGAGCTCTGCCCACCAGAGCAAGAGCCAGGTCTACCCACCACCAGGCCCTCCGATCATGAAACTTCCACAACCCTATTAGAAAGCCTCATCCACCAGAGGGCAGACAGCAGAAGCAAGAAGAACTATTATACTGCAGCCTGTGGAACAAAAGTCACATTCACAGAAAAATAGACAAGATGAAAAGGCAGAAGGCTATGTACCAGATGAAGGAACAAGATAAAACCCCAGAAAAACAACTAAATGAAGTGGAGATAGGCAACCTTCCAGAAAAAGAATTCAGAATAATGATAGTGAAGATGATCCAGGACCTCGGAAAAAGAATGGAGGAAAAAATTGAGAAGATGCAAAAAATGTTTAACAAAGACCTAGAAGAATTAAAGAACAAACAAACAGAGAGGAACAATACAATAACTGAAATGAAAAATACACTAGAAGGAATCAATAGCAGAAAAACTGAGGCAGAAGAATGGATAAGTGACCTGGAAGACGGAATGGTGAAATTCCCTGCTGTGGAACAGACTAAAGAAATAAGAATGAAAAGAAATGAAGACAGCCTAAGAGACTTATGGGCCAACATTAAACACAAGAATATTCGCATCATATGGGTCCCAGAAGGAGAAGAGAGAGAGAAAGGACCCGAGAAAATATTTGAAGAGATTATAGTTGAAAACTTCCCTAACATGGGAAAGAAAATGGCCACCTGAGTCCAGGAAGTACAGAGAGTCCCATACAGGATAAACCCAAGGATAAACATGCCGAGACACACATTAATCAAACTGGCAAAAATTAAAGACAAAGAAAAATTATTGAAAGCAGCAAGGGAAAAATGACAAACAACATACAAGGGAACCCCCATAAGGTTAAGAGCTGATTTCTCAGCAGAAACTCTACAGGCCAGAAAGGAGTGGCATGATATACTTAAAGTGATGAAAGGGAAGAACCAACAACCAAGATTACCCAGCAAAGATCTCATTCAGATTCGATGGAGAAATGAAAATTTTAAGACAAGCAAAAGCTAAGAGATTTCAGCACCACCAAACCAGCTCTACAACAAATGCTAAAGGAACTTCTCTATGGGAGAAACACAAGAGAAGTAAAGGACCTACAAAAACAAACCCAAAACAATTAAGAAAATAGTCATAGGAACATATCTATCAATAATTACCTTAAACGTGAATGGATTAAATGCTCCAACCAAAAGACACAGGCTTGCTGAATGGATACAAAATCAAGATCCATATATATGCTGTCTCCAAGAAACCCACTTCAGACGTAGGGACACACACAGACTGAAAGTGAGGGGATGGAAAAAGATATTCCATGCAAATGGAAATCAAAAGAAAGCTGGAGTAGCAATACACATATTGGATAAAATAGACTTTAAAATAAAGAATGTTACAGGAGACAAGGAAGGACACTACATAATGATCAAGGGATCAATCCAAGAAGAAGATATAACAATTATAAATATATATGCACCCAACATAGGATCACCTCAATACATAAGGCAACTGCTAACAGCTCTAAAAGAGGAAGTCGACAGTAACATAATAATAGTGGGGGACTTAACAATGCACTTACACCAATGTACAGATTATCCAAACAGAAATTTAATAAGGAAACACAAGCTTTAAATGACACAATAGAGCAGCTAGATTTAATTGATATTTATAGGCTGTTCCATCCAAAAACAGATTACACTCTCTTCTCAAGTGTGCACGGAACATTCTCCAGGATAGATCACATCTTGAGTCACAAATCAAGCCTCAGTCAATTTAAGAAAATTGAAATCATATCAAGCATCTTTTCTGACCACAACATTATGAGATTAGAAATCAATTACCAGGAAAAAAATGTAAAAAGCACAGACACATGGAGGCTAAACAATACATTACTAAATAACCAAGACACCACTGAAGAAATCAAAGAGGACATCAAAAAATACCTAGAGACAAATGACAATGAAAACACAACAATCCAAAACCTATGGGATGCAGCAAAAGCAGTTCTAAGAGGAAAGTTTATAGCTATACAAGCCTACCTCAAGAAACAAGAAATATCTCAAATAAAGAATCGAACCTTACACCTAAAGGAACTAAAGAAAGAAGAACAAACAAAACCCAAAGTTAGCAGAAGGAAAGAAATCATAAAGATCAGAGCAGAAGTAAATGAAATAGAAACAAAGAAAACAATAGCAAAGATCAATAAAACTAAAAGCTGGTTCTTTGAGAAGATAAACAAAATTGATAAACCATTAACCAGACTCATCAAGAAAAAGAGGGAGAGGACTCAAATAAATAAAATTAGAAAAGAAAAAGGAGAAGTTACAACAGACGCTGTAGAAATACAAAGCATCCTAAGAGACTACTACGAGCAACTCTAGGCCAATAAAATGGACAACCTGGAAGAAATGGACAAATTCTTAGAAAGGTATAGCCTTCCAAGACTGAACCAGGAAGAAACAGAAAATATGAACAGACCAATCACAAATAATGAAATTGAAATTGCGATTAAAAATCTTCCAACAAACAAAAGTCCAGGACCAGATGGCTTCACAGGTGAATTCTATCAAACATTTAGAGAACAACCAATACCCTCCTTCTCAAACGCTTCCAAAAAATTGCAGAGGAAGGAACACTCCCAAACTCATCCTATGAGGCCACCATCACCCTGATACCAAAACCAGACAAAGACACTACAAAAAAAGAAAATTACAGACCAATATCACTGATGAATATAGATGCAAAAATCCTCAACAAAATACTAGCTAAAAGAATCCAACAACACATTAAGGATCATACACCATGATCAAGTGGGATTTATCCCAGAGATTCAAGGATTCTTCAATATACACAAATCAATCAATGTGATACACCATATTAACAAATTGAGGAATAAAAACCATATGATCATCTCAGTAGATGCAGAAAATGCTTTTGACAAAATTCAACACCCATTTATGGTAAAAACTCTCCAGAAAGTGGGCATACAGGGAACCTGTATAATAAAGGCCATATATGACAAACCCACAACAAACATCAGTCTCAATGGTGAAAAACTGAAAGCATTTCCTCTAATATCAGGAACAAGACATGGATGTCCACGCTCACCACTATTATTCAACATAGTTTTGGAAGTCCTAGCCATGGCAATCAGAGAAGAAAAAGAAATAAAAGGAATCCAAATTGGAAAAGAAGAAGTAAAACTGTCACTGTTTGCAAATGACATGATACTATACATAGAGAATCCTAAAGATGCCACCAGAAAACTACTAGAGCTAATCAGTGAATTTGGTGAAGTTGCAGGATACAATATTAATGCACAGAAATATTTTGCATTCCTATACACTAATGATGAAAAATCTGTTCATCATTAGTGATTCAAAGAGAAATTAAGGAAACACTCCCATTTACCATTGCAACAAAAAGAATAAAATACT
Organism: Balaenoptera acutorostrata; assembly: GCF_949987535.1. Lineage (NCBI taxonomy): Eukaryota > Metazoa > Chordata > Mammalia > Artiodactyla > Balaenopteridae > Balaenoptera > Balaenoptera acutorostrata. The sequence continues at coordinate 100,783,914 of NC_080067.1, read as the reverse complement.
TAGGAATAAACCTCCCTAAGGAGACAAAAGACCTGTATGCAGAAAACTATAAGACACTGAGCAAAGAAATTAAAGTTGCTACAAACAGATGGAAGGATATACCATGGATATACCATGTTCTTGGATTGGAAGAATCAATACTGTGAAAATGACTATACTACCCAAAGCAATCTACATATTCAATGCAATCCCTATCAAATTACCAATGGAATTTTTTTACGGAACTAGAACAAAAAATCTGAAAATTTGTATGGAGACACAAAAGACCCTGAATAGCCAAAGCACTCTTGAGGGGAAAAAACGGAACAGGAGGAATCAGACTCCCTGACTTCAGAGTATACTACAAAGCTACAGTAATTAAGACAATATGGTACTTGCACAAAAACAGAAATATAGATCAATGGAACAGGATAGAAAGCCCAGAATTAAACCCACACACCTATGGACAGCTAATCTATGACAAAGGAGGCAAGGATATACTGTGGAGAAAAGACAGTCTCTTCAATAAGTGGTGCTGGGAAAACCGGACAGCTACATGTAAAAGAATGAAATTACAACACTCCCTAACACCATACACAAAAATAAACTAAAAATGGATTAGAGACCTAAATGTAAGACCAAACACTATGAAACTCTTATAAGAAAACATAGGAAGAACACTCTTTGACATAAATTACAGCAAGATTTTTTTTGATCCACCTCCTAGAGTAATGGAAATAAAAATAAAAATAAACAAATGGGACCTAATGAAACTTAAAAGCTTTTGTACAACAAAGGAAACCATAAACAAGATGAAAAGATAATCCTCAGAATGGGAGAAAATATTTGCAAATGAATCACCAGACAAAAGATTAATCTGCAAAATATATAAACAGCTCATGCAGCTAAATCTTAAAAAAAACAAACAATACAATCCAAAAATGGGCACAAGACCTAAATAGACATTTCTCCAAAGAAGACATACAGATGGCCAGGAAGCACATGAAAAGCTGCTCAACATTACTAATTATTAGAGAAATGCAAATCAAAACTACAATGAGGTATCACCTCACACCAGTTAGAATGGGCATCATCAGAAAACCTACAAACAACAAATGCTGGAGAGGGTGTGGAGAAAAGTGAACCCTCTTGCACTGTTGGTGGGAATGTAAATTGATACAGCCACTATGGAGAACAGTATGGAGTTTCCTTAAAGAACTAAAAATAGAAGTACCATATGACCCAGCAATCCCACTGCTGGGCATATACCCAGAGAAAACCATAATTCAAAAAAGTCATGTACCAAAATGTTCATTGCAGCACTATTTACAATAGCCAGGTCATGGAAGCAACCTAAATGCCCATCAACAGGCGAATGGATAAAGAAGATGTGGTACATATATACCATGGAATATCATGCAGCCATATAAAGGAACAAAACTGGATTATTTGTAGAGACATGGATGCATCTATAGACTGTCATATAGAGTGAAGTAAGTCAGAAAGAGAAAATCAAATATCATATATTAATGTATATATGTGGAACCTAGAAAATGGTACAGATGAACCAGTTTGCAGAGCAGAAATTGAGACACAGAAGTAGAGAAAAAACGTATGGACATGAAAGGAGGAAAATGGCAGGAGGTGGGGGTTGTGGTGTGATGAATTGGGAGATTGGGATTGACATGTATACACTGATGTGTATAAAATGGATGACTAATAAGAAAAAATAAATAAATACATAAAATTTTAAAAAAAAGAACTCGAAATAAAATGTCTATCAGTCCAATGAGTCTTTTACCTACTTTCTATTTTCTAAGTCGTATCATCTGATAAGCAGGTCTCCCAGCCTCTTCATCCTCACTAACATTTTGTATTAACCATGGTCACTAATGCAGAAGTGCCAGACATTTCAGATAAATTCTTTCCAGGTGGTATTTCTAAAATACTGTCAGTGACTTGAGAGACTCAGAGAGGTGTAAGAATTCACAGTTTAAACCCTGAAAAACCTTTGAAAATCATCTTTTTAAAAGGGTATGCTGAAGAAATGCTTTGAAAACAATAAAGGGCTAGAGAATTTTATTAAATAGAATAAAGGGATCTATCACTGGATTCTTGTTATTCTTTCCTATTAATAGCTTACTTCATTTTCATGGTTTTCCATGAGAGGTGATAAAAACAGATATTTGAATATAGAAATATATCAATATTTAAAATAAAAATTTGGGGTTGGCCAAAAAGTTCATTTGGGATTTTCCTTAAGATGTTATGGAAAAACCCAAACGAACTTTTTGGCCAGCCCAATGTTTGTTGGGATCTTTGAAACCTCACCACCTTCATAGCATTCCATGTCTCTTTCATGCTTACATATTATACCACTGTTGTAAGAGAGGGCATAGAAAAATATGCCAGATCTCTGTGCTATGCAACTGAAGTTCAATATTAAACTATATTAATGCCATGCTGTATATTTTATGAAAAATTATCTTTGTGTACAATTTCATATAGAAATTTGATAAATATAAATTCCTCTGCTTTCTGTGAATCTCGCCAAATTACTCCCACTTCAACGTGAAGTACAGAAGTTTATGACTTACATGAATTTGGTGATATTATACAGAACCGAGAAAAATTTACATTTCTTAAATCAATGAAGAATATATGTGTAGCTTCAACCTAACAAAGAAATAAAAGTTTCCCTTGATTGCAAGGGACCAAGCAGACACAGAATAGAGAACATTCAATATTTAGTAGTGTTTCTCAAATTACTGAGCATGCTCAACTGTATCAGAATCATCTTAGGCTTCTATTATACCAGCATTTTATGAGTGCAACCACGGAGAGGTAGTGTGACCATATCTAAGAGAACCACTGAAATAGAGAAAGTCAGGGAGGCTGTAACACATCAAGGTTCTTAGATTCAAATGGAAATATATATAACCATCATCTTATAGAGCCTATTGAAGTTAGCCAACCTCAAAAGTTATTAAGATGAAACTTAATAAGCTACACTTGAAATAAGTTTTAACCAATTATATGAGACTGGACATATTCTATAACCAGTAATTAATACCACAACAAAATATGATATTTTAGTATAGATCATTATCACAGATTATAACAAGGACACACAAATGAGAATCAGATCTTAAAAGAAAATAAAGGAGGAGGTGGAGACAAGATGGCAGAGTAGAAGGATGTGAGATCACCCCCTCTCATGAAAACACCAAAATCACAACTAATGGTTGAACAACCATTGATAAAAAATTGCTGGAACCTTCAGAAAAGATATGCTACATTCAAAGAGAAAGAAGCCACAATGACGTGGTAGAAGGGGTACAAGTGTGATAAAATCAAATCCCATACATGCATTATGGGTGACCCACAAACTGGAAAACAATTATATTGCAGAGGTTCTCCCACAGGAGTGGAAGTTCTGAGTCCCACATCAGGCTCCCCAGCCTGAGGGTCTGCAAATGGGAGGAGGAGCCCCCAGAGAATCTAGCTTTGAAGGCCAGAAGGATTTGATCCCAGGAATTCCACAGACTGAGGGAACCAGAAACTGCACTCTTAGAGGGCACACACAAGGTCTTGTGTGTACCAGGACACAGGGAAAAAAGCAGTGACCGCATAAGGGACTGGGCCAGACTTACCTGCTAGTATTAGAGGGTCTCAGTGGGAGGCGGGGGGTGGTAGTGGCTCATTACAGGGACAACACTCACATTGTAGGGGTACCAGAAGGAGAAGAGAGAGAGAGAAGATACCTGAGAAAATATTTGAAAAGATAATAGCTAAAAACTTCCCTAAAATGGGAAAGGAAACAGTCACCCAAGTGCAGTAAACACAGAGTCCTGGGCAGGATAAACCCAAGGAGGAATATGCTGAGACACATATACTGAAACTGACAAAAATTAAAGAAAAAGGAAGAACGTTTAAAGCGATAAGGGAAAAGCAACAAATAACATACAAGGGAATTCCCATGAGGTTATCAGCTGATTTTTCATCAGAACCTCTACAGGCCAGAAGGGAGTGGCACAATATATTTAAAGTGATAAAAGGTAAGAATCTACAACCAAGAATACTCTACCCAGCAAGGTTCTCATTCAAATTCAATGGAGAAATCAAAAGCTCTACAGACAAGCAAAAGCTAAGAGAATACAGCACAACCAGACAAGCTTTGCAACAAATTCTAAAGGAACTTCTCTAGGTAGAAATGAAAATGCCACAACTAAAAACAAGAAAAGTCTGAATGGAAAAGCTTACCAGTAAAGGCAAACATAAAGTAAAAGTAGGATATCATCCACACACAAATATCATATCAACAAGCAATCACAAGAAGACAAGAGTAAAAATGCAGGATATTGGAAATGCGTTTGAAATTAAAAGACCATCAAGTTAAAACAATCTTGTATGTATACAGACTGCTATGTCAAAACGTCATGGTAACAGAAAACCAAAAATCTGCAACAGATACAAACACAAAAAAAGAATAAGGAATCCAAACACAACATTAAAGTTAGTCATCAAATCACAAGAGAAGAGAACAAAGGAGGAAGGTAAGAAAAAAAACCTACAAAAACTAATCGAAAACAACAAAATTGCAATAAGAACATACATATCAGTAATTACCTTAAATGTAAATGGATTAAATGCTCCAACAAAAAGACATAGACTGGCTGAATGGATACAAAAACAAGACCCATATATATGCTGTCTACAAGAGACCCCCTTCAGATCTAGGAATACATACAAACTAAAACTGAGGGAATGGAAAAAGATATTGCATGCAAATGGAAATCAAAAGAAACCTGGGGCAGCATTACTTATATCAGACTAAATAAACTTTAAAATAAAGACTGTTAACAAAAGACAATGAAGGACACTACATAATGATCAAGGGATCAATCCAAGAAGAAGATATAACAACTGTAAATATTTATGCACCTAACATAGGAGCACCTCAATATATGAGGCCAATACTAGCAGCCATAAAAGGAGAAACTGACAATAACACTATAATAGTGGGGGACTTTAACACCCCACTTACACCAATGGACAGATCATCCAGACATAAAAGCAATAAGGAAACACAGGGCTTAAATGACACATTAGACCAAATGGATTTAATTGATATTTATAGAGCATTCCATCCAAAAGCAGCACACATTCTTCTCAAGTGCAAATGGAACATTCTCCAGGATTGATCACATGCTGGGCCACAAAGTGAGCCTCAATACATTTAAGAAAATTGAAATCATATCAAGCATCTTTCTGACCACAATACTATGAAATTAGAAATTAGAAATCAGAAATTAGAAATTAGAAATCAACTACAAGAAAAGAACTTAAAAAAAACACACACATGGAGGTTAAACAATATGCTACTAAACAACCAATGGATCAATGAAAAAATCAAAGTGGAAATAAAAAAAAATACCTAGAGACAAATGAAAATGAAAGCACAACTATACAAAACCTATGGGATGCAGCAAAAGCAGTTCTAAGAGGGAAGTTTATAGCAATACAACCTTACCTCAGCAAACAAGAAAAACCCCAAGTAAACAACCAAACCTTACACCAAAAGCAACTAGAGAAAGAAGAACAAACAAAACCCAAAGTTAATAGAAGGAAAGTAATCATAAAGATCAGAGCAGATAAATGAAATAGAGATGAAGAAAACAATCAAAAAGATCAATGTTTATCTTCTTTGAAATATAAACAAAACTGATAAACTTTTAGCCAGAATCATCAGGAAAAAAAGGGAGAGGGCTCAAATCAATAAAATTAGAAATGAAAAAGAAGTTACAATGGACACCACAGAAATACAAAGGATCATAAGAGACTACTACAAACAACTATATGCAAATAAAATGGACAACATAGAAGAAATGGACAAATTCTTAGAAAGGTACAATCTCCCAAGATTGAACCAGGAAGTAATAGAAAATATGAACAGACCAATCACAAGTACTGAAATTAAAAGTGTGATTAAAAAACTCCCAACAAACTAAAGTCCAGGACCTGATGGCTTTACAGGCAAATTCTATCAAACATTTAGAGAAGGGTTAACACCTATCCTTCACAATATATTCCAAAAATTGCAGAGGAAGGAATACTCCCTAAGTCAACATTGGAGGCAACCATCACCCTGATACCAAAACCAGACAAAGATACCACTAAAAAGGAAAATTACAGGCCAATATCACTGATGAACATACACGCAAAAATCCTCAACAAAATACTAGCAAACCAAATCCAACAACACAATAAAAGGATCATACACCATGATCAAGTGGGATTGACCCCAGGGTTGCAAGTATTCTTCAATATCCACAAATCAAACAGTGTGATACACCACATTAACAAATTGAAGAATAAAATCTATATGATCATCTTAATACATGCAGAAAAAGCTTTTGCCAAAATTCAACACCCATTTATGATAAAAGCTCTCCTGAAAGTGGGCATAGAGGGAACATACCTCAACATAATAAAGACCATATTTGACAGACCTACAGCTAACATCATACTCAATGGTGAAAAGCTAAAAGCATTTCCTCTAAGATTGGGAACAAGACAAGGATGTCCACTCTTGCCACTTTTATTCAATATAGTTGTGGAAGTCCTAGCCATGACAATCAGAGAAGAAAAAGAAATAAAATGAATCCAAATTGGAAAAGAAGTAAAGCTGTCACTGTTTGCAGATGACATGATACTCTACATAGAAAATCCTAAAGATGCTACCAGAATGCTACTAGAGCTCATCAATGAATTTGGTAAATTTGCCGGAAACAAAATTAATACACACAAATCTCTTGCATTTCTATATGCTAACAATGAACGATCACACAAAAAGAAATTAAACAAACAACCCCATTTACCATCACATCAAAAAGAATAAAATACCTAGGAATAAACCTACCTAAGGAGGCAAAACACCTGTACTCAGAAAACTATAAGACACGGATGAAAGAAATCAAAGATTCTACAAACAGATAGAAAGATATACCATGATCTTGGACTGGAAAAATCAATATTGTCAAAATGACTATACTACCCAAAGCAATCTACAGATTCAGTGCAATCCCTATCAAATTACCAATGACATTTTTTACAGAATTAGAACAAAAAAATTTTACAATTTGTATGGAAACACAAAAGACCCAGAATATCCAAAGCAATCTTAAGAAAAACAAAGCTAGAAGAGTCAGGTTCCCTGACTTCAGACTATACTACAAAGCTACAGTCATCAAAACAGTACAGTACTGGCACAAAAAAACAGAAATATAGATCAATAGACAGGATAGAAAGCCCAGAAATAAGCCCACACACTTATGGTCAATTAATCTACAACAAAGGAGCAAGAATATACAATGGAGAAAAGACAGTCTCTTCAATAAACGGTGTTCGGAAAACTGGACAGCTACATGTAGAACAATGAAATGAGAACATTCTCTACCACCATATACAAAAATAAACTTGAAATGGATTAAAGACCTAAATGTAAGACCAGATACTATAAAACCCTCAGAGGAAAATATCAACAGAGCACTCTTTCACATAAATCACAGTAATATATTTTTCAATCCATCTCCTAGAGTAAAGGGAAATAAAAACAAGAATAAACAAATGGGATGTAATGAAACTTAAAAGCTTTTTGCACAACAAAGGAAACCATAAATAAAACGAAGGCACAACCCATAGAGTGGGAGAAAATATTTGCAAACGATGTGACCGACAACTGATTAATCTCCAAAATATATAGTCAGCTCATGTAGCTCAATATCAAAAAAAAAAAAAAAAAGACCAACAATCCAATAAAAAATGGGCAGAAGACCTAAATAGATATGTCCCCAAAGAAGATATACAGATGGCCAAAAAGCACATGAAAATATGCTCATCATCACTAATTATCAGAGAAATGCAAATAAAATCTACAATAAGATATCACCTCACACCAGTCAGAATGGCCATCATCAAAAAGTCTACAAACAATAAATGCTGGAGATGGTGTAAAGAAAAGGGAACCATCCTACACTGTTGTTGAGTATGTAAATTGGTACAGCCACTCTGGAGAACAGTATGAAGGTTCCTTAAAGAACTAAAAATAGAGCTACCATATGGTCCAGCAATCCCATTCCTGTGCATATATCCAGAGAAAACCATGGTTTGAAAGGATATGTGCACCCCAGTGTTCACTGCAGTGCTGTTTATAATAGCTTAGACATGGGAGCAACCTAATGTCCGTCAACAGATGAATGAATAAAGATGTGGTACATATATACAATGGAATACTTAGCCATTAAAAAGAATAAAATAATGCCATTTGCAGCAACATGGATGGACCTGGAGATTATACTAAGTGAAGTAAGTCAGTCAGAGAAAACAGTTATCATACGATATTGCTTATATGCAGAACCTAAAAAAAATGATACAAATGAACTTATTTACACAACAGAAACAGACAGACAGAGAAAACAAACTTATGGTTACCAAAGGCAAAAGATGGGGGGGAGAGATAAACTGGGACTTTGGGATTGACATATGCACACTACTATATTTAAAAAAGATAATCAACAAGGACTACTGTATGATACAGGGAACTCCACTCAATATTCTATAATCATTTGGGAAAATAATTTGAAAAAGAATAAATATACTTATGTGTATAATTGAATCACTTTGCTGTACCCTGATACTAACACAACATTGTAGATCAACTATAGTCCAATATAAAATAAAAATTAAAAAAAAATAAAAAGGATCATAGTCTACCCTAAGGCAAATAGTATCTCTTATGTGTATTTAAAAGTTATTAGTATAATATACTTTGCCACCCCCTTTATTTTGCTTGTAATCATTGAAACCCCCTTTTGTGCTCCAGGTGTTCCTGAGTTTATGAGGCTTGGTACATGACAGAGTCCATTACCTGTTTTAGGTGCTGAATATACCAGGTAGTTTTTCAACCTTTGCTGCAGTTAAGGTTCAGGCAGCTAGAATCCCCTAACCAGATAGATCAACACCGGACAGCGAATTAGGAACTAATGAAAATATCAGCAGGGACCAAAGAAAAGCTTTTATTTTTGATCTTGTAGTTACAGAAAATTTAAGTTCTTGGAGCAGCAAGGACAGCCTAGGTGACAGTGGTACTGGCTGAAGCAGTACAGTGCTCTGCAGTGTAGAACGACCACACTGGTTCTGTAGCCTGAGTCTGGGCTTGGTATCCTACAGCCTTTCATCACGGTTAGGGAACCTCTCAATGGTTCTGGAAGCCAACAAATATCCATTTAATAAACTCATTCTCTGCTTAAAGCAGTCAGAGGCTGTTCTGGCTGCTAATAATTAAGATCCCTGACAGATGGATTTAATAAGAATTTTTATGTAAATATTTTCTTATTTACATGAAATTTAAAATATTAAACTTTTATACATTCTTTAGTTACTGCTTATATTATTTTTTTGTTAAATGCATATTACTTATAAATTGTTATTATTTTGTAGTGCAGTGTTAAATTTTTTTTTTACTGTAGAGAATGCTGTCTATAATGGCTATACTACTCATTAAAATTGACTTCACATTGTTTTATTTAAATCTTGTAAGTTTTGATACTTCATTTAGAGACAAGAAAAAAAAACATACAAATAGATAATTGAAATAGTTTATCCAAGGTCACAAAGCCAGGAAGTGGTGGTAGAACCTATGTCTTTTGTCAGAAACCCCAGGAGTTTCAACCTATGTTATGTTGCCTTTAAAATGAGGTTCAAGGAAGAAAGAAATAAACACCTATCTAAAGGGAACTCTAATTCTTGACCATAGGTAATGAGATTAGGCAAAGTAGAGTTTACATTTAAAATTATATATCTACATATCTATATGTATATCTTTATATCTTCAAAGTCTTACAGACTCTTAACAGACTATATATTTTCTTTGGTGTCGCCTTGAATACCTGTGCCCAATCTTCTCTTAGAGAAGGCTTAGAAAAATTGTGTCTACCTAAGCTTAAAAAGTAAACAAAGTCCTCATTACTGTGGATTTTCAATAAAATTTCAATAAAATTCTAAGAGGAAAAGAGAAGAAGAGAGAATGAGAAAAAAAGTACTTCTGATTTTGCTTCATTGTGGCCTAATATATTTTTAGGGGTTGATGTATGAAAGAATAAATGAACATTAATCATCAAAAGATTTTCAAAGTTTCCTTCAGCATGCAGTCTGAGGCAGTGTTAAAAGTTGAGAGGCTGTGAATGCGTAGCAGTGTTTCCTAGAGGCAAAGAGACACCACTCTTTTCTAAACTTTTCTTTCCTTCCCTGAGTACACCTCCTTAGACCCCCATTCTTGTATCATTCCAGAGCAGTTCCTCTAGTACTCTAGTACTGACTGCAGAGTTTGCATTTCAATCCCATCGACAATAATTCACTTCATCTGATTTCTGAGTCTCAAATTAACAGCATTTAATGCTTATAATGTTTGTCTAGACTTGCAACAACCAAGGTCATGGAGCTGTATCTCAGTACTGTGCCCTGAGCATCTGTTCTTATGTCTCTTATGAAAACCTCCTGGAGGACAGCAAGGAAGCCACTTCTGCTTTCTAATTCAAAACCACCAAATGTCTGAGCCTATTTACACACTCACTTGTTTGAATTTTCCAGAGTATCAACTTGTATCAATACTTCTCGTGTTACAGCTGCTGTCTGTCCTTACTTCACTCTTAGTTGTTTGAGGCAACACACAAAGACACACACACACACACACACACACACACACACACACACACACACGTACAGACACATAAATACATCTGCATTATCCCAGCTTCCAAATAAACTCGCATTTTATTCCTTCTTTGAAAATATAAAAACCTACCTGGTCATATCTTAATCATTAAAAGGGACTGGCCTCAGGCTTCGCCTTTGAATTTCAAACTGTTTCCAGTCTGTAACATCACCAAACAGGGTGCTTTTGGCTAGAACCCATAGCCTTTCACTGCACTGTGGGCACAAGACCAAAAGGACCTTCTTGAGATCCAAAGACTGTAAACCACCTCTTCCTGATACACTTCAGCTCTCAGAGGTTCTCCTGGCACAGTTACTACTTTGACACCTGATCCCACTTCTTTGAGAGTTTGTCAGAGGCACTGGATGATTATCGCAAGCAACTGTTAAAACAGAGAAAAGAAATTAACTGAGAGGGGTCATAATTCTACCTATTTCACTTCTTGTTCTCTCAGCCTAAAGGAAAAAAATACAAAATCATCTTTAACCTTTATAATTCATTTAGCTTATCTTGCTAGCTGATAAGGAGAGATATAGTGTTCTGAGAAGTAGAAATGTACCTAGAGTTGAAAGTTTTAGCAAACATGATATAAAAAGCATAAGGTTCTTAGAAGAGTGGGCATGTTCAGAGAAATTGTAGATTACAGTAATTTATTAAAATGTCTGTTAGTAAGTCATATCCTCTTTAATTGCATAAGATCTAGTTAAGAATCCAAAGGAAGGGAAGCATTTGCCCTCTTTCAGCTCCATCCCATCAGTACTTTTCAATTTTATAGATTAGAATTACAAATGTTTATTGGTCAAATACCTGGATAATTTAAGGCACCATAATCATAGGGCTTTGAGCTCTCAAGGGAATTAATGATCACAACGAAGAGTATGAATCAAAGCTTGGAAAGGTATGGGTATGGACCTGTTCTTTTTCTTTACAGGTGTACAATTCATTTTCCTTCCTTCACTTTTCCCCTTTTGGATTCTTTTAAATCCTAAATGCTGGTGTTTAGACAAGGCTCAGGGCAGTACTTGGTTCCCTAGCCCAGGAAACTTGCTTTCAGTGATTGGAGTCTTACAAGGAGCTAAAGGTATAAAAGCATGTGCATAAACTCTTCTCACTTCAAAAACTTTCTCTGAGTTTGTGATCCCAGCCAATGTGCCCAAGGAAGAAAGCTCAGGTCAGCTGTGTTCTAAGCACTGGGATTAGCTTTCCTTTTCTGCTTAATCTTCTCATTCACATATTTGCTCAGGATAGGTAATAAGAATTGAATTCAGGTTTGGTTTTTTGTTTAAGACTAGGCAAAGGAGGCCTGTTTTGCATCTAAGCACTCAAAGCCTGTGTTGTTTAGGGAGTAAGATCCAATTTCTCCTGCTTAGTTTACTAGCACTTTATATTAGAGAATGGAGTTTCACCTAGTAATAAAGTGGTCATCTACCCTGATTTTTTCCTCAGGGCTATTGAGAACTTGTTCGTCAAGAAAAGGATATGGAAATTCCTGTATGCCATGATTTCCTTGAATACTTGAACTCCATTTGTATTCATAGGTACCAAATATATAAATGATATTTTACAGAGATATTAGTTGGAGGAAGCCACGTTATTCATTCCAACTCCTTAACAAAAGGCTCCAAATGTGAGTTCTTTCAAAGTCTGTTCGAGCTGCAGAGAGCCCCTTTGCCCCATATCATGCCTTTCCTTGGGCAGCCTACATCCAGTCATTGAGAAAGGTGAGGATCGAGAGGTATGGACGTTTCCACCTGACATGGGGCACTCCAACTGGCAGTTATTGCCTCTAGAGCTGCCCTCCAGGTTCGTTGGGGCTTTGTTGGTCCTGCATCACAGTTCACCTTTTTCCTCCGCCCGGTCCTGCTTCCTCTCGCTTCCTTTTAAAGGCTTTTATTTGTAATAAACATCTTGAACCTCAAACTCTATGTTAGTCTTCACTCTGGGTAACCCAATCTGTGATATAAATAAATAAATAAGCAAATAAATATAGTGTGTGTATATATTTGTGTGTGTGTGTGTGTAAGGAGCTCTTTTGCCCATTTTTACTCCCCTCACAACTTACAGAAATGAGATCACTAGGTAACAGTTAACCTAACTCCTGACTTATGTTCTACTGCATGCACACAATGCCTTGCCTAATCTGTTGATGCCTTTCCTAGATTAAAAGAAGTAGGAATGAAGAATTAAGTAGTTAAAGAATGATTAGCTCTCTACCCCCAGCAAACCCCTTAGCAATCCTGCAGACAGACGACGTGGTCAAGATAACATCTGAAGAAAGATCATGAGGAGTCAGCCAGCCTGAACGCAATGGAAAATGATGCAGATCCTAACCTCCTGTCTCAATGATTAACTGAGATTACATCCTCTTTTTTCCCTTTAAAACTGTCACAGCTGAGCAGAATCTTTGGAGTTGGTTTTGGGACACGAGTCCACCTTTTTCCCCAGATTGCCGGATTTTCTGATTAAAGCAACTTTCCTATCTACCAACACTTGCGCCTCTCAAGTATTGGCTTTTGAGCAGCAAGCAGCGAACCTGAGTTCAGTAATATATGTGTGTGGTTTTAGTTGAAAGCAGAAGAAATTGACTTCCAGCCCTTGGTTTTCTTGATTGGGGTTTTAGTTAAGGCACTGTAGGACAATAGACAATAAACCCAATGAAGCGTTTCTGTTTCCTCAAGTTTTAAATTACTTCCTCTGCATTATTTAAAGGGAATTTAAAGATTGCATCATACACTGGTGTTGGATCTTTGCTTACATTAGCCAGCCCAGCCAATGGTCAGAGCAACAAAAGGCTTAAAGAGCTACCATATTCAATACAGATTTAGCTTTTTTTGAGACAACTCCTGTTGTGGGAAGTTTTAATAGCCTGAAGTCACTTGGGGAAGGGAAATTAGTTAAAGGGGATGATCTCATGGTCATCTAATTAATAAGAATTGGGAAAGGAAAATTTGCATGGTCAGTGCCTGTCCATTTATGAAAATATCTATTCTACTGGATCTGGTTTAAAAGCTGGTAATTTTTTTTTAATATGCTGCTGACAATAGCTATTTATAGATACCCTTGAATGTAAGTCAGCGAGAGGGAAGGGGCTGGAGGAAGAGAGAGAGACAGAAAGAGAGAGCAAAAGGAATGGAGAAGGGAGATGGGAGATGGATATTGAGGTTTTCAGAGTTGATTAGTCTGTAAGGGTCACCAGGACCGTTAATGATAGATCACTATTACCCACAAATTCCTAGAATAGCTATGTCAGTGCTCATTTATGAACATTTAGAAACAACTATAGAACCTGATTATATTTCACCTACATCAACCATATAATTACCACAAAACATTAGCTAAATTTTAAAAATTGCTCCAGTTCTTTGTTTTGATACCTTACTATTTCTCTGTTTGAAGCACACAGTCTCCTCTCTCTTCCCTGTGATGTCTCAATACAACCACAGGGTTAAGTTTATAATATGTGACCCTGTTGCTCTAGCCATAACTGAATAAAGTAGTACCAATCTGCTGATCTCTGATTAACTGGACTTAGAGGTTCTTATGATGATTAATTAAATCTGTGCAATAAGCAGCACAGTACATATTAGACCCTCAGTAATTGGTAGCTGTTGATATACTGATGTTATATTATTGGTAGTTATCCCTTTTTACTCTCTTACCTTTCTGATTGCCTCTATTCTGCCACCTTCTGAAATTCTTTCACCTTCTAAAACAACATGATTAATTATATGGGATACCCAGTGTTGTATTATTTTCCTGGTTCTCTCCTCTACCCTTCCCTCCACTCCCCTTATCCCCTCCCTTCTTTTTCTTCTTTCCTCTTCTCGCCTCTCCTAACTCTCTGTTTCATGGTGTAAACTACTTTTTCTAAGCAACTATTTTCCAACCTTTGCTTCTAACTTGTTCTCCAGTTCTTCAGTCTCATTCCCATAAAATATCTCTAAAGGCTGAAATTTATTTTCTGATGGCTAGTAAAATAGAATATGGAAATGATAAGTGCTGAGGTGTTGAACTGATTGGTTCTTCTCTCACTTTCTTTTTATTTAAAAATAAGAATTTCAGGGCTTCCCTGGTGGCGCAGTGGTTGAGAATCTGCCTGCCAATGCAGGGGACACGAGTTCGAGCCCTGGTCTGGGAAGATCCCACATGCTGCGGAGCAACTAGGCCCGTGAGCCACAACTACTGAGCCTGCGCGTCTGGAGCCTGTGCTCCACAACAAGAGAGGCCGCGATAGTGAGAGGCCCGCGCACCACGATGAAGAGTGGCCCCCGCTCGCCGCAACTAGAGAAAGCCCTCGCGCAGAAACGAAGACCCAATACAGCCATAAATAAATAAATAAACAAACAAACAAACAAACAAACCCAAAGTTAAAAAAAAATAGATGTAACACTCAAGATTTAAAAAAAAAAAAAAAAAGAATTTCATTGGGTGGGGAGGCAGAGGAGAAACTAGTTTTCCTTGTAGGGAGATTAATAGATAAAAATACAGCATTGTCCTCTAAAATTACAGTAATTAACGTTAGAATGATAATTTTCAGTTTGCAGTGGACTTTTCAAATGCCTTATGGCTTTACTGACCCCCATGTTAATGATGAAGAAGCTCATATTCAGAGAGGCTGAGCACCTTAGTCTACAGATGGGGCAGGATCTGATGTTCATTCTACTTGACACCAAAACAGATCTGCGTGAAGAAATAAAACATGACATCACTTAAAGTTGCCTCTGTTTCTGCTAGCTGTAAATCAGGGTCTATGGCTACTATTATCATCATCATTAGGTAATTACTAAGCTGTAGTGAAAAGAACACCCATTTTTGGGTTAAACTGATGTGGGTTCAAATACCTCTCCTACCAATTACCCACTGTATGAAATTGGGTAGATTAATTACCTTTCACTGAGGCACATACTCTCTGTGTATTGGGTATATTACTACTCTATGGATCTTAGCAAAAAATATTTTTGTTTACGCTGTCCATCAGCCATGTAAGGGTAAAAAAAGAGTGCTGTCAATTTTTGATACTACTACTACCTTGCCTTGCTTAACATTTTCCTAAGCACTTTGTTGGTATATACCTATATATTCCTATTAACACTCTTTCACTTGTTTCTTCCATTTTTATGTATTTATTTTTAAATAAAATACACAAAATTATAGAAAAACGCTTATATCACTCTTTATAATCTTTTATTTTCTAATATGTAGATGTGCTGTGAGAGCATATCTTTTCCTCAGAGTTAAGTTTTGTTTGGTCTCCTCTATAGTAATGTATAATATTTTCACTTTCCTTCAATTCTGTTTATATTACTTCAATTACATTTTAATTTAATGTCCATTGCCAATTAGTTATTTCAAAACATGTTTTGATATTTCCAAGTGAAAGGGTTTGGGTATAATATAATATTTTTGCCCTTGCATTGGAATCACAGAATATACTCTCTGTAATATTAATTAATTTGCATTTTTTAAGCCTTCCAATTTGGCTTAATACATTGGCCAGGTTTTGTAAATGTTAATCATGTGCTTGAAATGGGTGTTGTTCATTTTCTAACTATTGTGTGCAATGTTCTATTGTGCCCATTAGAGCAAGATTGATGTTCATATTTTTTATATTTTGACTATTCCTGTGGTCTGCTTGAACTGTCACTGAGAAATGTATATATTCAGCTTCAATTGAGTTAGATTTGTCCATTTTCTATTGTAATTCTGTAGTATCTTGCTCTGTATATTTTGAGAGTATGCAATTCATGGCATATTGCTTGATAAATGATAGAATCCCCAATGTATTTCTCTTGTTATCTAACTACATTTTTATCCTGAAAAAATTATTTTTGCTTTAAATTCAAGTGTTATTGCTTCTTTGGACTAGTTTTTAACATATTTCTTTTTTCATTTCTTTACTTTCTACCTTTCTGTTTTATTTTGCTTTATCTCTTTTAAAGTGCATATGGCTGTTTTGTTTTTTTTTAAATCTCTGTCTTTTACATGGTGAATTAAACTTAGTTCATTTATTTCTGTGTGTGTGATGATTGCTGATGTATTTGAATTAATTTATACAATCTTATTTAATTTTTTAATTATCCATTTTCCATGATTGTAGTTTTTCTTTTCAGTCTTACATTTTATTAACTTTTCTACTTCTTGTTCTTAAATCTAATGACTTGAAAATGTTTTATTCAATGTTTATTCTTTTAAGGACTATTCCAAATATTTTAAATGACTAAAATAAATAGTATTAATATTATTTTAAGATAATTAATCTCTCTTTCCCTTTCCTTCATAACAACAACAAAAAGTTTAGAATATTTTAAGTCTAAATTCTCCGTCAGTTCTTACATTGTAATTTTTTCTTGCCTTTTAGTTATGTATTATGCTGCCCTCCTCCAAATTTAGTATTATTCCTGTTGCTTTATACAGCCAATACTTAAGATTTTGTTATATATTTATAAATTGTTTTATTTCTCACTTATTCGCTCTGAATGATATATTTTTTTAATTGTGAAGGACATAATTTTATAGTTTGAGTTGAAATATTTCATGTTTAGCTAGAAATGTTTTTATTTTACTCACTTAATAGTTTAACTGCTTGTAGAATTCTAGGTTGCCAATTAACTACTCTTTGAATTTAATTATACTATTAACTGACCTTTAACCTTTATTGTTGATCTTAAGAATTTTCCTTTCCTTATAAGTATTGCTCTTTCATGTATATCCTGTATTTTCTTTAATTGCTTTCAAGATTTTTTTTGATGTTTTACATTTTTACTCTGAGTGTCTAAAATTTTACTCTGCTAGATACTTTTAATGTTTTTGAATCTGAGTATTTGTATTTTTCACCTATTCTGCAAATTTTTCAGTTATTTTTCCTGTGATTCTTGCTTCTCCACTATTTCTAATATACTATGCATCCAGAATTTTGTTTTGAATCTCTACTGGACCCTCCCATTCTATTCTCCATGTGTCTTAACCAACCTTTAATGTTTTATATATTTTTCTTTCTCTGAGATGCATTCTCTATTATTTCATCCAATACTGTTCCAATTCACATTCTCTTTTGACTTGTGTGTACTTCAACATATTTATTGTGATTTTATTCTAACTCCCCTTACTATATTTTTACAGGTTTCCTTAGATCATTTTATTATTTATCTGTTGCTCCCCAAAATTTCTAGTTTTCTTTTATTCTTTTTCTATAATTACTTAAAACATTGCCTTTCATTTTACTATTATCTTAATGGCTTGTGACACTAATCTTTTGGTTTGTGTTTACTCATGAGCTTTATTTATTTGAATTGTTTGTGTGTGTGTACGTGTGTGTGTGTGACATCATTTTTAGAGGAGCTTTTCTGTTTAGTAGGTTTTGGGCCCTGGCTAGACATGGGAAGTTCACTTAATTTGAGTCTGCTTGATCTTCTGGATGTCTATAGTTCATAAATAAATTTTACCTTACTTTCTTGGCTTAGGGTTTCTTAAACCAATTAGAGAAAGTAAATTTATTCCTCAAACCTATAAGAAGTGTAGGTCAAGGTTTTTTTATTTCCCATGGGATTGTACTTTCTATAGCCAGAGCTTCCTTGCCATCTCCCCCAGCCTGTGGAAGAACATTTTGTAATCACATTTGCACTAAATGCACTGATCTTGGGGAGTTCTGTCTTCATGCAGACCTACAGCTTGGTCTTTTGCTTTCAGGTAAGCACTAAAACCCAAGATCTTGGACTACTGTAGTCAGTGACTACCAGAACATGCTCAGTTGTTTAAATGCTAATCATTCTGGTTTTTAGTTTCTTTCTTTTTTGTGGCAAGTTGTGATTATCTTTTTTATTATTGGTCAGCTCAGTGATGCATTTATGGTTGTTTTATTGTTCTTATATTTTATACAGTACTTATAGGTGCTTGGAACAAAGGACTTACTCATATTATGTTAGTTCACCATCTTGCCTATAGTTGGAACTCTCTTCTTGTTGACTTTTATAAGGAAGCTAAAACCTATGGATGTTTGAAGCTCCCACTTTCTAACATGCTAGGATTCCTTTAAAAGAATATTAGAGACACATGTTTAGTCATTTGAGTACTACCTTCAGGATTTGTGGCATAGCCATATGTGACCATTACTATTATTTATTTCATAGTTTATTTAAACATACTGAAACACAAAAACAAAAATAAAGCAAAAACAAAACCAAAATCTCAAATGGATTATTTATCCTGGACATAAACAATAATGTCTGGTAAATCATGATTTTTTGAGAAACTATAATTTTTAGTTAAGCACAAAATTAGATATGTAACTGTTTTTATTAACTTTGTACTACCACTTAGGTTCACATATCATGACACTAAAGATTCATAGGACATTATGAATGTTTTTCATTTAGGAAATTGAAATAGTAAAAATATTTATCACCTATGATCATAAAAACTAGGTGATTACAGTTACTAATGAATTTATGCTGCATATTTGAATATTTATAGATGCAATGCATGCATAATGTGTTTGAATTTTAATTGTTTACTGGATGATGAATATAATATTCTTTATGTTACATGAATATATAATACTAAATATAATTATAATATTATGGATACTTTATATTTTATATTATTATCCTTTAACATCCTAACACTCACTTACAGTTACTAGTTTTAATAATTCTTATCTTACTCCATCTTTTAAGATATTTTTTGAATTGTTGAAATATCACCTATTGATACTTGCTTTTGAAATTTCTTGTACTCAGATTAAAGCATGCTGAGGACTAAAAATGTCCCTTACTAATCTTTGAGTTGTCTATGATGTCCAGTAAAATACTTTGGATGAAAATGAAGCTCAATGTTAAATTAAATTAAATTGATCAAAATAAACCCACTTGTTATGTAGATGACCTTGACAATTATGAGCAATTGTTTCTAATGGAATAGATTCTGATTAACAGCATCATATGAGAAGCAGTATGTCTATAGTCATACTCTGCTATGGGAAAAATACCAGTGCTTTTAGTTTCACTTGAGTTGATTGACATTTTCTAATGCTTCTGATATTTTCATTGTGTGACTAAATCTTCTATATAATTTAAAAAGAAATTAATGTATCACGCTAGCATTTTCTTCCACCAGAATTGCATTTTTGCTTTCAAAATTAATATAAATGTTGTTAGAAAAATGTAGTGATGAACTATAATAAATCTAATTCAGTTGTGTTGCTACAGGCCATTATAAATCCCAATAAAATTGTTATTTTTTCCAAATGAAAACATTATTGAAAGCTATGACTCAATCTTACTGTTTTGCCCACAGAGGCATGAAAAACAATATTAAAAATAAAATTATTTTTCTGCTTTGCTTGTATTTATTTTCAAAACCCAATTACAAAAAATTGGACTGTAACAAGTAAAAACACATATTAATTTATCAGTAACAGTTTGTCCAACTCTGTAGTGATAAAGTTTTCCTTCCTGAAAGAGGAAGCTTTCACTGTAGAAAATTATAAGGCTGTGGAAATTGAATTTTAATTTAATAAATATTTATTGAGTGCTTGATCCAACTTAGGTATTAAGTTAAGATACTAGGGAGGCAAAACAGTCAGACATTGCTCCTGTTCTCAAAAAGTTTAATAGTATAATTATCGTAATGATAGAAGTATGTATAGATTGTCAAGGTTGTACAAAGGAGTAGGCTTTAGTTCTGTTGTAGGAGAAACATGTCTATATAGAATCATGAAAAAGGAATTTGCCTCTTGGAACTGGGTTGTAAAGGTATTTCCTGGAGAAAAATATAAAAATGCACAGAGACATGTAACAGTATGACATAGCAGGTGATATAAAGTCATGTGGTATTGTTTGATATATGGATGAATGGGAAGCTCTAAAAGATGAGTTTGGAAAGAAGGTATGTGGCCATACCTTGTAAATGATAATTTGAGGACATGAAAAGTCATAAAGAGCTGTTTCTCCAGGTTAAAACACAGTTTTAAAATTGGCCATTTAGCAGTAGATACTGATATCTAGTCATAAGCATTTTCTTCAAATCAAGATACTGAGAACAGAAACAGAAAATAAATTATTCTGAGAAGAAATGTTGGCAGTAATTTGGAGTAAATTTAACAAAAATTTGGAAATATCTGATAGGTGTAGAGATGACTGCAGTGGCTGATAAAATATTTTCCAGGACTGATCTTATAACATTTGACCAAAAGGTATTTCATAGAATGTCTGCTAACAACTGACAAGGTGAAGAATGGAGAAGTCTACATTTTTGTTACCTTGATTAGAGATAAAAAATACAAGTAAAATGATGTCAGCTTATTTTAGATATACTCAACTATTAGAAGAATGTGTCTGCCATCAGAAAATCACTTTTAATAATTTATTTTCTTCATTCATTTAATAACTTACTGAGTACTTACATTCATGAATATGTATGCACGTATATTAATATGGATGGATTTAGTCTTTACTAGTATTAATTTTGTAAAATATAACTGTTTAAAAGCATGGGCTTTGTACACAGGATTCCCAGAGTTTAAATTTTGGCTTTGCTATTTACTAGGTATATGAATTTGAACAAGTACTTTCATTTCCCTTAATTTCAATTTTCTCATCTTTACAATAGGAATTGCATGTACAATAGGGATACATGTAAAATGTCAGTACCTTGTCCCAGACATAGCAAATGCTGATTGTTGCTGTTGTCATTAGAATAGTACTATTGTTATCATTAAGATTTTGTACAGAAAGCCCATTTACAAGTCCTGCTGATGACCTACTAGTAAAAACTATCAGTAGAAGTCAATATTTTGTTAATTGTCCACCATAAGTAAAAAGAAAATAACTTTATGCATATTCTATTATCTATCTGCCCATATATCTACCCATTTATCTCTCTTCTTATTTAAATTTTCTATATGTACTCCTACAATGAAATCTCAAAGAACAGTATAGGACATAATATTCTTTAAAGATGCTATGTATAAATTCTGTTTTAATTAGTCATTTTGATAAAATGGTAGCTCCCTGAGATTATCAGATTTTATTGAATTATTATTGGTATTACCTTAATATGGCTAATAAAATTCCTACCCTTGAGGTAAGAGAAATTTCAAATCTCTTTTTTGTTTATCTTTCCAATATTAGCACTATCTTTAATCTTCAGTTTCTTTTAAGTCTACTTGGTATGGGTAAATGTAGGTAAAATTAAATAGCGTAATATGCATATCCAATTAACCAGCACTCATGTAAACAGGAATATATAACCACATGCTGAAAGTTAATAAACGAATATGTTATTCTTGATTCCTCTTTGAGCATTCATTCAGAAGTATTTCTTGGGTGCCTATTAGATGTCCGGAACACATTTACACAGTAGCATTGAAACAACATGAACTCAACTGGGCAGAATCAGATCATTGGAAACCAAAAATAAAATCTCTAATATGTTAGAAGGACTTAAGCACTATGGAGAAAAGTAGAACCAGGGGAAAGAGATAGGGAAGGTGTACCTGGTGGTGTTGGCAGGAATAAGAGATGGTGAGTAGCAGGATTGAATAAGATCAGGGAAGACCTCCTTGAGAAAATAACAGTTAAGTAAAGATCTGAAAGAGGTAAGGGAGTGACCCTTATGAATAGCTAAGAAAAGAAGCATCAGAAGATGCCTCAGTGAGAGCTATGTTGTGGATGTTTCTAAAACACAAGAAGGTCAGTGTGGTTGCAGCTAGAGAAGTAGGAAGCAAGATCAAAGGGCCATGGGGAGAGATGAAGGGCCTTATAGGCTACTGTAATGACTTTGGCTTCACAGTGTTGTTAGGGAACTTTCTCAAAAGATCCTTATATACCATATGGGCTGCATGACCATATGACATTTGAACCTATTGAGATAGGCAGTATGAAAACAGTAATTAAACAGTAGAAAATGCAATTACTGTGTAGATAAAAATTAAATATAAATAAAAAGTTGTATTTTCTAGCTTATTATGTAATTGCTGTACCCAGTGGAGTGAGCAGTGTTGTATATCATCCTGCAGCAGCTACATAGCAATAGAAAACACAAAAGTACTTTGCTGTGAGAAATACCAAACTCTCTGAATGCCAAAGATGAATGGGGATAAACAGAGGAAAAAAGAACAGAAGACTTTTTAGAGATCATTAAAAAGTCAGAATTAAATCTGTAGACAACACTAACTCATAGTTTCACCCTCCTGCAAACATTTCTTCAACAAATAATTATTTTGTCTTATTCTATAAGAGTAAGGATAAGGAAGAAACTCTTGCCTACATACTATCAGATAAAGGGATAAAGTAACACAAGCAAAGGCTGAATCATCAGAGAAATCACTCAAAAAAAAAATGAAGACCTTAGATAAGCATACCTACTTAGTCTCAAAGAAATTACAAGCAACATGCGCTCACTAAGGAAAGTCTAAAAGTTCATAAAAGAACTTGTAAGACAAGAAGGGCCTTAAAAGCAAACTAGCTATTTGGGAATAAAAGAAAAGAAAAATGTTGTAGTGATGAAAGTCATTAAAGCAACAAAAATAGAAAAGAGAGACTGAGAACACAGTAAATGGTATGAGGAGAGGCTTGAATAAATCATAGAGAATGAAATGGGAAATAACAGTGATTATAAAATGATTATAAAGAAGATGATATGTATGGAAGACAACTGTGACATAGCCACCCATGGTGATTCTGAATAAGAAAACAAAGAGAATAGGGACAAATTCCAAAATATAATAAAACTTTTCTGATAAAAAAGAGTGAATTTGTGTACAGAAAGGGCATAGAGTATGCCAGAAAAAAATAATGCAGAATGATTAACCTAAGCACATATCAAGACAGATTTACTGTACTTTTAGGATGAACAAAAAGTTATGACTTGCAGCAGAAGAGTGAGCCATACAGAAGAAGGAAAACTCAAGATGACTTCAGGCTTCTCCACATCTATCCAGAAGAAGGTAGAGTGCCCTCTACCAAGGTCTGAGGAAGGATGTGCTTCAAGCATTGTATTCCAAGTAGAGTAGTTTTTCAAGTATAAAGCAAAAAGTATTTTCATACATTCACAAAATCCAGAGAATAGAGTACTCATGATTCCCTCCTGGAAAACTGCTAGAAAATAGTAACAGAGTGAATAGACAAATCAAAATAAGCAATTTAGTAATAGAGATGTTATGATAAAATGACTAATGATAATCACTAAATGTGTTTAAATACCCAACTAAAACTGATCAATCATGCCATTCATGGTAGATTTTGAAATGAGTGTATTTTAGATACCAAGACACCATTTGACATCCTGAAAATTCACTTTCTGTTAGGTAGTCTGACTTTCGACACACCTTAATTATCAGAGTCTCCAGCACCATTATTCCCATTGATAGAAATGGGTGGAAGCCACTACTACTACTAGTGATGCTGTTAAATAATTAAACAAAGAGGCCATTATACTGAGGTGGCTCTAATCCCTTGGTAGCCTACATAAGCAAACCAAAACCTAAGCCAGAGTCAATTCCTATGAATGCACTCATATCCCAGAAAGTGAAATTTAGGAACCACCAATACAGACAGACAACTAGCCCTTCCCAAATGAGGCAACCACTTAAGCTATAGCCAATCAAATACTTTCCTTGCTTATGTCTGCTTTATATATCTGCTCTCCCCTATCCTGTCAATGGAGTGCGCCTATCCACTTCCAGTTTAGCACTGCCCAGATTTTTTTTTTTTTTTGGCTGCATCAGGTCTCAGCTGAGGCACGTGAGATCTTCGTTGAGGCATGCGGGATCTTTCGTTGTGGCACTCACAGTCTTCTGTCTAGTTGTGGCGCACAGGCTCCAGGGCTTGTGGGCTCTGTAATTGTGGCACGTGGGTTCCAGAGTGCATGGGCTCTGTAGTTTGTGGCACACAGGCTCTCTAGTTGAGGCGTGCGAGCTCAGTAGTTGTGGCGTGCGGGCTAAGTTGCCCCGTGGCATGTGGGATCTTAGCTCCCTGACCAGGGATTGCACCTGCATCCCCTGCATTGTAAGGCAGATTCTTTACCATTGGACCACCAGGGAAGTCCCCTGGCACTGCCCAATTTGAATTGATGTTTACCTAAATAAACTCTTGAAAATTTAAATGTGCCTCAGTTTATGTTATAACAGAGGTAATGGGGCTTCATCCTGGAAAGCTGCATAAAACTCAATATGTCAGTACTTTTTGGGCCCTAGAGTTACAAGAAAACAACTTTATCCAGGATCTTTCTTTGGCTTCAGTAAGTGGTTTAGCTGACTGTTACGGCCACTGTCATCTTACCGATTGAAGTTTTTAATTGAACCTGCAATTTTCATTGAATCCACAATTCAGTTGTCTGACATACCTAAAAAATCAAAATTTTAATTCCCATATGAATGGCCACTACTAGCTGGCAAGCAATTCAGTTTGGAAAAAATAATGCAAGTTCACGGACATGAGAGACATTCTAGAGGCAGGTAACCAGGAATAAGAACAGAGTAGCCAGAAATAAAGTCATGCTATCTTTATATGAGAATAGGCCCAAGATATCTCCTTGGTCATTTCCATACTACTGGATCCCTCGTGATGTATGACATACAACACACTGGCTCTTATCCTTTGGTGAGCTATTATATCTGGAGGTACTGACCCTATTTATCACTGGAAGGTAGACTGCACTTTGGACTTCTCTCTGCCTGCAATGGCAAAAGATATGCCCTGACACAAGTGATTCTCATTCAGCTTGAAGCTTGATTTCCTGGACATTCATGCCATTGACTTATCCATCATTAGAAGTTTTACTTGGTATGCAAATTATCATGAAGCACATTTAAAATCTAATTTAGTCCCAAAAAGGCACATATTTTGAATATAAAAGTAGACTACTACTTTTCCCATTAGCTGCAATCAGAACAAAGGAAGACTCCTTAAATCTGAGCTCCAGAGACTCACCAACTCCTAAATTATAATAGTACGTTTCAAATATCAGAATGATCCTATAACAAACATATTCCCTAAACCATCATTAACTACAGTAGTGTTCTCCTTGTTTTTTTATACTGAGAATTGGAATTAAGGAGCAGGTCCCAGGATACTTTAATATTAGACATTCCTACTCTTAGAATCATTAGGATTATTACTACACAAAGCCAGTAAGTTGATGACTGGAGTAATATAAGTATCTTATTTATATTTCAGTGAAAAGGATGAAGAACCCTAGGAAATCTAACCAGTTATGATAATACAATGGAAGGGGAAACAAAAAGTTCTTTCAAAACTAAAGAAAAAAATAAATTCAAACCCTGTTCTTTACACCTATTATTAAAGTCATGAAAGTCCATCTAAATATCTTTGTGAGGATGTAAAAAGAGAAGCCAAAATGGAAAATGTAATAAAACCAAAGGATAGAAATCACAAACCAGAAAAAAAAAGAAAAAAATCACCATACAATATGGTCTGAAGTTTTCCAATAACATTGGTTTGGAGCAGCTACATAAACCAATTTGGTTCATTGACTTTTTGATGGTGTACATTTTGTCCTTTCAGACCTTATATTGAACATAATATATCACTATATATGGAGTGGATATAGTTTTTATTAGAGAGAGAGAGAAACCTGGGTTTCATTAGATCCTATCAAGCTGAAAAACTGAGCTACAGAAAAAAATTTTGGGTCTCTATGCCAGAGAAAAGAAATATTCTGTTGAAATGTTGACTTGCAGAGTTTTTATCAGAGCACATATTTAATAAATAAGTGTCCCTGTATGAAATTTTTGTAAAATCATCACTTTTGTCAGCTATAAATTGATTGAACTTAGATTTGGGCTGTTGCGGAAAACACAATTACATGTTGTATATCAGGTGTTTGAATGCTTGCTCTTTAGTAAATTTACTTCATTATTTGAAAATTTTTAAAAGAAAAATCTCCTTGAAAATCAAAACTCAGTCTTAAGTATATTTTTGAAACAAGATTTACCTTAAA
This sequence comes from Balaenoptera acutorostrata, assembly GCF_949987535.1. Taxonomy (NCBI): domain Eukaryota; kingdom Metazoa; phylum Chordata; class Mammalia; order Artiodactyla; family Balaenopteridae; genus Balaenoptera; species Balaenoptera acutorostrata. Next base: position 100,757,204 of record NC_080067.1, on the reverse strand, counting down.
CTTCACATAATTAGTCACTTGAAATAATAAAGGACATGAACATGTTATAACACACCCATCACAATAAGCCCATTCTTAATCAAATCCTTTGTATTCAATAGTTAGTTTTCAACAGGAAGCAGGATTATCCTTGAAAGATGTGGGATATTGAAAATGGAGAAGACTGTCTTATGCTTTAAGCAAATCGCGGATTCTGTCATCATTTCTCCTAACTGAAGCCAAACAGCAAATTCTCCTTTAAGCAAATCGCAGATTCTGTCATCATTTCTCCTTACTGAAGCCAAACAGCGAATGTTCTTAACAAGAAGGAATAACACTCTGCAATTTCAAACAACCAAATCACTAAATAGATGGAATGATTAGTTTTAAATCTCATGTAAGTCACATAGCTAAAAAATATGGGAATACGGAGCCAGCTGGCATGTAATGTTTAAACACTCCAAGAAAGAGAACAATTGTATTAGTTTACAATTAACTTAAATTTCTGTGCATTACAAAGATGTAAACAGATGTTCTATTTTTTAACCAGTTCTATTTCGTGTCTCTAACTATATAATAATTTTACATTAAATAGATATATAGTTGTCGCTACTGTCCAACTGGAACATGAACAGGAAATTAAGTTTACATATGTATGAAATGAAAGGGATAAAACAATTTCTGCTTTAGTTTTGATACTTATGATATCTCCTCTCTGGAAAGAATGTCTGGTTTTCCTTGGACAAATAAATATTCCACCAAATATTTAATCAACTTTGAAACACAATTACTGATTTAAAAAAAAAAAGTATGAGGAGAAAACTAAGGAAATACAAATATGTCAGAACAGTGTTAAAAATTACAAAAGGGAGAAATAAAGGAAAACTCTAGTCTTTCCAGGTAACATAGTCTATATTGTTTTAAGTACAGTAACTAAAACATCAGGTTAATAATAATGCTAGGCTAGAGAAGTGAACAAAAGAAGAGTTAGTACAAAAATCATCCCAATTATAGGCTCCATCCCAATTATTAGAGAAAGAAACACCACACACTGCTATACCAAAGAGCACATCAAATACAAAAGTGCAAATAGGTAAAGAACTCACACAGTATATTTCTAAAGAGGAAATACCAATAGGTAGGATATGAGTTTATTAGAAATGCCATAACAGGAGGGACAGAGACAAGATGGCAAAGTAGAAGGACATGAGCTCACCATTTCTTACAAAAACACATAAATCACAACTAACTGCTGAACAACCATTGACAAAAAAACACTGGAACTTACCAAAAAATATACCCTATATCCAAAGACAAAGAAGAAGTCACAACAAGATGGTAGGAGGGGCGTAATCGTGATAAGATCATATCCAGTGCCCACCGGGTGGGTGATCCACAAATTGGAAAATAATTATACCACAGAAGTTCCCTTACAGGAGTGAAAGTTCTGAGCTCCATATCAGGCTCCCCAGCCTGGGGGTCTGGCAATGGGAGGAGGAACCCCCAGAGAATCAGGCTTTGAAGCCCAATGGAGTTTGATCACATGAATTCCACAGGACTGGGTGAAACAGAAACCTCACTCTTGGAGGGTGCACACAAGGTCTTGTGCACACCAGAACCCAGGGGAAAAAGCAGTGACCTGATAAGAGATTGAGCCAGACCTACGTGGTCCTATTGGAGGGTATCCTGTGGAGGCAGAGGATGGCTATTGTTCATTGCAGAGACAAAGACACTGGCAGTGGCAGTTCTGTGGAATACTCATTGGTATGAGCCCTCCTGGAGTTTGACATTTTCTTACCAAGACCTGGCTCCATGCAACAGCCTGCTGGCTCCAGGGCTGTGACACCTCAGGCCAAACAACCAACAGAGTGGGAAAACAGCCCCACCCATCAGCAGACAGACTGTGTAAAGTCTTCCTGAATAAACAGCTGCCTGATAAGCACACCCCTTGACATGGCTCTGCCCACCAGAGGGACAAGACCAAGCTCCACACAGCAGTGGGCAGGTACTAGTCCCTCCCACCAGGAAGCCTGCACAAGCTTCTTAGACAGCCTCATCCACCAGGGGGTAGACAGCAAAAGAAGAACTAAAACCTTGCAGCCTGTGGAACAGAAACCACAATCACACAAAGCTAGACAAAATGAGATGGCAGAGGAATATGTCCCAGAGGAAGGAACAAGATAAAACCCCAGAAAAACAATGAAATGAAGTGGAGATAGGCAACCTTCCAGAAAAAGAATTCAGAATAATGATAGTAAAGATGATCCAAGATCTCAGAAAAAGAATGGAGGCACAGATTGAGAAGATACAAGAAATGTTTAACAAAGACTTAGAAGAACTAAAAAACAAACAAACAAATGAACAATACAATAACTGAAATGAAAAATGCACAAGAAGGGATCAATAGCAGAATAACTGAGGCAGAAGAATGGATAAGTGAGCTGGAAGACAGAATGGTGGAAATCACTGCCACAGAACAGAATAAAGAAAAAAAATATGACAAGAAATGAGGACAGTAAACTGGGACAACATTAAATGCACCAATTTTCACATTATACGGGTCCTAGAAGGAGAAGAGAGAGAGGAAGGACCTGAGAAAATATTGGAAGAGAAAATAGCTGAAAACTTCCCTAACATGGGAAAGGAAATAGTCACCCAAGTCCATGAAGCACAGGGAGTTCCAGCCAGGATAAACCTAAGGAGGAACAGGCCAAGACACATAGTAACCAAATTGACAAAAATTAAAGACAAAGAAAAAATATTAAAAGCAACAAGGGAAAAGAAGCAAATAACATGCAAGGGAATTCCCATAAGGTTATCAACTGATTTCTCAGCAGATACACTGCAGGTCAGAAGGGAGTGGCTTGATATATTTAAAGTGATGAAAGGGAAAAACCTACAACCAAGAAAACTCTACCAAGAGAAGCATCTCTTTTCATGGAGAAATCAAAAGTTTACAGACAGGCAAAAGCTAAGAGAATTCAGCATCACGAGACCAGCTTTGCAACAAATTCTAAAAGAATTTCTCTAAGCAGAAAAGGCCACTACTAAAAACAAGAAAATTACGAATAGAAAAGTCTACAGGTAAAGGCAAACATACAGTACAGGTAGAAAATCATCGGCACACAAATGTTATCAAAACCAGCAATTGTGATAAGAGGAGAGTACAAATGCAGGATACTGGAAATGCATTTGAAATTAAAAGACCAGCAACTTAAAACAATCTTGCTTATATATAGACTGCTGTATCAAAATCACATAGTAACCAAACACCAAAAATCTACAATAGATACACACACACAAAACAAAAAACAATTCAAGTGCAACACTAAATTTAGTCATTAAATCACAAGAGAAGAGAACAAAAGAGGAGGGAAGAAAAAAGACCTACAAAAACAAATTCAAAACATTTAACAAAATGACAATAAGGACATACATATCAATAATTACCTCAAACATTAATAGATTAAATGCTCCAACCAAAAAACATAGACTAGCTCAATGGATACAAAAACGAGACCCATATATATGCTGTCTACAAGAGACCCACTTCAGATCTAGGGACACATACAGACTGAGAGTGAGGGGATGGGAAAAGGGATTCCATGCAAATGGAAACCAAAAGAAAACTGGGGTAGCAATACTCATATCAGACAAAATAGACATCAAAATAAAGACTGTTACAAGAGACAAAGCAGGACACTACATAATGATCAAGGGATAAATTCAAGTAGAAGATATAACAACTGTAAATATATATGCACCCAACATAGGAACACCTCAATATATAAGGCAAATAGTAACAGCTATAAAAAGAGAAATTGACAGTAACACAGTAATAGTGGGGGACTTTAACCCCCACCTTTCATAATGTAGAGATCATCCAGATAGAAAATCAATAAGGAAACACAGGGCTTAAATGACACAATGACCACATGGATTTATTCGTTATGTATAGAGTATTCCATCCAAAAGCAGCAGAATGCACATTCTTCACAAATGCACGTGGCACATTCTCCAAGATTGATCCCATGTCAGATCACAAAGTGAGCCTTGATAAAGTTGAGAAAATTGAAATCATATCAAGCATCTTTTCCAAACACAATGCTATGAGATTAGAAATCAACTACAAAAAAAAAAAAGTAAAAAACACAAATAGATGGAGGATAAACAATGTGCTACTAAACAACCAATGGATCACTGAATAAATCAAAGAGGAAATCAACAAATACCTCAAGACAAATGAAAATGAAAGCATGATGATCCAAAACCTATGGGACAGAGCAAAAGCAGTTCTAAGAGGGAACTTTACAGCAATACAATCTTACCTCAGGAAAGAAGAAAAATCTCAAATACACAACCTAACATTACACTTAAAGCAACTAGAGAAAGAAGAACAAACAAAATCCAAAGTTAGTAGAAGGAAAGAAATCATAAGGATCAAAACAGAAATAAATGAAATAGAAATGAAGAAAACAGTAGAAAAGATCAATGAAACTAAAAACTAGTTCTTTAAAAAGATAGAAAAAATTAATAAACCTTTAACCAGACTCATCAAAAAAAAAAAAAAAAAAAGGGAGAGGGCTCAAATCAATAAAATTAGAAATAAAAAAGGAGATGTTACAACATATACCACAGAAATCCAAATGATCATAAGAGACTACTACAAGCAACTATATGCCAATAAAATGGACAACCTAGAAGAAATGGACAAATTCTTAGAAAGGTACAGTTTTCCAAGACTGAACCAAGGAGAAGTAGAAAATATGAACAGACCAATCACAAGTACTGAAATTGAAACTGTGATTTAAAAACCCCCAACAACTAAAAGTACAGGACCAGATGGTTCACAGGGGAATTCTATCAAACTTTTAGATAAGGTTTAACACCTATTCGGAAACTATTCCAAAAATTGTAGCGGAAGGAACAAGCTCATTATATGAGGCCACCATCACCCTGATACCAAAAGCAGACAAATATATCACAATAAAAAGTAAATTACAGGCCAATATCATTGATGAACATAGGCACAAAAATTCTCAACAAAATACTAGCAAACCAAACTCAACAATACATTAAAAGGATCATACACCATGATCAAGTGGGATTTATCCCAGGGATGCAAGGTTTTTTCAGTATCCACAAATCAATCATTGTGATACACCACATCAACAAACTGAAGAATGAAAACCATATGATCATTTCAATAGATGCAGGAAAAGATTTTGACAAAATTCAACACACATTTATGATAAAAAAAAATCTCCAGAAAGTGGGCCGGAGTGAAAATACCTCAACATAGTAAAGGCCATATATGATAAACCTACAGCCAATATCATACTCAATGTTGGAAACCTGAAAGCATTTCCACTAAGATTAGGAACAAGACAAGGATGTCTACTCTGTCCACTTTTATTCAACATAGTTTTAGAAGTTCTAGCCACAGCAATCAGAGAAGAAAAAGAAATAAAAGGAATCCAAATTGGAAAAGAAGAAGTAAAACTATCACTGTTTGCAGATGACATGATACTATATGTAGAACATCCTAAAGATGTTACCAGAAAACTACTAGGTCTCAACAAAAAATTGAGTAAAGTCTCAGGATACAAAATTAGTACACAAAAATGTGTTGCAGTTCTATACACTAACAATGAAAGATCAGAAAGAGAAATTAAAGAAGCAATCACATTTGCCATCTCACTGAAAAGAATAAAATACCTAGGGATAAACCTACCTAAGGAGGCAAAAGACCTTTACTCTGAAAAACATAAGACACTGATGAAAGCAATAGAAGATGCCACAAAGAGATGGAAAGCTATACCATTTTCTTGGATTAGAAGAATCAATATTGTCAAAACGACTACACTACCCAAGGCAGTCTACAGATTCAATGCAATCCCTATCAAATTACCAAAGGCATTTTTTTCCACAGAACTAGCACCAAGAAATCTTAATTTGTATAGATTCACAAAAGATCCCAAATATACAAAACAATCTTGAGAAAGAAAAACAGACCTGGAGGAATCCAGCTCCCTGACCTCTGACTATATTACAAAGGTATAGTCATTAAAAGAGTATGGTACTGGCACAAATACAGAAATATAGATCAATGGAACAGGATAGAAAGTCCAGAAATAAGCCCACACATCTATGGTCAGTTAATTTATGACAAAGGAGGCAATACTCTACAATGGAGAAAGAACAGTCTCTTCAATAAATGGTGCTGGGAAAACTGGGCAGCTACATGTACGGGAATGAAATTAGAGCATTCTTTAACACCATACACAAAAATAAACCCAAATGGATTAAATATCTAAATTTAAGACTGGATACTATAAAACTTTTAGAGTAAAACATAGGGAGAACACTCTTTGACATAAATTGCGGCAATATCTTTTTGGATTCGTCTCCTGAAGTAATGGAAATAAAAACAAAAATAAACAAATGGGACCTAATTAAACTTATAAGCTTTTGCAGAGCAAAAGAAAACATCAACCAAATGAAAAGATAAGCTACAGAATGGGAGAAAATATTTGTAAATGATGCGACTGACAAAGGCTTAATCTCCAATATATACAAATAGCTCATACAACTCAATATCAAAAAGAAACAACCCAATTAAAAAATGGGCAGATCTAAATAGGCATTTCTCCAAAGAAAACATACAAATGGCCTAAAGGCACATGAAAACATGCTCAACAGCCCTAATTATTAGAGAAATGCAAATCAGAACTACAATGAGTAATCACCTCATACCAGTCAGAATGGCCACCATCAAAAAGTCTACAAACGGTAAATGTTGCAGAAGGCGTGGAGAAAAGGGAACCCTCCTACACTGTTGGCGAGAATGTAAATTGGTACAGTCACTATGAGAACAGTATGGAGTTTCCTTAAAAAACTAAAAATAGAGCTTCTATATGATCTAGAAATCCCACTCCTAGGCATGTATCTGGAGAAAACCATGGTTCAAAAGAATACATGCACCCCAATGTTCATCTCAGTGCTGCTTACAATAGCCAAGACATAGAAGCAACCTAAATGTCCATTGACAGAAGAATGGATAAAGAAGATGTGGTACATATATACAATGGAATGTTACTCAGCCATTAAAAAGAATGAAATAATACCATTTGCAGCAACATGGGTGGACCTGAAGATTATCATACTAAGTGCAGTAAGTTGGAGAAAGGTAAATAGCATATGATATTGCTTATATACGGACTATTAAAAAAATGATACAAATGAACTTATTTACAAAACAGAAAAAGACAGACTTAGAGAATGAACCTATGATTACCGGGGAGAAGGTGTGGGGAGAGATAGATTGGGAGTTTGGGATTGACATGTACACACTGCTATATTTAAAACAGATGACCAACAAGGACCTACTGTATAGCACAGGCAACTCTGCTCAATATTCTGTAATAACCCAAATGGGAAAAGAATTTGAAAAAAATAGATGCTTGTATAAATGAATCATTTTGCTGTACACCTGAAATTAACACATTGTTATCAACTATACTCCAATATAAAACAAAAATTAAAAAAAAAGAAATGCCATAACAAAGTACCACAAAATGGGTAGTTTAGAGCAATAGAAAATTAATGTCTCACAGCTCTGGAGGCCAGCAGTCCTTCTGAAGTCTGAGGGACAAATCTGTTCTCTGCCTCTCTCCTGGCTTTCAGTAGTTTGATGGCAAACTTTGGTGTTCCTTGGCTTCTGCTTCATCACTCTGATCTTTGCCTTCATCTGCACCTTGAGTTCTCTCTGTGTGCCTGTCTGTATCCAAATCCTGCCTTTTTATAAGGACACCAGTTGTACTAGATTAGGGAGGGGTTTCCTATACCAGTAGGGCCTCATCCTGACCTCAGTACATATTCATGACCCTATTTCCAAATAAGGTCATGTTAGGAGGTTTTGGGGGTTAGAATTTCACCATATGAGTTGTGGGGAAACACAATTAAACCCACAACAGGTTTAAAGTACACAAGTATTTAAAAATAAAAAAAATAAATAAATTCAAATTAAAATTGACAATATGATATTTTTAAAAAATAAATATTTATATTATTCAATGATGATAAATCACTCTCAAAAAGACCTGCTGACTTTGTATATTTGTGGTGTCTTCCTTGGTTGGTGGTGGTGGGGGGAGGGAGGAAACCTATTAATATGTACCAAATGTTTTCAAATTCTGAAATCAGATGAATTATTTAATGTGTAAATATCCTCAAAAAAATTATTTTAAATTAATTTTTAAAATATTTTAAAACATTTTAAAATAATCTCTCTATATGTTTTATAGAGAGATGTTCCTCAAAACATTTTCTATTTATAAAATATTGGAAAAATAACAACTTTAGGAACGAATAAAACAAATTGGTTGATATGCATAAAATATAATATCCAGACATTAAATAATTGTACCTAACTTTTGTATAGTACTAAGTACCACACATTAATCTAAGCATCTTATATATATAAACATAGAGAATCCTCACAAGGACCCTGTGAGGCACATGCTACTATTATATCAGTTTTAATTTTGGTAAACTTTAGATGTATTAATGAAAAATTTAAATAACTTGTCTAAGGTCATCCAGTTTTGTAATTGGCAGAGCTGGGCTTAAAACCCAGGTGGTTTGGTCCCACAATCCATTTTATTACCTACTTTGCTATATTTTTATACATTGATATTAAAATATGCATGATTTCAGGCTGTTTAAATGAAACAAAATACAAAATAGTAGACATAATTTTCAGTTATTTGCATTGAAAAATAAGTCAAGGAGATATGCCAAGATACTAACAATTGTTGGAGTTGTGCGATTATCAGTGTTTTTACTGTTACTTATCCTTTCATATTCTTTCTAATGTATTTAAATTTTTTAAATGAAAAAATACAAATATGTAAGAGGCTTCCACCAGGTGATGACACAGCAAGAAGGGGCCAACTATGAATCTGGAAGAGGGCTCTCACCAAAACATAACCATGCTGGTGTCTTGACCTTGGACTTCCCAGCTTCCAGAATTCCATGTGGCTGAAAGGGTCTTGGTGCTTCAGCCTGGTGTCAGGCCTGAGCCTCTGAGGAGGAAGAGCTGAGTTCAGGACATTGGAGATCCATTGGAGATCTCCATCTCAATGCTAAGACGCAGACCAACTCAGTGAACAGCAAGCTCCAGTGCTGGACACCCCATGCCAAACAATTAGCAAGACAAGAACATAACACCACCCATTAGCAGAGAGGCTGTCTAAAATCATAATAAGCTCAAAGACACCCAAAACACATCACTGTATGTGGTGCTGCCCACAAGAAAAACTAGACCCAGCCTCATCCACCAGAACACAGGCACCAGTCCCCTCCAGCAGGAAGCCTGCACAACCCACTAAACCAAACTTACCCACTGGGGGCAGACACAAAAACAGTGGGAACTAGGAACCTGCAACCTGAAGAAAGGAGACCCCAAACAGTAAGTTAAGCAAAATGAGAAGACAGAGAAATATGTAGCAGATGAAAGAGCTACATAAAAACCCACCAGACCAAACAAATGAAGAGGAAATAGGCAGGCTACCTGAAAAATAATTCAGAGTAATGATAGTAAAGGTGATCCAAAATACTGGAAATTGAATGGAGAAAATACAAGAAAGTTTTAACAAGGACCTAGAATAAATAAACAGCACACAAACAACAATGAACAACACAATAAATGAAATTAAAAATTCTCTAGAAGGAATCAATAGCAGAATAATTGAGGCAGAAGAAATGATAAGTGACTTGGAAGGTAAAATAATGGAAATAGCTACTACAGAGCAGAATAAAGAAAAAAGAATGAAAAGAATTGAGGACAGTCTCAGAGACGTCTGGGACAATATTAAACACACCAACATTTGAATTATAGGGGTCACAGAAGAAGAAGAGAAAAGAAAGGGACTGAGAAAATATTTGAAGTGATTATAGTTGAAAACTTCTCCAATATGGGAAAGGAAACAGTCAATCAAATCCAGGAAGCACAGAGAGTCCCATACAGGATAAATCCAAGGAGAAACACATCAAGACACATATCAAACAAAGTATCAAAATTTAAATACAGAAAAAAATATTAAAAGCAGCAAAGGGAAAAGCTGCAAATAACATACAAGGGAATTCCCATAAGGTTAACAGTGGAACTTTCAGAAGAAACTCTGCAAGCCAGAAGGGAGGGGCAGGACATATTCAAAGTGATGAATGGGAAAAAGCTACAACCAAGATTACTCTACCCAGCAAGGATCTGATTCAGATTCAACAGAGAAATTAAAACCTTTACAGAAAAGCAAAGCTAAGAGAATTCAGCACCACCAAACCAGCCTTACAACAAATGCTAAATGAACTTCTCTAGGCAGGAAACACAAGAGAAGGAAAAGACCTGCAATAAGAAACCCAAAACAATTAAGAAAATGGTAATAGGAACATACATATTGATAATTATCTTAAATGTAAATGGATTAAATGCTGCAACCAAAAGATATAGACTGGCTGAATGGATACAAAAACAAGACCCGTATATATGCTGTCTACAAGAGACCCACTTCAGACCTAGGCACACATACAGACTGAAAGTGAGGGGATGGAAAAAGATATTCCATGCAAATGGAAATCAAAAGAAGCTGGAGTAGCAATTCTCATATAAGACAAAATGGACTTTAAAATAAAGACTATTACAAGAGCCAAAGAAGGGCACTACATAATGATCAAGGGATCAATCCAAGAAGAAGATGTAACAATTGTAAATATTTATGCACCCTACATAGGAGCACCTCAATACATAAGGCAAATGCTAACAGCCATAAAAAGGGAAATCAACAGTAACACAATAATAGTAGGGGACTTTAACACCCCACTTTCACCAATGGACAGATCATCCAAAAGGAAAATAAATAAGGAAACACAGGCTTTAAATGACATATTAAACAAGGTGGACTTAATTGATATTTATAGGACATTCCATCCAAAAACAACAGAATACACTTTCTTCTCCAGTGTTCATGGAACATTCTCCAGGATAGATCATATCTTGGGTCACAAATTAAGCACTGGTAAATTTAAGAAAATTGAAATTGTGTCAAGTATGTTTTCTGACCACAATGTTATGAGGCTAGATATCAATTACAGGAAAAAATCTGTAAAAAAATATAAACACATGGAGGCTAAACAGTACACTACTTAATAACCAATGAATCACTGAAGAAATCAAAGAAGAAATCAAAAAATACCTAGAAACAAATGACAATAAAAGCATGACAACCAAAAACCTATGGGATGCAGCAAAAGCAGTTCTAAGAAGGATGTTTATAGCAATACAATCCTACCTCAAGTAACAAGGAAAATCTCAAATAAGCAACCTAACATTACATCTAAAGCAATTAGAGAAAGGAGAACATAAAAAAACACCAAAGTTAGCAGAAGGAAAGAAATCATAAAGATCAGGTCAGAAATAAAGAAAAAGAAATGAAGGAAACAATAGCAAAGATCAATAAAACTAAAAGCTGGTTATTGGAGATGATAAACAAAATTGATAAACCATTAGAAAAAACTCAGCAATAAAAAAAGGGAGAAGACTCATATCAACAGAATTAGAAACAAAAAAGGAGAAGTAACAACAGACACTGCAAAAATACAAAGGATCGTGAGAGATTACTACAAGCAACCATATGTCAATAAAATGGACAAGCTGGAAGAAATGGACAAATTCTTAGAAAAGTACAACCTTCTAAGACTGAACCAGAAAGAAATAGAAAATACAAACAGAACAATCACAAGCACTGAATTTGAAACTGTGATTAAAAATCTTCCAACAAAGAAAAGCCCAAGACCAGATGGATTCACAGGTGAATTCTATCAAACACTTACAGAAGAGCTAACACCTATCCTTCTCAAACTCTTCCAAAACATAGCAGAGGGAGGAACACTCCCAAACTCATTCTACAAGGCCACCATCACCCTGATACCAAAACCAGACAAAGATGTCACAAAAAAAGAAAACTACAGGCCAATATCACTGATGAACATAGATGCAAAAATCCTCAACAAAATACTAGCAGACACCAACAGCACATTAAAAGGATCATACACCATGATCAAGTGGGGTTTATCCCAGGAATGCAAGGGTTCTTCAATGTACGTAAATCAATCAGTGTGATAAACCATATTTACAAATTTTATGTTAAAAGCCATATGATCATCTCAATAGATGAAGAATAAGCTTTCAACAAAATTCAACACCCATTTATGATAAAAACTCTCCAGAAAGTAGTCATAGAGGGAACTTTCCTCAACATAATAAAGGCCATATATGACAAACCCACAGACAACATTGATAAATGGTGAAAAACTGAAACCATTTCCTCTGAGATCAGGAACAAGACAAGGTTGCCCACTCTCACCACTATTATTCAACATAGTTATGGAAGTTTTAGCCACAGCAATCAGAGAAGAAAAGAGAAATAAAAGGAATCCAAATCGAAAAAGAAGTAATACTGTCATTCTTTGCAGATGACATGATACTATACATAGAGGATCCTAAAGATCCTACCAGAAAACTGCTGGAGCTAATCAATGAATTTGGTAAAGTAGCAGGATATGAAATTAATGCACAGAAATCTCTTGCATTCCTATACACTAATGATGAAAAATCTGAAAGAGAAATTAAGGAAACACTCCCATTTACCTTTGCCACAAAAAGAATAAAATACCGAGGAATATACCTACCTAAGGAGGTAAAAGACCTGTATGCAGACTACTGTAAGACACTGATGAAATAAATTAAAGATGATACAAACAGATGGAGAGATATAGCATGTTCTTGTCTTGGAAGAATCAACATTGTGAAAATGACTATACTACCCAAATCAATCTGCAGATTCAATGCAATCCCTATCAAACTACCAATGTCATTTTTCACAGAAGCAGAACAAAAAATTTCACAGTGTGTATGGAAACATAAAAGACCCCGAATAGCCAAAGCAATCTTGAGAAAGAAAAACGGAGCTGGAGGAATCAGGCTCCCTGATTTCAGACTATACTACAGAACTACAGTAATCAAGACAGTATGGTACTGGCACAAAAATAGAAATATAGATCTATGGAACAGGATAGAAAGCCCAGAGATAAACTCATGCACATATGGTCACCTTATCTCTGATAAAGGAGACAAGAATATACAGTGGAGAAAAGCCAGCCTCTTTGATAAGCGGTGCTGGGAAAACTGGACAGCTACATGTAAAAGAATGAAATTAGAACACTCCTTAACACCATACACAGAAATAAACTCAAAATGGATTAAAGAGCTAAATGTAAGGCCAGACACTTTAAAACTCTTAGAGGATAACAGGCAGAACACTCTATGACATAAATCACAGCAAGATCCTTTTTGACTCACCTCCTAGGGAAATAGAAAAACTAAAATAAAAAAAATGGGACCTAATGAAACTTAAAAGCTTTTTCACACCAAAGGAAACAATAAAAATTGTGAAAAGACAACCCTCGGAATGGTAGAAAATATTTGCAAACAAACCAACTGATAAAGGATTAATCTCCAAAATATACAAACAGCTCATGCAGCTCAATATCAAGAAAACAAACCACCCAATCCAAAAATGGGCAGAAGACCTAAATAGACATTTCTCCAAAGAAGGTATGCAAATTGCTAACAAACACATAAAAGGATGCTCAACATCACTAACCATTAGAGAAATGCAAATCAAAACTACAGTGAGGTATTGCCTCACACCAGTCAGAATGGCCATCATCAAAAAATCTACAAACAGTAAATTCTGGAGAGGGTGTGGAGAAAAGGGAACCCTCTTGCACTGTTGGTGGGAATGTAAATTGATACAGCCAATATGGAGAACAGCATGGAGGTTCCTTAAAAAACTAAAAATAGAACTACCATATGACCCTGCCATCCCACTACTGGGCATATACCCTGAGAAAACCATAATTCAAAAAGAGTCATGTACCACAATGTTCATTGCAGCACTTTTTACAACAGCCAGGACATGGAAGCAACCTGAGTGTCCATCAACAGATGAATGGATAAAGAAGATGTAGCACATACACAGGAATTTTTTCCTATGCTTACATTCAGTTTCTTTAATTTAGCATCAATATTTCCATCATTCAAATATCAACATTTAGCCATATGTGGCATATATTACAACTAGCTGTTACCTGTGAAAACTTATTGTTCACTACGGCTTAGACGTGAGTGGAAAACAGCCAACGTTCCAGTGTAATGTCGCACTTCAGATTTCAAACTTTGGGGCCAATTAACCTATGGAACAATGTGTAAAAGAAGACAGAAACTGCATGGATCTGATTCTAAGAAGTTAAAAAAAATAATACACATAAATAGGAGAATGTGGACTGTGCCAGATTCTGACTGATGCCCTATTTCTCTCCTCTCCCTGACTTATTAGCCATTTTGTGACCATTTGACTTTGCGCTCAAGTCTCAGCTCTAATCATTGATTTTTTGTTCTCTTTTTCCATGCTAAAATCTTCCCTTGGTTACCTGATGATATAACCAGCTTTATTTGTCCAAGTTTTTGGGGTTCATGTTCATCCTCCCTCCTCCCAAAAAGTTTCTAAATAGACCTATTATTGTGCTGACAATGTGGAAAATTCTTGTTCCTCTGTTAATATTTATTAATGCCCATTGTGTGGCAAAGATTGTTGTTGTATATACTAGGGATGCAAGGATATAGCACAATCACTCCCCTCAAGGAGTTCTGTGTAAAATAGAAAGTTGTACTGTCTCTAGGTCTACCCCTGATTTGAGGGAGGAAACCCAGGGAACCATGAGGAAGAGGTAGGGGTATCCACATTAGATCGGCTAGGGGTATGGGTGGCTTTGGAAGTGAAGCATTGTTAAGGAAGGGTTTCTAGAAAAGGTGATGCTTGAGCTGATCATGTAAGAATTGCTCTCTTGCTCAGTGTTGTGACTTGAGTTTGTTAAATCAACACTTGTTAAGTGGATCACAGGGTGTAAGATAGCGGGTCAAGGCTCAAGAGAAATTGAAACTGAGAAGTTTTTTTACTCACAGATCCTGCAGGAAGTACATAGCATGCTGTGAGGAACCATACAGGCAGGTCAAGGCAGGGTGCAGGTACGGAGAGTGATGGGAGCTGGGTACCTGCCTTTGTTAGGGTCCAGGTATGGAGTGCTTTGGGGTTCCACTAGCTAAGGCTGGATTGGTGAATTCAAAGCAAAAAGAACAGGGCTTTAGAAAACTCCTTATCTAAGGGATATGCAAGGGTGAAGGCCCTGGGAGGCGGGGGAGACTGTTGATCACAGGCGCTATTGAGGAAGACATATCAGGAACCTACTTTTGCTTGCGACTCTGTGGGCTCTTATCTAGGTCAAGTGCTTGCATGAGGAGGCTAATGTCAGCTTACAGTCCCCAGAGACCACTTGGCCCAAGAAAATAGATGTTAAGGCAGCAATACCATGGAGTAGTTTAGCTAAACTCTAACACCCAGATGCACTTTTTCTCCTTATCAGTATGTTGGAAAAGCTACATCTCTATTTTTTATTTAAAATCAGCAATAAACTTACAAAGAAAGTGAGGGGTTCATATAAGTGTGGTAGATTAGAGGAGCAATGAACAAGGTACTATGTATCAAGATCTTTTAATTCAAATTCCAGTCCTCCTTTTGATAAGCTTTTTGACCAAGGGTAAATTCATTCATATTTTCATGTTTAAGTTTTCATATAGGTAATGCCAGAGATTTGGGTGTTCTCTGAAATCTCATATTTCCTGAGCTACCTCTCAGAGTTCTTCCTGGAAGGCTGATAACCCTTCTGTTAGTAGCATTATGAGGGAAATCTCATGAATAAGCTTTGGGTCTTGGTGCCACCTAACTTACTTTCCCTTTAGCCTAATAAGAAAAGATAAATAAAACATCAAACAGCCAGCCTTTCCACTGCTCTTGGCCAATAAGAAACACACTGACAAGGGATCTTTTTCACTATCAACAGGGTTTTACAGGGGAATATGTCAGGAGACTTTAAAAAAAAAGTATTGATGTGAAAAAATTAAAATAACTGTGTGATTCTCTTTATCTGTCATTCATTTTCAGAATCTTGTACAACATGGATATTATCTTGCAATACAGTTTAGCAGAATTATAGAGAATATAGTAGAAATAAAAACTTAATCAAAAGCCAAGAGCAGAAATGAAACCATGGAATCTGTGGATTTGATATTGAAAATTGTAATTTCATCCATGTGGTCATAGAAAGAGCCTCAGCTCTAATAGCACAATTTTAGAGGTATTTCAGAACACCAAGTATAAAAGCTGAGCAAACAGAGAGCAAGGCTACTTCAGACATATTCTTTCAAATCTTTGGAAGCTTAAAAGTCAACTATAAAGTTATTATTGTGTGTTACAAAAGTTTCAGTGTCAGTGCTGCATTCCAGGTGATGATAGGTGTCCAAAACTGGTTGATTCAACACCCAGAATTCTTACTTTAGGTAATGCTTATTCACTTAACTAATTTGGTACATAAGGAAGGGTCAGATATGGGGAGATTCAGAGAGGTTTGTCATGGGGTGGGGGCTATTGTAGAATTAATATTTGTAAGTTTCATTTCTACTGGCCCATCAATGAACTGGGCCATGATATGAACATTTTATCAGAAAACAAAGATCGAATAATTGAAAAAAAATGTTTCCCGCACTATGTGCTCCGGTGACAGTAAAAATCAACTTCTATTTACAACCCGGGAGCTTTAAAGATTGGAAAATTGGACCCAATTATTGACATAAAAAGCAAGCTAAGAGACTGCTGCCTTAAGAATTGTGAAGGATCTGAGATTTTACCCTTTTGGATATTAACAATTTAGTCTGCGACACTTTTATGGATGATGACAGAGGACATGAGAATCCTGGGACAGAGAAAAGAACTTTGTCACGGCACAGCACGAGCTTAACATTCATATCAGTTTTTCTCATTCCCTAAGCCTCACAAGGGCAACCCAGAACATCTCAGGTGGATGCCATTCACCCAGTGGTTTGCATCATGGATGAGGAATCCTGAGTTTAGTTAACTCCAATTTTTTTTTATTGAGCTGCAAGCAATCCTGTCCAATCTTTGCTCGCTCAAGAAAGGCACTATATCTTCCAAGACCATTTGCAATACAAGCATCCTTGAAAAGATAGTCCAAAACAAAAGCTATCAGTGCCTCTGCTCATAACATTGCAGGAAGGTGGAAGACCTATGGAGAATTCTCTCCCAAAGTGCTCATGCCTCGGAAAATTTTAGTGTAGCAGGTGTGCAGCTGGTTAGTTTGTTTATCAAGTCGTGGGCTTATTTCAAAATGTTGAAAACTTATTCTTCAATTTTCCTAAATATCCTTTTTCTCATTGGCTTGGCTTGGTGTTTCATATAATTATCTTGCACACATGGCCATTACTCTGCTGATAAGCATTTTGTGATTATATTCTTGATAATCTGGGTGACATTCTGGGTTATTTGATTGTGTACTCAGTAACATCACTAATTGCTATAAGACTGCTACTTCTGAATATCTTACTATTACTCTGAATATCTTAATAGTTCTAGTTTAAGTTGAGAGTTGCTAATGCCTTTATAAAGTTATTATGTGTGTTTACCTTTCTTTAAGAAAAATAATGCAAATCAGGATGAAATCTGTATCCACATTTTCTGGAGAAATTTGTCATCTTTCTTTTCTTCAAGAGACTATTAATGTGGCAAGAGCAGGGCAAGTCATTGTTAGACAAGTCCACTCTAATACCACCCAGGTGTACAATGAATGGGAAAGGATCTGAGCCTCAAAAGATTTTTATCCAGCAAACACCACAGCAGAATCACAGTTACACCGAGTGCTTGTGCTTCAATGGCAAGATGAAGGACTTGAGACAAAAATGTTCTTTCTCTAACGTCCTCAAAAGCACATGATAAAAGCCACCTCTTAGCAGACAACGCCTCCATGTTTGCACATAATTAGCACAGTCATTCTTTTACAGATATGTTTAATTATTTTATTTACCCATAGTTATTTATCAGTTATTTATCTCTTATTTAGTCAGTTATTCATCTCTCACACTGGGTAGATTAAGGATTGCTTGCATAACAGGGTTTCAGAACCAGCCTAAATTTAAGGATGATGACAAAGCCTATAGACACAGCTGAACATCCTTTGTAAGTCCTCTGCTACTGATACTCAGTTCATTCTCACTCTAGCGAGGTCAGAGCTTAATTCAAATTATCAAACTACTGTTTTCATGAAAAATATTTAGAGATTTTGATTAGGGATTACCAATTAAGGTACTTACAGGGCTCAGACACTTATGATGAATCAATGAAATGGGTCAGTAGAAAAGGAAGTTCACACAGAATTCAGTGTCAGAGGGATAGTAAAGAATAGTGGAGGACATGGAAAGTGCACACTCTCTCTAAAGAAGAGCATCTATTATCCAGACTCAATTATGAGAATGTGGCATGTTGACAGCTTTCCAACATTTAAGAGAATTCAAAATTTTATATAAACTTCCTTTTTTTAGTTTAGCTTGTGACCTGCCAGTTTGGGGGCCCTTGTTTTTGATAGAAAATGGTACTTGGATATAGGTGCTATGAAATCCTTTCATTTACTAATGAGCTATGAAATTAACTGTCTTGGCCTAAAGAGAGTTCAGGCTATTTCTGAGAATATAGAATGCATCATGCCTCCAGGGCTGGCTTATCATGCACAGCTTTGATCTTGTGAAGAAGGCCTAAATTATTAGTCTTTCTCATGTGTGGTTTTTGGAATCAAAGTTCTCCAATTGACAGTAGAAATAAATGGAGATGCTATTTAAAAGCAAAAATTAATTAGTTTATTGAACTAATATCCTCAATGTCATTGAACAAAGTTAGATCCCCAAAATGTAAAACAAGCACCCTCTTGCATAGATCCTTGCAAATTTGCACTTGGGAACCGATGCAAAGAAAATCTATGCATGGCTTTGAACCAATTCAGTTGACTTACTGACCTCTAAAAAGAGCACACTTTCAGTTTAAATGTTAAAATACAGAACCCAACTAATGGTACGCTAAAGATTATATGACCCATTCCCCCAAAAGGATAACTAAATTTAGGTGTTATAGTTAAACTTCACCTTGGACTCAGAAAGTTTATTTTCTTTCGGTATTAAACAGGTAACTGCCTTTTAAAAATTTTCTTAACTATTATATAATGTTTTGGAAGTACTTGTAATAACTTCCACAATCAACCCTGACTCTTAATAGTGGGGAAATTAATCCTTCTAGGTATTAATTAAGTAAAAACCTCTCTGGGTTTTGAGGACGTGTTTGCTATAGTACTGAATTAATGATTAAATAATTATAGAATATAGTGAGTAAGATGAATATTGCAATCACAGGTACTTGCAGAATATTCTCATATGAAATATTCTGATAGTCTCCCCTGTAGCTGGCTCTAAGGCAATAGGAACTCATAACAAAAAGGGACGAAGAGAGTATATTAAAAAAAGAACTTTAGAAAAGTCAATTGTATCTGTCTTCAAAATGTTAAATCTAGGATCAGTAATATGCTGGAAGGTACAGAAGGGAATGTATGAAAGTAAGGTTTGAGGGATGTCGCCCCAATATCTTCAACCATTATACTTCTTCACTTGAGTGTCATTCTTTTGGGCATCAGGGGTGTGCTTGAATGTCTTAGGGGGTCTAACATAATTTTAAATATATTACTCCAACAGGGTGATATTTTTAGGACATTAGTTAGCTGACATTCAGAAGGAAATAAATATCCTAAAGATACAATATGACATGATGAAATGGATATAGATCTAGAATACTAAGTCACTTGCCAGGAAGTCTAATCCCTCCACTCTACTTTGAAAAATCAGAAAACTCTGCTCCTCTGAAAACTTACCCTTACATTCTCAGTATTCCTTCTTTAATCTCTGTATTCATATTTAACTTCTCTCTCGTGGTTTATATTCAAATATGATTAAGTTTTCCATATCTTAAAAAACAAACAAAAACACCTTTGACTCCCCCACTCCACAACCTCAGGAATCTCTTTTCTACCTCACAGTCAAACTGCTTAAAAGGATTGTTTATATTTTCTACCTACTCTGTACGGCCTTTTTTCCCCTATTCAGACTATTTCAATACGGTTTAAGTTCCCATTATTTTACATACATAGGTGTACTAGATCCCAAATAACTTTTTTGTTTATGCTTCTTAATCATATCTCTTCTTTAAAAAGTAAGCATAAAATCTGTACTCAAGGTTTCCAGGAAAATATTTTCAAAGAGTTCTCCTTTCCAGGGAGGAGACAATGGATGTTGTTGCATATGCTGCTTGACTGAGAGGGGTTATCTTACTTGACTTCTCTGCTACATATATACATTCTCCTATTTGTACTAAGTTTTTAAAATCCAGAGTGTATCTTACACTTGATATGTATCTCAATTTGGACTAGCATTTTAAGTGCTCAATAGATACATGTGGCTAGTAGCTACTATAATATTAGATAGCATAACCCTACACCCTTGCCTAGTTAATTCATAGCAATTTTTGTCATCTAATGCACTATTTCTCAAAAATGCCTTCTGTGATAGTCTAGTTAGTCTACATTTGATATATGATGTCATAATATCATTTCTTCTCATCACTCATTTCATTTTAAAATTATACATTTATATAGAGCAATAATTTGTTTGACATCCAAAGCAGAAAATATGTCTTTTTTTCATCATTGCTTTCTCAGACCTTAGATTGATATCTGAGACCTAATAAGGATCCAAAATATACATTACATTAATGGATGCACAGTGACTAAATAATTGAATGTGTAGGAGGGAAAGGGAAATACTGGAATGGAGATGCGGTGACAATGAAGACAAACTCTATGATATAAAACAAATGGTACACACACTGCTATATTTAAAATAGGTAACCAACAGGAACCTACTATAAAAATAAAAATAAATAAAACAAATGGTATGGGTTTGTACTGAGATGGGCTTAGATTTATACTCTGATTCTCATCCTTTAACTGGGTGATTTGAGCATGTTTCTTAGCATTACAATAGTCATTAGTGTTGGATCTAATTAGGTATGTAAAAACATAAAATTTATCAAAACAATGACATAACAGTTGATAAGGACACTTTGCTATGCTGATATTTATCTGGGCACTACTGATGGTTGAACATTTGCCAGGAGGATAGCTTGGGACTCTGTTAAAACTTATTATGCATGAATAGGCAGATGTAAGAATTCATTATATTTTGAGTCCTTCTTTGTCCTTATCTATGGGTATTTGTCTGCCAAAGTACCAAAAATATTTTTTTTGAAAAAACACTGCAAATAATTAGAAGAAAATCCTACCATTTGCAACAATGTGAATGGACCTGAAAGACTTTATGCTAAGTGAAATCAGTCAGTCCCAGAAGGACAATATTCTAGTATTCTTCTTATATAAGGTATCTAAAGTCAAACTCACAGAAACAGAGAATAGAATGGTGGTTGCCAAGGGATGTAGGGAGGGAGAAATGGGAAAATGTTGTTCGGAGGGTATAAAGCTACAGTTATGCAAGATGAATAATTTCTAGAGATCTACTGTACAACATAATACTATAGTTAACAACACAGTGTTGAGCACTTATACATTTGTTAAGAGGAGAGATCTCATGCCAAATGTTCTTTCCACATTCACGCTCAAAAGCAAGGGGACACAAGAAATCTTTCAGACATGATGGATTTATTACCTTGTATGTTGTGATGATATCACAGGTATATGCATGTGTCCAAACTCATCAAAATGAATACATTAAGTATGTGCAACTTCTCTATATTAAGTATACCTCAATAAAGTTGAAAAATATCCATTTGACTTTACATCAGTGATAATATCAATAAAATGTGCTTACTTCTTAAACCTACATGGTCTAGGATTAGGAAAACAAATGTTCTGAAGAGAAAATTTGTAAAATTGTATTTGTTACAGCATTGATTTTATCCCAAGACTGATTTACCTAGTGAACTCAAGGGGGCTACAGCAGCGTCAGACATCATTTCTGTGTCAGGGATCCACAAGGCAACCCTCAGGTGCAATGATTCACAAGAGTGACTCCCAGCACTCAAAAGCTATTATACAATGGTTACAGTTTATTGCAAGTAAAGGATACAGGTTAAAATCAGCAAAAGGAAAAGGCATGTAGTGCAACATCTGGTAGAAACCAAGTACAAGCTTCCAGGTGTTCCTTCTCAGTTGGGTGCACAAGCCTGCTTAATTTTCCCAGTAAGAATGTGTGACAATATGCACTAAGCATGGCCAAGGAGATATGTTCACCTGAGGCTTTGTGTCCAGATTTTTACTGGGGATCAGTCATGTAGGTTTACTCAAGACTCCAGACCCCCACAGCAGAACTGGGTGTTCATCATAAATCACGTTGTTACCATAAACTATCTGGTCAGACTGGTCCAGCATGGCCCCAGACCTCAGGCTTACAAGGAAACTCTTACCAGGCTCAGAGCTCAGCAACAGGAAGCTGGCCAAGAGCCAGTCCTGAAAAGAGGGCTTTTGGAAATGTACAGGATTTGACCAACATAGGCCTGCTGAATTAACACTTTCCTGTACAATACCTAAATACAGCAATATCTGGACCAAAAAAGAAAGAAATTTTCAACTCTGGTATGTCTTTCTCAACAGCCTGGAACCCATTCTCAGAACATTTCTTAGGTTTCCTATCTAAAAATTAATCCCAGCCAAGAGAAATGGGGTATCATGATTGGCTTTAATTTTTAGTTAGTATATATCTTACCTGAGGAGAATACTAAGCACAATTGGTGTTCTGTTAGGGTGGGGTAAGGGGAGAAATGAATATTGAATTAGCCAAACGTGTTTCCCACAGCGTGCTTTTTAATGTTGATTCTGACAGAATGTTAAAAGCATAAGCAATGAGACTATGCTTGGACTGTTTTTATACAAACACACACACATATACACATATATACACATATACATATATGTCTATATCAATATATACATGTATATTACCTATGTATATCTACATACATGTCTCTCTCTATATATATGTATATATGTAATGCTCTGTGTTAGAAGATAATAGAAATAACCTGAAATTCTACAATAGGTTACTTTTATTTAAATATACTTACTGTCAAACTTTGAAATCCTTTGCATTACCATCTTTTTTTTTTTTTTTCTGAATAAACTAACTTCTCATTTTTCCTATCCTTGCCTCTAAGCTTCTTTTCAATTCCCTGGGAAATGATTGTTAAAAACTCATGAAATATTAATGCCCCTCTAGATCCAGCTCAATTCATTCCCAGTAGCTGATGTTCCTTTATCCAAGCTTTTAGAGAAAAATTGATGTACATAAAAATTGTCTCGTCCTGAATACCTTTTATTTATCTTTTAATGCTACCTACTCCCCTTTGTCCTGGTGACTAAATCGAAAGAAATTAATTCATTTTATATATTTCTTTGTCTTCAAAATGTCTTTATTCCCCGTTCACAATTAATATTTTGCCTGGGTATACAATTCTAGTTTGAAAATCAGAATCTCTCAGAATTTTGAAGTTATGACTTCATTTTTCAAATGTGTTTGCAGAAAGCTCCCAGGTGACTGTGGTACACAGCTGGGTCGTGGTATTTTTCATCTTGGTATTTTTCTAATCTAACTTTATAGATACTTGAAATTTTTGACTTCAGAAAATAATCAATGTTTGACACAAAGTAATAGTAAACTCTTTTTAAACTCTAGACAGAACATTTTAAGAAGGAAGATCCTCAAATTGTATAGTTATATACTAACTATACACAAAATTCTTCATATATTCCTTGCCAAGCTGGTTATCTCATCTATTGTTTCCTTGCCCGTGCCCCTTTAGAAAGAACTCAGCTATAAGCTTTAAAAACCTGAGGAAATTGAAAATAATAGAATCTTCTTGAGGAGATAGTATATTTAATTACAAACCAGAATATGACTGAGGCATTTGAGGATTTTCATAATTGACCTCAGCATGCTCATCTAACCTATGTGACTGACCGTTTCTGCCTTTATTCCTCTCACATCCACAATGCACACAGGCATGTATTCCAAATTCCTCAACTGTCTATGGAGTTTTTTCAGTCCTTTATTTCTTTTCAATTGCCATTTCCTCTGACTGGCTGGTCCCTATCTATATTATCTTGTCTGCTTGGATACCTTCTATTCTCCTTTATTTAGTTAGATCAAACATAACATTTTGCCAGGGACCTTTCTGATTTCCCTAGACAGCACTGATTACTCCCCCTTCTAAGGTTACACAAGACAAAGTACAAGTCTCTACTAGCTTGTATCACATTATATACATATTTGTACCCCTTCAACTTCTAGCACAATATCAGGCTCATAGTAGATGATCAGTAAATCTATGGACTGAGAGAATTTTAAAGAAATTCTCTAGAGATAAATACAAAGGGCTGTTATAAGTTAGATAAGAGAGTGATTTATATGGGAGTGGGAAGGAGAGAAGTGTTGTGATTTAGAGATGTCTTCACAGAAGTAACATGCTATAGTGGTCCTTACGAGATAAATAGAATTCCACCATCTGGAGAACTACAGAAGAGTATTACAGACCGAAGGAGTTAATAGAATAATTTATTCGATTTTTTTTTCTTCCAGTAACTGAAACTCATAGAGACAGCTTAACTAAAAAGATAAATCTGTTAAGAAGGTACATACATATAAATATATATTTCTCATAGAACCAAAGGCAGGCCTTACTAGTGTCCTAACTCAGGGAAGAAAACCCTGCTGAGGCTCACTCTTTCTCTTTCTCTTGATCACCAACTTTCTCTGTTATTCTAGTCTAACCCTGGGTAGGGTAGGTACAGGGGACAAGAATAACATGGTTGTAAGTCAGTCAGCTCCAAAACTATCACCCTGGCGTGGATCAAATAGGAAGCCTCAGAGAGCCCATAGGTATCCAAGAGCACTTTTATCAATAAATGAGATCCCATATTCTCCATACTTATCCTCAGAATTAAACCTTTATCTGGCTGAGGCCTGCTTTCATTCCCCCACTCCCACCTCCTTTGAAATATACATATTTTTCTAACACCGATCTTGTATATAGCCACCTATTATGAACTTACTATGTTTAAGTTCCTCCAAACCTTTCTTAACCTATTTCTAATAGTATATCAGGAAGCTTCTGTGAGCCTATCAACTGAGCCTCTCTAGCCAGCCTGTCAAACTGGTCAACACTACATTAAAGTCAAAGAAGGCTATCAGAACCCTCTTCTTTATCAGCCTCTAGTAATTGACCTAAGTTATATGTCTCTGCGTTAATCATGGTATTTTGTCTAAGAATTCCTTTTATTCTTGGAGATATCTTAGTATCCATCATCTTATATGGTAGCTACTAGCTACATGTTTTCTTTTTTCAGTTTAAAAATTAATGAAAACTAAATAAAATTAGAACTTCAGTCCTTCAATTTTGTTGGCTATATTTCAAATACCCAATAGCAAGGAAATTCTATTGGTATTGATGCCCTCAAGGATAGAATTTTTGGCCTCACCGACACCTTCAGTCTTTCAAAGAGCCCTATATGGATTGACTTCTACTACTGATCTTATTTTTAAGTGAATTTTCCATATCCTTCACAGAGATGTTACTGGCCACTAAATAATTTGTATTTGTAAAAATAATATGAAATTATTAATTATTACATAACCATAAAATGTTAATATAGGATGATTTATTGAATGCTTTTGCCCTACTTGTGATGTTTTCTTCTATATGAGTAGAACTTTAACAGTATAAAAATCCTGGCCTTACGCAGCTCCATTAATTATTTCTATTCAGGAAGGAAGAGTTACCTGATTTACTGATTTGCTTGGGATGAGGAACTGAACAAACCTAGCCATGGTTTTTTCTCTAGGAAATCACCTGCCTTCATGGAGCATGTGCTGTCAATTGTTTTTAGTCAACTGATGTCCCCCCCTTGGTGGAGGCACCTACCGTGGTCCATGGTCACTGGTTACTAAGTCTGCCAGCATCAGTAAGCTCACTAGACTAGAGATTTCCAATATCCACCTAATCACTAATCACTAATAAAAGTGGTTGTTTTCATCTGTTCTATTTCTTATCTTTTAATTTCTTGAAAGTTCATGTAAGCAAGATACTTCCTATTAATGAAACACCACCAAACCCTGACACATGAGATGAGATAGGAATTTCTCTGAAAGAAAAGCAGGTGCTATTATTAAAAGTAATATTGCCTCCACATGTTGTTTCCATCTATTTGAAGAATGTTCTTCTATTATCTAAACTACAAAGTATATTTACTTTTGAAGAGAATTGAGGAAATTACCTCTTTATACAGAATTTTAAATATTTATGAACTCATATGCAGCTCTTTAGGAAAAAATGAAATTATTAAACTTCTGGTCTTTCTTTCAGGCTTATAAAATATGTAAACCTCCTTTGTCCAAACTAAAATCAGACTGATTATTTGCAAACAACATAGTTTCTTAGATGCATTCTATATTGTCAAAACTTTTATTTTTTTTTATTTGACCTTCTCCAGAACTGGAAGAAGTATTTCTCTAGGTTGAAATCAGGAATCAAAAAGACCTGTCAGTTTCTTAATAGCAAAACTCTGAAAATACCAGAAAATACTGCAAGACCCTCTTGAAATTTAATTCTCATAACATTTTAAAATTAAAGTGTAGATTTAAATATTTTTTTGCTAAAATAACATGAATGCCACATTGAAAAAATTATACACACATACATAATTTGACCTCATTCATTTGAAAAGAAAAGAAATAATCTAACATGAATCTGACTCAGCCTTGGCAGAAAATTAAGAATTCCTTGACATGAGCTAACCCTTGCTTGGCAACAGGAGCTATAGGAATTCTGATTTGATGTGCTTCTATGAACCTCTGTGAATCAGATTACCAACTTTTATTATCATCAAAATGAAAAGTTAAAAAGATCAATTGCAGATTAAAGTGACATGAGCTTTGCCACGTCAGAGTCAAATCCAAAATATCAACTTCTTATTCAAGCCAAATACAGGAACTTACTCATTTAAATATACTTTTAAGCAGAATTAACTTTCTTCTTTTAGGTTTTACTTGCCCAAGTTGCATTTATGTCTTTTTTTTTTTTTTTTTAAGGAAGCCATTATTTTCATTTCAAACTTGGAGTATGGCAATATTTTTTAAAAACTGACCTTGTATTTTTTGCAAAGGAAATCTATTTCCAATACAAACCAAAGCAAATAGCATGAAAATATTGTGTGTTTATGTACATTGTATTTGGAAAGGGGGAAATATTAAGCAAGTCCATAATTTATCAGGTTCTTAAAATTGTATATAAAACAAAAAATTAAAAAGCAAAAGCTGTGAGTTTTTCTTATATGATTAATAAATTAAAAATTATTGTTGAAAAATATTTTACTCAGCTTATGAGATTTTGGACATGTAATGTTTGAAGTTAGTATCCTGAATTAAACCTTCAAAAATGATAACTATCTTGCTACTTTTTACTTGGAAGAAATATAAGAATAAGATAATAGCTAACTTCAGGTATATTAATATATAATGAGATGGTCTTCAAAAAATTGTGAGACAAAGGAGGCAAGAATATGCAATGGAGAAAGGCAGTCTCCTCAGTAAGTGGTAATGGGAAAACTGGACAGCTACATGTAAAACAATGTTAGAACATTTCCTCACACCCTATACAAAATAAACTCAAAATGGATTAAGACCTAAATGTAAGAACTGAAATCATAAAACTCCTAGAAGAGAACATAAGCAGAACACTCTGACATAAATCGTAGCAATATTTTCTTGGATTTGTCTCCTAAGGCAAAAGAAATAAATGCAAAAATAAACAAGTGGGACATAATTAAACTTAAAACTTTTGCACAGCAAAGGAAACCATCAACAAAATGAAAAGACAACTTACAGAATAGGAGAAAATATTTGCAAATGATATGACTGACAAGGGATTAATAACCAAAATATATAAACCGCTCATACAACTCATTATCAAAAAGCAAACAACCCAACCAAAAAGTGGGCTGAAGACCTGAATAGATGTATTTCCAAAGAAGACATACAGATGGCAAACAAGAACATGAAAAGATGCTCAACATCACTAATCAAAAAATGCAAATCAAAACCACCATGAGATATCACCTCACACTTGTCAGATGGTTATCATCAAGAGGGCTACAAATAACAAATGTTGGAGAGAATGTGGAGAAAAGTGAACCCTTCACATTGCTGGTGGGAATGTAAATTGGTGCCGCCACTGTGGAAAACCATTATGGAGGTTTCTTAAAAACTAAAAATAGAACTACCATATGATCCAGCAATTCCACTCCTGGGTATATATCTGGAAAAAACAAAGACACTATTTCAAAAAGAAACATGTGCCCCAATGTTCATAGCAGCACTTTTACCAAGATATGAGAGTAGTCCAAGTGCTCATCAACAGATGAATGGATAAAGATGTGGTAAGTATATACAATGGAATATTACTCAGCCATAAAAAGGAATGAAATTCTGTCATTTGCAGCAACATGGATGGACCTAGAGAATATTATGCTTAGTGAAATAAACCAGAGAAAGACAAATACTGTATGGTATCACTTATATGTGGGATCTAAGAAATAATATAAGTGAATATATATGCAAAACAGAAACAGTCTCACAGATATAGAAAACTAGTAATTACCAGAAGGGAGAGGGAAAGAAGAAGGGGCTAGTTAGGGATACGAGATTAAGAGATACAAACTACTATGTATAAAATAACAAGAATATATTGTATAGCACAGGAAATTATAGCCATTACCTTGTAATGGCTTTTAATGAAGTATAATCTGTAAAAATATTGAATCACTATGCTGTACAACTCAAATATTGTAAGCCAACTGTACATCAATTAAAAAAAGTCAGCACCTTGTTGGACATTTAACCACTTATTGTCTTATACTTCATGCTACTGCATTTTTACAAATCTTATTATTCTGGTAGACCATGTATTAGAATGTTTTATAATTACTCAAATACCTATTTTTTCTTAGTGTTCAACAAGTCTTGGTAGAGAACATAGTAATATTCTAAGATGAATAACCTACTTGGAGAAATAATATGGTACATGAAGCAACTAGAAAACAATATCAGCCAGAGTCCAGTTTGAGATGATACAGTACTCAGAGAAAAGAACATCAAACAGAAAAATCAACTGGATGAGACTTGATGGAGGAAATGCATTCAGGTCTGGACATAAAGGAAAGGCAGCATCTGGCTTATCTGAGAAACAGCATAAGCAACAGCAACAAAACTGATCCGAACATTCATGGTTATCAATAGAGAAGCTGGCCTCATTGAAGAGCGCTGGGCAGAAGGCCGTCAAGTGAGACTGAGTGGGAACTAAGGGATAAGGAATTTTAAAGAGGGACAACCAAGTGAAAGTGAGGTTTTGAAAACATCCACCTGGAAGCAGTCTGAAAATAGCAACGGTTTGTTGGCAGCAAATATAATAACTAGAAGCCTATTGCAGTTATATAAATACGAAGTTATCAAATTTTGACTAAGATTATTATTAAAATGTAAAGGAAGAAACACAGGAGAGACTATAAGAGAACCTATTAGGTAATTTATTGCATATAGGAAGTAAAACTATCTTCCCACTAGTATGGTTAATT
The DNA here is from genome assembly GCF_949987535.1 of Balaenoptera acutorostrata. NCBI lineage: Eukaryota > Metazoa > Chordata > Mammalia > Artiodactyla > Balaenopteridae > Balaenoptera > Balaenoptera acutorostrata. Next base: position 100,727,471 of record NC_080067.1, on the reverse strand, counting down.
TTGAGCACTGCTATATTATATGAATAATTACTTCTGTCTTCCTTTTCACTTGGTCTTTCAATTCAAAATCAGTTGCATGATATGTAAGGAACATAGAATACAGATATGAAAGCATTAGTTTTTCCTTTATTTCTCCATACCCAGACTATTCATATCAAAATCAGAAACATTTTAAAAATAGAAAATATTTCTTACAATATATATACTTATCAAGTTTTTTTTTTAAACATCTTTATTGAAGTATAATTGCCTTACAATGGTGTGTTAGCTTCTGCTTTATAACAAAGTGAATCAGTTATACACATACAATATGTTCCCATATCTCTTCCCTCTTGCATCTCCCTCCCTCCCACCCTCCCCATCCCACCCCTCTAGGTGGTCACAAAGCACCGAGCTGATCTCCCTGTGCTATGTGGCTGTTTCCCACTAGCTATCTATTTTACATTTGGTAGTGTATATATGTCCATGACACTCTCTTACCCTGTGACAGGGTACTTATCAAGTTTAAAGTTTTTATTATATTTTTCCTGAAAAACTGATTCCTAAATTATTCCAAACTTGATTTGTTCAAATTGTTCTATTAATTCCTATGTAAGAGAAAAATTAATGTGAGACCTTTAGTTTTGCAATAATTTGCCAGTGAAATGAATACTCTTATGTAACATTGAATTCAGTGGGAAAAAATTCTGTGTAGAACAAAACAAACTCAGTTGCTGCAAAGACTGAGGCAAAGCAAGAAAAGACTGTCTAATTTTACCAACTAAAATACTTTACTTAAAATGAAATCCTTGACTTAAATGCTGTAACCTATTTCCTCATGTCATTCAGAAAGAGTTGCTACAACTGATGGATAGAAAAGTGTTAAAGAAACAGGACAATATCTCTGACAGGTAATTGGTTTGCTTCAGCAGCAAAAATCTATCATTGACTTTACTAAAGTTTCAATTTGCTTTTCATCCATTGCAATTTTAAATAATTAATTTTCCAATAGGTTTTAGAAAGCACAACTCAGACCAAGAAAGAGAAATAGCTAAAAATCAACCTTTAACAAGAATTTTGCTTTATTTTCACATACACATCTGGAAGCATATATCATCCCGTGGAAGAGTCCTTTCTGTTTCTGATTTAGGAGACCAGCTTTATGATTTGAAAAGCCTCAAGCCATATAGCAATAATTCTAATGAAAATAGGACTTGAAACCATAAGGAAAAAAATTACATACACTTCTGTTTGAGGGTTATGATTATAGCCATAACCAAAAGTAGTTACCCTGAAGCATCAATAAATGTAACCACTAAGCCATGTGTTAAGGGTCCGAAAGAAATCAAGTACCTAATGATGGCCTTGCATAGACATATGATTATTAGTTTTTTCTGTAAGTAGACAGTGCTGTTTCTTTATGTATTAAAATGGAGAACTTCAAGAGGAGATAAATCTGTGAATGTATTGAAAATGTGGGCCATGAGGCATTTATAAATTGATATATTTAGTGTCTAGCATTAAGGGTATAAGATGGTAATTAGAAATTTGTAGTCAGCTTGGTTTCTCTGTGGCTCCACAATTTATTGCTTAAATTTAGGCAAGTTATATTATCTGTGCTTCATTTTTTCTCTGTCAATAGGGATAACAATAATAATAAAATATAGTGTTGTTAATGAGGATTGAATGTGAATATATCTAAAGCTCCCAGAACAGGACTTACTTCCTGGCATTTACTGATGACAGCAGTACTAATTATAACTATTATTATTTACTTATGAATATATCTGACACCGCCAGGACAAGATATACTGAAGAAAGTTTAGATGTGAAAATAGACCTGCCCATCGTAGTAGGAAAGAACTGAGGCAATGCACCCAGGACAAATGGAATAAATTCAAGTCTTGCAGTTAGAACTTGGCATCTGGTGGGCAAAGTCACAGGTAAGTGAGGGCTTGCTAGCTCCACAATATTCACTGAGAAAGTGGAGGATCCAAATAGACAAACAGAGGTAAACTAAGTGGGAATCCAGGTTTGGCAGTAGTTTCAAAGCTGGTCTTACATTGGGGTTTAAACCTAAAGTCATTGGAAAGCCTTAAATTCCCTAAAGTACTTCATATTCTCATAGCAAAGCACTACTTTGTAGAACTGCATTATCATCTGCCAATATAACCACTTCAATGCAGTCATTTTCTCCTCTTCATTTGAGCACATGATGAAGTAATTCATTGGAATTTAAGGTCCATGCTATGACAGATATAGAAAATTAAAATCAAACTCAGTGTAGTTAAGAGTGTAAGAAACACATGGGAATTGAAACCTACCCAGGAAGTAACAAATTCTTGTCTCTCCTCTTACAATATGTATATACTTAAATTGATAACTTCTGAAATTTTCTCTCTATACATACACATATGAGATTAAGTCTTTTATACTTTCATACTCTGAAATTTGCAAAGAAAATTAAGGAATTAAAGATGTTAACCTTACTAAAGACACTTCAGCTTCTTGTTTGCATGGGTAGAATTACAGCTCCCTCAGGCACTCATGTCCATAACCAGCTTAGATTCTGCTTCCTCTTTTCAACTGCTTAGTTATGTTTCAATTTGCTTATCCCTCTTTTCCTTCATATTACTGCTCTGGAAATTATCAAATCTACTTAAATTTAACATCCTACTTCCTTCCTCAAATACATCAGAGCAGCTAAACACGGTTGGAGGAAAACATACAACCAAATCGAATGTGTCGGCCACGGACGTGTGCACACAGCTCAGCTCTCCCTTCAGGAGAACCTGCTGCAGTGAACACACTGACTGAGAGCCTCCGCCTGCAGCACCTACAGGTTCTCTCTCAGGCTCACACCAAAGCTGGGCTTCCCTTAGGCTTCTCCTGGCCAGTAACTGGATATGATGAGACTACTATAGCTGGGATATTTCTGCCCAACATGGGACCCTCCCCGTAGTCAGCCTTTGCTGGGGACCTCACATTGGCCTGGCCAAGACATTCTCAGATCTGCACTGCAGTCTGAAGCTTTCTTATCTAGTTTTCCTGTCTTTCCTCTCATTTCACAGTGTCAGACCTGCATCTCAGCCTGAAGACTCCCCTCACCTATGCTTAACCCTCCCCTTTACTCTTTGCAGGCATTTTCCCCAATAAATATCTTACATGTTTAATCCCAGCTTGGCATCTGCTTCTTGAAAGACCTGAACTGACTCACTAACTCTAAATTCCTGATCACGTATCTCAGAATCTGCCCTTAATTTCAATCCCATTGTATTTCCTTAGTCAATTCAGACACCCAACCTTCCTTTCTCCTCAAATTAACAAAACCTCTTCCACCACCCTGCCCCTGAGGAATTCTTTATTTTCGTATGTTCACCTTGTAAACATTTCACTGACAAAATAGAAGTGTTCAGAAACACCCAACACCACATCCACCATCCCACCTACTGTGATTCTCATATACTCTACCTTCTCTCCTGCTGTTGCTGTGAATCAGTATTCCTGTCCAAGATGAATCCCTCCAATTATGCATTGGATTCCACCCTATGTCACTTATTTATGATATCATTTACTTTCTGATTTATCAGGTTTTTCTCTCTCTTAAACAGTTTGTCATAATCAACATGCTGTATCAGTACCTATAAAAAATCCTCCTGACCCCACAAATCTTCTGAAGCTACCATCTGTATTTATAGTCCATCTTTACATTCTTATTTTCTTGAATCCATACTAATTTATATCATTAATATAATGTATATTATTTGCTCTTGCATATATCAGAATCATCTACCTTAAATCTGTCAGTTAATTCTCAAACTTCACCTAATAGAAACAATCAGCAACATTTGACAATGTTGATCACCTCTTCTTGAAAGACTTTCTTCACACCGATTCTCAACACCAGTTTTTCTTTGTTCTCTTTATTGACTGCTTCTTTCAGCCTCCACTGCAGGTAGTTCTCATCATCCACTCTTGTACCAATTAGAATGCCCCATGGCTTTGTCCTTGTAACTTTTTCTAACTACATGCTGTGATGTCTTCCATTCCCATAGCTTTAAATGTCATCTTTAATTTGATGACTCCCAAATTTTGATCTCCAAGCCCTCACCTCCACCCATCTTCAGACACCTATATCCCACTGTTCATGCAACATCTCCACTTGGTCATCAAATATGTATCCAAATATCCAAATATAAATTCTTGATCACTCCAAAGCATGCTTCTTCTCAGTTTTCCTCATTTCAATTAATATCAACATCTTCCAGTTACTTCAACCAAAAACCTTAAAGTACCTTAAAAATATCATCCAAAAATATTCTCTTTGTTCTATTCTTTTCCTCTTGGCTCTGAAGTAAAAATATACACAACCCAAATCTCCTTACCACTTCCACTTACTGTTACTATTATGATCCTCAACACCATCAACACCATCTTTTCCTCTGGATTATTGCAATATACTCCTAATATTGTGTTTGTATATTCTCTCCTAATATTCCATTCTCATCTTAAACCTATTATTTGCTCTGACTTCTAAAATGTGCATAACATCACTTTTTTTTTTTTCCAAAAAGTCTCCAGGATTCTTATCATTCAGAGGAAAATTTAAAGATGTTAACAAGAACTACAAATCCCTACAAAATGTTTTCCATTTTCCCCTTATACCTCTGATGTCACCTGTTGGCTAACTCTCTACCTTGTTTATTCTACATCGGCCATGTTGACCTCCTTGCTTTTCTTCCATCAGTTTTTGCCTCTGGAACATGGAATGTTTGGAGGGAACTTCCTCTAGATACCTGTATAATTTGCTCATGTACTTCTTTCACTTCTCTGTTCAAATGTCCAGAGAAGCCTTCCTTGAAAACAACATATAAACTAACTCAAATACAACTCTGTCACTGTCTCTTCCCCTTAGATATTTTTCATAGTATTGAGCACAAATTGAAAATCCCTATATTCCAATAAGCACATCCTCACCACACAAAAGTGTAAGTTCCTTTATAGAAGGTATTTTGTGGTACTCTCTGTTGTATGTTTTGAATTATGTTGATGGCATATAGAGCAGTGAATGTTTATCGAAGGAGTACATGTATAAAATGAATAATGGGACAAGCACAGCGAAGGAGCAGGGAGATCTAGTCACCAGAACTGGAGTAGAAAGTGGAAAGATAACCTGGTTAATAAGATCTGGGAGTCAGAGGAATCAGGCTCCCTGACTTCAAACTATATCACAAAGCTACAGTAATCAAGACAGTATGGTATGGGAACAAAAACAAATACAGATCAATGGTACAGGATAGAATGCCCAGAGATAAACCCACACACATATGGGCACCTAATTTATGACAAAGGAGGCAAGAACATACAATGGAGAAAAGACAGCCTCTTCAATAAGTGGTGCTGGGAAAACTGGACAGCTACATGTAAAAGAATGATGTTAGGTAGCGTTCTAATTTCATATACAAAAATAAACTCCAAATGGATTAAAGACTTAAATGTAAGACCAGACACTATAAAACTCTTAGAGGAAAACATAGGAAAACAATCTTTGACATAAATCTCAGCAAGATCTTTTTTGATCCACTGCCTAGACCAATGGAAATAAAAACAAAAACAAACAAATGGGACCTTAATTAAACTTAAAAGCTTTTGCACAGCAAAGGAAACCATAAACAAGACAAAAAGACAACCCTCAGAATGGGAGACAATATTTGCAAATGAAACAACAGACAAAGGATTAATCTCCAAAATATACAAACAGCTCATGGAGCTCAATATCAAAGAAACAAACAATCTAGTTAAAAAATGGGCAGAAGATCTAAATAGACATTTCACCAAGGAAGACATACAGATGGCCAAGAGGCACATGAAAAGATGCTCAACATCACTAATTACTAGAGAATTGCAAATCAAAACTACAATGAGGTATCACCTCACGCTGGTTAGAATGGCCATTATCAAAAAATCTAGAAACAATAAATGCTGGAAAGGGTGTGGTGAAAAGGGAACCCTCCTCCACTGTTGGTGGGAATGTAAATTGATACAGCCACTATGGAAAACAGTATGGAGTTTCCTTAAAAAACTAAAAATAGAACTACAATATGAGCCAGCAATCCCACTACTGGACATATACTCTGAGAATACCATAATTCAAAAAGAGTCATGTACCACAATGTTCATTACAGCTCTATTTACAATAGCCAGGACATGGAAGTGACCTAAATGTCCATCGACAGATGAATGGATAAAGAAGATGTGGCACATATATACAATGGAATATTACTCAGCCATAAAAAGAAATGAAATTGAGTTATTTGTAGTGAGGTGGATTGACTTAGAGTCTGTGATACAGAATGAATTAAGTCAGAAAGAGAAAAACAAATACCATACGCTAATGCATATATATGGAATCTAAAAAAAAAAAAAAAAAGTTACTGATGAACCTAGTTGCAGGGCAGGAATAAAGAGGAAGACAGAGAAAATGGACTTGAGGACTTGGGGTGGGAGGGCGAAGCTGGGGCAAAGTGAGAGCAGCATCGACATATATATATACTACCGAATGTAAAATAGTTGGCTGGTGGGAAGCAGCAGCTTAGCATAGGGAGATTGGCTCGGTGCTTTGTGATGACCTAGAGAGGTGGGATAGGGAGGATGGGAGGGAGGTTCAAGAGGGAGGGAATATGGGGACATGTGTATGCATATGGCTGGTTCACTTTGTTGTACAACAGAAACTAACACAGTATTGTGAAGCAATTATACTCCAATAAAGATCTATTAAAAAACTAAGATTTGATTAATAATTCTAACCTGATTATTCTAATTAAGGTACATCAATAGTTATAAATTTGGTTATTATTACTAGCTTTTTTTTTTTTTTTTTTTTTTTTTTTTTACAACTAGGCTACTAGAAACAAAGTTAATTGTGCAGAAAACAGTTAACATAGGTGGCCCAAGACTGCTGTCCTTAGAAGGCCTACTTTCAAGACTGGCCATTGGCTGGTGTCTGGGAACTTGGATTTTGAGGGTACTCCTACCATTCCCCAAAATGACAAGGGTCGTATATCATGTCTGAAGTATTTGAGGAAGCAATATGCTTTAAACTACATCCACTTTCCTGGGAGTCTGGAAGACTGGTATGTGCTAGGCAGCAAGTGCCTATGTGACCAGCTCCCAATAAAAATCTAGGAAATGAGTCTCTAGTCAGCTTCCCTCAGCAAAAACACAGCACGCATGTTGCTGCATTTTCATTGTTAAGAAAGAGTGCTCCATGTGACACTTAAGAGGGAGAGAGCATAAGGAAGACTGCAGATAGATTCCTCCACACTCTACTTATGCTTCTTTCCCTGATCCAGCTGTTTACCCTAACTACATCTGTGTGATAAAATATAGTTTTACTCCTAAAGAGTTAAGTCCTATGAATCATTCTAGGGACTTTTAATGTGGGCATGGTGTTGGGGACTCCATCACCATTAATAAGAGCCTCTAAAACACAACAATAAAATGTATACACAGTAACAAAATACTTCAGTGTGTCGGATTTTAAGCCACCAACTATTAGACACCCAGGTCTCAAATTTCTGGAAAATTTAAAATTTGGCTCTCACAAAGCTAGTAAGATCTGCCTTCAGCACACCCCAGGAAAACCAAAAACCAACACAATGTAATGTAACCTTGAATCTAGACCTGATAAAGAGACCTGTTGATCATATTGCTGAGACTGTCAAAAACCTAGTATCGTCTCATGCGCACAAGAGTGCTAAGAAGAGCCACACAAATATGTCAAACCAAAAGGGGCAAATCAATGAATGAAACTTTGCATAACACTTGGCTTAAATTTGAATCAATTATTTTATGTTTTATTTTAGTTCCTCAATTTTATTGACAACCTTAGAGAAGAAAATAAATATACAATCCTGTAAACTGTTCAAATACAAAGAAGTATATTTATATATGCTAGAGAAATGATATAGCATTTGAATCTGCAGTCAGCTGCTAAAAATTATAAATGACAAAACTATCCCACTTGATATCTCATCAGCAAAATTAATATAAAAGTGAAGTACTTTTAATTTTTGTTGAAAAAATGGGGAGCTATACATAAAGCAGAGCTTGTTCTGTTACTGCTGACTCCACAGTTCCTTCAACAGCACCTGTCATAAAAGCCACTCAATATATACACTGAATTAATGAACACCTAGCTCACAAATAAGTATCACATGGTTAAACTGACTTTACTCATTTCTTCATCCAATTCTTGAAAATGACAACATAAAAGATAATGTGAGATCATAACACATTCATTATATATGGTTGTTATATTTTTTCAGTGTCACTCTGCTTCTAGTGTTTTGACCCAACTGGGTAAATATAGAATACTTTTATTACTCATAATAGCTTTGGGAAAAAACATTTTTCTGAGTGCATTAGACTATTACTCTATTCATCAGAAGTCAAGAGTGCATTAGTATCTTTTATATAAACTGAACTTTCAAGTAGTTTTGACACTGATCAAGTTAAATGTGATAATGGCCAGAGTGATGAAATGAAATATAGTGGAAATGATGCAATACATTAGAATTAAGAATTCTGATGTGCTAAAATTAATTGATTGTCTAAGGAAGTACTGTGTTCACATTCATAAATGTTCTAAAGATAAATAAAATTTCCAAAATTTAAATGAACAGGTAATAAAATCAGCTTTCCAACTGTGAGACTGTTAAAATAGCTATTTTTATAATTTCTGATTTTTTTATACATAAGAACATCCATTTAATGTGTCACTCTACCAATAAAAAATAAAATGCAACTTAAAGCCTTCAGTTTAACAATGATATGCCAAAGGCATCACGTTTACAAAATGGCATCACACACACATTTTGGTCGTAGAAAAATTGTGTCCTGCTCTTTGAAAATTTAGGTCTTTAAAAGGGTGATGCCAATACAACTGCTAATGAAAGTAATGATCTCAAGAGCCCAACACAATTGTGAGTAACTTTCTCATTATATGAAGCAGGCACCAGTTTTAATGGTTTCCAGCTGAACCAAAACTTCTCTAGAAAGGACTGGCTTCCAATTAAGATATAGAAATGTAGAAAGAGTATTGCTTCCACTCAGACAACAGGAAAAAGCCAAATCTACAAAATTATAATTTGTTCTTAGTTAATAAGGTAGCTGAGGTCACAGAGGAACAAGTAGGCTGAAATCTGAGGAAAGACAGGCACCTTCAAGGAAATACAAGTGGTTCTGCCTTATCTGGGGAAGAACATAGTAGGAAACCTGGTCTGACATATAAGCCATTAAAAAGATTTCAGCTAAAAATTTTAACAAATTCTTAAAAACCAAGTGTGGGATAACCTGAGAATATAGAACTCCCAAGAGCCCAAAATACCAGGGATTTTACACTCAGAGTTTTCCATGGATGTCACCATAAGGTAACAAGGACAATTTTGAGCAGAGTGAGACACTACCAAAAGGCCCCCTTTGTGGTTCAAGCCTGAACAAGAAAAGCAGCTGCCACTGCAGGAAAGCACAAAGTTCTGTTTGGAAACTTCTCTCCTACAGGGGAAAAAAAATCCTTGAGCTGTGAGTTGGGGAAAGAGGAGGGGAAAGAGCAAACAGCTGCACCTGGGGCACCAAAAACAAAAAAATTTCTACCCTTGGAAGGAGGGTTAGAGATTCTCCAGAGTCTGGCTATTAGAGGCATTTAGCAAAAGGAACCAGAGCAAGATCCTAGAGAAAGCCCATCCCCAAGAACCAGGAACACCAAGCCAATCTAAGCCTGAAATTGGACCAGGACAACAGAGAAGGCCCTCCCTGCCCCTACCACCAGGCTACTCTGTGCTGACTTATGCGGCAGTCAGGCCCTGGGGTAAGAGGTATGGAGAGAGACCTATTCTGATGTGGAAGCACACAGGGAAAGTCTAAACATAATAGGAGAACAGGAGCATTGAGAAAAAAAAAATCCTCTGACAATCCAACTTGCACCCTACGCACAAGGTAACCCTGAAAAAATCTGAAGCAAAATAAACAGTAAGGGTAACTACAGCTACAACCAAACCAACACTCAACTCAATTTTTATGCAAACCAAAAGACAACTGACCAGCATCTTTCAAGTTCCGAAAGAAAAACATCAACCCAAGAACTTTGTAATAAATGAAAATATTTTTCAAAAGGGAAAGCTACATAACAACTTTCAGAGACAAACAAAAACAGAGAATTCAATATCATTTACTAGAACGCATATTAAAGGACATCCTTGAGGTAAAATAAATACAAAACTTACCTGCGTCTCAGATTATCTGTAAAATGGGAAAAAGCAAGACTGAAAAAAAAAAAGACTCTGTGGCTTTTCACATCAGGGGATCCCCACACTTTTGTGTCTTACCTCCAGGAGGTGGACCAAGTTCTCAGAGTGAATAGCAGAGAAAAATCCCCTTGTGCTTCTGGCAGGAAGAGAGGAAAAGGAGCCATTGTGAAATACACCAGAGCACCCTGTTTGTCTTTAAAATGTCTGCTCTCAGGTGAAATTATTTACCTAGAGCCTAACTGCTGCGGTTAATCAGAACTTAATTGACCTGGAGGAAGGAAAAACCCAATTCCAGGCCTCTCTAGCCTTCCATGGGGAAGAAAGGATATACCCAAATACAGCCCACTCTAGCCATCTTGTCCCAATGAAGAGGGGCAAAAAATTAAGAAGCCTGTGTGAAGTTCACAGTTCAGTGGTACGAGCTCACTCAGAGAGAGGTGAAAAAATAACTCTAAGAGAAAAGAGAAATGAAGGATGCCTTTCATGACATTATTGGTAGACTGGAGACAGCTGAGGAAAGATTCTCTGAGCTTGAGGATATCTTAATAGAAACCACTGAAGCTGAAAAGCACTGAGAAAAAGGACTAAAGAAAAAAAAACAAAAGATCCAAAACTGTGGGACAACTGAAAAAGGTATAACACATGCCTAATGAGAATTCCAGAAGGAGAAGAAAGAGAGAAAGGAACAGAATAAGTGTTTGAAACAATAATGACTGTAGAATGCCTTGCAGGAAATGTTACAAAAAATCTTTAGAGGGAAAGAAAATGATAAAGGTCAGAAACTCAGATCTATATAAAGAAAGGAAGAGCATCTGAGAAGAAATAAGTAAAGGTAAAATTAAAATGTCTATTTTTCCTATTCTTAAATAATCTGTTAGTTAACAGTATGTTCAAAATAATAATGGTAACAGTGTATTCAATCATGTGTACTTATATATATGTGCTTATATATAAGTGAAATGAATGATAGCAATGATAAAAGGGACAGAAGGAAGGAATAGGGATTATTTTATTATTATAAGGTAATCATTACTTGTGCACCAGTATAGTGTTATTTAAAAGTGGACTTGAATTAGCTGTAAATGTTATTGAAACCACTAAAAAAAGTAAAAACAGAAGTAAAATGAACTTGCTAAGAAAAAAGAAAAAATGAAATCATATAAAAATCCTCAATTAGAAGCACAAAAGACACAAAAAAACTGGAAGACAAAAATAGGAATAAAGATCAAAGGTGACAAACAGAAAAATACTAAAAAATATGGTAGATTTTAATCCAACTATATCAATAATCACTTTGACTATCAATGGTTTAAATGCACAAATTAAAAGACAAATTGTCAGTGTATCAAGAAACAAGACCCAACTATATGCTGTCTAAAAAAATCCACTTTAACATAAAGACACATAAAGATTAAAAGTAAATGAAGTAAAATGTACCATGCTAACACTAATCCAAAAGTAATATTAATTAGCATCTATATTAATTTCAGACAAAGCACACTTCCAAGCAGGAAAAGTTATCAGGGTTAAAGAAGGGCATTACAAAAGGATAAAGAGGTCAATTCTCCAAGACATAACAATTTTTAATGTGTATGCACCCAACAACAGTGTGTCAAAATACATGAAGTAAAAACTAATAGAACAGCAAGGAGAAATAGATGAATTCACTGTAATAGTCAAAGACTTCAACACCCCTCTATCAGAAATGGACAGATTCAGCAGACAAAAATATCATTAAGGATATAGTTGAACTCAACAATCAACTAGATATAATGGACACCTATAGACTACTTCATACAACAACAGCATAATATATATTTTTGTCAAGCTCATATGGAATATTTACCAAGACAGGCCACAATACAGACACATAAAACACACCTTAGCAAATTTAAAAGTATAGAAATCATACAGACCACAATGGAATTAAATTAGAAATCAGTAACGGAAAGATAACTAGATCTTTATCTAAGTTATCTACACAAATCCCAAGATATGCGTAGATTAAACAACAAATTTCTTTGATGTGGGTCAAAGAATAAATCTCAAGAGAAATTAAACACTATTTTGAACTAAATGGAAATGAAAACAACTTACCAGAATCCATGGGATGCAGTGAAATTGGTACTTAGAGGGAAATTTATAGCACCAAATGCATATATTAGAAGAGAAGAAAGATCTAATTTTCCCCCTTAGAAAATTGGAAAAGGAGCAAATTAAATCCAAAGTAAGTAGAAGAAAATAAATAATAATGCGCATAGGCAGATCTCAGAAGAACTGGGTTTTGAGACTCCTTCTGGTGCCTGGTAGGCTTCTTTCCCATCTGCTCTGTCCCATGTAACCCCTCGAACCCCTTGGAGGAGTCCCGGGTGCCTGGATAAATTCACTTATCAGAAAATGTATTGAAGGTCTCTAATGTGTAAACAGTTACCCTAGGAGCTATGGATTCACAGCCCACAATTTATTACTGTTTTAATTCATCTACCCCTATTATTTTTCTCTTCCAGGAATAAATCCTCTTCTACTCTCCAACTAGTTATTATAAGTATATGATATCGCCTAAGGTTATGTACAATAAAGTTTATTTCCTCTTCTTCCATTCAGCAAGCATTCCCTATCTTCTAAATACCACACTGAATTTTTCTTCAATAAATTCTTATACTATAGTAGCCTGTGTTACCTAATATTGATATTTCAAGTATTCTCTTTTACAAGTAATAGCTTTTATTTCTTCACCAGTGTAAAATATTGAGTGAAGGAATCATGTGTAGCAAATATGTTTTTTACTATTATATCATATTCCTTATACAGAATCATACATAACATCTTCTTATCTTAAAACCCTCCAAAGCCCACCCACTACTCTCAGAGTACTGACTAGATTTCTTTACATGGCTAAAAGGACACATCCATATTTTACCTACTTATCTCTAAGTTTGTTTGCAATATTTTACAACTATGTTCAAGAGTACAAGAAGATTGTCTTGTAATTTTCTTCTATGGCAATATATTTGGTTAGGTTTTTGTATCATTGTTATGTTGGTCTCACAAGACCAATAGAATACAATTATCTCTTTTTCTATTCTCTGGAAAGTTTTGAGTAATATTATCTTGATGGAGAAGTATGTGGATTAGAAATTTCTTTGAAGAAAATCTTTTAATTATGGATTAAGTTTCCTTCAAAGAATAGGATTTTAAAATTATCTCTTCATTATGATATAAATCTTCTAAATTGTATTTCTCCAGGAATTATCCATTCCATCTAAAACTTTCAATTTATCAATGTAAAATGGCTCATAATATTCTTGTATTATATGTGCATTGACTGTCTGACAGTATAACTATCTTATTTTGCATTCCTTACATGGTCTTTTGTATTTCTGCTATATTTTATCGAGTCTTACCATGGGGTAATTTTTTTAAAGAACCAATTTTGGGCTTTCTTGACTTTCTCTATTAAATAATTGTTTTCTGATTCATTAATTTGTCCTCGTATTTATCATTTTCTTTCTTTCACCACCTCAGACTTAATTTTTTATTGTTTCTTTTTCTTTTTAGCTAGACATTATTTTTAGAGCAGTTTTAGGTCCACGGCAAGATTGAACATCAAATACAAAGAGCCCCACACATCCAATACCTCCACCACTATCAATATGCCCCACCAGAGTGGTACACGTTACAGTTGATGAACATAATTGATGAACCTACATTGACAAATAATTATCACCCAAAGACCACAGTTTACATTTGGTCTTGTACAGTCTATGGCTTTGTATAAATGTATAATACATGTATCCACCATTATAGTATCATATAGAATATATTTACTGCCCTAATAATCCTCTGTGATTTGCTTTTTCATCCCACCCTCCTTCTTAACCCACAGCAACCACAGACCTTTTTATCTTCTCCATTGTTTTGCCTTTTCCAGGTAGTCAAATAGTTGGAATCATACAGTATGTACCCTGTTCAAACCGACTTCTTTCATTTAGTAATATGCATTTAAGTTTCCTCCATTTCTTCTTATGACTTGATAGCTCATTTCTCTTTAGCACTGAATTATATTCCATTGTCTGTATGTACCACAGTTTATTTATCCATTCACTTTCTGAAGGTTATCTTGGTTGCTTCCAAGTTTTGGTAATGATGAAAAAAGCTGCTATAAATAACAATGTGCAGGGTTTTGTGTGGACATAAGTTTTCAACTCCTTTAGGCAAATACCAAGGAACAAGACTGCTGGATAGCATAGTAAGAATATGATTACTTCTGTAAGAAACTGCCAAACTATCCTCCTAAGTGGCTGTACCATTTGTGTTCCCACCAGCAATGAAGGAGAGCTCCTGTTCCACATCCTCAGCAGCATATGGGGTTTTCAGTGTTCCGGTTTATGGCCATTCTAATAGGTGTGTAGTGCTATCTCACTGTTGTTGTAATTTACATTTTCCAGATGATATATGATGTAGAATGCCTTTTCATATGCATCTTTAGTATCTGTATACCTTTTTCAGTGAGATGTCTGGTGAGGTCTTTGCCCTAATTGTTAAATGAGTTGATTGTTTTCTTATTGTTGAGTTTTAACAGTTCTTTATATATTTTGAATAACAGTCTTTCATGAGATATGTCTTCTGTAAATATTTTCTCCCAGTCTGTGATGAGTCTTTTCATTCTCTTCACAATGTCTTTCACAGAGCAGAAATTTTTAATTTTGATGAAGTCCAGTTTATCAATTCCTCCCTCATGGACCTTGCTTTTGGTATTTTTTAAGACCATTTTTAAAAAATAAAGTATAGTTGATTTAAAATGTTGTGTTAGTTTCAGGTGTAAAGCAAATTCATTCTATACATACATCTATATCTATCTTTTCAGATTCTTTTCCAATATAGATTATTACAAAATATTGGGTAGATTTCCCTTTACTATACAGTATGCCCTCTTTGGTTATCTATTTTATACATAGTAGTGTGTGCCTTCGGTATTGTAACTCAAAAATTATCACCAAACCCAAGGTCATCTAGGCTTTCTCCTATACGCTCTTCTAGTTTTATAGTATTGCATTTTACATTTAGGTATGTGAATCATTTTGAGTTCATTTTTGTGAATGGTATAAGGTCTGTGTCTAGATTCTTTTTTTTTTTTTTAATGTGGATATCTAGTTGTTCCAGAACCGTCTATTGAAAAGACTTCTTTTTCTCCATTGAATTAGTTGTGTTCCTTTATCAGATACTAGTTGACTATATCTAAGGGGGGCTATTTATGAACTCTCTATTTTGTTCCATCGATCTATGCATGTATTCGTTTGCTAATACCAGACTGTGTTGTTTACTATAAATTTGTAGAATGTCTTGAAGTCAAATAGTGTCAGTGCTCCAACTTTGTTCTTCTCTTTCAGTATTGAGTTGGTTATTCTGGGTCCTCTATCTCTTCCTAATAAACTTTAGAATAAGTTTGTCAATAACAACAAAAAAGAAAACTTGCTGGAATTTTGATTGAAATTGCAATGAATCTATAGATCAAGGTGGAAGAATGGGCTGCATAATAATATTGAGTCTTCCTGTTTATGAACATAAAATGCCTCTCCACTCATTTAATTCTTCTTCTATTTCAATACATTTTTTAATGAATGAATTAAAGGATATAAGCCTAAAAGAATCAGAATATGTATATAAATTCAGTGGAAAATCAGACTGAATAATATACAAAGGGACAAATTTTAGAGAACTCAAAAAGCAGGCAAATGCATGGTGAATTTGAACTTGACTTAGGCTTCTTAAGCCCCTGACCTCTTATTTCCTAAAGTTACCTCACTGCCAAGTGGTACATACTTGTAGTTTTCTATTACTTATAAATTCACAAAAAGTTACTTCATCAGGTATACATTATAAAGAACAGATTTTTTTTTTCTCTGAACTTGGGTAATACTCTGCACACAAGAGCCTTGAAGCCTGGACTATTTTGTTATCATTTCTTCTGTCTTCTAAGAGCTTATTGTTTTCCACACAGTAGGTATACAACAAATGTTTCCTAAAACTAAATATAAATCTCTCCAGAAGAGAAAAGTTTATGAGTACCCTAACTGGTTTATCATGTGTGAGACTTCACAGAGTTGTTGTCGGGACTGATAGGAACTGCACTTTATTTATTTCTGTATTTGCCTTCCTTGAAACTTACATAGGCTTAAAATTCAGTGCGGTATGCTCAGCCTGCCCAGTGTCAAAATTAATCAGAAATTGAATGAAATCCACTGGACTTAATCACACTTAATACTAAAATACAGAACATCCTATGTTTAGAATGTCAAATTATAGGTCAAAGATGAAATCATTTCCTGGTATGAAAAGTAAGAGACATTTCATCTCTGAGCAATTTCTCAAAGATGCTCACAGTTGTCCTACTTAACATAGTGTCTCAGCCACAGCGCAGCAAACTCTATTTGCAGGGATGGAACTAGGACATTATCAAAATGATATCTGCTTGATTCAGTGGTAGAGTAGGAAGTAGTACCTTATCTTTTTTCATCTCCATTTACCATTAAAGCATCATATAAATGTAATCAAGAGAAGAGCTCTAGAACCCTCATTAGACTCTAGGAATCACAATGTAAAGAAATAATAATTATAACATAGATTGGACCAAATTAAGAAGCAATGTCAATAGGTGATGCCCAACTAACCTTTTAAATCAAAATGGGACATGTAGAAAGAGCTGTATTGGAACACAGGGTCAGCTTGCTCCTCACAAAAGGAGAACTGCTCCATCCTGGTCCTTAAATGAAAAACCATTTACTATTAAAAAAATCTTTCTATAGCAGTAGAAATCTTCTTCTTTTAGACAGCCATTTTTCTTCAATAATTTGTGGTTTCAAAATCTAGGATATCGATGTTCTTCATATACATATATGCACACAGAGAAGAATGAGGTGACTTAGAAAATGTATTCAATAAATATGAATAAATATTAAATCTAAAATAAAAAGAAAGGTGATAATTAATGGAGGAAAGGGAGTGTGTATACGATATTCTCAGAGTCCTTTCCTATATTAAAGTTAAGCCACAATTTTGACTCTAATTATGTAGTCTCCAAAGCTAAAAGAGATTGAACATTTCTTAGCATGACTTGTGGAGAATTTAAGAATAAACAACAATTTATCAGTGGAGGTAAACTTCTTTTGGCATTTCAATCTGGAAGGCTATTTCTGTTTTTGTAGTGTGTGTGTGTGTGTGTGTGTGTGTGTGTGTGAAGTAAGGAGTTATATGGGTAACAATAAATGATATAGTGGATAGCATCTTCGCCAATGCCCCTACCATAAATTTAGTGGTGAATTTTAATGCCAAGTCATCAAAGTAGGAAGCCATAATATTACGCAATAATTATAGTAATATAATAACCAAGATATTCAAAATCATTGTCTTTATTTAATGTTCAAAATTAGTTATACATCAGAGAAAAAAGTGTTTCAATAATAAGTACCAAGTACTTACCAATTGCAAGTACCACCAAACTACTGAATGACTAAACCAGAATCAGAAGCTGGGCAGTCTGACATCAACACCCATGTTTTTTTTTTTTTTTTTTTTTTTTATGAACTCCCTTTATTTATTTATTTATTTAATTTATTTATGGCTGTGTTGGGTCTTCGTTTCTGTGCGAGGGCTTTCTCTAGTTGCGGCGAGCGGGGGCCACTCTTCATCGCGGTGCGCGGGCCTCTCACTATCGCGGCCTCTCTTGTTGCGGAGCACAAGCTCCAGACGCGTAGGCTCAGTAATTGTGGCTCACGGGCCCAGTTGCTCCACGGCATGTGGGATCTTCCCAGACCAGGGCTCGAACCCGTGTCCCCTGCATTGGCAGGCGGATTCTCAACCACTGCGCCACCAGGGAAGCCCCACCCATGTTTTTATACACAATATTATATTTGCTTCACCAAAAAGTCTGTAGAATAAAGAGAGCAAGTGGGCAAGAGAATTTCAGTAAAAGATTTCTGCTATTCTGGCTTCATCTACTAATAAAACTAGAAATCTTAAAATATTGGAATAGATGAATGTTTTTCAAATGATCGTCCATGAACCTCTGGACTTAGTTTGTTGATCTCCTCATAGTTGGTGTTTTCATTTCTCCTTTACATTTCCTTAGTCATTCACTTCTATGATCAAGCACTCAATCTTGATATCACAAGAAAATGAACATCCCATCAATCCTCAACAGCAAACATACACTTAAAAGAGCATTGCATACTCTTCTTCTCACTTGGTCAAATACCCTCACAATACTATACCTGTTAATGTCATAAATATATTTGAAGTCATCACTTTGTAACTATCCATCAGTACCACCTGTTCTTATTTGGCATAAATTTCATTGTCTATCATGACAATCACTTTATTGCTCATGCCCACATTTTTCTTGTCCCCTTCTAGCATTATTTTCTGATAAATCTCAAACCTTCTTGAAAAAAACAGGCTAAACACTCCCTTTTGGTTTATGTGGCTTAAAACAAAGTAAAAATTATTTATTTTTAATATGACAGTCCATACAGTTCTTCATGATAGGTAGGGGGCGTACCCCTACCCCCTACCTATCTTGTGGGGCCTCACTTAAAGAAGTTACGCAAGCATGCCAAGGAATTCCACCTTGAGATGCTACCATCTTAAGAATCTGGTCTCCACAGTCACCACAGAAGAGAAAGAAGGGAGAAAGAAAGAAAGAAAAATATTGGTGTTATTCCTAAAACCCACCCCATATTTGTATGTGTGTATCCCATTTAAATGGTATCTATTTGGAGAAGACTTCCCTGCAATCATATCAAAGTTAATGGACCTATTCTTTTTTTTTTTTTTAACATCTTTATTGGAGTATAATTGCTTTACGAAGGTGTGTTAGTTTCTCTTGTATAACAAACTGAATCAGCTCTACATAAACATATATCCCCATATCCCCTCCCTCTTGCATCTCCCTCCCACCCTCCCTATCCGACCCCTCTATGTGGTCACAAAATACCAAGCTAATCTTCCTGTGCTATGCAGCTGCTTCCCACTAGCAATGTATTTTACTTCTGGTAGTGTATATAAGTCCATGCCATTCTTTCACTTCGTCTCAGCTTACCCTTCCCCCTCCCTGTGTCCTCAAGTCCATTCTCCACGTCTGTGTCTTTATTCCTATCTTGCCCCTAGGTTCTTCAGAACGTTTTCTTTTTTTTTTTTTTTTTTTAGATTCTATATATATATATGTTAGCATATGGTATTTGTTTTTCTCTTTCTGACTTACTTCACTCTGTATGACAGTCTCTAGGTCCATCCACCTCATTAAAAAGAACTCAATTTCGTTTCTTTTTATGGCTGAGTAATATTCCATTGTATATATGTGCCACATCTTCTTTATCCATTTATCTGTTGATGGACAGTTAGGTTGCTTCCATGTCCTGGCTATTGTAAATAATGCTGCAATGAACATTGTGGTACATGACCCTTTTTGAATTATGGTTTTCTCAGGGTATATGCCTAGTAGTGGGATTGCTGGATCATATGGTAGTCCTATTTTTAGTTTTTTAAGGAACCTCCATACTGTTATCCATAGTGGCTGTATCAATTTACAGTCCCACCAACAGTACAAGAAGGTACCTTTTTCTCCACACCCTCTCCAGCATTTACTGTTTGTAGACTTTTTGATGATGGCCATTCTGACTGGTGTGAGGTAATACCTCATTGCAGTTTTGATTTGCATTTCTCTAATGATTAGTGATGTTGAGCACCCTTTCATGTGTTTGTTGGAAACCTCTATATATTCTTTGGATAAATGTCTATTTAGGTCTTCTGCCCATTTTTGGATTGGGTTGTTTGTTGTTTTTAATATTGAGCTACATGAGCTGCCTGTATATTTCAGAGATTAATCCTTTGTCAGTTGCTACGTTTGCAAATATTTTCTCCAATTCTGAGGGTTGTATTTTCGTCTTGTGTATGGTTTCCTTTGTTATACAAAGCTTTTAAATTTCATTAGGTTCCATATGTTTATTTTTGTTTTTATTTCCATTTCTCTGGGAGGTGGGACAAAAAGGGTTTTGCTGTGATTTATGTCATAGAGTGTTCTGCCTATGTTTTCCTCTAAGAGTTTTATAGTGTCTGACCTTACATTTAGGTCTGTAATCCATTTTGAGTTTATTTTTATGTATGGTGTTAGGGAGAGTTCTAATTTCATTCTTTTACCTGTAGCTGTCCAGTTTTCCCAGCACTACTTATTGAATAGGCTGTCTTTTCTCCATTGTATATTCTTGCCTCCTTTATAAAAGATAACATGATCATATGTGTGTGGGTTTATCTCTGGGTTTTCTATCCTGTTCCATTGATCTATATTTCTGTTTTTTTTGCCAGTACCATACTTTCTTGATACTGGAGCTTTGTAGTATAGCCTGAAGTCAGGGAGCCTGATTCCTCCAGCTCTGTTTTTCTTTCTCAAAATTCCTTTAGGTATTTGGGGTCTTTTGTGTTTCCATATAACTTGTGAAAACATTTTTTCTAGTTCTGTAAAAAATGCCATTTGCAGTTTGATAGGGATTACATTGAATCTGTAGATTGCTTTGGGTAATACAGTCATTTTCACAATGTTGATTATTCCAATCCAAGAACATGGTATTTCTTTCCATCTGTTTGTATAATCTTTAATTTCTTTCATCAGTGTCTTATAGTTTTCTGCATACAGGTCTTTTGTCACCTTAGGTAGGTTTATTCCTAGGTATTTTATTCGTTTTGTTGCAATGGTAAATGGGAGTGTTTCCTTAATTTCTGTTTCAGATTTTTCATCATTCGTGTACAGGAATTCAAGAGATTTCTGTGCATTAATTTCATATCCTGCTACTTTACCAAATTCATTGATTAGCTCTGTAGTTTTCTGGTGGAATCTTTGGGATTCTCTATGTATAGTGTCATGTCATCTGCAAACAGTGACAGTTTTACTTCTTCTTTACAGATTTGGATTCCTTTTATTTCTTTTTCTTCTCTGATTGCTGTGGCTAAAACTTCCAAAACTATGTTGAATAATAGTGGTGAGAGTGGGCAACGTTGTTCCTGATCTTAGTGGAAATGGTTTCAGTTTTTCATCATTTAACAATGTTGGCTGTGGGTTTGTCATATATGGTCTTTATTATGTTGAGGTAAGTTCCCTCTATGCCTACTTTCTAGAGGGTTTTTATCATAAATGGGCGTTGAATTTTGTTGAAAGCTTTTCTGCATCTTTTGAGATGATCATGTGGTTTTTCTCCTTCAATTTGTTAATATGGTTTATCACATTGATTGATTTGCATATATTAAAGAATCCTTGCATTCCTGGGATAAACCCCACTGGATCATGGTGTATGATCCTTCTAATGTGCTGTTGGACTCTGCTAGTATTTTGCTGAGGATTTTTGCATCTATGTTCATCAGTGTTATTGGTCTGTAGTTTGCTTTTTTTGTGACATCTTTGTCTGGTTTTGGTATCAGGGTGATGTTGGCCACATAGAATGAGATTGGGAGTGTTTCTCCCTCTGCTATATTTTGGAAGAGTGAGAAGGATAGGTGTTAGCTCTTCTCTAAATGTTTGATAGATTTTGCCTGGGAAGCCATCTGGTCCTGGACTTTTGTTTGGTGGAAGAGTTTTTAATCACAGTTTCAATTTCAGTGCTTGTGATTGTTCTGCTTATATTTTCTATTTCTTCCTGTTTCAGTTTTGGAAGTTTATGCTTTTCTAAGAATTTGTCCAGTTTTCCAGGTTATCCATTTTATTGGCATATAGTTGCTTGTAGTAATCTTTCATGATCCTTTGCATTTCTGCATTGTCAGTTGTTACTTGTCCTTTTTCATTTCCAATTCTATTGATTTGAGTCTTCCTTTTTTCTTGATGAGTCTGGCTAGTGGATTATCAATTTTGTTTATCTTCTCAAATAACCAGGTTTTAGTTTTATTGATCTTAGCTATTGTTTCTTTCATTTCTTTTTCATTTATTTCTGATTTGATCTTTATGATGTTTTTCCTTCTGCTAACTTTGGGGGTTATTTGTTCTTTCTCTAATTGCTTTAGGCATAAGGTTAGGTTTTTATTTGAGAAGTTTCTTGTTTCTTGAGGTAGGATTGTATTGCTATATCCTTCCCTCTTGGAACTGCTTTTGCTGCATCCCATAGGTTTTGGGTCGTCGTGTTTTCATGGTCATTTGTTTCTAGGTATTTTTTGATTGCCTCTTTGATTTCTTCAGTGATCTCTTGGTTATTTAGTAGTGTATTGTTTAGCCTCCATGTGTTTGTATTTTTTACAGATTTTTTCCTGTAACTGATATCTAGTCTCATACCCTTGTGGTCAGAAAAGATACTTGATACAATTTCAAATTTCTTAAATTAACCAAGGCTTGATTTGTGACCCAAGATATGATCTGTCCTGGAGAATGTTCCATGAGCACTTGAGAAGAAAGTTTATTCTGTTGTTTTTGGATGGAATGTCCTATAAATATCATTTAAGTCCATCTTGTTTAATGTATCATTTAAAGCTTATGTTTCCTTATTTATTTTCACTTTGGATGAGCTGTCCATTGTTGAAAGTGGGATGTTAAAGTCCCCTACTATGATTGTGTTACTGTCAATTTCCCCTTTTATGGCTGTTAGCATTTGCCTTAATATTGAGGTGCTCCTATATTGGGTGCATAAATATGTACAATTGTTATATCTTCTTCTTGGTTTGATCCCTTGTTAATTATGTAGTGTCCTTCTTTGTCTCTTGTAATGGTCATTATTTTAAAGTCTATTTTGTCTGATATGAGAATTGCTACTCCAGCTTTCTTTCAATTTCCATTTGCATGGAATATCATTTTCCATCCCCTCACTTTCAGACTGTATGTGTCCCTAGGTCTGAAGTGGGTGTCTTTTAGACAGCATATATACGGGCCTTGTTTTTGTATCTATTCAGCCATTCTATGTCTTTTGGTTGGAGCATTTAATCCATTTACATTTAAGGTAGTTATCAATATGTGTGTTCCTATTACTATTTTCTTAATTGTTTTGTTTTGTTATTGTAGGTGTTTTCTTTCTGTTGTGTTTTCTGTCTGTTTTGTTATTGTAGGTGTTTTCTTTCTGTTGTGTTTCCTTTGTTGTAAAGCTGGTTTGGTGGTGATGAATTCTCTTAGATTTTGCTTTTTTGTAAAGGTTTTAATTTCTCTGTTGAATCTGAATGAGATCCTTGTTGGGTAGAGTAATCTTGGTTGTATTTTTTTCTCTTTCATCACTTTAAATATGTCCTGCCACTCCCTTTTGGCTTGCAGAGTTTCTGTTGAATGATCAGCTGTTAACCTTATGGGGATTCCCTTGTATGTTATTTGTTGCTTTTCTCTTGCTGCTTTTAATATTTTTTCTTTGTATCTAATTTTTGATAGTTTTATTAATATGTGTCTTGGCATGTTTCTCCTTGGATTTATCCTGTATGGGACCCTCTGTGCTTCCTGGACTTGATTGACTATTTCCTTTCCCATATTGGGGAAGTTTTCAACTATATTCTCTTAAAATATTTCTCAGTCCCTTTCCTTTGATCTTCTTCTTCTGGGACCCCTATAATTCTAATGGTGTGTTTAATGTCCTAGAAGTCTCTGAGACTGTCATCAATTCTTTTCCTTCTTTTTTTATTTATTCTTCTCCCTGGCTGTTATTTCTACCATTTTATCTTCAAACTCAGTTATCTGTTCTTCTGCCTCATTTATTCTGCTATTGATTCCTTCTAGAGAATTTTTAATTTCATTTATTGTGTTGTTCATCATTTTTTGTTTGCTCTTTAGTTCTTCTAGGTGCTTGTTAAAACGTTTCTTTTATTTTCTCCATTCTATTTCCAAGATTTTGGATCATCTTTACTATCATTACTCTGAATTGTTTTTCAGGTAGACTGCCTATTTCCTCTTCATTTGTTTGTTTTGGTGGGTTTTTACCTTGCTCCTTTATCCGCTGTGTATTTCTCTGTCTTCTCGTTTTGCTTAACTTACTGTGTTTGGGGGTCTCCATTCTGCAGGCTGCAGGTTTGTAGTTCCTGTTGTTTTTGGTGTCTGCCCCCAGTGGGTTAGGTTGGTTCAGTGGGTTGTGTCATCTTCCTCTTTGAGAGGACTGGCGCCTGTGTTCTGGTGGATGAGGCTGGATCTTGTCTTTCTGGTAGGCAGGACAGTGTCCGATGGTGTGTTTTGGGTTGTCTGTGAATTTGTAATGATTTTAGTCAGACTCTCTGCTAATGTGTGGGGTTGTGTTCCTGTCATGCTAGTTTTTTGGCATAGGGTGTCCAGCACTGTAGCTTCCTGGTCGTAGAATGGAGCTGGATCTTAGCGTTGAGATGGAGATCTCTGAGAGAGCTTTCGCCATTTGATATTACATGTGGCCAGGAGGTCTCTGGTGGACCAATGTCCTGAACTCGGCTCTCCCATCTCAGAAGCTCAGGCCTGTCACCTGGCTGGAGCACCAAGACTCTGTCTGCCACCTGGCTCAGAAGAAAAGAAAGAAAAAAAAGAAAGAAAGAAAAAGAAAGAAAGAAAGATGCAGAAAGCAAATCACAAGTCTACAGTTGATCCCAAAGTCCACTGCCTCAATTTTGGCATGATTTGTTGTCTATTCAGTTATTCCACAGATGCAGGGTCCATCAATTTGATTGTGGAGATTTAATAGGCTGCTCCTGAGGCTGCTGAGAGAGATTTTCCTTTCTCTTCTTTGTTCACACAGCTCCTGGAGTTCAGCTTTGATTTTGGCCCCGCCTCTATCTGTAGGTCACCTGAGGGCATCTGTTCTTTGCCTAGACAGGACGGTGTTAAAATAGCAGCTGATTGGGGGCTCTGACTCACTCAGGCCAGGGGGAGGGAGGGGTACAAAATGTGCGGCGAGCCTGCAGAGGCAGTGGCCAGCATGACATTGCAACTGCCTGAGTTATGCCGTGTGTTCTCCTGGGGAATTTGTCCCTGGATCATGGGACCCTGGCAGTTGCGGGCTACACAGTCTTCTGTGAGGGGAGGTGTGGATAGTGGTCTCTGCTTGCACACAGGCTTCTTGTTGGCTGCAGCAGCAACATTAGTGTTTCATGCCCATCTCTGTTGTCCACGCTGAGAGCCACGGCTTGTGCCCGTCTCTGGAGCTTGTTTAGGCAGTGCTCTTAATCCTCTCTCCTCACACACCACAAAACAAAGAGGCAAGAAAAAGTCTCTTTCCTCTTCTGCAGTTTCAGACTTTTTCCCGGACTCCCTCCTGGCTAGCTGTGGCACAATAGCCCCCTTCAGGCTGTGTTCACACAGTGAACCCCAGTCCTCTCCCTGGGATCTTACCTCCGAAGCCAGAGCCTCAGCTCCCAGTCCCCCAACATGCCCTGGCAGGTGAGCAGACAAGCCGCTCAGGTTGGCGAGAGCTGGTCAGCACTGATCTTCTCTGTGGGAATCTTCGCTTTGCTCTCTGCACCCCTGTTGCTGCACTCTCTTTCGTGGCTCTGAAGCTCCCCCCTCCACCCACCTGCAATCTCCGCCACTGAAGGGGATTTCTAGTGTGTGGAAGCTTTTTCTCCTTCACAGCTCCCTCCCAGAGGTGCAGGTCCTGTCGCTATTCTTTTGTCTTTGTTTTTTCTTTTTCTTTTGCCCTACCCAGCTATGTGAGGAGTTTCTTGCCTTTTGGGTAGTCTGAGGTCTTCAGCCGGTGCTCAGTAGGTGTTCTGTAGGAGCTGTTCCACATGTAGATGTATTTCTGATATATTTGTGGGGAGGAAGGTGATCTCCATGTCCTACTCCTCTGCCATCTTGAAGCTATCCTCCTTGGATCTATTCTTTTGTCCCCATTTTATTATTCACTTCATCCAGAAAAGGATCCTTAGAAATAGCAGGTAATGTAGGGCAAAAACAGAAAAATATGGTTACATGGAAAGCAAGAGCAGAAAGTGCTTTAAGAAAGACAAAAATCAACTATGTCAAGTGATGATGAGACGATTGAGTAAAACAGATCCTTCCCATACTCCATCTTATATTGCAAGGGCTAAGAGTCCTTTCCTCAGATTCCTTTTTGGCTAAGGTACTAGACAAAATTTAGTTTCTGCCACTGAGATGCATTCATGCAAGATTTGAAAGGTAGGGATAAAACAGAAGTCATCTTTCTACAGCTCTTAAACAAGTTCTAAAAGACATGAGTGGGTGTAGGAGGTAGACTTCATGTTCCAGTATCTAGTTTCAGTGTCATAAATGAAGGCTAATTGTGGAGGTAGCAACACTGATAGCAGCAGTGGCAGCTTCCTGACTTCTATATTAAATGATTTGGTCTTTAAATCAAAGTAATTTGGTTTTTAAATCATAGATTTAGTGTTTTTTAAACTGTTCTTTACCAAACAATTCTAATGACATTTGACCACCAAATTCTCTGAATTAAATTCCTCTCTGTTTAAAATACCTAGAACTTTGCCTGAGAGAGTAATTGGTAACCAGAGAGGTTACAGGAAACTGACTCTCACAGAATTGGCTTATCTGACTCCATCGTTTTAGAAGTTTGAAAATAGGATACTATTAGTCCATAGATGTGTGCCAAAATACTTACAAACATTATTATCCTGTAATTCCCTGGAATTATATGCTCATTGAAGGTAACCTCTGGTAGACCAACTGGCTATTGTGACTGATCGTTATGACAAGACTGAGTAATACAAATGATGTGCTGGTTATTCTGATGGAAGTAGAAATTTTTAATTAAAAGAGTAAGCTCAGGGTTTTAAATTCTCAGCTTAAGTAATAATGAAAAATAAGAAAGCGCCCATGTTTATCCTAAAAGAATCTCATATCTCTTGCAGATGCAAGGTTGGATTGGCAAACCTGAAAAGCAGAGCAGAAACTTCTCGTTCATTTTGCTAATTATAACATACACGGATTTATCAGCCCCCGAGATCTCATAAAATTTAAAGGATTGACTAGGTGTCTGAAAAGTGGAATGAAAATAATTCCATTTGGATGAATTATGATGAATCTAAGGACTTTAACCCACAAAAAAACAAAAAAAAATTCTCCTAAAGAGCAGAAAAATGTCTCTTTTCCTGCCTAGTGACAGAAGTCCTGCCTTGCCTGGTGATTTGAAATGACCTCACCTGAGGCAGTTACCTTGCACGTAGATAGCAGTTGTCCTATTCTCCACCCCTGTCATCCCACTTGTCTTTGGGATTGTAAGTGAATTAAGATCCAACATCTTCAAAGTAGCAAGTATAAATTCTGATCTGGGAGAATCTGGGAGAAAATAGTTTATACCATAAGAGTTAAATGATACTGCTGATTTATATAGACAAATACCTGGGTATTATATGAAGAAATAGATTCAATGAGTTTCATTACTTGAGATAATATGACTATAAAAAAGTGAAATCCTCCCCCAAATATTGGTTCATAAGCAATTCATCTGTGGCTTATATTGTAGTACATCAATTTCCATGATAATTAAGATTCAGCCATATGCTGAACTCTATAAGGGAAGAATCTAGGAGAAAACCATACAACTTACCTAAAAAAGTAATTTTAAATAAAATATCATGTTTTTCTTTGCTGTGTGAAAGCTATTAAGTTTAATTAGATCTTATTTGTTTATATTTACTTTTGTTTACATTACTCTAGGAGATGGATCCAAAAAAATATTGTTGCAATTTATTGCAGAGAGTGTTCTGCCTATGTTTTCCTCTTAGAGTTTTATAGCATACAGTCTTACAGTTAGGTCTTTAATGCATTTTGAGGGGTTTTTTTGTATATGGTGTTAGAGAATGTTCTAATTTCATTCTTTTACATGTAGCTGTCCAGTTTTCCCAGCACCACTCATTGAAGAGACTCTCTTTTCTCCATTGTATATTCTTGCTTCCTTTGTGTAGATTAATTGACCATAGATGCATAGGTTTATTTCTGGGCTTTCTATCCTGTTCCATTGATCAGTGTGTCTGTTTTTGTACCAGTACCATACTGTTTTGATGACTGTAGCTTTGTATTATACGTTCTGAAGACAGACAGCATGATTTCTCCAGCTCTGTTCTTCTTTCTCAAGATTGTTTTAGCTATTTGGGTCTTTTGTATTTTCATACAGATTTTAAAAATTTTTGTTCCAGCTCTGTGAAAAATACCATTGGTAATTTGATACGGATTTCATTGACTATGTAGATTGCCTTGGGTTATATGGTCATTTTAACAATATTTATTCTTCCAATCCTAGAACACAGTATATCTTTCCATCTGTTTGTGTTGTCTTCAATTTCTTTCATCAGCATCTTACAGTTTTTAGAGTACAGGTTTTTTTGCCTCCTTGGGTAGGTTTATTCCTAGGTATTTTATTCTTTTTGATGGGATGGTAAATGGGATTATTTCCTTAATTTCTCTTCCTGATATTTTGTTGTTATTGTATAGAAATACAACAGATTTCTCTGTATTGATTTTGTATCCTGCAACTTTACCCAATTTTTGATGAGCTCTAGTAGTTTTCTGGTAGCATCTTTAGGATTTTCTGTGTATAGGAGTATCATGTCATCTGCAAACAGTGACAATTTTACTTCTTCCTTTCTAAAATGGGTTCCTTTTACTTATTTTTCCTCTCTGATTGCTGTGGCTAGGACTTCCAAAACTGTGCTGAAAAAAAAAAGTGTTGAGAATGGGCACCCTTGGTTTGTGATCTTGGAGGGAAAGCGTTCAGCTTTTCACCATTGAGTATGATGTTAGTTCTGGTTTTGCCAGAAATCTGGCTTTTATTATGCTGAGGTATGTCCCCTCTATGCTCATTATCTGAAGAGTTTTTTTTATCATGAATGGATGTTGAATTTTATCAAAAGATTTTTCTGCATCTATTGAGATGATCATATGCTTTTAAGCTTCAATTTGTTAATATTGTGTATCACATGGATTTATTTGAGGATATTGAAAAATCATTGCAACCCTGGGATAAATCCCACTTGATCATGGTGGATGATCCTTTTAATATATTGCTGCATTCTCTTTGCTAGTATTTTGGTAAGGATTTTTCCATCTATGTTCATCAGTGATTTACTTTTTTTGTAATTTTCTTTTTTTGTGATATCTTTATCTGGTTTTGGTATCAGGGTGATGACCTCATAGAATGAGTTTTGAAGTGTTTCTTCCTCTGCAATTTTTTTGGAAAGGTTTCAGAAGGATAGGTGTTAACTCTTCTCTATATTTTTGGTAGAATTCACCCGTGAAGCCAACTGGTCCTAGACTTTTGTTTGTTCAGAGTTTTTAAATTACTGATTCAATTTAAATATTGGTAATTGGTCTGTTCATATTTTCTATTTCTTTCTGATTCAGTCTTGGGAGATTATACTTTTCTAAGCATTTGTCCATTTCTTTTAGGTTGTCCATGTTATTTGTGTTCAGTTGCTCGTAGTAGTCTCTTATGATCCTTTGTATTTCTGTGGTGTCAGTTGTAACTTCTCCTTTTTCATTTATGATTTTGTTGAATTTGGCCCTCTCCCTTTATTTCTTGATGAGTCTTGCTAAAGGTTTATCAAGTTTGTTTACCTTTTCAAACAATCACCTTTTTGTTTCATTGATTTTTTTCTATTGTCTTTTAATCTCTATTTCACTTATTTCTACTCTGATCTTTATGACTTCTTTCCTTCTACTAACTTTGGGTTTTGTTTGTTCTTCTTTCCCTAGTTGCTTTAGGTGTAATGTTAGGTTGTTTATTTGAGATTTTTCTTGTTTACTTAGGTAAGCTTGTATTTCCAAAAACTCCCCTCTTAGAACTGCTTTTGCCACATCCCATAAATTTTGGATTGTTGTGTTTTCATTTTCATTTGTCTCTAGGTATTTTTTTTTTCTTTTTCTTTTTAGAAGAAATCTCACATTTAATTCTGATCAAGCTAAAGTGGCATCTACATAAATGAACATGCTTCTGAGTGAAAATAGAATAGCTGTTAGCTCATTTTTCTTAAACAATGTTTTCTAAACAATCCACCAGTCCATCAATAACCAAAAGCCCAAATCCTGGATGTATATATTGCTATATTCATTATATAGAGTATTGACTATCTTTCTATCTCACCCACACACACCTTCTTGTTTTTTAACAGAAGTCATGTCCAACAACCAAAAAATGTTATTAAACTGTACATCTTTAACTTGCAGAGGCCTTAAGGAGTAGATGGGAAGCTTCAGACTTCTCACCCTCAGTGCACATCGCTGCATTCCCAGGCATGAGGGCAGATCCTGGGACTCCTCACAAGGCTCCTCCAGCCCTGGCCCAGGTGGAGTGTGTGTGGTGGAGGTAAGGAGGGTGGGGGAGGCTCTGAAGCCTCCTCTGCAAAGGGAATGGCCAGCAGGGCTGAGGGACCCTGGGCTCTGCACTGAGCCACAAGCACTGCCCTCCCAGCCCTGGGGAGGGGGGGCCAGAAGCAGCAGAAGCATTTTCCTGCTGCTTCTGGCAAGGTGGAGTGATGTTGAGGAGGGCTTTTAGCTTCTTCCCCCAAATCTGGGTCTCTAACTCTCTAAACTGCAGCAGGTTCCAAAGATACTGACTTCCCAGTCAAAGGGAAATCAACCCAGGACTCACAGGCTGTCATCCTCCTCTCTCCATAGAGGCTGCACTGCACTCCAACACCCTCCTTTCAGGTCCCAAAGGAGAGGCAAAGACTGTGGATACTTCCAAATGTTGGGGGTGTACATTGTGAAGGATACAGGTAGAAAGCACAACTGAGCCACTAAACATTCCTTATTCTCAGAAACTAAGCATTTGAGAGAAAGTTGCCTGGGGGTCTTGAAACTGTCATGGATCACACTACGAGATAAACCATTTTTCTTCCCATTAATGTTTCTGTCTTCAGCCCCAGGTACCAGTGGTTGTTCTTCTCTGGTTGCCCATACACCATGTCAACAAAGAACTCGGGTTCGTCTTCCGCCTTTTTAATTTCCTCTTTGGTTTCTTCAATGATCCATTGGTTGTTTAGTAGCATATTGTCTAACCTTCACGTGTTTGTTTGGTTGGTCTTTTTTTTGCAGTTTTTTCTTGTACTTGGTTTCTAGTCTCATAGCACTGTGGTCAGAAAAGATGCTTGGTAGGATTTCAATTGTCTTAAATTTAGTGAGGCTTGTTTTGTGGCCTAGCATGTGGTCTACATACAGAATGGGAGAACATATTTGCAAACAATGAGATGGACAAGGGCTTGATTTCCAAAATACACAAACTGCTTATACAGTTCAATTGAAAAAAAAAAAAAAGAACAAACAACCCAATCAAAAAATGGGCAGAATAAAATAGACATTTCTCCAAAGAAGATATACAGATGGCAAACAGGCACATAAAAAGTTGTTCAACATCACTAATTATTAGAGAAATGCAAATCAAACTACAATGTGGTACCACCTCACACCAGTCAGAATGGCTGTCATGAAAAAGTCTACAAATAATAAATGCTGAAGAGGGTGTGGAGAAAAGGGAACCCTCCTATACTGTTGGTGAGAATGTAAATTGGTGCAGTCACTGTGGAGAACAGTATGGAGGTTTCTTAAAAAACTAAAAATAGAGTTACCATATGATCCAGCAATCCTACTCTTGGGCATGTATCTGGAAAAGATGAAAACTCTAATTCAAAAAGATACATGCACCTGAATATTCATAGCAGCACTATTTACAATAGCCAAGACATGGAAGTGACCTGAATGTTCATTAACAGATGAATGGATAAAGAAAATGTGATATATATATATATATACATACACACACACAATGGAATATTACTCAGCCATAAAAAAGAATGAACCAAAGCCATTTGCAGCAGCATGGATGGACTTAGAGATTATCATACTAAGTGAAGTAAGTCAGATAAAGAAAGACAAATATCATATGATACTGCTTATATGTGGAATCTAATAAAATGATACAAATGAATGTATTTACGAAACAGAAAAAGACACACAGACATAGCAAACAAACTAATGGTTACCAAAGGGGAAAGATGGGGTGGAGGGATAAACTGCGAATTTGGGATTAATAGATACACACTACTATATATAAAACAGATAAGCATCAAGGACCTACTGTATAGTACAGGGAACTGTATTCAATATCTTGAAATAACCTACAACAGAAAAGAATATGAAAAAGTATATATATATATAAAACATTGAATCACTTTTCTGTATACCTGAAACATTGTAAATCAACTATAATGCAATAAAATAAATTTAAAAATAACATTAAATTAAAAAATTATTAGTGGATAATGCTTCGGAAATAAAGTCATTAAATGTCATACTATGTAGAAGTCATTCTAATTTTTCACGATTATTTTATTAAAACATCAAATATATTAGAGTTAATTTAATAAAATTGCATTTTGTGAATTGAGTAATCATTTGATTTTGAGAGCAGGAATAAAAGATGATGGAGTAGGAGACAAGGTATATTACACTGAAAAAATATCAGGCTTCCTTTTTTAAATTAATTAATTAGTTAATTTATTTATTTTTGGCTGTGTGGGGTCACAGACATATGCTCTTAAAATCAGAGCCAAGAGGACTTTTCAAGCCTTCTACACTTAGAATATTTTGTAAGCACTAGAGTTTTCTCTAGGCAGTTAAAAATTCAGGGTACTACTTCTTCTGAAACAATTAGAATTTTTCCTGCTTCTTCTGACAAGTTTTTCCCCCAAGGGTTACCTGTAACTGATGATCAAGGCAGGTGTTTATAGCTGTGTAGTCCAGATCTTCTCACTCTGTTCCCCTAGACAAGTAGACCTGACGTGCTGTTTATAAAAAATGAATTTGTTGAAACTTTTTATTAAGGAGAGGATACTTTGGTAATATGCATAATCTCACTCTACATGAAGTTTTTTGGAGCTTATTCTATTTTATATTGCATTTAAAACAAATTGGTGTCATATCAGTGCAAAATAAATTAACCAAATATTTGTCAAACACTGTTTTATTTTATGTGCTATAAACAAAATATGTCACTGACACTTTTATGTTTCTAGTTCCTGAGGACGATTCATTTAGAAAAGGAAAGAAGAAGTGCACTGGAACAAAATGCATGTTATTAAATATTCAATAACAGTTGGCACAGGCACAATTAGACAAGGAGCATCCAGTGAAATAAAAACTGTTATATGCTTTGAAAAAAACACACACTTCGATAGATAGGTTAGTGGTCAAATTATTCAAGTTACAATTACAGCAAGAGTAATATGGTACTGTTTAAAGGTTCATAAAGCTGCCCTTGGGATATTTAAATCAAAGAGAAGATGACCAAGCAAACCTAATTGGTCTATATTTAGCTTTCTCATTGCAAGTATAGAATTCTTTACTAATGTCATTTTTATTTTTAAATATATATTATCTGGTCTTGGAAAAGCAACTAAGATACATGAAAACTAAAAAGGTATTCAGGATTTTGAATTTCTATTATTTTACTTTCCAGAGTAACCAGGAAAGAAAATACTTTAGAAGAAACACATCAAAACATCAGTAGAACATACTGCTTCCCATGGAAAATGGGGTACCCTGAATTATATAAAAGTGGTGTCTTTGTATTTATTCAGCTCACTTTTTCCCCTGAAGAGTATGTGGTGGTTCGTGCCTCTATAAATTAAACCAGAGCTAGGATGAATATTAAAGGGTGTGTGGAATCACTGAAGAGAAAGAATTGCTAACTTTAAATGGATACACAGATGATAATTGAATGAGTATTTGTGATTGACTATTGTGCATAAATTTCAAACATGCCACATAAAAATGTAAGGGAATTTTTCATTTTGTGGGCTTCTTAGCTTATGGACAATTTTCTTTATGTAATTCCCTACCCTAGATATCTTGATGGGAAGCAAAACCTGTCTGCCATGACTGAAGATGAAAATGCCAGATACTATCTTGTCTTCCCTGCAATTAGGCTGTGGTCATGGGAAAATCAGGGATAATGGCAGTATCATGTTTCCAGGCACACCTGTAACACTAGTATAAGTTCTGAGAGGAAGACATAATACCAAGGAAGCCAAGGAACAAAGCAGATTTAAGAAGTATGACAACGAGAGAATTTAGGGTGTATTTATGGCAAAGAGGCTTGCCTGTAAGGAAGTAAATCAGAAGCCTACTGTGATTCTTGAAGACTAACATTGACCCCAAGTCAGGTACCTGTCCTAACAATTATTTGAATGATTGAGCCTTAAAACAATACTCTGCCTTACAAACTTCAGAGAAGGAAGCAGGTTTCAAAAGCTATATATTCCCCAAACATCCACTTTAGATGTGGTCAACAAGGATAAGAGACAAACCAGATGACTCTCCCAGAGGCTGAGAGCAGGTGTCTGTGAGAATAAAGGACTAAAGAAGTTCCTCTTGGAGAACAGAATCAGGTACTTCTCAAGGAACTTTCCTCCTTCTAGTGCTTTCTCTATAAAATTCCATTATCATTATGAATCAGTAATAGCTGTTTGTCTCTTATTAATCAGTTTTTATAATGGAAGTTTTTATTGTGCCTATTGTGTCCGAATTACACCACTGTATATGAAAAGAGACGTACAGAAAACTTGTTTCTATTTTTATTTTCACACATTATAAGAATAGAAGAAATCTCTTCTAGATCTGATGGAGAAAACTCATTTACAGGAAAATTGAACATTAAACTGAATGCCTTAAGTACGTGGAACGTTGAATTATCTCTCCTATGTGCAGATGGGATTATGTTCTGGGAGAGAAGGACTGTCCATGGGTGTTTGGTAGCCATATTCAACACATGTGGCCAGCTGTGACAAGAATTATGCCCCCTTTCATGGACTACAGTTACTTCTGGGAAGATGCTACAGTCAAGAACTGTATTTTTAACCCTCCCCTTTTCTCACCCTTGATCACTGAACGTATATAGAACCATATTTGTCACCCATGACAAAGGAGTAGAAGTGTCGAGTATCATTTTGGGGCCAATACCAATATGAAGCTTGTGTGCTTTCTCTGTCCTCTCTCTTCTTTAATATTCAAACTTTCAACTGAATATTGAGGGAAGCTGGGATCCATGTAGTGAAGGTATAAAGCCTGTGTCAACATGTAGTCTTTAATAATTGCCAGTATAGGCCATCTCCACCATCACCATCAATCAGAAACACCAATACAAACATACCTCATTTCATTGTTCTTCACTTTATTTCACTTTACAGATACTGCATTTCTTACAAATTGAAGGACTGTGGCAACCCTGTGTTGTCAGATAATGGTTAGCATTTTTTATCAATAAAATATTTTAAATTAAGGTATGTACATTGTTTTTTAGACATAATGCTATTGCACACTTAATAGACTATAGTATAGTGTGAACATAACTTTTATATGTACTGGGAAACCAAAAAATTTGTGTGAAACAATTTATTTTCACTTTTTTTCAGTGGTCTGGAACCAAACCCGCATTACCTTCAAGGTATGCCTACACTATCTGAATTAAAATAATGGTCTAGTGGTGCAATTCACAAATATATTGAGCTAGTATTAACCTAATCAAAATGCGCTGTAAAACCTTAAGACAGAGACATGTCAAATGACTCCTTATCCTTATTATCAGCTTATGCTCATATTGAAATAGCCAGCTAGCTAATAACTTTGATGGCACACAATATTTTTTTCATTAAACATAGAGTATATTGTTAATATTATTCCCCGCCACCACCACCACCTTTAAGTATCAGTCAGGGTTTGGTCAGGAAAACAGAGTCACTACAAATGTAGAAAAAGGAGATTTCATTAAGGAATTAGAATTTATTTGAATGTGGATAAAGATGGAGCGATGGATGTCTAGAAGTGGGAATCACTGAATCAGAAAGATAGTCACTGGCAAAGCCATGCAAAACACTGGTATGGGTAGACAAAATACAGCATGAAGGAAAATCCAAGAAACCATTCAGATCTAGACACTGCAGTGCTAAGCCATAACAGGTTTGCTTATAGAGAGCTGTAGAAACTATCAGCTGTGTGGAATCTTTGCCTGGAAATTGCTGCCTCTGTGGCAACATCTATTTCAGTGGGAATGGCTGCTTCTGCAGGACCCCAGCCAAGCACCTGGGGGTGAGTTTGGGACTGCTATTGGTAAGCAAGGCCAGCAGCCAGAAATTTAGGTGGGACTCGAGGCAGGAAGGGAATAAGAACAAGCTGGGGCTCGAGAGGGAGCACTTCGTTGTCCATGGTTATTTATGACCTTTGTAGAGAAACTCTGTGAGAAAGATGGCCTCTCTTCCCTTATTCCTTCTGAAATATGCATGAGTTTCTGTAATTAGCTAAGTCTAATCTGGACTCTATATTACAGAGGATTCTGGTAAAAATAGGTTCCCAGCCTTAGACACAAAGTTATTCACAATATTTCTTTATTCTTCATTTTCTTTTTACCATCTGTTGGATCTTTACCCCTTCAATCCTGATACTGATTTCACTAATTACTCCTCTTGATATGTCATTAAAAATTTTTTAATTGGTTCTTTCATTCTGACATCTTAATTTTGAGGTTTAGACCATTATTTTAAAAACTTTATTATTTTCTAATATTAGCTTTAAATCTAGGTATTTCCCTGTTAGCATAGCTTTAGTTATATAAAGTTTGGTATGTTGTCTTCTTAATATCATTCATTTAAAATTTCATTGTGATATCTTTTTTGACCTATGGGTTATCTTGAAGTGATATATTGCTTAATTTACAAGTATTTGGTAATTTGGTAAATATTGCTTTGTCACTGACTTTTAATATTTAAAAGTTTACATATAATTTAAATGTTTTCAATTATAGTACATCATTTATGGACCAGTATATGACCTATATCATGCATGTTATATGTGAATTTGAAAATGATGTGTCTTCTACAGTTGTTAGAAGTTTTGATTTATAAATTACAGATGAAATAGGCTTGTATTGTTGTCTAAATCTTCTCTGTCTTTATTAAATTTTTGTCTACCCCTTATTTTTTGGATGAATTAAATTTTTCAAATTAATATAGAGTGGCAAAGGACTTAGGATAGCTAAACCAAGTATGAAAATGAAGAAGAAAGCTAGAAGACTTACCATACAAGATTTCAAGAACTAAAACTACATGAATCCAGTGTGATAGTTGCTTAATGATTGAAATACAAATCAGTGGAACAGAATAGACAGTCCATAAATATATCTACACTTATATGGTTAATTGATTTTTCACAGATGTGCCAAAGCAATTAAATAGAAAGATAGTATTTTCAACAAATATTGCTGAAACAAGTAGATATCCGTATAGAGAGAAAAAAAGGAACCTCAAGGTTTACTTTCCATATACACATAAATTAGTTTAAAATGGATCATGGTGCTTAATACACAAACAAACCACTGAATTTCAGAGGAAAACATGAGAAATTTTTGTCATATTAGACTGCTTTCCCAAAAACTACATCAAAAGCAAAAATTACACCTGAAATTAATTGATAAAATGAACATCATCAAAATTAAAACCTTTTGGCTTCCTGGAAAAGGTGGCAGAGTAGAAGGACCTTGAGTGCACCTCCTCTCGCAAACACACCAAAATCACAACTAAATGCTGAACAACCATCAATTAAAAAGACTAGAGCCTACCAAAAAAGATATTCTGCACCCAAAGACATAAAAAAGAAACCAAAACAAGTTGGTAGGAGGAGTGCACCAAGAACAGGCCAATTATAATTACTGAAATTAAATGTGTGATTAAAAACTCCCAACAAACAAAAAGCAGGACCAGATAGCTTCACAGGTGAATTCTATCAAACATTTAGAGAAGAGTTAACACCTGTCCTTCTGAAACAATTCCAAAAAATTGCAGATAAGAAACACTTCAAAACTCATTCTATGAGGCCACCATCACCCTGATACCAAAACCAGACAGATACCACAAAAAAAAAGAAAGAAAGAAAATTACAGGCCAATATCACTGATGAATATAAATGCAAAAATCCTTAATAAAATACTAGCAAACTGAATCCAACAATACATTAAAAGGATCATACACCATGATCAAGTGGGGTTTATCCCAAGGATGCAAAGATTTTTCAATATCCAAAAATCATTCAGTGTGATATACCACATGAATAATTTGAAGAATAAAAACCATATAATCATCTCAATAGATTCAGAAAAATCTTTTGATAAAATTCAACATTAATTCATGATCAAAACTCTCCAGAAAGTGGGCATAGGGAACCTACCTCAACATAATAGAGGCCATATATGACAAACCCACAGCTAACATCATACTCAATGGTGAAAAGCTGAAAGCATTTCCTCTAAGATCAGAAACAAGACAAGGATGCCCACTCTCACCACTGTTTTTCAACATAGCTTTGGAAATCTTAGCCATAGTAATTAGAGAGGAAAAAGAAATAAAAGGAATCCAAATTTTAAGGGAAAAAGTAAAATTGTCACTGTTTGCAGATGACATGATACTATATATAGAAAATCCTAAAGACACTACCATAACTACTAGAGCTTATCAATGAATTCACTAATGTTGAAGGATACAAAATTAATATGCAGAAATCTGTTGCATTTCAATACACCAACAATGAAAGATCAGAAAGAGAAATTAAAGAAACAATCCCATTCACCATCGTATCAAAAAGAATAAAATAACTAGGAATAAACCTACCTAAGGAGGTGAAAGACCTGTACTCTGAAAACTATAAGATGTTGATGAAAGAAATCAAAGATGACACAAACAGGTGGAAAGATATACTCTCTTCTTGGATTCGAAGAATCAATATTGTCAAAATGACTATATTACCAAAGGCAATCTACAGATTCAATGCAATCCCTATCAAATTACCAATGATATTTTTCACAGAACTAGAACAAAAAAAAATTAAATTTGTATGGAAACACAAAAGATACCATATAGCCAAAACAATCTTGAGAAAGAAAAATGGAGCTGGAGAAATCAGGCTCCCTGACTTCAGAACATACTACAAAGCTACAGTAAGCCAAACAGTATGGTACTGTCACAAATACAGACATATAGATCAATGGAACAGAATAGAAAGCCCACAAATGAACCCACACACCTATAGCCAATTAATCTACACAAAGGAGGCAAGACTATACAATGGAGATAAAACTGTTTCTTCAATAAGTGATGCTTTGGAAACTGGAAATCTACATGTAAAATAAATAAAATTAGAACATTCTCTAATACTATATACAAAAATAAACTCAAAATGATTTAAAGACCTAAATGTAAGACTGGATACTATAAAACTCTTAGAGGAAAACAGGCAGGACACCCTTTGATATAAATTGTAACAGTATCTTTTTGGATTTGTCTCCTAGAATAATGGAAATAAGAACAAAAATAAATAAATGGGACCTAATTAAACTTAAAATCTTTTGCAGAGCAAAGGAAAACTTCAACCAAATGAAAACACAACCTACAAAATGGGAGAAAATATTTGCAAATGATGTGACTGACAAGGGCTTAATCTACAAAATATACAAACAACACATACAACTGAATATCAAAAAAACAAACAACCCAATCAATAAATGGGCAGAAGATCTAAATAGACATTCTCCAAAGAAGACATGCAAAAATGCCTAAAGGCACATGAAAAGATGCTCAACAGCACTAATTATTAGAGAAATACAAATCAAAACAACAATGTGTAATCACCTCACACCAGTCAGAATGGCCATCATCAAAAAGTCTACAAATAATAAATGCTAGAGAGGGTATGGAGAAAAACAAACCCTCTTATACTGTTGTTGGGAATGTAAATTTGTGCAGCCACTATGGAGAATGGTATGGAAGTTCCTTAAAAAACTAAACATAGAGCTACCATATGATCCTACAGTCCCACTCCTGGGCATATATGTGGAGAAAACTATAATTAGAAAATATGCGTGCACCCCAATGTTCATTGCAACACTATTTACAATAGTCAGACATGTAAGCAACCTACGTGTCCATCAACAGATGAATGAAGAAAGAAGAGGTGGTGCACATATATATTACTCAGCCATATAAAATGAAAAAAATGCCATTTGCAGCAACATGGATGGACCTACAGATTATCATACTAAGTGAAGTAAGCAAGACATAGACAACTATCATATGGTATCTCTTATATGTGGGATCTAAAAAAATGATCCAAATGAACTTATATGCAACACAGAAATAGACCTACAGACTTAGAAAAAAACTTATGGTTACCAAAGTGGAAAGGGGAGTTGGGGGAGGAATAAATTAC
This sequence comes from Balaenoptera acutorostrata, assembly GCF_949987535.1. NCBI lineage: Eukaryota > Metazoa > Chordata > Mammalia > Artiodactyla > Balaenopteridae > Balaenoptera > Balaenoptera acutorostrata. The sequence goes on along the minus strand of NC_080067.1, from coordinate 100,687,004 downwards.
TGGTTTGGAATTAACATATCACATTACTATATATAAAATAGATAACCAACAAGGACCTACTGTATAGCTTAGGGAACTGACTCAATATTTCATAATAACCCATAAGGGAAAATAATCAGAAAAAAGCATATGTAACTATATATGTGAGTATAACTGAATCACTTTGCCATGTACCTAAAATTAACACAACATTGTAAATTAACTCTACTTCAATTTAAAAAAATAAAACATTTTACTCTTTACAGGATATTTAATATAAGAAAATTGCAAGTCACAAACTATGAAAATAATTTGTAAAACAAATGTCTGTCAAAGATCTTGCATCCAAAATGTATAAAGCACTTCTATAATAAGACAATATTAGCCAACAAAAATATTGACAAACTACACAGACATCTCAAAAAAGAAGATACATGAATGTGTAATATACCAAAAAGGAACTTGCATCATCACTGGTTATCATAGAAATACAAATCGAACCTACAGTAGACCTACACACACACACACAAGTGAGCGTGCAAACAGCAAAAGTAAAAATGACTGACACAATGTAGTTTTGGCAAGGATGTGGAGCCACTGCATCCCTCATTCTTTGCTCATGGGAATTCAAAATGTTAGAGCCACTTTGAAAAAGAGTATGGCATATATTTAACATAAAACACAATCATTCCGAAGAGAGACCTTCAAGATGGTGGAGGAGTAAAACATGGAGATCACCTTCCTCCTCACAGATACATCAGAAATAAATCTACATGTGGAACAACTCCTACAGAACACCTACTGAACGCTGGCAGAAGACCTCAGACTTCCCAAAAGGCAAGAAACTCCACATGTACCTGGGTAGGGTAAAAGAAAAAACAGAGACAAAGGAATAGGGATAGGACCTGCACCTCTGGGAGAGAGTTGTGAAGGAGGGAAAGATGCCACACACTAGGAAACCCCTTCACTGGCGGAGATGGGAGGTGGTGGTGGAAGCTCTGGAGCCATGGAAGAGAGTACAGTAACAGGGGTGCAGAGGGCAAAGCGGAAAGATTCCCACATAGAGGATTGGTGCTGACCATCACTCACCAGCCTGAGACGCTTGTCTGCTCACCCACCAGGGCGGGTGGGGGCTGGGAGCTGAGGCTACAGCTTCGGAGGTCAGGGAGAGGACTGGAGTAGGCTGCATGAACACAGCCTGAAGGGGCTAGTGTGCCACAGCTAGCTGGGAGGGAGTCTGGGAAAAAGTCTGGAACTGCCTAAGAGGCAAGAAACCACTGTTTCAGGGTGTGCAAGGAGAGGGGATTCAAAGCACCACCTAAACGGGTTCCAGAGATGGGTGCGAGCCGCGGCTATCAGCGTGGACACAAGAGAAGGGCATGAAACACTAAGGCTCCTGCTGCAGCCACCAAGAAGCCTGTGTGCAAGCACAGGTCACTAGCCACACCTCCCCTCCCGGAATCCATTGCAGCCCACCACTACCAGGATCCCGTGATCCAGGGACAATTTCCGTGGGAGAACACCCGGCATGTCTCAGGCTGTTGCAACATCATGCTGGCCTCTGCCGCTGCAGGCTTGCCCCACATTCTGTACCCCTTCCTGCCCCTGGCCTGAGTGAGCCAGAGCCCCCTAATCAGCTGCTACTTTAACCCCATCCTGTCGGAGAGAAGAACAGACACCCTGAGGTGACCTACATGCAGAGGTGGGGCCCAATCCAAAGCTGAACCCCAGGAGCTGTGGGAACAAAGAAGAGAAAGGAAAATTTCTCCCAGCAGCCTGAAGAGCAGCAGATTAAATCTCCACAATCAACTTGATGTACCCTGCATTTCTGGAATACCTAAATAGACAATGAATCATCTAAAAAATGGGGCAGTGGACTTTGAAAGCAACTGTAGACTTGGGGTTTGCGTTCTGCATCTAATTTGTTTCTGGTTTTATGTTTATCTCAGTTTAGTATTTAGAGTTTATTATCATTGGTAGATTTGTTTATTGATTTGATTGCTCTTTCAATTTTTTAAAATATATAGATATATATATGTATTTTTCCTTTTACTCTTTCTGTGTGTATGTGTATGTGTATGCTTCTTTGTGTGAATTTGCTGTATAGCTTTGCTTTTACCATTTGTCCTATGGTTCTGTCTGTCCATTTTTTTTTGTTTTACTACAGTTTTTAGTGCATGTTATCATTGGTGGATTTGTTTATTGGTTTGGTTGAGCTCTTCTTTCTTTCTTTCTTTCTTTATGACTATTTAATTTTTTATTTTGAAAAAATATTTTTTATTTTAATAACTTTATTTTAATTTATTCTCTTCTTTCTTTCTTTTCTTTCTTTTCTTTCTTTCTATCATTCTTTCTTTATCTCTTTCTTTCTTTCTTTCTTTCTTTCTTTCTTTCTTTCTTTCTCTCCCTTTTCTTCTGAGCGCTGTGCCTGACAGGGTCTTGGTGCTCCAGCCGGGTGTCAGGACTGTTCCTCAGAGGTGGGAGAGCTAAGTACAGGACATTGGTACACCAGAGACCTCAGGGCTCCATGTAATATCAAACAGTGAAAGCTCTCCCAGAGATCTCCATCTCAACGTTAAGACCCAGCTCCCCTCAACGACCAGCAAGCTACAGTGCTGGACACCCTATGTCAAACAATTAGCAAGACAGGAACACAACCCCACCCATTAGCAGAGAAACTGCCTAAAATCATAATAAGGGCACAGACAGCCCAAAACACCACCGGACGTGGTCCTGCCCACCAGAAAGACAAGATCCAGCCTCATCCACCAGAACACAGGCACCAGTCCCCTCCACCAGGAAGCCTACACAACCCATTGAACCAACCTTAGCCACTGGGGGCAGACACCAAAAACAACGGGAACTACGAACCTGCAGCTGGCAAAAAGAAGAACCCAAACATAGTAAGTGAAGCAAAATGAGAAGACAGAGAAACACACAGCAGATGAAGGAGCAAGGTAAAAACCCACCAGACCAAACAAATGAAGAGGAAACAGGCAGTCTACCTGAAAAACAATTCAGACTAATGATAGTAAAGATGATCCAAAATCTTGGAAATAGAATGGAGAAAATACAAGAAAGGTTTAACAAGGACCAAGAAGAACTAAAGAGCAAACAAACAATGATGAACAACACAGTAAATGAAATTAAAAATTATCTAGAAGGATTGAATAGCAGAATAACAGAGGCAGAAGAACAAATAAGTGACCTGGAAGATAAAATAGTGGAAATAACTACCGCAGAGTAGAATAAAGAACAAAGAATGAAAAGAATTGAGGACGGTCTCAGAGACCTTTGGGACAACATTAAATGCACCAACAGTCAAATTATAGGGGTCCCAAAAGAAGAAGAGAAAAAGAAAGGGACTGAGAAAATATTTGAAGAGATCATAGTTGCAAACTTCCCTGATATGGGAAAGGAAATAGTCAATCAAGTCCAAGAAGTGCAGAGAGTCCCATGCAGGATAAATCCAAGGAGAAACACACCAAGACTATCAAAAATTAAATACAAAGAAAAAATATTAAAAGCAGCAAGGGAAAAACAACAAATAACATACAAGGGAATCCCCATAAGGTTAATGGCTGATCTTTCAGCAGAAACTCTGCAAGCCAGAAGGGAGTGACAGGACATATTTAAAGTGATGAAGGAGGAAAACCTACAACCAAGATTACTCTACACAGCAAGGATCTCATTCAGATTCGACAGAGAAATTAAAACCTTTATAGACAAACAAAGCTAAGAGACTTCAGCAACACGAAACCAGCTTTACAAAAAATTCTAAAGGAACTTCTCTAGGGAGGAAACACAAGAGAAGGAAAAGAACAACAAAAAACCCCAAAACAATTAAAAAAATGGTAACAGGAACATACATATTGATAATTACCTTAAATGTAAATGGATTAAATGCTCCAACCAAAAGACATAGACTTTCTAAGTGGACACAATAATAACACCCACATATATGCAGTCTACAAGAGACCCACTTCAGACCTAGGGGCACATACAGACTGAAAGTGAGGGGATGGTAAAATATATTCCATGCAAATGGAATTCAAAAGAAAGCTGGATTAGCAATTCTCATATGAGACAAAACAGACTTTAAAATAAAGACTATTACAAGAGACAAAGAAGGACACTACATAATGATCAAGGGATCAAACCAAGAAGAAGATATAACACACTTGTAAATATTTATGTACCCAACATAGGAGCACCTGAATACATAAGGCAAATGCTAACAGCCATAAAAGGGGAAATTGACAGTAACACAATCATAGTATGGGACCCTAATACCCCACTTTCACCAATGGACAGATCATCCAAAATGAAGATAAATAAGGAAACACAAGCCTTAAATGATACATTAACAAGATGTACTTCATTGATATTTATAGGACATTCCATCCAAAAACAACAGAATACACTTTCTTCTCAACTGCTTATGGAACATTCTCCAGGACAGATCATAACTTGGGTCACAAATCAAGCCTTGGTAAATTTAAGAAAATTTAAATCGTATCAAGTATCTTTTCCAACCACAATGCTATTAGACTAGATATCAATTACAGGAAAAGATCTGTAAAAAATACAAACACATGGAGGCTAAACAATACACTACAAAATAACCACGAGATAACTGAAGAAATCAAAGAGGAAATTAAAAAATACCTAGAAACAAATGACCATGAAAACACGATGACCCAAAACCTATGGGATGCAGCAAAAGCAGTTGTAAGAGGGAAGTTTATAGCAATACAATCTTACCTCAAGAAACAAGAAACAACTCAAATAAACAACCTAACCTTACACCTAAAGCAATAAGAGAAAGAAGAACAAAAAAACCCCAAAGTTAGCAGAAGGAAAGGAATCATAAAGATTAGATCAGAAATAAATGGAAAAAAATGAAGGAAACAATAGGTAACATCAAGAAAACTGAAAGCTGGTTCTTTAAGAAGATAAACAAATTTGATAAACCATTAGCCAGACTCATCAAGAAAAAAAAAAGAGAAGACTCAAATCAATAGAATGAGAAATGAAAACGGGCAAGTAACAACCGACACTGCAGAAATACAAAGGATCATGAGAAATTAGTACAAGCAACTATATGCCAATAAAATGGACAACCTGGAAGAAATGGACAAATTCTTAGAAAAGCACAACCTTCCGAGACTGAACCAGGAAGAAGTAGAAAATATAAATAGACCAATCACAAGCACTGAAATTGAGACTGTGATTAAAATTTTCCAGCAAACAAAAGCCCAGGACCAGATGGCTTCACAGGCGAATTCTATCAAACATTTACAGAAGAGCTAACACCTATCCTTCTCAAACTCTTCCAAAATATAGCAGAGGGAGAAACACTCCCAAACTCATTCTACGAGGCCACCATCACCCTTATTCCAAACCAGACAAAGATGTCACTGAGAAATAAAACTACAGACCAATACCTCTGATGAACATGGATGCTAAAATCCTCAACAAAATATAGCAAAGAGAATCCAACAGCACATTAAAAGGATCATACACCATGATCAAGTGGGGTTTATCCCAGGAATGCAAGGATTCTTCAATATATGCAAATCAATCAATGTGATATACCATATTAACAAATTGAAGGATAAAAACTACATGATCGTCTCAGTAGATGCAGGAAAAGCTTTCGACAAAATTCAACACCCATTTATGATAAAAACCCTCCAGAAAGTAGGCATAGAGGGAACTTACCACAACATAATAAAGGCAAGACATTACAAACCCAAAGCCAGCATCGTTCTCAGTGGTGAAAAACTGAAACCATTTCCTCTAAATCAGGAACTAGACAAGGTTGTCCATTCTCAACACTACTATTCAACATAGTTTTGGAAGTTTTAGACATAGCAATCAGAGAAGAAAAAGAAATAAAAGGAATCCTAATCGGAAAAGAAGAATTAAAGCTGTCACTGTTTGCAGATGACATGATACTATACATAGAGAATCCTAAAGATGCTACCAGAAAATTATTATAGCTAATCAGTGAATTTGGTAAAGTCACAGGATACAAAATTAATGCACAGAAATCTCTTGCATTCCTATACACTAATGATGAAAAAACTGAAAGAGAAATTAAGGAAACACTCCCATTTACCATTGCAACAAAAAGAATAAAATACCTAAGAATAAACCTACCTAAGGAGACAAAAGACCTGTAGGCAGAAAACTATACGACACTGATGAAAGAATTAAATTAAAGATGATACAAACAGATGGAGAGATATACCATGTTCTTGTATTGGAAGTATAAACATTGTAAAAATGACTATATCACCCAAAGCAGTCTACAGATTCAATGAAATCCCTATCAAACTACCAATAGCATTTCTCACAGAACTAGAACATAAAGTTTCACAATTTGTAAGGAAACACAAAAGACCCCGAATAGCCAAAGCAATCATAAGAAAGAAAAACGGAGCTGGAGGAATCAGGCTCCCTGACTTCAGACTATAATGGAAAGCTCCAGTAATCAAGACAGTATGGTATTGGTTCAAAAACAGAAATATAGATCAATGGGACAGGATAGAAACCCCAGAGATAAACCCACGCACATATGGTCACCTTATTTTTGGGAAAAGAGGCACAAATATACAATAGAGAAAAGACAGCCTCTTCAATAAGTGGTGCTGGACAGCTACATGTATAAGAATGAAATTAGAACACTTCCTAACACCATACACCAACATAAACTCAAAATGGATTAAAGACCTAAATGTAAGGCCAGACACTATAAAACTTAGAGGAAAACATAGGAAGAACACTCTTTGACATCAATCACAGCAAGATCCTTTTTGACCCATCTCCTAGAGAAATGGAAATAAAAACAAAAATAAACAAATGGGACCTAATGAAACTTAAAAGCTTTTGCTCAGCAAAGGAAACCATAAACAAGATGAAAAGACAACCCTCAGAATGGGAGCAAATATTTGCAAACAAAGCAACTGATAAAGGATTAATCGCCAATATATACAGGCAGCTCATGCAGCTCAATATTAAAAAAACAAACAACCCAATCCAAAAATGGGCAGAAGATCTAAATAGACATTTCTCCAAAGAAGATATACAGATTGCCAACAAACACATGAAAGGATGCTCAACATCACTAATCACTAGAGAAATGCAAATCAAAACTGCAATGAGGTATTACCTTACACCAGTCAGAATGGACATCATCAATATATCTACAACAATAAATGCTGGAGAGGGTGTGGAGAAAAAGGAACCCTTTGCACTGTTGGTGGGAATGTAAATTGATACGGCTACTATGGAGAACAGTATGGAGGGTCCTTTAAAAACTAAAAATAGAACTACCATATGACACAGGAATCCCACTACTGGGCATATACCCTGAGAAAACCATAATTCAAAAAGAGTCATGTACCACAATGTTCATTGCAGCTCTACTTACAATAGCCAGGACACAGAAGCAACCTAAGTGTCCATCAACAGATGAATGAGTAAAGAAGATGTGGCACATATATACAATGGAATATTACTCAGCCATAAAGAGAAATGAAATTGAATTATCTGTAGTGAGGTGGATGGACCTAGAGATTGTCGTATAGAGTGAAGTATGTCAGAAAGAAACAAACAAATACTTTATGCTAACACATATATATGGAATGTAAAAAAAAAAAAAAATCTGAAGAACCTAGGGGCTGGACAGGAATAAAGACGCAAACCTAGAGAATGGACTTGAGGACACGGCGAGGGAGAAGGTTAAGCTGGGACGAAGTGAGGGTGTGGCATGGACATATATACACTACCAAATGTAAAATAGATACCTAGTGGGAAGCAGCCACATAGCACAGGGAGATCAGCTCAGTGCTTTCTGACCATCTAGAGAGGTGGGATAGGGAGGGTGGGTGGGAGACACAAGAGGGTGAAGATATGGGGATATATGTATATGTATAGCTGATTCACTTTGTTATAAAGCAGAAACTAACACACCATTGTAAAATAATAATACTCCAATAAAGATCTTAAAAAAAAAGAGTAAAAATAAAAGAAAAAAATTAAAAAACACAAAAAATAAAGTCATTCCAATTCTATGTATTTATCTAAGCAAAATTAAAACTTATGTTTACTCAGAAACATGTATACTAATATTTATTTTAGAATAGTCATTAAAGCCTCAGTAAAGCAACCCCAAATCTCCATTAAATGGTGAGTGTATAACTGCATTGTTGTATATGAATACCATGGAATTCTATTCAGCAATAAAAAGGAACAAATTTTTTTGTTGAAATATAGTTGATTTTCAATATTGTGCTAGTTTCACGTGTACAGCAAAGTGTTAAAAATATATATATATATTTCCATTATAGGTTATTACAAGGTATTGAATATAGTTCCCTCTGAAGTATAGTAAATCCTTGTTGTTACTATAAGTTTGTTTTCTATGTCTTTGATTCTTTTTCTATTTTGTATATATATTTTCATTTGTATTATGTTTTTGATCACACATAGAGGTAATATCATATGATATTTGTCTCCCTCTGTCTGTCTTACTTCACTTAGTATGATAATCTGTAAGTCCATCAATATTGCTGCATATGGCAATATCTTATTCTTTTTCATGGCTGAGTAATACTGCATTGTGTATATATACCACATCTTCTTTATCCATTCATCTGTGGATGAACATTTAGGTTGCCTCCATGTCCTGGCTATTGTACATAGTGCTGCTGTGAACATTAGGGTGCATGTATCTTTTCAATTTAGAGTTTTCATTTTTTCTGGGTATATGTCCAGGAGTGGAATTGCTGGGTCTTATGGTAACTCTATTTTTTGTTTTTTAAGGAACCTCCATACTGGTCTCCACAGTGTCTGTACAAATTTACATTCCCACCAACAGTGTAGGAGGATTCTCTTTTCTCCACACCCTCTGCAGCACTTACTATTCATAGACTTTTTGATGATGGCCATTTTGACTGGTGTAAGGTGATAACACATTGTAGTTTTGATTGCATTGCTCTAATAATTAGCGCTGTTGAGCATCTTTCCATGTGCTTGTTGTCCATCTGTATGTATTCTTTGGAGAAATGTCTCTTTCAGAATTCTGCCCATTTTTTGATTGGGTTGTTTGTTTTTTTGATATTAAGCTGTGAGCTGTTTGTATATTTTGGAAATTAAGCCCTTGTCAGTCGTATTGTTTGTAAATATTTTCTTCCAGTTCATAGGTTGTCTTTTTGCTTTGTTTATGGTTTAAAGGGGAACAAAATAATAATGCAATCAACAACATGGATGAATCTTGAAAATATTATGCAAAATGAAAAAGTCAAAAAAGACTATGTACATTAAATGAAACTAGAAGAAGACAAAAGTGACAGAGAGTAGATCAATGATTGCTTGGGGCTGGGTCTTTGGAAAGGAAATTCATGTCAAAGCAAGAAGTAAAAAGGTTTTATGGTATGGGAGCTATTCTCTAATGGTAATATTGGTCACTCAATTTTATACAATTATCAAAATTCAACAAACTTTACATGTAATATGGATAAATTTTATTGTATGTAAATAGTACTTTAATAAACAAAAGGAGGACAAAAGCCGAAAAGATCAATTTATTTCACAACATTAACACAGAAAGGATAGGAAAAATAGCATTACCTGATAGAAAGACTTACCAACTAGTAAGGAAGAGAATTATAGCTATCGCAAAATAAGAATGAACAAAAATTACAGCAAATACCATATTTAATGGTGAAATATTGTCACATAGTCTCAGTTTGGGAACAAACAAGGATGATCATTATTGCTACCTTTAATCATTTTTATTACACTGGAGACCAAAAAGTTAAGGAAAAGAAATAAAAGAATATAGATTGGAAGGAAGACATAACATTCATTATTTGCAGATTTCATAGCTGAATACACAGGAAATCCAAAACAATGAATAAACTTTTAGAATAAATAATTAAATTTATCAAGGTCTTTGTATATATACAAAAAGGAATTGCAGATTTTTGTCTCTGCTCAGATGGAGTAATCCTATTTGTCCTATCTCCTCCCTCTCACAACAACAAAAATAAAACAAAATAAAACCCTGGACATAACACTACAAACAAACTTAGGAAGGTTCAAAGAAGAAGGCCAACAGCCTATCACTGTGAGACATCTCTAAGGATGACAAGGAGGTGAATTCTCTGTTTCCCTTTTGCTTCCAATGTGCCCTGAATAAGCCACTGCAGAAGCCTCTAACCTGGAACCGCTGGCAGGAACAAAAGGAGAAAAAAAGGCCCAAGAAATTGTGTTCCTTCCAAGCCAAAATGTCAGAAAAAGTATTACCTGACAATGTAAAACGTTTCTGGCAAAACCCACCCTCCTCCAATCGAACACTAAAGGGAAAAGCATGCCTTTCTCCTGTTCTTCCAGTTTCTGAGCAGAGTTGGTCTTTCGCCCCTCATCTACCTGCAGGTGGAAGGATGTACCAGTGCTCCCAGTCCCCTACTAGGTGGCGGTAGCAGGGTGGAGCAGGAGCTAAACTGATAGCACTCAGATCTGCTCTCCTATTCACCTGAGGACTGAGTCTCTGGATGAGCAGAGAGCTAATCTTCCATCTTCTTGGCAGGTGGCAATCAGCTGCTGGGTTAGTGTCGGCAGCACTGAGTGGGCACGTTATCTTCCATCCACTGTGCAATTCCCCTGCAGGGATTGTATATTAGCACGGCTGTGCTGGGAGCTGGTTATCCACCTTCCACGCAGCAGAAACAGCAGGTACTCTTAATTCTCCTTCCAAGGTCGACTCAGCAGGGCTGAGCAGGGAGCTGATCTTCTATTCCCTGCCTGGCAAAAGCAGGAGTGCTCATTATTGCCCGCAGGTATAATGTTAGTGGAGGAGTAGCCAGTGGTGAGCTGGACCACCACCAGTACCCAGCAGCAATGAGGCAGAGGAGGCGCTGGAAGGGGGAACTAGTGAGCACTCCATTTCCACCCTTCCCTCTCTTGGTGTCAGTACTGGGGAGCTGAGCTTCTACCTGCAACCTGCAGCAACCTGGCAGTCAGTCAGCCTTCTGCTCCCCCCTCCCTGGTGCCAGTAGGGCTCAGTGGGAAATTGAGCATACACATTCACCCAGCCCTAATGCTACAGCACAGCAGAACTGCCTGCCTAAAGGAGAGCATTAAAAAGACTCAGAGTCTAGAATGCAATATCCGAAATTTCCAAGACACAATTGAAAATCACTCCTCATAGCAAGAACCAGGAAAATTACAACATGAATGAGAAAAGACAGTTAACAACTGACAATAACAAATTGAATCAAATATTGGAATTATCTGGGAAGAAAATATCTATGATAAAAAGGATCTAACAAGCAATTACAAGTTCTCTTGAAACAACTATGTTTTTAAAAGAGAAAAGATCAATAAAAACATAGATGTTATTTAAAAAGAAGTAAATAGAAATTTATAAAACTGGAAAAGAGAATAACTGAAACTAAGGTAAAGGACCTAAGAGGAAATGAGATTTGTACACTTCACTTGAAGTGGTAAAACATCATTAAGTAGACCATAGTAAATTATGTATATATACTGTAGTAACTAGAGAACCAATAGGAAAACATACAAAGCAATATACTGTTAAAAAAAAAAAACAAAAAACAAAACACTGTAAAAAAATCAAGATATATTCTAAAAAATGTTCAAGTAACCACAGGAAATTAAGAAAAGTTAAACAGAAAAATGAGAAATAGAAAACAAATAATAAATGGGAGACTTAAGCACTAACATAGCAATAAATATATTATGTTTAAATAGTCTAAATACAGCAAGTTAAAGAAAGATTGGTGGAGTAGATAAACATATTATTCAACAATATTCTGTCTACAAGAAACTCACTTCAAATACACTGAACTAGTTAGTTTTAAGGTAAAGGATATAAATATAAATATATGTATATATCATGAACACATTAATCAAAGAAAACAGTGAGATTGGCCATATTAATATCAGAAAAAGTAACCTTCAAAGGAAAGAAAATTAATAGAAACAAAGAGGACCATTACATAAAAGGACCAATCTGCCAGGAAGGCATAACAATCTTAAATGCATAAACACAAAACAACAAAACCTCAAAATGCATGAAGCAAAAACTGACAGAGATGAAAGGAGAAATAGATAAATACAAAATTATAGTTGGAGATTTTCGTACCCACTATCAGCACCTGATAGAACTTATAGACAGAAAACCAACAATGATATGGAATTCAACGACACCATCAACCAATAAAATCTAATCAAAACATATAGAATACTACACCCCAAAACACAGAATACACATTCCTTTTAATCATCTGTGGAACATATACAATGATATTCTATATCCTGGGCCATAAAACAAACTTCAATACATTTTAAACATTGATCTAATACAGAATAGGTTATCTTAATATAATGAAGTCAAATTAGAACTCAATAGCAGAAAACAGCAGAGAAATCTCAAAATCCTTGGAACTTATACAACACATTTCTAAATAATGCATGGGTCAATGAAGTAATCTCAAAGGAAACTTTAAAAATACAGAGAACTGAATGAAAATGAAAACACAACATATCAAAAATAGTAGAATGCAGCTAAAGCAGTTCAGAGGGATACTTATAGGACTAAATACGTTATATTGGAAAAAAGTTCTCAAATCAATAATTTAAGTCCCTACTTTAAGAAACTAAAAAAAGAAGATCAAAATAAACACAGCGATGAGTAGAAAGAAAATAACACAGATAAGAACAGAAATCAATAAAACTGAAAGTAGGAAAACAATTAAAAATACAGTGAAACAGAGAGTGGGTCCAAAAAATGTAATAAAATTTATAAAACTCTAGGATTCTGAGAAGTATAAGAAGAACAAAGACATAAATCTCCAACATCAGAAATAAAACAGGAAATATCACTAAAGATCCTGCAGCCATTAAATATAAAATAAAGGGATAATATTACCCATTTTATACTCATAAATTTGACAACTTAGAATTTGGACGTTCTTCAAAAAACTAAGAACTATCAAAACTCAACCAAGATGAAGCAGATAATCTGAATAGTCCAGTAAACATTAAGAAATAGGAAACAGGATATTGAAATTGAATACTTCAAACGCTCCTCTAAAAAATCTTCAGACACAGGATTTCAGTGGAGAATTCCACCAAACATTTAAAGATGAACAAGCAACCATTTTACAAATTCTCTTCCTGAACAAAGGGGGATGGAATACTTCCCAACTCATTTTGTGAAGCCAGTATTACCCTGAATACTAACCCAAAACAGACAATTAAAAAACAACAACAACAAAAACCCAAAAAAAACAAAACAAAGCAAACATACACAAGAAAGAAAAACTACAGTCTTAGATTAAAAAATTTAACAAAATAAATATTAAAAAATCAAGTCCAGCTATTTGTAAAAATAATTATATAACATGACTAAGTAGGATTTAATCCAGGTATATAAGGCTTAGTCTGCATTCAAAATTAGTCAGTGTAATCCACAATATCAACAGGTATAAAAGGAAAAAATCATATAATCATATTAACTGATGCATAAAAAGCATTTGTCAGAATCCAAATCCCATTCATGATAAACTCTCAGCAAACTAGGAATGGAGGGGAACTTCCTCAATTTGATAAAGAACATCTAGAAAAAGCCTACAGCTGGCATTATACTTAATATTGTAAGACAATGTTTTCCTTCTAAGATCAGGAAAAAGAACACGGTATCTCCTCTCACCACTCTTTTTCAATGTAATGAAAGTGGAGTTCTAGCCATTGCAAAATGGAAAGCAAAATAAATAAAAGGCATTCATACTGTAAAGAAAGAAATAAAACTCTATTTTCAGATGCCATGATTTTCTACATAGAAAATCTCAAGGAATATTAAATATAGCAAACAAAAAACATCTCTTAGGACTAATAGGTAAGAAACAAGATCACACATAAAAATCAATCATACTTCTATATACTAAAAATGCACATGTGGGAAGCAAAATTAAAATTATAATACCATACACAGTCACTCCAAATATGATAAAATACTTAAGTGTACACTTTAACAAAACATATACAGGACGTGTATGCTAAAAAGTAAAAAATGCTGATAAAATCAAAGAGCCCATAAATAAATGGAGAGACATACTGTATTCATGGATTGGAAGACTTAACAAAAATATCTATATCTTTGGTCTTGGTCTACAGGTTTAATACCATTCCTATAAAAATTTTAGAAATATTTTTAGTAGACATAGACAAGCTCATTCTAAAATATATATGGAAAGGCCATAGGCCATAGAAGAATTTCTTTTTTTAATTTTGAAAAAAGCAAGAGGAATCATTGTATTTCAGACTATATTTAGGATATTTAGGACTATAATATAGTAATCAAGACAATGTAGTATTACTGGAACAATAGACACATAAATGAATGAAAATTAATATAGAACCCAGAACTAAACTCACAGAAATATGTCCAACTGACTTTGACAAAGGTGTAAAAGCAATGGAAGAATGACAGACTTTTTAAATAATTGTGCTGGATCAACTGGTATCCATAGCCAGGCAGGCATAGATACAATACATACATATGTACATACATACATTCATACATACATAAATAGTAACCGGATCTAAACTCACACCTTATACAAAAATTAACACAAAATAGATTATAAACTTCAATATAAAACATACAAAACTTTAAAAAAATTCAGGAATAAATCTTTGGAATGTAGGTCTGGGCAAAGAAAGTTTAGATCTGACATCAAAACCTTGTTCTATAAAATAAAATAATAATAAACTGAGCCTCATAAAAGTAAATAAAACTTTTACCATGTGAAAGACTTTATAGGATGAAAGGAAAAGCTACAGACTGGTTAATAATATTTTAAAACCACGTATCTGATAAAGGACTAGCACCTTGACTACATAATGAGCCCTTAGAACACAAAAGTAAAAAAAGCAAACAATCCAACTAGAAAATGGGCAAAAGAAACAAACTGAAATTTCACCGAAGAGGATATATAGAAAGCGAATAAGCACACAAAAAGATGTTAAACATCATTATTCACTAGAGAAATGCAAATTAAATCACAATGAGATATCACTATACATCTATTAGAAAATAAAATAAAATAAAATAAAATAAAATAAAAGTAGTGACAAAACCAAATGCTTGCAAGGATACATAGAAACCACATCACTCATACATTACTGACAGGAATGTAAAATGATATAGCCACGCTGTAAAGTAGTTTGACCCATTTGTAAAACTAAGCATAAAAATACCATATGTCCTTATAATTGCATTCTTGGACACTTATCTTAGAGAAATGAAGATTTAGGTTCATACAGAAACCTGTATATAATGTTTATAGCATTTTTATTTGCAATAACTCCAAACTGGAAACAACCCAGATGCCTTTCAGTTGGCTGATGGTTACACAACTGTGGTACATCCATACCATGTCATGCTACTCAAGCAACAAAAAGGAACAGTTTATTGATACATTCAATGATTGGATGAACCCACAGGGAGTTATGCTAATGAGATATCAATAATAAAAGAATATATACTGTATGATTTCATTTATATGACATTCTTAAGATGACAAAATCGTATAAATGTAGAACAGATTATTTGCCGCCAGTAGTAAAGGATGGGAACAAGAAGGAAAGTAGGTGTAGCTATAAAAATACAAAGTCCAGAGCCAAAAAATGCATATTGTATATTTCATACATATGAAATTCAAAAAGAGGCAAAATTCACTTATATTATTAGAATTTAGAACAGGGGGTGCTTACTGATGTCAAAGGAGCAGAAGGGGGTTTCTAGTGGTCTGATAATGATATGACTTTTATTCTGAGTATGGTTATGTTTAACTGATGTGATCTATTTGGGAAAATTCATCAAGCTGTACACACATGATGGGTGCCTTTTTGTATATATGTTATACTTTAAGAAAAATAGTTTCAGTATAAATACCATGATTATGTGATTCAGTAATAAAAATAATTACGAATAGACATCCCTGGTCAAATATATCATTGAGCTTCTTATTATGTAACTCATAAAGCTATATAAACACACTCACACACACACACACACACACACACACACACACACACTTCATTTTATAGTCCAAATTGCACTGCATATTGCTTAAACTCTATCGCAGAAAATCTACATGAACTTGGATAACAAACTCTCTAAATTTTTTCTCATTTTTAAAAGAGAATTAGACTGACATCTCTAAAGTTCTTCTCATCACTCAGAAGCTATGTTTGCAAATCACAATGATTATATAAGCTGTTTGCAAAATATTTAAAATGCAACACCTATTTAATTCAGTTTATAACCTAAAATTTTAAATACTTGAGTAAAATTTGAAATGGCCCTGTATTTAAATGTATTTTATTATATACCATGTTACTTTCCTTGCAGATTTGATTTGAAGAAAATGTTTATGTTCCTCAGCATGAAAGAACTGTGAAACATATCCACCATCCTGATGTGATCACTTTAGTTCTAGTTCTGACATAAAGCAGCTTTGTAACCTTGAATAAGTCACAGAAATTTTTTTGCCTCAGATTCCTAATTCTTTGAATGAATAATATATTGTACCCCCTGCCACCTCAGATGGCTCATGGGTGGATTAAATGAGACAAAAATCTGTAGAGTAGTCCACAAATGCAAATGTAGTTACTATTATTACTTCATTATTATAGGTTTTTATATCAGTTTCTATTTTTCTCCATCTTAAGGTGGAGAAAAAGTGATTTTACTCAGGTGCACATGCACACACCCTTAACTAGGTAGTGGGAGAGAAAATGAGGTACATTTTTGTTTCTTTTTATGCTACTGAAGTTCTGCTTTGCTCATTACCCTTCCATTACTTTCCCTTCATTTTCCTCCCATGGAGCAATGGAGATAAGCTCCTGTTGATAGTTCATGAATTTCAATTTACATATCCAGGGGCAGGGCATTTTTGACGGAATGTCTCCGGTGTTGGAACTTCCTGCCGCTTGTACTTTCAGAGAGCCCGTGTTTAAACCTTCAGGCCAATATGTAAATCTGTTTTTGTTCCTTTAAACAGAAGACTTGTGGGTGTTTCAAAACATATATGCATTAAATAAGTATTTATTCAACATTACAGATATCAGAACTAAGAGATTTTCCCAGGGACAAGTAAAGTGAATGAGACAGCAGGGACTGAGGCTGCATTTCCAAGTGTCTGGCCCTCAAAGAGTGTCCAACAGGCAAAGCATAGTAGAAAGAGATCTCATTGTGAAAAGGAATATCCGCAAGTGCATAAGAAGAGGCATTGACCCGCAGTCCCCAAAATGCTTATGGATGTTTTCTCAAGGTGTTGGGGTTTCAATTTGTGTTTACTTTATTCTTTCTACTTTTACATGGTTACAATTATTTCACAATTCGTATGTAATTTTTATATAATTAGAAACTATATAAAGTTATTTTTACAGTGAAAAAATAATAATGCTATTGCAATACAATCCAAAAGCCTTACAATAAATAGTTTTATTGAGTTTTATAAAACCCATTATACAAACTGTTTAAAGAAAAATTAAAAGTAAGAAATGATAGTTTGGGCGGTACATATTCTCCAGATAGTGAAATAGAGTATCTTTTTCCCTTTCCTTTAAAGACAACCCTGACTTGAATTTTGTTTTCAAAATTCTCTTGCTTTTCTTTACTGTTAAATTATGTATGGATATATTCCTGACCAGCATATTATTTAGTTTTGCATTTTTAAATTTAATATAAAATGGTTCATTCTCTATATGTTTATGTAACTTTTTTTTTTTATTTAATCTTAACTGTGAGACTTGTCCCTGTTGATAACATGTAACAATCCTTGTTTCTTTTCTTTGCTGAGCACTGTTTCTTTGAAGGACTAGAGTACATTTTACTTAACCATTCTACTGCCAGTAGGCAAAAGGATGTTTTTCTCTAGTACTAAAAATGCTGCTAAAATAATTATTCTACAGATATTCTCAGGCACATGAGCAAGAATCCTTATAATACATATGGGGAGTGAATGTACTGGGTCAGAGGATATGTTCAATTTCACATTCATATTCCCGTTATCAACTATGTTGTTCCTGACTGTGTTGATTTTCACTATTGTATCTTTCCTATAGCATTATATTCTGATTATATTTTTATGATATTTTTCATGCCACATTTTTTGGGTATACTTTTTTTCCTTTTCTAAATAATTAGTTCATGTGCATAGGGATGAGCAGTTGCTCTTTCTTCTTTTCTAATACAAAGCTAAGGATTTAAATGTCCTTAAAACACTGAAGTAGCTACATCCTACCAGTTTTGATGTGTAGAATTTTGTTTTCATTTATTTGTAAATATTTTAGTATTTACAAATAAATTTTAAATTTAAAAATCATATGTATGTATGTGTACTTATAATTTTTTCTAAAATTGTAAAAGTTTAAAAATTTAATTTTAAAAATTAAAAGAAATTTTAATTAATTTTCATATTTAATTCCAGTAAGAGCAGAGGTCATAATCTACAGTGAATTGGCTCTCAAATTTGTTGAGACTCTCTTGGTACCAATTATTATAAATATTATGTTTCCTTGAGGTGAAAACAAAAGTATTTCCAACAGTTGGATACCAAATTCTATACATTTGATTCGATATGGTTAACTTTTAGCTTTTCTGTATAAGTCTATGATCTATTTCAAACTAAGGTTCAGTGTTCATTTGTTTCCCATAGGGATATCCAGTTGCTCACAGAACCATTTTCTTTTTTTTTTTTTAAGTAACTGCTTTGAGAAATAGACAAACCCAATATATATTTTAGTCTATCTACTATGATGTTTTTAAAGTTTGATCCTTCATTGACTCATTCAATAGATCTTTTTTTTTCCTTTTTAAATTTATTTATTTATTTTTGGCTGTGTTGGGGCTTCGTTTCTGTGAGGGCTTTCTCTAGTTGCGGCAAGCGGGGGCCACTGTTCATCGCGGTGCGCGGGCCTCTCACCATCGCGGCCTCTCCTGTTGCGGAGCACAGGCTCCAGATGCGCAGGCTCAGTAGTTGTGGCTCACGGGCCCAGTTGCTCTGCGGCACGTGGGATCCTCCCAGACCAGGGCTCAAACCCGTGTCCCCTGCATTAGCAGGCAGATTCTCAACCACTGCGCCACCAGGGAAGCCCCGACAGAACCATTTTCTTATCCCAGTGAATTGCTTTGAAATCTTTGTCAAAAATCAATATACATGTATATATTTATAGACTCTCTATTATGTTTCATTAATCTGTATTTCTATCCTCTGGTAACAGTACAGTCTCTTGATTATGGTAGTTTTTAGTAAGTCTTGAAATCAGGTAGAGTAAATCTTCCAAATTTGTTTTTCTTTCCTATTTTAAAAACATTTTTCTTTCACTGTTTTAGGTTGCTAGTTGTTTCATAAATATTTTGCAAATCATTTATCAATTTCTTTTTAAAAACTGCAGGAATTTTCAATGGGGTAACTTTGAATCTATATGTTGATTCGGGTACAATTGAAATTCCATAATTTTGAAACTCTTCCTAATCATGAACACGGCATATGTCTCCATTTATTTAGTTCATCTTACTTTCTCTAAATATTATTGAGTTAGTAGTCTAGAAAACTTGTATGTCTTTTAAAAGAATTTATTCCTTTATGTTTAATGTTTTGGTGTTATTTACTAAATGTTGAGGTGAGTATATAAAAATTACAGTTGAGTTTTAATATTAATCTTGTATCCTATGACCTAGATAATTCATTTCTTAGTTCTTCTTGCTTATTTATAGATTTCTTCAGATTTTTGTATAAAATAAACATACCATCGGTAAATAGAAAACTATTTATTTTTTCCTTACAGAACTTTATATCTTTATATGTTTTCTTTGCCCTATGGCAATGACTAGAACTTCCATTATTATATTTAACACACATGATTTGAGTAGGCACTCTTGCCTTTTTCCAAACATTGCAACAAAAGTTTGATATTTCACCATTAAGTATAATGGAAGAGATAAATGATTAAATGGTACCTTGCTAGCTTAAAGGAGTTTAGAGCCCTACGCAAATGAATTTGCTATAGTTTAAAGTAATGTTTGAAAACTAGGCATTGAGATTAAAGTTAATACAGTCATATCGCCTATTAGTATCATTATCAGATCTCCCCAAAGCACCATGACAGAGTGGCTTATTTAAGTTAATACATCTGAATATAAATATAGGAATACATAAATTATAGTTTATATTGATATATATATGTATATTTAAACTTCACAACTTCAGAACACCCTACAGCACTAAATTAGCTTTCTATACAATATATGTCTCTCCTAAGAATTAACTAATTAAAATTCTTCCAGCCCACACTTCTGGTATAACACATCCAATTTAGAATGAAAATTAGATTAAATGGAAAATAAAATTATATCACAACAGAGGGGAAAGAACCATTTTCTAATATGAGCTGTTAATTTTTTCCCCATTTTATATGTGTACAAGTATATATTTTATCTATTCAGCATCAAAAACTATGGTTTCTTTTAGAGTTATTTAGTAGATAAAACTCAAACTTTTGTCTCTATCCTGTCAAAAGAGTAGTATTGTGAATCATCACATTAGAATGTCTAGGATGTTTCTGAAGGAGGTAAATTTTTTTTTTAATTTTTAGTATTTTTTAAAAATTTTGCTCTTCTAAGATCCCTGTATGCTTTCATTTATCATTCTCTGTTTACTGTTAATAATACTATCATTCTATCTCAGAGTAATTGAACAGATTCTTGCCACTTGAAACAACAGAAATCAGAGGAAGAATAATCAAGAAGTATAAAGGTAAAAAGTATTCCACCCAGTTAATTCATTTTTCTATGCAGAATTAGTGTGTGTGTTCACAAGATACATAGATGAGTTTACCTCTATGTGTCTTCTCAATAGAAAGTAAGAATGACAAAAAAAATGTATATAAAATTTAAAAAACAGAAGAAAATGCTTCCAATTTTATTGATGAGTCCCAGTCACATTGTTTCTGGAGTGTCAAACAAACTTGAAAGACATAAATACCATATGAACAATACACACTCCTAAAATTTAACACCTGTCTTCCATGAATAGGTGATGACATTTTTATGCTTATGTGTTAATGCAATATGTTGCTTTTTGTGCTACTACCATGGAATATCTGGAACGGAAGTACGTACACTTTGAACTTGGCTATAGCATGCCTGCTCTGAGGCTTCATATGCATATTTTTCCAATTAGACTCCTTTCACCTTGCATGCTTTCTGAATAATGAGTGTAACTGCATTGTTTAAATGTGGTACAATACTAAAAGAAAGAGATTTAGATCAACACAGACATAATAAAGAAGATTTAGCTTTTAGTGTATCTTTTTGGGGAATATCAATAAGATAACTAGTGTAACTTTTTGGTACAAAATGTTTAGAAGTCGTTGGTAAAAGTAGTGAAGGGTGGGGACGAGTACTTCAGATTAATAGTACAAAGAGTATCACATCTCAAATGAGTTGAGAGTATAGCCTGAAAGATGTAGAAGGTTGCAAAATATCAACTACTTTGCCCCTCCTCTTCCACTTTCTTTAGGTTTGTACAGCCCAAGAAACAAAAGGATGTGTTTGGATTTAAGTGCCATATTTCAAGACAGAATGGGTAAAGATGGAGCAAAGTTTCAGGATTAGATGAAATCATTTTGAGCCTTTATACACTATTATCTTGAGAAAGTTTCAGAAAATTGTTAAGCCTCAGTTTCACCCATGAAATGAGGATAATAATGAAAACAGCTTTCAGGATACTAGGAAGATATATTTGTACAGTGTTTGGTAAACTGAGTTTCAATATAATTGTCAACTATATTTATATAGTGCTCACAAAGCCCCTCATACTAAGCACCTTACATCATTTATCCATGTGGAAAGTAATATTGCCATCCCCATTTCACAGAAAAGGAAACAGAGGCACATAGAAATGGAAAGACTTGGAAACTCTAATAGCAGAGCAGCCAGGACTTGGCACAAGCAGTCTTACATTATTACCTATTTTATTATAGGTGCTCCTCTCAAGTGAATGCAGCCTTGAGATGATAATCATTTCACCATCTTTCACCACACTTTCCTCAGTGTTTCCTTGAGGTCCTTGAGGTCTAACCCCTGGAGGCACTGGTACATCAACTCCTTATTGTTTCTTATTTACTTACATTCTGATTAAAAATAAAAATAAAAATAAAATTTACTTACATTCTGATTTTGTCTAAAGTTAACCTTGACTGTTAAGGATTTGGGAATCAAGTAAGTGCTGTGAGGCAGGAGTGGGAAAGACACTTAGCAGTGATGTCATTTCAATAGGTCAACAAGCTGAATTTTTTAAAGACAAACCCTTAGGTTAGCACACAACCTCCTAGCGTGCAGTCCCTATGCTGGCAGCTTGTCAAGGTAGGAGGTTGTCATCTTACATCAACAGTGGAAGGAGAAGCATGTTACTATTTCCATTGCTTGCCTTGCTCCCTCCTTCCTTTTCCTTAATAAAAAGGTATGCTCCTATTTCCCCTTCATACCTGCCATAATTAGGTAACTTCTGGATGGGTCTGGGTAAGGGAAAGGAGGTGGGCTAAAGGAAACACTACCTGCTGCAGTGGGCATGAGACACTCCCTGACTTTTACTAAGTACAGTAGTTATACTTTTTACTTCAATTCCTGAAGTTCAACTTCATTATGGTTTATCAGGCCTTTCTAGCTCTTCACTACATAAAGTTTTTAGGCAACTCAGTATCTTCTATTCTCATATTCTTGCCCCATTTTGGAACAAATCCTCTTAAAATTAAGAACTCCCCTTTACCCTTGGAGTATACGTTTTATTTTACCCTGGATCTGGCTAATACTTATTTGATATCTTTCCTGCTTTACTCAATAACAAATGTATCTCATGTCTGTGGAGCAAATATTATACTTCCCATACTCCAAGTTCTGTTTCAGCACTGATTTCTTTGATTATATCAATTCACAAATAATCTGTTCCATTGCTGAACTCTTTTTATGATTATAGACATGCCATAATTCAAAATTTAATTGTTCCCTAATGATTTGTTCTATATATAAGCATTCAAACCCTTTCTATGCCTTACATAATAATAGATACATCATGGGTTTTCAATAAATATCTTGTTGTTGAAACACTAGCTATAACTTAAAAAAATAAACTTGTTTCTCATTAAATGAAGGCAGGGATTTAGAAAATCGGATTTGCTGAAATGGTGAAAAGAGAAAGAAAAGGAGCAAAAGACCAGTTGTGCCAAATGTGTTCATGACAGATGTTTGAAGACTGCAAAAGAAGGGACAAAGTCAAGTGAGAGCTCTCTTAACCTAACACCAGCAGTCTTTTCAAGTAGCTGTAAAATGTGACACCATTTTCTCCTCTACTTTGTAAAAGTTTGGAGTGAATTTTGGACACATTCCCCCCTCCACCTGGAGAGATGCTGGCATTCAAACCTCAACATTTATTTTGTTTAAATTTTACAAAAGAGAGAGAATCTTTTAAAGTACAATTCACTTGTGATGCCCTACACACTTTAGTAACATATTTTCTTCTACTCATTTCTAACATATTAAAAAATTTAGCTAGTTCCCTGAAATGTAGTCATATTAATGCAGAAAATGATCTATCATTTCACAAGACAGAGAAGTAAAAATATATCATCTCAATGAAAATATATCTTTATTTCTGTAGGCTTCAAGTTTTTAGTCTCAGTGTTCTCAGATTTGAAATTTTGGTTCCAGTGTTTTCTCTTAGCCTCTGACATCTACAAATGTCAAAATCAATCTTCCTCAACACATACCTACTTTAAACTTTCTAGTGTTGTGCTCTATAAATATCATAGTCAAAGCCAAGCTACAAAGATTGAGTCTTGGTTTTATGTGTTGTATGGCAAATATAAAATTTTTTTCTTGAGCTGATTCTTAAATGCTTTTCTTTTGCTTAGTGCCACCTACATATCTCATATATTCTACTGAAAAGTTGTACTGAGTTTTCATTTTCTGAGGTCTTGGCTCAATGCCAGGTTTAACTCTCTTGCCAATCATTTGCTATTTATGATTACTAGACTTGATTTACTCTAAGGTAAGGCAAGCCTGGATCCATTAGTTTGATTGCTACGTGCATGACCTAATGTTGGACAAATCTGTACTTTCTAACACCTTTGTTAACACAATAAAATGTATAAGAATCAAATTATCCTAAAGGCAAATCTTAATATAATGTACACATGCTACTACTGCTACTGATATTGCTTAGAAAATTTTGGCCATCTCCTAGGACATATCCAGGTGATCGTGAAGGCAGACAATTATAGGCAGCTTCCAATGTCTAGCAAGGAAAGTGTTGATTTCTGATGCTTTGTGGAGTCATTATTTATATTCCATTCAATACAATTTTTGTCTCCTAGATTACTCCTGTATTATCATCAAAATTAATCTCAGTGTTGGGATTTCTTATTGATGATTTTCATGGAATCATCAATGAAATTTCAAAACAATAAAATTTCAGATTTAGAGAATTTAATATTAGGGGTTTATCTACTCTTGGATGACCTCAAAGATCCATATTAGGAAGTAATTTATAATTTAGCTGAAGCATGGCTTAAAGTGCAAGAACTGAAAATATTAGTAATGGTTATCTCCATGATCACTAGCATCCTTAGTCATCATTGCAAAATTACTTTTGTTCTCCTCCTTGTTTTGTATAAATGTCTTGAGAGAAATCAATAACAGATAAAAGGTGTCTAAAGAAATCTCATTTGTGCTACAGAATCCATTAGGACACATTTCAGAGTCTATGCAGAATTTCAGAAAGACCCATTTTGAAATACTTATGAGTTTAGGTAAACTGCTAATTTATGCATTTTGTGGATATGCAGAGGTTTTCATAATCAGCTTCAGGATACTAACTCTATGGAAAAGTTCATATGTTAGACTCTCTGAAGGTATATGCTGAAATATTAATTTATCTGGAATTTTAGATAATTATAACATTCCTGAGATTAATGCAATTCTGACTACATTATTACATTGTCATTCTTATAGAACATAGCTCTTAAGAAATTGATTAGGACAGTTGTGTCAAATGGTAGAAAATACAAATAAAATACCTGTTATGGGTAGAAGATTTTCCTTATCTAGAATGCAGCTTTCCTTAGACAATATGATTCCCCCAAAAGCAATCAATAGTACCCTGTGAGAAGAATGTCTTAGTTCAAGTCATGGTTTCCCAGTTCCTTCACACCAAACTACAAACTGCAAAACTCTAATGGTGAAGCTTTCACGTGACTTCTAGAGGAGACGTTTGGCATAGTGAAGAGAGCATGGCTTCTAATCTTTGAGTTGTGTGTTAGAATCCTGGCTCTCTCACGTACTGCTCTGCAGTCTCAAGCAAGCTATTTAACTGCTGTGAAATCCATTTGTCTCATCAGTAAAATGGAGGGGAATAATGCCATTACCAGGATAGCTGAGAAAGTATAATTAATAGAAGTAATGCATGTAAAACCCTTGACATAGAGTTGACACAAGGTTAGTTCTTTCTAACATTTTAGGTTGACTGTCAGAATTTGACTCCACAGTGAAAGTTGCTGTTTTTAATCTCTGTATCCATAGCCCTTAGCACAGAGTAGGCAATGCAAATTGTGAAAGTATTGCTAGAGTCTAGTTGTTTCCATGGTTACTGTTGAGACTACCTGCTGTATATACACATACATTCTCATTCATAAGGTATTTTAAAATGACATTGTTGACATTGTTAATTATATAATGTATATTTTGTGAAAGATTTTTGTCTCTGGAGAAGACAGAGAATTGTTGAGAAATAAATCTGACCAAAATCTTTCATGTATATTTGAGATCACTGCAAATTATGTTACCTTAAAAAGATATATTTGAGTTAGAGAGGCACAAGTTTTTTGAAAAACATGTTAATTGCAGGTGTTTTCTGGATTGAGTGTCACAAGGGACAAAGAAAGTGAGCAAAAGAGAAGAAAAAAATTAAATACCTCTATGATTTCACCGAGAGACAAGAGAAACAAATTTAAACATCACCTGCCGTCTTTGTGTGTCAAGATAATTTTATTTATATTGCATTCGTCTGATCAAGGTGCTGGGGGCATCAAATACACAATTAAAATGAGATAATAGTAATAAACAATAGTTAAAATATCATAAAAATCCATATTAAAGATAATAAACACAGGAATAAGGGAGCCTGGGGCAGGGGGGACATCCTTTTAATTCAAATCTAATAATCCACCAATCTATTTCCTGGCATGATAATGTGGGATCCATTTGCCTAGAGTAGAGCTTGGAACTGTAGTTGCATTAATCCTCTCTGTCAGGATTAGGAAACATAGATCTTAATAGGCAGGCATGTGAAGATTCATACTGAACTTAAAATATTCAGACAGCTCTGATTTATCATTGTAACTTTTTATGGTTTAGTAGTGCTACTGGCTGTTGTCATTATCATGCTGTAGTACTTCAAAAGAGCTTTAGTTAACAATGCTGCTATTCCTACGAAGGCAAAAAAGTGTCTCTAGCAACTTAGATATTAACAAGGCTGGCAGCAAATTGCTGCATTGTTGTTAATTAAGCAAGATCAATTGTTCAAAGATGTTGCCTTCAGTGATTGTCCAGGAACTGAACTAGAAATGAATGTGTTTGGTTATAAAATCTTCAGAAATATCTTGGGTCACAAGGAAAAACATTTCCTTGTGACCAAGGAAAGAAGCGAAAGAAGCGATAAAATCTTCAGAAATATCTTGGGTCACAAGGAAAGACGCGAAGGGACTAAAATGGAACAAATGAGGTTTTCTAAAAAGTAAGCCAACAGAAATATAAGTTTTGAACCTGTGAGAACCTTTCAGATCTATGAGGTCAGAATGTAGAGGGTACATGATTTTGGTGGGAAAAAAAAATACATTTTTCTTTTTAGCAATCTCTAAGTGCAATTTATCATTTCTTTTGACTTAATATAGGCAACACATCATAATAGTTAGCAGAGCTCTGACTGTTACCAATAGAAACCATAGATATTTTCATATTGCATTAGTTTGTTGCACATACCTAAATTGTTTGCATTCATTACTACTTAGAAAATCATGGTAATTATACCTGCACTGTAATGCATTAATAAAGAAACACATATACTACTATAGCACACCTTTCAGTTTATAGTATATTGATAATTGCATTTCAACATAATTTTTCCTTTGCAATCAGATGTAATTGATTTTAGCCATTTAAAGATATTATTCTGAGAAAGGTCCAAAACTTTCATCAATGAACTGCCAAAAAGTCAATGACACACATTAGGTGAAGAACTCCTCATTCATTGCTAACAGAAATGTATTCTTCTGAGGCTAAGAGAGTCATGGTCAAACAAAACTTCAAGACTAATAAAATATCACCACCTTTCAGAAACTAAAAAAGAGAAAATGCCGTAATTACAAACAATCCCCTCTTTTACAACTCAAGGAAACTAAGGTAGAAGACATGGTGCCAGATAGCCTCTTTTCACATAGCAAATACTTCTGTATCAACATAGCAAAATATGCTGGAACAGTGCCTGTTTTGCAGCCGTCTCAAGTTAGACGTAGAGCAGCCTGCTGGGGTGGAAAGATCACCTACCATAATTGTATACTTACTTCTATCACAAAGTTGCTATTTGACTTTGCTAGTATCTAAACTTTCAGAACTTATTTCTTCAGTTATGTACTGAGGAAACTGGACACTTTAGCTTTTTCAGATCTAAAAATCTACTCCAGGTGTCAATATTCTCTTGGTTAAAACAAATTTTTTGACTCCCACTATAAGCAGTGGGATTTTTTTTTTAATAAATTTATTTATTGTCTGCATTGGGTCTTCGTTCCTACGTGGGGGCTTTCTCTATTTTCAGAGAGTGGGGGCTACTCTTTGTTGCGGTGTGCGGGCTTCTCATTGCAGTGGCTTCTCTTGTTGCAGAGCATGGGCTCTAGGCACGTGGGCTTCAGTAGTTGTGGCACACGGGCTCAGCAGTTGTGGCTCAGGGGCTCTAGAGTGCAGGCTCAGTAGTTGTTGTGCACAGGCTTAGTTGCCCCGTGGCATGTGGGATCTTCCTGGACCAGGGCTTGAGCCTGTGTCCCCTGCATTGGCAGGTGGATTCTTAACCACTGAGCCACCAGGGAGCCCAGCAGTGGGATTTTATTATATTGATTCTTCTACAATTCAAAATGTTAAGATGACCCACCTTTTCTCTATTAGTTAGCATTAATTAGATATTAACCATAGTCACATGTTTCAAAAACGGGGTAGATATGTCTTAAGATTTTCCAGCTATTTATTAGCTGCTCATGCAGGTTTCTCCCCAGAATCAGCACGATTTATCCCCGAAGAATTTTAGTCTTTTATCTAGCACAAATTGGCAGGGCAGTTACTTTGATTACTCGAAAATTTCACATGCTACTTGGGAAAAAAAAGATATGTTTCTGAATTTATTAATAAGATGCTTTCTCCCTTAAAGGGATTTTTCAGACAGTGACTTAAAAACATACCTATTTAATCTCAGCATTTCTTCCCCCTATCTTTCCCTGGTTGGGCAATGGTACACACATATTGAACTTGGAAACTTGATAAATTAGGAATAACGTTTGGAGCTGTGATCTTTCAATTTTTCAAGAAGACATTTAAGCTCTTGAAAAGTTTGTCATATGCATGTGAAGTTTCCTTATGAAATTTTCTATTAACCTACTTTTCCTGTTAACCTACTTAGCATTTTATAAAAAGAGGCTTGAGGTTTTAGATTTTTCTAAATATATTAATATAATAAATAGTCTGCCTATAGAATCCAAGTTTATTGTGTTTTTAAATGAAATACTGAGAATAAAAAGAGATAAAGTTAAGAGGATTTTTATTTTTTTAAAGTACTTTCTAGTTTCTACAGCTAAACCTCTTCCAATTGTTCTTATCAAATGAATTAGGTTGGGTGTGGAGGAGGTGTTGGGGTGGATTTGAGTCATTTTATAACATAGTGACTGGGTGACTTTACCAAGGCATTTCTGTTCTTGTGGCCTTAGTATCTTGGATAATGCTATTAAAATTAAAGATTTGCCCATAAGCCTA
Organism: Balaenoptera acutorostrata; assembly: GCF_949987535.1. Taxonomy (NCBI): domain Eukaryota; kingdom Metazoa; phylum Chordata; class Mammalia; order Artiodactyla; family Balaenopteridae; genus Balaenoptera; species Balaenoptera acutorostrata. The sequence continues at coordinate 100,657,849 of NC_080067.1, read as the reverse complement.
GTAATGAAATAACAAACAAGGACAAGTATTTCTTGAGAATGACAGGCAGTTGTTTGTAAGTATGCCTTAATTCACAAATTGCTTTCACTTAATTAGTTTAATGTTTGCAAAACACTTTGAGGATGACAGGAATGAAGGGAATTATATAAATGCTAGAAATTTTTAATAGACTCAAATCTCTCAGAGGTTGAGAGCTCACCAATTGTCCATCTTCCTAGTTAAGACAAGAGAAATGGCCTTCTAGAATTTCTCCAGGGGATCATAAGCTGACCCTTTCATATTCTGGCATCTGAGCTTGTTAAGAATTTAAGAACCAGCTCCCCCTTTCTTTGTATTTTACTAATTACAAGGGATCCTCTTTGAAAAGAAGAGAGAATATGTATAAATAGTAAAGAAGATAAATAAATTAGAGGACAGGGCACTTGATAGCACTCTTTTTCCCTTTCCAGGTAAGACCTGGGGCAAGTCCCTTCTCTCCTCTTTGTCTCAGATAGGACTTCCGGAGCAGAAGGAACAGACTGGGTGAGGCAGAGAAAGAATCATTCCCTTTGATGTGGTCTCGCAGTGGCAGTCTTCGCATCTGAGACAGCTAATTAAATAGCAAATGAGTTAATTAGGGTTTTGAACATTGTCACTTGAACTCCTTTTCCTTTCAGTCATTCTTTCCAAAGAAAAAAACCCAAACAAAAAAACTGATTATTACTATGATGTAGAATTCCAGCTACTTTTTTGTTAAACTATGCAAGTGAGCAGATTCATACTAGGATCATTAGTTGATTTTCAACATGATCAAAATCCAGAGAAGCAATCTTAGAAGACTGAAGATATCACTATGATTCAAAAAGTAAAATTAATACTTATGTTTTAAAATGGCCTGTTTTAACTCTACTTCAGGAGAGTCATATAGAATATTAAAAATTAGTCATTTCAATCAAAAAATCTTAACTGGGAAGTAGCGAATTTGAAAACACATATTTGATTTATAATCCTCCCACATAAAATTTATATATTTTGAAGTAACCAAGTCTAGGCCGCACTGTCAAAGCACTCATACAGGAAATTTACATATGTATATTTCTTGATCTCTATTCATAAAAATGAAACAGGAATGGAAAAATCTTTGATGATGTCTGTTATATACTTGGAGCCTTTTTATGAGCTGCTGGAAATCATCCTTTTTTTTTTTTTAACAGGATGGCACATATTGTCAAAAGGGAATGATTATTACTCACGTAAAATATGCTCCGTAGGTGACACAAGCACTGTAATTTACTTTTCAAAGTTTGCAGTGGGGAGGGGACTTCAGCATTCTATTTTACTAAAAACAACAAAAACAAAAACAAAACAACAACAAAAAAAACCAAATTAGAGGAAAAACCTAAAAGCCTCAGTTTATGTTCCAAAATTCAGAGAAATATTTCACTCCATAGTAGCCACATCCCTCAGAAATAAAAGTTGTTCTTTGGAAATAAAACAATTCTGAAAATTTAAATATAGGCAAAATTATTTAATTAAGGCCTATCAATAGAAACCCCAATTTCTTTGCAATAAATCTGTGCATACACATGGCTAAAAACACTTGGGCATTAGGTGAGTTTAGAGAATAGGTCCAGAGTAGAACTAAAGGTTTAATTTAAATTTGTTTGCCATATCTAATAGTGAACTCAAAGAGACGGAACATTTGCTAATGAGTAAAAGTGCTTTTCTATCCTTCAAAAGTCATTTTCCTCTGACCAAAAACTGGGCTATTTGTTTTTTTAAATAAGAATTGTAAAGTGTCAAGAATCTTGGCTGTTAAGAATGTGGGATCTGGGCTTCCCTGGTGGCGCAGTGGTTGAGAATCCGCCTGCCAATTCAGGGGACACGGGTTCGAGCCCTGGTCTGGGAAGATCCCACATGCCGCGCAGCAACTAGGCCCGTGAGTCACAACTACTGAGCCTGCGCGTCTGGAGCCTGTGCTCCGCAACAAGAGAGGCCGCGATAGTGAGAGGCCCGCGCACCGCGATGAAGAGTGGCCCCCGCTCGCCGCAACTAGAGAAAGCCCTCGCACGAAATGAAGACCCAACACAGCCAAAAATAAATAAATAAATAAATAAATTTATAAAAAAAAAAAAAAAGAATGTGGGATCTGAAATGAGAATAGGGCAGATAATGAACTGAGGAGTCACAGCTGACTAGTTAAGGACTGTGGTGAAAATTACCTACCACGGTGTACCTCAGTGTCCTCATCTGTAAAACGAGAATAACATAATACCCTCTATGCCCAGTACAGAGTGAACAGTTAATAAATATTAGTCACTACTATTTGCAGGAGAGCCAGTGGAGTGTACTGAATAAGGGCATGGAGCCTGGAGCCAGACTGCACAGGTGAGAACCCCAGCTCTAACACTTACTAACCATGTGATCTTGGGCAAGTTATTAAAATCTTACTAGTGTAAAAAGGAGTAATAGTGCTTGCTTTCGTATTGTTGTTAAGCATTAAATATGTTAATATATTTAATTCATTTTTAAAAGAACCTAGTGTTTGTTAAGCACTACAAGTGTTAGCTAGTAAAACTTTAAATAGCATTAACCTGTATGATACGGGCAATTATATGAGGTTTTGATGGTGTCTAGGTTTCAGTCTTGTATAAGTGTTTGGATTCATTCACTAAATTAGGGAAAACTGGAAGACTCCAGGTTTGAGGAGAAATTAATCAGTTTGATTACATATGTGCTGAGTCTAGTTCCCTTTCAGACATCCGAGTGCAATACTGAGGAAGCATTTAGATATATAGGTTGGGAGCTTAGACAAGTGGCCTGAACTAAATTTAGACAAAATGGTGGTGGTGGTGGTGTGAAGGTGGTCACTGGGATACAGAGAAAAAACTGAAGCCACAGTCATGGATGACAGTCTACACTAGAAAGCCTGTAGGGGGAGAAAAAAAATGAGATTTTTAATTAAAACTCAAAATATGGTTACTTTACAAAACCCTTCTGAATTCTCTGAGCAGACACCGAGGCCAGGTATCATTATAGATTCTAACGGCCCATGAAGAGTGGATCCCAGGAGAAGTGGGATTAGTTACAGATATGGATGCAGTCATTGGGAATAGAGCTTCTGGCTTTCTCCTTCACTAACGGGGCATTGGGCAAATGGTTATCAGCTCATTGGTTTTGAGCCACTGCAGGTAGTTCTTCAAACTATGTGGGCATGGGCTATAATAGATCAGAGACTTAGCAAAGGTAAGGACTGGTGGGGTTCATGTAGTGGGATAGAGACATACAAAATTGTACTAGAGAGCCAAATCAGGGATGGGAGTTTCCACAAATCAGAAATTGCTTGTTTGGGGTTCATGAACACATGGCTTTTGTGGATTCTCTGGATTCTATTCATACTCCGGGTATATGACATTTGTTCAATGTTTGACTGAACTCTTCCCAGTTATGCTTCTATTAGTTTATGTTTCAGAACAGTTTTTCCCTCTGTTTTCCTGCCTATCAAAATTCCATTGTTCTATCCTCCTGTTTTTAATGTAATGCAAATTCCTTTGAGGATTTATTTTCTTATAACAAACATTCATGACAATAGAAATTGGAAAATAAAACTATTTCCCCAATAAACATCTCCCTTCAATATACTTTTAATCTTATATGACCTAGATGCACAGAAAAGATACATGGTAGAAATTTAGATTAGATTGAAAGATAGATGATAGATTTCTGACAATTCAGTCACATGTTATTCAATTTGAAGCTAAATAGCCTGCATGAAAAGAACAAGGGGAGGAAAGTTTCAGGGGCTGTGAAGGTGAATGGCTGCTGACCTAGAGAAAAAAATATTGGTAATGAAAGATGGGGGGGACAAAGAAAAACAAAGGAAGTTTATTTTTCCCTTTTCTCTCCCTCTCCTTACCCTGTAGCTGTCCACAAGGCATGCCTCAAAGTCAGTATATCTTCACATACCTCCCTGTACACACATACCCACAAGCATAGCATAAAAGCCTACCATTTGCCATTGAAAATGCTGATAACTGTTAGCATTATCTGTAATCTGAATAAATTGCTTTATGTCAGGGAACTGGGTTTTTAACTTTAAGGTTAAGGTGTCCTAATTCAAGAAAAAAACAGAAACATAATGGAGAATTCCTAAATCTTATTTTTTGAATGACACTTATAATCTTAATTCCTCATTTTTGTCCTGTATCCCCTTGTATGATGCCAACTAAACTTGCAGTGATAGCAGCCAGCCTTAGACATTTTTTGCTGGCTGCTTGTGGCTGAGCTGAAAACTGGCTTCACCAGAGTCTGAATGCTGAGTGAAAGTTAGACGAACAATGACATCATCTGTTTTTGCTGGTTAATTAGCAATGGCTGGGGCCATTTTAAGTGTTGGCCTTTACCTTCTCCAGAATTGAAAAACTGGAATCAGGAATGCAAGCCTGCTGGTGCCCTTTCCTGGCTGCCTATCTGAGAGAAGATACTGGATTCTCGATGATTATGGAAAGGTTGTAATTAAAGGTGAATCATTTCAGAGACACTGGTAATTTACAGAGACTACTAAAATTTGAAAACTTACTTTGCTTGATGTATATATTTCTTTGTAACAAGTAGCTTTGAGTTGAATGTAATAAATGTCCTCTTACTTAAATAATTGTTGTGACTCTTACTCTTGCATAAGGGATAGCATAAAAGAGGAAGTAGACCCACATAATCTGAAGAAAAGGGTGTCTATAAATGTATAGATAGTGTATTGATGCATTGTCAGGAGGATTCCAGAAGATAGTATATGTAAGCCATCATGCCTGATGCATAAAGAGACTTTATATACAATGATTGTTGGTGGTGGTGTGAACAAATTATGACATTCATGTTAGTCCCGAGGAAAGAACCCTAATAATTTTGAACACATTATTCTTATTTGTTTATACACTTTAGACTTTTAGTTCATTCTTTTTCCTCTCCCCTTTAACATGTTCCCCACCACCACCCCATACTCTCACCTAATGCTTGCATTTTCATCTTGTTCTTTCCTACATGTTGACCATCACAGAACTCTGGTTCTGGTAGTAGAACCAGAGGTCCTAAGAGGTCTTTTTTTTTTCTTCCACACTTAGGCAACTTGAAGCACTCCACTTGTATCCTCCTATCTATCTTTTTTTTTTTTTTTTTTACAGTTTCTTTTTTCATTTCTGAGTAGAGGGCAGAGCTGGGAACCATGACCCTCACATTCATGTTAATACATTATAAGCAGGATAATGAGGACAGGCAAGACAAGGCAGAATGAGGCACAGGATTGAATTTCAATTCACTGTATGATAGACTTTTTGCATATTGTCATTTTTGTAAGATAGATGTACTAGGGAGTTATGACTAGGTAGTGGGTAGGCCATACTTCTGAATAAAATTATTTAAATGGATTCTAATAATTCCATGTTTTCTCAGTGGAAAGCCTTTTTCTTACCTCCCTCCTTTCCTTTTTTTCCCCCATTGTCCTCCTTCTCTATTTATTTTTTTTAACATCTTTATTGGAGTATACTGGCTTTACAATGTTGTGTTAGTTGCTGCTGTATAACAAAGTGAATCAGCTATATGTATATCATCCAGGCTTCCATATTGTAATTATCTGCGTTCAAGTCTACTTCATTCAAAAAGTTGTAAACTCCTGTATATAAGGCACTGTGTTTTATTGGTATTTTTCTCCCCAGTGGTTTGCACTGGGCTGAACTCTTATTAAGCACTGAATGAAAACACTGAATTAAATGATGAATGGGAAATTTCCAAAGTTGTGAGAGGAGGACTAGAAATGGGATATTAACATTCTTCGACATGAAAATAAAGGTACGTTAAATGCTCAGGCAGAGCCGGAACAAACAACTATAATGAATCTTAACTGTTCTAATTGTTCTAATGTGTCTAGACCAATGCTGAAACGTTAGAAAAGAAAAATAACCACATCCAGACACACTGTGTATAGAAAAGCTGGTATTTGTCTATCACAACAGGATGGCTTAAATGAAAGAAAACTTTCTGACTCCATCAATACTGCAGATGAGCCTTTCTTACACTTATGAGTAAGTAAGCCCATTTATTTTATCATTATTTGTTTTATTGCTAATAAGAGGCTCTTCACACCTACACCGGAGGATGACAATAGCAAAGGAAGCAATCACTGGGAAGAATACAGACTATACATAATACTACCATTTTTACCATGCAGTAGGGTAATTGCAATAAATTGTTATTGCCCTCAAAATCAAATCTTTGTCCCAGTGTTCCAGAAGCAAGAGCAAATTCATCAAACAGTTTCTGCTTTGTAATGAAAGGCAATCATTAGCAATTTGGTTAGACCGCTTAAACTTATTTAATAGTCAGAAATGTTAAAGTCCTTTGGAGATTTTCTAGTTAATAGAATTAACCTATAGTGTAATTAGACATGTCTGAATTAAAGTCCTTTTCCAATGATAATACCTGCAATAGAAGTAGTCTCCAGGGATAAAGAGATCAGTATTCACATTAGTGGTAAATTCGCTATCAGAACCACATTTATTCTTTTGGTCTTTCATCCCTGAAGGATTCTACAGCTGGGTAGATTCACAGGTTTGCCCTTTCTCATCAATTATTTTACTTTTTTTATTTCAAGGAATACTGACTGTCATCATAATTTCCTAATCTGAAATTTAATGACAAAATGATTTGCCTTGTCTTTTACCTGCTCCAGTTAGGAAATGTAAGGATGGTACAAATATAGTACAATCTCTCCAACTAGCTTGAAATTGGCAAGGACATTTTTAAGAAATCAATCAAATCACTTTAGCCAAATTCATACTGGAGTTTCTGAAGATGATCTAAATACCTGTGCCCACACTTATCTCTTTTAGGCAATCTTCCCAAATTAATTCCAATAGAGCAGATGACTCCAGGATACCCAGTAATGTTTCAACATCACAGTGTTTATAAAGAAATAAGAACTAAGGTGTACTCATTTACCTATTTCTAATATCTACACAATACAAATATATACACATATATTTCCATGTCTTTTTTTAACTAACTTTTATATTAATTTATAGGTTTCCCAAGAATAAGTTCCTTATGTCCTCACTTCCTCAAAATTCCTCTCTGTATTATGTGGCATGCTTTGTGCAGGATGAGTACCATATCAGCTGATGATACTGAACCTCTTTTATTTGCCATTGTAGGCAGCATAAGCCTTACACTTTCTTCTTTGGAATGCTTTCAAACATGTTTCTGCACCTATTTGGCCTCAGAGAGCCCTATATGGCTTAAATTCCTTGTTTTATTTAGTACAGTAACAGACTGTAAGTTGAAGTTTAAAAGTTGAGGTTTACATTATATCACAAAATAGTTATATTATTAACTAAATTCTCGGTCAGTCAGGACATACATGACTTCTAGGAATTATAAACAAACTCACCAATAAAAACTATACATTACCTATAGCTTTCTGGGATGTAGAATAGTAGTGTTATCTACTCTCCCTCTTAAGAATCTTTGTGGTCAAATAAGATATGATATCACCCTCTTCTGGACTTCTGAGTTTCTTTGGTTATATAATATCCCTTGTCTGTTTTATGTCATATTTATCTCATGCTTAGATATATGTTATATTCTACAACAAATTTATAATCCCACACAGGAACTTTGTCATTCATATTTTGGACTTTTGTAACGATAAATTTATTATTTGAGCTTCACAGTTTCTGTTGTGAAGATCAAGTAAAATAAATCATGTGAAGATGTGAACCATAACTGGCTGTAAAATTGCAAGGTTGCCCATGTACTGAATGCATGTTGACTATATAAGTAATACTTGCTTATCTTCATTCAAAAGTGGCTTCATAAAAAGAAAGATAATTAATATGTATTCAGTTTTAGAATGTGCCAAAAGTTGTATATTATCTTATCAAGCTGATCAGGTATCTCCATTTCCTGATGAAGAAGTTTCAAGAGATTAGGTAAATACTCAAGTCTACAATATAGATATCTGTACTCTATTCACTCCCTGATGTTCTGAAGTCGACACTCATGATCTTTCTTCTGTTGTGCATTATCTATGTGTTATGATTAATATGTAAGTGAACTGACACATGACTCTTACTTTTTAATATAAAGCACTATATAATACAAATTACTTTCTCTATGAAAACAAAGGAAGTCTAAATAATATTATGTTCTCATACTTTAATTAGGGTACATGAGTTTACATAGAAGAGTATAAGATTATACAAGCAACCTCCAGCCAGATAGTCCCTTAAGAATTAGTTTCTGGTCTAATTATTTACATGGTATTATTGTAAAGGTTTCTGGCCCTCATCTGTAGAAATGTGTCTCCAGCTTATAGACCAATGACTGAAATTTCATAATGATGGAATTGTGTCTTTGTTACTATGTCTAGCATACTATTTGGCACATAGAATGTACTCAATAAGAGAACACTCATTGAATGAGCAAATGAGGGAACCATGTGAGGGAACAAAGACAGCAGTATATAGTGGGAAGTGAACCATGACTAGTGGCTGGGTAACTTGGCTAGTAGATCTGAATCATTTACTAACCACTTGATTAACTGTCAAAGTCATATTTTTGAGCTTCCATTTTCCTACATTTAAAGTCTTATATCTCTAATACATCTTATATATCTAACATCCAACTCTCCGGATTGCTCAAGAAGTTACTAAAGTCCTTAGTTCCTTTAATCACAAAACTTAAGCTAACACATAATGGACTTCACAATCTCTGATCAATAATGTAGCCTATTGTCTGTACCCCAATTTCCAAGTTCTAACACATCCTGGGACATTCTCTCATCATCTGTTTCATCCATCCTTAGTCTGTGATACTAACAAAGCCCCATTTAATGTTATGAAAATGAACAGAAATAAAAGCTAAGGGAAATATCAATGGTTAAGGTATTAGTCAGAATACTTTAGGTTATTTTACAGTAACAAATGACTTCTCCCAAATCACGGTATCTTAAAATAAGACAAAAATAAAGAGCCTTAAAGGGACTGAGATTTTACCCTTTCTGTGAGCTAACCAAATAGCCTACAACAGTTTCAGATATGCTGGCAGAAGACACAAGATTCCTGGGTTACAGGCAAAATATTTTATTTACTCAAAGCACAGCAGGCAACATGAGCTATATTTGTATCTGTTACCTTTTCCCTGCAAGTCCCAAAAAGATGATGGCAAGTGTCTCAGGTGTACTCAGCACACACAACGGGTCTATGCCAAATGAGGAAACCTGAGCTTAGAAAAACCCCAATATTATAAAAGCAGTTGCAAACAAACCTGCCCCTTTTCTCCAGGGAGGGACATTATCTTTATTTTCCTGGTCAATAAACAAATTTGCCTTCTGCCCTAGAGAAAGCCACTACTTACATTATCTTGGAGTTTTTTCTACACAAATATCTTGGAAAGGATAATCTAGGACAAAAAAGTCACAAGACAGACAAGTAGAAACTCCATGGAGAATTGCTCCCCAATAATACATTTCTCACTGAAGCTACATGTCTATCTTGGGTTGAAAAGGTTCTCTGTCTAGTGTAGTCAGAGACAAAGACTGACAGAGTTCCATCTAGTTATTTGCTTTTTAGAGTATCATTCAAGAAGAAGAGAACACAGCAAATACTGACACTTTAAATTTCTACTCAGAATGGACACACGCCATTTCAACCTGTATTTTGTTGGCAAAAGCAAATTGCTTCTGCACAAATATTTTTCTATGATTTACTGAAGAAATTGAGAGCCAGGAATACTAGATGTTTAGCACTAGTATTGTAAACAGTTGAATTCCAAACCGATGAATGAGAGTACCCAAATTATTCTAACAAGTTAGTTTTGCCTGAAGAAGATCTCAAACAGCTGCAGTGATCTGCCTTCAGGGTCTATGAATTATTTGGACAATTATTTTCTTACATGAATAAACTTGTAAGAAAAATCTCATACATTGGATACAAAATTAACAGTACCTCTCCAGGCACCAAGTGTGGGCTAATTATGTGCTGGGTGCTAAGGGTCAAACAGTGGTTAAGGCAACATGAGGCCTGGTTAAGGCAACATCATTCTGTGAGGGACAAAAACCAGACAGACAAACAAACAAAATAATTATAACTTATAGGAAGTGCCAAGAAGAAAAAAGAGTATCCAGAGTTAAGAAGTCTAGGGTCATCAGATAATTTCTATGCAAATTTTGATGGAAAATATCAAAAATAATGTCTCTGAATTGAAATAGAGCTAGACTTGTTATAAACACTAACCAGTGATCTGTGTGGCAACATGATATCCTCAAAAGTTCAAAAAAGTTGGGCAATTTGTCCAAAGAAACATGTAGTAGGACTAAGTATAAAAATCCTTGCTCTTTGGTACAACCACTTATGTCCAAAATCGGAGCAATACGAATTAACAGCAGCACATGTGAAAATGACCTTGGAAATTCAATTGACGAAGAGATCAATATGTGTTAAAATAGAATATCAAAACTTTGACTCAATAATAACATAGATATATAGTGTCAGGAAGAAAAATAAAAGGATAATTCCACTATGTTCTATAAGTTACATTTCATTCAGTTCTAGGAAGACGTTAGTTTTGTGAAAAACTGGGATTCATACAGAAGAGTGTTAATAGGCTAAGGATGTTTGTGGTTACAATCAGAACTATACCAAACCCAGGGGATATTTAGAAATGCGTGAGGGTTATTTTGTAGTTGTCACAATGAGTTATAAATGCTACTTGGAATTTAAGAAAAGGGGCAAGAATGCTACGTATCTGACATTACATTGGTGAATTCCACACAATTAAGAACTGTCCCTCCCGAAATTTCAGTAGTGTCCCCTTTGAGAAATACCTCTATCTATCTATCTATCTATCTATCTAATGATCTACCTACCTACCTATCATCTAAAATGATATTTAGCTCTTGTGGAAAGACTGGAGAACATTAACTTGGGAAAGGGGGTAACTGCCATCTCATATAGAAGGCAGTCAAGAAGAAGGCGTCTGTGTAGCAGAAGATTGAAATAAGGTTAATAGAAAGAAGTCACCGGGAAGGAAGGGGAAAAGCAGATTTTAACTCAATATAAGGAAGAAATCTTTAAGGTTTATAATCAAAGACAGAATGTGGGAAAATGGTCATTTCTGAGTCATTGGTTTCCTTTTTTTTTTTAACATCTTTATTGGAGTATAATTGCTTTACAATGGTGTGTTAGTTTCTGCTGTATAACAAAGTGAATCAGCTATACATATACATATATCCCCATATCTCCTCCCTCTTGCATCTCCTTCCCACCTTCCCTATCTCACCCCTCTAGGTGGTCACAAAGCACCGAGCTGATCTCCCTGTGCTATGTAGCTGCTTCCCACTAGCTATCTATTTTACATTTGGTAGTGTATATATGTCCATGCCACTCTCTCACTTCGTCCCATCTTACCCATCCCACTCCCTGTGTCCTCAAGTCCATTCTCTACGTCTGCATCTTTATTCCTGTCCTGACCCTAGGTTTTTTAGAACCATATATTTTTTTTTAGATTCCATATATATGTGTCAGCATATGGTATTTTTCTCTTTCTGATTTATTTCACCCTGTATGACAGACTCTAGATAGATCCACTTAACTACAAATAACTCAATTTTGTTTCTTTTTATGGCTGAGTAATATTCCATTGTATATATGTGCCATATCTTTTTATCAATTCATCTGTTGATGGACACTTAGGTTACTTCCATGTCCTGGCTATTGTAAATAGAGCTGCAATGAACATTGTAGTATATGACTATTTTTGAATTATGTTTTACTCAGGGTATATGCCCAGTAGTGGGATTTCTGGGTTGTATGGTAGTTCTATTTTTAATTTTATAAGGACCCTCCATACTGTTCTCCATACTGGCTGTATCAATTTACATTCCCACCAAGAGTGCATGAGGGTTCCATTTTCTCCACCCCCTCTCCAGCATTGACTGTTTGTAGAATTTTTGATGATGGCCATTCTGACTGGTGTCAGACTGGTGTGAAGTGATACCTCATTGTAGTTTTGATTTGCATTTCTCTAATGATTAGTGATGTTGAGCATCCTTTCATGTGTGTGTTGGCAATCTGTATATCTTCTTTGGAGAAATGTCTATTTAGGTCTTCTGCCTATTTTTGGATTGGGTTGTTTGTTTTTTTGATATTGAGCTTCATGAGCTGCTTGTATATTTTGGAGATTAATCCTTTATCAGTTGCTTCATTTGCAAATATTTTCTCCCATTCTGAGGGTCGTCTTTTCGTCTTCTTTATGGTTTCCTTGCTGTGCAAAAGCATTTAAGTTTCATTAGGTCCCATTTGTTTATTTTTGTTTTTATTTCCATTTCTCTAGGAGGTGGGTCAAAAAGGAACTTGCTGTGATTTATGTAATAGAGTGCTCTGCCTATGTTTTCCTCTAAGAGTTTTATAATGTCTGGCCTTACATTTAGGTCTTTAATCCATTTTGAGTTTATTTTTGTGTATGGTGTTAGGGAGTGTTCTAATTTCACTCTTTTATATGTGGCTGTCCAGTTTTCCAAGCACCACTTATTGAAGAGGCTGTCTGTTCTCCATTGTATATTCTTTCCTCCTTTATCAAAGATAAGGTGACCATATGTGCATGGGTTTATCTCTGGGCTTTCTATCCCGTTCCATTGATCTATATTTCTGTTTTTGTGCCTGTACCATACTGTTTTGATTACTATAGCTTTGTAGCTTGGTCTGAAGTCCAGGAGCCTGATTCCTCCAGCTACATTTTTCTTTCTTAAGATTGCTTTGGCTATTCGGGGTGTTTTGTGTTTCCATACACATTGTGAAATGTTTTGCTGTAGTTCTGGAAAAATGCCATTGGTAGTTTGATAGGGATTGCATTGAATCTGTAGATTGCTTTGGGTAGTATAGTCATTTTCACAATGTTGATTCTTCCAATCCAAGAACATGGTATATCTCTCCATCTGTTTCTATCATCTTTAATTTCTTTCATCAGTGTCTTACAGTTTCTGCATACAGGTCTTTTGTCTCCTTAGGTAGGTTTATTCCTAGGTATTTTATTCTTTTTGTTGCAATGGTAAATGGGAGTGTCTCCTTAATTTCTCTTTCATATTTTTCATCATTAGTGTAGAGGAATGCAAGAGATTGTGTGCATTAATTTTGAATCCTGTTACTTTACCAAATCCATTGATTAGCTCTAGTCATTTTCTGGTAGCATCTTTAGGATTCTCTATGTATAGTCTCATATCATCTGCAAACAGTGACAGCTTTACTTCTTCTTTTCTGATTTGGATTCCTTTCATTTCTTTTTCTTCTCTGATTGCTGTGGCTAAAACTTCCAAAACTATGTTGAATAATAGTGGTGAGAGTGGACAACCTTGTCTTGTTCCTGATCTTAGAGGAAATGGTTTCAGTTTCACCATTGAGAACAATGTTGGCTGTGGGTTTTTCATATATGCCCTTTATTATGTTGAGGTAAGTTTCCTCTATGCCTACTTTCTGGAGGGTTTTTATCATAAATAGGTGTTGAATTTTGCCCAAAGCTTTTTCTGCATCTATTGAGATTATCATATGGTTTTTCCCCTTCCATTTGTTAATATGATTTATCACATTGATTGATTTGTGTATATTGAAGAATCCTTGCATTCCAGGGATAAACCCCACTTGATCATGGTGTATGATCCTTTTAATGTGCTGTTGGATTCTGTTTGCTAGTATTTTGTTGAGGAGTTTTGCAACTATGTTCATCAGTGATATTGGCCTGTAGTTTTCTTTCTTTCTGACATCTTTGTCTGGTTTTGGTATCAGGGTGACGGTGGCCTTGTAGAATGAGTTTGGGAGTGTTCCTCCCTCTGCTATATTTTGGAAGAGTTTGAGAAGGATAGGTGTTAGGTCTTCTCTAAATGTTTGATAGAATTTGCCTGTGAAGCCATCTAGTCCTGGGCTTTTGTTGGAAGATTTTTAATCACAGTCTCAATTTCAGTGCTTGTGATTGGTCTATTTATATTTTCTATTTCTTCTTGGTTCAGTTTCAGAAGGTTGTGCTTTTCTAAGAATTTGTCCATTTCTTCCAGGTTGTCCATTTTATTGTCATATAGTTGCTTGTAGTAATCTCTCATGATCCTTTGTATTTCTGCATTGTCAGTTATTACTTGTCCTTTTTCCTTTCCAATTCTATTGATTTGCATCTTCTCTCTTTTTTTTCTTGATGAGTCTGGCTAGTGGTTTATCAATTTTGTTTATCTTCTCAGAGAACCAGCTTTTAATTTTATTGATCTTTGCTATCCTTTCCTTCATTTCTTTTTCATTTATGTTTGTTCTGATTTTATGATTTCTTTCCTTCTGCTAACTTTGGGGTTTTTTGTTCTATCTCTAATTGCTTTAGGTGTAAGTTTAGCCTGTTTGAGATGTTTCTTGCTTCTTGAGGTAGGATTGTATTGCTATAAAATTCCCTCTTAGAACAGCTTTTGCTTCATCCCATAGGTTTTGGGTCGTTTTGTTTTCATTGTCAGTTTTTTCTAGGTATTTTTTCATTTCCTCTTTGATTTCCTCAGTTATCTCTTGGTTATTTAGTAGTGTATTTTTAGCCTCCATGTGTTTGTATTTTTTTACAGATTTTTTCCTGTAATTGATATCTAGTCTCATAGCTTTGTGATCAGAAAAGATACTTGATACAATTTCAATTTTCTTAAATTTACCAAGGCTTGATTTGTGACCCAAGATATGATGTATCCTGGAGAATGTTCCATAAGCACTTGAGAAGAAAGTGTATTCTGTTGTTTTTGGATGGAATGTCCTATAAATATCAATTAAGTCCATCTTGTTTAAAGTGTCATTTAAACTTTGTGTTTCCTTATTTTCACTTTGGATGATCTGTCCATTGGTGAAGGTGGGTTGTTAAAGTCCCTTACTATGATTGTGTTACTGTCTATTTCCCCTTTTATGGCTGTTAGCATTTGCCTTATGTATTGAGGTGCTCCTATGTTGGGTGCATAAATATTACAATTGTTATATCTTCTTCTTGGATTGATCCCTTGATCATTATATAGTGTCCTTCTTTGTTTCTTGTAATAGTTTTTGTTTTAAAGTCTATTTTGTCTGATATGAGGACTGCTTCTCCAACTTTCTTTTGAATTCCATTTGCATGGAATATCTTTTTCCATCCCCTCACTTTCAGTCTGTATGTGTCCCTAGGTCTGAAGTGGGTCTCTTGTAGACAGCATATATATGGGTCTTGTTTTTATATCCATTCAGCCAGTCTATGTCTTTTGGTTGGAGCATTTAATCCATTTACATTTAAGGTAGTTATCAATATGTGTGTTCCTATTACCATTTTCTTAATTGTTTTGGGTTTGTTACTGTAGGTCTTTTCCTTCTCTTGTGTTTCCTGCCTACAGAAGTTCCTTTAGCATTTGTTAAATCTGGTTTGGTGGTGCTGAACTCTCTCAGCTTTTGCTTGTCTGTAAAGTTTTTTAATTTCTCCATTGAAGCTGAATGAGATCCTTGCTGGGTAGAGTGATCTTGCTTGTTGGATTCTCCCTTTCATCACTTTAAATATGTCCTGCCACTCCTTTCTGGCTTGCAGAATTTCTGCTGAAGGATCAGCTGTTAAACTTATGGGGATTCTCATGTATGTTATTTGTTGCTTTCTCCTTGCTGCTTTTAATGGTTTTTTTTGTATTTAATTTTTTGATAGTTTGATTAATATGTGTCTTCACATGTTTCTCCTTGGATTTATCCTGTATGGGACTCTCTGTGTTTCCTGGACTTGACTATTTGCTTTCCCATATTAGGGAAGTTTTCAACTATAATCTCTTGAAACATTTTGTTTTTCTCTTCTTATTCTGGGACCCCTATATTTCAAATGTTGGCATGTTTAATATTGTCCCAGAGGTCTCTGAAACTGTCCTCACTTCTCTTCTATCTTTTTTCTTTATTCTTTTCTTTGGTAGTTATTTCCACTATTTTATCTTCCACATCACTTAACCATTCTTCTGCCATTGTTTCCTTCTAGAGAATTCTTAATTTCATTTATTGTGTTGTTCATCATTGTTTGTTTGCTCTTTATTTCTTTTAGGTAGGTTCTTTTTAAAAGTTTCTTGTATTTTCTCCATTCTATTTCCAAGATTTTGGATCATCTCCTCTTTACTATCACTAGTCTGAATTTTTTTTCAGGGTAGACTGCCTATCTCCTTTTCATTTGTTTGGTCTTGTAGGTTTTTACTTTGCTCCTTCATCTGCTGCATATCTCTCTGTCTTCTCATGTTGGTTAACTTAACGGTGTTTGGGGTTTCCTTTTCACAGTCTGCAGGTTCGTAGTTCCCGTTGTTTTTGGTGTCTGCCCCCAGTGGCTACGGTTGGTTCAATGGGTTGTGTAGGCTTCCTGTTGGAGGGGACTGGTGCCTGTGTTCTGGTAGATGAGGCTGGATTTTTTCTTTCTGGTGGGCAGGACCATGTCCGTTGGTGTTTTGGGGATGTCTGTGATCTTATTATGATTTTAGGCAGCCTCTCTACTAATGGGTGGGGTTGTGTTTCTGTCTTGCTAGTTGTTTGGCATAGGGTATCCAGCACTGTAGCTTGCTGGTTGTTGAGTGGAGCTGGGTCTTAATGTTGAGATAGAGATCTCTCCGAGAGCTTTTGCCATTTGATATTATGTGGAGCAGGAGGTCTCTGGTGGATAAATGTCCTGAACTCAGCTTTCCCACCTCAGGGGCACAGGCCTGACACCCAGCTGTAGCACCAAGACCCTGTCAGCCACATTGGCATGTACGTGGGCAGTTTCTTGCCTTTTGGGAAGTGTGATGTCTTCTGCCAGTGTTCAGTAGGTTTTCTGTAGGAGTTTTTCCACATGTAGATGTATTTCTGATGTATTTGTGGAGAGGAAGGTGATCTCCACATCTTACTCCTCTGCCATCTTGAAGGTCTCCCATTGGCTTTCTTGTGATGGTAACCATTTTAGCAAGTTTCAACTTATCTTTCACTTACTTTGCACAAATTGGAAGAATTTGACTTCATCCAAAGATCCAAAATTCCCTATTTTTGAGAATCTCTGTCTTGGTTATGGTGTAGGTCAGCTAGTTTTATGAAGATTGATTCATCAACTTTTTTCCCTTCCAGGCTGTCATTAGCTTTTCTGAATTTATAGAGAAAACAAGAAGAATCTAATTATACGACTCTGATTTTATAGGCACTATTTTTCTAGAATAACTTCACTTCACTTAATACAGAATTGATTTTGTTTGTGGAAGTTGAGTTATTCCTTGTTATTATTTATTTGACATTCAGAGCATTTGCAATATTTTGATTCTTGCTGTTCAGAAAGGAGATTCTTTATAAATATATTTGACTAATTATTATTCAATAAATATTTATATCAAAATATAGACTTGATTTCCATCCTACTTTTGCCCAAATGTTGACAAATAGCAACCCAATCCCATTTATCAAAGTATTGGAGCATAAGGTAGAATTTACATTATATAAATTAGCTTCAAATACAACTTTTTAATTTTATTATCCAAAACAATGAAAGTAAGAAGACAGTGGAGCAACATCTTTAAAGTACTGGAGGAAACAAAGCAAAACAAAAAAAAAAAACAAAAGAAAACAATCTATTATTTGCTCAGAAAAATATCTTTCAAATACTAAGGTAAAATAAATATATTTTAAGATAAATAAGGGCTGAAAGGATTAATCACATTATAAGAAATGTTTAAGAATTAAAATGATACCAGGAGAAACATTTTTTCTTACAAAAGGAAGTGTTACTGAACCAAACTTGGGTCTGCTGGCCCAGTGCACAGTAAAATCTACTGACACTGGGCTGTAGTGAAGGAAAGTACAGTATTTATTACAAGGCACCCAATGTGGGGCCAAGCATGGAGAACAGGCAGCTCATGCTCAAAGGACCCAAACTCCCCAATGGCTTTCAGGGAAGGGTTTTTAAAGGCAACATTAGGGGTGAAGGTTGTAGGGTTCCTGATCAGCTCATGGACATTCTTCTGATTGGTTGATAGTGAGGAAACAGGGTGGTATTTTGGGAGTTAAAACCATCAACTTTCTGATTCTAACTGGTCTGGGGTCTATGTGCTTGTGGTCAGCATGCAGTTAACTTCTTCCACTTGGTGGGGGTTTTAGTGTCTACAGAACAAGTCAAGGATATGGCTTAGAGTGTTATTTATAGTCCTTGAAGAGGAAATAAAAGTCTTTGACTTTTTTTATGGTTAAACTATTATTATTTTGTGTTGCTTGACTGTTTTCCTTTGTTTCTGCATTTTCTCACTTCTCTGATTAAATTTGTTCTTTGGAACTCAGGGAAGGCCTTGGAGGCTAAAGCTTTTCTACAAACAAGAGATGGGGAACACAGGGGTGGGGGGTGGGCGTGGAGGTGGTGGTCTATCCCAGGGAAGGCCCAGAAGGGTCTTGCTCGGTTTCAGATTTAAGACCACTGATATTATCATACTGTTAAACATAAAAGACATTTTAAAAATAAATATTTAAGTATTTTAAAAATCCAATTATTTAAATAAAAATAATGACTATATATTGTGGGATTCATAATATATCCAAAAGTAAAATAAATGACAAAAATAATACAAATGTCAGGAGGAGAGAAATGAAAGTATAGTGTTCTATGCTGTTTATACTAACAATGAAGTATAATATCACTTGAAGGTAGACTAGGTGAAGTTAAAAATATATACTATAAATACCAAGGCAACCAGAGAACACATAGGCAAATAGAAAACAAATAGGAAATGGGAGATTTGAATCCAACCATATTAATAATCACATTAAATACAGTTTGTCTTTTATCCTGACTTTTAAAACAATTATTTCTTAAAAGACAGTTATTTTATTTATAAAAATTATGGATATCAAAACATCATGTCAGAAAGAAGTTTTATCTATGGTTGATACAAAAAATACATTCCAACTTGCATTTTTACATGCAATTAGTTTCAAAAAGAAATATGATATACGTGGTTTGTAATTTATTTGTCAACTAAACAAGCATTTTCTTACATGATTAAACAGCTGGCTTTTCATTTTATCAGAAAAAAATCAAATTTTGCCGTATATGTATTATTGGAAAGTCTATTTAAATTTAGGTATGAAGAAGTATTGATAGCTTGTAATCTCACTTAAAATAATGACATAAGCTTGGGAAAACACTGTTTGAAAAGATTTGGAAACTTTGCAACTGTGCCTTCAACAACAGAGGGTTGAAAAATTCATAAAACAAATTCCAGAAAGTTCGAAACAGCAAAACCTGAATTTGCTGCTTGTAGGCAACTATTTACATAGCATTTACATTGTATTAGGTATTGTAAGTAATATAGAGATAATTTGTAAGTAATCTAGAGATAATTTAAAGTATAAGGGAGGATGTGCATAGGTTATATGCAAATACTATGCTATTTTACATAAGGGACTTGAGCATCCTCAAATTTTGGTATCTGCAGCGGGTCCTGGGACAAATCCCTGTGGATACTGAGTGATGACAGTATATAGAGGTGAGCCCTATATTTATCACCCTTTTTGCCCCTCAGGGCATTTGCCATTTCAAATCAAGTGGCATAGAGAAGAAATAGAAAGTTGTGTAAATAAAACTTGTGTGAGACTCTCTTGACTGAGAAGAAAAAGACTAGATTTTGGTGCTACTAAAATAGTCAAGCTTTGAGAAAACAGGTTTCCAGATTGATATTATGATTAATATATATATATATATATATATATATATATATATATATGATCTTCATCCCCATGCCTGGAAGTAGCTCCTAACACACTTGTAATTTCCTAAGTGATAAGAAACATGGGGACGTCTTTGTTATAATATTTGATATTTTGTCCTTGGTTCCTGAAATAGCTCCGAAGCAATAAAGGTGAATGAATTGTCTTTTGTTATTCATAACAAGCTTCTTTCAACCACGCCTGAGTTTATGTTAATGAGGCAATTCTTAGAAAGTCCTTAAATAACCGCAAGATGGGGACAGGTTGCCAGGGGAACCATCCAAGTGATTAGGGGGTTTAAGGTTTCAGCCCCATCACCGACCTCTGCTCTAGAGGGACTGTAGAGAGAAACTGAAGGTTGAATTAATCCTGCCTGTGTGATGAAGCCTCCATAAAAATCCTAGTTAAGTGAGTTTGGAGAGCTTCCAGGTTGGTGAACACGTGGAGGTGCTGGGAAGGTGGCATGCCTAGAAAGGGCATGGAGCTCGACATCCCTTCCCACACACCTTAACCTAAGCATCTCTTCCATCTAGCTGTTTCTGTATTTTATCCTTTTGTAATAAACCGGGACTCAAGTAGGAAAATTATTTTCCTGAGTTCTGGGAGCTGCTGTAGCAAATTATTGAACCCAAGGAAGGGGTCATGAAAACCTCTGACTTGTAGCCTATTCGCCAGCAGCACAGGTGATACCCTGGGACTTGGGATTGGCATGTGCAGTTGGGACAGTCTTGTGGGACTAAACCCTTAACCTGTGGCATCTGTGTTGAGCCCCGTGTTGAGTAATTTCAGAACTGAATTAAATTGCAGGACAACCAGTTGGTATCAACAGATAATTAGAGAACAGCTTGTTGTGTGAATGCCCCCCCCACACACACACATTTGGTGTCAGATGAAAGATTTTGTAAGTTGACAGAAAACAGTAGTTTTTTTTTTCTTTCACAGACCAAAAGGGAAGCCAGAGAAATTAGCTAACATTCTGCCGGCTGCTTTTTCCTCATGACATTTTCTGATTTCTAAGCTGTGCATGTCAGGGACAAGAACAAAAAGAAAGCAAATGATGATGAGGAGGCGGAGGATAATAATAATAGATAAAATGGAATAAAACTGAATAACAAATCTGCTAAAAAGGCTAAAAATCTGAACAAAGCTTTTTTCTCAAAAATCTGAAATCCATCCTTGAAATGTCTTAATTCCAATTTGTATCAGATCATTTACTTGTGTTTTATCTGTCTGCTAGAAAAAACTGATATTCTCTTTACAATTGTTCATACACATTCTCAGCACTCAATATAAAATTAATCAACATTCCAGACATGACCAAATGACTGAAATCACAAGGAAAAAAAATAAATCAATAGAAATAAACCCACATACAATGTAATTATTGATGTTGTCGGACAAAGAACTCAAAATAACTGGTTTATTATTTTAACTTGTTATTGAATGATAATATATGAAGTTTACAAATCTTAAATGTAATGATAAATGTAATTTTAAAAGTGTATATCTCTGTAACTAATACCCATAGCAAGATATAGAAAATTACCAGCTCATCAGAAATATCAAGTGTGCCCTATTCAAGTCAGTAGTCACCAATGTTAACCATAATAATAACAGCTATCACCAAAAATTAGGTTAGATTGTTTGGGGGGGGGGAAAGTATAAACAATAAAATAAAAAAACTATCTTGGAAAATGTTTATAAAATTGAAAAAAAGTTTTGTTTTGTTTTGTTTTGTTTTAAAGAATCACTTGTAGCTGTTACTTTAATTTTATTTATTAAGTTCCAGGTTGTATTTGGAATCTCACATTGAATTTATCTGACATGTCTCTAAATTCTTTTATTCTGGAACAGTTTCAGACTTTCTTTGTTTTTCATGACATTGATAGTTTTAGAGTGCAGGTCAGTTATTTAGGAGAATTTAACTTAATTTAGGTTCATGTGATGTTTGCTTATGACTATGTTCAGATTATGTAGATGTAGCTTTGACAGGAAATTAGAGTAATACTTTATTCTTCTTAGTGTATCATATCAGGAGGCACGGATTTTTGGCTGCCTCATTATTTATGATGTGAAATTGATCACTTATTTAAGGTACTGTCTGCCAAGTTTCTTCACTAAGATGTTACTGTTTGCTCTTTCAAATAATAGATCATTTATAGAGAGATACTTTGAAACTATGTAAATATTATGTTCCTTGTCAACTTAGTCCCACTAGTTTCAACATCCATTAGTGATAAATGCCTGAATCAATTACCATAATAATGATTAGAAAATGGTCTGCAGTAATAAACTGATTAAAAATAAACTGTTTTTTCACCTTAAGCTCACTTTTTAATAAAAATATTAATTTAAAAAATTTCTAAAATAAATTAATATTTAATTCTTCCAATCCAAGAGCATGGGATATGTTTCAATTTCTTTAAATAATCTTCAGTTTCCTTTATCAATGTTTTATAGTTCTCAGCATATGTCTTTCACCTCTTTGGTCAGGTTTATTGCTAAGTATTTTATTTCTTTTGATGTGATTTTAAAAGGTTTTTTTTTTTTACTTTTCCTTTCAGATATTTCATTGTTAGCGTAAAGAAACACAACCGATTTCTGTATGTTAATCTTGTATCCTGCTACCTTGCTGAATTAGTTTATCAATTCTAGTAGTTTCTGTATGGAGTCTTTAGAATTTTCTATATATGGTATCATGTCATCTACATATAAAGACAACTTTATCTCTTCCCTTCCAATTTGGGTACCTTTAATTTCTTTTTCTTATCTAATTGCTGTGACTAGGACTTCCAGTATTATGTTGATAGTGCAATCCCTATCAAATATTCAGACAATAAACCCACACACCTTTGGTCAATATATCTTCAACAAAGAAGTCAAGAATATACAATGGGGAAAAAGTCTCTTCAGCAAGTGTTGTTAGGACAGTTAGACAGCCACATGTAAATCAATGAAGTTAGAAGTCACCCTCTCATCTTACAGAAAAATAAACTCAAAATGGCTTAAAGACTTAAGTATAAGACACGACACCATAAAATTCCTAGAAGGGAACATAGGCAAAATATTCTCTGACATAAATCGTAGCAATGTTTCCTTAGGTCAGTCTCCCAAGGCAATAGAAATAAAAGCAAAAATAAACAAATGGGACTGAATCAAATTTATAAGCTTTTGCTCAGCAAACGAAACCATAAACAAAATGAAAAGACAACCTACAGACTGGGAGAAAATGTTTGCAAACAATGTGACAAAGAAGGGCTTAATTTCTAAAATATACAAATAGCTCACACAACTCAATAACAAAAAAACAAACAACCCAATTTAAAAAAAAAATGGGCAGAAGACCTAAACAGGCATTTCTCTAAACAATAGGCACATGAAAAGATGATCATCATCACTAATCATTAGAGGAATGAAAATCAAAACTACAATGAGGTACCAGCTCACACAGGTCAGAATGGCCATCATTAAAAAGTCTATGAATAACAAATGGTGGAGAGGGTGTGAAGAAAAGGGAACCCTCCCATGCTGTTGATGGGAATGTAAATTGGAGCAGTCACTATGGAGAACAGTATGGAGGTTCCTCAAAGAACGAAAAATAGAGTTGCCATATGATCTATCAATCCCACTGCTGGGCATATATCTGAACAAAACTATAATTCGAAAAGATACTTGCACACCTCTGTTCAGAGCAGCACTATTTATAATAACCAAGACATAGAAATAGCCTAAATGTGCATCAACAGATGAATGGATAAAGAAATGTGGTATATACACACACACAATGGAATACCACTCAGCCACAAATAAGGATGAAATAATGCCCTTTGCAGCTACATGGTTGGACCTAAAGATTATCATACTAAGTGAAGTAAGTCAGAAAGAGAAAGACATATATCATATGATATCTCTTATATGTGGAATCTAAAATATGACACAAATGAACTTATCTATGAAACAGACCCAAAAACATAGAGAACAAACTTGTGGTTGCCAAAGGAGGTGGGTGGGGAGGGATGGATTGGGAGTTTGGGACTAGCAGATGCAAACTATTACATATAGGATAAATAAACAACAAGGACCAACTGTATAGCACAGGGAACTATATTCAGTATCCTGTAATAAGCCATAATGGAAAATAAAAGAAAAAAGAAAAAGACATCAACATATTAGAAGTCATCTAGGTTTTCTCCTATGTTATCTCCTAGGAGTTTTATACTTTGGTATCTTACATTTAGATTTATAATCCATTTTGACTTAATTTTTGTGAAGGATATAAAATCTATACCTAGATTTCTCTTTGCATGTAGATGTCCAATTATTTCAGCACAATTTCTTGATGATACTTTCTTTGTTCCATTGTATTGCCTTTGCCACTTTGTCAAAGATCAATTCCCCATATTTATGAATATCTACTTCAGGACTATTCTGTTCCATTAATTTATTTATCTGTTCTTTCACCAGTACCACACTGTCTTGATTATTTTGCCTTTATAGCAAGTCTTGAAGTTGTATAGCATCATTCCTCTGACTTTGCTCTTTTCCAACAATATTGTGTTGGCTACTCTGGTATGTCTTTTTCCTCTCCATATGAATGCCATAAAATTCTACATATAAACTTTAGAATCAGTTTGTTGATATCCATAATATAACTTGCTGGAATTTTGATAGGGGTTACGTTGAATCTATAGATCAAGGTGGAAAGAACTGACATCTTGACAATATTGAGTGTTTCTATCCATGAACATGAAACATTTCTCATTTATTTAGTTCTTTGATTTTCTTCATTAGAGTTTTGTAGTTTCCCCCAAATAAATCATGTACATGTTTTGGTAAATTTACCTAAGTATTTACCTAAGAAGTACCTAAGTATTTCATTTTTGGAGGATGCTATTGTAAATGGCATTGTGTTTTTAAATTCAAATTCCCCTTGTTCATTGTTAGCATATTGAAAAGCAACTGGCTTTTGTATATCATTTTAGTATCTTATACCTTGCTATAATTGCTTATTAGTTTCAGGAGCTTTTTTTTTTGTCAGTTCTTTTGGATATTCTACATAGATGATTATGTCATCTGAGAATAAAGACAGTTTTATGTCTTCTTTCCCAAAGTGTATAATTTCCTTTTCTTTTCTTATTGTATTAGCAAGAACATTTAATAAGACGTTTAAAAGGTGTGGTGAGAGGTGGCATCCTTGCTTTGTTTCTGATCTTAGTGAGAAAGCTTCAAGTTTCTCACCATTAAGAACAATGTTATCTGTGGATTTTTGTAGACATCTTTATCAAGTTGAAAATGTTCTCTATTCCTAGTTTACTTAGAGTTTTTTTTTTATCATGAATGGGTGTTAATTTTGTCAAAAGCTCTTTCTGCACCTATTGATATAATCATGTGATTTTTTTTTTACTTTGTTGACATGATGGATTACAGTAATTGATTTTTGAATCTTGAACCAGCATTGATGCTCATGAGAGATTTGGTCTATAGATTACCTTTCTTGTAATGTCTGGTTTTGTTTTTAGGGTAATGCTGACCATAGAATGAGGTCAAATTCGCAAACTATTCTCTTTGCTTCTATACTCTGAAAGAGATTGCAGAGAATTGGTATAATTTCTTCCTTAAATATTTGGTAGAATTCACACATCTGGACCTGCTGCTTTCTGTTTTGGAATGTTAATTATTGATTTAATTTCTTTAATAGATATGGGCATATTCAGATTGCTTTTCTTCTTGTGTAAATTTTGGTAATTATGTCTTTCAAGGAATTGTTCCATTTCACCTAGGTTAACAAACTTGTGGGCCTAGAGTTGTTTATATTATTCCTTTATTATCCTTTTATTTTCTATGGGATCTGTAGTGATTCCCCTCTTTAATTTCTGATATTATTTTGTGTCCTCTTTTTTTCCCCTTACTTAGCCTGGCTTGAAGCTTATCAGTTTTATTTACCTTTTTGAAGAATCAGCTTTTGGTTTTATGGATTTTCTCTATTGATTTCCCATTTTCAATTTTATTGATTTCTGCTCTAATTTTTATTATTTTTTCTTCTATTTTCTTTGGATTTAATTTGCTCTTCTCTTTAAGGTGGAAACTTAGATGATTGATTTTAGATCTTTAGATCTTAATGCTATAATTAACATAAGGGTGCATATATCTTTTCTAATTACTATACTAAGGTCTCTAATTAATAAAGTAGATAGCAGGCAAGAATGGATGGGCAATGTAAGTACAGAAAAAATCCTGAGAAAGAACCAAAAAGGCTATAGATAAAAGCAAAACAAAACAAACTAAAAAACTGTAACAGAAATCAAGAATGCTTTTGGTGGACTTATTAGTAGACTAGAAACAGCTGAGGAAGGAAACTGAGCTAGAAAATATATCAATAGAATCCTTGAATTTCACTGAATCTGTAGATTGCCTTGGGTGGTATGTTCATTTTAACAACATTAACTCTTCTAATCACTAAGCATGATATATGTTTCCATTTGTTTTGTGCCATCTTCATTTCCTTCACCAGCGTCTTATAGTTTTCCAAGTTCATGTCTTTTAACTCCTTAGTTAGATTTATTCTTGGATACTTTATTCCTTTAGATGCAATTGTAAATGGGATTTTTTAAAATGTATTTTTCTAATAGTTCGGTGTTAGTGTATAGAAATGCAACAGATTTCTGTATATTAATTTTGTATCCTGCAACTTTACCAAATTCATTGATGAGTTCTAGTAGTTTTTGTGGTGTCTTTAGGATTTTCTATACAGTCTTTTATACAGTCTTTATATAGTCTTTTATAGTTTTTATATAGTCTTTCATACAGTCTTTTATTGAGCCTGTGTTCTGGACCAAGAATTCCACAAGTTTCTCAGTTTTGGGGGTTTTTTTCCTACCTCCGTAGGTGGGATGGATGGCTAGAGTGGGCTGGATTTGGGTATTTCTCTTTCCTATGTCAGGCTCCAATCATCTCAGATGGTTAGGATCTGGTTAACCAGTTTTCTTTGAGGGCAGGCCTTGTTAAGAAGAACAAGTGCTCTGGTGTATTTCTAAACGGTACATTTCCCCTCCCCTTGCTGGAAGCTTAAAAAGGGAACTTACACTGTGGGAATCTGGTCAAACTTCTTAAGGCAAATCTCACAATAATGCAAGGGTCCTCCTATAACTGGATTCTTCTAGCATTTTTAACTCTCACAGTTGTCCACGTTGAGCTTCCAGCAGTTTGTCCGTTACAGTTCAGGTTCTCCTACCCCAGCACTTGTTCCCGTGGTGGTTTCCACCTGTGAGTATGCTTTGGTATGTTACTTTCTGTACTTGCCTGTCAGTCTCTCCAATCTTGATGGCGATGGTTTACCCTGTCTCTCCCTCTCTAATGGATACCAGAAGAGTTGTTGATTCTTCAGTCTTTTCAGCTTTTTATGTGTAGTTATGACAGAGTGGTGACTTCCAAGCTCCTTACATGCAGAATAGGAAACTGGAAGTCTACTGACAGTTTTTGCTTCATGTATTTTAGGACTGTTTTAGTAGGTGCTATGTTAACTACCTAGAGCTGCCATAATAAAGTATCACAAAATGAGTGGATAAAACAACATAAAAGTATTGACTCAGTTATGGTGGCTTGAAATCTGAAATCAGGTATTGGCAGGGCCTGCTCCCCTGAATACTATAGGGGAAAATGCATCCTTGTTTCTTCCTCACTTCTGGTGCCAATCCTTGGCATTTCTTGGCTTTAGCTGCACTGAAAGCACTTTATCAGTCTTTGCCTTTGTTATTGCATGGTGTTCTCCCCTTGTGTCAGTGTCTCTGTGTCTTTTCTACTTTTCTTATAAGGATGCCAGTCTTATTAGATTAAAGGCTCACTCTACTGTAATATGACCTCTTCTTAACTAATTACATTGGCAATGTTTCTATTTCCAAATAAGGTCACATTATGAGGACTGGAGGTTAAGACTTCAAATATAATTTGGGGGGATACAATTCAATCCATAGCAAGTGTATGCTAGGAGAGGGAGATGGACAAGTTAGAAAATCAAAATGCATGATGTTGTTACTGAGATTTGTTTTTCTTGAATAAATATTCTCCAGATTGCTAAAATTCTTTGATTAATTTCCAGAGTTCTGAAAATGTTGATATTGACAATTTTGCCAATGTTCTCATTGCTTTTATGGAGAAGTTTTCAGTATGTGTTACTCTACATTTCCTATATATATTGTCCCCTAGTATTTTTTAAATGTGTGATTTAGAATCCAGACTGCTTTGGTGTAAATCAGGCTCTGAAATACCTTATTATATGCCCTTGGGCAAGTTTGTTTTAAACTCAATGTATGAAATTTTCTCACCTGTAACATGTACATAATAGGCATCATAGAGTTGTTATGAGGATTAAATGTAGAATAATACAGGAAAAGTACATAAATAATGCATCACCAATAAAAATATGATTTATCTATTGTTAGTCTATAAACATTGGTTAAGTATACACAACATATAGAATAAATATGTAATCTCTGATATTACAGTTTATTTTTGGTCTTTTGACACATTAGACCATCCTCCTAAACTTTTAGTATCTCTTCTGGAACCTGAATCGTTTATATAAAACAGTTACTATGTCCATCATCTATTTTCCTGACCACACATTTATTAAATGTGCCATCTAGTTTCTTATGTAAATCAATCAATACCCAAATTGAAAATGTCAAGAATGAGTAGAACAATACCTCATAAGAAACGTCCTTCCAGATTGACATTATTCAACATTGAAATTTTAATATTTCGTTCAAGAAGAGATTATTTCCCCTCTCAAAATTTCTTTCTTAAAAGAAACAAATAACAACAACAAAATGTACAGAAAGATTTGAAATGCTGTGGGAGAATAACTAATACTCTCTAACTTTTCTGTACCAGTAGCACTACCAAAAATGAAACTTAACCCAGGTTAAGAATTTTAAAAAAATTTTAGTGATAACATGTTGTGTCCCTTTGTAAATGTACATGTTGAAAATTAGATTAGTTTCATAAAATTTTAGTGTATAAGCCTTTAATCCTTTTTCTATGAGTTTTAAAAATACTCTTTAACCTTAATTAATTAACAATCATGGCAAGGAAAATATCACACTTATTTAAAGTATGAAATCTTGAGACTCATAGAATATAAGTCACTTATGACTTATCAAAGTTCACATAACTGGCATAGGGAGCAGCGCCAAGGTGATAGTTGAGGTTGTCTGATTCTGATGGTCTAGGGAAGCTGCCAAGTTTGCAGGTGGAGGCAATTATCAGGCTGCCTGTTTTGTTCTACATTGTTCTCCCTGACTCACTTTTACATTGATATAATCAAACTATTTTCTTATTTAAAACCTCATAATGGGATCTGAGGACCAATTTGTTGAAACACTGAATTTAATGCTTGATGCACAGTTTGTATTTGAAATACGTTTGCTAAATGAAGAAATGGATGAAAGAATGAGAATATGGACTTCCACGCCTTTGTCCACTGACTCTCACTCAAATCTATTTCCATTATCTCCTACGTCCCCCTGATTCAGAATGCTTTAACTAAATTAGTTTGTTCTTGCTTACACAAAATATTCCAAAGTTTCTATTACTCACTTTTTTTTCTCAGCTCACACCAAATGTTACTTTTGTGTTTGTCTTAGTAACAGCTAGACAGTGAGCACCTTAAAAACAGGTATTATTATTATCAATCTTTGTATTATAGCATTTGTAATATAAAAGCTGCTCAATATATTTTTTTAGGTAATGAAAGTTAAATCATTTATCTAAAGTACCAGCTCTATTTCTCAAAGTTAATACCTAGTGCATTTAGTTCCCATATGAATAAAAGTATAAAACGTATTTTAGTCAGTTTGGACTGCTATACAGAATACCACAGACTGGTAGCATAAAAAGAACAGAAATTTGTTTCTCACAGTTCTGAAGGCTGGGAGACCAAGATCAGGGTGCCAGGATGGCTGAGTTCCAGTGAGTCCTCTTTCCAGTTGCAGGCTGCTGACTTATTGTAATCTCACAGGGCTGGGAGCAGAGAGAGGAAGCTGGCTCTCCTGTGACTTTTTAT